>NC_092715.1:90397335-91647335 GCF_047496885.1 Scyliorhinus torazame | reverse complement strand
ACTTGCCAGTATGGAAAACTCCAGACTTCAAGTGGAAGCCGTGCTTCTCATGGCTGCCAAGTTGTTTCGGTTGGAGGACATGGAGGGATTCTCTCCAAAGTGGTTTCCTTTGGATTTTTCAGTGATTTTTGGTTCCTCAAATTGCTCTAACAATTGTTTGCTCTCCCGTTGCCAGCTTTCTTGGAGCAATGATTTCAATGATTTATTATTTCTTCGGGTGCCTGCAAACCCGTTGTTCGCATATCTCCTCGTCAGGTATCATGTGGTGGATTCAAGATTCAGTCTGTAGGCCTTGGAGGTTCAACCAAAACATGGAGATTATCAGTGAAGTGGTGAAAGGGGTCATCAACAATGCTATAAAGCGGCATTTACTTAGCAATAACCTGCTCATTGACGGTCAGTTAGGATATTTCACCTTCTAATGTGTATGAAGAAGTGCACTCCAGAACTTTCTGCCTCCCTACCAAACTGTTCCAGTACAGACACATAATAGGCATCTTCCCAGAAAGGTGCACACAAAAAGTAGGACAAGCCCAGCCCAGCCAATTACTGTCCCACCAGTATCATAAAAGAAACATAGAATCCCTACAGTGCAGAAGGAGGCCATTCAGCCCACCAAGTCTGTATCGGCCCTTGGAAGTAACACCCTACTTAAGCCCACACCTCCACCCTATCCCTGTAGCCCAGTAACCCCACCTAACCTTTTGGACACTAAAGGGAATTTA
This sequence comes from Scyliorhinus torazame, assembly GCF_047496885.1. Taxonomy (NCBI): domain Eukaryota; kingdom Metazoa; phylum Chordata; class Chondrichthyes; order Carcharhiniformes; family Scyliorhinidae; genus Scyliorhinus; species Scyliorhinus torazame. Next base: position 91,646,610 of record NC_092715.1, on the reverse strand, counting down.
ACATGGCCAATCGATCTAACCTGCACATCTTTGGACTGTGGGAGGAAACTGCAGCACCCAGAGGAAACCCACGCAGTCACGCCGAGAAAGTGCAAACTCCGCACAGTCACCTGAGGCCGGGATTGAACCCAGGTCTCTGGAGCTGAAGGGCAGTAGTACTAACCACTGTGCCACCGTGCCTCCTCTGTACTCTTTGATTATCAATGAAGTAGTGATAGGGGTCATCAACAATGCTATTAACCAGCACTTACTTAGCAATAACCTGCTCATTGATGGTCAGTTTGAGTTCCGCCAGCTCCTGACCTTATTACAGCTTTGGTTCAAGCTTGGCAGCACTTGATAGAGTGTGGTATCAATGATTCCTTGAAAAATTGGAGACAATGGGAATCAGGTGGAGAACACTGCAGCTTGGAGTCATACCTGGCTGGCACAAAGGATGATGGTTGTGGTTGATGGAGGTCAATCAATCATCTCAACTCGAGGACATCACTGCAGGAGTTCCTGAGGATAGTCTCCTAGGCCCAACCGTCTTCAGCTGCTTCTTCAATAACCGTCCTTTCATCGTAAGATCAGACTTGGGATGTTCGCTGATAATTGCACAGTGTTCAGCATGATTCGTGACTCCTCAGGTACTGAGCAGTCCATATCTAAATGCAGCAAGACCAGGACAATATCCAGGCCAGGGCTTACATGTGGCAAATAACATTCATGCTGCACAAGGGCCAGGCAATGACCATCTCCAACAAGAGAGATTCTAAACATCATCCCTTAACATTCAATGTCATTAACATTGCTGAATTGCACACCATCAACATCCTGAGGGTTACCGTTGACCAGAAACTGAACTGGACTAGCCATATAAATACCATGGCTACAAGAGCAGGTCAGAGGCTAGAAATCCTGCAGCGAGTAATTTACCTCCAGATTCCCCAAAGCCTGTCCACAAGGCACAAGTCAGGAGAGTGATGGAATACACTTCACTTCTCTGGATGAGTGCAGCTCCAACAACCCTTAGGAGTCTTGACACTATCCAGGACAAAAATTGATTAGCATCCCATCCGCACCATTCACTCCCTCCACCACTGATGCACAGTAGTCACAGTGTGTACTGTACCATCTACAAGATGCACTGCAGTAATTCACAAAGGTTCCTTCAACAGCACCTTCCAAACCCAAGACCTGTATCATTTACAAGGACAATCGTAGCAGAACATGGGAACACCATGAACTGGAATTTCCTCTCCAAGCAACTCACCACCCTGACTTGGAAATATATTGCCTTTCCTTCACTGTCACTGGGTCAAAATCCTGGAATCTCTCACCAACAGCACAGTGGGTGTACCACATGAACTGCAACAGTTCAAGAAGGCAATTCACCACTATTCATAAAAGGTAAAGGACAATCAGCGCATTTACCAAGTATATTTTTAATACACTTTTAAAAGGTTTTACCTTCATTCTCACACCATCTTCCAATAGAATTAAACCTTTTGTGGGTTTCAAGTCAAGCGAAGAGTCGGATCCATTCATGTTTGTGACAATGTACTGAGCGGAGACTATTCCAAATGTCCCCAGTGGTGGGTTCCGTACAATGTGAAGTGTTGCAATACTCTCGGATAAACCAAGGGCAGTTGGCTCCTTAAGAAAGACGTGCTCAGTGTTGTTAAATGACAGAATCCCATGTCCATCATCATTGGCAAAGATAGTCACTGTAGCTGTCATAATAAAAGTAAGTTGTAAGCAATTGTCTATTTGGGTTAAGACATCCAGCCCAAAAATGTTATACCATATCCCATCAAGTGGGTGAAGGATATGAAAGGGTTTCATCGTAAAACATGCATCAAAATAAATTTGCTGTACATTTTTAACCCCTTTTCTAAGAAGAGAAGAGAATTCTCAAATCGGGTAACAGTAGAATATGTATGCATAGTTTGGTAACAATAACCATGCATCAAATTTCAATATTCATTATTTCAAAAAAAGATGGTAAAATAAAGTTTAAATTAGGTTTTCCTTTTATCTTTTAACATCAAGTCAAGTCATTTCATCTGAATGATTACAGCATAATTATTAGGCCAGCATGTGGACTCATTATACATCAAAATAGAGCATGAGCTAGTCATGGATATGACAACTAAATAAAATAAAAGTATTCCAATACATGCACATATAACTAATACAATAATGGATACCCAAGTGTGAATTCAAGACTTATCTTCCTTTTTATATGACAGTCGCAAAAACCCCATCTATCCTCATAATATGGATCAACATCTGGAATCCTCAGTTAGCTTGCCATTCACAGAATAGAACCATAGAATTTACAGTGCAGAAGGAGGCCATTCAGCCCATCGAGTCTGCACCAGCCATTGGAAAGAGCACCCTACTTCAGCCCATGCTTCCACCCTATCCCCGTACCCAGTAACCCCACCTAACCTTTTTGGACACTAGGGGCAATTTATCGTGGCCAATCCACCTAACCTGCACATCTTTGGACTGTGGGAGGAAACCGGAGCACCCGGAGGAAACCCACGCAGACACGGGGAGAACATGCAGACTCCGCACAGACAGTGACCCAAGCCAGGAATCGAACCTGGGACCCTGGAGCTGTGAAGCAACTGTGCTAAACACTGTGCTACCGTGCTGCCCACAGTATGATATTGAATTGGATTTAATTAGTCTGTACTTTAGTGTTAGTTTTGTAGTTCGATGTCAAAATCCCTGACCTCTCAAATTGGTGAAGAGATTAAAGTTTCTAAGTGGGGATATTCCTGTGCATTCATTCCTTTTAAAGCCGATATATATACGTTCAAATAATTGTGATAGGAATTTGATATCAGCAGCTAAATGTATTGGGAAATTTCTCTGTCTTGTGCTGCTGGTTGGTGTGGCAGCCCCTATGATTCATAACGGCTCATCTGAACCAACTTTCAAAGCAACATAGAGGCAGGCAATAATTGGGAGATTTGGAGGATGTTCACCACTGAATGAAAATAGCAACAGAGACAGAATGATGTTACTGGTACCACTGTGACAGCTTGGAAGGATTCAGAGGCAAACGGTTATATGACTACAGTATGCCTAAATGCAACACGCAATGCAATGCCATCTATTGGCTGCAAGTCTTGTTTCAGGAGGCAACACAACACTGTGGCAACCTTCCTATTTGCATATCATTGTTAAGCATTGCCCCAAAGAGAACTGTGGGTAAGTGGCCATATGAATTATCTTGCTTGTTTTTTGTTATTAGGGAATAGAGGTTTGATGAGGAAAATGTTGTTGATGTGGTGCACAGGGACTTTGCTGTGCCACACAGCAGAATTTTAAGCCAAGTTAGAGCACTCAAAATAAAAAGGGCAGCAGTGACATGGATATGAAATTGGCTGAGACACAGGGAACAAAGAGTAATGGTGACTGGTTGAAGAAATTTTGTAGTGGAATCTCCAGTGATGATTTTTGGACCCATGTTCTTCCCAATATATATGTAAATTACCTAGACCTTGGAGTACAGAGAACAAATTCAAAATTTGCAGATGAGACGTAACTTGGAAGTGTTGTGAATAGTGTAGAACTTCAAAAGGACATAGACAGTTTGGTGAAATGGATGGACAACTGGCAGATGAAATTGAATGCAGAAAAGTGTTAATATCCCGGCCCTGGGTCACTGTCAGTGTGGAGTTTCCACATTCTCCCCGTATCTGCGTAGGTTTCACCCCCACAACCCAAAGATGTGCAGGTTATGTGGATTGGCCATGCTAAATTGCCCCTCAATTGGAAAAAATATATAACTGTATACTCTAAATTTATTTAAAAACATAAAAGTGTGAAGTGATTAATTTTGGTGGGAAAAAGTAAAGATGCATTATTAAATAAAGTGTATAATTCTAAATGGGGTGCTGAAGCAGAGGGACATTGATGTATATGTGCATAAATCATAGAAGGTGGCAGGACAGGTTGAGAGTGTGTTAAAGGCAACATGCAGCAACCTGGGATTATAAATGAAGGCACAGAGTACAAAAGCAAGGAAATGTTAAAAATGTGTAAAACACTATTTTTGTCTCATCTGGAGTAATGTGTCCTGTTCTGGGGACCACATTTGAGGAAGGATGTGAAGACATTAGAAAATTATTCCAGAATTAAGGAACCTCAGTTCTGTAGAAAGATTGAAGAAGTTGGACTGTTCTCCTTGGAGAAGAGAAGGATGGAATTTGAGGAGAAATCCACAGAAGATCATTTGAGTGGCATTGGTCATTTGGTTTCAGAGTGGGGCGTTATCCTTGAAATCTGTGTATATTCGTGAAGATAAGGGGGAGTGAATTAGTATTGTATTATAATCAAACTTATCACGTTTAATAAGTGTTTTCTTTTCTTGTTGTTAAAAGCTGATTGACAGTCCTGTGATTCTGTCCCTCTACTTTTTCTAAAACAAATTAAAAGTTACACAGATCTTAAGTCAGGTTTCCATTCCAGGCCCTTCCCGTCCAGTAGTAACATCAACCAGGATCATAACACTTCTTCAGTATTATCAGCTGGGATTGTCTGTTGCTTTCTTATTTTTAGGGTTGAAACTACAACAAGATTTGACTCACTCCAAATGTTCTTCTATTTACCAAATTGACTAAAATGCATATCAACACATATAAAGGATAACAAGTGCATGTTGGTGCCTTATCCCATTGTCTCTAGTCATTTGTGTCACAGATTTTTGTTACCTGTGGTTCTTTCTCCTAGTTCTAGCCCTGAAGATGGATCAGTGAGAATTAGCTGGAAATCCTCATCCCCTTCAGGAATATCATCATCAAGAATGGCAACCTCAACATATTTGTATCTTTCCCCATCACGAAAAAGAATACTCTGCAAATTCAAGAAAAACATTGAGTGTTAAGATCACCCGCAGCACCCATTGAAAACACGTAAGGCAAGATATTTTGTTTCTGCCAAGGTCAGGAATGAAGGCAGAATTTCAGTCGCCACACTACCAGAAAGATTTGGATGTTTAGGAGAGGATACAGAAGAGGTTTACCAGACAGCAGCAAAAACACAAGCAAACATTGTGCCACATCAGCAACATGATGTCCAAAATGTCCAAGAATTTCAATATGCCCAGCAACCAAAATTAAAGCTCTCGATAATTTTGAAAGGTAAACCATGCTGAAAATCAAGTTCCCTACAGAAGGTTTTATGCATGCCCTTGGACAGATAAGGATAAGGTGAAGTTGTGGATCGATCCGGTAGTCTACACAAAGAATACAACTTATTAGTGTGTGGCATGTTCAGAACCCATCTAACTGAAGAGATCACTAGACCCCAACGAATAACAACACCCAAACTGCTGTTGGATCAGTGGGTCTAACATCTGCAGTTCAATCTTTGGATACATGCCTCAACAAGCTAGTCAAGGCTCATGTTCACACTGAATGGAAGAAGTGGATGGTTGACAGAGAAAATACCTTTGCCAAAAGTACAAATATGCGTGCTGCCCCATTTGATGTTTTGTTTGTTTCGTCATAAAATCGAGGGTTGCTATTAGTATACAAAAGTTCATTAGGTCATTCAAAGCATTTGGAATATCAAATTCAATCAATGGGGAAAAAGGTGATCAGTGTGGGGGGTGTATTATGAAACCAAAAGCAGCACTTCTGATCCAGTGTGGGATCCTTGGGACGATTCCAAAGTGACACAGTGATAATTTAAAAGATATGATTTAATTAGAGGCGGTTCAGAGAAGGTTTGCTAGAATTAAATATAAGGATGAGGTGAAGTTGTGGATCAATCCGGTGGTCTACACAAAAGAATACAATAAGTCCCAGTCTCGGCCTGTTTAGCCCGCCGGCAGCATGTTATGACTGTGGGGAGACATGCCACCCCTGAAATTCAGCCCATAATTTGTGAATGGCAATTCAGAAAATGCAAGTAAATATATCGCTCTTTTCTACCCTAACATTTTAGAGTCAATTATTCATGATCAAGATTTAAAACTTCATTACAACATTAGTTCTTACCATTGGTGTCACATTGAAATCCCATCCCAATTGAGCGCCAAGATTCTGGGTGTAGTAAAATAGTGATACATTCCCATATGTACCCTTATCTCGATATATCACCAAGGTTAGGTTTCCGGCGGTTTCTTTCACCTTAAAGCTTGCAGATAATGAAAAACAGTCAAAATGTATCCATGAGGTAGCGAAACATTCTTATAATGATAATCTATAACCTTTATTATTGTCACAAGTAGGCTTTCATTAACACTGCAATGACGTTACTGTGAAAATCTCCTTGTCGCCACACTCCGGCGCCTGTTCGGGTACACGGTAAGAGAATTCAGAATGTCCAATTCATCAAACAGAATGTCTTTCGGGACTTGTGGGAGGAAACCGGAGCGCCGGGTGGAAACCAACGCAGACACAGGGAGAAAGTGCAAACTCCGCACAGTGACCCAAGCAGAAATCAAAACCGGGACCCTGGTGCTGTGAAGCAACAGTGCTAACCACTGTGCTACTGTGCCACCCAATATAAATTTAATGCATTTTATTGCATAACAATGCAATCATCCATATATAAAATAAATCTATATATTTATTAAATACTAATATATGCTTACATCTTAAACACTTAATGATGTGCCTCTGAATTATGCCTTTTACACCATCATTTGCATCAACAGTCATGAAAGGACAGCTTTAAAAATTTAATCAACAGAGAACTGATGTGTTGGCTTTAAATCATAAAATCTAATCACTGCAAACAAACTGGGTAGATGATGTTGTGTGGCAATTCCTTTCACTCCCTTCACCTTTCTCCTTAATTAAATTGAGGGGAATATACCCAAGTAACTAACCACTTACCACCACAAGGCACCAGTATATTCATTCAGAATGCAAATTATGAAGTTCCATATATGATTTTTAAAAGCTTGAATTAAAAGGATACAAATTGTGCATACTACTGATGATCCACTACACGTTTCCTCTTAATGTGAAACTTTTATCAGCAAGTTAATAGAACATTAAGAAATTTTCAAATTTGATTCAAGGGTCTGAGATCTGCTGGCAAGAATACATTTATTACCCATCCATAACTGTTCACAGCCCTGGTGAGCCTCTCCCTTTGAAACACAACATCAGGGGATGTTGTTAGGAGATGAATAGATATTAATTACTTTTACAAATCTGTGTAATTAAGAACCTTACATTATGAATTAGAATCTGATGGGGACATGGAATGGGCTGTGAAAGAAGTAGTGTCCTTTTCTTAATCCATACATTCTAATGTTCCTGATATCTATCTGAAATCACCTTAATACATTAGGAGTAGTCCAGCTGTAAGAAACCATGAGGGTGTAAAACAGAAAACAGTATTTGCCCCAGAACGGTCTTAAGCTGTGGTTCGCCTGCCAGATTTTGCAATACATTACATAATACATTAAACAACTAACTGAATAAACCAAAATGCTCGATTAAATAACTAACTTCAATGTTAAATATGTAACAGTAAATTTAATGCATTTTATTGCACAGCAGTGCAATCGTCAATATATAAAACAAATCTATATATTTATTAAATACTAAGATGTGCTTATATTCTTAAACACTTACTTAATGGTGTGCCACTGAATTGAGCCTTTTACACCATCATTTGCATCAACAGCTATCCGGGAAACTCGGCCTGTAGCATCTGGAATTTAAAACCAAACCTTTCAAACCAAAGTGAATTACAAAAGATAAAAACAGAAGAAGGTGCTATAATATAAGTGCAGAAAACAAGTACTGGTTGAGGAGAGTATAACCTGGGAGATGGCTGGTTAGGAAACATGGGAAAGGAGAATGGATTCAGAGCACCAACTAAAGACCATGTGAAAAGACAAATGGAAACGTTTAGATTTAATGGTCCATTGGCTGCTGCGAAACCTATACTTACCTTCGGAGGTCGGGATTTCCAATTCCCAATCAACCTCGGTCCTCCTGCACATGCCACAAATGCGCAGTTGGTATATCTTACACTCTTCGGATGAGGACCGGCCTTGCGTGACTGCACAGAAGTGGAAGAACAGTGCAAAAATGTAGGTCACGTGACCTGGAACTATTCCAGGGAGCGGGACAAGGAGAGGTCCCAAACCAGGGAGGGCGACAAGGAGATAATAGGGAAATCAGTTCATATTAAAGGCCTAAATGAGCCTTTAATGGATTGAGTTCAATTCAGAGGCAAATAGGAGAAGCAAAGGAACATAGTAAGAATAGAAAAGTATGGAAATCACTAGCATTTGTGACAGCATTTTGGAGAGAGAAATAGAGTTAACATTTCAGGTCAATGACTTTTCATCAGAAATCAGCAAAAGGATCAGTTTGGAGATGGACAGGAATCAACCTGGCACCCAGTTCAAAATAGAATCACAGTTTGACCAAGGAGACTCGAGGTTGAAAACATTTACACAAATTCAAAAATGTGATTGACTTGGAAATTTAATTTTATCCTATTATGCAATTAAATATGTAAGCATATAAAACATAGAATACACACCCAGTCTAGGAGGGAAGCGGGTTAAATCATCAAAGATGAGCTCCACAGATGTTAGATTCACAAGGAAGAACTCCCGCAACTCAGGAATTTCATCCTGCAAAAGGCATATTTCAATACAGCAAGCAAAGCAACAATATATCTGCTCAGAGGTCAAATACATCACCAAAATTCTGTAATATATATGTGGATGTGGCCCAGAATTTCTGACCGCTGAATGGTCATACTCTGGACATAGCCTCAAAACAGAACCCCTCGGAGCTGAATTCACACTGACTAAGAAAACATTTTCTGCGACGTTTGGACATTCAATAGGCAATTCCAAGTCAACGGAGGCAGAAGTACCTTCACCAGAATCCCTTTTATTAACAAAACCAACATCAGTACAGCCATGTGCATCAGCTTTCTATCTACACTGGGAGTGCAGAGGATCTGAGACTCCTTGTGATATACAAAGAGGTTCCCTGATTTGCCCACTAATCAGGGAACTCGTATTCCAATTAGCCAATCTCAAGGTCTAAGTCATTTCACCCAGCACCAGAAACTTCAAAAAAAGTCTACAACTCTGAATTAGAATCAAAGACTTCAGAGGCTTCCTACTTACTTACCTGGATAGTTACCCAGAAATGTTAGACAGAAAAAAAAAAGTTCTAATCACTGGGTAATTTTATATTATCATTCATGCTGACTGCCACTCCACCCTCACACCAGATTCCCCTCCCGACTAACCCTCTGACCATCATGATCCAATCTGACTCAGTCTCGCCAGCCTCCCGAGCTGGCACCCTACCTCCTGCCCTAACTCATCATGCCTTTTTATCCAGCTGGCACTATATCCACTTACCTCACACACACTCATTCACCAATACAACGGAAAACTACTTAAATGTCTCAAAGCTTTTCAGTGTGTTATTGAATGAACACCGATCAAGATGTGGCAGTTAGTCCATAAAAAGGCTTGGTTTGGCAGTGAAAAAGATCGTGGGCATCATTCTCCGCCGGCGGGAGTCTCCGTTTTGCCGGCGCCCGGGGGTTTCCCGACGGCGTGGGGCTGCCCCACAATGGGAAACCCCATTGACCGGCCGGTGTTACGGAGACTCCCGCCGGCCGGTCGGGGCAGAAATGTGGCGGGGCGGGTAGGAGAATTTCGCCCCTCATGTGACATGGTTTCTATAATTATATGTTTGACATCAAGGACTGTAAGTCAGAACCGGGAAATTATCAGGATCTTAATTTGCCATTGGCTTAACAAGCTGCTAGAAGGGAAGGCCCTCATTTATTTCAGACCTGCAAGATATCCGCAAGGCTCCAATGTTCATAGGCAACTTGGGAACGAACAGGAATATGTTGCTCTTTTTAACCTTAGTCTATTTGCTCTGTTTAGGTCACCTTTGCTCATGAGTCGCCAGGTATCTTTATGATACCGCCATGTGGTTCAAGTTCAGGTTATGATTAATAACACAGTACACCGCTTAGTAAGGATTAAAACAACGGTCATTTATTATATACAACAAGCAATATTAATACCCTAATACTACTTTCTATATAATAAACCTATCACTACTGGCCAATACTTAACTTAGGGAGAGCCCACCAGGTCAGGGGAACGAATGGCTTGTCCAATCAAATCTGGCCCGCGGGATTCAAAAGGCTGCTACAGGTTGGTGGCTAGGTGTCTCTACCGGATAGCGATCATTGGATTCAAACTTACTATACACGGTGGCTGTGTAGCGCACAAAGACTCCATGAGACGAATATAGTGAAGTCGATGAGGCTTTATTAAGCGTGTCTGTTCCCCAGCAGCCCGATAGTAAACTGGCATGCGGGGGAAGACACCGGCTTCTTATACTTCGCCTTCAGGGCGGAGCTTGAGGTCAACGGCCAACCAGGAACCGGGATCTGTCAGCCAATGACATTAGGGCTTCCAGTCCCACATGACCCCCAATACATACTACCACATTCACCCCTTGTCAAAATTGAACACGGCGGGGTGATGCTTCGTATGGTGGTAAGGGTTTACAGGGCTGGTCCTGGGAGGATAGAACAGTTACATGGTAGTACAGTATTGGACAGTTTCGTCCTGTTACAACTATTTACAGAGGGTATAGGAAAACAAAATGTTCATTGAACAGTCCATCTTTGTTTTACATCGACGCCACGAGTCGGTCGGGCGGTCTGGTCGTCCGTGTCGATCGCCTCGGCCCCGGCGGTGGTGGTGGTGCTTGTACCAGTGTTGTCGCCTCCGGGAGCCGCACGGTTTCAGCTGTCGGTGCAAAAGGGAGGGGGAACTGATCCTCCTGGGACGGGGGCGGTCGCGGGGTGCGGCGGTGGCAGGAAGGGGGGCGGTTGGGTTGATGGTGTCGGGGGGGTGTGCGTGGTGCCGGCGGGCGCCAGATCCCGCAGAGAGACCGTGTCCTGTCGGCCGTCGGGGTACTCCACGTAGGCGTATTGGGGGTTTGCGTGGAGGAGGTGAACCCTTTCGACCAACGGGTCCGCCTTATGTGCCCGCACATGCTTTCGGAGCAGGATGGGCCAGGTCGGCAGCGACGTTCCAGAGGAGGACCTCCTAGGGAAGACAAGGAGACGCTCGTGCGGCGTTTGATTAGTGCTTGTACATAATAATGACCGGATGGAATGGAGAGCGTCCGGGAGGACCTCTGCCACCGTGAAACTGGGAGATCCCTGGACCGTAGGGCCAGTAGGACGGCCTTCCAGACCGTGCCGTTCTCCCTCTCTACTTGCCCGTTCCCCCGGGGGTTGTAGCTTGTCGTCCTGCTTGAGGCTATGCCCTTGCTGAGCAGGAACTGGCGCAGCTTGTCACTCATGAAAGAGGACCCCCTGTCGCTGTGGACGTATGCGGGGTAACCGAACAGCGTGAAGATGCTGTTCAGGGCTTTAATGACTGTGGCCGCGGTCATGTCGGAGCAGGGAATGGCAAAAGGGAAGCGGGAGTATTCGTCCACTACATTAAGGAAATATGCGTTGCGGTCGGTGGAGGGGAGGGGCCCTTTGAAATCCAGACTGAGGCGTTCAAAGGGGCGGGAAGCCTTAATCAGGTGCGCTCCATCTGGCCTGAAAAAATGCGGCTTGCATTCCGCGCAGATGTGGCAGTCCCTTGTGACTGTACGGACCTCTTCTAAAGAGTATGGGAGATTGCGGGACTTGATGAAGTGGTAAAACCGAGTGACCCCCGGGTGGCAGAGGTCCTCGTGGAGGGTTTGGAGGCGGTTAATTTGTGCGTTGGCACATGTGCCGCGGGATAGGGCATCGGACGGCTCGTTCAGCTTTCCGGGCCGGTACAAGATCTCATAGTTAAAGATGGAGAGCTTGATCCTCCACCTTAAGATCTTGTCATTTTTAATCTTGCCCCGCTGTGCATTATCGAACATGAAGGCTACCGACCGTTGGTCAGTGAGTAGAGTGAATCTCCTGCCGGCCAGGTAATGCCTCCAATGTCGCACAGCTTCCACTATGGCTTGGGCTTCCTTTTCCACTGAGGAGTGGCGGATTTCTGAGGCGTGGAGGGTTCGGGAGAAGAAGGCCACGGGTCTGCCCGCTTGGTTAAGGGTAGCCGCTAGAGCTACGTCGGAGGCGTCGCTCTCGACCTGGAAGGGGAGGGACTCATCGATGGCGCGCATCGTGGCCTTTGCGATGTCCGCTTTGATGTGGCTGAAGGCCTGGCAAGCCTCTGTCGACAGAGGGAAGGTCGTGGTCTGTATTAGGGGGCGGACCTTGTCTGCGTACTGGGGGACCCACTGGGCGTAGTACGAAAAGAACCCCAGGCAGCGTTTCAGGGCTTTTGGGCAGTGCGGGAGGGGAAATTCCATGAGTGCGCGCATACGTTCGGGGTCGGGGCCTATGATCCCATTGCGCACTATGTAGCCCAGAATGGCTAGCCGATCGGTGCTAAAAATGCACTTGTCCTCGTTGTACGTGAGGTTCAGGGCTTTGGCGGTCTGGAGGAATTTTTGGAGGTTGGCGTTGTGGTCCTGCTGATCGTGGCCGCAGATGGTTACATTGTCGAGGTACGGGAACGTGGCCCGTAACCCATGTTGATCAACCATTCGGTCCATCTCCCGTTGGAAGACCGAGACCCCGTTTGTGACGCCAAAAGGGACCCGTAGGAAATGGTATAATCGCCCGTCTGCCTCAAAGGCTGTGTACTTGCGGTCACTTGGGCGGATGGGGAGCTGATGGTAGGCGGACTTGAGGTCCACGGTGGAGAAGACTTTATACTGGGCAATCCGATTGACCATGTCGGATATGCGGGGGAGAGGGTACGCGTCTAGTTGTGTGTACCTGTTGATGGTCTGGCTATAGTCAATGACCATCCTTTGTTTCTCCCCTGTCTTCACTACTACCACCTGCGCTCTCCAGGGACTATTGCTGGCCTGGATTATGCCCTCCTTTAGTAGCCGCTGGACTTCGGACCGAATGAAGGTCCGGTCCTGGGCGCTGTACCGTCTGCTCCTAGTGGCGACGGGTTTGCAATCCGGGGTGAGGTTCGCAAACAAGGACGGGGGTTGCACCTTGAAGGTAGCGAGGCCGCAGATAGTGAGTGGGGGTATGGGGCCGCCGAATTTAAACGTAAGGCTCTGTAGGTTACATTGGAAATCTAAGCCCAGCAAGGTGGGGGCACAGAGTTGGGGAAGGACGTTAAGTTTGTAGTTTTTGAATTCCCTCCCCTGTACAGTTAGGGTAACTATGCAGAATCCCTGGATCTGTACGGAGTGGGATCCTGCAGCTAGGCAAATCTTTTGTGCGCTGGGGTAGGTAGTTAAGGAACAGCGTCTTACCGTGTCGGGGTGTATAAAACTTTCCGTGCTCCCGGAGTCGACTAGGCATGGCGTCTCGTGGCCGTTAATTAGGACCGTTGTCGTCGTCGTCTGGAGAGTCCGGGGCCGAGCCTGATCGAGCGTAACCGAAGCGAGCCGTGGTTGTAGTAGTGGGGTGGGGTCCGTTGTTGCCATCCAAGATGGCGTCGGGATGGACAAAATGGCTGCCCCCATACATCGCACGTGGCTGAGGGGTCACAAGATGGCGTCGGGGGTGGACAAAATGGGGCGCGGGACGGGGGTGAGGGTGGTGTTCGGGACGCGAAAGACCCCTTCCTCTCCGTGGAGAGTGTTGGCCGGCACCCAAATCGGGAGCGCCGGCAGCGGGTCATACATGGACTGCGGGGAGGGGGGTTGGGGAGCGTAGGCGGCGTGCAGGGCTCCCAGTTCTCCCGGGGCCGCGGTGGTCTGGACCCAGAGCGGCTGCGCCTGCGGGTCGCACATGGCGTGCTGGGGGGGTTGGGAGGCATAGACTGCCTGTAGGGCTCCCTGTGGCCCCAGGACGGTGGCGACCTCGCGGGATCGGCACACCACCGCATAGTGGCCCTTTTTCCCGCAGCTTTTGCAGATGGCTGCGCGGGCCGGACAGCGTTGTCGTGGGTGCTTCGCCTGGCCGCAGAAATAACAGCGGGCGCCCCCGGTGCGACTCGGCGTTTGGACTGCGCAAGCCTGTAGGGTGTCCGGGGGGGGGGGGTTGCCGCGACGGGTACGTACGGGGCCCAATGGCCTGCCGTGCGGTCGGGGCCGTAGGCGCGGGTAGCGCGGCGTAGAACTCGTCCATCGATTCTCCGGGAGCTTGCCGTCTAGTCGCGAGCTGGTAGCGAGCGTAGATTTGGTTAACTGGGCGGACATAGAGACTTTTCAGTGCTGCGAACGCCGTCTGGAAATCGTCGGTGTCTTCAATGAGGGTGAAAATCTCCGTGCTCACCCTCGAGTGCAGGACCTGCAGTTTTTGTTCGTCTGAGACTCGGCCGGTGGTCGGTCTGAGGTAGGCCTCGAAGCAAGTCTGCCAGTGTTTGAAGGCTGCTGCCGCGTTCACTGCGTGGGGGCTGATCCTCAGGCATTCTGGAATGATCCTGAGCTCCATAGTCCTTTTTATGCACGCTTAATAAATTGTAGCGCACAAAGACTCCATGAGACGAATATAGTGAAGTCGATGAGGCTTTATTAAGCGTGTCTGTTCCCCAGAAGCCCGATAGTAAACTGGCATGCGGGGGAAGACACCGGCTTCTTATACTTCGCCTACAGGGCGGAGCTGGAGGTCAACGGCCAACCAGGACCCGGGATCTGTCAGCCAATGACATTAGGGCTTCCAGTCCCACATGACCCCCAATACATACTACCACAGGCTGGTCTTGCGAAGGTCTCAAGCAGGCGAAGATGAGAGAGAGCGAGATCTGAACTTGGACCTTCACTTTTATAGGGCCCAGGGGCTTCCCGCCTCCCGGGGCGGCCCTTGACCCTGAGTCCCAAGTGATTGGATTCTGTCCCCAGTCTCTGGGGTCGATGTGTCCAATGGTGAGGCGATTCCTCGATCGGGGGGTGGTCGCTCACCTGTCTTTGTTTCGGCCACTGCAGGCGCCGACAGGTCTGGCCCGGTATTCAATTGCTAATATGTTGCAATTGTTCCAGGGGATAGCTGATTTAACTGTGGATGTCTGAGTTGATTAGGTGTAAACAGTCCTGAATGCAACTGCGGATACCTGGGTTGATGGGCTGTTGCTAGCCCTGAGTATCGATCTGGGCTACGTTCCCAGAGCTGAATATGCAAACCTGTCTGCAGCTGCCTGCTTGTGTCTTCTTGGCTGCTTTTCCCAGCAGTCTTCCGGGTTAGCCGTTTTAAACTGGGTTTCGGCCAGATTAATCGGAACGCAGCCATTTTACATGGCTACAAATATCAGCAGCAATGACATACTTGGATCCACACAAAAAAATCATAATAAATAACTAAATA
The DNA here is from genome assembly GCF_047496885.1 of Scyliorhinus torazame. Taxonomy (NCBI): domain Eukaryota; kingdom Metazoa; phylum Chordata; class Chondrichthyes; order Carcharhiniformes; family Scyliorhinidae; genus Scyliorhinus; species Scyliorhinus torazame. The sequence goes on along the minus strand of NC_092715.1, from coordinate 91,631,307 downwards.
AATAAACAAGCAAAATACAAGCAGTTCCATTCAGATCACTGACCTACTGAATAATTTGCTGCCTGATACAGATTTACTGAAAAAAAATCAAAAGGGTGTTTGTGACTATTTAAAAGGTAGGTGGGGTGTTAGGGGAAATACTTCCCTGTCATTGGGGTCCCTTGGAATTTAATTACTTTGCGGGACTTAAGAGAGAAATTTCCCAGTGTTTCCTGTAAACCTGACCCAAGCAATTAAACTGGCTAAGATTAATTGGGGAGCAATTCTCCCAAAATATTTCAAAGTGTGGTGTCCAGCGGGAAACATGGTGCAAATCTTGCCCAGTGAGTCGGCGTGATCCAGTTCGCAATCCACTCACACTTGAAATTTGTTTGGATGGGGGCGACATAGAGGGGCGGGGCCTAAATACACCAGCAAGCCCAGCTTCGGAGATATCGGGACACCATTTTTAAAGGTGCCCCATTCAGGTCTCGCCCCCATTCAGGCCGCCTTGTCAGTGCCAACCTGTCAGTGGGCATCACATTCCCGCCAGCTTCATGTGCCGGCAGGTGGGAGAATGCTGGAAGTCAGGGGAATCAAAGCATCTCAGAATATTTAAATTAGAATTTAAAGATGCCAATCTGGTTCACGCCCAGCAAGGGGGTGAACTAGGTTAAATCAGCTGCAGTGGGCAGGGAGCATCGCACATTGTTTGGCACCTGAGGAAAATCCCATTTTGGGCCTCTCCTGCTAATCTCCCAACAGAGCGGGATTTGTGCTGGGCACAATGCGGCCAAATAATCACCCCCGTTGCCTTTGTGTATTGTCTCAGAGGATCAGAGTCACGGTAAACTTCCACCGTAACAATGCAGGGTTGGTTTGATGGACAAACGGCTTTTTCTTGTCTTTATTACACTCATGGTCCTTCAGAATTTAACAATGACACCAAAGAAAAATACAAAAAATGAAAAGTCTCATTAAATGATATTTTAAGACTGTCAATTAGCAATTTGTCACATCAAAAACTAAGAAAACTAAACAGCAAAATTACTGTCAACAAACTGTACAAGCTCAACAGCTGCCATCAAATTCCTTTCTTTGCTGTATTTATGGAGGTAATAACAAATATGTTAATGCCATCATCAAATTGGTTACCAGCATGTGAATAAATATTACTAATTACTAATAGGGTGGAACTCGTCTCGCAGGAAATTGCATGATTCAAGGTAAATATATGTCCTCACTCAATGGCAGTAATCTGGTGGAGTGGTTTGTCCACCTGTTGTAGGACTTGTCTGATTTTAATTTCATCGCAGTTTGGAAATTAAAATATGACAATTAAATTGTGGTTTTATTATACATAATCGTGAAATGTGGGTGTCACTGACAAGGCTGGCATTAATCGCTGATCCCCACATGTTCTCAGGGAGGTGGCAATGTGTAGCCTACATAAACTGCTGCAGTCTAGGTGATGAAGATACATGCACAGTGCAGGTGAGGAGGGTGCTCCAGGATTTTGGCCCAGCAACAGGAAAGCAACAGTGATGTTGTTCCACGTCAAGCTGCCGTATGGCTTGGAGGTAAACCTGCAGACGATGACCATCTCAGGCATTTGCTGCCCTTTTCTCAGGAGGTGGAGTTTGCAGGCTTGAAAGGTGCTGTTGAAAGAGCCTTGGCAAGTTGTTGCAGTGCATCTGGTCAATGGCACACACTGCTGTCACGAAGCATCATTGGTGGAGGAAGTGAATGTTTAAGATGGTGCCGATAAAGCGGGTTGCTTTATGCTGAATGGTGTTGAGCTTCTTGCATGTTGTTGGAGCTGCACTCATCCAAGCAAGTGGAGTGTGTTTCATCACATCCTGTTTTGTGCCTTATAGACAGGCTTTGGGGAATCAGGAGGCGAGTTTGGAATATGAAATGGATGTAGTTATACTTAGAAAGCAAGCGTCACCTTGAGTTCAGTTCTATAACCCCGCCTCAGGAAAACTATATTGACCTCGAAGAGGGTGCACTGCAGATTCATCATAATTATATCAGGGCTTTAGAAGGTTCAATGATGAGAAACAGTTGCATAACTGTGGCTCACCTTCCCTTGAGTACAGACGTTTTGGAATGACCTAACTGATAATTAATAAAAATAATAAAATGATTCAAAATGAGTCGAGAAAGAAATTGGTAGAGGGATCAGAACAAGGTACACAATTTTAAAATGTTAGAAAAATTATATCTAGGCCATTGAGGAATGAAATCAGGCATCACATTTTCACCCGAAGGGTAACAGTAATGTAGAATTCTCTCTCCAAAACGCAGAGGACGTTGGATCAATTGAGATTTTTAAAATTGGAAATCAAAAACCAAATTATTCGATAAGGACATCAAGAGATTTCAACCAAAGGTGGCTAAATGGAGTTCATATACACATCAGCCTTGACCTAATTAAATGATAGAAAAGGCTAGAGAGGTGGCATATTTTACTCCAGTTCCAATGTATTTGATCTACTATTTATCATACAGTCAAAGGCATTTTTGTACACGAGTCATATTTTCTTCTACAGCAGCTCTGCACCTTAAATTATGAGCACAGAAGAAACAGTTAAGCTGGTCACATGTTATAAAATATTTACAAAGCTCTCCAAATAAAATACTGACTCACCTCTAAAATAGTGACATTTATAACAGTAGCGGCTTCTCCTTCCTCCATTATAACAAAATCAGACAAAGACAGAAAATCAAGACCAGGCTCAGCCAATGACTCCTCGTTTAGGTTCAGAGGGAGCAAAGACCCTTGGACTATCTCAAAAGTGATGTTAATCGCACCTATATAATGAAAGAAAATATTATTCAGAGCAATAGCTGACACTGAAAATGCAGTAACAATGTATATTTCTGATTATTAAGAAATCAAATATAATTCCAGTGGAACAATGGAGTAACTGATAAATTCCGACCCACAGGTGTTTTCTTGATTCCCTTCAGGTTTCAGAGGATTTTTCCATTTTCTCCTCAAAATTGACACTAGGCTTTTTTCTTTTTCTCGGTCTTTCTCAGGAGGACAGAAATAGGGAGGGGATGCAGTGGGGCGCAACGTGTTTGAAAGATATACCAGGCCAAAAGAGGACAGACTCAATGGGCCAGTTCTACTGTCGTTTCTGACATATTGGTAAGCCAATTCTGAATGTATTTTTTACCTGTTATATATCTCTACCAATTTCCATTAAACTAAAACAGAAATGAAAATTCGGAGGATGTATAACAACTGATTCGATAGCGATCATTTTAAAATACTACACAGAAGTCAAAGGGCACAATCCAATGGCCACGCTGCGCCTGAAAGTCAGGTTGCCGCGGCGCAGCATGGCCGATAAAAGCCGGAGACCCCGCACCCGGGATCTATCCAGCTCGCAATGCCTCACGAGATCCAACCCGATCTCGCGAGACGTTGCGATGTAAATCCTTCCCATTGTGGGTGTGATCACTTTTTGATAAATCTGTATATTAGAGCAAGACAGCTAGTCTCACTTTAATGTTCAGATTCCTGAGGTACTCAAAGCGTTGGGATCTATCGGAGATGTCAAGCGAACGCCATTTGGCATTTGTCTCCACAAACAGGGACCAGACAGAACGGCACTCGTGGGGTCCACCAGTGGATTGGAGGGCCCCAGCTGCATGCCCTTTGGACAGGGTGGTACCCTGGCACTGCTGGTGCCACCCTGGCAGTGCCATCTGGGTGTTAGACTGGCATGGCCAAGGTGCCATGATGCCCAAGTGGCACTGTCACCTGGCATTGTTTGCACACGCACGATTGGGTCGGGGTGCCCTGAATGGACGTTGGAGGGTGGGGGGGTCGCTTCGGGGGCTCAGAGATCAGGACACCATTTTTTAAAAATAAATTAAGAGTACCCATTTATTTTTTTCCAATTAAGGGACAATTTAGCATGGCCAATCCACCTACCCTGTACATCTTTTTGGGTTGTGGGGGTGGGATCCACGCAGACACGGGGAGAATGCGAAAACCCCACACAGACAGTGACCTGGGGCTGGGATTAAACCCGGGTCCTCGGCGCCATGAGGCAGCAGTGCTAACCACTGTGCCGTGCTGCCCAAGGGGACACCATTTTTAAATGGCATCCTGATCTTTCGCTACACTGGAGAGTTCTGGTGAGCGGAGCTCCTCAAATGTACAAAACAGGCTATGTGCGGCCTCGGCTGTATGTCCCCGCTACACAACGCAAGTCGTTTTGTATAGCCATGTGTTTCTCAGCACTGCAAGCACCAGGAAACAGGCGACTAAATGCACTTGCTATCGGACTTTGTTCCCAATTAGTTGAATTGCACCCAAAATTATCCTTGAAGATTCCAAATAAAACACAAGAGCCACGTATCTTAATAACCTATTTTTAAAAATGAAGTGTTTGTTGGGAAATTCATAGAAATATTACATTTCTACTTTTTAAACGTTCCCATAACATTTTTGACTCCTTTGATTTAACTTCCATTTAATTTAAATTGAAGTCTTCAAATGCCATCAATATTGTTAGGTTCAATTTACCATTTTTTTGTCATCAAAGAACCTCATAAATATATTTGGCATGGCTCATACATAGATTAAAATTGTGCTGTGGGATACTATTGCATAAAGTTTTAACATATTAATTCTCATCCATTTATTTGAAAAGTATTAACACTTAAGATAGTAGAAAATATTTCAGTGTTATTCTTTTTTTTCCTTTGTTCTTTCATGGGACATGGGGGTCGCTGGCAAGACTAGTGTTTGTTGCCCATCCCTAATTGCCCTTTCAAAGCACCATTAAAAGTCAACCACATTACTGGAGTCACATATACATGCCAGTGATACCCATATACCATGAAAGAAAAAGAAAAAAAAATCACATAAAGGCCAGACCAGGGAAGGTTGGCAGATTTCTTTCCTGAAAAGGATATTAGTGAACCAGATAGGTTTTACAACAATCGTTGATAGATGGCATGGTTCGCCATTATGGAGACTAGCTTTAGACTCCAAATTTATTAACGGAATTCAAATTCCACCAGTTGCCACAGTGGGATTTGAACCCATCTTCCCAAAGTATTAGCCTCTGCAGGTTAAAGTCCAATAGTTTCCCCATGAGCGGCTGCATAATATCTGGGACATATAATTTAACTGTTCCAATCTTTTAGAAAAATGGCAAACACAATTGGATTGGGCCAGATCTTCTAATGGAGTGGCAATTAAGTTGGATTGGGGGATTCCCTTGTAGGGTTAGTGTGGGTCTGTGCAATAGTTAGCCAAAGTTAGAATAGGTTTTAGTGCTTAGAACATTTTCTGGGAAATCATTGCTCTAAGACAGTCGGATCTTCAAAATTTGCAATTTTAGTTACATTTTCAGATGCTTCCTAGTGAAGGGAAATTGCCTGTTGGAAGTTTGCACTTCCGTCCAATAGCAGAGCAATCCTTTCTTTTGTTATGATCCAAGTTAATGTCATAACTGATTTGGAATTGCGCGGCACGTGGCGCAGTGGTTAGCACTGGAGCTATGGCGCTGAGGTTCGAATCCGGCCCTGGGTCACTGTCCGTGTGGAGTTTGCATATTCTCTGCGTGTCTGCGTGTGTTTCACCCCCACAACCCAAAGATGAGTAGGTTAGGTGGATTGGCCTTGCTAAATTGCCCCTTAATTGGAAAAAATAATAATTGGGTACTCTAAATTTATTTTAAAAAGAAAAACAAAAGAAGAAAAAAAGAAATAAATAACTGATTTGGAAAATCCCAGAGCCTCCCACAGTCCAAAGATGTGCAGGTTAGGTGGATTGACCATACTAAATTGCCCTTAGTGTCCTAAAAGGTTGGTGGGGTTACTGGGTTACGGGGATAGGATGGAAGTGTGGGCTTGGGTGGGGTGGTCTTTCCAAGGGCCGGTGCAGACTCGAAGGGTCAAATGGCCTCCTCCTGCACTGTAAATTCTATGAATCTATGAAACCCTGGCTCATAGGCCGTAACTTTTAATATTTTTAATAAAGCATGGAGGAACAAAGTTATAGGGCTGTTAATTAGTTCCAACTTTTTTTAATTAAACATGGAAAAATTGGATTATAATACAATATTCCGTTACTCCCCACCTAGCGTAACATATACACACAGATTTAAAGATTAATATGGATTACAAAGTACATCTTAAACTACAATGGTCTCATTAACACAAAAATTCCCTTTTAAGCACAAAACATGACTGTAGTCAAATACATGCACTCTGTTCCGAAACCAAGTTAGTGTCTGTGGATTTCTCGTCAGAATCCCCCAAATGATGATCACATGAGAGCACCACAATACGAAGCCACAAACACTGGAAGTTACGGCCCATTATTTTATACATACTGAACAATATTAACATTTTTAAAATTAATTCCGGAATAGGTTGGCACAACAGGGGAGAAATTTGTGGGCTGAATTTTATACTGAGGGCGGGCTTCCCACAACTTAGCAAAACTTTTGGGATAAGCCCACCTCAATTTAGTTAGCTTATCTCACTTCAATGTTTGGGCAACAGCCCTTTAATTAGTACGAGTTGGGACTTCCATCTACTTCCAGGAGGATGTCCTGTCTCAAAGAGCTGACAGTCAATTGGAGGCCGGCAGCTCTGCACACCAGCAGCACCAAGCAGGATAACCGCAAATTACTGCGGATGCTAGAATCTGAAACAAAAACTGAAAATACCAGACAACCTCAGCAGGTCTGACAGCACCTGTGGAGAGAAAAGAGAGCTAACGTTTCAAGTCTGGATGACACTTTGTCAAAGCTGTGACAAAACTTTAACAAAGAGTTATCCAGACTCGAAATGTTAGCCCCCTTTTCGCTCCACAGATGCTGTCAGACCTACTGACATTGTCTAGTATTTTCTGTTTTTGCACCAAGCAGGAGCTGTGACCACAGGTAGGCCAAGGAGGTGATGTTCAACGATGGACCTGGACATTGAGGTATGGCTGTACCTGGGGGGCAGTCCTCTCCCACTGCCTGGTAGATCAGATCAATGGCTGGATAAGGTCATTAATAGTCCTTTAATTTCCCACTTGGGCCAAAGGCCAGACAGTCACATCTGTGGCAACTTACCCGGGCCTAGCATTTAGACCCGATTAAAATTGCCCATTTTAAATTAAAGAATTGGGCACTTTAAAATGAGTCACAGTTACTCCAGCACACAGCCAAATGGGAAGTCGAACTGGCCAAGTTTGAATAAACTAAAAGTCGGACAGGCTGCCAGGACATGACCGGACCTGCCCTGACAATTGACCATCAAGGAATAATCAATCCCACTGATATGCACTGATCTATTGTTGTAAGCCTAGGCTGCGCCAGACACTCGGACGCCTAGAGTTCCCGCGTCCCCATATTTGGTAAAGGTGTACATGCGAATAACGCCACTGGAGGTGGACACCTGGTGTGGGCCCAGGTGACCTGTCAATCGGATCATTGGACACTAAAAACCCCTCTCGATACCCCATTGGCATAAGGCCACAGTAAGTAGGAAAAGAGCGCAAAGCCAAAGGGGGATAAACATAGGCACTCCAGACACCTCGGCAGCGAAGACTTGGTGTGGGAGGTGACCTTGACCAGACCAGAAAAGAGAAGACCAGACTAGACCAAAGAAGGAAGGAAGGAAGAGACTGCCAGTGAGAACCAACTTTGTGAAGATAGACCAGAGGAACGCAATGATCATATCCATAGCCCTACCAAGCCATCTTTGCAGTAGTATACTGATCTTGGTGAATATTTTGTCTGTAATTTATGGATTAATTGTGTTAAATAAATATTGTTAAATTTGAACTTGTGTTTGTGGTTGGTTCTCCTCGTTAATAAAGGCACCTAGGTAAAACCTTTGAGTAAATGGGCTGGTCAAAAGTAACTGAGGTTTTACAGATACAACCCCTCCCCTCACCCCTACCCCCGCCCCGGTCACTGGTAAAGTCATGATCACCAATGGCAGGCGTTCTAATTTACCAGTCCATTTGCCTGCTTTCCCATAACATTCAGTCCCATGTGTGGGGCTATAATCAGATACACTGAAGAGTCAGAACAGAGGAGGAATATTTTATCTATTCCCATTAGGATACTTTAGCAGTTTTGAATGAGTCCCAGTGCACCAAGCATCCCAGAAATTCCAACCACTGCACCACCAATGGGAAGTGTAAGTCCTACTGGGACTAATAGCAGGTATATGTACCATTGTCCGTCAACCACTTTCACAAAGGATGCCCCTCTGTGCCTCTTCAGTGACGTTAATTGAATTTGTCGCAATCCAGATTTTGGGCTCATTCGCTGAATGGAATGGTGCTGGTTCAAGGATTGGTACTTCAGTAACATGGATGCTTGTTGCTTTGCCACAACAAGTGTAGTTATCCACCCTCAATATTAAATGACCTTTCCCTGAGATTTGGCATGGGATCACTGGCAAGTCACAACAATGGGTGGAAGATTCATCTCGTATATTTCCATTACCTCAGCACATCTCAGATTCCTACTTTAGTAACTGATGCAACGTTAGTCGTGTGTTCAGAGAATTAAGTCAAGTTTGGAAACGTACTGCCATTTATACCCTTTATGTGAATATAAATACTCTGAGAACAAAGGTTTGACTTCTTATGTGTGGTGTTACTCGGGCATCATATATTTGACTAAGTCACTTCATAATGCAAAAAGGAAACAAACTAACAGGTTCTCTCGTCTAATTTCAAATCTAATCTATTTGAAATGTATAATTTAACATTGTTCAATATTTTGTTACCTAGGGATCCAAATTCCCGACTAACGAACAGCTGAATGGTTTTATTGCCTTCCTGAATGGAAACAGTTTGAGACGACGGAGCAAACTTCACTACCCCATGTGGCTCATCACTGGCCTCCACTGTAAGAACAGCTTCATATCCCTGGCTATCAATGACAGCTGCACGTGTTGAGGGAACACCTGTCAAAGAAGAATTTAAAAAAAGATAATCCTCTTATTTTCTTAAAATCCCAAGTTAATTGTAAGCATAATTCATCATCTTTCAGAAATCACACATGGACCACCAGATATATTGCTACGACTTATTTAAGAAACTTCCCCTGGAAGTTCAAATCACATGCAAGGTTTGGAGGGGTTGGGAAGAGCCATTTGTAAGATGGACGAAAGATGGCTGATGCAAAGGTCACTTAATTAATCTCCCAGGTAGGTTTCCCAATCAATCACGGGGGAACACTGATAACATTTTTGGAGATATGCATTTGGAGAGTGCACTGCCCAGCTGCAGACCTTCTAGAAAAAGGCATGTAGGAAGTAGATGGCTACCCTGGAAGTAGATAACAAGGAAATTAGGTCATGGTAAAAAATAAGTTCAGAGGAAGCCGTTAACTAAAATTAGGTTAAATTTTCATCTTCACTGTATGGGCAGTAGCCAAGAAGAGTATATCTCCTGCCCTTAAATAACCTACTGCATTTCTTTCAAAGGAACTCAATGCAATGACAATCTGACAGATTTTGTAACAGGAGAATATCTACATCTTCCATGAGGAGAAGATGAAAATTTACCTGAAGACAGGTGATGTAATGCCCATTTAAAATGGAAGCAGAGACGTGTAACATCAATGGGAGGATGATTTCCCATATTGGTCAGAACATTGTTTAACATACGCTGTGCAAAAATCAGCTGTTTGACGAGACATAGACATCTCCCTCTCGGCTCCAAAGATCCAGCCTGGGCAGCTACAGCAGCAGTTCCCCCACTGCCCCTCCAGCCCCACTCCCCTCCATCACCAGTCTTCCTTTCTTGCCCTCCTATTTTGTAGACCTATTTTCTGCAGCCAGGCTGTCTATTATCGTTGTGGCCCAGAGCCAGCAGACTGACCAGTGTTGCTCAAATGCCAGCTATCTCGCTGTAAATTCAACTGCCGAAAGGTGAACCAGGTGCCCCCCCTGAGCTCAGTGTATTTGGGGAGGGGTGGGGGGGGGGGGATAATTCATTCCGTCATCTCCAAGGGACCAAATCCTGCCCACTTGATTCTCTCCTAACTCAGTGCCCTTACAAACCCCCTTGCTAGCAGTCACCTACATTAAATCCAATCCTTTATGTACTTTCATGAGTAATATCATAGCCACATAAATATTCTACTTAATGTTACATATTACCTTCAGTTCTGATATTTGACAAAATAATCCTGTACTCCTCCTTTTCTTCAGGAATACCATCATCAAATATGTGGACAAGAAGAGATGCATTTAAAATACCCTAAAAGGTGACAGAAATTACACACATAATTAGATTAAAGAGAGGATACAACAGAAACATGTGCAGGAAATCATGGCATCAAGCAGGACAAGTATTACAGCAGCAGATCAATCATAAGAAATTAAACTTCCAGGAAAGGTATAACTGTAACAAGCACAATGGAGTTAAAAGGGAGAGAAACAGGGAGACTATCTGTTAATGTTTTCAGAGGGAAATAAGTGTTATAATGTGAGGATGTCCTGCTATTTTTATCTTCTGGTGAATGGCTGACAAGTTAACTCATTCTGGCACAATTACTTCTCTGGATTATCAATGAGGTTATCTTGGCAAGTACTTCATCATTGTGAATGGCAACCCAATGCACAAATAGGAGTTTCAATTAGTTACTTCAATAATGGACATAAAGGACAGGTGTGTGTGTGTGTTTTTTGTGGAACAAGTGTTTCTTGATTACATTTCTATATGGTTCAATACTGATTTAAATATTATGTTGTTTGGGATTCACCCGCTGGAAGAAATAGTTTTTACCCTATCGAATCCCATAATCATTTTAAACATCTTGATCAGATCACCCCTCAATCTTCTATAGTCAAGGGAATATAAACCATGTTTACTCAACATATAAGTTCACCCTTTGACCCCCGGTATCTGATGTATCTGTGCTGTACCCTATCAGCATTGCAGTTTGTATGTTTGTGAGGTGCTGGTGAATTATTGTCCTGTACTCTGTACATGATGTGATCGAGAGTGGCCAATGATGAAGGGGTGGATGTTTAGGTGAATGATTGAAGTGCCTGTCAAGTGGTCTGCTTTGTTCTGGATGGTGTTGAGCTTCTTGAATGTTATTTCAGCTACAGCTATCCAGCCATGCGGAGAATATTCCATAACATTCCTGACTTGTGGGTTTGGGAACACTGGAAATGAGCAACTCACTCAATAATGCCCAGCCTCTGATCTGCTCTGGTAGACACTGGTCCTGGTGAATTCATAGTCAATGCTGAATTCCCACCACATCCATCAGGAGCTGGTGGGGAATTTGGTTGTCCTGAGGAACATCTGCAGCTGTGGTGACAGGTGGAGGCCCTAAGGTGTTCAGGATTAGTCTCTGGACTACTCTCCCACAACGGACAAAGTTCTGGTAAAGTGGGCAGGTAGGCACCAAGAACATCACCCATGACATAGCACTGAACACAGTCCTCTCTGCTGCCTACAAGCCGTCCCACAGGGAACCGTAAATTCCAGTTTCAATTATGTTAAACGTTCTACATGCCAAAGTTCCAAACAGTATAACTGCAGCTGATGAGTAAATTAGCACCTGTTCCCAATCCCCGCCCCACAAATGTACAACACTAGTAGTACAGTTGCATGGATCTTCGATCTGGTTGCTCTTGGTGACGCTCATAAAGTTAAAGAAAACATTGAAACACAGCATGTCCAGCAATACAGACAATAGCAGAATGGATACAAAGTTGGCTGAGTGACAGAAAATGCTCATTTCTCAGACTGGAGGATGGTCTACAGTGAGGATCCCCAGAGATGGGTAATAGGACTCTGATTTTTCTGGATCTGTATTCATGACCTAGCCACAATTCTCATGATTGGTGATTAAGTTGTCCCACCAGCAGGAAAACCAGACTGATTAGCACTAGTAACGACACCAACGTGCCATACAATGGCACTTGAAATTTTTTACCATCAATCAGGCTTCAAGTGCCATTCCTTGACACACCGGTGTTCTCAATGGAGCTGACAGGTCTCATTCCTCTGATGTGGGAGCGCGATCACAGAATTCTGCTGCTGGCCCGCTCCCCCCCCATCCTGATCTATGGAAATGCAACCCCCTTCACCTCCCCTGCCCAGCCCCAAGCCACTCCTTCAGTGCCCCCCCCTCCATTCCACCCTACCCATTTCCCCCCCTTCAAGAACCACTCAGGCCCAATCCCTTGGCAGTATCAACCTGAATGCTTGCAGTCTGAGGGGTAGCATCTTTCATAATGAAGAGAAAGCACTCAGCTTGGCCACAAAACCCTTTAAGCAGTCAGTCAGTATCGAGCAATTAAATTTATCTCATAATAAAGTGAAAGTATTCTCATCTGGGTGAGGAATTGAACTAAAGAAAAGAGCATTAGACTGGGATGACCAGTTAGAATAGTACATTATGGACATTAATTCGAGTTGCAGGGAGTGAACAAAGAGATGGGCAAAGCATGGCGAGAGGGGGAGGGGTGGCTATCGGGACTGGCTCTTTGCACAAAGGATGCTGGGAGGCAGAGGCCCAGAAGGAGGAAAGGAATGTGTAATGAGCCTATCAGAATCAGTGGCAGTTAGATTATATGACCAGGTCAAGGAAAGGGCCTATTGGAATCTTGTATTCATGTATGTGGAACTTGATACTGCATGAATGTATATGAGACCACATGTGTTGCCTCCCTTTGTCTCACTCGCTCTGGGAATTTCAAGAGACATGGGTCTCCTGCCTTCATCAAAGGGAGTGTAAGCTTGCAAGCTATTTGAAATAAACTAAAGGAATTTCTAAATCCGAACTCAGCCTTTTGATTGAGACCAGACTGGACAGAAATAACTCAATTTCTTCATTTGGTGGCAGCGGTGGGATTTCTACAGGCGACCACCGGTCATCTGCGAAATTAGAATTAAACTGATCTCGGACAGAGAGAGAGGAAATGGGCCCACAACGGGAGTAGCTGGAAAATGACCATGTTGGTTTTCCTCTGTATCGTAGTCTGATGAAGTTTAATCACTCGCACACGATCAGGTAAGGTCGTCTCGACGAAATCAAAGATCAGTCTGGCGGATTAGAAAACTAATTTCAATTGATATAAGTACGATTGAGGGCTATTTAACTGAGGGAATTCGAGGGGACAATTCAGCTAGGGCTTGAGGGAATGTGCCTCGGAATTCAGTTTGCAGGTTGAAAATTAAAATTGGTTGTATTGAATTACACTTTAATTCGGTTATGATCTTTAGCGGGTTGAGGGAATGTTACAGACAATTCAGTTAAGACCACTGAGGGAATGTTCTGGAGACAATTCAATACAATTAGAATTGATTAAAGTTGGATTTTGTTAGGGGGAGATATGTCTTATGAGTGAAAACGTTGGGAGATAAATGGCCACCAGGAGGGACCAGAGACTTGGAAAATTCAGAACCGTATTGGAAAAGAGGAGACTTCAGGAATGTTTAAATTTACTTTACAGCTTTGAAGAAGGGAAAAAACGTGCAAATTCAAAGTTTTATTGTCCAGTTGGTTGAGATCAATGAAAGTATGATGCTTTGAATTTCTTTCGTTTGAGTGGAGATCTTGGTGGATTAATGAGTGTGTGTGTTTAATAAGAATTTGTGAACTTCCTCTGGTATTCCTAGTTTTTAAAATGTTGTGATTTGCAAAACGAAGTTGCACATCAATTAGGAGGTATACAGGGGCAGTTAAAAGTGAGATTTAAAATGGGGTAAGTATTTGAAAGTTCTTTAGAAAATCAGTAATAATGATCAACATTGTGGAAGTTATTTAGAACACAATTCTCAGGAAGTAAACAAAAAGCAAAAGCAAAATGTATAAATTGGGATTTGTAAATGATTAGTTGAACTTGGCATAGTCTTGGTTGGTTAAAAAAGAAAAAGAGAAGAGAACAAGGGAATCAAAAATTGAAATGCGAAGACTAGGCATTCGGTGAATTGAGTCCATGTGCTCCTTTATTAGAGGCAGCCATGATGTACCTACATTTAAAAATTTTGTTCGGTGAGTTCCAAATTGTAGAGATTTCAGTATTTTCTGTGTAAACTCACTACACATCAAATTTAAGATTTGGGGATTTTCATATAGCAAAGACTATGGATTTTTAAAACTTTAATTTAAGATTACACAGGGGGAAAGGAAGATCCCAGTAGAAAGGAAGTGATATGGCACAGCTCCACTGGGTCCTAGTGCCCGCTGAGTTGCAAGAAAGTCACTAGCAGAAGAAATGAAGTTTAGAATGTTTACTACATTGCAGGCAGAGCTTTAGGGAATAAAGATATGGGACCGGAGCTTAGATTAGGAGTATCAGGAAATGAGAATCTGATGGCAGGGAAAGATTAATAAAAATAGATGCAGAAATTTTAAAAAATTTAGGTATTAAAACCAATTGATAACGTAAAGGAAATAAGGAAAGCAAACCTAGCAATAGAAAGAATGACACAGGATTAATCAGCACACAATCCAGGGAGACGATACAGGCCGTAAAAGAAATAGCCCTTGACCCGAGGTGCCAAATGCGAGCTGGAGATAATGATCAAAGAGATAGAACAGCACGGAATCATTCAAGAAGTCACATTGCATCAACGAATAGCCCACTTCAGGTAGTTAGCAAGCCTGCTGGTACATTTAGAATGGTAATGAATTACAAAGCATTAAATAAGGTTACAAAAAAAAAAAGAGAAGGAAAAACGGTATTTAATAAATCCACAAACTACATTGGAGAAGATGGCAGGCAAAACTTATTTAACTAGTACAGATTTAGCCAATGGATTCGGGAGTGTTCCGTTAGACCCAGACAGCAGGGAAAAGACAGCATTTACCTTTGGCACTAAACATTACGTATACTGTAAATTGCCACAAGGATATGTTAATTCCCCAGACCACTTTCAGGCAATAGTAAGGGAGTTAATTAAAGATGATTTGGCTTTAGTATATATTGATGATGTGTTAATTGGAGATGATGATCAGGGGGACACATGTTGAAAGAGTGACCAAAATTATTAAAACACTTAATGAAGCAGGGTTTAAGATAGGGCTAAAGAAATGCCAGATTGGCAGGAGCAAAGTTGATTATTTAGGGTAGTCAGTGTCAAGGGCAGATGGGGAAGCCAGTGTTGGGATGAGAGAGAAAGCTGCTAGAATCGCAGTGCCCGTTTCACAAAACTGGAGTAAGCAAATCATGGGAATTTTGGGGTATTTGAGACCAGTAGTGGAAAACTTTGGCCTTTATGCTGGACCCATTTATGAAACTTTAAGGGATTTTAGGTGGACCAGTGAAGAACAAAGAAAATTACAGCACAGGAACAGGCCCTTCGGCCCTCCCAGCCTGCGCCAATCCAAATCCTTTATCTAAACCTGTCACCTATTTTCCAAGGATCTACTTCCCTCTGTTCCCCGCTGTTCATATATCTGTCTAGATGCATCTTAAATGATGCTATCATGCCCGCCTCTACCACCTCCGCTGGCAAAGTGTTCCAGGCACCCACCATCCTCTGCGTAAAAACCTTCCACGCACATCTCCCTTAAACTTTCCCCCTCTCACCTTGAAATCGTAACCCCTTGTAATTGACACCCCCACTCTTGGAAAAAGTTTGTTGCTATTCACCCTGTCCATATCTCTTTAGATTTGTCCTACTTTCCCGATATTGCTCCAAAGCTTCATCAATTTTAAGTCGCCTAGATCTTATGTATGCTTCCTTTTTCATCTTAGCTAGTCTCACAATTCCACCCGTCATCCATGGTTCACTAATCTTGACATTTCTATCCCTGATTTTCTCAGGGACACGTCTGTCCTGCACTCTAATCAACCTTTCCTTAAAAGACTCCCACATTTCAAATGTGGATTTACCCTTAAACAGCTGCTCCCAATCCACATTCCCTAGCTCCTGCCGAAGAGGAGGTTGGACCAGTTAAGAACAGCTGTAGCAGCATCCGGGCCATTAGAGGAGAGACATGAAGAGGACGATTTGAGCACTAAATTTGATTTGTACGCAAATGGATATGGTAAGGTGCTTGTTAATCATAGTACTCAGACACCTATCAAACATTGACAGGAAATTGGTCAAGGGCTGAACAAAAGTTTTCGCACATTGCAAAATGTTTGGCAGCCATAACACAAAGGATAGCAGAGACTGAAAATTTATCAGCCGGAAAGAAAATTTATGTCACAAATGAATTTTTAGAATTGACAGAGTTGACCAAGAGACAGGGTTGCCAGCAAGGCGTGAATACAGCTCGATGGGAAAGATGGGAAAGCATTATTTTAAACCCTGCCTTAATGTTTATTCATAACATTAAAAAGGGACAGAAACTTGATAAATCAGTTAGCAGAACAGAGTTGGTAAATGCTTGGGTGGTATGTACGGATGGTAGTAAAGTTAAGGAGGACGAGGGGCAAGCCAGGGGGGCATCCATTTTTTAAAAAAAATTCAGGAAAGAAAATGGTGGAGAAACAGGGAGTAAAGAAACAGGGAGTAGCATGGAAAAAAACTGAGACACTGATGGAAGAATGGTCACTAGAGTATGCAGGCCCTCTTTTTCCTAGGAGCAGCAAAAGTCATTTGTACTTTTTAATCAAAGCTGATAGCAGCACGGAGGACGTTGAATTAGAGAATCAGTGGCATCTGGAGCAAAGGAACTGTATCAGAACTAAAACATCCAACCCAATTAAATGATAAAAGAGGGATTATTATAATCCATAGGCAACCTATCGGCAGCAAACGAAGAAACATAATTAGTGAGGAATTGAGAATATGGGATGATAGATCAAGGGCTGTTATTAATGGACCCCAGTTAAAATGATTCATTGTGAACATAATGAAACATCGTGTCAAGGATGTGGCACGTTCTGTAGCCCAGTAGTTTGGACAGGGAGTAATCATATGAAATCTAGGAGAATGGCAGATATAGCATTCAGGTGAGTTGATATTGCATTTAGAACGACAGAAATGGGGAAATGCTTCGGCTCCCAGGGAAATTTGGGGAATTCAGTTGTCATGATTGTTTTGTGAAACATCAGGCAACACTGATGGTCTAAGTTTATGACCGCATGATAGCTTTTGACCATGGGATGGTGTGATAATGATAAATTGTAATTACTGCAGAGAAAACCAAGCTGACGACAGAGTGATTGGGAAAGGATGTGCAGGATTGTGAAGAAGTGATAAACTTGTCATACCAATTAGTGAGGGAGTACGTAGTTTAAGAGATGTTGGGATGACCCGGGGACGTAAAATTAGCCTAACAGTGTTTAGAGACTGTATCACTGCAATGATGCCGTGTCACAGGATAGATCATATCCCCAAACCGCTCGGACAAGAGAAAAGGAATGTTTGCTTGTGAGTGGCAGGGGATAACTGCACTTACTAGTATAATGGAATCAGTGGAGCGGGATGCCAGGGAATTGAAACCTGTTAGCAGCATCAATAGGACAGATGATAAAGTGAAAATGTCATGATTGGAAATTACTTCATTAAAAATTCGGTCATAATCAAAATTGAAGGAATTAAAGTACATGCAGTAGCAATATCCGACATGTATCAGGGAAAGTTTCGACCCGCTTGGATCACTGAGTTAGTAAAAGAGGAGTTTGAGATTCTTCGAGTCTCACTCAGGGATGCAATGATAGGAGAAGGAGGCTTAACAGGCCTTAATCGTATGAGGTACGTCAGGGATGAGAAGGGAATTAAATGGAAATCCGGAAGTCGTGGAGAGGGCACATCTGGAACATCCAAACAAGAATAGAAAGATACAAATTAAGAAATAGGGCCCTCTCCGCCTTTGACCTGTTCATTTGGTTTTCAGATGAAGCAAAAATATCACAGACGAAGAACGAGAACTACACTCCAGAGAAGAATGTTTTAGACAGTATGGCGGGGAAAACTAATGATACAATAGGCTACATATTTGAGGGAATTAAATGACAGAGCCCAAAAGGAAAACCTTACGGGTTAGAAACAACTCAAAATATCAAATTATTCCTCAATAGTGAAACCTCCGGTCAGACATCTCGAACTGCACGTTAGCTGATGGATGATCTGTGGTCTCCACGGGGTATGTACTACGCGGTGGAGTTATTCAGGGTCTTGGCAGACGGCACCGACTGACGAGGAACCCCCGCATTTTAAATGACAATAGTTTAGGAATTTGGGCAGCTTATAAACACGTTGGTAGAATAGGCAAACATGTGATCAATTAAATTTAATGCAGAAATGAGTGATACATTTTGGTAGGAGGAACGAGACACATTTTGGTAGGAGGAACGAGAGGTGACAACATAAAATAAAGTGTGCAATTCTGAATGCGGTGCAGGACAAGAGACGTGGGGGTATACATGCACAAACTGTTGAAGGCGGCAGGTCTGATGAAGTAGTTAAAAAGACATAAGAATACTGGGCTTTATAAAAAAGGGAACAGTGTTCTAAAGAAAGGAGGCTTTGACAAACCTGAATAAAACACTGCTGCAGCCTCAATTAATACTGCATCCATTTCTGGGCCCTAAACTTTAGAAAGGATATGGAAGCATTGGAAAGGGTCAGAATTTTTTTTCCAACTCATTCTGGGAGGTGAGCATCACTCTCTCTGGGCCAGCATTTACAGCCCATTCCTAATTTGCGCCTGGGCTAAACAGCTGGCTTTTAAGGCAGAACAAGGCCAGCAGCGCGGGTTCAATTCCCGTACTGGCCTCCCCGAACAGGTGCCGGAAAGTGGAAACTAGAGGCTTTTCACAATAACTTAATTGAAGCCTACTTGTGACAATAAGTAATTATTATTATTGATGTACTGCAGTTTTGCCATGAATATGGTTAGCATTTGAAAGCTTCAATTTTTCCACAAGGTTTTGTCTTTCACAATATTTAATTGTACATCTATTAAATACAGAAAGAAAATTATGAAAAACTAGATTGCACATATAGGAGTAAAAAGCAGATAGTATATCATCTTTGTCCTCACTTTCAAAGCACAAGCACTTCATTTTACGTTAATGATGGAAAGGGATAAGTATACACCGCAGGGCAAGAGTTATAGCTGGGGGAAGGGCAATTATGATGCCATTAGACGTGACTTGGGGGGGATAAGGTGGAGAAGTAGGCTGCAAGTGTTGGGCACACTGGATAAGTGGGGCTTGTTCAAGGATCAGCTACTGCGTGTTCTTGATAAGTATGTACCGGTCAGACAGGGAGGAAGGCGTCGAGCGAGGGAACCGTGGTTTACCAGGGAAGTGGAATCTCTTGTTAAGAGGAAGAAGGAGGCCTATGTGAAGATGAAGTGTGAAGTTTCGGTTGGGGCGATGGATAGTTACAAGGTAGCGAGGAAGGATCTAAAGAGAGAGCTAAGACGAGCAAGGAGGGGACATGAGAAGTATTTGGCAGGAAGGATCAAGGAAAACCCAAAAGCTTTCTATAGGTATGTCAGGAATAAGCGAATGACTAGGGAAAGAGTAGGACCAGTCAAGGACAGGGATGGGAAATTGTGTGTGGAGTCTGAAGAGATAGGCGAGATACTAAATGAATATTTTTCGTCAGTATTCACTCAGGAAAAAGATAATGTTGTGGAGGAGAATGCTGAGCCCCAGGCTAATAGAATAGATGGCATTGAGGTACGTAGGGAAGAGGTGTTGGCAATTCTGGACAGGCTGAAAATAGATAAGTCCCCGGGACCTGATGGGATTTATCCTAGGATTCTATGGGAGGCCAGGGAAGAGATTGCTGGACCTTTGGCTTTGATTTTTATGTCATCATTGGCTACAGGAATAGTGCCAGAGGACTGGAGGACAGCAAATGTGGTCCCTTTGTTCAAAAAGGGGAGCAGAGACAACCCCGGCAACTATAGACCGGTGAGCCTCACGTCTGTAGTGGGTAAAGTCTTGGAGGGGATTATAAGGGACAAGATTTATAATCATCTAGATAGGAATGATATGATCAGGGATAGTCAGCATGGCTTTGTGAAGGGTAGGTCATGCCTCACAAACCTTATTGAGTTCTTTGAGAAGGTGACTGAACAGGTAGACGAGGGTAGAGCAGTTGATGTGGTGTATATGGATTTCAGCAAAGCGTTTGATAAGGTTCCCCACGGTAGGCTATTGCAAAAAATACGGAGGCTGGGGATTGAGGGTGATTTAGAGATGTGGATCAGAAATTGGCTAGCTGAAAGAAGACAGAGGGTGGTGGTTGATGGGAAATGTTCAGAATGGAGTACAGTCACAAGTGGAGTACCACAAGGATCTGTTCTGGGGCCGTTGCTGTTTGTCATTTTTATCAATGACCTAGAGGAAGGCACAGAAGGGTGGGTGAGTAAATTTGCAGATGATACTAAAGTCGGTGGTGTTGTCGATAGTGTGGAAGGATGTAGCAGGTTACAGAGGGATATAGATAAGCTGCAGAGCTGGGCTGAGAGGTGGCAAATGGAGTTTAATGTAGAGAAGTGTGAGGTGATTCACTTTGGAAGGAATAACAGGAATGCGGAATATTTGGCTAATGGTAAAGTTCTTGAAAGTGTGGCTGAGCAGAGGGATCTAGGTGTCCATGTACATAGATCCCTGAAAGTTGCCACCCAGGTTGATAGGGTTGTGAAGAAGGCCTATGGAGTGTTGGCCTTTATTGGTAGAGGGATTGAGTTCCGGAGTCGGGAGGTCATGTTGCAGCTGTACAGAACTCTGGTCCGGCCGCATTTGGAGTATTGCGTACAGTTCTGGTCACCGCATTATAGGAAGGACGTGGAGGCTTTGGAGCGGGTGCAGAGGAGATTTACCAGGATGTTGCCTGGTATGGAGGGAAAATCTTATGAGGAAAGGCTGACGGACTTGAGGTTGTTTTCGTTGGAGAGAAGAAGGTTAAGAGGAGACTTAATAGAGGCATACAAAATGATCAGGGGGTTGGATAGGGTGGACAGTGAGAGCCTTCTCCCGCGGATGGATATGGCTGGCACGAGGGGACATAACTTTAAACTGAGGGGTAATAGATATAGGACAGAGGTCAGAGGTAGGTTCTTTACGCAAAGAGTAGTGAGGCCGTGGAATGCCCTACCTGCTACAGTAGTGAACTCGCCAACATTGAGGGCATTTAAAAGTTTATTGGATAAACATATGGATGATAATGGCATAGTGTAGGTTAGATGGCTTTTGTTTCGGTGCAACATCGTGGGCCGAAGGGCCTGTACTGCGCTGTATTGTTCTATGTTCTATGTTCTATTTTGCTTGTAGCAAGTTCAACAATGGATCTACTAATATAACAATGGGTCCACTAAAATAAAGCAGAAACAACCATGCTCAGTAATTCAGGGGAGTGTTCGAATTACTTACTTCGGAAATAAAAAGGGTCCCATTAATAGCCACAAAATTTTCCTGAGCGTATTTCCCATGGATGTTCCAGTCAATAGAAATGTTTCCCTGTCCAGGAGCACTCCTTTCAATCCAGAAAAGCAAACTTTCCCCTACAAATTAAGAAGCAGAATCAGATTGGACCATCAACACTTTTTCAAAAATACAGGCAAGCAGCTGTATGTTTAGCAGTCATGCATTATGGCTTATTAACCAAACACTTCATGCAAAGTTATACAGAGAAAATAAAAACAATATTAAAAACAAACATTTGTTTAATATTGCAGTCAGTAAGTGTTCAAACTACATATCGCAAATGTAACAAACTAACAATGTGAAGGTTAACTCAACTGAGAAAGACTTTTATTCCCAAAGTACTAATGACAGAGAAATTCTTTTGAATCCTGAATACATTTTACAATACAATACAAACAAAACAAAATAATTTTAAAACAACCCATCACTCTCTCGGTGTAAAATAGTTTTCACTTCTACATTAATACTAAAAACGTAGCTAGTTCCCAAGCTTTGTTCAAGAAAATCAATATTATAAAAAACAATACCATAGTACACGCTTTAGGTTGAAAAGTCACAAAATATTATGAATGAGGGAGGCATGCAGTGTCTGTTTTACTACATTGCATGAAATACAATTTACAAAAGCTACAATAGATTAACAATTTAGTAAAGAATTCAACTCAACAAATTCACTTACAAAACAATTACAGAATAACCAAATTAATACAGCTTCCATTTATTTCTGTGCAGCAGAACCAAGTGACACGGGGTTGTGTTACTGGCATTGAATTGTGAATATGCAAGTGGTATATATGGCCCCAACCATCTTCAGCACCCCATCTGTCATGGGTATCCTGTTTGATTGAGTTGGTGATGGAATTCATCTTTGTATCTGTGGCTGTAGAAGTGCAGAATGGTTACAACATAGACTACCTAGTAGATTTATTGCTCCTGCGGTTTCATCAGGGTTTCCTGCTTGAAGAGAGCCAAGTTGAGTTTCATTACTGCAGGGTTACAACGCTACCTGAAGTTCAGGTTCAATTTTAGCATTGTGAAGAGTCAGAAGTTGGGGAACGTTGCTTTTATGTGCAACTTTCATGAAAATTTGATGGCGAGTTACTTTCTTGAGTCGCTGCAGTCCATGTGATGGAGGTACACAAAACAGCAGTTAGGAAGGGAGTTCCAGGATTTTGATCCAACAATAGTGAAAAATGGCAATAAAGTTCCAAGTCAGGATGGTGAGTGGCTTGGAGGGAAACTTCCAGGTTGTGGTGTGTCCATTTGTCTGCTGTCTTTGTCCTTCTGGCAGGTAGAAATCACGGGTTTGAAATGCGTTGTTGAAGGAGGCTTGGTTATTTGCTGCAGTGCACCTTGTAGATGGTACACACTGCTGCCACTGTGCCTTGATGGTGGAGGGAGTGAATGTTTAACTGGTGGATGGAGTGCAAATCAAGTGGGTTGCTTTTTCCTGGATGGTCTTGAGCTTCTTGAGTGTTGTTGGAGCTGCACTCACCCAGGAAAGTGGAAGGTATTCAAACACACTCCTGACTTGTGCCTTATACATGGTGGACAGGTTTTGGGGAATCATGAAGTGTAGAATTCCCAGCCTTTGTCCTACTCTTGTAGCCACAGTATTAATATAGCTGGTCCAGTTCAGTTTCTAGTCAATGATAACCCCCAGAATGTTGATAGTGAGGAATTCAGCAATGGTAATGCCATTGAATGTCAAGGGCAATGATTAGATTCTCTCTTTTTGGAAATAATCATTGCCTGGCACTTGTGTGGTGCATATGTTACTTGCCACTTGTCAGCCCACACCTGGTATTGTTCAGGTTTTGCTGCATTTTGACATGGACTGCTCCAGTATCTGAGTCATCGCAAATGGTGCTGAACATTGCACAACAAGTGAACATCCATACATCTGAACTTATGATGCAAGGAAGGCCATTGATAAAGCAGCTGAAGATGGTTGGGCCTAGGACACTACCCTGAGGAACTCCTGCAGTGAAGTTCTGGAGCTGAGATGATTGACCTCCAAAAACCACAACCATCTTCCTTCGTTCTAGGCATGGTTCCAACCAGCAGAGAGTTTTCCTCCTGATTCCCACTGACTCCAGTTTGGCTAATGGTACCGAACAGTGTGCCATCATCAGTGAACTTCCTCACTTCTGATCTTCTAATAGAGGGAAGGCCATTGATGAAGTAGTTCAAGATGGTTAGGCATAGTACATGACCTTGAGTGACTCCTACAGCGATATCCCTCACTGAGATGATTGACCTCCAACAATCGCATCCGTTTTCCTTTATGCTAGGTACTCCAACCAGCTTACTGCTGTCCCCGATTCCCATTGACTTCAGTCTTGCGAGGGCTCCTTGATGCAACATTTGGTCAAATGTTGTCTTGATGTCAAGGGCAATTACTCTCATATCACCTCTGAAGTTCAGTTATTTTGTCCATGTTGTTACAAGGCTGTAGCTATATAAGGAGCTGAGTGACCCCCATCAGAACTCAAACTGAGTATCAATGGGCACTATTGCACTCCGTGCAATATTTTTAGAAAACGTCAATAACAACAGATATGTATGAGCTAATAGTTGAGGATAGTGGTCAAAGTTTTCAAATATTTGTTTACAGCATGCTATAAAGATACAGGCCCTTGGAATTGATCTGATTATTGAAAGAACCATATGGACATTCCATAAAACTTAAGAGGTGGCCTCTAAGCATGATTGGGAAAGTTTATATTGAGGGAGAATTCAGAAAAGAGAGAGTAAGAGGCACTGAGATGAACATTAAAATCATTGAGGATGAGGATGAAGTCAATGTAGAAGCTCAGGATGGAAAGAAGAAACAATAATTTGGTGCCCAACTTGAGTTGGTGCTTGTGGGCACAGTAGACAATGGGGTTTCAAAGCTGGGATGAGGGGACAGAACAGGTTGAACGTACTGAGAAGTAGGGAGGAAAATAAAGGTGTAAGTTTATAATAAAGAGCACACAATTAATGCATACTTGCAGGAAGTTCAGAAATTAATTCTCCAACAGTTTTTAAAATATATTTACATACGTTTAGTTATTACTAGCGTGTTCTCATATGGATCAGAATTAGAAAACAGCTTTAAATTGTCCAAACAGAACTATACTCTGTGCTTATGAGTGTGTGTATATGGTTATGTACACACCTGGATGTGCTGTATTCCTAAGTGCAAAAACGATTAGGCAACAAGTGACCGTTTATAACATGCATATGAAAAGAAATGCCAAGAAAACATTGCATGTTTCAAATATTCTCATCAAAAATAATCTTCATGTTCTCGATGGTTTGTTTATGAACTCAAGTCACCAAATAAAATATGTTGCAGCTTATTTTGAAGTATTGTTATCTTTATAAATGTCTCACTAATTGAAGTTTTATCTACTTAAAATAATAAACATGCGTTTGGAACAGCCCAAAGGGTTATGCATTGAAACATGCAATCATCTTTACTGCCAAGTAATTTACTTTACAGCAAAGTATGAACATAACACAACACAAAATACTTCTAATTGGCTGTCTGTGTTCTTGTTCCACAATATTTTCCTGAAATTAACAATGCCAAATTGGCAAACTGTATGTATCAGCCGGAACATTGCGAGATGCTACTGCATGCTAAATCCATGTACAGCTATAAAAAAGGCATGCAAAAAATATATACACTTGCATTTACCTGCAAGGCCAAAGTTTATATGAATGTTAATCATATTTATTCTACATAAAAATATAAGCAAGGGGTTGTAAAATCATAAAAGGAGAAGAAAAATGTATTGGCTTTAGTTGCAGTATGACGTTCATTTAAAAAATTCTAAAAATTGGAAATAATCTTAAAACAAAAGATCAACCATTTATTAAGCTAAAAAATACATTGAATGGTTGTATGTTGCAATTAAAAATATGTTTGCAAATCAAAAATCACAAATGGAAAAAGTTACAATTTTAGAAAATAATCTTTAAATGTTGGAAACAATTTCAATTCAAAATGGATATTCAAAAAAATCGCCAAAATTGTTAATATTAAACATACAGAATGTTGAAAAATACACTTCTGAAAAATATAAAAATGACAAACTTTTGAAGGAGACAAGCTCAATAATTCTGCTCAAAATAAATGTTTTCTTAAAAAGTGTGAACCTGCATTTCAAACATTGAAATATAAACAAAGTTTAAAGAAAATGTTTCTGAAAATAATGTAACTACATTATAATGATACAGAAATGCATTGTGCTAATAATTGAAGCATTAAGACATTCTACAAACCGTAACATTGGGTGGAATTTACCGAGCAACTCGCCGCATGTTTGTCGGCAGCGGAGGTGGCCTGCCAGTGGGATTTTCTGGTCCTGCCATTGTCAATGGGATTTCCTGTTGAATGTACCCCTCATCACTGCGAAACCCGAGGTGGGGGTGCGCCGGTAAGACTGGAATATCCCGAAAGCGTGAACAGCCGGTAAATTCCGCCCATTATTTGTTTTGCCGGTGCATACAATATTGCATTGGCTTTTAAATATAGTCTAATGAATGACAAGAAACTACCCACACATTTAAATACAGAAGTTGGGACACAGGAATGTTACTCAAACTTTGTGGCCCTAACATGTATTCTCTCCCATCAAGATCACAATCACAAATTGTACACTTGACTTGTGCATGGTTTTCTGACCATTATCTCTAATTTATGCTTTGTAATTTCAGAAAGGTATCCTCAACAAAAGCCTCAAGTCATAAAAATACTCTTTGAATCACAAATTTAACAACTACATTCAGAGTTACACCCAACATACTTTTAAATATCATAATTCACTGTACAACATCTCTCTCTGTGAATAAAATATGGCTTGCACTTGTGCAGGACTCATCCAATTGGAACATCTAAGGTGCTCCACACAACAATTGCTTTTCAAGTGTGGTAATTGCTGTTCTTGGCATCAACAGAGAAATTCCACCCAGCAATGGAAATGAGAATAGGAAGTAGAAACTACACGCTCTTCCTGGAATAGTGTCACATATTTGAAATTTGTCCCTGCAGCATCTAACTAGGAAGAGGACACCATGGCTTGCCTCATCCAAAGGATGGATATAATGTGAATATATTTTGAAAATACATGTATTTCAAAAGTAATCTCAGATTTACAGTTACTGCATGGCTTTATACAAAGCTATTGCACCCAACTAAGATATCGCTAGAATTACCTATGGATCATAAATAAAAAATACAGTAGGTCTGACCATATCTGTGGAGAGAGAAGAGAGCTAACGTTTCAAGTCTAGATGACTCTTTGTCAAAGCTAGAGAGAACTGGATATAGGGTCAGATTTATACTGTTGTGAGGGGCGTGGAGTAGTAGGGCTGGCTAGGGGGTCAGAGATAGGTGGAGATTGACAAAGGTGCTATGGACAGAAAGACAAAAGGAATGTAAATGGGGGTTACTAAGGCAAAGAAGGATGCTGATAGTGGCACATAAAGGTGGGGTGCCTGAGGAGCATCGAGAGATCGGGGCGGCACTCTCCCTGAGCTGACAAGCTGAGTTCGTCAGTGCAGAAAATGAGGTAACTGAGGTCTTGGCGGGGTAGAGAAAGATCCCACTATACCCACCCAATACAGGACTCTGTTTTTTGCGTTCTAAATCGTGCCCAATGTTACCACATCCTCTACCAAGTTATGGTATGCTTATTCAAAACCAAATCAAATATAACTGAAGCTTATCTAGGTCTCTTTTGAATATAATAACTATTGCAAATTACACTCCATTTATAATTATTTAAAAGCCAATGCATTATCAAGATATGTATCCCTTTTGACCAAAATTGATAGTTTTTATTAGCCAATCAGAGCTGTATTTAAGCTGGAACAGTCTTTCCAGAAACATTCATGCAAAGACATCCCATCATAAAAATATCAGCTCAAACCACATCAATGACACCTTTAAACTGGCAAACTGAAGACAGCATTTTTCATAAAGAACCATCTGTAATAATTTCATCATTTTTACAGAAGTATTAATATCAGATGATGGATGGTTAAAGTTTCCATTAATTATTTTGCACTACAATTAAAATAATCAATTTTCACTCTTTTACAGTTAGCAGGAGATAATTCTAACTATGCCTATGGAAAAATGACAATTACAGATGGCCCAATAACATTCCTACATATTATAAATCATGTAAGAAGTCACTAGTGATCATCAGCATACTGTTCCCAAGATGTCTCGAGCAACAACAAACTCTTGTACATAATTGGTCAAAGTACCAATGTTCAACAACCCTATTGATGCACTGAAAATAAGTTTGTCAAACATGATTTATAATAATCTCTTGACAGGACCAGGTAAAACCGCCTGGACTAGAATCCTAGAAAGAAGCAATGATGGATTAGTCCTTAAGAAAATACCTTCATCCTGTCAAAATTCTGTAAAACAAAACAGACGCCAAATAACTCTTCATTTTCCAGTCTCCAACTGGCCATGAAGCAAGCGATATCCTGTTGCTTGGTAATGATTGCAATGAACAGCCAGTCTAAAGTAGGTTGAGAAACAGTCACACTCTGGATTGCTTTCAGCTACATTTTGGTATGAGTTAATTGTCAATTTAAGGTATATCCTGGATTCAGTCTTTTTTATTTTCCTCATTACTTGTGAGCTATACTGAGATGCATAAAACCATGAAGGTGATATCACCGTTGATTAAAATGTAACTAATTACAGTATCAGGAGGATAAAATAAAAACAATCAGTCACAAAATCCAACAAAATTATTTTTCAATTTTACATACATGTAGAATGTTGGTTATTATTCTATCCTCCTACATTAATTTTGTAAAATAAGAATTAAAAAGGCATTTGCCATGGTCAAAATAGTAAAGCAAGGCTTCGAAAGACTGTGACACTGCAGAAATTGATGACGATTATCAGAACTGCTGTCATTATACACAGAAACCAACCTTCAGATCCAATGACAGACCGGGAGGATGCCTGAAAACTAATTACTCCTGCAACATAATCATTGGCTAGAATGATCACAGTGACAGTGTCGGAGCTGGGCAGAATACGACTGCCACCTTCAGTGTGCGTTAGACGGACGAGAATGGTTTCATTGTCTTCTGGTTCTTCATCATCCACAATTATTAATGTGACAATTCTCCTATTCTCACCTGCATATAGAAAGAGATGAAGTAAGGTTTCGTTTTTAATGTACCATCCAAAACTGCTTTGACAATTTTCTTTCTATACATTAATGAACGAACGTCTCAAGCACCACACACCTGTAAAACTTAGAATCCTTTTTTTCTGTTAAAGATGTATTAAAATAAGCCAAGCAAAATTGAAACAATTGCGCACACTTTAATATCTGATGAAAATCAGCTTTAATACTGTTAACTAATTTTTAAGAAACTGGTGTAAAAAGTTGACTGATATCCACTTTCACAGATGCATTTAAAAGGGAGCGAGATAAGCAGATTCGGGTGAAAGAAATACCCTGTAGTTGATAGGGTGAAGCGAAGTAAGGCAGGAAGAGAATATAAACACTGACATTGACTTGCTCAGCCGAATGACCTGCTCTAAATTCTATACAAAAATTCCAGCCATATTATCTGATGGATGTCAAGTCTAAGATGAGAAAGAAAAAAGAAAAGGAGTACGAGGAGAAAAAGGTAAAATGTCATTAAGTTCTCATCTGCAAAGCAATACACCAAGTATACTTCACACATACCTTCTGCAAATGTTAAAACGTCACCATCACCAATGAAATCAACGTTTATTGTAGCTGTGCCACCAACCACGCTCCACTCCACAGTAACTTCACCAAGACTTCCACCACTCCTATCTATGACCAGTTGGATAGTTGCCTGACTTTCTTCCATTACTTCAAGATAATGTCCTTCATCTGTGGCATTAGGATTTGTACTGTAAATCAAAAAGATCCCAAACGCATCTCCGTTCATAACTATTACAACAGTAGAGATATTTGGTTGGCTAATTGTAGGTTGGTTTGCTGGAGTGACCATTCCATTCATCAGCTCCACATTTAAAAGCAAAATGGCAAATTTTTCATCACGTTCTGGTTCACTGTCAGTTTGTATTGAAACCGAGAGATTTGCAAACTCATCGCCTTCATGCATGATAGTCCATGATCCGGTAACTGGCTCATAATCACTGCCAGCTGTTGCCTGGGTACTCAGAAGAGCGGAGACGCTTGAACTATTCTTGTGATATATTGAGAGCTCTGTGCTATTGGTCAGTATGTGAGACAATGAAGCGATCCAGGAGCACTTGGACATCCCGGAGTTATTTGTAAACGAGAAGGCTAAACAAGTTTCTTCCTTGAGGCAAACAGCTGCACACGCATGTAAAGCATCCTTCTCCAGAGAAACATTCCCCTGAAGAATAGGTTGGCCATTTGCAATTCCAGTAACTGGGCGTTCATAATAAGTGAATATGTCCTGTCCCTCTGCTATCAATGGGTCCACAAAATCAATTTTGGAGGTGCTATAAAATACACGCAGTTTCCCAAAATGGCCACCACTACATTGAAAAGAAAGCACAATTAAATCTTTTATCAGAAAATATGTCCAAGCCCCACCTTAACATACTGTATTGTTAGTTTTAAGCAGGTTACTGTCACAGTGCTTGGAACTCAATATTCAGTTTTGGCATGAGTCAGTGTCAAAATGTGTCTCGAGCTTAATCTCAACAGTCTAAATGAACTTTAACATCACAGGCCCATATGTCACACGCTGTTTAATTAATACAACTGACCATCAATAAGATTTGCTTTTATATATCACTACAATTCAGAAAAGTGTCACGTGCTTCACTTGAGGATAATTAGATAAAAATTAACAAGCCAAGAGTATTTATTTTGGAGAGGCTATAAACTTGGTCAAATAGCTAGGTTTAAGGAGTGTCTTATTGAAAGAGAGTGACTTGGAAGACAGAGAGGTTCAAGGGGAGCATTTCAGATTTTGAAATCGAAACGGCAGAAGGTAAAGCCAATTATGGTGCTACAAAGGGAGCAGGGTCTGCAAAAAAGGCCAGAGTTTCTGGAAGATAATGCCTTTGGGTATTCAGACGCTCTTTCTCAGGGTGGAAAAGCCAATTACATGAGGACATAGGTTTAAGATGCAAGGGGGAAAGTTTAGAGGAGATGTGCAAGCAGGTTTTTTTTTTTTACAGAGGGTTGTGAGTGCCTGGAACACACTGCCGGCAGCAGTGGTGGAAGCGGAAATGATAGCGGCATTTAAGAGGTATCTTGATGAATTATTTTAATACTTTCCTTACTTCCTCTGCTCGTCATGAATAGGATGGAAATGGAGGAATATGGACCCCGGAAGTGCAGAAGGGCTTAGTTTAGACAGGCATCTTGATCGGTGCAGGCTTGCAGGGCCGAAGGGACAGTTCCTGTGCTGGACTGTTCTTTGGCCTTTAGCCATCCTATGTTTAATTGGAGGACATTACAGGTGACCACGTAGTGGGTTTCAGGCAAAACGTGTGATAACTCAGGGGTAGCAAAATCGGTCAAGAGCAGTGATGTTAAGTTGGGCATCTTCAGTTTACATGTGGGACCTGACATCATGATGTTGTCAATGGCCACCATGTAGATAAGAAATTATTAGATCCATGGAGGGGAGTAAAGTAAGAAGGAATGAGAAGAAAATCAGTAGCCAAGGATTCTCTTGTTACAACAGAGAAGGTCATGGTGAATTGCATTCTTAAACTGCTGCAATCCCTGTGGTATAGGCACACCAACAGTGCTGTTAAGCAGGGAGTTTCAGGATGTTGACTCAGCAACAGTGAAGGAATGGTGATATAGTTCCAAATCAAGATGGTCTATGAATGGAGGGGATCCTGAAAGTGATGACATGATCATATACCTGCTGTCCATAATAGGAAAACAAAGCTAAATATTGAGTACAGAAGGAAGATCAAACCATTCTGTATGTGTCATTGTTCTTCTAGGTGATAGAGGCCACAGGTTTAGAAGGTGCCGTCAAAGGAGCTTTGGCGAGTTGCTGTGGTGCCTCTTGTAAATGATACACATTGCTGCTACTATGCGCCAGTGGAGGAGGGAGTGGTTGTTTAAGATGATGGATGGGATGTTGTTTTATGTGAGCTAGTTTGTATTGAATGGTGTTCATTTCTTATGTTATTTCAGAGTTGAGTGGGGGATGGAGAGGGAGTTGTTGAGCAGGGGCAAATGGTTTTGCCCACTGTATTGCAGCCTTACAAACACAAGCGCATCCAAGGAAGCACTTAAATCAGAGCACTGAATTGAATCATCAATCAGGACACTGAAAGAACCACTGTTCATGGTAGTGAAAAGCTGTACAATTCATGAGCCATTTGGGAAAAAATTCACTTCCCAGCCACTCGGCAGTCACCATTACTGCCTTGGTGCTCAGAAAGCCCAAATGATCGGCCTGCAACCACAATGGTGGTCGTGACCCATGGTCTGGGAATCTGTGGTAGACGGTGAACAGGCTTCGGAGACTCAGGAGGTGACTTACTCACCACAGAATTCTGAGCCTTTCACCTGTCCTTGTAACCACAGTAATTAAGGTCTGGTCCAACATCTTGTCAATGTTCGCCCCCAGGATATCAATGGTGGAGTATTCAGCAGTAGAATGTCAAGGGACAATGATTATCTTCTCTCCTGCTGAATGCTGTCCAGGTCTCGCTGCATGAAGACATGGACTGCTTCATTGTCTGAGAAGTCGCAAGTAGAACTGAACACTGCAATTTTCAGTGAACATCCTTACTTCTGACCTTATGATGGAGGAAAGGTAATTGATGAGGCAGCTGAAGATAGCTGGACCTGGGACGATTGGTCTCCAGCAACCATAACCATTTTCCTTTGTGCGAGGTATAACTCCACCTCAATTAACTTAGTTATACTAAGGCTCCTTGATGTCACAGTCAGGTATGTGCTGCCTTGATGTGAAGGGCAGTCACTCTCACCTCTTGAGTTCAGTTCTTTTATTCATATTTGGATCAAGCCTGTAATGAGGTCTGAAGCTCAGTGAATTCTAACAGAATGGTCATGATGGCAGATTTGAAAGGGAGGGAGAGGGAACGTATAAAATATCGGCTATCATAGGGCCAGGAAAGGAAGTTGTCTGGTCAGCAATTTAGTGGATTCCCTTAGTTCCTATATCTTTGATTTTGGCATTACTATTTTTGGTCCATGGATCATTAATGGAGACATACTTTAGACGAGCAGAGGAAGTAAGGAAAGTGTTAAAATAGTACACTGTGTTATAAATTTTTGTATTTTGGACAGAAGAACCCAGATTTTATGGCACTCAAAAGATTGGTTGGCTCGTGATCAATGGATTGGAAGGGGACAGTATTCTGCCCAGCAACCAATAGCGATTGGTTCCTGTCAGTTGGAGTTTTTTGGAGAGAACCCGGGAGAAGCCACTGGGCCCTCAAGTGGAAGCAGCTCTCTCACTCGGCTCTGCTGCCTACTGTCTGAAGGCAGAAGCTTCTAGACCCTGAAAGAAGAAGCTGTCTCCTGTCTCACTCACTCACATGCTGGTTTCCTGCTATTTCTGTGAGTCTACAGTGATAAATAAATACAAGCTGAAAGAATTGATAACATCCATCTGAAAGCCTAGACTGCAGAAGGAAGATCGGAAACAAAGGCCAGAATTCTCCGTCCATTTGTACCGGCAGGCTTCTCTGGTCCTGCTGCAGTGAATGGGGCTTTGGCTAGTACCAAATTCTCCGTTCTCGCTGGCAACGGTGGCAGGGCGAGCTTGGATTGGAAAATCCTGGCCAAAGACTCTCATCGTTTTACTTTCATCATTATTTTACACCCAACCATAACCATTATGTATATAGACGATGGGGCTAGTTAAAGGGGGTGGTGCTACAGATTAGATAGCAATTAACCAGTTGTATTTGTTGCCTATTTACTTAGTTACTTGTGTTAATTGTGTTTAAATTTACAAACCTAGTGACTGTAGTTATTGGGCAGCCGAAGACCTTGGGTATTTAAAAAATTAAACTTAATTTCAACCATGTTGTGACTTCAGGTCAAATGGGACTGGAATTGACCACGCAATGGCCCAGGGTACCGTAACAATATGATCAAGGAATTAGGAGGTGAACATGATGAGGTTGGCAAAAGCATAAAGGCATGGCATCTGATCCAGCACATTGAATCTACAGGGGATCTGCAGTGTCTGAGTAGGGCAAGAAACAGTGAGGCTTTTCAACAAACCAGATTGAAGACCCCTCACTGAGACACAGAGAGCATTAACCAGGAAGTATAAAGCAAGAATGATTAATCAAATTTAAATGATGTACAGAAAGTGAAATAGAGATTGGGGAAGACAGCAGGGAGAGACCAGGTAAAAAAAACTTCTAAAAGTCTAACTAAATTTACCAAATGTGCTCTTTTCCTTCACTGAATATTGCAGTTCACGCTTGTATATATAAACGTCCAGGATCAGCGAGGTTGTTTCATCGCATCACATAACGTCATCACATATCAAGCTGTTAAAAAATTACTTCTGAGTGCACTCGTCCTAACCATTTCAGCCTATTTTAGTATGGGACTAGTGGGCAATCAGCCCAGATTCAGGTTGCTGCACACATTCTAATGCCAAGTCTATCATTGGGGACTACAACTGAAAATCCTGTGGAGGAGCAGGGTGTCCTTGAGTGAAACATGTGCATTTGTCTTTAATTGAGCAGGTGTGTACAGTACTCCAGAATTTGCTGAGTACACACCTGCACAGTTAAACGTGGAAATCCTAGGGCGGCACGGTGACTAGCACTGCTGCCTACGGTGCTGAGGACCCGGGTTCGATCCCAGCCCCGGGTCATTGTCTGTGTGGAGTTTGCACATTCTCCCCGTGTCTGCGTGGGTTTCACCCCCACAACCCAAAGATGTGCAAGTTTGGTGGAGTGCCCACACTAAATTGCCCCTTAATTGGCAAAAAATAATTAGGTACTCTAAATTCATTTTTAAAAATCAAAAATAAAACTTGGAAATCTAGAGGTTCTGGCAGATTTCCTCCATTGTAATGGTGCGCATTGTTTGACCTCATCATTATTCTTTTCAGAAAATATTGTTATCCATTATGTTATGACCTGAATGTCACATAAAGATGGATTTAATTGCTAAACTCTCACAGCATGTAGCACACCTTCTTTTCACTGTGATATTTTTTATGGAATTTCCTTCCAGTGGTTCCTGAACTCTGTACATCATTTGTGTGAAGTGGACAGTACCATGTGGGTTGTCATTTGCTGGAACAATAATGTTTGCTACATTGTTCCTTCCAATGGAGCTTCCATAAGTAGAATGGGTAAGCTTCACTTGAATGACCTGTATTGGGAAGAAATCACTTTAAAATTAGTATACTAGCCATTTTCAAATCAGCCACAAGTTAAAATTACCATAATTCTAGGTGTAAAATTCAGCCCTTATTCTCTAGAAATTCTTGTTTGCAGAAAATACTTTCCCTATAGTTTTAACAATAATAATAAGCATTTACTATTAGAAATCAATTTGGTCTTCACCCTTGCATTACTTTGGACTTTTTGTATCCCTTCCATCTTTAAACTACAATGATTCGCCGATACCATAAAAACCACTACTGGGCTAAGATGTAGAGCTCTATCTTGAAAAACTTTGTCTGCATTATAAATTTTTGTGTCTTCAGAAGGACAGGTTGTTTTCAATAATAACATTATTTCAGCAGTATCCAATGAAAACCAACTGCGTAGATTTTTGATTTGCCATCAGGGCATAAACTGGCATTATGGATTAAACATAAACTAGCTTTGTACATAGAAAACATCCAAGTTTCTTCTCTTTCAAATTAATTAAAATGAAAAATCAGGTGATTTCTGTAATGTGAAGGTGATTCACAATGCCCATGTAGTAAAGTTAAAAATCAATTTTACTGTATCGGTCTGGACCACAGCTCTCTTGATCTTTTGACGGAATCTATTAAATTGTTGATTCTTTTTAAAGGAAATATTTTTTACTTCCAATCATATAGGGGCAGCAGAGGCAAGGCATTTTGTTCAGCACAGGTTTTGTCTTGCTGGTCATTACACACACAAGCTTAAAAAGTGGTTACTGCTAGCTCTGTCAGTAGATTGTAGAGAAACAAACATATGGACTAATTTTAATCCGGAATGTGTTTCACATCGGCAGAAGGGCAGTAATTACGAAATACACTCACCGGCCTCATTTTCACAGGAACATTGGCATTTGGAACTGGAGTGGGCCATTCGGCCCTTTGGGACTGTTCCACCAGTCAGTAAGATCGTCGCTCATCTGATTGTGGCCTCTGTCCTCCATAACCCCTCAAGTAATTTATCTATCGAAACTGTACACACAATTCCAGATGTGGTCTCACCAAGGCCCTGTACGCTGCAGCAAAACCTCCCTACTTTTATATCCCGTTCCCTTTGCAATAAACACAAATATGCCATTTGTTTTCCTATTCACTTGTTGTGCCTACAGGTTAACTCTTTGTGATTCATGCATCAGAACATCCAGATACCTCTGTACGAGAGTTCTGCAGCATCTCTCCATTTTTTCTATTTTTCCTGCTGAACTGGACAAGTTCACATTTTCCCACATTATACTACATCTGCTAAATATTTGCCCCCTCACTTAAACTATCTATATCCCTTTGCAGACTCTTTACCCCCTCTTCACATCTTACTTTCTTATCTACCATCGTGTCAATGAAAATTTAGCTACCATACATTTGGGCTCTTCAACTAAATCATTGATATGCATTGTAAATAGTTGAGGTCCTGGCACTGATCCCAAGGGCACTCCAGAGCTTGACAACAAGAAACCTGTTAGCTGACCAATCCTTTACCCATGTGATTATGTTACCCCCTACACCATAAGGTCTTATTTTCTCTTGTAACCTTTGATGTGGCACCTTACTAAATGCCTTAGAAATCCAAATACAACACATTTACTTTTATCCACCTTATTTGTTACTTTACCAAAGAATTCTAATAAATTAGTTAAACACAATTTCCTTTTCATAAAACCATGGTGTCTCGACTTGACTGCATTATCATTTTCTAAGAATCCTGCTGTAACCTCCTTGATGATGGATTTTAGCAATTTTCCGATGACAGATATGAAACTAACAGGCCTATGGTTTCCTGCTTCCTGTCTCCTCCTTTCTTGAATGAAGGTGTTACATTAGCTACTTTTCAATCTGTTGGGACCTTTCCAGAGGAAAGGAATTTATTCTGAGGAATTTATAATCAATGCATCCATTATCTCTGCAGCCACTTCTTTTAATATCCCAGTATACAGGCAATCAGGTCCTGGGGACTGGTTGGAATAGTTTTCCCCAGTAAGTTTTCTCTAGTAATGGTGATGTTTTGAGTTCCTCCCTCCCTATCACCTCTTGATTTTCAAACATTTTAATAGGTTTTCCAAGTCTTCTGTAATAAAGACAAATGCAAAATTTAATTTGTGCTACAATTCATCCATTTCGTCACAAGGGTATATTGTGGACTCCTGGTCCTCATTTAAATATCGCCGGCCTACTAGCCACAAGAAAGAAAAGGAGAAAGAGGCAGAACAGCAACCAGAGTGGGAAGATGTCTCACCTTTAACTGGCCATCAGTTTGAAATCAGTGTCAAGAGATGGGTTTCGACAAGAAGAGCTCCTACATCAGACTCCTATTTATTGACTACAGCTCTGCCTTCAACACAATAATCCCAGCCAAGCTCATATCAAAGCTCCTAAACCTAGGACTTGGCTCCTCACTCTGCAACTGGATCCTCGAATTTCTAACCCACTGACCACAATCAGTAAGAATAAACAACAACACCTCCTCCACAATAGTACTCAATATCGGGGCCCCGCAAGGCTGCGTACCTAGCCCCCTACTCTACTCTCTGTACACACACGACTGCGTGGCAAAATTTGGTTCCAATTCCATCTACAAGCTTGCTGACGATATGACCATAGTGGGCCGGATCTCGAATAACGATGAGTCAGAATACAGGAGGGAGCTTGAGAACCAAGTGGAGTGGGGCAGCGACAACAATCTCTCCCTCAATGCCAGCAAAACTAAAGAGCTGGTCATTGACTTCAGAAAGCAAAGTACTGTACACACCCCTGTCAGCATCAACGGGGCCGAGGTGGAGATGGTTAGCAGTTTCAAATTCCTAGGGGTACACATCTCCAAAAATCGGTCCTGGTCCAGCCACGTCGACGCTACCACCAAGAAAGCACAACAGCACCTATACTTCCTCAGGAAACTAAGGAAATTCGGCATGTCCACATTAACTCTTACTAACATTTACAGATGCACTATAGAAAGCATTCTATCTGGCTGCATCACAGCCTGGGATGGCAACTGCTCGACCCAAGACCGCAAGAAACTTCAGAGTCGTGAACACAGCCCAGTCCATCACCAAATCTGTCTCCCATCCATTGACTCCATCTACTCCTCCCACTGCCTGGGGAAAGCGGGCAGCACAATCAAAGACCCCTCCCACCCGGCCTACTCACTCTTCCAACTTCTCCCATTGGGCAGGAGGTACAAAAGTCTGAGAACGCACACAAACAGACTCAAAAACAGCTTCTTCCCCATTGTTACCAGACTCCTAAATGACCCTCTTGTGAACTGACCTGATTAGCACTACACCCCTGTATGCTTCACCCATTGCTGGCGTTATCTAGTTACACTGTGTACCTTGTGTTGCCCTATTATGTATTTTCTTTTATTTCCTTTTGTGTACATTGTGTACCTTGTGTTGCCCTATTATGTATTTTCTTTTATTTCCTTTTCTTCTCATGTACTTAATGATCTGTTGAGCTGCTCGCAGAAAAATACTTTTCACTGTACCTTGGTACACGTGACAATAAACAAAATCCAATCTACCAAGAAGGTCACATGGAAGGAAAGGGGTAAGAGGTGGATCAGGGAGGCACAAGCCTCTGAGGCAAAGAATGCAGTGATTTTCCTAGTGGGGTCAGACGAGCACTTTTACACTTAGCTTGGAGGGTTCACAGAACTGTACTCAGCAGACAAGCAGCGTATTCAATCTCAGTCCTGATTTATGTCTTGTACAGGCTTTGGGGAATCACAAGGTAAATTACTCTCCACAGAATTCCCAGTCTCTGACCTGCTCTTGTAGCCAGAGCATTTAAATGGTTGGTCCACTTCAGTTTCTGATCAATGGCACCCAGGGTTCAGTGATCGTGATGGCAATGAATGTCAAGGAGAGATGGAAGAACTCTCTCTTATTGGAGATGGTCATTGCCTGGCACTTGTGTGGCATGAATGAGGAGAGATTGATGAAACTGAGCTTGTTGAGAGGTGATCTCATTGAAACTTGCAAAATTCTTACAGGGTGTAACAAGGTGGATGTAGATAGGAAGTTTTCCTTGTCTAATGAATCTAGGACCCAAGGACATAATCTCAGAATAAGACATAGGCCATTTAAGACTAAGATGAGGGGGCATTTCTTCCTCATAGAATTCTCTACATGAGAGGCTGTGGAAACTCAATTATTGAGCATGATCAAGACCAAAATCAATAGATTTCTGGAGACTAATGGCATCAAGGGATATGAGGATAGCACGTGAAAGGGACACAAAGGTAGACGATCGGCCATGATCTAATTGAATGGTGGAGCAGGCTCGATGGGTTGAATGACCTACTCCTGTTCCTATGTTACGTCTAGGACACTAACCTGAGGAAATGCAGAGATCTGGACGGACAGTGATGATTGACCTCCAATAATCACAACCATCTTCCTTTGTGCTAGATACAAATCCAATCAGTGGGGGATTTCCTCCCCGATTCACATTGACTTCGGTTTTGCCAAGGCTTCTTGATGCCACATTTGGTCAAGTGTTGCCTTAATGTCAAGAGCAGTCACTCTCACCTCAAGTTCACCTCTTTTGGCTGTGTTTGCATCATGGCTATGATGACCTCAGGAGTTGAATGGTCCTTGCAGAGCCCAAACCAAGCGCCAGTGAGCAGGTTATTGCTGAGAAATCTCACTTGATAGAACTGTCGCCGTCACCTTCCATTACTTTTCTAATGATCCATAGGAGACTGATGGGTGGTAATTGGCCCGGCTGGATTTGACCTGCAATTTTTGTGAGTACAAGACATATCTGGGAAATTTTCCACATTGTCAGGTAGATGCCAGTGCAGTAGCTGCACTGGAACAGCTTGGTTAGGGGTGCAGCTGGTTCTGGAGCACATGCCGGAATGTTGTCAAGGCCCAAACCCTTTGCAGTATCCTCATGACATTTCTTGATATTGTGTGGAGTGCATGGAATTGGCTGAAGATTGGTAATGGGGGTATGTCAGGCCATGAAGTTACAGAGTGTGGTTGAATACAATTCTGCTGCTGCTGATGGCCCCACAGCACCTCATGGATGCCCAGTATTGAGTTGCTATGTATGTTTGAAATCTATCCCTGGGCTGGATTTCGGCCCCATGTTGGAGAGTCGGAATTTGCCAGCAGACCTGGAAGAATTCAGGAATCTGGCACAGGAAGGATGCGACCAGCTGAACCCGATAATGTGGCGGAAATCTCATGAAATGTACGAAGTGGGTTTGATGATGGGTCACACGGCAGGGGAACTCTGAAGTCAGGACATCCATGTCATCTGAATCCCATGCAGGGGAAGATCTCACGTTTAATGGGCAGAAAGTCCTGTTTAAAAGCTGAAGTTCTACATGCAGCCTTTCTGAGGCAGGATTACAATTGAACTGGCCAGAATTGAAGATGTCTGAATATCAGAACCAAAAACTTTTGAAGGTCCAGATAGAAGAAATCTGTTTGTTTGTAAATGTTGTCGGTATCAACGGATTCAACTATATTTGGAGATGTCACAATCCACCCAGCGCATTGCACCTGTGGTTTAGCTCGCTGCGTGACTCCCTCCAGACCATTCAGGAAGACAGAAAGATTCTATTTCCAGCTGTAGGCTGTAAATGGCCATCATGAATGATCAAGGCCTGAACGCAGGTCACCGTGGAGGTGAGTGGCATGGGCACCATCCAACTGACTGGGTCCAGTGCCAACCAAGGATGAATAACCTTCTCCGCACTGCAAGCATAAGTTTGGGGATCTTGCTATCAAGAAGCAGGTGAAATGGGCAGGAAAGCAGGCACTTAATGGTCAAAGCCTGATCCAGGCAATGAAGTGTAAAGTGTCCCCCTCAGCAGCATTTATTGTTGCATTTGGCTACATATGTGCATGTAACTGGAATCTGCACCTTCCTCTGCATCTCACACAGATTTACTGAGCTTGTGAAGATTGGAAGAGCAGCTGGATGACATGATACCTCATGGGAGTAAGGGATTAGTTTCAGCATCAAAGGAAACCTTACTTTTCATCTGTTTGTGCCAACAGGAAAAAAAGGCCCACAACCCTAGGGAGAGATCCAAGACCAGGGGTGAAGTGCTGGAGGTACATCTACGTTAGAGGCAGAGCTGGAAGCCCTGGAGCTGGCAGGGGAGCTAGTCAGTCAGTCATATCTGATAAGAGTTTGGATTAATGGGCGTGGAGAGTGAGGAGGAACTTTGGTGGCGATGGCAGCCTGCGGCACAATGAGTGGCAGTGGCCCATAATATTATCACTGCTGTAATTGTATGCATGTTTCAATTGCAGGATCAACAGCTGCAGAGAGTCGTGACTAGTCCCTGCCTGTTACACCTCACATTGCTCCAGAGGACAATTGTCCGGACATCTATCAGAGCACAGCGTCACACCTGTCCCCTGCACTAGCATCAGCTGAGAGTTGATCACATGCCAGCTCAGGGTCACAATCTGGTGAGCATTGCACAGTCACGCAGATATAGATGAAGGAGACGGCGGCACATCGCAGACGGAGGACATTTGGAGAGCAGCCCCCTACCACACCCCGGCTGGTGAAAGGCCTCTGATGAGGGCTATACTCAACCTGTTAAAAAGTTGCAGAGTCAAACAGGGGAGAATCTGAGAGAGCTGTCTGAGACTATCAGCAGAACTGGTTAGGCAATGGAGTAGTTCACCCACATCCTGACCTCTCAGGTAAGTGTGCATATCGCTTATTCCATGGAGAGGGTGGAAACCATGATGGAGAGACAGGCTTCGGAGACCACACGGTGGATGCACCTGGTGTCAGCATGACCCTGTAGACCATTGATGGTGCAATGAGTCTGTGAGCTCAAAGCAGCAGTGGACCAGTGATAGGATCTCAGTTCCCCTGGACACCCCTCCAAGTGCACCTCAGTCAACGGGAAGCAGATGCAGCCCGACACACTTGAGGGCTTTTCAAGGTGCTCAGAGTTGTTAGGAGCTCTCCAGCTCCTCTGGCAGTGACCCAAACTCTTCCAGTGAGGACGAAAATACCTTTCTTGCTCTTATCTCTGTATGAAGTCTGAGTTTTCTCACTGGAAGGAAAATCAGAGTGACAATAACTCTAAACCATTTTCAAAAAGATACAAATGTTGGAGTAAAAAAATGCCATGAAACATATTGCATCCAGTGTCCTTCTGCTATTTTTCAAATATGAAAATTCACAACATCTGTTGATTGCCTTAAGAAATACAAGAACGAGATTTATCACCTGTTCACAGATAAAATTAATGACTTGCTTTGAATACATCTTCCTTTTAATGACTTGCTTTGAATACATCTTCATTTCAGTATTTTAACTAAATTTGTCATGTCTTCTCTAATTATTTTAGGCAGCAACAATAAATAAACCATAACTTAATTCACTAAAGCATGAAATAATTTAGAATTTATCAATACCTTTTGAAATATCGTAGCAAAACTGCAAAATAAAATTCAGAACTGGCCTCTTCAATCACCTCCAGTAGCTATCTTAGCTTATTCATAATTACCCAAACTGGATTTAATGCTTTTTGTGACTAATTAATAGGCACTTGAGTGTACAATCCAAAAGCTAGCTACAACGCAGCAGTGACATAGGATTCGGAGTTAATTGCCCATTTGTCATTAGAAACCTTAAGAAATGTTAATGATGAAACTTTACAAGCAACTTGAGGTCAGTGTGCAGAGAGCGCTTTAAATACATTTAAGGACACATGTGAGCGGTGTGATTGAGCGATTGAGCTACGTACACTCGCCACTGGCATTATTCTGAAAGAAATATGTACAAGCTGAACTACATCGCAAGACTTTACTGCAATTATTCATTTATTTAAAATCACTTTGTCTTTACCTCTTCAATTTCAGGGAAATCATCTGCCAGGAGTTCAACCTGCAGGGTTTGAATAGATTGTCCTGGAGTAAAAGTCACCTCACCCAAGGCCACTTGAAGATCACTGGTAATTTGCTGTTCATTCATTGTGGCAATCCACTGGACTGTGACAGCACCAAGTGTTCCAGCATTTCGAACAATTGACAGATTTATCTTTGTAGTATTAGATTCTGGCTCTTCAACAATAAATTCTGTCCTTTCAAAAACTACAGCAAAAAAAAATCATTAGGATTAACTTGAGTTTTGCATTCTTCACATCCAAACAAATTCCTCAAATTAACACAATATAAATACATTCAAAGTGTTGGAGAGCATTATACAAATTGAAATTTAGAATCATTCAGGGAGTTTGACAGTTATGAACCTTCAGGGAACATAGATGCTGCCTCAATAGTCTGACTGAGTCCTCTGGGAAGTACTCCAAATTGGCTGTGTTGTTTGCACTCTGCCTTCTGAAGCGGTAGGTCATATGCTCAAATCTCCATTTCAGGAACTGAGCGCACAATGATACATCTCAAGGGATTGCTGCGCTATTCAATGTGCTGTGTTTCAAATGAGTTGAAAATAGGTAGCATGCTGAGACCATGTGCCAGTGGCCCAAATCTCACCAGTAATTGGGCTTTGGACCCCTTCAACATATAGTCAGCGAACACTAGATCCCAACTGACTGTCATTTTTTCCAATGGAGTTGACTTTCTCACAAACGCACCGAACACAAAAAAGGCCCGCACCTCATTAAAATATTACCGTTGGGTCTTTTAGAAAATAGGTTATAGATTCTGCTCACACAAGGCTGGAGCTCACATAATATATAGTGTACACATTATTTTCTTCAATGTTTCATAGGAGCAGTACAGGAGGTTTTGTTTAACAAGTAGGCTGCCTGCTGACATGTGCAGCTTTTTGCAGAAGGACTTGCTGGCTGCTGGACAAGGGTCACGTTTTGCCAGTGGCTGTCAAAGTTCATTACAGCCCTTAACCAACTTTTTAGACAGGCAATATTACCCGAAAGGAGACCACATCTTCTAATCTGGAGTGCACAGCTGCATCAAACATACCACCAACTCCCATGGTGCCAGAGCAAACCAGGAACACCATGTTCTTGATAGGTCAGGTCGGTGGGTGGGAAGGGTCGGCTCATGAGGGGGTGGAGAATCGTATGTGTGTCCAGTGTGAGGCTTGGTCTGCGCGTTTAAGTAGTTACTCGGGAGTTAGAAGTGATTTTTTTCCTAATAACTCTTTCAGACTATCAGGGTAAAACTTGCAGAACCGTCCAAAACTAACGATTTAAATTGCTTCTTTCAGATGGTTCCCTGCCCAGCGGAAGTTCGCACTTCTGGACAATTGCCGGGCAAACCGTGCTGTGGAAACATCCTAGAGGGGTTCTGCGGTGCATCATTAGGGTACCCCCTAAATGTGACTTTGAGGAACCAGGAAGTTGTGGAGTTACAGCCCTGCAGGA
This sequence comes from Scyliorhinus torazame, assembly GCF_047496885.1. Taxonomy (NCBI): domain Eukaryota; kingdom Metazoa; phylum Chordata; class Chondrichthyes; order Carcharhiniformes; family Scyliorhinidae; genus Scyliorhinus; species Scyliorhinus torazame. The sequence continues at coordinate 91,587,248 of NC_092715.1, read as the reverse complement.
GAGTATTTGGCCCTTTGTGTCCATGTCAGTTGTTTTGAAGAACAACTCGGATAGTGGGGCAGCACGCTGGTACAGTGGCTAGCACTGCTGCCTCACAGCACCAGGGTCCCGGGTTCAATTCCAGCATCGGGTCACTGTCTCTGTGGAGTTTGTACATTCTCCCGTGTCTGCGTAGGTTTCCTCCGGGTGCTCCAGTTTCCTCTCACAATCCAAAGATGTGCAGGTTAGATGGACTGGCCATGCTAAATTGCCCTTTAGTGTCCAAAAAGGTTGGTGGGTTACTGGTTATGGGGATCAGGTGGGGCCAAAGCCTCGTACATGTTCTCTTGTGTTTAAGTAGAGATTCAGTTGGTTGCACCATCGCCATTCAGTCACAAGGTTTCAGGTTCAAGCCCCACTGCAGGACTTGAGCTCAAAACTCAAGGTTGATACTCCAGGGCAGTACTGAGGGTGTACTGCACTGTTGGAATTCTGCCCTTCAGATGTGACACCAAACTGAGGCACCCATCTGCCTGCTCCGATGGATGTACAAGATCGCATGGTACAATTTTGAGGGTAGGGGAGTTATCTCTGGTGTCCTAGCCAACACGCATCCATTGATCAACATCAAAAAATAGATGATGTGGTCATTAAAACATTGCCATTTGTTGGAGTTTGCTGTCTGCAATTGGCTGCCACAGACCCTCATTGTGACACGAACCACACTTCAAAACGATTTCACTGGCTGTAAAGCGCTTTGAGGCAGCCTTTGGTTGTGAAAAGCACCGCATAAATGCAAGTCTCTTTTCCTTTTTTTAGATCATTCTTTTGACAGCTAATTGAATCCTCCTCCACCATAGTGAGGCAGTGCATTCCAGATCGTAACCACTTGCTACATAAAAAGTTTTTCCCTCATGCTGCTACTCATTCTCTTGCCATTCACCTTAAATCTGTGTCTTCTGGTTCTCAACCATTATGTCAATGGGAACAGCTTCTCCCTATTTACTCCATCCGGATTCTCATGCTTTTGAAACACCGCTAGCAAAATTCCATTCAATCACCTCTCCTCCAAGGAGAACAGCCCCAACTTCTTCAATCTATCCACGGAACCGAAGCCCCTCATCCTTGAAACCAAATATTTTCTGCACCATCTCTAAAACTTTCATATACTTCCTAAAGTGCAGTGCCCAGAATTGGACATGATATGCCAGCTGAGGCCAAATCAGTGTTTTATAAATTATTTTGTCCATATTTTTGTACTCTATAAGTCTCATATGCCTTATTAACCACTTTCTCAATCTGCCCTGTCACCTTCAACAATTTGTGTTCATGCACCCCCAGGTCCTTCTGCTCCTGAATCGTCTTTAGAATAGTATTCGTTGTTTTATATTGCCTCGTCATTTTTTCCCAGCAAGATTAAGAAAATCAGTGGTTCTACTGCTGATCCATGGGGAACACCACTGCCTTATCTTCCTCCAGTTTGAAAAATAACCATTCACTAGTACAGCAGATGAATTCAGTAGAATTTAGTAGACTGTGAAAATCTGAAATAAAGACAGAAAATGTTGGAAACACTTTGTAGGCAGCATTTATGGAAACAGAATGAATGTTTCAGGTTGATTATCCTTTACCAGAATTTAATGACAGCCCTGAAGAAAGGTCATCAATTTGAAGTGTTCACCCTGTTTCTATCCACAGATGTTCCCTGACCTGTCAAGTATTTCCAACATTTTGTTTCCATTCATTTGACCAATTTCATATCTATCAGCCCTCGTCTTTTTTTGTTCCATTAGAGAGCTAGAAGATTTGCAGCAGTGACTGGCTTCTCCCATGTCCAGGTCTACTAGTGCACCATGAGGCAATCCAGCAATTTGTATGAATAAGAAGGACTTCCATTCCATTGATATTAAACACAGAAGGAGAATCTAAATCTGTGCTACTTTTGCTGACAGGTGCCTTCATTCTACAACATTTATTCATTCCAACCTCTTCCAGATCCTTTGAGGATTATTGCACCCATCTAAGAACATAAGGACTAGGAGCAGGAGTAGGCCATCTGGCCCTTCGAGCCTGCTCGCCATTCAATTAGATCATGGCTAAGCTTTTGTGGACTCGGCTCCACTTTTCCACCCGAACACTGGAACCCTTTATTCCTTTATTCTTCAAAAAACTATCTATCTTTATCTTGAAAGCATGTAATGAAGGAGCCTCAACTGCTTCACTGGGCAGGGAATTCCATAGATTCACAACCCTTTGGGTGAAGAAGTTCCTCCTAAGCTCAGTCCTAAATCTACTTTCCCTTATTTTGAGGCTATGCCCCCTAGTTCTGCTTTCACCTGCCAGTGGAAACAACCTGCCCGCATCTATCCTATCTATTCCATTCAAAATTTTACATGTTTCGATAAGATTCCCCCTGCATCCTTCTAAATTCCAACGGGTATAGTCCCAGTCTACTCAACCTCCCCTCGTAATCCAACCCCCTCAGACCTGGAATTAACCTAGTGAATCTCCTCTGCACCCCCCCCCAGCACCAGTACGTCCTTTCTCAGGTAAGGAGACCAAAACTGAACACAATGCTCCAAGTGTGGCCTCACTAGGGACACCACTAGCTACTGATTGCCAACCAGAGAAACACCCATTAATCCCCACTCTTTGCTTTCTATTAATTAACCAATCCTCTATCCATGCTACTACGTTACCCATAATGCCATGCATCTTTATCTTGTGCAGCAACCTTTTGTGTGGCACCTTGTCAAAACCTTTCTGGAAATCTAGATAAACCACATCCATTAGCTCCCCGTAGTCTACCACACTGGTAATGTCCTCAAAAAATTACACTAAATTAGTTCGTCACGTCCTGCCCTTTATGAACCCATGCTGCATCTGTTCAATGGGACAATTTCCATCCAGATGCCTCGCTATTTCTTCCTTGATGATAGATTCCAGCATCTTCCCTACTACCGAAGTTAAGCTAACTGGCCTATAATTACCCGCTTTCTGATAACCTCCTTTTTTAAACAGTGGTGTCACATTTGCTAATTTCCAATCCGCCGGGACCACCCCAGAGTCTAGTGAATCTGTTATCTGTTAGCCAGATTAGCTGACGGCATCTTTTTTTTAATTTTTCCAATTAAGGGGCAATTTAGGATGGCTATTCCACCTACCCTGCACATCTTTGGGTTGTGGGGGTGAGACCCACGCAGACACGGGCAGAATATGCAAACTCCACACGGACAGTGACCCGGGCAGGAATCAAACCTGGGTCCTCGGCATCGTGAAGCAGCAGTGCTAACCACGGCGACACCGCTGCCTCATGATGCACTGGCTGAAGGCTCCTTCATACCCATAACGTATGAAATCTTACCACACAAAAGCAACACAGATACAATGGGGCCATACAGCATACCATTGGCATTTTGAAGCCTTGATGACTCTGCGGGCCCCCTATACGTAATACAAACAACGTAGGCTAAGTCGTCGTAGTTTTATCCATTCGACACACCTGAACATTTCTGCGTGCTCAGGTCTATGATGTTTTCGGACAACAGCACTTCAGCTACCAGTTCAATGTGGATTAACTGGCTTTCTGGCAACCACCATCATTGGTATTGGTTGAGAGGGAACATTATCCCATAATGATCAGTTTGGCTTAATTGTTAATGGTCACACCTTCTACATTCTTCTAATAAGCAGCCATTTGCACACATTTCACGCATGTTGATGGTGTCTAAATGTAAAGCCTGATGTATGAAAAATATGAGCTAACACAGGATTTCAATTATATAAATTTATATTGCCGTGCTGCACTGCAGAGTAGACATGATGAACTTTTAGCTTTAAGAGCCAATTTTAAGAAAGTATGCTAAAACTGGAAAATCATCATGAGGATCACACCCGCATTTGGATATTCATTCTTTTTATTCCATTCACGAATAAAGTCTTGTTGACCCATAATTGCAACTCTGTTACTCAATGGAATCCTAGTTATTGTTTATGGTTAGGTAAATTATCTGGTTGCTAACCATGCATTTCAACAACCAGCATTTGATTTCTGAACTTGATTTTACCAAATGATCCATAGGGGTCATCCGAAGCCTCAATCGTAATAGTTGCCTCTGTAATAGCTCCAAGCACAGCTCCCCCAGTGGTCTCATTAATAAGTTCAATGCGAAATGACTCTTCAAGTTCCGGAATTATGTCATTAAGGAGGTAAATTGGCACAGCTTTGCTCGTTTCTCCTTCTAGTAAGATAACATCAGAAGACGCTATACTGTAATCTTCACCTACAGAAATAATACAAAGAAAGTTCTACCAATAATTTTCTCTGATAAATTAGGTCTTAAAAAGATAAAATTACACTTCTCAAGGGACAATGCATATACGTATTTCATTCTCTCATAGCAGCGGTTTTGTGTATTCAAAATTTCCCAGAGTTGCTGTGTTTACAAAATTTCAGTTATTACTGGGCCAGTGGTTTAACAATTTGATTGTCTTCAGTACTCCCCACTTTATTCTCTTTCATCAATTGCATTCAATTTGTTGCTGCATTTCTCGGATCATTTACCTTCACCTCTTAGTACACCTCGTGATATTCTTTCAAATGAATATGCGTGCCATCAATTCTAATCTAAAACTGGCTGCAGACAGAAAAATTGTCAGTTTGATACTCATTATAATTTCTCCCTTACACCTCACTTTGAGGCATTATCTGGCCTCCAATCTCATCCCTTTACCTCCATTTCTTGAGAAAAGCAATTTCCATTTAAAAGGCATCGATAACATTTTTGAAGAAACATTCAAAAGACACAAATACACATTTGGAAAACATGCACTGAACCTCAGTTGAAGAGAAAGGTTTCTGAAAAAAGTGAGAGAGGTGGCGGGAACTTAAGGAGTAATGTGAATTCCAGAGAGCACATCCAAACGCTGCTATTGGAAGGGGCATATAAAAAGCCAGAGTGAGGACAGGACAACTGGCTGGTAACCATGGATGGTGAATTCCAGTTACAAAGTCTCTTACCATTGCTTACTATTTCCAGGAAGGCAATGTTCGATTTTATTTAGAACTCATAGCACTGCCCAAATCATATTACTACAATTTTCAAGTTAACATATGGTAAAGCACAGAAAAGTACTCCAACTCTTAAGTGCGGCATTAATGGGTTTAAATATCTCTTACCAACTCTTGCAGTCATTGACAAAGCTCGGAATTTTACAGAAACATCTGCAAATATGCCTCCAGTTCTAGTAACATTGATTATTGGTCCGATATAATTTTCAGAAACTCGCACCGCAGAAGTAGAAAGCTGTAGGGTCCCAAATGCATCATCGTTGGCATTGATTATCACATGAGCCATGATGTCATTCTTCGGTCCAAGGCGTGGAGAACCAGCAACTAAAAGATGGAGTTTCTGTTATCACAAGTGTGCATTCTATTACACTATTCCATGTGAAAACCCCCAAAATGTCAATAAACACAAGTTATTTTATCACTGTGTGTAAGCATCATGTATTAGCCATTCTTGTCTTCGATGTCTAGTGGCATATGAGGCCAACCATATCTTCCATTGATTTTTACATCCAGGTCGTGCTCTGAATTGTTCGGTACTGAAGACCAGATTTTACAGCACCTACCCCCACCACTGCCAGCCTCTTCTGGTATTTTACCAGCAGCAGAGTAGTTGTTGTGAAACCCACCCATCCTTAAGCCAATTGAAGCCCTTTAAGAGTCTAATCTTCATGGTGGATTGGCAGCAATCCCAGAGATAGCCACCATTCCAGGTAGTCACCTGGTTGGCCAGAAGCTCTCAAAAGGTGGGACTTGTTCCCAGGTAGGGGCAGAATCCGTGACCTCGGCCAATTAATAACCTGACAGCCATTAAATTGGGTCAAAGTTTCCCAATCCTGCAGAGGAGGGCTCACCAACCAACCTTTCAGCTCGGGGGTCAGGCTGTTGCCTCCATGAAACATTCCGGCCTATGACACTGTTTACAAGTTGTTAAAGTGTAAAGTCGCCATATTCCCAGGTGATTGTAGGCTGCTTTCCCCTTTATGGGGGACAGCTGACTGGTGGTGTTTAACCTGAGGATCACCACACCTGAGGTGAGGAGTAAGGTTAAGAAGGTGGGCCTGCTCAAATCTCAAACCACACCAGGATATTAAGTTGGATACAATGCAGTGAGCCATCACTTCACTTCCACTGGACACAAGTTTATCATAGAATTCACAATGCAGAAGGAGGCCATTCGGCCCATCGAGTCTGCACCGGCTCTTGGAAAGAGCACCCTACCCAAGGTCAACACCTCCACCCTATCCCCATAACCCAGTAACCCCACCCAACACTAAGGGCAATTTTGGACACTAAGGGCAATTTATCATGGCCAATCCACCTAACCTGCACATCTTCGGACTGTGGGAGGAAACCGCAGCACTCGGAGGAAACCCACGCACACACGGGGAGGATGTGCAGACTCCGCACAGACAGTGACCCAAGCCGGAATCGAACCTGGGACCCTGGAGCTGTGAAGCAATTGTGCTATCCACAATGCTACACTATCCACACTGCCCTGGATAGGAACCAATCAGAGCTCTGATCTATTTATTTGGTATTTAAGATATTAATCTTTGATAATATACCATTACAAAATAGGAAAATTGCTTAATAATAGGAATATTATTGTCCATTAGTGCAACTTTTGTAACCCCCATAAAATCCACAGAGAAGACCCGATTAATCGTGAGGCCTCTCTTTTCAGCAATATAACCACTCTTACTTCTTTCTCTGCCAACAAGTCATTTCTTAAACAGGAGGACAACATTTTTAAACTGCACTTTATACAAGAGGAATGTATTGAAAAGCTACATCAATTAGAAATCACCTTCAGCTTCTCAGGAAAAAAGTGGAAAACATTAGCATGTAGCCAGTGATCTAATGATTCAGATCTTTCCATTATTTTTTGTGATATGGGAGGAGCAGACACACTCCGAAGGTCTCTTAGAATTATATGTACCCTTACATATTTAATTCCTCAGGCATTCCATAGAGCAGTTCAATGACATATGAATAAATCTGTGAACAATCTTAGTCAATGAACTCCAGCAAGTGTGGGGAACAAATTCAGAAATGAATGTTATTCCATCTCTAAATATAAATGCTCAATTGCTTCCTGAGTACCACAGTATTATCAAATTTAGGTATTTATAGATCAGGCACTGTACTGTACTGTGGTTATAATATCAGAAAATGTTCAGCCTCAGGTCCTCCCATTTACCTGTTATACCATATAGTTTGTGCCAGACATGCAGACTGTAATTTAATGCAATTCAGATGGGAAGACATTTAAATTATTTGAAGGTTACAGCTACAAAACCACAACTGGAAGGTTTCCGCACAACTTGCACATGTAAAAAACATTTTTATGGCAGACTTAATGTGTTAAAGAAACGTTTTACTTGGGAAACTACTGTCACAATATAGCTTTAAATAAACGGTAAATGAACGGGGCCATGTGATCGGTTTTACCATCCGCCTGACAGTAAGCCTGGGTGGTTTGATTATTAGGGATCAAAGGAAGGCTTGAATAGTTTCACTGAGACGAAGGTGCAAGGTATTTATGCTTGGAGACAAGGGAGCAGTAAACAAGTTGGCAATCAAGAACAAAGAAAAGTACAACACAGAATAGGCCCTTCGGCCCTCCAAACCTGCACCGACCATGCTGCCCGTCAAATCTAAAACCTTCTACACGTCTGGGGTCCTTATCCCTCTATTCCCATCCTATTCATGTATTTGTCAAGATGACCCTTAAACATCACTGACATACCTGCTTCCACCACTTCCTCCTGCGAGCTGCAGGCACCCATTACCCTCTCTGGAAAAAAAACTTCCCTCGCACATCGCCTTTAAACTTTTTCCCTCACACCTTAAACCTCCGTCCCCTCGTAATTGACTCTTCCACCCTGGGAAAAAACTTCTGACTATCCACTTTGTTCATGCCCCTCATAATTTTGTAAACTTCTATCAGGTCGCAACTCAACCTCCGTTGTTCCAGTGAGAACAAACTGAGTTGGAAAGGCACTTGGCACAGTGGTTAACACTGCTGCCTCACAGCTCCAATGAACCGGGTTCAAATCCGGCCTCGGGTGACTGTCTGTCTGGAGTTTGCACTTTCTCCCCGTGTCTGCGGAGGAATTCCTCCGATTGCTCATGTTTCCTGCCACAGTGCAAAGATGTGCAGGTTAGGTGGATTGGTTATGCTAAATTACCCTTAGTGTCCAAAAAGGTTAGGTGGGTTACTGCGTTATGGGGATAGGGAGAAGATGTGGGCTTAAGTAGGGTGCTCTTTCCAAGGACGGAGGCAGACTCGATAGGCCGAATGGTCTTGTTCTGCACATACATTCTATTATTATCCAACCTCTCCTCATAGCTAATGACCTCCATACCAGGCAACATCCTGGTAAACCTCTTTTGCACCCCCTCCAAAGCCTCCACATCCTTCCGGTAGTGTGGCAACCAGAATTGAACACCATATTCCAAGTGTTGCAGCATGACTTGCCAATTTTTATACTCAATGTCCCAGCCGATGAAAGCAAGCATGCCATATGCCTTCTTGACTACCTTCTCCACCGGCGTTTCCACTTTCAGTGACATGTGATCCTGTACACCCAGATCCCTCTGCCTGTCAATACTCTTAATGGTTCTGCCATTTACTGTATATTTCCTATCTGTATGAGACATTCCAAAATGCATTACCTCACATTTTTCCAGATTAAACTCCATCTGCCATCTCTCTGTCCAAGTCTCCAGCCAATCCATATCCTGCTGTATCCTCGGACAGTCCTCATTACTTTTCACAATTCCACCAACCTTTTGTGTCGTCTGCAAACTTACTAATCGGATCAGTTATATTTTCCTCCAAATCATTTATATATACTACAAACAGCAAAGGTCCCAGCACTGATCCCTGCGGAACATCACTAATCACAGCCCTCTATTCAGAAAAGCACCCTCCCACTGCTAGCCTCTGTCTTCTATGACCAAGCCAGTTCTGGGACTGGGACTGGTTTAGCACAGGGCTAAATAGCTGGCTTTTAAAGCAGACCAAGGCAGGCCAGCAGCACGGTTCAATTCCCGTACCAGCCTCCCCGAACAGGCGCCGGAATGTGGCGACTAGGGGCTTTTCACAGTAACTTCATTTGAAGCCTACTTGTGACAATAAGCGATTTTCATTTCATTTTCTGTATCCATCTTGCCAGCTTTGATCCCGTGTGACTTTGCCTTCTGCACCAGTATGCCATGAGGGATGTTGTCAAAGGCCTTACTGAAGTCTATGTCGACAACATCCACTGCCCTACCTTCATCAATCATCTTCATCACTTCCTTGAAAAACTTGATCAAGTTACTGAGACATGACCTCCCCTTCACAAAACCATGTTGCCTCTCGCTAATACGTTGATTTATCCATTTGCTTCCAAATGGGAGTAAATCCTGTCTCGAAGAATCCTCTCCAATAATTCCCCTACCACCGATGTCAGGCTCACCGGCCTGTAATTTCCTGGATTATCCTTGCTACCCTTCTTAGATAAAGGAACATTAGCTTTTCTACAGTCCTCTGGGACCTCACCTGTAGCCAGTGAGGATACAAAGATATCAGTCAAGGCCCCAGCAATTTCCTCCCTTGCCTCCCTCAGTATTCTGGGGTAGAACGCATCAGGCCCTGGGGACTTATCTTTCTTAATGTTTTTCAAGACACCCAACACCACCTCCTTTTTGATCACAATGTGACCCAGATTATCTACACACTCTTCCCCAGACTCATCATCCACCAAGTCCTTCTCTTTGGTAAATGCGGATGCAAAGTCCTCACTCAGTATCTCGCCTATTTCCTCTGGTTCCACACATAGATTCCCTTCCCTGTCCTTGAGTGGGCCAACCCTTCCCCTGGCTACCCTGTTGCCCTTTATATACGTGTAAAATGCCTTGGGATTTTCCTTAATCCTGTTTGTCAATGACTTTTCATGACCCCTTTTAGCCCTCCTGACTCCTTCCTTAAGTTCCTTCCTACTTTCCTTTTATTCCTCATGAGCTTAGTCTGCTCCCAGACTTCTAGCCTTCACAAATGCTTCCTTTTTCTTTTGGACTAGGCTCACAATATCCCTCATTATCTAAGGTTCCCGAAACTTGCAATATTTGTCCTTCTTCCTCACAGAAACATGCTGGTCCTGAATTCCTATCAACTGACATTTGAAAGTCTCCCACATGCCAGATGTTGATTTACCCTCAAACATCCGCCTCCAATCTAGATTCTTCAGTTCCTGCTGAACATTGTTAGAATTAGCCTTCCTCCAATTTAGCACTTTCACCCAACAATACCTTAAAACTTACTAAATTATGGTCACTGTTCCCGAAATGCTCCCCTACTGAAACTTCGACCACCTGGCTGGGGGCTCATTCCCCAATACCAGATCCAGTACGGTCCCTTCCCTAGTTGGACTATCTACATATTGTTTCAAGAAGCCATCCTGGTTGCTCCTGACAAACTCTGCCCCATCCAAGCCCTGAGTACTAAGTGAATGAGTAGACTCTTGAGTTTTCAAAAGTCCCAGAAAGGTGTTATAGATATTGGGTTGCAAACAGTTGTGGTGTGTGATGACTGTAAGAAATGTATTTGTATTTCATATATCTGGCAGTAATATTAAAAACCTTGGTTTAAAGTACATACAGGCAGTATGTCTGCAAAAGCTGTAATTAGGAGTCATAGAATCATAGAATCATAGAAGTTTACAGCATGGAAACAGGCCCTTCGGCCCAACCAGTCCATGCCGCCCAGTTTTTTACCATTAAGCTAGTCCCAGTTGCCCGCACTTGGCCCATAACCCTCTATACCCATCTTACCCATGTAACCATCTAAATGCTTTTTGAAAGACACAATTGTACCCGCTTCTACTACTACCTCTGGCAGCCCATTCCAGACACTCACTACCCTCTGAGTGAAGAAATTGCCCCTCTGGGCCCTTCTGAATCTCTCCCCTCTCACCTTAAACCTATGCCCTCTAGTTTTAGACTCCCCTACCTTTGGGAAAAAGGTAAATAAAAGTCATAAAAAGAGTGAGGTAATCATTCATTCTAACCACTTACTTGGTTAGAGATAAAGGGTGAATGAAACATTGTTTATATTTTGGATGGCTCCCTTGAGTGTAGATAATTTATGAGGGATTGTATTTTGCCCTAGCTAAGCTTGGGATACAAATGATGTAATTAGTGGGAGGAGCCAGTTTTGCAGTCTGCCAAAAGATTTGAGCCTGAAAAGACAAAGGTGCACTGGATCTGGTCTTGAAAGGGTCTCTCTCTAAAAGTATCTACACAGATAAGCAAGTAACCTGATTTTTAACTTTTAGGTATACGTGGCATTTGAACTGTATAAAGTTGCTTAATTGGAATTGGTGTAGATAGTAAGTTCAAGTTTTTCCTTTTATTGAAAAACCATTTAACTGATTATTGTAAAATAATTGGGGCAGGCTCAACTGCTGGTGATACATTTAAGGACCTCTCCAAAAGTTGAGGAAAGTTCCAGGAGATGGTCACTCAAAGAAAGATACTATTCGGTAAAGCAGCAATAAGGAAAACTAATGGAATCTCAGAGCAACTGTGAACTGTTTGCCAAAAAGAATGCAAATCTGGGAAGAGTGTTGTGGGTGATAAGAATACAAAGGGATTTTCACTTTCTCTAGTTAAAGTATGAGTTACCTATAAAAATCAATCATGATTTAAGTCATTTGTGACGGTAAAAATTTTAAAATGTGAAATCTTGGCTGTGTCATTTTTTCAGCTAATAACTGGAAGTTTGAATTTCCTTTTAAAAGTTAACAGTCTCAATGGAGATCAAAACATAGTTAGCAGCAGACAAGCATCTTTATGGCTTTGCAAAACAAAGGAAAATACTTTAAAGTAGTAGAGACATTTCTATCTTAAGTTTCTTACTGAAAATATATGCTTTGACTGTAAGATAACAGCACTTACTGCTCTGCTCCAACTGCTAACTTAATTAATTTCCAAAAGAGTACCTAATTGCAGGTTTCAATTACATACATGTCATTACAAACCTTCAAAACTGTTGCATATTACACATTCTACTTCTGAGCATAGTCTGATGTTGAGGCCGAGCAGACAACCTTTCTATGGCATCATTTACAGAATGGAACTGACAGGGGAGTGGGACAGGTTTATATGAGTCAATAGGAGATGAGGAAGAAGAGAATAACAGTCTTTTGAACAGATTAAGCACCAGAACGCATCATTCTAAACACTGCAAACCTGCCACATCCAGTTGAGTGGTGCAGGACAATTAAAGACTGATGAGGATCCACAAATATCCCTATCCTCAATGATGGGGGAGCCCAACACACCACTGAAAAATATAAAGCTGAAGCATTTTCAACAATCTTCAGCTGATGGACCATCTCGGCCCCACAGCATCATAGTCTTCGGCCAATTTGATTCACTCCACGTGATGTCAAGAAACAGCACTGGATACTACAATGGCTTGTTTTTTTATTCAGTCAGGATATGTTGGCATCACTGACTGGGCCAGCATTTATTGGCCATCCCTAATTGCCCTTGAACTGAGTGCTCAGTCATTTCTGAGGGCATATATGAGTCAACCATTTTGCTGTGGGGTCTGGAGCCAGACTCGGTAAGGGTGGCAAGATTTCCTTCCCCAAAGGACATTTGTGAACCAGATGGGGTTTAACGACAATCAGTAATGATTTCATGGTTATCATTATGCATTTAATTCCAGATTTTTATTGAATTCAAATTTCACCATCTGCCATGGTGGCATTCGAACCCGGGTCCCCAGAGCATTTCCCTGGGTCTCTGGATTATTCGTCCAGTGTCAATGCCATCACATCACCACCTCTGACAATATTCTAGCTACTCCAGAACTTTCCCCGAGACAAGCTGTTCCAGCACTGGCACCTACCCCAGCAATGTGGAAAATTACCCAGGTATGTTCTGTACACAAAGAGCATGACAAATGCAACAGCCAATTTCCAACCCATCAGTCTACTCTCAATCATCAGTAAAGTGATGGAAGGAGTCATTAGTAGTGTACTCAAGTGGCACTTGCTTCACAATAACCTGTTCAGTAATGCTCTGTTTGTGTTCCGTCAGGGTTACTCAGCTCTTGGCCACATTAGAGCCTTTGTTCACACATTAACAAAAGATCTGAACTCCAGGAGTGAAGTGAGTGACTGCCATTGACATCAAGGCCACATATGCCCGAGTGTGGCATCAAGGAGCTGGACCAAAACTGGAATCATTGGGAATCAGGGCAAAATTCTCCACTGGTTGGAGTTATGCCTAGCACAAAGGAAGATGTTTGTGATTGTCGAAGGGCAGTCATCTCAGCTCCAAGACACCACTGCAGGGGTTCCTCAGCGTAATGTCCTAGGCCGAAATAACATCAGCTGCTTCATCAATGGCTTTCCTTCCATCAAATATTCAGAAATGGGGATGTTCACTGATGACTGCAGAATGTTCAGCACTATTTGCAATTCCTCAGATACCAAAGCAGTCTGGATATTCAAAGTAGTGCTGCAAATAGTAAATAATATTCGCACCACACAAGTGCCAGACAATGACCATCTGCAACACGAGAAAATCTAACCATCACCCCTTGATATTTGCTGAATTTCCCACTATCAGTAGCCTATGGATTACCAATGAACTGAAACGTTACTATCCATTTAAATACCCTGTCTACAAGAGCAGGTCAGAGGCTAGGAATCCTGTGGTGAGTAACTCACCTCCTGACTCCCCAAAGCCTGTCTACCATCTGCAACGGCACAGGTCAAGAATGTGACGGAATGCTCTCCAATTGACTGGATAACTGTAGCTCCAACAACACTCAAGGATCCCAACACTATCCAGGACAAAGCAGCCCATTTGATTGACACTCCATCCACAAATTGCGACTCTCTCCACCACCGACGCACAGTGGCAGCAGTGTGTACCATCTACAAGATGCACTGCGAAAACTCACCAAGGTTCCTTGAAAAGTACCTTCCAAATCAATGATCACTGCCACCTAGGACAAGGGCAGCAGACACACAGGGCCACCACTACCTGGAAGGTCCCTCCAAGTCATTCACCATCCTGACTTGGAACTATACTGCCTTTCCTTCACTGTCATGAGGTCAAAATCCTGAACTCCCTCCCTGACAGCACTTTGGGTGTACCTACACCACATGGACTGCAATGGTACAAGAAGGCAGATCAACACAACCTTCGCAAGATCAATTACAGGTGGGTAATAAATCCTGGCCTAGCCAGTGATGCTGACAACTCAATAAAGAAACAAAAATTGATAAAGTAGAATAAAAATCTAACCAGCCATTTTGGTTTACTCACTTGGTCTGGCCTGTTCCCCTTTCAGCAGCACAACATTATGCAGCTGGACAAATACAGACTCTGGCTGCTCAGGTTCTACATCATCCAATATTGAAATGGTTACATTAGCTGCTGTTTGATTGGCTTCAAAGATTACTGATCCAGATATGGCAAAGTAATCTCTTCCTTCTGTTCCCCTAGCAATGAAATATGGCAAATTAGTTGACTTTGTGTCATCCACAGTTGAATACATGACTAAGGCAATGCCCTTGAATCCATTTAGGCGCTCAATTGTCAGTGTCACATTCTGGTCTTCCTCTTCAACTCTGACTGGCCGACATCTTGCCGAAAAGATGAATACACCATAAGGGTCATCATTCGCTAGAACTGTCAAGGTAGCATTTGTCAGAATTCCCATGCGCCCTTTTGAAACATTACTGATGTAAATCATGAACTCTTCATCCAATTCTGGAACTTCATCTGAAGCCACTTGCAGCACGATGCTGGCCAGAGATTGTCCTATTTCGAATGTGACATTGCCGTGGATATTTACCAAATTATTGTAAGGATCAGAGACAACATCCCAAAATAAAGTAGTCTGGGACAAGGCACCTTCAGTTCGCACAACCTAAAAATACAAACAACATATTAAATGCGGAACTTGTATAATGTAGGTTGTCAATTTTAGAGTCTTTCCAATGAATTCCACAATGTGAGTACTACAATCTATTCTCAAATTTAATACTACAAACTAAGCATCTTACTCGCCAACAACACAATTTCTATGTTTGATTATAGACAGGACAAATTACTGACCTCTAATAAAACAATTTCATGACCACCTTCCGGTTCTGTACCATTCAAATGCAAAGAATCATTGCTGAATTGGAACACTCCATGGGCATCATCAGAGGCATCAATAATGACTAGGATTTCAGATGCTATCCCAAGGCTGGCTGTAAATCAAATCAATTGAAAAGTGGCACTTTAATATTTTCACAGCTTGGAACTGTTCATGTTATCTGAAAAAAAAACTGATATTTATGAAATAGCTTCCACTGAAATAGTGGTTTTTAAAAAAAATACTCATCTTATAACTATTTTCTTACAAATGTGATTGATGCCATTGGGTAAGGCATTGAGCCTGAGATTTCCAGGGCTAAAAGGATAGGAAAGATGATCTGGGGCAGGATTCTCCCCCACACGGTGGGGCGGGGGGTCCCGGCGGGATGGAGTGGCTTGAACCACTCCGACGTCGGGCCGCACCGTTAGGGGCCAAGCCCGCATCTTTAGGGGCTAGGCCCGCCCCGGAGTGGTTGGCGCCCCGCCGGCAGGCGTGGAAGGCCTTTGGCGCCATGCCAGCTGGGCCCAAAGGGACTCCGCCAGCCGGCGGGAGTCTGGGCATGCGCGGGAGCGTCAGCGGCTGCTGACATCATCCCCGCGCATGCGCGGGGGGGTCACCTACGCGTCGGCCATCGCGGAGACCTACATGGCCGACGCGTAGTAAAAGAGTGCCCCCACGGCACAGGCCCGCCCACGGATGGGTGGGCCCCGATCGCGGGCCAAGCCACCACCGGAAGGGACCTGGTTCAATTCACGGCGGCAGGACTGGCATAGCAGCAGCGGGACTTCGGCCCTCCGCGGGCCGGAGAATCACCGAGTGTGGCCCGCCGACCAGCGCGGCGCGATTCCTGCCCCGCCAAATCTCCGGTGCAGGAGAATTCGGCGGCCAGCGGGGGCGGGTTTCACGCCGCCCCCTGGTGATTCTCCGACCTGGCGGGGGGGTCAGAGAATTCCGCCCGTGGTCTTCGGAGACAGGAATGCAAGGCGCAACTCAATCAAGTCTTTATCCAGGGTTTGTCCTGTTTCCGGTGCAGTGTAAATTTTGATGAGGGTAGAGTCAATGAATGAATGAAAATCGCTTATTGTCCAAGTAGGCTTCAAATTAAGTTACTGTGAAAAGCCCCTAGTCTCCACTTTCTGGCGCCTGTTCGGGGAGACTGGTACGGGAATTGAACCCGCGCTGTTGGCCTTGCTCTGTTTTACAAGCCAGCTGTTTAGCCCATTGTGCTAAACCAGCCCCTAGCAGATCGTTCATCAGTCCTCATATCAAGGAAGTTCCTCAACTACTCCTGTAAGCCCTGAAGAAATCCTACACCAGGTCTTAGCTGGTGTAAGCGCCAAGGATGTCTTTTGAAAGTCTCAGATATTTTTTATTAATACAGATCTTTGGATTACAATAAACTAAATTCCTAATATGGCAGTTTCAGAATTTGAATTCAGTATTGAGAAACAATCTGGAAAGGTAACAAAAGGTATAAGAAGGGGCAGCACGGTGGCGCAGTGGGTTAGCCCTGCTGCCTCACGGTGCCTAGGTCCCAGATTCGATCCTGGCTCTGGGTCACTGTCCGTGTGAAGTTTGCACAAACTCCCAGTGTCTGCGTGGGTTTCGTCCCCACATCCCAAAGATGTGCAGCGTAGGTGGATTGGCCACACTAAATTGCCCCTTAATTGGAAAAAATGAATTGGGTAATCTAAATTTTAAAAAACAAAACAAAAGGTATAAGAAAAACGGTGACCATGATCTGGTGAATTGTCCCAAAACACAAAATCATCCTTTGGAGAGGGAATTTGGTATGGTCTGTATATGACTCCCCACCATGCTTGATTCTTAAAGGCCCCTGAAATGGTTTACAGAGCAACTTTGTGGTATTGAATGACTAGTTTACTACTTCATGAAAAGAAAATCCATTCTCATTTGCTTTCAGATTAAAGGTAAAAAGAGAAATATTTTACAGATCAGAAAGACCAAAACCCAGCTGTAAATGTTAAAAAATTAAAAATGAATGAAATAAAATAGATATGGAGGGCCAGGTGATGAGTTGTACCTGCATGATGTGGGAGCTGGTGGACCCCATTGTGGTTCCTAGTGAACACATCTGCAGCAAGTGTTGGTTGCTTGAGGAACTTCGGCTCAGAGTTGATAAGTTGGAGTTTGAGCTTCGGACGCTGTGACACATTATGGGAGGGTTTCAAGAGGCAGTCACATCCTTTAGATTAACTGCCTTGAATTCGACCAGAGGTAAGGACAAGAGGATGTGACTATGAGTGAGGTAGGTAGAGGGATTCAGGAGCTCGGGTTGCAGGTGCCTCAGCCCTTGTCCTTGTCCAACAAATTTGAGATTCTTGTTGCCTATGTGGACGAGAGCAGGGACTGTGGGGATAATGAGCAAACTGACCACAGCACCCCCAAAAGTTGTGTTTCCTACCTGGTGCTTGGGTTCAGGATATCTCATCTGGGCTGCAGACGAACTTTGAGTGTGAGGGTAAAGATCCAGTTATAATGGTCCAAGTAGGTACCAACAACATAGGTAGAACATAAAGATAAAGATTATGCTGAAGGAATATGAGCAGTTAGAGGCTAACTTAAAGACCAGAACCAAAAAGGTAAAAATCTTTGGATTGCTACCTAAGCCATGTGCCAATTGGCACAGGGTGAATAAGACTAAAGTGGTAAATATGTGGCTCAAAGGTTGGTGTAGGAGAAATGGGATTGAATTCATGGGACATTGGCACCAGTACTGGAGAAGGAGGGAGCTGTTCCGAAGGGACAGTCTTCACCTGAATCACGCTGGATCCAGAGTCCTGGCGAATTACATAACTAGGGCTGTAGATACGGCTTTAAACTAAATAGTGCGGGGGAGAGTTCAGTTGGATGGAAAATTGAAAAATCAAAGTTAAAGGATAAGGAAGGAGTGCAGGCTAATGATGAGGACTTTAAACTAATTGAGGGGTTGCGAGGGGACGGGTGGGCAGAAGTGCTCAAGACAGGTTTGTAAAGTTTCCAGAACAAGTATTAGAACAGAGTATGGAAAGTGGCAGGAATCTAATTTCAGGCACAGCAAAATGGGGGACAACTATGACAAGGGGGAGCAGTCAACGCAAGACTGAGGGTGTTGTACATAAATGCGCACAATATATGGTTCATGAGATTGGAGCGCACAATGAAATTGACAGCTATGATATTGTGGGCATCACAGAAACATAGCTGCAAGGGGGTCAGGGCTGGGATTTAAATATCCAAGGATGTGACTCTTATTGAAAGGACAGGCAGATGGGTAGAGGTGGCAGGGTTGCCTTGTATCAAGAAATAAAATTAAATCGATAGCAAGAAGCAATATCGGTTCAGAAGGCATCTGGTGGCACAGTGGTTAGCACTGCTGCCTCACAGTTCCAGGGTCCCGGGTTCAATGCCATCCTTGGCTGACTGTGCGGAGTCTGCACGTTCTCCCCGTGTCTGCGTGGGTTTCCTCCAGGTGCTCCAATTTCCTCCCACAGTCCAAAGATGTGCAGGTTAGGTGGATTGGCCGTGCTAAATTGCCCTTAGTGTCCAAAAAGATTAAGTGGGGGTTACTGGGTTATGGGGATAGGGTGGAGGGGTGGGTTTAAGTAGGGTGCCCTTTCCAAGGGCCGGTGCAGACTCAATGAGCCAAATGGCCTTCTGCACTGTAAATTCTATGATTCTATGAAAATCTGTGTGGGGAGAGTTGAGGAATCACAAAGGAAAACAAGACACTAATGGGAGTTATGTACCGGCCCCCTAGCAGTAGTCAGGATGTGAGGTGAAAAATAAATCAGGAGATAGAAAAGGCATATAAGAAAGGCAATATTGATTGATTGATTGATATTTATTTATTGTCACATGTACCGAAGTACAGTGAAAAGTATTTTTCTGCGGCCAAGGGAACGTATACGGTACGCACATAGTAGAAAAAAGAATAATCAACAGAGTACATTAACAATGGTATATCAACAAATAGTGATTGGTTCCAGTGCAAAACAAGGGCCAAACAAAAGCAGCATAAGGCGTCATGAATAGTGTTCTTACAGGGAACAGATCAGTCTAAGGGAGAGTCGTTGAGGCGTCTGGTAGCTGTGGGGAAGAAGCTGTTCCTATATCTGGATGTGCGGGTCTCCAGACTTCTGTATCTCTGCCTGATGGAAGGGTCTGGAAGAGGGCCAAGCCTGGGTGTGAAGGGTCACTGACAATGCTGTCTGCCTTTCTGAGGCAGCGGGTGGTATATACAGAATGAATGTGGGTGTGGCAAGCTTGTGTGATGCGTTTGGCTGAGTTCACCACACTCTGCAGTTTCTTGCAATCTTGGGCCGAGAAGTTGCCATAACAAGCTGTAATGCAGCCGGATAGGATGATCTCTATGGCACATATTACAATAATTATGGGGGACTTCAATATGCAGGTGAACTGGAAAAATCAGGTTGGTAGTGGATCCCAAGAAAAGGAATTTGTGGAATGTCTAAGAGATATTTTTTTTGAGCAGCCTGTGGTGGATCCCACTAGAGAACAGCAGTTCTGGATTTGATGATGTGGAATGAGGCAGAAATGATCCGGGAGCTTAAGGTGAAGAAACACTTAGGAGGCATTAACCACAATATGATAGAATTTACCCTGCAGTTTGGGAAGGAGAAGCTGGAATCAAATGTAACGGAAATACAATTCAGTAAAAGTAACTAACAAGTCATGAGGGAGGAGTTGGCCAGAGTTGATTGGGAGGGGAGCCTAGCACGGAAGACAGTGGAACAGCAATGGCAGGGGTTATTGGGGATCACAACAGAAATTCATCTCAAGGAGGAGGCATGATGCTAAGGAGGACGAGGCAACCATAGCTGCCATGGGAAGTCAGGGATAGCATAAAATCAAAAGAAAAAGCAAACAATGTGGCGGGATTGAGAAAGCCTTCAAAAATAAGCAGTGGGCAACTAAACAAAGCAATAAGGGGGTTGAAGATGAATAGGAGTGTAAGCTAGCTAGTAATAAAAAAATAAGATTGCAAGTGTATTTTTCGATGTATATATATAAGAGAGAGGAAAGAATGGACATTGGACCACTGGAAAATGAGGTTGGAGAAGTTGTAATAGGGAACAAAGAAATAGCAGAGGAACTGAAAAGATATTTTGCATCAGAGGTGAAAGACACGAGTTGCATCCCAGTACTTCAAAATAGTCAGGGCAGAGGTGAATGTAATCGGCATCTAAGGAGAAGGTGCTGGGGAAACAAAGTTTGAAGGTGGATAAATCACCCGGGCCAGATGGACCACAGCCCAGGATTCTGAAGAACTAGCCAAGGAGATTGTGGAGGCATTGGTGGTGATCTTTCAGAAATCACTGGAGGTATGGAGGGTTTAAAAGCACTGAAAAATGGCTAATGTTAATACCCCTGTTTAAGAAGGGAGGCAGAAGACGGGTTTTGTGAGGGCCACGAAGAATCCAGCATGGGTTTGTAGAGTCAAAAAGAAAGTAACTTATTTACAACAATATGTACAAAGTACCAGACATTCTGTTTCCCTCTCTCGCCGGTCCCACACTGGCCAGCTCCATTTATACAGCTGCACTGCCAATGATTGCCCCGCTCCCCCTCTTTGGGGGAGCCTGGAAAAGGGACCAAAGGAGAGATTTGCTGCTGCCTGTTTTATTTGAAGCTGAGTGCCTGCTACAGGGAGCTCCAAGAGAGGGAAAGAAATCTCCACAGGTGAAGATTTGGCCTGGCCTGGCCTGAATAGAGCTCCAGCCTGGGACTCTATTTACACACTGCCTGCCTGCATTTCCACAGCCTGCAGAAGAAGGAGGGGAGGAGGCGCTGGGACTGTTTGCTGCTTGTTTCATCTGCAAGGCCCTAGGGTCTGAAGCCTCCGAGCAAACAGGAGGCTGCAGCAACACTTGGAAGTGGACAAAGAGGAAAGGAAGATTGGTGCTTCTGGACTTGATTTCTTTTTCATCTGCCGATTGGTAGGAGCAGCCGAGGGGCCAGACGGTCAGAGGGCAGCCCGGCCCCAGCAACCAAATGCCGCCCAGATTTCCTGGAGTTACCACACCCATCCATAGACCTGATGCAGTCACGGACCCAGGGATGATCGAAGGGGGTGATGCCAGCTTGCAGCAGCTTCAGACGCAAGTGGAGGAGTCCACCCGCGTGGAGGAGCAGGGAGTAGTGCCGGTCATGCGTGCCACCCAGGCGGAAACCGCACAGGTGGCGTCCGCGGTGGAGGCAATGGGTGCGACAGTGTCAGACATGGGTAGCAGTATGCAAGGCCTGGGGCTTTACAGATTTACAGAATTTACAGTGCAGGCGGCGTCTGTGGCCCAGGACATGGCTGCCTCTCACAGGAAGCCATGAGCCAGCGGCAGATCGCAGGGGCGCTCAATGCCGTGGCCCAGTCTCAGCAGACCATCGCTGAGGGCATGGGCGCCATTGCCCAGGTGCTGGCCGGCATCGCCCAGACACAGGCCAGGCTGGCCAACTCCCTGAGCTTCATGGCTGCACACTTGCAGACCCTTGTTGATACCAGGGCGGGCCTCCAGGACTGGCAGCGCCAGGTGCCGGGGGGGGTGTCGGGTGCTGGATCCGTTCGCAACCCGACCCATGTGCACCTCGAGGGAGGTGGTGCTGAGGCCCGTCCCGGGTCCCCCTGCACTGGAGGTCCCAGAACACCGCAACACCTCTCGGGGGGAGAGGTGCATCTGGTGGGCAACGGGCAGGACAGGCTGGCAGCTCGCCATCCCAGTCACCCGAGCCATAGCCTAGCTAATCCAGGCCGGGCCGCCCCAGGAAGCGGCCGCCAAAGGGGCCCCTAGTCACAGGGCAGGAATTACATGAGTCCACCTCCAGTTCTGCTGTACCATCTGGGGAACCACCTAAATGTAGTCATAGGCTAAAAGTAAGGACAAAAAATTAGTCACGGAGTAAGTTGGCACGGGTGCAGGGGACAGGCTAGTTATAGGGGCTAGGGCACGTGTATGAAGTGTTTGGCATTAAAATCACTTGCACACCTACAGAAGCTGCCTCTGTGCTCGGTCCGATGCGTGCGGGGGTGGGGTGTGAGGTGAGCGCCAGTGTGTGTGTGAGGGGTGATAGG
This sequence comes from Scyliorhinus torazame, assembly GCF_047496885.1. NCBI lineage: Eukaryota > Metazoa > Chordata > Chondrichthyes > Carcharhiniformes > Scyliorhinidae > Scyliorhinus > Scyliorhinus torazame. The sequence goes on along the minus strand of NC_092715.1, from coordinate 91,564,952 downwards.
ACGTCGAGCTCAGGTGACGTCGCCCTCACTATCCTCCCCGGGCAGATGACGGGACCGTGTGCTGCAGTGTCAAGGCTGCATGCAGGGATGGTCCAGGTGGAGGGTGTTACTGTGACCATGAGTCAGACATTGTCTAATGATGCAGAGCCCAGAGCTCATCACAGAGCGGGTTGTCATCATCCTCCATGGCATGCAATAGACCCGCTTCCACTGGCGACAGTGTGCGCCCTGCCCATCGTGCCGTAGGTGGATGTGCAATGGAGGGGTACTGTGAATGCGGGTAATGGGGTGGTGGGCGGGGTGAGGGTGGTTGATGGTGGGCGGGGTGAGGGTGGTAGGCTGGTGCCATACTGTGCTGTTCGTGCCCATACTTGGCGATTCCTACACCCCCTGTTCTGTGAATAGTGCGGCTATCAACCCATCCCGTGCCCGCTGGCCCAGCCGGTAACAGTGGGCAGCCTTCCATCTATTGTGTTATGCCTCTTCATGTAGCATAAGCTGCTTCCTTGATGTATAGTCTGACAAAGGAAGGTTCAGACTTGGAGATAGGTTTAACACATTTATTGAACAGTTAACAATTCTCCTCCTTGTGTTTGACTCTCCTGCTGATCTTGCTATAGTAACTCCATCTAACTAACCAGTCTGCTGTAATCCATATGGTGGGTGTGATGCTTCCTGATCTGCCCCGTCTCTCTCAGTGTCGCCTATGGAAAGAGAAAGAGCACGTGTGCCCTGTCCTTTTATATGGGTAGCCCCCTTGTGGTAATGTCACCTCTGGGTGTGTCTTGACTGCCCATTGGTCGTGTCCTGTCTTACTGACCTATTGGTTGAATGTCTGTGTGTCATGATGTCTCTGGTGCTCCCTCTAGTGTTTACTTAGTCTTAGTGTATTTGCATTAACCCCTTGTGATTTACAGTGGTGCACGTCACCACATCCCCCCTTTTTCGTGTTACATATTTTCTGTACAGTGTTAAAGAAAATTGAACAAAATAGGTAGATCAGTGATGACATGTACAAATCACGATGACAGTGATGATTATACATTACCAAATAATATTTACGAGTCCAAAGTTCATGAATTAATATGGTCGAGTGGCTTTCTTGTTTTGTGATGGAAGTGTCGATGTTGATACTGGCATTTCCTTGTGAATGCCATCAGTGTCCCTGTGCTTAAGGAACCAAGAAGTCATCAGGAGGTGTGCAAATGGTCAAATCACTTTGTTGTCTGATTTAGACTCTTTTTTTTCTCTGCTTGTGGTAGCGATGCAATATGTAATCTGTGTCGTCCAACCTGGACTGTTTCTTGTGATTGCGATATTGATGCAGTATGTCATCTGCCTTGAAAGCTGGTTTACTTGTTCGCAGCGGAGCAAACTCATCTGCCTTGAAAGCTGGTTTGCTTGTGTTTTGCTTGTGGAGCATACTTGAATCGGTGAGATTTGCTGTCATGCCATGGTATGGCTGTACTCTTGCCAGTGTTAGGAGCTGTGCTGTTACATTGTCCTGCATTTGCAGAGTTGTACCATGTCGTACCAGTCGTTGTTCCAGTGTTGTTCTTTTTGTCGTGCTTGTTGTTGACGTTGGTGCCTTTGGTACGCTTCTTGTTGTTGTCTTTGTTGTTGTCTTTGTTGCAGTGTTTGTTGCGCTCAATGACCACACCGAGTGGAGAATTCGAGTCCTTCACAAAGTTACTTGTGTCAGTGTCCTTTGTGGCATCTGCTGTTTCATTGAGCGTCCGTTTCTGATTCCTTGGCGCACCCTGTCTGGAGTCATGTCCAGTTCACTAGAATCATCTTTGGCTGGTCGATGCTCCCCGTCTGGAGCCCTTTCTGGTTCACCTGAATAAGCTTTGGCTTCTTGACACTCCCCGTCCGGAGTCATTTCAGGTTCACTTGAATCATCTGAGGTGTCACTTGAATCATCTGAGGTGTCTTGATGTTCCCCGTCCAGAGTCAAAACATTCAGGAATGCATTTTCTTGTGAAGAGGCTCGAGTGGATGAGGTGTCACTGGAGTCACTAGTAACCTCACTTTGATTGTCAAGTGCCTCTGTACATTTTAGCGGAGAACAGTCAGTCTCGCTGTCATGTTGCACATCTTGTATGGGAATTGTGAAGCCTTTGTCACTTGTCGCACATACAGTGGGTGGACCTTCAGTGTCTTCTTGTCAGTTAGATGAGCTGGGTAGACTGTCAGAGTCTTTCTGTTGTTCACGTGAGCGTAGTAGTCTGTCAGAGTCTTTTTGTTGTTCACGTGAGCGTAGTAGACTGTCATAGTCTTTGTGCTGTTCACTTGAGCGTGGCAGACTTGCATTGTCTGCTGCTGGTTGCTCAGATGAGGTTGCTAGACCTTCATGGTCTTGTTCATGCAAGGACTGCGCTCTGGAGTCTTGCATTGCGTCCATTGTGGAGTCTGTCAACGAGCTCGCTGTGGAGGCTTGTACCGCTCTCTCAGTGGAGTCTTGCACCGTTCCCTGTGTGGAGTCATGCAGTGGTCTCGCTGTGGAGTCGATCTGTGCGCTCTCAACGGAGTCGTGCAGTGGTCATCATTTTCTGTGCGGAGTCGGGGACTCTTCGTGTTGCATGGACCACTCTGTGTGTAGAGTCGGGGACTCTTTGTGGTGCGTGGAGCGCTGTTTGTGGTGGGTGGACCACTGGTGTGGCGTCAGGCCGCTCTCTGTGGGCTTGGACCTCTCTCTGTCTCTTGGCGTCAGGCCGCTCTCTGTGGGCTTCTCTCTCTCTCTGTGGGCTTGTACCATTCTCTGTCCCTTGGTGTCAGGCCGCAGCAGAAACCTTTACTTCTGGGTTAGGATGTCGTCTCTGCTGGGCTGAGGATCCTCAAATCCGAAGAACTCGTCCATGTCTGTGTCGGATTCTTCACCGTACAACACATCTCGTTGCGGTTCGGATTTGGTACTGAGGTCGCCACGTCCAAATCATCGGCTGAGTCGTAGTCTTCAAGGACCATATCATCACTTTTTGTGTCGGAGCTGTCATTGTGCTCGCGATGTCCAAAGGAGTAATCAATGTCTGAGTCGTAGTCTTCACGGACTAAATCGTCTCTTAGGGTGGTGCTACCCGCTTGTGGCAGGGTTCTGCGGAGGTAACTTTCAGCTACTGGTCGAAGTTCAGGCATTGTGCTGTCGTTCCTGGTGAAAGAATTGTATTTTGCGGCTTTAAAATTTGTTTTCTTATTTTCGGGCATTTCCCCTTTAAGTGGGCGTGGTCCGCGGCCTCTGACATCATGACGCTTGTGATGGAGAGCGTAGGAATGGATTACCCATGCGCAGATCGCTGTTACTTTACTTTGCACCGTTTTCGCAACTGCGCATGCGCGGATTCCAAGATGGCTGCCGATCCAAACTGCCGTTTTCTGCATTTGCAGGCCTACCTTCGCCTCGTGGTGAGTATTGGAGCCTCTTTTACCCTTCTCTCTTGTGTTTTCCTCGCAGTATTCTTCAAACTAGTCCAGGACTGCTTGGAAGTCTCTCTTGTCTTGCCCTTTGGAGTACTTGAAGGTCTTGAAGATTTCTGCTACTCTTGCACACGCAATGGTGAGCAGCTTTATTTTCTCTGCATCCGCCATGCCATCTAGGTCGGACGCTACCAGGTAGATCTCAAATCGTTGCACCCCCCCCCCCCCCTCCACTCCCCGGCACCCCCCCCCTCCCTGGAAAACCCCCACTCGAGCGGCTGTCCCACGCCGACCCCTACCCCCGTGCCCACTGGCATCAGCCAGCACGACTGGTTGACGCCGTTAAAAAGCTTGTTTGATTCATGCTTGATTCATGCCGGGGTGACCTGTGGTCACGTCGGCGGGACTTCGGCCAATCCGGGCCTGAGATTTGGAGCAGTCCTGGGGCTCATTGCGTTGTGCCGATTCTCGCGATTCTGCGAGGCGCGCGGCGCAATTCCCGTCGGCGTGATTTGTCACCGGCCAGTGTCGGAGCAGCGGGCGGGATTCACACCGCCCCCCGGCGATTCTCCGACCCGGCGGGGGTCAGAGAATCCCGCCCACAATATTTGTACGGTGAAGTGGGTGCTGGTTGCTCTTGCTGGAGCTGGGGGCTGTGGGGTGAGGTGAACCCCTCGTTCCTTGTTTCCGAGGCACTATGTCTGCCAGCCGTCTGAGAAAAAGCTGAGGCTCACTCAGCCTTGGATGCAACTCGGAGGAGCGGATGGTGTTGAAGGTTAACTCCTGAGGGCCAGTGTCACAAGCATAAATCTCAGCATACCAATTGTCAATAATTTGATCCTCCTTCAATGCTAGGCTAAGCTAATGCGCAACCTGGTAACTCAAGCGGCAGCCATCAAGGGTAGCTCATTGTTGTCATCCCTCCATAATAAAACTAACTGGATTGTAATTCCTCAGCTGCAGAGAGCACCAACCATGCCACCCCCACTCTTGGCTGAAGCATGCATGCACTTGTGGGCACCCACCCACTCACCTAGCCCAGTTGGCATGGCACACAGCCAAAGGCCCTCCCTTTCAGATGCCCACCCCCTTACCCAGGGACTCGGTGACATCATCGAGCGGACTCGCTGACGCCTATAAACGCTCACTGACCCTTGCCAATTGACTGATCGTCGAGAGGTCAGTCACAGACCCCCAACAGCTACACGCTTTGTGGTTTCCCACCCGCATTCCAGACTCCCCACACCCCACTCCCAGAGCTGTCTAGTGCCCTCTCTCCCCTTGGGCTGCCTGGTGGATAGTGGTGACATGCACAACCACCTCCAACCTCCCTCTTAGAGGTCATGGCACTAGGTTCCCGTTTTTAAAAAGCATTAGCAGTTCACACCGGCGTGATGTCACACTGGTTGGTCAGGAAAATACAAGGTTGGACGTTATGGCAGGGAATGAGATGATAATGCATAAAAATCAGGCTCCCGCCCTGCCTAGGTATGAACCTTATCACATCATCAGATAACATGGCTGCTAAATCTCAGCCAACATCTTTTTAATTCTCCTTTTCAAACTTAATTTTCCTTTTTAAAAATAAATTTAGAGTACCCAATTCATTTTTTCCAATTAAGGGGCAATTTAGCGCGGCCAATCCGCCTAACCTGCACATCTTTGGGTTGTGGGGGCGAAACCCACGCAAACATGGGGAGAATGAACAAACTCCACACAGACAGTGACCCAGAGCCGGGATTGAACCTGGGACCTCGGCGGCGTGAGGCAGCAGTGCTATCCACTGCACCGCCGTGCTGCCCTATGATTAATTTTCCTGTCCCATTTTGCCAGCCTCCCTTCCCTGGATGCCCACTTGCAGCCTTCATTCTTCCAACTCTCGTCTGTGTATTCTACCATTCCACCACCACTTCAACCATTTTGCATGTTCTTTTCTGGATTTCCTTTACTGAATCACTCAACAATGTTACATCTCTCCCCATTTTTAAAATTTTCCACAAATCTATGTATCGCTTTCAGTATCACATATACTCATGTAGAAGCTGCGTTTTTGAGATCAGATTTTTAGGCAAAATGTAGGAGGTCAACTTTTACACGAGCAATACTCGAAGGGTTGAAATTCATGCTGGTTCTTGGAACTGTCAGTAAACTGTCTCAGCAATTGCTGGCCAAGGTTCTGAACTCCCAGGCTATCAATTTCTGATGGTGTAATACGAGAAAAGCACACCTGTGAAAAACATTCACTGACTTGTTTCCACTAGCCCCACACCAAAAGTTATCACAAGGTTTTTGGAAAATGAAGAATATGGGGGCCAAAATTAGGGATCGACTTCACGAGATCAACTATTTCTTGGGTAGAAAATGCACACCTAGCCTTTCGCTTTCTTTCATAGCAAGACAAATAATTAGCACATACATTAAACAAATTAATTCCATTCTTCAGGGTTTCAACATTGTTTGGCGAAATCTATCTTACTGGTGACTGGAAGAAAGCAGTCAGAAAATGTTGTTCTACACAATCATCGTTCAATAAAACTCAGTAACTGAGACTGGTGGAACATGAATAAGAGAACATGCATATTCTCGTGAAATGAAAATTGATACAGTTTTGCCAGATGTAAACCTCATGAACAGGGTGACAAAAGACAATCAGATTCATTAGTGCTCACCTGATGCACCATCCTTCCCACTCGCTAGTGATAATGGTAACGGAGGAACTAAATGTAAACAGCTTAGGAAAAACAGAACAAACAGAAATGCATGATAGACAGTAGGTTCTTACCACGAATGTGAAAAGCTGGAAGGAAGAACTCCACCTCACCATCACCACTACCGCTGGCACCCATGCCTAAGAGTTCAGCCACTTCAAAAATAAACAGACAGCACATTCATACACGCAAAAAAAGGTGAAGCAACGAACAAGAGAAAATGAACCACTGACTCAACTGAAAGATCTGAAAGAACCTTTTTATAAGATAAAACATTAATAATTCAAACTGAAACATTTAATAACCACAGCATATATCACATTCAACGAGATGTCCTATAATCTTTTCCATTCATTTTCCATAAAGACTTATATCTTGGGTAGAAAATAAGTTGGAATAACAGATGACAACACAAATGTGATAGGTGTAAACAAGTTCACAAATGACAAGTATGCCACATGCAAACAGCTGGCTTTGATTTCAGAAACCTTCTCACAATTTTGTAGACTGAACAAAATGAAGTGACGGGGGCACATTGTACATAGTTAAAAACTACGCGCAGCATAACAAGGAACAGTTTAGTTTGGGAATCGGCCATGTGGAAATGGGGGTTCTATTAATTTGTGACAAAGCAAACTGCATTTAAAAATTGTAATCACGTTCTGTTGGTTGATATTCTATGTTAAAATTAAATTATTACATTGAAAAATTATCCCTTTTAATTTAAGAAAATTAAGGAACAAAAATATTATTTGTTGCATACAAAGACATGTTATAACTTGTCCTTACCTTCTCTTTTTGAATTCAGAAGCACCACCTGAAAGCGCTTTGGCAGTTCAGGAACAGAATCATCAGTGATATTAACAGTTATGTATTTATATTGCTCCCCAGGCTTAAAATCCAGAATGCCTGCTGTGTGCTGGAAACCAATTAAAATATATTAGTAATTTCTCAGTGACCCACTATTTCAGGTTATCTGATGGCCAGAGACTAACTCATGTGCTGAGTTCCATCAATTATCTAAAGATAGTTAGGTTCACACAAAAAAGAAAATCAGTTGAGTATGTTTTAATCCAGTTAATGAAACGACTAATGTTGAATTTTCATCAGGACGTGGAGTCACATTTTAGTAGGGGTCTTTTTGGAAGAAATCCGATTTTCCTCCGTATTTCTAATCCAATGCATTTTCATCTGGCCTTTTTGCAGATGAGAAATGCTTAGTGTACAAAACACACACAAGTATACTGATTTGGGGTAAATGGTGGCATAGACTAGTAACCCGTAGGTCCAGGATATGGGTTCAAGTTCCATCACTGCAACTGGTGGAATTTAAATTAAACTAATAAAACCTATCTGAACCTGAAAGCTAATCTCTGCAATGGAGATTTCTAAATTATCATCAATTGATGTAAAAAAACTCATCTGGTTCACTAATGTCCTCAACGGAAGGAAATCTGCCATCCTCACCTGGTCTAGCCCACATGTGGCCCCAGATTCACTGTACTGTGTTTGACTCTGAATGGCCCTCTGAAAGGGCCTAGCAAGCTATTAAAGGTCAATTATGGGCGGTATAAAAATGCCACCGGCCTTACAAGCAAAGTGCACATCCCATAAAAGAAGTTAAAAAGCCACCGGAGGTTGGGTCCCACAGGAGGCATGGTAGCACACTGGTTAGCACTCTTGCCACACAGCATCAGGTCCCAGATTTGATTCCTGGCTTGGGTCACTGCCTGTGCTAAGTCTGCACGTTCTCCCTATGTCTGCGTGGGTTTCCCCCGGGTGGTCCGGTTTCCTCCCACAATTCCTGAAAGATGGGCTGTTCGGGAATTTGGATATTCTGAATTCTCCCACAGTGTACCCGAACAGGTGCTGGAGTGTGGTGACTAGGGGATTTTCACAGTAACTTCATTACAGTGTTAACGTAAGCCTACTTGTGATAATAATAAAGAGGAGAAAATCAGATTTCTTCCCACAAACCATTTTCATCTGGTGGGATAGAGTTTTGGAAAACCATTAAAAGTACGCCACGTTTTAGACTTCGTAATGAAAATGGTGTGATGTTTTTAAAGGATAGACTTGCAGACCATGAAGGTACAAACAAGAGTTTTATTGGAAAGTGTTTACTCTACAGGCTGTTAGGGTAGACTGCCTGTTTCCCTGCGCAAACTGCCGATGACATCATCAATGTAATCAGACACTAATAGTTGTTCCAACTAGGAACAAACATGAACACACAACATTCTCCTCTTCTTTTACATTATAGGTTCCTACAATGAAACACAATATAACGTTAACAACCAAAATTTACAATGTAAACAATTAATAAACACTACAGTCAATAAGTTAGACGTTTTGGAGAATGTTGATTTCTGTGTGGCTTTCGGCGAACCTCAGGGGCGGAATTCTCCCCACCCCCCCCCCCCACACCGGGTGGGAGAATCGGCGGGGCACCGCACGAGTCCTGCCACGCCGCCCCGGCATGTGATTCTCCACCCCCCCCACCAACTGGCGCAGCGAGAATCACGGCTGGCCGCTGGGAGAATCGCCGCTCGCAACGGGCGAGTGGCGATTTTCCGGCCCGGATGGGCCGAGCGGCCTGCCCAACACGACGGGTAGATTAAACCACATACCATACCGGCGGGACAAGGCGGCGCGGGCGGGCTCTGCGGTCCTGGGGGGGCACGGGGCGATCTGGCCCCGGGGGGTGGCCCCACGGTGGCCTGGCCCGCGATCGGGGCCCACCGATCCGCGGGCGGGCCTGTGCCGTGACGGCACTCTTTCCCTTCCGCCTTCGCCACGTTCTCCACCATGGCAGAGGCGAAAGAGATTCCCTCCACTGCGCATGCGCGGGAATGCCGTCAGCGGCCGCTAATGCTCCCGCGCATGCGCCGCCTGGAGGTGTCATTTCCGCGCCAGCTGGCAGGGCACCAAAGGCCTTTTCTGCCAGCTGGCGGGGCGGGAATTCGTCCGGCACGGGCCTAGCCCCTTAAGGTTGGGGCTCGGCCCTCCAAGATGCAGAGCATTCCGCACCTTTGGGGCGGCGCAATGCCCGACTGATTTGCGCCATTTTGGGCGCCAGTCGGCGGACATTGCGCCGATACGGGAGAATTTCGCCCCCGTTTTTTCATATTGACCACCCGCTGGTGGTTTTGGTTTAGTTTGGACTTTGTCCTTGGTTGTCTCAACCAGAGTCAACATAGCGTTTTGAAGGTTGACTCGATTTGCAGTGTTCTCAACCGGGGTGCTGTCTTCTGGCAAACTAGTTCTAGTTGCTAAAAGTTGATCAGCATCTGTCCTCCACACTGCATCGTCCCAAGATTGAACGGTGCAGGAGATCTGTCCTGTCTGTGCTAAGTCTATGGCAGGTATCCACTGCTCACTGAAGGTATAGTTGCTTGCCAATACTTCCTGAACTTTCTGAAAAACATGACATTTTACCCTGTTCTCATGTCACAAAACGTAACTTTGCTGTTTCCTCTCAACAATTTATCTTGTCTTTGGCGGCTTCAGCAAATCAAACGCTTTGTGTAACTGATGCTTTACCATGAGTAATGCCAGAAACCTTTGGGCTGTTGAAAGTGTTGTATTCCTGTATGTCATCAAGAATTGGCTTAGTCGTTTAGACACTGATCCTTGCTCATGAGTTACCTTCAATGAATGCTTCATTGTCTGAACAAATCTTTCAGCCAGTCCATTTGTGGCAGGATGATAAGGAGTGGATCGGATGTGTTGGATTCAGGTTGTTCGCCTTTAGATAATTTGTGAATTCTTGAGAAACGAAGCGTGGCATCTTGCAAAAATCACACACAGTCCTTCTATCGTTCTCTCCGAGGACATACTTTTCATACTGCCGACTTCAGGCCATTTTGAGTGTGCATCTACCACAACAAAAACATTTGTCCTTTGAATGGTCCGGCATAATCCATATGAACTCTTCCTGCCATTCCCATGGGTGTAATAGCAGTAGTGGTGGCAGGTTTCAACCCTTTGCACAAAAAGAACACCTTCTCCTCGATTTCGCTATCGAGCCCTGGCCACCAAAAATAGCTTCTTGCTATCTCCTTCATCCTGATGATCCACAATGACCTTCATGAAGTTGGATGAGGACACGTTTCCTTAAAAATGGCGGAATGATGACCATAATTCCCCAGAGAAGACAGCCAGCAAGTACAGATAGTTTGAATCTTCGAGTAACACATGGCTTCAACTCCAGGTTTAATCCCGCGCTCTTGCTATGTCCATCGATTATTTCTGGTATACTTCTTGTATTGTCCTGCGGTTACAGAGGTGTTGTCGACTTCTTCGAAATAGAAAAGATTACCACTCAAGCTATTCATTGGTGACTCATTAGGTTGACTTCTCGAGTTGCCATGGAAATTTGATTGACAATGTTTCATTGTGTATGTATGTGCTGACAACAGCAATGCTCATCTCTGCATCCAGCTCACTGCTAGAGATGGAATACCAGCATGCGGCTCAAGTATCGATGATGGGTGGCACGGTAGCACAGTGGTTAGCACAGTTGCTTCACCGCTCCAGGGTCCCAGGTTCAATTCCCGGCTTGGGTCACTGTCTGTGTGGAGTTTGCACTTTTTCCCGTGTCTGTTTCCTTCGGGTGCTCCGGTTTCCTCCCACAGTCCAACGATGTGCAGGTTAGGTGCATTGTCTGTGCTAAATTGCCCTTAGTGCCACGTAACGTACAGGTCAGATTCTCTCAACCCCAGACCAAGATTCAGACCCAGGGACGCGATTCTCCCACCCCCCCCCCGCCGGGTCGGAGAATCGCCGGGGGCTGGCGTGAATCCCGCCCCTGCCGTGTCCCAAATTCTCCGCCATCAGAGAATCGGAGGGGGCGGGAATCGGGCCGCGCGGTCGGCGGGCTCCCCCCAGTGATTCTCCGGCCCGCGATGGGCCGAAGTCCCGCCGCTGTCAACCCTCGCCAGCCGGCGTGGATTGAACCACTTACCGTACCGGCAGGAGCAGACGGCGCGTGCGGACCCCGGGGTCCTGGGGGGGGGGGGGGGCTGTGGGGCGATCTGGCCCCGGGAGGTGCCCCCACGGTGGCCTGGCCCACGATCGGGGCCCACCGATCGGCCGGCGGGCCACTGCCGTGGGGGCACTCTTTTTCTTCCGCCTTCGCCGTGGTCTCCACTATGGCGGAGGCAAAAGAGGCCCCTCCACTGCGCATGCGCGGGGATGCCGTGAGCGGCCGTTAATGCTTCCGCGCATGCGTCGCCCGGCAAAGTCCTTTCGGCGCCGGCTGGCGTGGCGCCAATGGCCTTTCCCGCCAGCCGGCGGGGCGGAAATCACTCCGGCGCAAGCCTAGCCCCTCAAGGTAAGAGAATTCCACACCTGTGGGGCGGCGCGACGCCGGAGTGGTTCCCGCCACTCTATTAAGCCGGATTCCCCCACCCCGCCGGGTAGGGGTGAATCCCAGCCATGGTCTCCAATCACTTGAAAATACAATTTTCAGAATATGCATACAGATATGCATGAAATTCTTTATTTCACGTTTTTAAACAGTGGTGTTAAACTCATTCATTTAAGTTTCGTATTGGTAATATTTAAAGAGTACTTTCGAAGCAGACTCAAAATGTCCAGACTTTATTCTTAAACCGAGATGCATGTCACAAAAGTCATGGTCGAGATGTGAAAGAAAATGTCTGTAAATAAATATGCACATGTATTCATCGTAGGACAGTCGGACAAAGTAATTTTTTATGCTTTTCAAAATGGACAATTGCTGAGTTGACAAGATGTCATCCTGCAGTTTCCAAGTAACAGTGGTCCCGTGGGCAAAGGGTCTGCTACAGCCAACTTCGAACAAAGGCAAGCCCTTCATAGGTCTTAATGTCACATGCTGGTGCTCATGGCCTAAGCATTAATTGTTTTAACACAATGGTTTCGACAAGAAGGCTTAACTTAATTAACCTGAAACCAACGATTCCAAGAACAAAAAGGAATCTTAACTCTTCAGGTATTTGACTGGAGTCAAGTTACACTTTGTCCAACATTGAGGTGGAGTGCCCCCCCAACACACACACACAAAAAACTGCACAGTAATATTGCCTGTGTAACAGAACTCCAGCAGTTACTATTTGACCTCCAGGCAACAGCTTGTGCTGTCTATTATCAAGCCGGTTGCAGCAGAAAGAAATATGGCCCTTATCAATCCTGCCAACTGCTGGAACATTGGAACTCGTGTCTCCAAACTAACACACTCTACGTACCTTCTCCGATTGGTGAAAATACACCTCCATTTTTAAAGTGGGAAATCAGAATAAACAAAACATCTTCCTGTTTACGGACGGGTAGAGAGTAGGAGATTCCTGGACATTTAAATTGGTTCTTCCCCCTCCCATCCCCCCAAACCCTCCTGCCTGCGACACAGCTTTCAAATTTCAAAGAAATTTAGCTTTTCTATCAAAGGTATTTAGTCTTCTGGATCATTTGGTGGTCTTTATTCTACTGTTTTTCCCCCCATAATTTTTTTGCTGCATTCATAGCATATTTGTATCATTGGGCCATTCTACAACTCTGGTCAAGTATCAAATTAGTGGGACAGTGCAGTAATATCACAAATTAAGAACTGACTCATACAATAGATTAGGTAGTTGTTTACAAAATATCAGACCATGACAGAAATACATTGCAAATGGGATTAGAGTAACACTTGGATTTTATTTAATTAAAATCTTTAGGAACAGATATGGATTGTTAAATCATTGTACAAAAGCCCTGCATACTGATTATCTAGTCGCATTTCTCAATCACTTTCTGAAAAGGATTCAACTGTCTTTTGTATTGTTTGCCTCAATAATCTTCCCCAGTAACTTATTCTTCAATCCAATTGGCCTTTGAATAATTAATGTTCCCTGTTTACTCCTAAATTCCTCAAATTTAAAACATTTGTCAAGATTAATTTTCGAAAAAGCTCACAAAAACAACAATGGTAATAAAGATAATAGTGACGACTGAGTGACATATTTTTTGTTTTATTTAACCTATGCCGAAGATTCAAATCCACGCTGATCTGATATTACAAAAATCACCAACATTATGCTGACCTGACCTTGGGCCTCTTGCCTTGATTGCAGCACTTGGAAGAGCTGCTAGCATCTGACACACCTGCTCATGCAGCCCAGCCATTTTGCCTGCATGCATTTTCTGTTTAGCAGGCACATAACCAAAACCCAACCCAAAAAGAACAAAAGACAATCCCCTGAATTCCCCCCTTCCCCCGAACATCAGACCGTGAGCAGCTCCCTGAATTAGGAAATGAACGGCTGCCACATCAGGGAGAACCCTTCCGTCGCCCCTCTCAAGATGTGCTTGACTTTTTCTAAATGTAAGAACTCCATCAGGTCACTTAACCATGTGGCAACACTGAGCAGGACCGAAGTCTTCCATTCAAACAGAACTCGCCTTTGGGCTGTAAGCGAGGCAAAGGCAAGGGCATCTGCCTTCGCTCCCATCTGCAGCTCTGGTAAATCTGAAACCCTTAAGATAGCCCTAAGGGGCTGTTTAGCACAGGGTTAAATCGCTGGCTTTGAAAGCAGACCAAGGCAGGCCAGCAGCACGGTTCAATTCCCGTAACAGCCTCCCCGAACAGGCGCGGAATGTGGCGACTAGGGGCTTTTCACAGTAACTTCATTTGAAGCCTACTTGTGACAATAAGCGATTTTCATTTTCAAAGGGCAAGGCTCCAACTCAACACAAGAATCCCTGACATGGTGTTGAAAAAGGAGACTCAAAAGCTCATAAGCTTAGAACAAGACCAGACCTTGTGCATATGATGCGCCAGACCCCGACAACACCGCTTAAACCTATCATCTACTTCCGAAAAGAACCCAGTCATCCGTGCTCTGGTCAGATGTGCCCCATGAACCGGCTGAATCAGGCCGAGCCGAGCACACACAGAAGTGGAATTGACTCGGGGCAGAGTACCACTCCACACCCCCCCTCACCCCGCAAACACCTGGCCCAGCTTCCACTCTGACTTCCTTTTGACCTAATCCAGTGGAACACAAGCCAACTATAAATATCCGACATCTTCCCTTACATTCACTACTGAAGAACCCTGTCCATCAACGAGGGCGAGGGAGTGGGGGTTTGGGGGTGGGGGAGAAATCTTGCGTACAAAGTCATCTGCCTGATAATACCAAAACAGGTTAGCTCTTGGAATCCGGTACTTGCCCAACCGCTCCCCAAAACCAGCGAACTACCGTTCTGCGAACAAATCTCCGAATCTCTCCAGCTTCTGCTCCTTCCATGTCCCAAACGACAAGTCCAAGGCTGGAAGATTTTTACAGACTGGGGCCAGCGACATAGCACCCAGCTTAAAATGCTGCTTAAACTTAAACGGCCTCCATATTCTCAGGTTGGCCACAACCACTGGACTGGAAGTCCATTTTGTCCAGAATAACAGAAGGGGTGCCGTAACCGAAAGCTCTCACACTGGAACCTCTACAGCACTTCTCCATTCTCCCTCACACAGACTCGATTGCCCTCTATCATCCCCACACCTTCTCAATGTTCGCCATCCACTAATTAAATAACAGATTGGACAAAGCCATGTACCCGACTGCCTATCTCTTTTCAGAAACACCCTGCGAATCAATGGGGTTTTGCCCGCCCAAATAAAAGATGTTATAATTTTACTGACTATAACAAAGGATGATTTAGGAAGGACCTGGAAGGCAGTGAAACAAAAATAGACTCCTTGGAAGGATATAAATTTTTACCGAATAAACTCTGCCCCCCAAGGTCAGCGGAATGTGTTCCCACTTCTTCAAATCAGCCTTCACTACATTGACCACTTCCCCGAAATTTAGTTTATGGAGCAAGGCCCAATCCGGACCATTCAGAATCCCAGACAACGGAAGCTGGACCTGGCCATGTGAAAGGGTAACCTCCCCAAATTGGCTGCCTTCGCTGGGAAATTCACTGGAAAGCATCCACTTTTGCCCAAGTTCAATTTATACCCTGAGAAGGAGTCAAAATTCTCTCCTCTGCACTGGCGAGAATATCCATCACACACAACAATAATTTGTCCGCATACAATGAAATCCAATGCTCCCTCCCTCACCCTTCTCTATCCCCCTCCACTTCATGGATGACCTCAATGCTATGGTCAGAGGCACAATTGCTAAGGCAAACAATAGCAGGGACAGTGGAAACACTTTGAACTCAAAGCATTCGTATGAATGCTCACACTGGGGGCCCCGTACAAGAGCTGAATCCAAGCAATAAATTTAGACCCAAAGCCAAATCTCCCAAGAATCTCAAACAAATAACCCCACTCCACCCTATTATACGTCTTTTCCTTATCCAATAAAATAATCACCTCCGGCTCAGGGTCTGGAAAGGGGGACAAAACATTAAGCAGTCTCCGAACATTGGCCGACAACTGCCTACCCTGAACAAACTCGGTTTGCTCCTCCACAATAACCCTTGGGAGGCAGGGCTCCAAGCACAAAGCCAAGACCTTCGCCAACAACTTTGCATCTGCATTCAATAAGAAAGTAGGGCAATACAACCAGATCTGCCGGATCGTTACCATTCTTTAAGATCAAGGAAACAGATGCCTGCACCAATGTGGCCAGCAACCTCCCGAGTCATAGAATCCTTAAACATTTTTGACAGCAATGGGCCACCTGTTCCACAAATATCTTGTAAAATTTGATCACGAATCCATCCAGTCCTAGCGCCTTACCCAACTGCATCAAACCCATGCATTTTATAACCTCCTGCAAGGTCAGCGGGGACGCCAGTTCCTCCCTTCTCTCCTGCTCCACAACGGGTACAGACAAACCATCCAAGAACTCCAACACTGACAACCTGTCCTTCAGGTGCTCTGACTTGTACAGATTACAGTAAAAAGCCTCAAAAGTCTCATTAACCTTACAATACAGTGGAAATCTGTTCATTGTGAAGACAGGACTTCTTCTCCACAAAGGCTATGCACAGTGGTCACTACAATCAATACTGACATGGTCAGATGCATCTACATCAGGTAGAGTAATGAGGACGCAGTCAAGAAGGTTTTTTCTCGTTGGTTCCCTCACCACTAGGTAGACCCAGTCTGGTTTGTTGATGGGCATTTCCATCCCAAGCCCAGAATACATGCTGGATTCTTGCTACCCTCAAGAGTTCAATGTGATGGAGTACTGATTCATCACCAGTGAGAGGGTCGCAGGTTACAGATGTTTTTGCCCAAGTTTGTCATAAGAGTCCATCGGGTTGAGTAAATGTTGAAGACTCCCAAGCCACTCCTTCCCGGCTGTATACCACTGTGCTGCCACTTCTGGTGGATCTGTCCTTCCATTGGGATGGATGTTCCCAGGAAAGGTGATGGAGAAGCCTTGAGCATTGGCTGAAAGATGTGATTCTGTGAGTATGACAGTCAGGCTGATTCTTGTGTCATGTCCCTAAGCCATTAAAGTGATCATAATTTGTTTAAAATCAAACCTTAAATTGGAGTATGTTGTACCAAACAATGGATACCACAGGTCGCATGGTTCACAAGATTGACCACAAATTCTGGAAATTTCCAAATAGCAGTTCCAAGACATCAGCAACATGGAATATCACACCTCTCCTACAATAAACAAAACAGGAAAGCAGCACACTTGTATTTCTTCCAGCCTAAACAATAACAAATTGAAGAGCCATCCAAACTTGTTATCCCCGAGAGCCACCCTTTCTATGGTAAGGCGGACAATGGATTTGACCAGAGGCACATAATAGCCACAGAATCACATTATTTGGCTTTTGGAACACTTCTAATATTACATTTCGAGACTGATTTACCTTCAACCTGCAAGTTTCAAAATCAGTAGTCCACATTGACAAAGCAATCTGCAACAAGTCTCAGCCCACTCGAAGTATGTGTAACTGGAAGCCTCTAATCATTGCCTGCCAAACAGACCGAGTCTATGTGTAGCAATCACATTGCCATCCATTTTGGGCGGCACAGTAGCACAGTGGTTAGCACTGTTGCTTCACAGCGCCAGGGTCATAGGGTCGATTCCGGCTTGCGTCACTGTCTGTGTGGAGTCCGCACGTTCTCCCTGTGTCTGCGTGAATTTCCTCTGGTTGCTCTGGTTTCCTCCCCAAGTCCCGAAAGACGTGCTGTTAGTTGAATTGGACATTCTGAATTCCTGCTCCGTGTACCCGAACAGGCACCAGAATGTGGCGACAAGGGGCTTTTCACAGTAACTGCATTGCACTGTTAATGTATGTCTACTTGTGACAATAAAAAAATATTATTATTTAAAGAATTCACGAGAACTGGAACTTCTCCGAGAAGTTAACTGAGGACTTGGGAAACATGCCACTGCCCATTTCTAAAACAATTAATAAAAATCTCCGCTTGCGTTCAGACATTGAGAGGATAAAGGAGTTCAGTTTGCCTCTCTCTCTTGTCCAGAATACTTGAATAATCTGTGGGGCAGCTCTCCCAATTTTGACACAAGTCCAATAAGAAGGATTTTGCAGAGTCAACCAGGCAGGGTAGGCCTTTGTAATTTCTGCTGCTCAAGTTGATGCTGGGTAGTATGTCTGGGTTTACTCTTATTCGACTTACTCACTGCAGTCTGATAGAACTTTGTGGTTTGCAAGGCCATTTCGGAGGGATCAAGAGTCAACCACAGCTGTGAGCCTAGAACTTTTCCCATCTTGGGTACTTGCGATAATATTTTCAATTCTTTTAACATTTGCTTTTTTTTTAATACTTAATGGTTCTGGCAGAGTTGCCATAATATTGTTGTCCAACTGAGAAATTGTTTACGATTTAGTAAGGATTTTTAAAACTAAAAGTGACTTTCAACTCACCTGATAATCAGATGGACTGGAAGCTGTCAGGGGAACAGTTTGGTACGCTACCATGATATTTCCCAGAAGACCCTGTGCACGAACTACTAGCAATCTGAGTAGACCAACCTCCTCCTTCACCGTGATGCTTGGTACAGAGAGCGCAGGGTGGATAATTGTATTATTATCAGGTGGTA
The DNA here is from genome assembly GCF_047496885.1 of Scyliorhinus torazame. Lineage (NCBI taxonomy): Eukaryota > Metazoa > Chordata > Chondrichthyes > Carcharhiniformes > Scyliorhinidae > Scyliorhinus > Scyliorhinus torazame. The sequence goes on along the minus strand of NC_092715.1, from coordinate 91,546,819 downwards.
GCTTGGTAGAAAATTGTAGTAAACCTGAAAAAATGATACAATAAGACATGACTTTAAGGCTCGTTTACAATCCGTGCTTATTTGAAATAGCTTTTCCAAGCCCTAAATCATTATTGCTTGTAGATAACTGTTTAGTGTTAAGGGTGTTAAGTGAATTGACATAGATGTGCTGCTATTTTCAGGGGTGGAAGGTAGAAGTTGTTCAATCTCAGGGATGAAAACCCATATTTGGAAGACTACACTGGCGAAGTTGTTTGCACCATTCATGTCAATTGAATCTTTTTTTTCCCTTGCACTTGGGCCGCTGGGCCTTAGACCGCATCACATTTGTTGCCATTTATACCAGTCCCATCCCCAGTTCCTTCAGCTATTCACACAACGTTTGTGCCTTGTTACTGTATTTAATTCCTTTGATTTCTCTCATTATGCCATCTTCTGTCTGATACTAATATAATTTCTAGAATTTAATCATCTCCTGTTTTTCATTTAAGCATCTTCCAGATGCTCTTATCCTTTTCTCTTGTGTGTGCTGGTTTACTTGTCCCTGCCCTTACTTGATGTAAATGCAATTCAACGGTGCTGTCCTTCAGTTTTGACAAATGCTCCATAACTGTATGGTTGGTCTAGGTTTTCCTACCCAATAAAAGTGGGGCTGGTGGCAATTTATGCTTAAAGGACAGGGCAACTTCAGGCAAGGAGCAATGCATAGTTAAATCCCAATATCCAAAGGTTGCTGCTTACACTGAACCACATTTAGCTTTGGAAAGCACCTCGCTGCCTGCATCACCATTGAAATATTTTGAACAGTATGACATTTCTGTATTTGCATATTAAACATAAACTGAACCTGCCACAGAAATTAAAGTTTTGTCATCACTAGTTCCAGCCCCTTTTTCACAACCTGAGAAGTGCTAATTACCACCACAGACCCTTTCTGACGCTGAAAGTTAATTGTAAATGTGGAGTCTCCATTCTTCATTATTTGTTGGAGGTTTTAAAAAAGTCAAATTACAAAATTACATAGTTTTCCAACTTTGCCTGTTTCTTTTTCTCCCCCAATCCAACTATTATTTTCTTCTTTTTCTGTCCCTGATTTAACACTGAATGTATTCCTTCTAGTTCAACTTCCTTCTCAGCATTGTTAATTCCACAATCCTTCCATCTGATTTGTTAGACACTGTGACTTGCCTTGTTCACTGAGATCCCAGATGCCTTATTTAATTCACTGAGATGTTATTAACCAAAATACTTTGAGCAACCTATCACACAAACTTAAGCATGTAATGGGAAGTCGAACTAATAGCACATGCCATTAGAATCCTACTGCAGCATTTTTGGCCCATTAACTCTTCAATTCATTTGATAAGTTGCCTGAGCTGCTATTCGTTTCAGCACTCAGGTTTTTTTTAAACCTTTGTTCAACAACAGGCTTGATGTTAGATAATATGGACTCAATTAAGCACGAGAGAGCAAACTCAAAGGGGATGCAGCAGAGAAAAATGCATGCATTAAGCAGCTACAGTACTAACACTATTGCTTCTCAGACAAATGGTGATGGGTTTAAGCGTCGTTTAAAGGATTGCGTACATATATAACCCAGGTTGATTCTTTTGGGAAATACAGCATAGTGAGAGATGCGTTTTTTGGAATGGTATGTAAAGCTAAGGGTCTATCTGCCAAAATGCCACAGCACTACTCAAGAGCACGGAAGCTATTCAGGCGTCCAGGCTATTATTTAGCCCTTAAGCAACAGTGAAACAAGTTACCTAGTTAGTAGTATTACCAGTTGTTCCTGAACTTTCCGGTGGCACCGTCCTCCTTGTTGTTGGAGGAGGTGCTGTCAGTGGGGGGAGCTGGAGAGTGGGGTCGTTTGGCGATCCAAGGGAGGATTATGGGGGAGGAAAAAGAATCCATGGAAGGGATTAACAAATTGGGGGGGGAGTTGGGGATGGTGTTGGAGGAAGGATTATGGTGCGAAGTGCTGCGAAGGGTTAATCCCTCAACCTCATGCGCAAGGTTGGGGTTGATTCAATTAAAAGTGGTGCACAGAGCATACTTAACGAAGGTGAGGATGAGCTGGCTGTTTGAGGGGGTGAAGGATAGTTGCCAGTGGTGTGGGAGGGGTCCAACCAATCATGTTTCTATGTTCTGGTCCTGCCCGAAGTTGGAAAAATTTGGGGGGTCGTTTTCCAGCACCATGTCTGAAGTTCTTCACGTGGATTTGGGGCCAGGTCCCCCTGGAGGCCATATGCAGGTGTCAGATCTGCCAGAGCTGCAGAATGTGCGGGGGCAGATGTCTTAGCTTTCGTCTCATTGATTGCTCGCAGCCGGGAACTGTTGGGGTGGAGATCAGCTTTTCTCCCCTGTTCCTCGGCATGGCTGGGGGATCTAATGGAGTTCCTGCATTTGGAGAAGATGAAATTTTCTCTAAAAGCGGCAGATGAGGGGTTCCACCAGAGATGGGCTTGTTTGTCTTGCCTTTTGGTGATCTGGTTACCATCAAGGGGTGTGGGAGAGGGCAGCGGCCCTGGGGTTGGGTTTATGTGTTGTAAAAATATTAAAATATTAAAATGTTGAACATTTGAATAAGAATTTTATTTTTTTAAATTACTATTACTATTCTTTTTTTAAAAAACTTTTTCCAATTAAGGGGCAATTTAGCGTGGCCAATCCACCTACCCTAAACATCTTTTGGGTTTTGGGGGTGAGACCCATGCAGACACGGGGATAATGTGCAAACCCCACACGGACAGTGACCCGGGGCTGGGATCAATCCCGAGTCGTCAGCGCCGTGAGGCAGCAGTGCTAACTACTGTGCCACTGTGCCGTACATACTATTATCAGTTCTGAACAAGCCATTTACTAAACTGATTTGTTTTCAGACTCAACAGTGAACGACACCGCAAGTAGATCATCAGCTATGAAGCAACTTGAGATTTTCTAAAAATGTAAAAGTGTTCTATGAAGGCATCACTCTTTATCTTTGCTTCCTCCCTTTGCAGTTCATTTCCTCTGGTACCGCCCTCTGTTTTAATGCCTGAATTTAAAGGAATGTCAACTTGAGCATCGCTGATGCGCATGTACTTTTTGACATTGCTTGTCAGTTCTAACTGGACCACATCAAACACTTTTGCGTTACACACTTCTTTGCCAAAACCACACAGTACTGTAGAACTATCATGGAGACAAAGTTAAATCCTTCTTTTCTCCAATATATGTCCTTAAAACCCTCTATCCTATGCCCTCAATCCTCACCAACAGCAATGTGCAGTCGTCACTTTTATCATCTAGTGGACTAGTTTATTGCTGAGAGAAAGACCATCCATTCTGCCACTTCCATATGTCAACTCAGCTAAACATTCCCTCAGGACTGCAATTACTTTGACAACAAGCAGTATTACTGTTACATATGTTAGAGCTTATCTTCAGAGCTTTCTGAAGGAGCTGGCACAGCATTCTTTCTAGTCTTAGCCTCTCTAGGCAGCCAATTCCATCAGTCATGATCAGCGTGCTGCCACTGTTGTGTTACATACCAAGAGAACCAGGCAGGTCACCTTGCGTGAAGCCCAATATCAAGGGTAACTTTTCTCTGGTCATACTGTTTATCCTCAGCCATTTTCACTACATCAGATTCCCATTACATTAAAAATTATTATAACCATTCACCTGTCAGCAGTTAGCCAAACTATTCCAGTTTCATATGGGAACTAGCAATGCAACATACATGATTTCCACTTAAGTACCCATTACACTGGCAAACAATAAACATGACTACCAATATGTACAATCTTCAACATAACGAGTGCATAAAAGCCACATCTACCAACATCATACAGCTTACAGAATTGCATTGTGCCTAACATGAACTTCAATTTTCAATTCAAATGTGAAAGCTTCAATATATCTGGGTATTTGAACCTTTTCAAATTATACATTCCAAATTAACAGTTAATTTTAATCACAGTACAGTTAATCGCATTGCACGTTTGGTAACATAATTACCATTTGGATGGTCACTGGATTTTATAGTGATTTCAGTGCTCGCCTTCTCTGGATCTATACTTGCCCCACTTGTTGGAGTAGAACCCACTTTTCCATCTCCAGATATTGCAGAAACAAGTGAAACAATGAAGTGTTCAGCAAGCTCAGGTAAGTCATCATCAACAACATGCACATTCAAAACCTTCAAATAAAAAGAGCAGAAGCACTACAATCACAATTAGATTTAATTCAGCTGGTAAATAAGATGATCAGGAATGATGATTGCCAACTAAATGCTTTATTTGAACATTAGCTGCTGAGAAGCATTATTTTTAAAGCAATATTAAATTTCACCTTTTATTTATTAAATGCTTTTTCGCCACCTAAAATTATGTTAATCTCCCTTGTAGAGTAAACGAAGCAACATCCTCGGTGCATTCTTTATAAACACATTTGCAGTGCATGCAGTGGGAATCCTCCCCCATGAAGGATGGGAAGAACAAATGCCTGAATACATTTAAATCAGGCAGGAATTTTCCAGATTTTCTTTCCGCTGAATTGACCCCCTCGGGTTTACATTTTTTCTCACTTCCCCAAGTGATTTAGCGGTTCAGTAGTTGCAGGACTCGGATTTGAATTTTGAGTTACAAATGGGTGGAACTCTGCCATGCTATGCTCAATGCAGTTATGTCAGACACTGCGATGCATAACCAGCGATCTTTGAAGGGAACCCAGTTGGCTGCTCAAAAATAGCACAACTACTCCTCCTTATCGTTCCTACAAATACAGTTCAGCCCAAGGCTGTTCAAAACCTCCCTCTGGTGCCTCTACCCTTTTCCACAGGGCCAACCTGCTGGCCAACTCAGTGTGGTAGGCAATCCATTTCCTGTCAGAACAAATGAGCTGCAGTGAAGTCCACATATCACCCACAGTGCTGTAGTGCCATGCTGATGAGGTCTGACCCTCATAATGGCTTGAGCATCATGCCAGCAGAATGAGCAGGGGCAGTGGTGTTGTGCCATTTCAGGTGCTATCTGAAAATCACCCTGAAAATATCAGTCTCCAGCAGGCTTTTGTACAATAAAGCCTATTGCCCACAGCTATATTGCACCCCCTGTGGGTTCTCTAAAGTGCAGCTCGCCACAATGCATAACATTAATCTTTGGTGGTTCGATTTATCATCACCTCTGAGCTTTGAGAGGGATAAAAGGCAATGATTCCGTTTAAATTGACAAGATCACTAATATTGCTGCTGTCAACTTCAATCTGTGAGATACTGTAATTCACATAGACAGAGTCTAAGGTTCCTCTTGTTCTTTCCACAACACATGATATTGTAGATCCTTCATCAGATGTCTGCAAGAGGAAAAACAAAGTCAACATTTGCTGGCAGGTTGCTCAAAAATGATTCACATTGAGGATTTAATTGGAGAGAGAATATAACATAAGAACAAGGAGCAGGAGTAGGTTATCTGGCCCTTGGAGCCCACTCCGCCATTCAATGAGATGATGGCTGACCTATTGTGGACTCAGCTCCACTTTCCCGCCCGAACACAAGAACCCTTAATCCCTTTTTTCTTCAAAAAACTATCTATCTTTATCGTGAAAACATGTAATGAAGGAGCCTCAACTGCTTCACTGGGCAGAGAATTCCAGAGATTCACAACCCTTTGGGTGAAGAGGTTTCTCCTAGGCTCAGTCCTTAATCGACTTCCCTTTATTTTGAGGCTATGCCCCCTTGTTCTGCTTTCACCCGCCAGTGGAAACAACCTCATGCATCTATCCTATCTATTCCCGTCATAATTTTATATGTTTCTATAAGATCCCCCCTCATCCTTCTAAATTCCAACGAGTAAAGTCCCAGTCTACTCAACCTCTCATCATAATCCAACCCCCTCAACTCTGGAATTAACCAAATAAATCTCCTCTGCACACCCTCCAGCGCCAGTACGTCCGTTCTCAGGTAAGGAGACCAAAGCTGAACACAATACTGCAGGTGAGGCCTCACTAACACTTTATACAGTTGCAGCATAACCTCCCTAGTCTTAAACTCCATCCCTCTAGCAATGAAGGACAAAACTCCATTCACCTTCTTAATCACCTGTAAACCAACCTTTTGAGACTCATGCACTAGGACACCCAGGTCTCTCTACACAGCAGCATGTTTTAATATTTATCATTTAAATAATAATCTCTTTTGCTGTTATTCCTACCAGAATGGATAATCTCACATTTGTCAACATTGTATTCCATCTGTCAGAACCTAGCCCATTCTCTCAAACTATCCAAATCCCTCTGCAGACTTCCAGTATCCTCTACACTTTTTGCTTTACCACTCATCTTAATGTCATCTGCAAACTTGGACACATTGCCCTTGGTCCCCAACGCCAAATCATCTATGTAAATTGTGAACAATTGTGGGCCCAACAATGATCCCGGTGGGACACCACTAGCTACTGATTGCCAGCCAGAGAAACACCCATTAATCCCCACTCTTTGCTTTCTATTAATTAACCAATCGTCTATCCATGCTACTACTTTACCCTTAACACCATGCATCTTTATCTTATGCAGCAACCTTTTGTGTGGCACCTTGTCAAAAGTTTTCTGGAAATCCAGATATACCACATCCATTGGCTCCCCGTTGTCTACCGCACTGGTAATGTCCTCAAAAAATTCCACTAAATTAGTTAGGCACGACCTGCCCTTTATGAGCCCATGCTGCGTCTGTCCAATGGGACAATTTCCATCCAGATGCCTCGCTATTTCTTCCTTGATGATAGATTCCAGCATCTTCCCGACTACTGAAGTTAAGCTAACTGGCCTATAATTACCCGCTTTCTGCTTATCTCCTTTTTAAACAGTGGTTTAGAAACAAATTCTATTTGAAAATAGAGAGAAAGATGAACTATGTAGCTTTAGGCCAACAAGTATTTAATAAAGATTGACAAAATTTGATATTCATTAAAAAAAAAACATGCCATCCTAGGGCACACATTTCTCAAAAAAACCTGGTCAGTTTCAGGAATAGGTAAACTCTTGGAGACTGAAAGTTTAGGAGCAATGCTCCACTGCTAGTGTGCACCCAGCTACTGACTGGGCCATGGTAACGGAAATTATTAATATTCGCAGTGGACGTGGATACCAGAATCTCTCACCTTAAGAAGCCTACGGCAAATTAAATGGCATTCTGCTACTCTAATAGAGGGAGAAAAAGGCTCTTGCTGAGCTGAAATGAGCCTTAAAAAATGTTTGTGGTACCCTCAATAACGACACTTAGAGTGTAAACGGTAAAGAAGGCTTTAATAAGCTAAGAACTAGCCTGGTGTCGAGACGTGTGCTAAACAGAGGTGCCGCCCACAAGGCGGCCCCTTAAAAATGGCTCACAGATGGCCGGAGGCGGAGCCGGAGGTGGAGTCCCCCAGGGTTCCAAGCCCGGTCTTAAAGGGGACATCACCTTACATGATGACAAGGGGACAGTGTTACAGTAACCGTTCATCACAATGTTCCATTCTGCCCCAAAGAGAAATAACAGCATGTATTATAAGACAGTCAATCCTGTTGACATCAATTATTTTTGTTGGGTTATTATTTTAGAAGACCAAGTACAGAAGCAGTATCTGGGCTGAATCTGGGGGTGAAGACAACCCAGTGGGAATAGATATGGATTGCTATAACAGAAGCCTACAATAGAGTGTAGGGCCTCGTCCTGATCTATAAGCTTTGATGTACCACTACTATAAACATTTAGGACCCACTGTCCTTCACTCAGTTAATATCTTGTATCTTGAAATTGCCTGAATTTGTTAGAATCATTTTCAGAAATATGAAAATATAAATTTCACCTGTGGAATGCAGGTCCCAGTAAAACCAAATAATCCATTGGCATTATCACTTTTTTGTATTCGTAGACTCGCCGTGGCATTATCATGTGATATTCTGGCACCACCATTCGCAGTATTAATTTTTAACGTGAAAGATTCCTCCCCTTCCTCTTCACTGTCATCCTTTGCAGCAACTATGAACGATTTCTTTTTTTCTCCCCGTCTGTACTCCAGGTATCCCGATATTGGGTGCAAGTCAGTCTTTGCCGGCGTAGAATGAATTTCATGGATTTCTGCTCGGTTCAGCTTGCAAAAATATAATCTCACATCTTGCATTAATCCTGAAAACCTGCTCTTCCCATCAGCATCTGCCCCAACAGTTAGAACACCAGGGCCTGGAGATGGAGAATATTATTGAAAACATTACTTTCACATATTATTGTAATTTTCTTTTTTTAATAAATAATTTTAATGAGGTATTTTTGACAATACAAACAACAGTATAAAAGCAATGTACAAAGAACAAGAAACATAATGCAATCACCGACTCCAATCCCGCCAAGACCCGCCTAATTACCTCCGTATTCTACATTACCCTAACCCCGCCTCACCCCCCCTCCCCCCGCTGACGATTAATTCTCCGCGAAGAAGTCGATGAATGGTTGCCACCTCCGGGTGAACCCTAACAGTGACCCTCTCAAGGCGAACTTAATTTTCTCTCGGCCGAGAAAGCTAGCCATGTCAGTTAGCCAGGTCTCCGACTTCGGGGGCTTTGAGTCCCTCCAAGCTAGCAGTATCCGTCTCCGGGCTATCAGGGAAGCAAAGGCCAAAACATCTGCCTCTTTCTCCCCCTGGATTCCCGGGTCTTCCGACATCCCAAAAATCGTCACCTCTGGACTCATTGTCACCCTTGTTTTCAAACCTCTGGACATAACGTCCGCAAATCCCTGCCAATATCCCCTAAGTTTTGGACACGCCCAGAACATATGAACATAGTTCATAGATCCTCCCGCACATTTTACACACCTGTCCTCCACCCCAAAGAATCTACTCATCCAGGCCACTGTCATGTGGGCCCGGTGGACCACCTTGAATTGGATCAAGCTGAGCCTGGCGCATGTTGCAGTCGCGTTGACTCTGCTCAATGCGTCCGCCCATAAAACATCCTCCATCTCACCACCAAGCTCCTCCTCCCACTTACGCTTCATTTCCTCGGTCTGCATCTCTTCCGCCCCCTTAAGTTCTTTGCAGATGTCCGAGACGCTCCCCTCCCTCACCCATCCCCTAGACATTACCCTATCCTTGATCCCCCTTAGTGGAAGGAGTGGGAAGGACGATACCTGCCTGCACAGAAAGTCCCGCACCTGTAAATATCTAAATTTGTTCCCCCTTGCTGACACAAACTTCTCCTCCAGCGCCCTCAAGCTAGGGAAGCTCCCCTCTAAGAAAAGGTCTCCCATCCTCTCAATTCCCTCCCTTCGCCATACTCGAAACCCCCCATCCAAGCTCCCCGGGGCAAACCGGTGATTGTCACATATTGGGGACCAGACCGATGCTCCCACTGCTCCAACGTACCTCCTCCACTGACCCCAAATCCTCAAGGCCGCCACCACCATGGGGCTGGTGGAGTACCTCGCCGGCGGGAACGGCAGAGGTGTTCTTATCAACACCCCCAGACTGGTGCCCCTATATGAAGCTGCCTCCATCCGCTCCCAAACCGACCCCACCCCCACCACCCACTTCCTTATCATGGCTATGTTAGCCGCCCAGTAATAATTACTGAAATTCGGTAGGGCAAGCCCCCCCCCAAGCCCCCCCCCCGCCCCAGCATCACCTTCTTCACTCGCGGGGACTTACCCGCCCACACAAAGCCCAGGATGATTTTGTTACCCCTCTTAAAAAAGGATCGTGGGATGAAAATTGGGGGACACTGAAATACGAATAAAAATCTCGGTAGGACCATCATTTTGACCATCTGCACTTTCCCATCCAACGACAGCGGCAGCGCATCCTATCTCCGAATCTCGCCCTTCATCTGTTCAACCAGCCATATTATTGTAATTTTCAACAAAAAATATTATGGTGTTGCATAAATCTGCTGACACAGAAAACTTAAAATATGAAAAATAATGACAAAACAGATCAAAGGCCACCATGCTAATTGGATTATATGCCATTTTACAGAATGGAGGATTGTTCAAATGAACTGTTATATAACCTTGTGTGATGTTTTTCGGCTTACAGGTTTAAAAAGGGCATGGCTAGCAGAGAAGAGTTTCCACAGGCAACGTCAACCCTGTCTGGATGGAATCAGCCAAAACAGTGCAAAAGATCATGCAATTTTACACATAAAACCACTTATGTCAGCATTTTTCATGATCTTTTGAACTGGATCAAGATTCAATTTGCCCAAATCCGATTCTACCTACAAACCTGGCGAAAACCTCAGGCCAAGACTGCAAGATTCCATTGATTTGTGAAGGCTCTTCAATTTGTACTCATCCTCTTAGATACAAAGACTCTAATCATCATATATTAACCTTTTATTTTGAAGTAAATTATTTATTTTATATAAAACTGACAAGTGCATACTGTAATGTTCCTGTCGGTTGACCTGATTTTTATTACAAGAATACTTGTAGCTAAAGCTATAAATGATTTATTAACATTGACTGTGGGTCAATTATATGCAAAACAACAGATGAATAACAGTATGAACATGCATAAGCAATCTCTCTTTTCCAGCTCTCCAGTCAGTCTAAGGTCATCTGACTCTAACATTCACTTATACACTAATGAGCCTTCTAGTGGTCAGTCAGTGAATTCCAACACAACCATGATATCACTACACACACCAATGAAACTATTAAGTTATTCAGTCTAATTTGTTTAAGCAGGTTATAACAATTTTAACTTGGGTTACTCAATGGTGGAAACTCTTTTTATAAATGATGTTTTTGCTGATTAAACCATCTCCAGTTGCATTGATGAAATCACACCAGAGCAGGTCAGGCAGAGAAAGAGTGGTTTCAAGACTGGCATGTTCTATCACACTTACTGTGGTAGCATGGCTTTCCTTTTTTAAAATATATTAACTCTAGGGATGTGGCAGTTGCTGGCAAGGTCAGCATCTATTGGACCACCAATTGTCCTCTAGAAGGTGGTAGTGAGCCACCATCTCAAATCACTGAACTCCATGTGATGTACATACATCCAGAGTCCTGTTAGGGAGGCAATTGACTTTGACGATATAGTTCCAAATACGGGTGGTGTGCAGCTTGGAGGGGAATGTGCAGGCAGTGATTTTCCCATGCATCTGCTGACCCTGTCCTTCTTGGTGGTCGAGGTTGCGGAGTTGGAAGGTGCTGTTGAAGGAATCTTGATGAGTTGCTGGAGTGCATCTTGTAGATGGAACCGCTGCTGCCACATTTTTCCAGTAATGGAGGGAGCAAATGTTGAAGTTAGTTAATGGGATGCCAATCAAGCAGGGTGCATTGACCTCGATTGTGTCAAGCTTCTAGAGTGTTATTAGATTCAGGCAAGTGAGAGTATTTCATCAGACGTATGCTCCAGAACTAGCCACGCCCTTAGCCAAGCTGCAGGAAAAATTCAATCAGACAAGTTACTGTCCGATCAGTATACTCTTGATCATCAGTAAAGGTGTTGTGAACAACGTTAAGTGACAACTATTCAGCAATAACAAGCTTAACTCCGTTTGGGTGCTGCCAGGGCCGCTCAGCTCCTGACCTCCTGCAGCCTGCTCCAAACAAGGACAAAAGTGCTAAATTCAGGAAGTGATGTGAGAGTGACTGCCCTTGCCATTAAAGCCCCATATCAAGGTGCCCCAGCAAAACTGTCGTCAGTGGGAATAAAGAGGAAAACTCTCCACTGGTTGGAGTCACACCTAGCGGAAAGGAAAATGGTAGGGTTGTCAGCGATCAACTATCTGCCTCAGAATGTCTCTGCAGTTCTTCTTCAGGGTAGTGTCCTAGGTCCAATGATATCAACTGCTTCATCAGTGAACCTTCCCTCCGTCATGAGGCCAGTAACGGGGATATTCGCTGATCATTGCATGGTGTTCAGCACCATTTGCGACTCCTCAAATACTGGAACAGTCTGTATCCATATGCAGCAAGGCCAGGACAATTTGCAGGCTAGGGCTGATAGTGGCAAGTAGCATTCATGCCACACAAGTGCCATGCAATGACCATTCCAACGAGAGTGAATCTACACGACTAGGGGCTTTTCACAGTAACTTAATTGAAGCCTACTTGTGACAATAAGCGATTATTATTATTAACCATTTTCTATTGCTATTCAATGGCATTAACTTTGTTGAATCCTGAGGATAACCATTGACCAGCCATATAAATACTGTGGTTAGAAGAGCAGGTCTGGGAATTCTGTGGAGCAACTCACCCCCTGATTCACCAAAGCCTGTCAACAATCTACATAGCACAAGTCAGGAGTGTGGAAGAATACTCCACTTGCCTGGATGAGTGCAGCTCCATCAACACTCAAGAAGCTCAACACCGTCCAGGAAAAAGCAGCCCACTTGGATGCGGACTCCATCCACAACCTTCAAATCCATTCCCTCCACCGCTAACGTATAGTGTGTGTACAAATTACAAGATGCAATGCAACAACTCATCAAAGCTCCTTCGACAGCACCTTCCAAATGTGTGAGCTCTATCACCTAAAAGACAAGTGCAGAGATGCGTGGGAACACCAGCACCTGGAGGTTCCTCTCACTGCCACACACTATCCTGACCTGGAATTATATCACTGTTCCTTCACTGTCGCTGGGTAACGCTCTTGGAACTCTGTCTCTAACAGCACTGAGGATGTACCCACACCACACAGACTGTAGCGGTTCAAGAAGGTAGCTCACCACCGCCTTCTCAAGGACAATTATGGATGGGCAATAAATTGCTCACCTATCCAGCGACTCCGAGATCCCGTGAAAGAATAATAAAAAAGTACAAATCATTGACCTGTATGAATTACTACCTGTGATCAAACACCAGCTGGATGTTGAGGGAGTGGTTCTTTGGAGTGGTACCTCCATCGTTCTATGAAGTGGAATCCTTTTTGGTTCTAGTATAGGTCAGAGTGGCATGCGGCGTCTGCAAAGTGATGTCCATGCAAGCGACAGCACCTGAAATAGGTGGACACCAAGCTACTTGCTCACTTTGCCTGCTTGTTTCTGGGATGAGGGAATGTTGCCAACTGTCTTACCTCAGTGACCTTTACTTTACACAACATGGACAGCAAATTAGGAGATGCTGCAAATATCTCCAGCTCCAGCTAGGAAGAAGCCAGATTATACAAATTCAATCAATGCATTGTCACCCTCACAGCAATTGGCAGTGCAGTGCTTGCTCTGCTCAGGGGTAGTGCTTGTGGCTTCAGCAGGTGGTAGAATTTGTTAACAATAATGTAGAAAACAGAAAAGGAGAAGGTTAGCTCTGAGGGTAGTTTAAGTTAAGATCTTAGGAACAGTTTGAAAGCACTGTTTATGGTGTGAAGCCATCTTGTGTTCAGGTATAACTTTATTATTTTATTTATTTTTAAAAAACATTTACTTTAATATAAAATCATCACAACTGGTCAGAGAATCATTTCCTGATTTCAGAACCTCTCCTCATAACATGCAAATTTCAAAACCCATTTTGGCAGCTGTTTCAAGTTTTCCCCTGGGATTTGGGCAGCTCAGCATTTACTTCCAGCTGTGCCTTAACAGGTGAGTGTGATATACTGTCCAGGCCTTCTACCTGTGCCACATGCTCCCAATTGGGATCCAACAGTACCATGATCTTGATAGAACATAATAGGATTGCTTTGATCAGCTAAATACCTAGGCTACCTGCTATTACCCACTATCCAGAAAGGTGCAGCACGGTAGCACAAGTGGATAGCACTGTGGCTTCACAGCACCAGGGTCCCAGGTTCGATTCCCCACTGGGTTACTGTCTGTGCGGAATCTGCACATTCTCCCTGTGTCTGCGTGGGTTTCCTCCGGGTGCCCCAGTTTCCTCCCACAGTCCAAAGATGTGCAGGTAGGTGAATTGGCCATGCTAAATTCCTCTTAGTGTCCATAAAGTTAGGAGGGGTTATTGGGTTACAGGGATAGGGTGGAAGTGAGGGCTTAAGTAGGTTGGTGCAGACTCAATGGGCCGAATGGCCTCCTTCTGCACTGTATGTTCTATGTTATGTTCTATGATGGGGCTCTCAAGGGTTGGATACTGCTATAGGAAAGCCAATAGTGAATTACTTATGAGAGTGAGCTTAGACTAAAAAGTGTAATATTCTTTGCACTTGTTCTCTTGGACAGCATTTTCATTAGCTCTTACCAATTTGAAACTTACTTAGAACAGAGCACGAAAATCAGCTACATTGCCTCTAAGTGAGACAAGCCAATAATAGGAACAGAGGACTTAGGAGCAAGAATAGCCCATTTGGCCCTCCAAGTCTGCCCTGCCATTTGATAAGAAAGTGGCAGATCCGATTGTATGGTCTCAACTCTGCTCTCCTGTCTGTCCTCCGCGACACTTGACCCCCTTGATCTGTCTAACTCTGCCTAGAATAAATTCAATTCACACCTGCGGTAGGTAAGTTACTAGAGACGATTCTGAGGGATAAGACATACAGACATTTAGAAAGACAGGGTTTGATTAGGAGAAGTCAGCACAGCTTTGTGCATGGGAGATCATGCCTTACAAATTTGTTGGTGTTCTTTGATGAAGAAGTGCCCATGAAGGCTGATGAGGGCAGGGCGGAGGACATATTCTATATGGCTTTTAGTAAGACCTTTGAAAAAGTTCCACATGATAAGGGTAAACTGCTCTGGAAAGGTAGATCACATGGAATCCTGGAATAGCTGGCCAATTGGATATATAATTGAAATGATGGTAGGAAGTGGAGGGTAATGGTGGAAGGATGCTTCTCGAACTGGAGGACTGTGACTTGTGGTGTGCTTGAGGGGTCAGTGCTAGGCCCATTGCTGTCTGTTATCTCTATGAACGATTTGAATGAGAGTGCACAAGGCAGTAAGTTTGCAGATGACACTAAAATAGATGGTATTGTAGACAGTAAGGAAGATTATCAAAAATTGCGGCAAGATCCTCAGCTGGTGAAATGGGCTGAGAAATGGCAAATGTTGTTCAACACAGGTAAGTGTGAGATGTTGCATTTTGGAAAGTCAAATCCAGGTCGGACTTTCACGGTGATGGTAGGAGCTTAGCAAGTATCGTGGAACAGAGGGACCTTGGAGTTCAGATGCACGTTTCTCTAAAGGTGGAGTCGCAGGCAGATAGGGCAATAAAGAAGGCTTTTGGCATGCTGGCCTTCACCAGCTAGGGCACTGAGTATAGAAGTTGGGAAGTTATGCTGCAGTTGTAGTGGACGTTGGTGAGGCCTCACCTGGAGTACTGTGTTCAGTTTTGGTCACCTTGCTGTAGGAAAGATATTAATAAACTGGGGAGAGTGCAGAAGAGATGTACAAGGATGTTGCCAGGAGTCAAGGGACTGAGCTGTATGGAGAGATTGGACAGGCTAGGACTTCTTTCTTTGGAGCATAGGAGACGGAAGGGTGATCTTATAGAGGTGGATAAGAAATTGAGAGGTATGGATAGGGTGAATGCACTCAGTCTTTTCCCCAGGATTGAAGAATCGAGAACGTGAGGGCATAAGAGGGGAAAGAATTAAAGGGAACCTGAGGAGCAACGTTTTTACACAGAGGGTGGTAAGTATGTGGAATGAGCTGCAAGAGGAAGTGATTGAGGCAGAGGCATTGACAACATTTAAAAGGCATTTGGACATATACATGGATAGGAAAGGTTCAGAGGGATATGGGGCAAATGCAGGCAAATGGGGTTAGCTTACATGGGCTTTTTGTTTGGCATGGACCAGTTTGGGCCAAAGGGCCTCTCTCCATGCCGTAGATTCTACGATTCTATGACCCAGCCTCCACTGCTTTAAGAGAATTCCACAGACAAACAAGCCTCCGAGAGAAAGAACATCCCAATCAGATTAATTACCATTGTCAGTTAGAGCTAATTACACCACTTTTCAGGGCTTCATAAAGGCTCTTAAAATTGTATGATTATTTTAGCGGCAAAGAGAATAATAGAAATGTTTTTAAAACTTTGAATATAATTTATTTTAATTTACTAAGATTACTACACACTTGTTTAAAAGCAAGTATTGTGTTTTATAAAGTAATTTTCAATTATTTAAATTCAGGTTACTCGCACGTGGTGAACTTCAGACCGATTAAAAAATATTAAATTTTGTGAGATAAACCTCAGCTCTATGAATAAAAACACACCAGGTTAATACTGGGAACTGTATCAAAGATTTCTTTCTAAAGCAATCTTGTTTTCCAAATTACATTCCAAAGCACTGCCAATTTACTCCTTTTTGATTCATGATAGATTTTATGTTTGGCAAAATGAAAATAGATTTGAGTGGAAACCTGCAAAAAAGAAAGTTCTCAAAACTAGCAGAACTTGAGCTCAATTTGATTGCTGATTATTCCCAAAGTCTAAACTCCAGGTGGCTGTGTAGAAGAGATTACAATTTTGTACAATCTGGCCAGTATCTCTGCATCCGAGCATTAATATCCACATAATTTTGGATAAACATAGGGAAATCTCTTTCTCAAAAAATACAGAAGTGAAAATTATAGCTATCAAAGATCTCTGTGGCAAATCAGTTTGTGCACTTCAGCCGATCTAATTTTTAAGTACAATGTCATGAAAATTACTTGAATAAACATATTGATTGTATTTATGTTAAATAGCTATTACTCAAATGGGTAATGGGGACAAGGCGGGAAAATGGAGTTGAGGATTGAATGCTGGGGTAGACCCGATGGGCCGAATGGCTTACTTCTGCTCCTAAGGTTTAACAAAGAACAAAAGAACAAAGAAATGTACAGCACAGGAACAGGCCCTTCGGCCCTCCAAGCCCGTGCCGACCATACTGCCCGACTAAACTACAATCTTCTACACTTCCTGGGTCCGTATCCTTCTATTCCCATCCTATTCATATATTTGTCAAGATGCCCCTTTAAATGTCCCTATCGTCCCTGCCTCCACTACCTCCTCCGGTAGTGAGTTCCAGGCACCCACTACCCTCTGCGTAAAAAACTTGCCTCGTACATCTACTCTAAACTTTGCCCCTCTCACCTTAAACCTATGCCCCCTAGTAATTGACCCCTCTACCCTGGGGAAAAGCCTCTGACTATCCACTCTGTCTATGCCCCTCATAATTTTGTATACCTCTATCAGGTCGCCCCTCAACCTCCTTCGTTCCAGTGAGAACAAACCGAGTTTATTCAATCGCTCCTCATAGCTTATGCCCTCCATACCAGGCAACATTCTGGTAAATCTCTTCTGCACCCTCTCTAAAGCCTCCACATCCTTCTGGTAGTGTGGCGACCAGAATTGAACACTATACTCCAAGTGTGGCCTAACTAAGGTTCTATACAGCTGCAACATGACTTGCCAATTCTTATACTCAATGCCCCGGCCAATGAAGGCAAGCATGCCGTATGCCTTCTTGACTACCTTCTCCACCTGTGTAGCCCCTTTCAGTGATCTGTGGACCTGTACTCCTAGATCTCTTTGACTTTCAATACTCTTGAGGGTTCTACCATTCACTGTATATTCCCTACCTGCATTAGCCCTTCCAAAATGCATTACCTCACATTTGTCCAGGTTAAACTCCATCTGCCATCTCTCCGCCCAAGTCTCCAGACAATCTAAATCCTGCTGTATCCTCAGACAGTCCTCATCGCTATCCGCAATTCCACCAACCTTTGTGTCGTCTGCAAACTTACTAATCAGACCAGTTACATTTTCCTCCAAATCATTTATATATACTACAAAGAGCAAAGGTCCCAGCACTGATCCCTGTGGAACACCACTGGTCACAGCCCTCCAATTAGAAAAGCATCCCTCCATTGCTACCCTCTGCCTTCTATGGCCTAGCCAGTTCTGTATCCACCTTGCCAGTTCACCCCTGATCCCGTGTGACTTCACCTTTTGTACTAGTCTACCATGAGGGACCTTGTCAAAGGCCTTACTGAAGTCCATATAGACAACATCTACTGCCCTACCTGCATCAATCATCTTAGTGACCTCCTCGAAAAACTCGATCAAGTTAGTGAGACACGACCTCCCCTTCACAAAACCGTGCTGCCTCTCACTAATACGTCCATTTGCTTCCAAATGGGAGTAGATCCTGTCTCGAAGAATTCTCTCCAGTAATTTCCCTACCACTGAAGTAAGGCTCACCGGCCTGTAGTTCCCGGGATTATCCCTGCCACCCTTCTTAAACAGAGGAACAACATTGGCTATTCTCCAGTCCTCCGGGACATCCCCTGAAGACAGCGAGGATCCAAAGATTTCTGTCAAGGCCTCAGCAATTTCCTCTCCAGCCTCCTTCAGTATTCTGGGGTAGAACCCATCCGGCCCTGGGGACTTATCTACCTTAATATTTTTTAAGACACCCAACACCTCGTCTTTTTGGATCACAATGTGACCCAGGCTATCTACACCCCCTTCTCCAGACTCAACATCTACCAATTCCTTCTCTTTGGTGAATACTGATGCAAAGTATTCATTTAGTACCTCGCCCATTTCCTCTGGCTCCACACATAGATTCCCTTGCCTATCCTTCAGTGGGCCAACCCTTTCCCTGGCTACCCTCTTGCTTTTTATGTAAGTGTAAAAAGCCTTGGGATTTTCCTTAACCCTATTTGCCAATGACTTTTCATGACCCCTTCTAGCCCTCCTGACTCCCTGCTTAAGTTCCTTCCTACTTTCCTTATATGCCACACAGGCTTCGTCTGTTCCCAGCCTTTTAGCCCTGACAAATGCCTCCTTTTTCTTTTTGACGAGGCCTACAATATCATTCGTCATCCAAGGTTCCCGAAAATTGCCGTATTTGTCTTTCTTCCTCACAGGAACATGCCTGTCCTGTATTCCTATCAACTGACACTTGAAAGCCTCCCACATGTCAGATGTTGATTTGCCCTCAAACATCCGCCCCCAATCTATGCTCTTCAGTTCCCGCCTAATATTGTTATAATTAGCCTTCCCCCAATTTAGCACATTCATCCTCGGACCACTCTTATCCTTGTCCACCAGTACTTTAAAACTTACTGAATTGTGGTCACTGTTACCGAAATGCTCCCCTACTGAAACATCTACCACCTGGCCGGGCTCATTCCCCAATACCAGGTCCAGTACCGCCTCTTCCCTAGTTGGACTGTTTACATATTGTTTTAAGAAGCCCTCCTGGATGCTCCTTACAAACTCTGCCCCGTCTAAGCCCCTGGCACTAAGTGAGTCCCAGTCAATATTGGGGAAGTTGAAGTCTCCCATCACCACAACCCTGTTGTTTTTACTCTTTTCCAAAATCTGTCTACCTATCTGCTCCTCTATCTCCCGCTGGCTGTTGGGAGGCCTGTAGTATACCCCCAACATTGTGACTGCACCCTTCTTATTCCTGATCTCTACCCATATAGCCTCACTGCCCTCTGAGGTGTCCTCTCGCTGTATAGCTGTGATACTCTCCTGAACAAGTAGCGCAACTCCGCCTCCCCTTTTACATCCCCCTCTATCCCGCCTGAAACATCTAAATCCTGGAACGTTTAGCTGCCAATCCTGCCCTTCCCTCAACCAGGTCTCTGTAATGGCAACAACATCATAGTTCCAAGTACTAATCCAAGCTCTAAGTTCATCTGCCTTACCCGTAATGCTCCTTGCATTAAAACATATGCACTTCAGGCCACCAGACCCGCTGTGTTCAGCAACTTCTCCCCGTCTGCTCTGCCTCAGAGCCACACTGTCCATATTCCCTAGTTCTCCCTCAACGCTCTCACCTTCTGACCTATTGCTCCCGTGCCCACCCCCCTGCCATACTAGTTTAAACCCTCCCGTGTGACACTATGGTCTTACAGAAACGTATATGACAATCAGATTTTGTACTACTTTTAGAAATGTTATAGCTGGATTAGCATTTGTTTGTCATTTTCCCAACAACTTTAATTGTAGTTATCCGAAGGTGGTGACTTTTTTATTGTTTGATAGTAACTTTCTTAATGATAGTGGAAAGTCCATATAGAGCAGAGGTTCAATAAACACCATGTTGGTTTGCAGAGTATAGGTACGGTCACTTTAGCCACTTGGTCATTAAGAAGTTAACGAAAGAGCCACCTTCAAACTTCCACCAGAAGTTTCACTGTCACAAAAGACTGTCGCAAAAGACTGTATCTAAAAGCACTTGACGTTGATAACAAATTCCTGGCAATAAGAGCACTGCTTCTTTTATACTGGCAAGTGATAAAGACTTCATCAGCCCAAAGTGGCAATGTAGCTGCATCATTAAATTGTATATGATTGTCAGTTTTTAACACTTACCATCTGCTATTGTTTCCCCTTTGAGGCTCTTAATGCCATCGGGAAGCAGAGTGCCATCCAAATAAAATTCAATTAGCCCATCATCCACCATGATTATAATGTGCATCCAAGTCTTTTCTTCCACATGTTTCGATGTTGTTACTGTGGTAACATGAGGAACATTTGACCCCAACAGAGTGTAGTGGAACATTACTGACGCAGAAGATTCATTTGTCATCACTTTCACAGCGTAATAAATGCTGCCATTGTTGTTTGTTTTTGAGATGATAAACCCATCAGTGTTGGGATTAGGTATCACCCATGCAGATAGTGTAAAATTTGCAAGTGTATTATTCATCCTTGGATGATGTTCTGGGTTAATGGTTCCATAAACACCTTCTGCCCCACTAAAGTAAAGAGCATCTGTACCCGTGTGATGTCGCTTTGCGTGAGGCCGTAATTCAACAGAACTGGGAAATGTTGCAACCAGAATAAAGTCAGTCATTTCAGGCAATCCATGTCTGAATGCATTGGTCAGTATCTCCCATCCAATTCGAACATCCCCAAATGTGCCTTTATGTCGTAGAATGGTGAAGTTTGTAATGTGAGACATATCATCAGTTGACAGAATATCTTCCGCAATTTCTCTGTCTTGGCTTTCTGGATCCAGAATAAAAACTCCAAAAGGATCATCATTAAATGGAATCACAACATTAGCACTTAAGCTGCCATTTGATAATTGTGCACCAGGACCAGGAAATCCTCCTGTGAATTTAACAAAAAATGAATTCATCTTTCCAAAATGATTCTACTGGACAAGGAGCAATTTTTACACAAGATTATGTTTTTTTTAATTCTAAAACCATTATAACTGTAGCAAAGAAACTAAAAAACAGAATGTGCATATAAGGTAAGCTTCAATTATGAATGTGAAGTTGTTCAACAAAGATCATTTGTAACAGGCTTGTCCGTCTGAAAAAGCACTAGGTCCACATGCAGACTAGACCCACTACCCCCACCCTATCCCCGTGACCCCATCTAACCGGCAAATCCTTGGATACGAAGGGGCAATTTTATCATGGTCAATCCACCTAAAATTCACATCTTGGACTGTAGGAGGAAATTGGAGGACCCGGAGGAAACTCGGGCAGACACAAGGAGAATGTGCAAACTCCACACAGGCAGTCACCCAAGGCCGGAATTGAACCCATATCCCTGGCACTGAGAAACACACACGCACACACATGCAAACACATACTCGAATGGTCTTCTATATTTATTTCTTTTTTTTAAATTATCAATTTATTGTTTTGTTTTTTGGTGCAGCAGTTTGTTTCTTTTCATACGTCAGCCATTTAAAAAATAAATCATGTTTGATGTTGTGCCAAACCTTACCATTCTGAAATTTGCTCATATGTCCCTTGAGTGAGGAAAAAAAAAACTGAATGTGGCCGTCACGAGAAATGGTTGGACAAGCCTGATTTATAGTCATAATGAGAGCTTCAGTTTCATGCATTTCCAGCTTGTGTGTAGTATGACTGCATAAAGTAAAGCCTTTGAATCAAATTTTTCTCTCAACTAATTTAATGAAGATATTGGCTCATAATCTTAAATCACAGCCTTTAAAATAGTAAACAAGAATACTGATATGAATGTGTTCAATATTTTTAGCATAGTATCGCATAAGCGCCTTCGAGGATATAATAATCTTTATTAGTGTCCACAAGTTAGCTTACACTAACAATGAAGTTACTGTGAAAATCCCTTAGTCGCCACACTGCGGCGCCTGTTCGGGTACACTGAGGGAGCATCCAGAATGTCCAATTCATCTAACAAGCAGGTATTTCGGGACTTGTGGAAGGAAACCGGAGCACCCGGAGCAACCCCCTGCAGACACGGGAGAACATGCAGACTCTGCACAGACAGTGACCCGAGCCTGAACCCGGGTCCCAGGCGCTGTGAAACAACAGTGCTAACCACTGCGCTACCATGGATATATTCTTTGAAAATAGTTTCTCCTTTGCCAGTTCTATGACAGACTCTGGAAGCAATAAAAGGTATGAAGTGTTGAAAAACAAGTGTTTTAGATACCTTCATTAGTAGAGGGAGAGAATGGCGTTGTGACAATATCACTAGACCAGTAATCCAGAGATCCAGTTTAATCTCCAGGGACATGGTTTCAAATCGCAACATGTCAACTGCTTGAATTTAAATTCAGTTAATAAATCTGGAATATAAAGCTAATGGTGACCATGACAATGATCATTAACTGTTGTAAAAACCCATGGGGTTCATTCATGGTTCCTTAAGGGAAGGAAATCTACGATCCTTACCTATCCTCCAGACCCACAATGTGGGTGACACTTAACTGCCTCGTGGTTCCAGGGCAATTAGGGATAGACAACAAATGCTGGCACAAGAGAGCACTGCAATACCTGTGCAATATGCAAAATAAAATATGATTTCAACAGGCCTTACTTGAAGCACATACCTGAAGCACTTAGCAACCTGAGAATATAAATTTCATTGAATTCTGGAATTCCATCAGCAAGTGCATAGAGTGTTATAGGGCGGGCACGTTCTCCAGTTGTGAATAGCACAATCCCGGAAGTTTCTGAAAACTCTTGCCCAGGTTCCAAGAAAGAGTCATTGATAAACAACTGCCAGGAAATAGAAACATTGCCAAATTTTCCTCGTTGCCTTAAAATCCTGTTTGTCAGCAGGAGAACAAAATAAAGAAAAACATTTTACTCACAGTTTAATGTTTTGGGTTGGCATAAATTACTTCAACAACAACAAATTTGTTCAATAAAATGAATAAAAAGTCCTCAAATTATGGATCATAACTTCCAACTAGCATCTGAAAGAGATAGCCTACAGGATTTAAAAGAAGTCCATATTTAGATGCCGTCGACAATTATACTGACACTTCCAGTTTCCGGAGATGTTTAGGGCCTGAATTGAAACATTCCTTATAGGCCCCAGCGCATTCCAACATCGGCAGATTCAAGAAGGCCAAGCCCCATTTCTAATTGCACTCGCTGCCTTAAAGCAGGCAAGCTTAATGGTTGGAGGTAGAGGGTGGGAGATCGGAATGGGCTGGGGGGTTTAAGAGGTGAGTGGTAGGTAGTTGGAGGAGTTTGGCGGGCAGGGATGTGGGTTTGGAGGGTAGGAGCTGGAGGGTTGGGGGGGGGGGAGATGTTGAGTGAGGACCGCGGCTCTGGTCAGGCGGGGTGGGGGTGGAGAAATACCATGTGGGGTTCCAGGTTGTCAGGCAACACGTGTCTGTTGGTTTGTGTCTTTATATTAGCTACCCAGAAGTTAGAGGTTTTACAATGGGTTTGTTCTGACCTCAATTACTACAATTAACAGAGTTGACTTCTGCAAAACCGCGATCCGCAATGTCTCACCCAATTTCACTTCTAAATCCTCTGACATCATGAAGATAATAAATCAAGGATGTCACAGCTTATCTTGGCTGCTCTGGTGAGGTTGTTAAACCTTGTGCTGCACAGCAAAAGAATCATGATGCTCAAAGAGGCAGCACTCACTGCTGCAGCCACCTTTCGCTGCAAAAATACACTTGGAGATTCTCCAATTTTCTAAATCCTGCCCTCCACACCTTTTACCTCAGTGCTCCTTCTCCAATGGTCTGAACTATTCGGTCAGCAGCACCGCACCAATCCCCACCGGCATTTCTCCTGAATTCCCACCAGGTATATGACAGAGGCATCAATTCATTGTCTATTTGGGGCCTAACTCCCATCCTTATACTGCCCCCATCCCAGCATGTGAGCTGCTACAATGGCACAGCTTGAATTTCAGCCCAGAATCTATAATTGTACAAAGCTATAATGAAAAGATGTAGTGCAAAATATTTAATTAACTTGTTACCTTTTCTAGTGCAAGAGAAATTCAGTGTTTATTACTGAGAAAATTATTTTTCAATTCCTGGGACAGTGCACATAAGTCATGGTAGCAGAATTAGGCAATTCGGTCATCGAGTCTGCTTCGCCATTCAATTATGGCTGATATGCTTCTCATTCTCCTGCCTTCTCCCCATACTCTCTGATCCCCTTATTAATCAAGAACCTGTCTATCTCTGTCTTAAAAACACTCCACAGCCTTCTGCGGCAATGAGTTCTACAGATTCACCACTCTCTGGCTGAAGAAATTCCGCCTCATCTCGGTTTTAAAGGATCGTCCCTTCAGTCTGAGGCTATGCCCCCGGGTTCTAGTTTCTCCTACTAATGGAAACATCCTCTCCACATCCACTCTATCTAGGACTCACAGGCCTCTCAGTATTCTGTAAGTTTAAAAGAGGTCCCCCTCATCCTTCTAAACTCCACTGAGTACAAACCCAGAGTCCTCAACCGCTCCTCATATGACAAGCCCTTCATTCCTTGGATCATGCTTGTGAACCTCCTCTGGACCCTCTCAAAGGCCAGCACTTCCTTCCTTAGATACAGGGCCCAAAACTGCTCAAAACATTCCAAATGGGGTCTGACCAGAGCCTTACACAGCCTCATTTCTAGCCCTCTCGACGTGAATGCCAACATTGCATTTTCCTTCCTAACTGCCAACTGAGCCTGCATGTTAACCTTAAGAGAATCCTGAACTAGGACTCCCAAGTCCCATTGTGCTTCAGATTTCCGAAGCCATTCCCATTTAGAAAATAGTCTGTGCCTCTATTCCTCCTACCAACGTGCATAACCTCATACTTTTCAACATTGTATTCCATCTGCCACTCCTTTGCCCACTCTCCTAGCTTGTCCAAGTCCTTCTTCAGCATCCCTGCTTCATTAACACAATCTGTCCCGCTAAATATCTTTGTATCATCTGCAAACTTCGCAAAAATGCCCTCAGTTCCTTCTTCCAGGTCATTTAAGTATATAGTGAATAGTTGTGGTCCCAACACTGGCTCCTGGGGAATGCCACTAGTCACTGGCTGACATCCTGAAAAGGACCCCTTTATTCCAACACTCTGCCTTCTGCCAGTCAGCCAATCCTCAATCCATGCCTTGTACCTTGCACCTAACACCATGGGCTCTTATCTTATTTCACAGCCTCCTACACGTCATCTTGTCAAAGACCTTCTGGAAATCCAAACAGATCACGTCCACTGGTTCTCCCTTGTCTAACGTTCTTGTTACCTGCTCAAAGAATTCTAACAGATTTGTCAGGCATGATCTCCCCTTGACGAATCAGTGCTGACTTAGTCCTATTTTACAATGCACTTCTAAGTACTCTGCAATCTCATCCTTATTAATAGATTCTAAAATCTTACCAACAACCATAGTCTGGCTAACCGGTCTATAATTTCTTGTCTTCTGCCTCCCTCCCTTCTTAAACAGGGTGTTACATTAGCTATTTTACAATCCCCTGGAACCTTCCCTGCCTCCAGTGATTCCTGAAAGGTCGCCATCAATGCCAGCATAACCTCCTCAACCATCTCCTTCAGAACCCTGGGGTGTAGTCCATCCGGTCTGGATGATTTACCAATTTCAGTTTCCCCAGCACCTTCTCCCTAGTGATGGCCACAATACTCATCTTGGCCACCTCACTCTCTGTAAGTTCAGGTATGCCACTGGTTTCTTCCACTCTGAAGACTGATACAAGGTACTGATTCAGTTCCTCGACCATTTCCATGTTCCCTATTCCTACTTCTCCAGCCTCATTTTCCAGTGATCCAATGTCCGTTCTTGCCTCTCTCAACTTTTATATATCGAAAAAAATCTTGCAATTTTCTTTTATAATACTAGCTAGCTAGCATTTAAACTTCCAAGAATGATGGTTTGGATTTCATTCTACTTTCAAATTTGATATTGATACCGTTTCAAAATAATCATGTTTTACTACTTACATAAAATTGTTGGTCATTCCTTCAAATACCAACTTTTCAAGAGCTTCAAGTGAAAAGATTCCATTAGGATCATCATTTGCTTCAATAATAACTGTAGCTCTTGAGGTTCCATACACAACAGTATCTCCTACAACAAGAAGTGAGACCTTATGCACAATATGTTTTTTGAACAAGCGATGTAATCAGCCGATTAGATTACTAACTTCACAAAAGAATTTGGAGTGTTGATTATCTAGACAAATAATGTCATGATGATACGGAACAGAAATAGGTATATCAAACGGGAAAATTATCTTGTTCATTAAATGCAGTAAAAGTATGAGCATGTTCTTGAAAATTGCATTGATGATTTCACTATAAATTAGGCTATGCATTATAAATGCATTTACAAAGAACACATTTACAATTTCACTATAAATTGCAACAGCATAAATGTCCCCTAAAATTGCAAGATTGATTCAGATGAAGAGGATCCTTCAGGTGTTCCTTCCACAAAAACAATCCTACCATATCCCAATTTTCGACCGACTGAAATGAGTCTAATGTCCTGTCACTAGTGCTCAACCTCAGTATTACTGCTTTATTAACTATGTCTACTAGGTCTAACTAGGTCTAGGGGAGGCGGTGGCATAGTGGTATTGTCACTGGACTAGTAAACCAGAGGCCCAGTAATGCTCTGGGGATTCAAATCCCGCCACTGCAGATGGTGAAATTTGAATTCAATAAAAATCTGGAATTGCAAGTCTAACGGTGACCATGAAATCATTGTCGATTGTCGTAAAAACCCATCTGGTTCACTAATGTCGTTTAGGGAAGTAAATCTGCCATCCTTACCTGGTCTGGCCTACACGTGACCTAACATTTTAGCGGTATTCAATTAATATTTAAGTTTTTTCAAGATGTCTGAAAGTTTCAGAAATTAATATTTTAAAGGAATTAATGATCTGCTTCATTTTGCTAGAACAATTAAACAAAAGAGTTTAAATACCAAAACATGTTTTTATCAAAACACTGCTCATTATTAATTATGTAATTATTTTTCGCCTATAAATCTTAATTTGACCATAGTAATTTAACTCAGTTGAAGTAACTAAAACCCAGTTGGGCAGCTTACAATCTTGCTCTTTTCTTCATAGTTAGAAAAATAAAAACACCAGTCTTGAAGACAATGCCAGCAACAACAATTAATTTCCGTTGTGGAAAAATAGGCAAACAATGGTACCTGTAGAATGAACCAACACGATGTAGAACGTTTCATCTGTTTCAGGAACATTGTCTTCATTAATAACAACAGAAATAGCCTTAGTCCTTTCTCCTATTTCAAATACCAGTGTATTATTTTCACTCAGAGGAATAATGTCTTCAGCGCTGTTGGAGGTTCCTTCGCTCTCAACATTGTAAACAACAGCAGCTACAAAGTCAACAGATCCATTTCTAGCAACTGTGAAATTGGCAACACTTCCTTCTTGGACTCGAAGGACAATTGGGTCTAAAATTAATCAAATCAGTCAGGGTCAGTTTTACCAAAGCAAACTATCTGACAAAACATTAAACATATTTCAAGTAGTCCATCTTAGAAATATCATTTCTAAGAGTGTTGACGTGTTGTATGGAGAATAGCAGTTCTGTGGATATAAATAAAAGCAAATTACCGCAGATGTTGGAATCTGACACAAAAATAGAAAATACTAGATAATGTTAACAGGTCTGACAGCATCTGTGGAGACAGAAGGGAGGTAATGTTTGAAATCTGGATGACTCTTTAATTCCACAAATGACTCTCTCTCCACAGATGCTATCAGGCCTGCTGTGGATATAGATAATTGCCAGTTATCATATCATACCAGTTAGGTCAGTCTTCCAGCTATCATGAACTAAGTGCAACATTCTGTTTTATTCATATTTGCCACATGATAGCATTCAACAAATACCACTTATAGTCAATGAAACCAGATCCCGGGAACAGTGGACACCAAGATTGAAATCACACGAGGTTGTGTAAACTAGTTTTGTATTCCCTGGAATTTAGAAAGTCAAGCACCAATTTAATCAAAGTTCTCAAGAAATTAAGGAAAACTGATAGGGAGAATCTACTTGATTGGTGAATCTGGAAAGAGGGGTCACAGTCAAGAAATTACAGCCAGATCTTCCAGGAATCAACTTAGGAAATACTTCTACATAGAAAGGTTAAGATTTTGGAAGTCTTTTCTGCAGTGTCAGTGCTGAATAGATCCACAATGAGTGCATGAACTCATTTCAAAAGGCTTTTGAATTTTCTGAAAATCCTTCAATAGGGTACCACATGGTAGATTCATCACTAATGTTAGAACATATGGGGCGAAATTCTCCGGTATCGGCGCGATGTCCACCGAATGGCACCCAAAACGGCGCAAATCAGTCGGGCATTGCGCCGCCCCAAAGGTGCGGAATACTCCGCACCTTGGGGGGCTGAGCCCCAACCTTAAGGGGCTAGGCCCGCGCCGGACGAATTTCCGCCCCGCCAGCTGGCGGGAAAGGCCTTTGGTGCCCCGCCAGCTGGCGCCGAAATGACATCTCCAGGCGGCGCATGCGCGGGAGTGTTAGCAGCCGCTGACGGCATTCCCGGGCATGCGCAGTGGAGGGAGTCTCTTCCGCCTCCGCCATGGTGGAGACCGTGGAGAAGGCGGAAGGGAAAGACTGCTCCCACGGCACAGGCCCGCCCGCGGATTGGTGGGCCCCGATCGCGGGCCAGGCCACCACGGGGCACCCCCCGGGGCCAGATTGCCCCGCCCCCCCCCCCCCCCCAGGACACCGGAGCCCGCCCACGCCGCCTTGTCCCGCCGGTAAGGTAGGTGGTTTAATCTAAGCCGGCGGGACAGGCATTTTAGCGGTGGGACTTCGGACCATCCGGGCCGGAGAATCGCGGGGGGGGGGGGGCCGCCAACCGGCGCGGCGCAACTCCCGCCGCCGCCGAATCTCCGGTGCCGGAGAATTCGGCAACCGGCGGGGGCGGGATTCACGCCAGCCCCCGGCGATTCTCCGACCCGGCGGGGGGGTCGGAGAATCTCACCCATGAAGTCAGAGTGTAACTAGAAGAATGGGTATAAGCTGGTTGCAGAACATAAGGGAGAGGATAGGTGTTAAGCGTATCTACCCAGACTGGCAAAGATGGGGCAGTGGAGTGGTATCCCACAAGGATTTGTGCTGGAATCAGTTATTTAAAACTTACATGAACGATTTGGAAATTTGAAATATAATTTCGAAACTTGTAGATGACACCATATTGGGGAGTACATTTAATAACGAGAGAGACTGCAACAGAATACATTACAACATTAATAAACTCTCAGAATGGGTGTGCAATTGGCAAATTAATTTCAATATAGATAAGTGTCAGTTATTATATTTTGGTAGAAAAAAAAGGAAGCCAGGTAGTCCCTAGAAAATAAGAGTTGAGAGTCTAAATAGGTTAGAGGAGCAAAGAAAGCTAGGGGTAGACAGCCACTAAAGGTGACAAACCAGGTAAATAAGGCCATATTAGAGAGGCATTGGAATGGTGCATAAAGAATTTGAGAGCATGCAAACAGAAACTGAAAGGTTATGGCCCCGATTTTTCCACCGCTTTGTGCCTGGCGTTGATCCCAGTACATTGGCTGCAAAACGGGATACACCAAAAACAGGTTTCGCGGTGGGCACCAAGATGCGCGCAATGCACCCAACCTGCTATGTAAACCAGATCAGCATATTTAAATGAGTCATGCCAGGTGCTAAGGGACTGGCATGAGTGGCGCCATGCATATGAAAGTGGGGGACCTGATGCAGCCTTACAAGGTTGGGGATCCCTCAGCGACCCCATAGCAGGGTATTCTCACTTGGGGGAGGGGGTAATGCCTCAATTCCGACAAGGATGGATGGGGCCAGGTCACCCTCACGTCTGGCTGGTGTGGGGTGAGAGGTTACGTGGACCTTTAGTGATGGGTGGTGGTTGCCCCTCCATGGTCAAGGGTTGGGGGGGCATTGCCCATGTCTGCAGGGGGTTCATGATGTCCATGGGTGGGAATGTGGGGGACCATCAACCAAACTTTGAGATCTGGGCACCCTTCAAAATTAGTGGTCCAATCTCGTCGGTCTTGCCAGCATTTTCAGTTCCGCAGTGCAGAAACAGATTCGTTGTGAGAGGTTTTTTAACAAGAAACTCCCCAAGCTCCAAACAAAATTACTACCATGTGGGTGAATACAGATTTAGAGCGCCCAAACACCCTGCAGAAATCACCCAGCAAAACCAGCCCAGAATGATACTTCGGCTGGATTCTCCGTTCAGAGTTCACCCTGCTCCTGCCGACAGTGAGAAGAGAGAATTTGGCACACTCAGCCAAAACTCCATTCACTGCGGGGGGAACGGGGAATCCCACTGGCGTGAACTAACGGACAATCACGCACTGCATCATCTTTTGGAAGAAACTCGCTCGAAATCTCTCCAGAACAGCTGAACGGGCTAGGGCTCTTTTCTCCAGTAGAGAAAACTGTCCTGATAGGAGTCTATAAGATTAGAAATATTTGATAGGGCAGATGTAGAGAAGATGGGTGGGATTTTCTGCAGCCCCCCGCCCCCCCCCCCCTCCTCACAGTGTGTTGCGGTGGTGCAGGTGGCCCACCATTGGCCAGCAGTGGGATCTTCTGGTCCCACCACTTAGAACGGGGTTCCTGCTACTTAGCACCACCTGCCACCGGGAAACCCAGCAGCGGGGGTTCGCCGTCAACGGGACTGGAACAGCCAGAAAGTTACGGCCAATGTTTCCACTATGGGGAGATCAAAATTTGAGGGGAATTTGGAAGGAAATGTTTACCCAAAGAGCGGTAAGAATGTGGTACCACAAAATTAGTTGGGATGAATATTAGAGCTACACATAAAACTGCTATGGGGAAGTTAGGTGAGTATAGGAGAGAAAAAGGGACAGGAGCATATGCTGATATGTTAGATGAAGGAGGTTCATGTGCAACATAAATACGATGATAGATATGTTGGATTGAATAGTCAACTTTCTAGATAATTTATTCCACATGGTAACATCTGTAAAGGAGACTTCTGCCCCATCAGCATACTTGGATTCAAAATTTGAGGTCAAAGGTGAAACACAGTAACATTCCACAAAACCACACAATCCTCTATTAACTCATTTTTATTGAGAATGAAAAAATTGAAGACATTTAACAAAATACATTCAGAAAAAAATTGTAATAAGTGACCCCAAACCTTCAAAATAAATGGGATCATCATTTTTAGTAATAAGAAGAGTTGCATTAAGTACACTTCCAAGTTTGGCACCTCCAGTGGTATTCCAAAGGATGACTGTGAAGGTTTCTATTTCCTCAGGAATCTGGGTATAGATTGCAAAGATAGCAAAGTAAATTAACTTGGAATTCCACAGTTTGTTTAAAGTGTTTTCTCTACAATGAGTAAATGACAGGTTTGTTTCCACTTCAGTAGTTAGGATTTTACAAAAAACTCAACCAAATACTTCAGGGGATAACTTAACTGGACTATTGGATATTACATTTCCTGCAGACATACAAGCCTTAATTATCTTGGTCAATATTATGTTTGTCATAGAATATGCTGTTCCAGTGTTTACATAACTGTTGGTAATGTTCATACTCAGACAGGCACTCCATGTAATCAATGACATTTATAAAGTACTTATAGCATACTAGTTTTTTAACACTTTTGGATGGTCAAGTCTTCAAACAATTGAGATTTAAAGCCATTAGAGTAAAACATCATCCACGGTGCATTTAAATTATATTATTAAATTCTCACAGTTATCAACCCTGTTACAATTTGGCTTCTAACGAAACTCAAAGGTAGAAAAGATAGAAGCTCAAATTCTATACATTACAGCTTATCCAAAACACATACAAAAGCTGTTCTGTGAAACTAAAGGTAAAGCAAATGAATGTATTTACACAAGCATAACTTGCTGAATATTGCATAGTTATTCCTCTTAACCCAATTAATGATTTGCAATACCTACATGAATTTATTTACGTATAAAATGTAATACCTTAACTACCTTCAGCCCCCATCCTAAACTCTGTATCCATGCCACTTCTTCCATCGCCCACTCAAGTTGATCAGACTGCTCATATCCTCAACTCCCAATTGATCCTGATCATAAATACCAATTCCATCTCCACACTCGGACACCTGCTTCCAACACTGTAACATCACTTGACTCTGCCACTGCCTCAAAGTCTGTCTGCCTCATACTTGCCTTGTCACCGCCACACGCTATGTTTTCCTGTCTGGTTAATCCATAACTCTGCTGCATTGTTTCCTATATTGTAACAACTTCTGCCCAGCCACCATCCCTGGGCTAGCTAACCAACATCGGTTTACAGTCTCTCAATGCTAAAAACTTTGAATTTAAATCTGTTCATTGCTGTGTGCCTTTCCATTTCTGTAAATTACTGTCGTGCTGGAATCCCACAAAAAACCTTAGCTGAATTTTTGCCATTTCAGGCTGGATTCTCCAATCCCCAGCCATGGTTTTCTGGGGCTGGTGGGTGCTTTCGTGGACATCTTCAAACTCTCCCTACTCCATTCCGATGTTCCCACCTGCTTCAAGAAGACGATCTTTGTACCGGTGTCCAGAAGAACCAGGCAACATGCCACAATGACTGCCTTGACATCTATCATTATGAAGTGCTTCAAGAGGTTGGTCATGAGACACATCGGGCGTCATTCTCCGACCCCCCGCCGGGTCGGAGAATGGCCGTTGGCCGCCGTGAATCCCGCCCCCGCCCCCGCCGAAGTCTCCGAAGGGAGAAAAGTCGGCGGGGCGTTAATGGCGCCGCTGCCGCGGAGAATGTCACGGGTCTGCGCAAGGCAGCCGATTTTCGGCCTGCCGATATTCTCCCTTCCGGATGGGCCGAAGTCCCGTCGACGTGATGACCGTTCACGTCGACGTCAATCAAACCTCCTTTTCATCGGCGTGACCCGGTGCTCCAGGCTCACGCCGACCAGCGAGGAGGTGAGTGACGGCCTGGGGGGTTGGCTCTGGGCAGGAAATGGCGTGGCCGCAGACTGACTGCGTGAGGAGAGGTGTGTCTCGGCTTGTGTGTGTGTGCGGCGGCGGGGGGGGTGGTTAGAGTAGGCTGGGCTCCGGGGGAGTGCCGGGAGGGGGTCCGTGCCGGGGTGGAGGTTGGGGGTTGTGGAGGGGGTCCGTGCCAGGGTGGAGGTTGGGGGGGGTCCGTGCTGGGGTGGAGGTTGGGGGTTGGGGAGGGGGTCCGTGCCGGGGTGGAGGTTGGGGGGGGGTCCGTGCTGGGGTGGAGGTTGGGGGTTGGGGAGGGGGTCCGTGCCGGGGTGGAGGTTGGGGGGGGGGTCCGTGCTGGGGTGGAGGTTGGGGAGGGGGTCCGTGCCGGGGTGGAGGTTGGGGAGGGGGTCCGTGCCGGGGTGGAGGTTGGGGGAGGGTCCGTGCTGGGGTAGAGGTTGGGGGTTGGGGAGGGGGTCCGTGCCGGGGTGGAGGTTGGGGAGGGGGTCCGTGCTGGGGTGGAGGTTGAGGGTTGGGGAGGGGGTCCGTGCCGGGGTGGAGGTTGGGGGGGGGTCCATGCCGGGGTGGAGGTTGGGGGGGGGTCCGTGCTGGGGTGGAGGTTGGGGGTTGGGGAGGGGGTCCGTGCCGGGGTGGAGGTTGGGGAGGGGGTCCGTGCCGGGGTGGAGGTTGGGGGGGGGTCCGTGCTGGCGTGGAGGTTGGGGAGGGGGTCCGTGCTGGGGTGGAGGTTGGGGAGGGGGTCTGTGCCGGGGTAGAGGTTGGGGAGGGGGTCCATGCCGGGGTGGAGGTTGGGGGGGGGTCCGTGCTGGGGTGGAGGTTGGGGGTTGGGGAGGGGGTCCGTGCCGGGGTGGAGGTTGGGGGGGGGGGTCCGTGCTGGGGTGGAGGTTGGGGGTTGGGGAGGGGGTCCGAGCCGGGGTGGGTGATGGGAGGGCAAATGAGTTGGTCCACCTGGCCAGGTGCCAGCCTCCAACAGTTGGACCCATGCGGTCCATGCCACCTGGCTGGGGGGAGGAGGGGATATGGGCAATGATGACATGTCGTCGTTCCCCTCCCCCCCACCAGGCCGTCATGTTTTCAGACCATCCAACGATGTTGGCCGCCGTGGTGGCAGCCGCTCATGTCTATGTTGCCCTGGATGAGGAGGAGGAGGAGGAGGAGGAGCGTGCCAGAGAGGCGGCGCAGGCTGCCGCAGAGGGGCAGGCGGCAGCCGCCCAGGCTGGAGGGACACCTGACCGACAGGACGAGGAGGGGGAGGAGGACGTCGTGGCCCCACGGCAACGGAGGCACCCGAGGGCGCCCCGTGTGTACCGGCCCCGGCAGTCATACCAGGACCTCACGGACCGGGAATGCAGGAGGAGACTCCGGATGAGCCGGGAAACCGTGGCACACATCTGCCACCTGCTGGCACACCTGTCACCGCGGGGCACTGGCGGGGGACACCCTCTCCCCGTGTCCGTCAAGGTTACGGTGGCCCTGAACTTTTATGCAACGGGGTCATTCCAGGCACCGAGTGGGGACCTGTCCGACATATCGCAGACATCGGTGCATCGGTGCATCCGGGCAGTGACAGATGCCCTTTATGCCATGGCGCACCGCTACATCCGCTTCCCCGTGGACCGGGCCAGCCAAGATGCCCGGGCCATGGGCTTCTCTGCCGTTGCCGGGTTCCCCATGGTCCATGGCGCGATCGATGGGATGCACGTCGCCGTGCGGCCACCTGCAGAGAACAGGGCCGTGTTCACTAATAGGAAGGGGACCTATTCAATGAACGTACAGGTGGTCTGCGACCACCGCATGATGATCCTGCACGTCTGCGCCCGTCACCCAGGCAGTGTACACGACTCATTCGTGTTGTCGCGGTCATCCATCCCCGGCATGTACGAGGGACGCCATCCCCGGCTGAGGGGCTGGTTGCTGGGCGACAGGGGCTACCCATTGCGATCGTGGCTGATGACGCCTATACGGAGGCCACGCAATGAGGCGGAGAACCGCTACAATGATGCCCATGTAGCGACAAGGGGAGTGATCGAGAGGTGCTTTGGCGTGCTGAAGATGCGTTTCAGGTGCCTGGACCTCTCTGGGGGCGCCCTCCAGTATCGGTCAGATAGGGTCGGCCGCATCATAGTGGTGTGCTGCGTCCTGCACAACATAGCCCAGCAGAGGGGCGATGTGCCGCAGGCAGAGGAGGGCGGAGTGGAGGAGCAGCAGGAAGAGGCCCAGTCCTCCCCAGATGAGGGGGATGGGGGCAATGGTCAGGGCAGACGGGGTAGACACAGGCGGGCGGCTGTCCACCGTTACCGGCTGGCACAGCGGGCACGGGACAGACGGATAGACGCCCGCTTCACTGACTAGATGGGCGTGGGAATCGGGTAGTATGGCCACAGACCACACACCATGACAACAGCCGACCACCCACACCCCCCACCCATCCACCCACCCAGCACCCTCACCCCCCTCCCCAACCCCACACACCCCACCCGCATGCACACCACCCCCCCACCCCCAATTGCCGATCCACCGGCGGCACAACGGGCCGGGCTCACTCAGTTGCGGGTGGACGCGTGTCTATCGCAGGCCATGGAGGGTGATGACAACCCGCCTCCGATGAGCTCCTGGCTCTACATCGTTGGACTATGTCTGACCCATGGCCACAGTACCACCATCCACCCGGACCATCCCTGCATGCGGCTGTGACACTGCAGCGCACGGTCCCGTCCTCTGCCCGGGGGATGTTGATGGCGGCCCAGGGGGAAGGGGGCAGACTCACCTGGGGCTGAGGTAAGACCACCCGTCACACACACACTTGCGCTCAACGTACATGACACACCTGCACACTTTGGACAGAGCACAAAGGCAGCTTCGGTAGGTGTAACATTGACTTTAATAACCAAAGGAGTTCATGCACGTGCCCTAGCCCCTAAAACTCATCTGTGCCCTGCACCCGTGCCAACTTACTCAGTGTCTAATTGTTTGGCCTTACGGGCCCTTTGACTACGTCTACGTGGTTCCCCAGACGGTACAGCAGAACTGGAGGTGGACTCCTGTGATTCCTGCCCTCTGACACCGGATCCCTTTGGCGGCCGTTTCCTGAGGCGTCCTGGCCTAGGTGGGCCAGGCTGCGGCCCGGGCGACTGGGATGGCGAGCTGCCAGCCTGTCCTGCCCGTTGCCCACCCGATGCACCTGGGACGGAAGGGGGGGAGTCCGAGGTGTCGCGGTGTACCGGGACCTCCCCTACAGAGGGAGCCGGGACGGACCACACCACCTCCTCCTCCCTCGGGGTGCCCGATGGCCCCCAGGCCTCGACATGGGTGGGGGATGCGAACGGACTGGCCATCCGACGCGCCCCCGACATCTGGCGCTGCCAGTCCTGGAGGCCCGTGCTGGTATCGACAGGGGTCTGCAGGTTTGCAGCCATGGAGCCCAGGGGGTTGTCGAACCCTGTCTGCGACAGTGCGACGCCAGCTCGCACATGGCCACTGGCGCCGATGCCCTCAGCGATGGCCTGCTGAGACTGGGCCATGGCCTGCAGAGACTGGGCCATGGCCTGCAGAGACTGGGCTATGGCCTGCTGAGACTGGGCCATGGCCTGCTGAGACTGGGCCATGGCCTGCTGAGACTGGGCTATGGCGTTGAGCGCCTCTGCCATCTGGCGCTGGCACTGGCTCATGGCCTCCTGTGAGAGGGCAGCCATTTCCTGGGCCACAGACGCCGCCTGCACGGAAGGCCCCAGGCCTCGCAAACCGTTCCCCATGTCTGACACCGTCGCACCCATTGCCTCCACCGCGGACGCCACCCGTGCGGTGTCAGCCTGGGTGGCACGCATGACCGGGACCACTCCCAGCTCCTGGACGCGGGTGGACTCCTCCACCTGCGACCGCAGCCGCCGCAAGCCACCCGTCACCCTTTTCGCTCGTCTCCGTGTCGGTGGTTGCATCGGATCTATGTGTGGGTGTGGTAACTGCAGGAACCCGGGATCCATCTGGGCGGCAGATGTTCGCTTGGCCTGGGCTGCCCTCCGACCGCCCGGTCCCTCTGCTGCTCCTACCTCCACCTGCTGTACCGGGACGGCTGTGTTGTGCGCACCAGTGAGTGTACCAGACGCCTCATCACTAAAGTGCCCAACCGTGGTGAGTGTTTCTGCGATGGTGGAGGGTGTTGGTGACAGCAGTGGCGTTGTGTCGTGCTCTTCGTCCCACTCTGAGTCCATGGCACTTTGGGGTGGGGGTTCGTCTCCACCCATCCACTCTGAGTCACTGTCCGGTATTTTGTCTTCCCGGGTAGGGGTGTCCTGGGTAGTGCTGTCCCGGGTAGTGCTGTCCCGGGTAGGGGTGTCCTGGGTAGTGGTGTCCCGGGTAGGGGTGTCCTGGGTAGTGGTGTCCCGGGTAGGGGTGTCCTGGATAGTGGTGTCCTGGGTAGTGGTGTCCTGGCTCGGATGTGACGGGGGCCTGTGGCTGCCCCCCTCATCGCTGGGTGGTCGCTCCCGCACGTGACGGGGGTGTCGTCTCCCTGTTGCTCCAGGTCTCTCCGTCTCCCGTGGTGTGCGAGGGGCATCCTGCGGGCGTCGCATGCTGGAGGGTGCGGGTCTCTCCGTCTCCCGTGGTCTCCGAGGGGCATCCTGCGGGCATCGCATGCTGGAGGGTGCGGGTCTCTCCGTCTCCTGTGGTCTCCGAGGGGCATCCTGCGGGCGTCGCATGCTGGAGGGTGCGGGTCTCTCCGTCTCCCGTGGTCTCCGAGGGGCATCCTGCGGGCGTCGCATGCTGGAGGGTGCGGGTCTCTCCGTCTCCTGTGGTCTCCGAGGGGCATCCTGCGGGCGTCGCATGCTGGAGGGTGCGGGTCTCTCCGTCTCCCGTGGTCTGCGAGGGGCATCCTGCGGGCGTCGCATGCTGGAGGGTGCGGGTCTCTCCGTCTCCTGTGGTCTCCGAGGGGCATCCTGCGGGCGGTCTGCATCTGCGGGGATGGGTGCCTGGACGTTTGGTCCTGCGATACACAATGAAGCATGCATGGTTAGACATCAGGCAGTGATCAGGTGATACGGGGGAGGGGGATATAGGGGAGGGGGGATATGGGGACGGGCTGTTGGTGGCTCACTTGCTCGTGGGGCCCCGACCTCTGCATCAGCAACCTCCCGGTCCTCAGGTCCGCCAGCCAGTTCCAGGGCCCTTTCCTCGTGTACGGTCAGTGGCCTCTCATCAGCGGGCCCTCCTCCAGTCCTCACATGCTCCCTCTTGTTGTGTGCGCGCTTCTCCTGTGGGGGGGGGGGGGGTGGTGGCAGGGGTAAAAGGCAACAGTGTTAGGCAGGTATATGAATGCACGCCATCGGTTGCGCGTGCATTGCAGAGGTTAAGGTTAGGGCTGGATTCACTTGGGGATATGGGGGAGGGGGGATATGGGGGAGGGGGGATATGAGGGAGGGGGGAGATGGGGGAGGGGGGGATATGGGGGAGGGGGGGATATGGGGGAGGGGGGGATATGGGGGAGGGGGATATGGGGGAGGGGGGATATGGGGGAGGGGGGATATGGGGAGGGGGGATATGGGGGAGGGGGGATATGGGGGAGGGGGGATATGGGGAGGGGGGATATGGGGGATATGGGGGAGGGGGGATATGGGGGAGGGGGGATATGGGGGAGGGGGGATATGGGGAGGGGGGATATGGGGGAGGGGGGATATGGGGGATATGGGGGAGGGGGGATATGGGAGATATGGGGAGGGGGGATATGGGGAGGGGGGATATGGGGAGGGGGGATATGGGGGAGGGGGGGATATGGGGGAGGGGGGATATGGGGGATATGGGGAGGGGGATATGGGGGATATGGGGGAGGGGGATATGGGGGAGGGGGGATATGGGGAGGGGGGATATGGGGGAGGGGGGATATGGGGATATGGGGAGGGGGGATATGGGGGAGGGGGGATATGGGGAGGGGGGATATGGGGGAGGGGGGGATATGGGGGAGGGGGGATATGGGGGAGGGGGGATATGGGGGATATGGGGAGGGGGGATATGGGGGAGGGGGGATATGGGGGATATGGGGGAGGGGGGATATGGGGGAGGGGGGATATGGGGGAGGGGGGATATGGGGGATATGGGGGAGGGGGGATATGGGGGATATGGGGAGGGGGGATATGGGGAGGGGGGATATGGGGGATATGGGGGAGGGGGGGATATGGGGGAGGGGGATATGGCGGATATGGGGAGGGGGGATATGGGGGATATGGGGGAGGGGGGATATGGGGAGGGGGGTATGGGGGATATGGGGTATGGGGGATATGGGGGAGGGGGGATATGGGGGAGGGGGGATATGGGGAGGGGGGATATGGGGAGGGGGGATATGGGGGAGGGGGGATATGGGGGAGGGGGGATATGGGGGAGGGGGGATATGGGGGATATGGGGGAGGGGGGATATGGGGGGGGGATATGGGGGATATGGGGGAGGGGGGATATGGGGGATATGGGGGAGGGGGGGATATGGGGGAGGGGGGATATGGGGGATATGGGGGAGGGGGGATATGGGGGGGGCATATGGGGGATATGGGGGAGGGGGGATATGGGGGATATGGGGGAGGGGGGGATATGGGGGAGGGGGGATATGGGGAGGGGGATATGGGGGAGGGGGGATATGGGGGATATGGGGGAGGGGGGATATGGGGGAGGGGGGATATGGGGGATATGGGGGAGGGGGGATATGGGGGATATGGGAGGGGGGGATATGGGGGATATGGGGGAGGCTCACCCTGCCTGCTCTGACGAGGTCGTTCACCTTCTTGTGGCACTGGGTGCCTGTCCGTGGTGTTAGGGCCACAGCGGTGACGGCCTCTGCCACCTCCCTCCACAGATGCCGGCTGTGGCGTGGGGCAACTCTGCGGCCGTGCCCGGGATACAGGGCGTCCCTCCTCTGCTCCACCGCGTCCAGGAGCGCCTCCACATCGCGTGACTCGAACCTCGGGGCTGAGCGACGGCCAGCCATCAAGTCGGGTGTTGCGGTCGGCTGTTCCGGTCGGGTGGGGGGGAGCTGCGCGGCCTTATGAGCCGTCACGCCATGCAGCGCGTATGACGCTGCACGGCGTGAACCACTGCGCAAGCGCGGATCCCGTTACGTCGCTGCTAGCCCATTTCGGGCCGCAGTCTATCGGCCCATTTTTATGACGTGACGCAAGTGGGATTTGCGCCGTTTTTTGCGCCGATCGGCGGAGTTTCCGCCGATAACGGAGAATTTCGCCCATCAACTCCATACTTCCAGAATGCCTTGGTCCACTGCAATTTGCATACCACCACAACCGGTCCACAGCAGACGCCATCTCCCTGGCCCTTCACTCACCTTTGGAGAATCTCGACAACAAGGACTCCTACATCAGACTCCTATTCAGTGATAACAGCTCTGCCTTCAACACCATAATCCCAGCCAAGCTCGTATCAAAACTCCAAAACCTAGGACTTGGCTCCTCCCTCTGCAGCTGGATCCTCGACTTCCTGACCCATAGACCACAATCACAAAGGGTAAACAACGACACCTCCTCCAAGATAGTCCGCAATACTGGGGCCCCAAAAGGTTGCGTACTT
This sequence comes from Scyliorhinus torazame, assembly GCF_047496885.1. Taxonomy (NCBI): domain Eukaryota; kingdom Metazoa; phylum Chordata; class Chondrichthyes; order Carcharhiniformes; family Scyliorhinidae; genus Scyliorhinus; species Scyliorhinus torazame. Next base: position 91,506,156 of record NC_092715.1, on the reverse strand, counting down.
AGCACCCTACTACACATATGATTTTCTGGCAAAATTCTGCTCCAACTCCATCAACAAGTTTGCCGATGACACGACTGTAGGGGATCGGATCGCAAGCATACAATGAGTCAGAGTACAGGAGAGAGATAGAGAACAAAATGGCATGATGCAACGGCAACAATCTCTCCTTCAATGTTAACAAAACTAAAGAGCTGGTCATCAAATTCAGGAAGAGAAGTGTCGTACACAACCTGCCTACATCAATGGTGCCGAGGTGGAGATGGTTGACAGCTTCAATTCCTAGGTGTACACATCACCAATAATCTGCCCTGTTCCACCCACTTCGACACTACAACCAAGAAAGTACAACCTCGCCTATAATTCCTAGGAAATAAAGGAAATTCGGCATGTCCACATTGACTCTTACCAATTTTTACAGATGCACCATAGAAAGCATCCTATCTGGTTGCATCACAGCTTGGTATGGCAACTGCTTGACCCAAGAACGTAAGAAACTACAGAGAGTCGTACAGCCAAGTCTATCACGCAAATCCACCTCCCATCCATTGACTCTGTCTACACTTCCCGTTGCCTTGTGATAGTGGGCAGCATAATCAAAGACCCCTCCCACCCGGGTTATTCTCTATTCCAACCTCTTCCATCGGGCAGAAGATTCAACAACAACTTCTTCACCGCTTTTACCAGTCTCCTGAATGACCCTCTTATGAACTGAACTGATCTATCTTCGCATCGATCATGACCCAACTTCTTCCATTGGACAGTAGATACAAAAGTCTGAGAACAGGCACTGAAAGATTCAAAAACAGCTTCTTCCCCCTCTTACCAGACTCCTAAATGACCCTCTTATGGACTGATCTGATCTCTTTACACATCTTCTCTACTGACTGGTACTGCACTCCTCTATGCTTCACCCGATGCCTGTGTCTATGTATTTATATTGTGTTTTTATGTATGCCCTATGTTTTTTTTTCATGTATGAAATGATCTGTCTGGATTGTACGCAGAACAATACTTTTCACTGTGCCTCGGTACACGTGACAATAAACAAATCCAATCCATCTTTTCTACTGTCGTTCGGATTATACTCCATATGCTTCACCCGATGTCTCTGTCTATGTGTATTTATCTTTTGTCCTATGTTTTTCAAACATGGAATGATCTGCCAAGACTGTACGCAGAACAATATTTTTCACTGCACCTTGGTACACGTGACAATAAATCTAAATCTTACCAGCAGGGTGGGGGGGGGGGGGGGGCTGCTGCCAGTGGAAACAGAGAATCTCACCGGCTGGAGAATTCCAGTCTTTATTTCAGAAACTCCTCTCAGTTGGAAACGGATTGAACATTTTCACAGGGATGAGACCTTAATTTAGATGGAGACAGGGTTTAAACCCATTTGGAGCCAGTGGTATCAGGAACAGAGATGGGTCAAGTGAAATGTGGGGCTGATTTAGACTCCACATAGCAGCCATTACTGAGGCTGCTGGTTGCCAAAGGGAGTAATCTGCAAAAGCCTTCTGCAGCACCAGAGGGAGGCGAGATGTAACAGGGAAGCCAAAGGCCTGGCACCCATGGCAGGGTTGTCCATCACTTCATCAATGCCAACCTGGATGTAACGTAGGAGGTCAATGAGTTGGAGGAGGGAGGGTTCCATCAACAAGGACACGTCTCTGTTCAACATCATCTTTTTGAGCCTCCAATCCCACCTCCTTTCTTTTTTCCTGCTCCTACCCTAACAAACTGTCTCCTTCCAGGTCTTCACCATCCTCAAGACCAACATCTTTCTGAAGGGCCATGTAATGGAGAGCACAACAAACCACCACAATGATCGAGATCCTTACAAGAGTTCACCACAGGAAACTACTCATCCTATCCAAGCACTGGGAATTCATCTTCAAAAGCTGGCTGACCTCCTGATTTGTTGTCCGGCTTAGCAATTGCTATTGGTTGTACCGCCTGTGCCTGTCTGAGGTTCCATAGAAAAGAATGTATAGCCATGTTGTCAAGGGATGTCCCTTGTTCCCGCAGATCCATTCATGCACATCATGGGTTGGAATGAAAATCTGAGGCAGTAGGAACTGGCAAATGGAGTCATGGCAGCTGCCAGGAAAGCAAGTGAACACATGGAGAAAACTCTTCTTGAGGTCACAGACCAGGCAGAAGTTGATGAATCTGACTGGCAGTTACGCTGTGGCGCAATGGCTACGTGGGCGCAATCTATGATGGCCTGCACTTTGGGAATGCAGTGCTGGAGGTGAAACCCACTGCCATCTGTCTGGCGAGGGGTCGTCTAGTCTGAAATTGAATGTGCTGTCCAACATTACGGGTTTGCTAGTGCTGTTCGGGAGGATTTAAACTAGTATGGCAGGGGGGTGGGAACCGGAACAGCAGGCCAGTAAGTGTAGAGACTGGGGAGAAAAGGTGAGACTGAGATAAACATAGAGCAGAATAAAAGCAGGCAGAGGGAAGCCCTGGAGCTCAGTGGGACTGTGGGTCTGGAGTGCGTTTGCTTCAATGCAAGAAGTATGACAGGTAAAACAGATGAACTGAGAGTCTGGGTAACAGCATGGAACTATGGTGTATTTGCAATTATGGAGACATGGTTAAAGGAGGGACAGGACTGGCAGCTTAAGTTTCTGGGATATCGTTGTTTTAGGCGGGACAGAAGGGGAAAACAAAACAGATGGGGGAGTTGCATTGCTGATTAGGGAGCAGATCACAGCTGTGTTGAGAGAGAACACATTGGAGGGAGGGTCTTGTAAATCACAATGTTGGGAGTGTTCTATAGACCTCCCAACAGCCCGCAGAAGACAGAGGAGCAGTTGTGCAGTCAGATAATGAAAAGGTGTGAAAAAAGCAGGGTAGTCATGATGAGCGATTTTAACTTCTCCCATATTGACTGGGAAGCCCTTACAGACAGGGGCTTGGATGGAGAACAGTTTATGTGTCCAGGAGGGCCTTTTGATACAATATGTTGACAATCCAGCCAGGGAGTTGGCAGCACAGTGATATACTGTGGGGAGGGAGTTGCCCTGGGAGGCCTCAGCATCGACTCTGGACCACATGAAGTCTAATGGTTTCAGGTTAAACATGGGCAAGAAAACCTCCTGCTGATTACCACATATGGGCCATCATCCGTAGATGAATCCGTACTCCTCCATGTTGAGCACCACTTGGAGGAAGCACTGAGGTTGGCAAGGGCACAGAATATGCTCTGGTTGTGGGACTTCAATTTCCATCACCAAGAGTGGCTCGGTAGTACCATCGCAGACCAAGCTGGCTGGTCCTGAGGGACATAGTTAGACTGCAGCAGATGGTGAGGGAACCAACAAGAGGGAAAAACATACGTGACCTCATCCTCACCAATCTTCCTGCTTCAGGTGCATCTGTCCATGATAGTATCGGTAGAAGTGACCACCAGACAGTTCTTGTGGAGACAAAGTCCCGTCTTCACATTGAGGATACCCTCCATCGTGTTGTGTGGCATGACCACCGTGCCAAATGGGATAGACTTCAAACAGATGTAGCAACTCTAAACTGGGCATCCATGAAGCTCTGTGGGCCATCAGCAGCAGAATTGTATTCAACCACAATCTGCAATCTCATGGCCCAGCATATCCCCCACTATCATTACCATCAAACCAGAGGATCGACCATGGTACAATGAAGAGTACAGGAGAGAATTCCAGGAGCAACGGCAGGCATACCTAAAAATGAGGTGTCAACCTGGTAAAGCTACAACACAGGACTACATGTGTGCCAAACAGCATAAGCAGCAAGTAATTGACAGAGCTAAGTGATTTCACAACAAACCCATCAGATCTAAGCTTTGTAGTCCTGCCACATCCAGCCATGAATGGTGGTGGACAATTAAACAATTCACTGGAGGAGGAGACTCCCCAAATTTCCCCATCCTCAATGATGGACGAGCCGAGCACATATGTGCAAAAGATAAGACTGAGATATTCGCAACCTTTTTCAGCCAGAAGTGCCGACTGGATGATCCATCTTGATCTCTTCTGGAGATCCTCAGCATCTCAGACGTCAGTATTCAGCCAATACGATTCATTCCACGTGATATCACAAAACGGCGGAAAGCACATAGTATTGCAAGGACTATGGGCCCTGACAATATTCTGGCAATAGTACTGAAGACTTGTGCTCCAGAACTGGCAGCACCTCTAGCCAAGCTGTTCCAAAACAGCCACAACACTGGCGATGTGGAAAAGTGCCCATGGAACAGGACAAAGCCAACCCAGCCAATTACCACTCAATCAGTCTACTCTCCATTGTGGTGTTGGGTGCTCTGGTGCACAGATGAGCCAACACAGTTGTATGTGGTACAACTCTATTTTATTTTAACTCTTATAATACAGTTCGTTCTGGATACTCTGCACGTGCTGTCTCCCTGAGTGTGTTTGGTAACCGATCTGTCCTGGTCCTCCTCTGCAGCTAATACTGACCACCGGGGGTCGTGTCTGTGCTTTTATATCTTTCTGTCATTGGTTGTGGTGTTGTGTGTTCTGATTTGTCTGTTGGTGTGTCTATCATGATGTGTGTGTTTGAATATCATGACATCCCCCCTTTTTACAAAGATATGTGCCTACGTGGTTATAAATATAATCGTGTCGTGAGTGCATCTAAGAGTGTGTGTGTGTGTTGTGTACAGCGTGTGTTTATGACGTAACTATTTACATGGGGCGATGTCGGGTGCGTCACACTAACAAGGTTGTACCATAACAAAAATTGGATGCGAGAGAAAAAAAAAACTTGAACATTGGTCCGGTCAGACGATATCTGGAACAATAAACAACAACAGGTTATAATACAGAAGTGTTTGACTTTTTGAACGTATGAACAGCGTTATAAGTCCAGTCTAATGGGTGACCGCCTCAAGAATGGGCTGGTCCTCAAGCCGGTTCAGCTGTGGAGATTTGGGGTCACACTGGTTCACCTTGGACTGTTGGAGGTGATGCTGTTGCCGAAGTCTCTACTTTACCATTTGTTGTACTTCGTGCAGTGCTTGGTTTTTTCATTCGTGCAAATATAACATTCAACATCTTTGTTAGTGGTGCCTTGGCTGTGGTTTGGTTCTGGTGGCGATGGAAGGGGCATGATCCGTGGCATCTCCACGAAGTCATCCTTGGGAACCAGTGGAGGATCCGGCGTGTGCGTACGGTTCAGTTGCGAGCGTGGAAGGCGGCGCAAAGCTCGCTGATTGCGCCTACGCACCAATCCATCCGCCCTGCATGCCAGGAACAAGGTGGAGTCTTTTTCTTTTTATGTTTGTGGTGGACGGCATCTTGTAGCCGATGGGTCGTTGCCATCGAAGTAGCACCATCACTAATATCATGCAAGGCGATGACTGTACCAGATGTGGAAGTTGGCCGAGACCGTGCACGCTGGTTCCGGCCACCTGCTGTGCCGGAAGGGCGACTCCGCAGAGAAACGTCGAAGCATGTCGCCTTGGAGAGAGAATTGTTGCTCGCATCAACGTCTGGCGATGGCGCGAATTGGTGTGTCCATCTTGGACCGCCGGTGCTGGTTGCCACTGCCGACCCAGTGGGACTGCCACGCGATCCATTCCCTGTCGCCGTGGCATCCGCCGTCACCCTGAGCGTGCCATCACCGAGGCCGCGACACCGCCCGTCCGGAGCAAGGTCTGGCGTGCGCAAATCAGAGTCGGCGCTTGGCTGCTCCCCATCTGGAGTCCGGTCTGCCTTCCGTCGATGCCCCCCGTCCGGAGTCCCAACAGGTTCACTGGAGGCAGCCGAGATTCCCTGAAGCTGCACTTCTGGAGTCGGAACATGCAGGAATGCACCAACCAGTGGAGAGGGTCGAGCCATCGAGGGTGGAAGCGGTGCGCCGCCACCGCAGTCGTCAGTGGTCCCACCGTGATCGTCGAGTGCCTCGGTACGCACTAGGCGAGGTCTGTCACCTTGCACCTTTTGCATGGGAAGTGGGATGCTGTCGTCACTCGTCTCACATCCCGTGGATAGATCCTCATTAGCAGCTTGCTGTTCACTAGGGTTGGGTAAATTGTCAGAGTTTTCATCTGGTGGTGCACACCATGTCGGTGGACTGTCATTGTCTTGCCGTTGTCCTTCATTTGGGCTTTTCTTCTTTGGAATTTTAAATCTTCCCCCAGACATTGCAGAACCTTGTTTATTACCCCCAAATTCTCCCATATGTATGGTCTCGAATATAGGATCCAATGTTTCTATCGACATTGTACTATTTTCCAAAGAACATTCCGTTTCACTTTTCTTCTCAGGTACCTCATATGTATCTTTGTCTAATGTACATGCCTTCATGGTCTCTGGGTCTGATTTTGCTGGGACTGGCATGGTCACAGTCTCTCTTTTACTGTTCTCAATTGCCCACATTATACTCCCCATACATAACTGCTTAATCACTGGGGTTAGTGTGGTACAATGGATAATCGGGTCGACCTTATCTGCATCTTCACCATTAGTGGAAAGCACACTTGGTTCACTTGAAACTGCTGTGGGTTTTAAATTCGTTATCTGGCTACTCGATGTCGGTGTCCTCAGGATTCTTGCTCCAATGTTCTGCTCAATAATCAGGGGAGTGTGTATAGGTTCAATGCAATTAATGTTCCCCTCAAGGTTTGAAGAGTCATTACTGACTAACTGCTGGTCTCCGAAGTTGGGATTTTGCGGCGTTGTGTTGAAGGGAGACATTTGTCCCTGCTGTAGATATGATTCAGGTTGTGTTATTTCCATTACCTGAGGATCAATGTCTTGTCCATTTTTTCGATCCGTACTAAAACACTGGCAATTCTCAGTCTGCTCCTTGCAAGTTAAACATTCAATTAATTTCGTTAGCAAATCCTCAGCATCCTTCTGTGGCCGTGCAGCATTATTAATCTCTGTTCGGCTATAATGATCCTGAAGGTCAGCGCATAAACCTTTTTTCTTCGGGCTTGGACGAGGCGATTCCTTTGGCTTGTCTTCAGTTGGGCTTGAACAGTCTTCAGCGCTGTGCCCTTCATTGTAGCATGAGAGACCGTCATGTTCATGCTGCTGTGTAGTGGAGCATGGTAGGCTGTTATAGCCTTCTTGCTGTTCACGTGAGCATGGCAGACTTGCATCGTCTGCCGCTGGTTGGTCAGGAGAGGTTGCTAGACCCTCATGGTCTTGTTCCTGCAAGGACTGCACATTGGAGTCTTGCGTTGCTTCTATCGTGGAGGCTGTCCACGAGCTCTCTGTGGAGGCTTGTGACACTGGAGTCACTTCTTGTTCGTGCAAGGACTGCGCTCTGGAGTCTTGCGTTGCTTCTATCGTGGAGGCTGTCCACGAGCTCTCTGTGGAGGCTTGTGACACTGGAGTCACTTCTTGTTCGTGCAAGGACTGCGCTCTGGAGTCTTGCGTTGCTTCTATCGTGGAGGCTGTCCACGAGCTCTCTGTGGAGGCTTGTGACACTGGAGTCACTTCTTGTCCGTGCAAGGACTGCGCTCTGGAGTCTTGCATTTCTGCAATTGTGGAGTCTGTCCACGAGCTTGCTGTGGAAGCTTGTGACACTGGAGTCACTTCTGGTTCATGCGAGGACTGCACTCTGGAGTCTTGCATGTCTTCTTTCATAGAGTCGGGAACGTTGAGCGGGACGTGGACCACGCTCTGTGTGGCAGCAGGGCGCTCTCCGTGTGCTTGCACCGCTCCCTGTCTGTTAATGTCAGGCTGCAGCATCATCCGGTACTGATAAGTTGGAACGTCATATCTGCTGGATTGAAGATCCTCAAATCCGAAAAATGAATCCGCATCTGCGTCGGATTCAATGTGGGGGCCGCCAATGTGCAACACGAAAGGTTCGTCCGAGTCATAGTCGTATAGGACCACGGAGCTATCATTGGGCTCGCGAGGTCCGGAAACACTGTAAAGATCGTCATCGAAGTATTCAAGGTCGGAATCATCGGCTTGTGCGTAGGTAACTGCTTGTCGGAGGGTTCTTCGGAGGTCAAATTCATCTCCTGGGTCAATTTGCGGCAATGTGCTGTCATTCCAGGTGAGGGAAGGTTGTTTTACAGCTTTAACAGATTTTAGTTTTTTTGATTTGGGACGTTTCCCTTTTAAATTGGATTTGGGACATTTCCCCTTTAAATTGGTGCAGTCTGGGGCCTCTGACATCCTGACGCTCGGTATGTAGCACGTAGGAAGCGACTGCGCATGCTCAGATCGCTGTTCCTTTACCGATGGCCATTTTCTGGACTGTGCATGCGCAGCATCTCGCGCATGCGCAAACGAAACTTTCGGTTCTGCGCACTGCTCGCGCAACTGTGCTAGCGTGATACCTTTAGCAAGATGGCCGCCGACCTCGACCCAGCCCTCTCTCAGGCCCGGGATTTCGGCCTCTGGGAATTCGGGCTCCGGGATCCCAGCCACGAGGTGAGTACTGCAGCTTTTCTTACCTTTACTTGCCGATTGGATTGCGTTTTCTTCACAGTACTTGGAGAATTTGTCCAGGACTGCCTGGTAATCGTACCTTTGCTGCCTCCTGAAGAACCTGAACCTTGTGAATATTTCTCTTGCCCTTGCACCGGCGATGGTGAGGAGAAATTCAATTTTTTCGCTATCATCCAGGTCTTGGAGTTCAGCTGCCACCAGGAACAATTCGAACCATTGCCGGAATCGCCGCCAGTTTTCGCGGAGATCGCCGTAGCACTGGAGCGGCTGCGGAACCGGGAGCTCTATCATTTTGCCTGGGCACTGCTGGTTGTCTCTGTACACTGAGGTATGCCGGCAGGTATCGATCCACTCCTGTACCATGTGGTGTTGGGTGCTCTGGTGCACAGATGAGCCAACACAGTTGTATGTGGTACAACTCTATTTTATTTTAACTCTTATAATACAGTTCGTTCTGGATACTCTGCACGTGCTGTCTCCCTGAGTGTGTTTGGTAACCGATCTGTCCTGGTCCTCCTCTGCAGCTAATACTGACCACCGGGGGTCGTGTCTGTGCTTTTATATCTTTCTGTCATTGGTTGTGGTGTTGTGTGTTCTGATTTGTCTGTTGGTGTGTCTATCATGATGTGTGTGTTTGAATATCATGACATCCATCATCAGAAAAGTGATGGAAGGAATCATCAACAGTGCTATCAAGCGGCACTTACTCAGCAGTAACCTGCTCACAATGCTCAGTTTGGGTTCCACCAGGGTCACTCAGCCCCTGACCTCATTACAGCCTTGGTTCAATCATGAACAAAAAAGCTGAATGCCAGAGGAGAGGAGAGAGTGACTGCCCTTGACATCAAGGCAGCACTTGATTGAGTATGGCTTCAAGGAGCCCTAGCTAAGCTGGAGTCAATGGGAATCAGGGGGAAAACTCTCCATTGATTGGAGTCATACCTGGCACAAAGGAAGATGGTTGTGGTGATTGGAGGTCAATCATCTCAGCTCCAGATCATCACTGCAGGACTTCCTCAGGATAGTGTCCTAGGCCCAACCATCTTCATCAATGACCTCCCTTCCATCATAAGGTCAGAAGTGGGATGTTTGCGGATGATTGCACAATGTTCAGCACCATTCACGACTTCTCAGATAATGAAGCCATCCATGTCGAAATGCAGCAAGGCCCTGGACAAAATCCAGGCTTGGGCTGAAAAGTGACAAGTTACATTCGTGCCACACAAGTGCCAGGCAATGACCATCTCTGCCAAGAGAGGATCTAATCACCACCCCTTGACATGCAATGGCATTACCATTGCTGAATCCCCCATAATCAACATCCTGGAGGTTACTATTTTTTAGAAACTGAACTGGACTAGCCATATTAATACTGTGGCTAACAGGGCAGGTCAAAGGCTAGGAATCCTACAGCGGGTAACTCACCTCCTGACCCCCCAAAGCCTGTCCACCATCTATAAGGCACAAGTCAGGAGTGTAATGGAATACTCCTCACTTGCCTGGATGAGTGCAGCTCCAACACCACTCAAGAAGCTCGACACCATCCAGGACAAAGCAGCCCGCTTGGCTGCTCCCCCTTCCACAAACATTCAAACCCTCCACCACCAATGGACAGTGACAGCTGTCTGTACCATCCACAAGATGCACTGCAGTAACTCACCAAGGATCCTTCGACAACACCTTCCAAACCCCCGGCAAAATCCTGGAACTCCCTCCTGAACAGCACAGTGGCTGTACCTACACCTCAAGGTTCAAGAAGGCAACTAACTCACCACCAGCTCTGATGAGCAATAAATGCTGGCCTAACCAGCGAAGCCTACATCTCGTAAATTAATTTTTAAATTGTCTGTGCCAAGAATGACGTGTGATGGTGCTGGGGGCTGGTTGGTGAAGATTCAATCCTCTTTGATTTCTCTGACTCACAACCTTTGAACCAACACAGGTGACTGTGCCTTCAGCAATTGAGGGTCTATTTTCTGAAGTTCCCCTAAATTTCTCTCCTCTCTTTGAAACATAATTCTTCAGTTCAGCTTTTAGCCACCCCACCTACTTTTAGCCCAGCATCCGTTTTTGTTTGATTATGTTTCGATAACTTGCAACGTCTTCCACAATAAGAATCATACATTCTCTACAGTGCAGAAGGGGACCATTCGGCCCATAGAGTCTGCACTGACCCTCTGAAAGAACACCCCATCTAGGACAATTCCTCCACCCTATTCCTGTAACCCCATCTAACCTGTACATCCCTGGACATTAAGGGGCATTTTTTTTTATCATGGCCAATCCACCTAACCTGCACATCTTTGTGGGATGGAAATGACAATTACAAGTGAACACAAGTTCAAGGTGAGGGGGGAAAGGTTCAGCGGAGATATGCGGGGGAAGTATTTTTTACACAGAGGGCGGTGGTGGCCTGGAATGCACTGCCAAATGAGGTGGGTGAGGCAGATACATTAACGGCCTTTAAGACTTATCTGGACAGACACCTGAACAGACGGGGTATAGAAGGAGACAGGAGGTTGGTCTAGACAGGACACGTGAGCGGCGCAGGCTTGGAGGGCCGAAGGGCCTGTTCCCCTGCTGTATTGTTCTTTGTTCTTGGAACTGGAGCACCCGGAGGAAACCCATGCAGATACTGGGAGAAAGTGCAAACTCCACACAGACAGTTACCTGGAATTGAACCTGGGTCCATGGCATTATAAGACAGCAGTATTAACAACCGTGCCATCCTGCTGCCCCACAGGTGCTATATAAACGCAACTCTTATTGATTCTTACTACATACTGAAGTACATTAAGATAATCATCAACCCAGCTCCATTGGAGCATGCACAGCAAGTGCATGCTGGTCATCTCATCTCGTGATCCCACTGAAACAAAGAGTCTGTGTGGGGTCAATTGTTTAAACTATTGTTGTATAGGCATTCACTCTTAGATATCTACAGAAGAGTGTGAGAAAGTAAATTCTGGAAGATAGTGTTGATTGGGACACTCATTACCATTGTGAGAAATTCATGTTACGTTGCATTCTAACGGTGTCATTTTTCTTACCAAAGCAGATTCATCTAGTTCAACTTACTCTATAGAAAAGATTAAACCAGTGTAAAATAGTTTCACTCCCCACTGGGAATATCTCAGTGACAGGCTTAAAGTAACCTATTCTTCAACTCCAGTTATGTCTTTTGGATCCTATTACTTCAAAATAAACATGCTTCAGACATGAACGCTGGGACTTCATCAAATGTATCATGTGGTTTGCAGACTGATGCATTGTTACTTGGCACATGACTGCAGTGTGACAGTGAATGTGACAGCATGGGATATAGATGCACAGCACAATTAGTTCCTTGCTCTTTACGAATGACAACTCCCGAATGTTGGGCCTTCAGGAAACCTAAAATGGAACTTGTGCTGGCTCAGAGCAACTGGATCTAAAAAGGGCAAGCTGGAAGAATTTTTGAGGTAGCCCAAGGTAACATCAATGCAGCAAAGAAAGGAAGTGGGCTTGAGGATCCCAACCCCCATTATTTACCTTGTCAGTGCACAAGGTACCTGCGCAAGTTACAGATCTCGTCCCCCACATGCCAGGCGTGCACTGCATTTTCATTCTCCCCAGCTCAAATGTTAGGCCTGGATACCTGTCTATCAGGTGACATACCAGGGGTCTTGGAGGCCATTAAAACCCTCCAGGCGGTTGGGGACTGGGCAGGGCAGTGACCTGGCATTTCCCCAGTAGCTGGGCAATCTAGCAATGCCAACCTGGCACCCTGAAAGTGCCAGGGTGTCAGGTGAACTGCCGGGTGCCAGGCTGGCAGTACCGTAGTGCCAGGTTGGCACCAAGGGTCAGGACCTGAGGGTGGCCTTTCCCATGAAAGAGGGGGTATGATGGATGCGGGGTCCAGAAAGGGCAGGGGTCCAGAAAGGGCGGGAGTCCTCAGCAACCCCATAGTGGGTGTGCTCACTTGGGAGGTTGGGGTGGGGGGCCACACTGCAAGTGCCAGAGTGTCAGGAGAACTGCTGGGTGCCAGGCTTGCAGTAACAGAGTGCCAGGATGGCACCAAGGGTCAGGACCCAAAGGTGGCCATGCCCATGAAAGAGGGGGTATGACGGTTGTGGGGTCCAGAAAGGGTGGGGATCCAGAAGGGCGGTTGTCCTAAGCGACTCCATAGAGGATGTGTTTACGTGGATTGGCGGGGGGGGGGATGATGGTCATCTTTGGTGGGGGGAGGTTGCATTGCCAATGGGTGGGGTGTATGGGGGACCCTCAAGTTCACTTCGAGAGATTAGGGCAGGGTAGCATGGTGGCACAGAGGTTAGCACTGCTGACTCATGGCGCTGAGGACCCAGGTTTGATCCCGGCCCGGGTCACTGTCTTGTGGAGTTTGCGCATTCTCCCAGTGTTTGCGTGGGTCTCACCCCCACAACCCAAAAGGATATGCAGGGTAGGTAAATTGGCCACACTAAATTGCCCCTTAATTGTGAAAAAAAAAAGAATTGCGTACTCTAAATTTACGAAAAGAGAGAGATCGGAGCACCCTTTCAAGATGCCGCCCTGATCTTTGAGGAACCGGTCTGGCTGAAAACATTTCTAAATGTGGGTTTGACAGGTGAGAATCTCCCTAAGCTCTCAAAAAATGACTATGTGTGGATGAATACAGGTCAGGATGTCACCCAAAAAGCCAGCAGGAAACACCCTGCCAAACCCACCCAAAATGACACTTTTTGGGAGAATCGTGCCAAAACAGAAGTGCAACAGGGCAAGAATTTAACCAACTGTTTTCGCCTAGTCATGACCCCCACTCAGTAATAGGAGGAGAAGGAGTCCGAGTATTTGAGAGGAATGAATGGTGCATTCAAAGGTGCAAGAGAAGCTCCAGCTCCCAAATCTCAAGCTATTACCCAGCCCATTGAGAGGTAAAGCTCGAGGCCCTTCTTCCACTCAAAAAATCCTCTACTGGGAATGTGTGCCCAGTAATAATGTCTCTTCTGTCCAGTCGATTTCAACCACCAGTCATAAGAAGGCACAACAAAATAATTTGTGGCGATCTGGTAATGTCAGCGAGCATGTCCTCAAACTGTTGCTGGAATGCAGATGTGGCAGGCAGAAGATAGGTTCAGTTCCATAACCAATCAGAATTTTCTATTAAGTTAGATGGGGGAAAGAGAACCAGAGCCAGTTCAACCTAAGCTCCACCCGTTCTACATACTTTCCCCTAACCCAGAACTCCAGAACTTTAAACCTTCTAATTGCATGACAACAATTTCTCCAGCATTTTTATATCATCTGAACAGGAGTCTTAGCTTGTTTAAACCTGTCATTTTAATTAGAATACATTGAACTGGAAAAAACAGAACTCACTGCATCAGGAAGGGACTGGAGAGTGATGTTCTTTGACGATTCAGCATTGTTAAAGTTGACCACACCTTGGACTGGGTAAACATCATTTGTGAAAATAGGGTCTACAATCCAGAACACACTAACATCTCCAAAGGTTCCTCGGTCACGTATGACTGGAAAGGTTGCTGATAAATTAAAAGAAAATGCTTTATTATAAGACTAATCTTTATTGTCACAAGTAGGCTTACATTAACACTGCAATGAAGTGAAAAGCCCCTGGTCGGCACATTCCGGCACGTGTTCGGGTACACGGAGAGAGAATTCAGAATGCCCAAATTACTTAACAGCACGTCTTTCGGTACTTGTGGGAGGAAACCGGAGCACCCGGAGGAAACCCACACAGACACACTGAGAACATGCAGACTCCGCACAGACAGTGACACAAGCCAGGAATCGAACCTGGGACCCTGGCGCTGTGAAGCAACAGTGATAACCGCTGTGCTACCGTGCTGCCCGTAAGTGTAGTTATATAGGCATAAGTTATTTAAAATAGAGTGCAACAAGAAGAACTTGTCCAACTTTTTCCTGTTCTGATAAAAGGTCATCAGTGCAAAACAATTTCTGAACCATTTCCCTCTCCAGGAGTACTGGCTGATCTGCCGAGTGCTTCCAACAATATTTCGCCTTTAAAAGCAATTGATCCAGTGAATCACCTGGGGTAGAGGTCTTGATTACAAAATGACAAGGCTTTACACTTCAAGGCCAAACCATTTTCAACCAAAGATTTTTTATAATTTATATTATCTCTATATATGCTAACTCTTTCAGTAAAACTAATTTTATATTAGATCAAAAATTACTACTCTTCTGTTAATTAAGTTATTTCATTTAGAAGGGGATGTGTTTGAACATCAATAACATTATGACTCCATGGGGTTATTTTACCTGTGTACAAAGTATCTCCCTTGCTTTCATTTATTGTTTTAGTACATTCTTGAGTGATGAATTGTATCACACCATGGGGATCATCATTCTTCAAAACTGTAATGTTGATCTGCGTAGCAGCTCCTAATTTGCTTGGTGGAATACTATGGCTGCTGAGTATTACAGAATAATGTTCATCCAGCTGATAACATGCCAAAAGAATGAAATGAAGATAAACAGCAAATATGAATCTGTTTTTAGTGTTTTTATTTGAAGTTGAAATAAATAAATCTGTATTAATATTGAGTGATTAACATATGAAAACATCCCCCAGCACTTCACAGGAGCATCATCAAACAAAATGGCACTGAGTTACATAGGGAGCTATTATGACCAATCTTCCTCAAAGAAGTGGATTTTAAGATGAGACTTTAAATGAGAAAGAGAGACTGAGACGTTTAGAGAGGGAATTCCAGAATTTGGGACCTTGACAGCTACCAATTAAATATTTAAAATCAACAAGCCAGAAATGGAGGAGCATTGTAGGAGGAGCTGACAGAAATAAGGGGCGGGATTCTCCACAATCGGCGCGATGTCCGCCGACCGGCGCCAAAAACGGCGCGAATCAGTCCGGCATCGCGCCGCCCCAAAGGTGCTGGCCGGAGAATCGCCGGGGGGGGGGGGGGGGGGGGGGGGGGCGCCAACCGGCGCGGCACGATTCCCACCCCCGCCAAATATCCGGTGCCGGAGAATTCGGCAACCGGCGGGGGCGGGATTCACGCCAGCGGCGATTCTCCGACCCGGCGGGGGGTCGAAGAATCCCGCCCACTGTCTTGGAGGGATTTGAAAAACAGGGTGAGATTTAAATTTGTGGTCAGTGAGTAGAAGGGTGATGGGTAAAGAGGACTTTGGATAACCAAGTTTCTGAAGGGTAGAACATGGAATATTACAAAAGGAGGACAGCATGGTGGCACAGTGGTTAGCACTGCTGCCTCTCAGCGCTACAGGCCTGGGTTCGATTCCAGACGTGGGTGACCGTCTCTGTGGAATTTGCATGCTCTCCCATATCTGTATGCGTTTCCTCCGGGTGCTCCAGTTTCCTCTCACAGTCCAATGATGTGCAGGTAGGTGGATTGGCGATGCTAAATTGCACCTTAGTGTCCAAAGATGTGCAGGTTAGGTGGGATTGAGAGGGTGGGCCTAGGTGGGGTACTCCTTCAAAGGATAAAAGGAAATTACTGCGGATGCTGGAATCTGAAACCAAAAGAGAATATGCTGGAAAATCTCAGCACTTTCCTGCAGAAATTCCAGCATTTTCTCTTTTGGTACTCCTTCAAAGGGTCGGTGCAGACTCGATGGACTGAGTGGCCTCGTTCTGTACTGTGGGGATTCTATGGAGAGTACAAGATTATGAAGTCTCAAGCAAGAGGAAGAAATGCTTTCTCCCTCGGGGTTAAAATATGAAATAAAACATGCAGTTACAGGAGTCAATCAACACCCTTAAAAAGTGGTAGCATATCCGATTACACACAGCATCGACTGTTTACGAATATAATGTTGTTGAGCTGCAGGGACTTTGGCAATTCCATGACCAGCCAGTTGTTGTTGATTAAGTAACATAGATTATAAATTTGAAATGGAACTCTGGAGTCTTTATAGATTTGTCATAAGAGAATGGTGAAATGGTTTAAAACTGTTGGGGAATGTGACAGGCTGGGTTAAATAAATGCTGTAGGCAGTTTCAAGAAAATTTTCTGGCTGCAACAGAAACCATAGTTTTCCTGCTTGCAGGAAAGTGGAACAAAATAATGGCATACATTCCACAAAAATCAGCTACCCATCTCTTAGCATTTATGTTAAAAATGTAGCACGGTCTGCTGCTTTTTCAAGTACTGCAAGAGCAAGGCTACCCAGAAGATTTAGTCATTCTATAAACGTCTTACGCACCAGAACAACCAGTCTTTCTACGTCAAAATTGCTCAGTGCACAATGCAGTTAAGGAATGCTTGATTTCAAGGAAGCTGTTCACTGCACAGCACAATACCCAGCATCAAGGCTTACTTCGACAATTATTAATTTTAATCAAAACATTCCAAAGTTTTTTACACTCTGGAATTATGAATCCACAGTCCCCAAAGCCTTACCTCTGGTACATCATCTTGCCTCGCGAGCAATGTTATTGCTATCTCTCTTTCACCAGGATCAAATTCCAAAACTCCTGTATTCCCATAAAACTCAAAAGTTTTCTTTGGCTCCACAACATAGCGCAAGAATTGCTTCAGAAGTGCCCCACGGTATCGGATAATCTTTAGTTCAAAGGCAACACCTTCCTAAGAAAGAAAATATTTTTAGTGTATTCACGTCAAATGAGAAAAACTCATCTGAAGAAAATCAATTTTTGCAACAAACAATAGAAATTATAATGTGGAGTGCCACTGAATTACACACATAATAATCAACCTCAGTGCAAAGCTGAACATATTGATCAACATCTACCTAAACATTCATCCCCCCAACCCCCCCGCCAAACACCCTGCTCTAAAGTCGTGATGAAAAAAACAGAATAACTTGTTCCATTTATATATTTTTTTATACCGCTGTGACATTTTTATTTTCTTCTTTGTATTCTAGCTATCTTTCACTTCCAAATTTCAGACAATTCTGATACATAATCTACAGTTCTCTATGCCCTCTCCATTGTCTTCACTTGCTTGGATATCTGAGCCAATTTGCTGGTATACGGCAAACCACAAAACACCCTTATTTAAGATTGCTTTAGTTACCAATTCTATCTGACAGCTCATTGCGAGCTTCCTCATTTTAAATAATGGTCTTATTTTCTTCTTTAACTGGCACACAAACTTAATCAGGCAACTTTAATTTCTAGCAATGGCGGAAAGCTGGCAATAGAGGATCAACGAGACACCCCGCTCAATATTCTTTTCCAATCAACAACTGTCTGGAGAGGAAATTACGCCATTGAATAGAAAATGAACAAGTGAATATAAACAATAATTAACTGGTAAAATTTGAGTAGTGACTTTACCAGCTCCTCCTTACATCAGAAAATATGAATATGCAAAAGCAAAATACAGCAGGTGCTGGAAATCTGAGATAAAACAGAAAATGCTGGAAATAGTTAGCAGATATGGCAGCATCTGGAGAGAGAGAAATGTCGTGTTGGGTGTTCTGATGTACAAACGATCCAACACAGCTGGAGATGGTGTAACTCAATTTTATTAACTACTTAACTGTAACAGCACACTGCTAACTTGGGTACGTGCATTACCAGCTAATCTGTGGACCCTGTCCTATCACTATCTGGGTGAGGCACTCAGCACATGGTGAATGTCTGAGTGGCAGGCTCTGAGCTCGGTGCTCTGAGCTGGCTGCTGCTGGAATGAGCGGGAACTGTAGTGTCCCCTGTTTTTATAGTGCGTGTGCTCTCACTGGTGATTGGCTGCGATGTTGTGTGTGTGTTGGTTGGTCCTACTGCATGTGCATCAGTGAGTGTTTGATTGCACCATGATATGCTGATCTAAATATCATGACATCCCTCCTTTTCGCAAAGAATATGTGCCGACATGACAATAAATAAAGAAGTGTGGTGAATGCATCTAATGTGTGTGCAATATTTACAACAATATGTACATGTGGCTATACTATATACACAGGAAGGTGCCAGGTGCAGAAACTAACTATGTTACACCAAGAACGAAACCAATGTTATTAACAAACAATAACAAAATCTTAAACAGTATGGCAAAAAGTTTGGAACAGTATGCCAGAACAAGTCAGTGAGTCCAATATGAAAAGGTTCATAAATTAAGTCTCTCAGGTGGGCGACGGGTTGACCGTCAGGGTGGCACACCACTCGTCGTCCAGATCAATGCTGTGCACTGACAGCGGCTGGTGCATTCGACTCGGGGACAGCTTGTTCTTGTTGATGACAGCAATGCGGCAGGGCTCCCTGTCCTCAGTGTCACTGGTCTGTGTGATGTTGGGATCGGATTCGGTGAACGTGGGTTGAATTGCCCGAACGTTTCTGCGAGGCTGGTTAAACGGGTACGAGTTGGCAGGGTGAGCTGCTCAACAGCAGGCAGCATAGTGGCCCAACCTGCCACAGCATAGGCACTGGCGCGCTTTGGCAGGACATTTCTGCTTTAAATGGGCGGAGCCACAGTTGCTGCATGTCGTGACGTCAGTGCGTTCGTTGCGCCGCCGCGCATGCGCAGTGCGGTCTTGCGTAGTGCGCACCGCGTTCCTCTGCATCAGCGTCCCCTCTTTTGGCGTGCACAAGCACGGGAGGCCTCGGAAAGCGCGCAAAATGGCCAGCCTCCTCCAGGCCGCAGCCCTGGAGGTACTCGATCGTCTGGACCTGCTCCACCTCGTGGGGCCCATGCCACGCCGTTTCGGTCGCCTGGATGTATGAGTACCGGTTGGTGGCGTTCTCATGCAGGACGCAGATCTCCATGGCAGTCGCCAGGGTGAGTTCTTTGACCCGAAGGAGCTGCTGGCGCAGGGTGTCCGACATGACTCAGAAAACTATCTGGTCGCGTATCATGGAGTCAGAGGTGGTCCCATAGCCGCAGGACTGATCGAGGATGCGGAGGTGTGTTAAGTAAGACTGGAAAGGTTCGTCCTTACCTTGCAGGCGCTGCTGGAACAGGTACCTCTCGAAGCTCTCGTTTACTTCAATGCTGAAGTGTTTGTCGAACTTCAGGAGCACCGTCTTGTATTTGGTTTTGTCCTCGCTGTCCGCAAATGTAAAGGAGTTAAAGATGTGGATGGCGTGTTGCCCCGCCGTGGAGAGATGAAGGGCAATCTTCCTGGTGTCCGATGCATTCTCCCTGTCTGTGGCCTCAAGGAAGAGCTGGAAGTGCTGTTTAAAAATCTTCCAATTCACCCCGAGATTGCCAGCGATTCGGAGCGGCGGCGACGGGTTGATGTTCTCCATGGTGCAGGACGGCGGATTGCTGATACATTGCAGGTAGGTCTCACCGGCCCTGGTTTGCATCCACTTCTGGTATCATGTCGTGTTGGGTGTTCTGATGTACAAACGATCCAACACGGCTGGAGATGGTGTAACTCAATTTTATTAATTACTTAACTGTAACAGCACACTGCTAACTTGGGTACGTGCATAACCAGCTAATCTGTGGACCCTGTCCTATCACTATCTGGGTGAGGCACTCAGCACATGGTGAATGTCTGAGTGGCAGGCTCTGAGCTCGGTGCTCTGAGCTGGCTGCTGCTGGAATGAGCGGGAACTGTCGTGTCCCCTGTTTTTATAGTGTGTGTGCTCTCACTGGTGACTGGCTGCGATGTTGTGTGTGTGTTGGTTGGTCCTACTGCATGTCCATCAGTGAGTGTTTGATTGCACCATGATATGCTGATCTAAATATCATGACAAGAAACAGATACAATTTCTGGTCACCATCAATCTGAAACATTAACCCTGTTTTCTCTCCACGGGTACAGCCTGACCTAGTAAGAAGTTTCGACATTTTCTGTTTTAATATAAATTTGCAAGTTCTGTACAAGGTTAAATTTTAATTAATTGTTGTGAACAGATAGTTTTCAGTACTCATACTAAGTATAGAGTTATCTGACCAGTTTGTGGGATTCTAAAATTTTAAACAGAACTGTCTCAAAGATTATGAATAATCTTCAGAAACTAGATTTCTTCAGATTGGAAAAGAGCAAGGCTGGTAGATTGCTTTGAAACTATAACTGAAATCATGCAGAATTTAAAGAACTATTGGTTCAGTTACAAAAAATACTAAATTACTCACTTATTTGATCAAGTGATGAAGCATGCTTGAATTGGAAGTAACTAGTTTGACTTCTCAATCAAGCAAACTCTGGCAATCAACCAATAAATCATTGGCATCAAGATGAACGGAGACATTTCAGTCCAGTGAATGAAACTGGTTAAGGACCACAACAGTACCAAATAAGGCAATACCAAATTAAAACTTCAACAGTGTTTCAATTTTTGCCATAACCTCATACATGGATGCCCTAACTTAAGCTTCCAATCTTGATAAAACATAGTACAGATTCCCAGACTGTTCTTGATCAGTGAGGTTCTTGCAAATGACAAGTTTCTTCCATGCACATGACAACAATAGTTGAAAGGCTTATATATGATACATGCACGTCACCCCTCTTCAATTTTTTCATTCGATTTGATCATTTTTCTATTTAAAAGAGTATATATGCATGCATTTTTAATAATGATGTTCTGTACTGTTAAACCAATATCTGTCTTGGGCTACCAAAATCTGAGAGAGCTTATCCAATGAAAAGTTGGGATATGCCAGCCAAGAGGATACAGGAAGGTGAACTGTCATCTTTAGTGATCTAAATACACTGACTGCAAGAAGCTTTGTAACAAAACTGCAAAAACAGCCAAATGTGTAAGCCTCTCCCTATCAGGGCAAACCCTCTCCATCGGCAAGTTCTCTGTAGTCCCTCAACATGTGGTGATGAACAGAAATGGAGTACTTCACAATCGCAGGCGAATTCTTTGGAGGAGCACACAGAAGGTGCTCCCTGCAACCTCAGGTCAGGCAGCTCCGAATGAGTTAAGTGTGAATGTGCCACAGTCCATCTACTTCAATTGGTGCCCAACAAGTGCACCAAATCCATTGCACCAGAGAAAGAAATAAACAAAATAAATATGAATAAAGAAGATGCTAACACTTCAATTGCAAGTTAAAATGTATGGACCATGTGCATGTGATTGAAAAACAACTTGCTGCTGTTGATAATGCGCAAAAGATAGCTGGAACTTGGCAGGCTGAACATTGACATTGCTTCCCTACAAGTAGCAAGGCTCATCAAGGCATTGAAAGAAAAACATCAGGCAGGGGAAAGAGTTCAGAGGAAAGACATGAGCAAGGTGTAGGATTCACTGTAAAGAACCCACTTCTCCCAATGATAGAACTCCACAAATAGTTCAGAAGTACTCTTTGCCTCTCAACTCAAACAGGACCAGTTAAAATCATGAATGACTGCGCTCTAATTCGGTGTACCATTACAGAGGCAAAAGACCAGGGCTAGGATTCTCCATTGTGAGGCCACCCCACTATTGCTGCTAGCGAGCACGGAGAATTTGGCACTCAGCCAAACCTACATTCACTTCAGCGGGACTGGAGAATCCAATTGCTGTTAACAGATAGAGACTCCAGCCCCTGTTCTGATGGAGCTTGATCTTGCTCACAGCAAAATTCCCAAGACAGAACATCCCTCCCTACTGGAGTGGGTGTGGATCATATGCCTCCTGCCTCGGAAAGCAAGGTAAGGGAAATAAATGAAAATAAGCGTACGACTTGAGTTTTGACGCTACGATGAGTAACAATTTTTACAAGGTCAGGGCACTGGCGCCATCAGGATCTGATCAATACCTGATGTGACTCTTTGAATAGCATTCTCAACACAAGCAACTACCATAGCGCTGACTGTGATACAGATCACTCCCAGGATTAGGATACAATCCTTGAATAATGTAGTCATACTGCTTAACTAGATAAGAACTTACCTAGATAAGAACCAACAGTTCCTTGCATCAACTGAGCAGGCGCTCTCAGAGAGTGAAATGGAACATCACTTCACCTCACAATCTACAATGCCGCACTCTAAACATTTTGGATGCAAGAGTGTAAAAATGCTGATCAGTTTGAGGTTAAGATTCCTGTGACAGAACCTGTCATTGAAGCCCAAGTGGCCCACTCTCATTAATTCCAAGAAAAATCAGAGACAGAAAACTCTGAATCCACTAAGAGCTGCTTGAAATGAAGTCCAAGAGTCGATGAGGTGCTGCACCAATGACTACTGGTTACAATTTTGCCAGAATAACCAATTGTCCTTTTGAAACACTGAACTATGGCGACATATATGAGTAGATAAAAAAGGAACCAGGTCCATCATCAAAGAAAACAGCCCAATTAATAATCTTTATGATTGTCACAAGTAGGCTTACATTAACATTGCAATGGAGTTACTGTGAAAATCCCCCAGTCACCACACTCAGGCGCCTGTTCGGCACACAGAGGGAGAATTCAGAATATCCAATTCACCTAACAAGCACGTCTTTCGGGAATTGGGGGATGAAACTGGAGGACCCGGAGGAAACCAACGCAGACACGGGGAAAACGTGCACACTCCGCACAGACAGTGACCCACGTGGGAATCGTACCTGCGATCCTGGCGCTGTGAAGCAACAGTGCTAACCACTCTGCTACCGTGCCGCCTAATATTGAAATCAGAGGCAGTGGAGATCATCATACTGCAATAAACAGTTGGAGAGAGGAGTGGAACAGTACCTAGGGAAAACACAGTCACAGAGGAAGGTATATACACCAGGCAGAGTCTGACTGTTAAGACTGAATATAAAACGTAGAGTGGAGCGACTTAACAAAGCTACTGACTTACTTGCCATTGACAAAGCTCCAGTTGCTGATGGTACACCATCTGAACTCATCAAGCATAGAAAGTGGCATTCCTGCTGTCTCTGCACAAACTTTCCCTGTCTCTGCTGGAGGAAGGGGGCAACATCTCAAGATATGCCTGATGCAAATATTATGACCCTGTACAAGAACAAGGTTAACCACAGTGATTGCAAGAATCACAGAATTGTTATGATGCAGGATGAGGCCATTTGGCCCATCGTGTCTGCACCAGCTCTCCAAACGAGCATCATGACTTAATGCCATTCCATTGCCTTTTCCCCATACTCCTGCCCATTGCTTCAATTCAAATAATCATCTAATGACTTCTTGAACAGCTCAATTGAACCTGCGTCCATCAAACTTCCATGTAGTTCATTCTGGACTACTCGTTGTGTGAAAAGTTTTCTCCCACATTAAACTTGCTTCATTTGCAAATCACTTTAAATCTGTGCCCCCTTGATCGTTTTAAGGGAGAACAGTCTCTCCCTATCTACCCTCTCCAGTCCCCTCATGATTTTGAACATCTCTATCAAATCTCCTTTTCGAATCACTAGCTTTCTGAGTGCAGCTCCTTCCTCAGGTGAATGAAGAGGTGGGTTCCAGAAACACATATATAGACAAAGTCAATGATGTAAGACGATATTTTGAATGCGAGTCTTTGCAGGTAATTAAGTCTTTACAGGTCCAGACGGAGCGACTGGAGAAGGGGTTAATCACAGGTTAAAGAGATGTGAATTGTCTCAAGACAGGACAGTTGGTAGGATTTTGCAAGCCCAGACCAGATGGTGGGGGGTGAATGCAATGCGGCATTGAATCCAAGGTCCCAGTTGAGGTCGTACTCATGTGTGTGGAACTTGGCTATCAGTTTCTGCTTGACAATTTTGTGTTGTCGCGTGTCCTGAAGGATGTCTTGGAGAATGCTTACCCAAAGATCAGAGGCTAAATGCCCTTGACTGCTGAAGTGTTCCCCGACTGGAAGGGAACATTCCTACCTGGCGATTACCACCCGATGTCTGTTCATCTGTTGTCGCAGCATCTGCATGGTCTCACCAATGTACCACGGCTCAGGACATCCTTTCCTGCAGCGTATGAGGTAGACAACTTTGGCCGAGTCGCACGAATATGTACCACCTGGTGGTTGGTGTTCTCACTTGTAATGGTGGTGCCCATGTCGATGATGTGGCACGTCTTGCAGAGGTTGCCATGGCATGGTTATGTGATGTCGTGGTCGCTGTTCTCCTGCAGGCTGGGTAGTTTGCTGCAAACAATGGTCTGTTTGAGGTTGCGTGGTTGTTTGAAAGCAAGTAGCGGGGGTGTGGGGGTGGCCTTGGCAAGATGTTCGTCTTCATCGATGACGTGTTGAAGGCTGCAAAGATGTCATAGTTTCTCCGTTCCGGGGAAGTACTGGACGACGAAGGGTACTCTGTGGGTTGTGTCCCGTGATTGTCTTCTGAGGAGGTCAGTGTGGAACCACAACCACCTGTCCAGGCTCATTCCCCAATATCAGATCCAGTACTGCCCCTTCCCTCGTTGGACTTTCTACATATTGCATCAAGAAACCTTCCTGGATACACCTTGCAAACTCTGCTCCATCCAAGCCCCAGCACTAAGTGAGTCCCAATCAATATAGGGAAAATTAAAATCCCCTACCACAACAACCCTGTTACTTTTGCACCTATCCAACATCTCTCTACCTATCTACTCCTCTATCTCTCGCTGACAGTTGGGAGACCTGTAATAAACGCCCAACTTTGTGATTGCCCCCTTCCTGTTCCTGAGCTCTACCCAGATTGCCTCATTTTATGAGCCCTCCAAAGTGTCCTCCTGGAGTCTGGCTATAATATTCTCCTTAACCAGTAATGCTACTCCCACATCCCTTTTACATCCCCCTCTATCTCTCCTGAAGCATCTATATCCTCCAATGTTCAGCTGCAATCCTGCCCTTCCTTCAACCATGTTTCTGAAATAGTCAGAACATCATAATTCCAAGTACTAATAGGTGCTCGAAGTTCATCTACCTTACCCGCTATACTTCTGGTGTTGAAACAAATACACTTCAAACCACTGCGTTTGAGCAGACAGAGTGATGTTGTTCTCTTATTTTTGTTCTCTATTTCCCCTTTAGTTATTACACCTGGTTCCCACCCCACCCCCCTGCAAAATCCTCCCGGGTGACTCCAGCCAACCTCCCAGACAGGATATTGGGACAAAGACTATAATGCCTGAGCCAGGTGTTATTTAACACAGAGTTGACCATCAAGGGGTAAACCATCATCTCCTGAGACAGAAGGCTGCCAGAGAGAGAGGACCTAAATGAACAGAAAATCATACAGAACCATAACACCAAATTTTCGATCTGCAACCTTGATGAGTAAAGCTTTGCCCTAGGTGAACTGAAGATAAAATTTTATCTTCGGGCTCAATCATTAGCTTATTTCAGTTGCGTGGTAGTAGTATCCTTCCAATTGACTATACAGAAGGAAGCGAGTCAGGATTGCCTCTCTGATGTGCTATATACAATGAATAGTGAGAATGTGCATGTGTGGTGATCATGAGGATAGAAAACGGCTTGGTTCTGTTGGTTTGTGGTCAAATTTCATTCTATCATTTATTGTGGAGGTTGACACAAGGATAACAGTCATTGGATTAATATAACAAAACACACCAATGGCACTACAACCGAGCAACAAGTTCGTCCTGCAGCAAATAAGTGAAGAGAAACTAAGGAAGTAGGCAAGAATTCCCTATATCTATAAATTATCAAACATTAATATAGGTTTAAAAACAAGTTATATTCGGTACTAAGCTAGCTTGATCATACATAATCATGATCATTCATAATCAAAGACCCCTCCCACCCGGCTTACTCACTCTTCCAACTTCTTCCATCGGGCAGGAGATATAAAGGTCTGAGAACAAGCACGAACAGACTTAAAAACAGCTTCTTCCCCGGTGTTACCAGACTCTTAAATGACCTTCTTATGGACTGACCTCATTAACACGACACCCCTGTATGCTTCACCCGATGCCGGTGTTTATGTAGTTACATTTTGTGTACCTTGTGTTGCCCTGTTATGTATTTTCTTTTATTTCCTTTTCTTTTCATGTACTTAACGATCTGTTAAGCTGCTCGCTGAAAAATACTTTTCACTGTACCTTGGTACACGTGACAATAAACAAAATCCAAATCCAAACATTTGTTTCCAATTCCAACTATTCTGCAGAATAGAATTGGATTTTGTTTAGAGACTCTTCGCTATTTGGTGATAAAATGAAGCTTACCAGGTCATACTTTAGGCAAATGCATTATTTTACAGCCAGGAAACCCAACAAACCATCAATATCCCCAGGACATAAAGATACTTAATTCATGATAATCAAGTAAAGCTGTACTCAGCTCGCAGTTTTCTACAAAAATAAGTTTAAAAATTTGTTTTGAACACCATTCATCCAGACTTACATTTACAAAATACGGTCCTTTTGTTTGTGGGGAGAATTCAAATACTCCACCTGGATCATCATTTTGTAAAATAATTATCTTTCTGCTGGTAAATCCTGATTTCACCACCTGATTTTCAGGGTTAGTTCTGCAAATGAAATACAAAGTCAAAAACTACACTTGTTTCAGGTTCACAGAAAACAAGAAAATACGCTTTCATATAGCAGGAAATCATTTAGTTTAAGTACTTGTTAGCTACTTCCAGTTTCAATGTCCAGACACAATGCTAATGAAAAGCAAAGAAAATCAAAATAATTTTCTCCAACAGTACATGACCAAATATCCATTAAAAAGTCAAGTTAAAGGTTGTATTAAATAATAAACAAAACTTCATGCAGACAAATGAGCCAATTCAGTGCCAAATAAAAGTAAACTCATGTACATAGAATCAAAAGAATGTTTAACTTATAAATGGATATTATTTCCTGATCCATTGTTATAGTATTTAATGTCCTGCAATAACAATCTCATGATTTGAATCAATGTTTACTTGAGGCACCAGACTTTTCTGCTCTGTCATTTCAATGCCTCCATTGTGTTTAATTCAGAACAAGCTGAGGACCCAACATCAACTGATATTAAGCGAGCGAGTGAAACAGATATATTGTATTTAATTAGATTGTATTTGCACAGCATTTATTACAAAATCAATTATAAATTTACAGAGAAACACAGGGGAGAATTTTAACATGGGCGAGTGGGTGGGATTTTCTGCTGTTGAGGAGTTAAAAAGAGCAAAAATTTCAAGCACATTGGGAAGCTGGTTCAAACCCAACTTTTGAGTTTTACAAGCAGCGGGCAGCCAATCTGCTCCCAGGACACTGTTCAACACTTTAAATGTGTTAATGAGGCGGCAAGTCTCATATTAGATATGCTTTGTTTTGCTTTGTTTTGCATTTTAACTGTGGTTGGTTGGTTTTTCCACTTCAGTAAACAAAACAGCAGCAAGACAACAGCCTCAAAGAGCCTTCACAGCATGAATGCTTCCCCTGATCCCCAAACTTCCCTGACCATCCCCATACAAACCTCGTATCCTCTAGGATTAGTCCTCCCCCACCCCATACCACCTTCCCCTGCTCCACTCTGGAGAACAGACTGAATCGGACCGCCCCACCACCACTGCCCTCCGAATTCTTGGTCCAGTGGAAACCTCTGGAGTGCTACCATCAGAACTGGAAACCAAGCTTATCAATCAGGCTGACTTACAGTGGGAAATGTGCAACGCCAATAGTCTCAGATTTTTGCGTTAAGACTCCACAGCTGGTAGGGAACATGGACTTCTGGGTTTCCAGCAGACTATTGGATTCCCCCAACACCAGCACCTCAGCAAACAAAAATTAACCCCATTGCGAAGTGCCTCTAAAAATAAAACGAGACCAGATACAAATGAAGAGAGAGGATGGGTGACCAAAAGCTTGATCAAAAAGAATAGGTGGAATTTTCCCAAAATTGCACAGTGCTGGATCAGGCAAGAAAAGCTGTGTGGAACTCGTTGGCTTCACAGATGCCTTTTCTCACCTGAATAATCATCACTCTGCAATTTCAAAGTGTTGGCGAGGATTACAGCCGGCTGGGTGTGTGGCAGGCCCTAAACACACCAGCAAAGCCTGGATTCCGAGGTTAGTCATTTTTAAAGGCTATCCCGATATTAAAGTTAAATTAAAGCCCCCCCCCCCCCCCCCCCCCCGCCCCCCCGCCACTAGACATCTGGAGCCCCTGGCAGTCAAGAAGAGCACCCCCAACCCTCTCACGCAGAAGAGCAACCCCCAACACCACACAAGCATTAGGGTAAATAGACACCGCCGCCACCCACCCCCAACACCACACAAGCATTAGGCATTAGAGTGGCCAGACACAGCCCTGCACCCCTCCCCAATAATGACACCCCCTCCCCCTCACTGGCACCAACCCCTGCCCCACTCTTCACTGGCACCCCCCCCAACCAGTCTCCGGCTCCCCTCACACCAATACATGCATTCCCCACCCCACCGCTATCAACCATCGGGTCTCCCATTCCCCCCCCCCCCTCCCCCACTACACAGAAGGGGAACACCACCCAATAGGGCTCCCCAGAGGGCCCACCCCTGGCATTGCCAACCTGGGAAGATCATGTTCTGAAATTGCGCTGACGCAAATCTTGTAATGGGGATTTGCACCCACGGCAAATGAGCCCACTAAATTATTTAGAAGTGCACTTGGAACAAAAGATTTGGGGAGTGAGCTCCAAAGAGTGGAAAGTGGCAGCTCCTACCTCAAGTTTAAAAGAGTGTAGGATGCATGGGAGATCTTAATTGGAGGAATGAGGGTGTGAGAGGAGCAAGTCAGATGCATGCAGTGGAGTAGGCCTTGCTGAAATTGGAATTCAGTGTTGATCTACAAAGATTAGTGACTGTTGAATGAGACTCAATGATAGGCAGGAATATGGGCAGCTGATTATTAAATGAGTTGACGTTAATAGAGGAAGGAGAATGGGACACCAGCAAAAATGTTTTAAGGGATACTGGGGCTGTTTAGCACAGGACTAAATCGCTGGCTTTGAAAGCAGACCGAGGCAGGCCAGCAGCACGGTTCGATTCCCGTAACAGCCTCCCCGAACAGGCGCTGGAATGTGGCGACTAGGGGCTTTTCACAGTAACTTCATTTGAAGCCTACTTGTGACAATAAGCGATTTTCATTTTCATTCATTTCAATTACACAATTGGGTAAATTATATGACCTAGAGATCCAAGTGCAAAGTTCGGAGACAACCAGGGGACTGCAGGGTGCCACGGTGGGCTGTGGAACTTCATCCCATTAATAATGAAAACAGACAGACCCTCCGACACTTACAGCCAGTCAACCGCTCACCTGCCAGACATGCCCCATGCTCCATACATGCCACCTCGTGCACCCATCCACTCCTATAGCCCCTTATGCCAGGGTATATCACCCACCATCTATGGCTCATGTGCACATGCCACGGTATGCCCTCTCCCTACCATCTCTGGTCCCTCATGCCCTGATGCTGAGGTATGCCTATGTGCCCCCCCCCCACCTATTTCCCATGACAACATATGATCTCTACCCACCCTCGATGATACCTCATGTCACCATGCCGAGGCACGACCCCCAAACAATCCCTATGGCCCTCATGACCCATTATGGCACTTCTAACATGCCCATTCACTGTATACGTCATTTTGAATAATCCTAACGATGTATTCATGGTTGAGAGCCCAGTCATCCATTAGAGCATTAAAATACCTGAGCCGCAGAGAAAACATGATCTATGCTGTCAATTTTACAATGTTTATTTATGCAAGGTTAAGAGGTCTCACATGCCTGCAGTTTCAGTTATTGCTATTGCAAAGGGTCTGTTTGACACATTTATTGGATTATAGTAAAAGGGAGTTTTCTATTAAGACAGTGGAAAGTTGTTGATAAATAACTTTTTTTAAACCCTTTTTTTTATACATCCTACTGTCGAAGAGTCCATTGCTTCCATACAGTGTTTAGTGAATGAATCGGCATGCAAATTCTGTAGCTTCCCATGAGGGGCCATGGGGCTGTTTGGGAGGCATACCTTGGTGTAGAGAGCATGAGGAGCGCCTTTTGAATTTACCATTAAAAAGTGCCCTCATGCAGACTATGGTTCACAACATCTCTGAGATACCCTGAACCACAACTCTTTGAAAATCTGGCCATGTTCCATGAAAACTATAGAGGACTAAGAAAGGCCTATCCCTGAAAAGTGGCTGGCCAAGTCAGGATTGCAGGCTTTTCACCTGAACTAGCTTGCACCCTTTAAAGGCCCTATTAAAAATTGGAAACCCCAGCAATGGGGTTGGGAATCCCAGAATCGGGACACCGGCAGCATTTCTAAAGTCCTCCTGCTCATGCGCAGAGATGACGCCAGCAGACGCTGGTGCTCCCGCGCATGCGCCAACTCGCGCCGGCTGGCGGAGGCCCTTCGGCGCCGGTTGGCGTGGTGCCAAGCCCCTTCCCGCCGGCCGGTGTGGCGCAAACCACTCTGGCGTCGCCCTAGCCCCCGAAGGTGCGGAGGATTCCACACCTTTGGGGGCGGCTCGACGCCGGAGTGGTTCCCGCCAGGGTTTGCGCCGTTTTTTCATGCCCCGACGATTTGCACAGAATCCCGCCCATTATTTCCACAGATTTCAACACTCTGTCTTCCCGAAATCCAATTGATAATTATTACCTGCCTGCTTTCATTTCAAACTTAAAAATTAACAATTTTACAACCGTAATGATAATAACATAATGATCACTTGACTCCATATATTCTCTTACTTCAAATGATCTTATTACTTTCAGTTTATAAGTTAGCAGGGCTCCTGCTCGTTCAGAATAAATTGTTGCAGTGCTTCAATAAACACTTATTGTGATTGACCCCACTATAAGTTCTATTTCAGGAAGTGTGAGACATTTTCTGCTGTCGCCTGAAATGCAGCAGGAATCTGAGGGGCGAAATTCTCCGGAAACGGAGCGATGTCCGCCGACTGGCGCCCAAAACGGCGCAAATCAGTCGGGCATCGCGCCGCCCCAAAGGTGCGGAATGCTCCGCATCTTTGGGGGCCGAGCCCCAACCTTAAGGGGCCAGGCCGGCGCCGGACGAATTTCCGCCCCGCCAGCTGGCGGAAAAGGCCTTTGGTGCCCCGCCAGCTGGCGCTGAAATGACATCTCCGGGCGGCGCATGTGCGGGAGCATTAGCGGCCGCTGGCGGCATTCCCGCGCATGCGCAGTGGAGGGAGTCTCTTTCGCCTCCGCCATGGTGGAGACCGTTTCGGAGGCGGAAGGGAAAGAGTGCCCCCACGGCACAGGCCCGCCCACGGATCGGTGGGCCCCGATCGCGGGCCAGGCCACCGTGGGGGCACCCCCCGGGCCAGATCGCCCCACGCCCCCCCCAGGACCCCGGAGCCCGCCCGCGCCGCCTTGTCCCACCGGTAAGGTAGGTGGTTTAGTTTACGCCAGCGGGACAGGCATTTTAGCGGCGGGACTTCGGCCCATCCGGGCCGGAGAATCGAGCGGGGGGGGGGGGGCCCGCCAACCGGCGCGGCGCGATTCCCTCCCCCGCCGAATCTCCGGTGCCGGATACTTCGGCAACCGGCGGGGGCGGGATTCACGCCAGCCCCCGGCGATTCTCCGACCCGGCGGGGGATCGGAGAATCTCGCCCCAGTTTTGTGCTTGACCTTTGCAAGCAACAGAAAAAGGAAACCTCATTCGATCACGGAGTTGGATTCAAACTTGTGTCCCAAAACCAATATGCCAATGAACTGTGTCCTTTAGTTCTTGATAGGTCAAATTTAACTAGCCAGAATAACATTGCATATTTATGATTTCAGGTAAACCATGCTAACAGTTGTTCCTGCATGCAGAAAAACAGAAATGTTAAGTTTGCATTCTCAAATCCCAATCAATCTGCAGACATCAAGACAACAAACAATTTTACGTGGTAACCAGCAAAGCATTGGCCCATGTCAAATTTCAACTCAACAATAGCCTTAATGGCATGTTCTACAACAACTCTGAATTTCAATAGGAATAATGACTACTGTATTTTCTAAACTATTTGATGAGTACTAGTCTCTGTTTAAGCAGATCTAATACATCTAGTTGAGTTTGTGAAAAACAAAATGCAAAAGGGCAATGTAAAGTAGGTTACCCGAAATAAAATTGTGACAAGCAAACAAAGCTTCTTAGAGTACTATAACATTGGCTTTCTCTTTAATTGTCAAATAAAGACAGTAACCATGGAAGCAACTTTGAAATGTTAATTAACTACCTTACATGTTGTAAACCGAAAGCTTCCATGATTGCAATCATGCTGCATGCAACAGATAATGTGTGTGTGGCAATATTGCACTCATGAAACATCATATAAAGTGGGTGAGAATCATAACGTTTTGAGCAATAACTTAACACAATTCACTTACCCAAAATATACCACAAATCTTTCTGTCTCTACCCTGTAGGCACAGAGTGGTAAAGGATATGAATTTCCTTTCCAGAAGGTTCAGAACATAGGATAAAAAAGTTTTTTTTTTCCTTCTGCAGCATCGCACAACATACACATTATGAAATACTATTTGCTCTGATGACAATTGTATTCAAAGGGTTTGTTATTTTCCAATGAACTAGTGTGGCCCATGACTAATCAGAAAGTCAAGATCTATTCATGACACCATGCCGAGATGCAGCAAGGAAGAGGATGATTGCCAAACACTGCACACATCAAGTAGGCAAACTAGAACAGCTGAAATTTTATTTAAGGTTTAATAATAACATGGGTGGTACGGTGGCACAGTGGTTAGCACTACTGTCTCACAGCACCAGAGACCCGGGAGTAATTCTGTGGGTGACTGTGTAGAGTTTGAGTGTTCTCCCCATATGTGCATGGGTTTCCACCGGGTGCTCTGGTTTCCTCTCTCAGTCCAAAGATGTGCAGGTTAGGTGGATTGGCTATGATATGTTGCCCCTTAATGTCCAAAATTGTTGGGTGGGGTTAGAGGGATGGAGGAGGGGAAGCATGGTCCTGGGTAGGGTGCTCGTTCGGAGGCTCATTGCAGATTCAACGGGCCGAATTGGCTCCTTTTGCACTGTAGGCGTGATTCCATGTTGTCCTTGTATCTAAAAGCATCAACAATGTCAGATTTTCCTAGCCTTTGTTTGAATAATATGCTTTTTTGAAGTACACCATTGTTACTGAGCCGGGAAGATCAATATAAAAAGTGCAAATTTTAAAACAGTAGTTGGTGACCGCTTACACGGTATTACAGTTGCTGTTTCTAGCACTGGATGTAAATGTGAAAGTGAAAGACTTTCGCCGGAATGAAGGATTGCATTTTTCTGTGGTTTTAGAAGGAGACTCCAAGGTGATGCTGACTTTTAATTGGTTCTCCATACAATGCAAATTCCTGTTCAAAATTCACAACTGAAATTAACTCAAAATGAACATTCGCACATGATTTGATTTAGATTTATTGTCACGTATACCGAGGTACAGGGAAAAGTATTGTTCTGCGTACAGTCCAGGCAGATTGTTCCAGTCACGAAAAACAGAAGATGTAAGATAAATACAAATGTAGATACATAGACATCGGGTGTAGCATACGGGGTGTAGTGCTACACAGTAGAGAAGGTGCGTGGAGAAATCAGTTCAGTCCATAAGAAGGTCATTCAGGAGTTTGGTAACAGCAGGGAAGAAGCTGTTTTTGAATATGTTACTGCATGTTGTCAGACTTTTGTATCTCCTGCCTGATGGAAGAGGTTGGAAGAGAGAATAACCCGGGTGGGAGGGGTCTTTGATTATGCTGCCCGCTTTCCCAAAGCAGCGGGGGGTGTAGACAGAGTTAATGGATGGGAGGCGGGTTCACGTGATGGATTGGGCTGTGTTCACGACTCTCTGTACTTTAATATGATCTTGGGCCAAGCAGTTGCCATACCAAGCTGTGATGCAGCCAGTTAGGATGCTTTCTATGATGCATTTGTAAGAATTGGTCAGTGTCAATGTGGACATGCCGAATTTCCTTAGTTTCCTGAAGAAGTATCGGCGCTGTTGTGCTTTCTTTGTCATAGCGTCGATGTGGGAGAATCAGGACAGATTGTTGGTGATGTGGGCACCTAGGAATTTGAATCTGTCAGCCATCACCACTACTGATGTATTGATTATTAAACATTTTCATCAATAGCCATTTGTCCCATTGACTAGCAACATTGCTACACTGGATGGACGAGCAACCACAAAATATTGCAGATACTGGAAATCAAAAATAAAAATATAAATTTCAGGAAATGTAACAAATCAAATAATGCTGCAGCAATAATACAGCACTATGTTATTTGCAGACTGGAAGTGGCGGGAAAAAGCTCAACTGGCAACTAACACTGTTTGCAGACTGGAAATTATATTCTCATGGCAGAACAACAGCAAAGCATACACATCTACTCGACAGCCAGTTTATTCATCATGTCTAGAGAGTTTAGGCAGGAGTATTGCTTTAGCAAAACATTCAAAATGACTTTATCCAAGTTACCAAGTGTTCAGAAAGTAGAAAGCACTACCTGAGTTCTTACATTCCAGGTGTGTCAACCCTATGACTTCCAATAAATCCAAAGCTCCTGAATTCCAGATTTTGGTTGGGCCTGATTCAAATGTTATGGACTTGGATTTTCCTCTTCTGGCCCAGTAGGGTCAGGCAGGATTTCTGTGGCTGCCCTGATTCCGTAGTGACACTGGCCCAGTTTCGTGGGTCGGCAATGTCATTGTATATGCATGGCAGACAGTTGAGTAAGAATCCTACTAGCAAGCAGGAGACTGCCATATGGGTCACAAGAAAATTAGCAATGTAAGAGAGAAAAGTGGAATAACTTGCAGGGCCTTGCTGCTCTAACTGATTGGATTGGGGGAAGAAAGGCAGATTTAGAACTGAGATGAGGAGGAACTACTTCCCGCAGACAGCGTTGAATTTGGGTAACTCACTGTCCCATAGTGCGGTGGAGTCCAAGTCATTGAATGGTTTCAAGATGGAGATAGATCTATTTCTGATTTTAAAAACAGGTTAAAGGATGTGGGGAACAGGTAGAGAGATGGATTTGAAACGAGGAGGAGATCAGCCATGATCTGATTGAATGGCGGAGCAGGCTCGAGGGGCGGAGTTGCCTACTTCTGCTCCTGATTCCTATGTTTTTAATAAAATCAATTTTAGGGCAAGAAGGCAGCAATTTGCCCCACCGCCACATTTAGAATCGATTTCTGCATTGTCCAGTGTGTTTACCGCATGATAGCACAGGTCACATATCATATCATAGCCAATCCACCTAACCTGCACATCTTTGGACTGAAAGAGGACACAATCATATTACTGTTCATCAGAAACAAAGTCTATGATTTTTTTTAAAATTTAGAGTACCCAATGATTTTTTTCCAATTAAAGCGAGGTCACAATCTCACTGTAATTCATCTCGTATATTCACTCTCATCGGTCCTTAAAATACAAATCGCAGGTGACTGACGGCTCTGGAAGTAGTCCATGTCCAATTAAAGGCACAACGTTTATTGATCAAAGAGTTCATTGTGGTAACGGTAATTCAGCAAATTGGAGCTTTGTACTAAAGTATTACATGGAGTCTAACTGGAGAAGGCAAAATAACTATTTAATGTAATTCTATCACTTGTCTGGTTTTGTAACTTTTCAATATTTTCATACCTCAAATTATGCTGTCTCCGGCACCTGTAACCACAATAACTTCTTTGATAAGCCAGACACATTAATCAAGCCAGAAGGAGTGCTACTGTTTCTGTCAGTGCCACCAGATGCAGCTGGGCCATGAGACATATTATTTGAATTGAGACTGAAATACTGGGTTGAATTTTACAATGTTTTTTTTTTAACCCTGATTTCAGGCCACAAAATGGGCCCCCCCTGTCCGCTTTTGCAAGCAGCAAGACTGGCTTGTCAATTTTCCCCACAGGTTAGCTCCTAATTAGCTGCCTTTAGGCCTGCCCATCCAGTGCATTCCAATACTCCTGACCCAAACAGAGGGTTAGTAGCTCTGAAACCTCAGAAACCCCACCAGGAGAGGCCCTCTCCATGAAACCTGAAGTCTCCACATGCAGCGGGAAGCTGCTCTGCTATTGGTAAAATGCTGGCAGTCCTGCAAAATGGCCCTTAAGAGGGCATTTGAATTCTGCAAATTGACTGTCCACCTCAATGGAGCAGACAGCCTCACAGCTCATCCCCTGTCAATTCCTGAGAAAGTGATAGGATGCTATCCCAATGTGGCTCCCCGCAATTTTACTGGCCTGGTAAAATTCAGCCCACTGTCTTCTGATACTTGCTCCAAAAATAGTTTTTCTACAGTTTGTTCTTTAATGACTTGAACTTTAATTTATGCTGATTTAATTGGTGGCAGAACTTAGAACCTTACATACCAGTGATCACAATATGTTTTGCTGGTCTGTATGGGCCCGCTGTGTGCATTTCAGGCGTGCAGCTTGCTGGATGCCAACACATGGCTATCTATTCTACTGACAGCAAACCCATTCTGTATTTAATGTTACCATTGAAAGCAGCGTGTAAGACACAGTTGAAAACAGATCTTTTAGTGGTACGCACCATCTCTGGCAGCAGCAGCACCGGCTCAATTGCCAATCTGCTGCTCACAGCAGGGTTGCCAGCAAACTCAATGTAACTGCTGTGGAAGAAGGTCAAACAGAATGAATTGCAGTCTGCATTAGTTTAGTTTTACTTTGGTTTCCAAACTAATGTTGATCATATTATTGTTCATCAGAAACAAAGTCTGTGATTTTTTTTAAAATTCAGAGACCCAATTATTTTTTTCCAATT
Organism: Scyliorhinus torazame; assembly: GCF_047496885.1. Classification (NCBI taxonomy): domain Eukaryota; kingdom Metazoa; phylum Chordata; class Chondrichthyes; order Carcharhiniformes; family Scyliorhinidae; genus Scyliorhinus; species Scyliorhinus torazame. The sequence goes on along the minus strand of NC_092715.1, from coordinate 91,469,173 downwards.
AAAGGGGCAATTTAGCGTGGCCAATCCTCCAGCACATCTGTGGGTTGGGAGTGTGGAACCCACACAGGCACGTGTAGAACATGCAAACTCCACACAGCCAGTGAACCTGGGCCGTACCGGGGTCCTCAGCGCTGTCGGCAGCAGTGCTAACCACTGCGCCACCATGCCACTCCAGAAACAGTCTACGATCATACCAAGGCGAACAGTGTGGTCAATATTGTGTAATAATTGTAACAATAACATATTTTCTGACATTATTTAATAAATTGTAATATATGCTTTTATAACTTAATGATGTTTGTCGTAACTTCTAATCAAATGAATATGTCAGTCTATTTAAGAGCAACAGCCAAGAGGGAAGATGCTGAATTGTAAGCAATTGTAAAACAGGACCTTGATATTTTCCGCGTTATGCATTTATATATCAATGTCACATAATGCATTGTTTTTCAATAGCTTGTACTTTAGCAAGGTTGGTATCAAACTAGAATTGCTAAACAAAGACAATTCTACAAATGTACATTCCAGGAGAGAAAATGGAACACGTGTAGGGAAATCACAAACATATTTCACACATTGTTGGGCTGAATTTTACGTGCCCCCAGCAGGCATGCTTCCCGCAGTGAGGGGCATATAAAATGGGTTAGCTGCTCATCCCATCTCACTCTTGCCCACCTCCGAATTCAACACCCCTAATACTGTAATCAATCTGATTTCACATCTGGCTTTCAGTTCTCATGTGACTATGCCAAGAGGTTATCTCTGGAGGCAGATATGGTAACAATCCGTTGAACAAAGACCTCTCACTAAGATAGTGATAAAGTACTACTGTCATTAAACTTGAAACATGGGTCTGAAGTGGGAGAAAACAGATTTTTGAATCCTGTAAATGCTGCAGAAAAGACATGAAGAACCCAAGCACACCGAGACGTTCAAATCTGCAAAAAAAAAGCTGCTGCTAAAAAAAAAAAGGACAAAGGAAAAGCAAACACTGACAGAAAGGCTGTAAGTAAAACACTGGCTGCAGAGAAGGCACAGCTCGGAAAGGAACACAGGAAAGTTCAAATCTGCAGAAAGCTACTGAAATAGGAAAACGGAAAAACAAACAAAGGGACAAAAGGAAAGCAGACAAATACAGGAGGCTGCCAGTTAATACTGGGTGAGTGAACATGGAAAACTTTTCAATCTCAACTCCAGTTGAAATGAATGGCAACACTTGGCAGGATTGGAGGTTTTTCCACTTGCAGTGGCAAAACTATGAGATTGCAACTGGACCGATATGAGTAGCCATACTTTCAACACTGTTGGGGAGGGACTGCTACAAAGCATATACCACCCTACATATAACCAGCAAACAAGGAAAAATTATGGCAAAGATTTTGATATCCTTAAACGAAGGTTTTGAACACCAAGGGCGTCATTCTCCGCCGGCGGGAGTCTCTGTTTTGCCGGCGCCCGGGGGTTTCCCGACAGCGTGGGGCTGCCCCACAATGGGAAACCCCATTGACCGGCCGGTGTTACGGAGACTCCCGCCGGCCGGTCGGAGCAGAAATGTGACGGGACTGGTAGGAGAAATTCGCCCCAAGTGTTACAGATGTCTTCAATGCAAGAGTGAAAATGAGACCATTACTGAAACATGGTTCAAGGATGGTCACGAGTGGGAGTTAAATATCCGAGGGTATCAAACTATTCGGAAGGACAGAGTGGATGGTAAGGGAGGCGGTGTAGCACTGTTATTTAAGGATGACATCCGGGCAATAGTAAGGGATGACATTGGTGCTATGGAGGATAAGGTTGAAACCATTTGGGTGGAAATCAGGAATAGTAAGGTGAAAAAGGTCACTGATAGGAGTAATCCATAGGCCACCAAATAGTAACATTATGGTGGGGTAGGCAATGAACAAAGAAATAACTGATGCATGTAGAAATGGTACAGCAGTTATCATGGGGGATTTTAATCTACAGGTCGATTGGTTTAACCAGGTCGGTCAAGGCAGCCTTGAGGACGAATTTATAGAATGTATCCGCGATAGTTTCCTAGAACAGTATGTAATGGAACCTACGAGAGAACAAGCGGTCCTAGATCTGGTCCTGTGTAATGAGACAGGGTTGATTAATGATCTCATAGTTAGGGATCATCTCGGAAGGAGCGATCACAATATGCTAGAATTTAAAATACAGATGGAGGTGAGAAGGTAAAATCAAACACTAGTGTTTTGTGCTTAAACAAAGGAGATTATAATGTGATGAGAGAAGAACTAGCTAAGGTAGACTGGGAGCAAAGACTTTATGGTGAAACAGTTGAGGAACAGTGGAGAACCTCCAAGCGAGTTTTCACAGTGCTCAGCAAAGGTTTATACCAACAAAAAGGAAGGACGGTAGAAAGAGGGAAAATCAACCGTGGATATCTAAGGAAATAAGGGAGAGTATCAAATTGAAGGAAAAAGCATACAAAGTGGCAAAGATTAGTGGGAGACTAGAGGACTGGGAAATCTTTAGGGGGCAATAGAAAGCTACTAAAAAAGCTATAAAGAGTAAGATAGATTATGAGAATAAACTTGCTCAGAATATAAAATGATAGTAAAAGTTTCTACAAATATATTAAACAAAAAGGACTGGCTAAGGTAAATATTGGTCCTTTAGAGGATGAGAAGGGAGATTTAATAACGGGAGATGAGGAAATGGCTGAGGGAAGAACAGGTTTTTTGGGGTCGGTCTTCACAGTGGAAGACACAAATAACATGCCAGTGACTATAGAAATGAGGCTATGACAGGTGAGGGAGGACCTTGAGATGATTGTTATCACTAAGGAGGTAGTGATGGGCAAGCTAATGGGGCTAAAGGTAGACACGTCTCCTGGCCCTGATGGAATGCTAGAAATGAGGATATGACAGGTAGGGACTTTGAGATGATTGTTATCACTAAGGAGGTAGTGATGGGCAAGCTAATGGGGCTAAAGGTAGACAAGTCTCCTGGACCTGATGGAATGCATCCCAGAGTGCTAAAAGAGATGGCTAGGGAAATTGCAAATGCACTCGTGATAATTTACCAAAATTCACGACACTCTGGGGTGGTCCCGGCGGATTGGAAATTAGCAAACGTGACACCACTGTTTAAAAAAAGAAGGTAGGCAGAAAGCGGGTAATTATAGGCCAGTGAGCTTAACTTCGGTAGTAGGGAAGATGCTGGAATCTATCATCAAGGAAGAAATAGCGAGGCATCTGGATGGTAATTGTCCTATTGGGCAGACGCAGCATGGGTTCATAAAGGGCAGGTCGTGCCTAACTAATTTAGTGGAATTTTTTGAGGACATTACCAGCGCGGTAGATAATGGGGAGCCAATGGATGTGGTATATCTGGATTTCCAGAAAGCTTCTAACAAGGTGCCACACAAAAGGTTACTGCATAAGATAAAGATGCATGGCATTAAGGGTAAAGTAGTAGCATAGCTAGAGGATTGGTTAATTAATAGAAAGCAAAGAGTGGGGATTAATGGGTGTTTCTCTGGTTGGCAATCAGTAGCAAGTGGTGTCCCTCAGGGATCAGTGTTGGGCCCACAATTGTTCACAATTTACATAGATGATTTGGAGTTGGGGACCAAGGGCAATGTGTCCAAGTTTGCAGACGACACTAAGATAAGTGGTAAAGCAAAAAGTGCAGAGGATACTGGAAGTCTGCAGAGGGATTTGGATAGGTTAAGTGAAAGGGCTTGGGTCTGGCAGATGGAATACAATGTTGACAAATATGAGGTTATCTGTTTTGGTAGGAATAACAGCAAAAGGGATTATTATTTAAATCATAAAATATTAAAACATGCTGCTGGGCAGAGAGACCTGGGTGTACTAGTGCATGAGTCGCAAAAAGGTGGTTTACAGGTGCAACAGGTGATTAAGAAGCCAAATGGAATTTTGTCCTTCATTGCTAGAGGGATGGAGTTTAATACTCGGTAGGTTATGCTGCAAATGTATAAGATGTTCGTGAGGCCACACCTGGAGTATTGTGTTCAGTTTTGGTCTCCTTACCTGAGAAAGGACGTACTGGTACTGGAGGGTGTGCAAAGGAGATTCACTAGGCCAATCCCAGAGCTGAAGGAGTTGGATTACGAGGAGAGGTTGAGTAGACTGGGACTGTACTGTGAAGATAGATGGATGACGGTGAGAGGGGTTGGGAGGAAGCAGTCAGTACAGGGATCCCCTGTGGTCGTTCCCCTTAGTAACAAGTATAACGCTTTGGATACTGTTGGGTGGGATGACTTACCTGGGGTAAGCCATGGGGTATAGGTCTCTGGCACCGAGTCTGTCCCTGTTGCTCAGAAGGGAAGGGGGGAGAGGAGTAGAGCATTAGTCATTGGAGACTCCATAGTTAGGGGGATAGATAGGAGATTCTGTGGGAACGAGGGAGACTCGCGGTTGGTGTGTTGCCTCCCAGGTGCCAGGGTGCGTGATGTCACGGATCGTGTTTTCGGGATCCTTAAGGGGGAGGGGGAGCAGCCCCAAGTCGTGGTCCACGTAGGTACCAACGACATAGGTAGGAAAAGGGATAGGGATGTAAGGCAGGAATTCAGGGAGCTAGGGTGGAAACTTAGATCTAGGACAAACAGAGTTATTATCTCTGGGTTGTTACCCGTGCCACGTGACAGCAAGACGAGGAATAGGGAGAGAGAAGACTTGAACATGTGGCTACAGGGATGGTGCAGGAGGGAGGGTTTCAGATTTCTGGATAATTGGGGCTCATTCTGGGGTCGGTGGGACCGCTACAAATGGGATGGTCTACACCTGGACCAGAGGGGTACCAATATCCTGGGGGGGAAATTTGCTAATGCTCTTCGGGAGGGTTTAAACTAGTTCAACAGGGGCTTGGGAACCTGAATTGCAGCTCCAGTATACAGGAGGTCGAGAGTAGTGAGGTCATGAGTAAGGTTTCAAATTTGCAGGAGTATACCGGCAGGCAGGAAGGTGGTTTAAAGTGTGTCTTCTTCTTCAATGCCAGAAGCATCCGGAATAAGGTGGGTGAACTTGCGGCATGGGTTGGTACCTGGGACTTCGATGTTGTGGCCATTTCGGAGACATGGATAGAGCAGGGACAGGAATGGTTGTTGCAGGTGCCGGGGTTTAGATATTTCAGTAAGCGCAGGGAAGGTGGTAAAAGAGGGGGAGAGGTGGCATTGTTAGTCAAGGACAGTATTACGGTGGCAGAAAGGACGTTTGATGAGGACTCGTCTACTGAGGTAGTATGGGCTGAGGTTAGAAACAGGAAAGGAGAGGTCACCCTATTTGGGGTTTTCTATAGGCCTCCGAAAAGTTCCAGAGATGTAGAGGAAAGGATTGCAAAGATGATTCTGGAGGGGAGCGAAAGCAACAGGGAGTTGTTATGGGGGACTTTAACTTTCCAAACATTGACTGGAAACGCTATAGTTCGAGTACTTTAGATGGGTCCGTTTTTGTCCAATGTGTGCAGGAGGGTTTCCTGACACAGTATGTAGATAGGCCAACGAGAGGCGAGGCCATATTGGATTTGGTATGTAGATAGGCCAACGAGAGGCGAGGCCATATTGGATTTGGTACTGGGTAATGAACCAGGACAGGTGTTAGATTTGGAGGTAGGTGAGCACTTTGGTGATAGTGACCACAATTCGATTACGTTTACTTTAGTGATGGAAAGGGATAGGTATATACCCACAGGGCAAGAGTTATATCTGGGGGAAAGGCAATTATGATGCGATGAGGCAAGACTTAGGATGCATCGGATGGAGAGGAAAACTGCAGGGGATGTGCACAATGGAAATGTGGAGCTTGTTCAAGGAACAGCTACTGCGTGTCCTTGATAAGTATGTACCTGCCAGGCAGGGAGGAAGTGGTCGAGCAAGGGAACCGTGGTTTACTAAAGCAGTCAAAACACTTGTCAAGTGGAAGAAGGAGGCTTATGTAAAGATGAGACATGAAGGTTCAGTTAGGGCGCTCAAGAGTTACAAGTTAGCTAGGAAGGACCTAAAGAGAGAGCTAAGAAGAGCCAGGAGGGGACATGAGAAGTCTTTGGCAGGTAGGATCAAGGATAGCCCAAAAGCTTTCTATAGCTATGTCAGGAATAAACAAATGACTAGGGTAAGAGTAGGGCCAGTCAAGGACAGTAGCGGGAAGTTGTGCTTGGAGTCCGAGGAGATGGGAGAGGTGCTAAATGAATATTTTTCGTCAGTATTCACACAGGAAAAAGACAATGTTGTTGAGGAGAATACTGAGATTCAGGCTACTAGACTAGAAGGGCTTGAGGTTCATAAGGAGGAGGTGTTAACAATTCTGGAAAGTGTGAAAATAGATAGGTCCCCTGGACGGATGGGATTTATCCTAGGATTCTCTAGGAAGCTAGGGAGGAGATTGTTGAGCCTTTGGCTTTGATCTTTAAGTCATCTTTGTCTACAGGAATAGTGCCAGAAGACTGGAGGATAGCAAATGTTGTCCCCTTGGTCAAGAAGGGGAGTAGAGACAACCCCGGTAACTATAGACCAGTGAGTCTTACTTCTGTTGTGGGCAAAACCTTGGAAAGGTTTATAAGAGATAGGATGTATAATCATCTGGAAAGGAATCATTTGATTAGAGATAGTCAACACGGTTTTGTGAAGGGTAGGTCGTGCCTCACAAACCTTATTGAGTTCTTTGAGAAGTTGACCAAACAGGTGGATGAGGGTAAAGCAGTTGATGTGGTGTATATGGATTTCAGTAAAGCGTTTGATAAGGTTCCCCATGGTAGGCTACTGCAGAAAATACGGAGGCATGGGATTCAGGGTGATTTAGCAATTTGGATCAGAAATTGGCAAGCTGGAAGAAGACAAAGGGTGGTGGTTGATGGGAAATGTTCAGACTGGAGTCCAGTTACTAGTGGTGGACCACAAGGGTCTGTTTTGGGGCCACTGCTGTTTGTCATTTTTATAAATGACCTGGAGGAGGGCGTAGAAGGATGGGTGAGTAAATTTGCAGATGACACTAAAGTCGGTGGAGTTGTGGAAAGTGCGGACGGATGTTACAAGTTACAGAGGGACATAGATAAGCTTCAGCGCTGGGCTGAGAGGTGGCAAATGGAGTTTAATGCAGAAAAGTGTGAGGTGATTCATTTTGGAAGGAATAACAGGAAGACAGAGTACTGGGCTAATGGTAAGATTCTTGGCAGTGTGGATGAGCAGAGAGATCTCGGTGTCCATGTACATAGATCCCTGAAAGTTGCCACCCATGTTGAGAGGGTTGTTAAGAAGACGTACGGTGTGTTAGCTTTTATTGGTAGAGGGATTGAGTTTCGGAGCCATGAGGTCATGTTGCAGCTGTACAAAACTCTGGTGCGGCCGCATTTGGAGTATTGTGTGCAATTCTGGTCGCCGCATTATAGGAAGGATGTGGAAGCATTAGAAAGGGTGCAGAGGAGATTTACCAGAATGTTGCCTGGTATGGAGGGAAGATCTTATGAGGAAAGGCTAAGGGACTTGAGGCTGATTTCGTTAGAGAGAAGAAGGTTAAGAGGTGACTTAATTGAGGCATACAAGATGATCAGAGGTTTGGATAGGGTGGACAGTGAGATCTTTCTTCCTCGGATGGTGATGTCTAGCACGAGGGGACATAGCTTTAAATTGAGGGGAGATAGATATAAGACAGATGTCAGAGGTAGGTTCTTTACTCAGAGAGTAGTAAGGGCGTGGAATGCCCTGCATGCAATAGTAGTGGACTTGCCAACACTAAGGGCATTCAAATGGTCATTGGATAGACATATGGACGATAAGGGAATAGTGTAGATGGGCTTTCGAGTGGTTTCACAGGTCGGCGCAACATCGAGGGCTGAAGGGCCTGTACTGCGCTGTAATAGAACATAGAACATAGGACACCCTCTCCCTGTGTCCGTCAAGGTTACGGTTGCCCTGAACTTTTATGCAACGGGGTCATTCCAGGCACCGAGTGGGGACCTGTCCGGCATATCACAGACATCGGTGCATCGGGGCACTGACAGATGCCCTATATGCCATGGCGCACCGCTACATCCGCTTCCCTGTGTCATCATTGCCCACCCGATGCACCTGGGACGGAAGGGGGGGGGGGGGGGGGAGTCCGAGGTGTCGCGGTGTTCCCGGACCTCCCCTACAGGGGGACCCGGGACGGACCACACCACCTCCTCCTCCCTCGGGGTGCCCGATGGCCCCCAGGCCTCTACATGGGTGGGGGATGCGAACGGACTGGCCATCCGATGCCCCCCGGCATCTGGCGCTGCCAGTCCTGGAGGCCCGTGCTGGTATCGACAGGGGTCTGCAGGTTTGCAGCCATGGAGCCCAGGGGGTTCGCAAACCCTGTCTGTGGCAGTGCGACACCGGCTCGCACATGGCCACTGGCGCCAATGCCCTCAGCGATGGCCTGCTGAGACTGGGCTATGGCCTGCAGAGACTGGGCCATGGCCTGCTGAGACTGGGCTATGGCCTGCAGAGACTGGGCCATGGCGTGCTGAGACTGGGCTATGGCCTGCAGAGACTGGGCCATGGCCTGCTGAGACTGGGCCATGGCCTGCTGAGACTGGGCCATGGCCTGCTGAGACTGGGCTATGGCCTGCTGAGACTGGGCTATGGTGTTGAGCGCCTCTGCCATCTGGCGCTGGCACTGGCTCATGGCCTCCTGTGAGAGGGCAGTCATGTCCTGGGCCACAGACCCCGCCTGCACGGAAAGGCCCAGGCCTCGCAAACCGTTCCCCATGTCTGACACCGTCGCACCCATTGCCTCCATCGCGGACGCCACCCGTGCGGTGTCGGCCTGGGTGGCACACATGACCGGCACCACTTCCAGCTCCTGGACGCGGGTGGACTCCTCCACCTGCGACTGCAGCCGCCGCAAGCCGGCCGTCACCCTCTTCGCTCGTCTCTGGGTCGGTGGTTGCATCGGATCTATGTGTGGGTGTGGTAACTGCAGGAACCCGGGATCCATCTGGGCGGCAGATGTTCGCTTGGGCTGGGTTGCCCTCCGACCGCCCGACCCCTCTGCTGCTCCTACCTCCACCTGCTGTACCGGGACGGCTGTGTTGTGCGCACCAGTGAGTGTACCAGACGCCTCATCACTAAAGTGCCCAACCGAGGTGAGTGTTTCTGCGATGGTGGAGTGTGCTGGTGACAGCAGTGGCGTTGTGTCGTGCTCTTCGTCCCACTCTGAGTCCATGGCACTTTGGGGTGGGGGTTCGTCTCCACCCATCCACTCTGAGTCACTGTCCGGTATTTCGTCTTCCTGGGTAGTGCTGTCCCGGGTAGGGGTGTCCTGGTTAGTGGTGACCTGGGTAGTGGTGTCCTGGGTAGTGGTGTCCTGGGTAGTGGTGTCCTGGCACGGTTGTGACGGGGGCCTGTGGCTGCCCCCCTCGTCGTTGGGTGGCACACGCCTGCGTCGTCGCTCCCGCACGTGACGGGGGTGTCGTCTCCCTGTTGCTCCAGGTCTCTCCGTCTCCAGTGGTCTCCAAGGGACATCCTGCGGGCGTCGCATGCCGGAGGGTCCGCGTCTCTCCGTCTCCCGTGGTGTGCGAGGGGCATCTGCGGGCGTCGCATGCCAGAGGGTCCGGGTCTCTCCGTCTCCCGTGGTGTGCGAGGGGCATCCTGCGGGCGTCGCATGCCGGAGGGTCCGGGTCTCTCTGTCTCCCGTGGTGTGCGAGGGGCATCCTGCGGGCGTCGCATGCCGGAGGGTCCGGGTCTCTCCGTCTCCCGTGGTGTGCGAGGGGCATCCTGCGGACGTCGCATGCCGGAGGGTCTGGGTCTCTCCGTCTCCCGTGGTGTGCGAGGGGCATCCTGCGGGCGTCGTATGCCGGAGGGTCCGGGTCTCTCCGTCTCCCATGGCCTCCGAGGTGCATCCTGCAGGCGGTCTGCATCTGCGGGGATGGGTGCCTCGACGTTTGCTCCTGTGATACACAATGAAGCATGCATGGTTAGACACGCAGGCAGTGATCAGGTGATATGGGGGAGGGGGAATATGGGGGAGGGGGGATATGGGGACGGGCTGTCGGTGGCTCACTTGCTAGTACGCCCCCGACCTCTGCATCAGCAACCTCCCGGTCATCAGGTCCGCCAGCCAGTTCCAGGGCCCTTTCCTCGTGTTCGGTCAGTGGCCTCTCATCAGCGGGGCCTCCTCCAGTCCTCACATGCTCCCTATTGTAGTGTTCGCGCTTCTCCTGTGGCGGGGCTGGGTGGGGGTGGTGGCAGGGGTAAAAGGCAACAGTGTTAGGCAGGTATATGAATGCACGCCATCGGTTGCGCGTGCATTGCAGAGGTTAAGGTTAGGGCTGGATTCACTTGGGGATATGGGGGGTATGGGGGAGGGGGATATGGAGGAGGGGGCATATATGGGGAGGGGGGATATGGGGGAGGGGGGATATGGGGGAGGGGGGATATGGGGAGGGGGGATATGGGGAGGGGGGATATGGGGGAGGGGGAATATGGGGGAGGGGGAATATGGGGGATGTGGGGGAGGGGGGATATGGGGAGGGGGATATGGGGGAGGGGGGATATGGGGGAGGGGGGATATGGGGGAGGGGGGATATGGGGGAGGGGGGATATGGGGGAGGGGGGATATGGGGGAGGGGTGATATGGGGAGGGGTGATATGGGGAGGGGTGATATGGGGGAGGGGGGATATGGGGGAGGGGGGATATGGGGGAGGGGGATATGGGGGAGGGGGATATGGGGGAGGGTGGATATGGGAAGGGTGGATAGGGGAGGGTGGATATGGGGGAGGGGGATATGGGGGAGGGGGGATATGGGGGAGGGGGGATATGGGGGAGGGGGGGATATGGGGGAGGAGGGACTATGGGGGAGGGGGACTATGGGGGAGGGGGGACTATGGGGGAGGGGGGACTATGGGGGAGGGGGGACTATGGGGGAGGGGGGACTATGGGGAGGGGGGACTATCGGGGAGGGAGGGATATGGGGGAGGTGGGATATGGGGGATATGGGGAGGGGGGATATGGGGGAGGGGGGATATGGGGGAGGCTCACCCTGCCTGCTCTGACGAGGTTGTTCACCTTCTTGTGGCACTGGGTGCCTGTCTGTGGTGTCAGGGCCGCAGCGGTGACGACCTCTGCCACCTCCCTCCACAGGCGCCGGCTGTGGCGTGGGGCAACTCTGCGGCCGTGCCCGGGATACAGGGCGTCCCTCCTCTGCTCCACTGTGTCCAGGAGCGCCTCCACATCCCGTGACTGGAACCTCGGGGCTGAGCGGCGGCCAGCCATCCAGTCGGGTGTTCCGGTCGGGTGTTCCGGTCGGGTGGGGGGGAGCAGCGCGTCCTTATGACCCGTCACGCCGTGCGGCGTGTATGATGCTGCACGGCGTGAACCACGTGCGCAAGCGCGGATCCCGTCACGTCGCTGCTAGCCCATTTCGGGCCGGAGACTTTTGAACCATTTTTCCGGCGTGACGCAAGTCAAATTTGCGCCGTTTTTTGCGCCAATCGGCGGACTTTGCGCCGATAACGGAGAATTTCGCCCCTGAAGGGCAAAATTCAAGCTGAGAATGTACCTTTGAACTCAAGTCTTCAATGAACCAACGAGAGACGGCAGCGGAGTGGTATGGTTGCTGGACCAGTAACAAAGAATCCCAGGGGTAATGCTCTGGATGTCTGGGTCAGAATTCCACCATGGCATTTGGTGAAATTTGAATTCAATAAAAATCTGGGATTTAAAGTCTAATGATGGCCATGAAACCATTGTCAATTGTAGTAAAAACACATCTGGTTCATGTTAGGGAAGAAAATCAGCCCTTTTTACCTGGTTGGGCCTACGTGACCCCAGACCCACAGCAATTTGGTTGACTCTTAAAAGCTATCAGAAATGGTTGCAATAAACCACTAAAAATTCTAAAAGGAATGAAACCAGATGAACCACCCAGCATCGACCGAGGAGCTGGCAACAAAAACAGAAAACCCAGCCATGCCTAACCTACAAAGTCCTCATTACTGACATCAGATGGCTTGTGACAAAATTGGGACAGCTGTCTCACAGACAGGTCAAGCAACAACCTGACATAGTCATACTCATCGAATCATACCTTACAGATAATGTCCCATACAACACCATCACCATCCTTGGTTATCTCCTGTCCCATCGGCAGGACAGGCCCAGAGGTGGCAGCACAATAGTACACTATCGAAAGCGGGTTGCCCTGGGCATCCTCAACATTGACTCTGGACCCCATGAAGTCGCATGGCATCAAGTCAAACATGGACAAGGAAACCTCCTGCTGATTACCATGCACTGCCCCTTCACTAACCCTCCCCCTTGGATGTTGCATCTGTATTCCTCCACGTTGAACACCATTTGGAGCAAGCACTGAAGGTGGCAATGGCGCAGAGTGTACTCTGGGTGGGGGACTTCAATGTCCATCACTAAGAGTGTCTCAGTAACACCCCTACTGACTGAGTTGGCCATGCCCTAAAGCAGGCATTGTCAAACTCGGGGGCGTGACCCACGGTGGATCGCGGGCGGGTGTCGGGAGGGTCGCGGAGCCGTCCGTCGCGGCGCTCCCGATCGCGCACATCTGCGCGCAACAGCCGGCTGTTAATAACGCCGGCTGCAAGCGGCCTTCAAAATGGCCACGATCATGTAAAACAAATACGGCCGCACTGCGCATGCGTGCCCGATCATCGGTGCGCATGCGCAGCGCAGCCGCTTTTATTTTTAAACGGTCGCAGCGTTTTGTTTAACAAGTTCGGGGGGGGGGGGTTTATTCATTTAATGTTTATTTTGTTCATTTATTTTATTCATTTCATTTTTCTTTTTCTTCACAAGTTCGGGGGGATTTATTTGATAAACTTTTACAGGAAAAAAATGCAAAACTTTGGACAGATGGAGACTCCATACTTTCCAACACCGGAAGGCTTCACCTTCATCCAACAGGTACCATTGGAGGAGTGTATACGAGGGCTAAAGGGACCCAGAACCATTCCACAATCAATGGACTAGCTCTAAGCTCTGCAGTCCTAACATATCCCATCATGAATGGTGGTGGACAATTAAACAACTCCAATCAGTGCAAAAGATCAGGCTGAAGCATTCACAATAATTTTCAGCCGGAAGCACCCAGTTGATGATCCATAATGGCCTCCTCCTGAGGTCCCCAGCATCATAGATGCCAGTCTTCAGCCAAATCGATTCATTCCACGTGATATGAAGAAACGGCTGAAAGCACTGGATACAGCAAAGGCTATGGGTCCTGACAATATTCCGATAATGGTACTGAAGGCCTGTACTGCAGCACATGTCTCACATCCAACCAAACTGTTCTAGTACAGCTAGGTACAATCATGTTCAGTTGCTTCATCAATGATCTTTTTAACATGTTTGCTGATGATTGCACAGTGTTCAGTGGCACTGTCCTCGGATACTGAAGCATTCCGTGTTAATGGTATAATAATTATATTGTTCAGGTACACAGGTATCTGAAACAGGAGAGCCGATTTAGGAGTGTAAATATCCAAACAAGCTCCCAGCTACATTGTAAATGGATAAAAGAATGCTGGTTGGATAGAATTTGTCCAGTTTATTAAGAAGGTGAAAATAAAGTATGAGAGCTTGTGGGGAACATAAAAACTGACAGTAAATGTTTTTATAGGTACGTGAAGAGAAAAAGATTGGTGAAGGCAAATGTATGTCCCTTACAGTCAGAAACAGGGACATTTATAATGGGAACAATGAAATGGCTGACCAACTAAATATGTACTTTGGTTCTGTCTTCACAAAGGAGGACACAAATAACATAGCAGAAATGTTGGTCAACACAGGGTTTAGTGAGAGGGAGGAACGGACGTAAATCCATATTAGTGGGGAAATGGTATTTCGATTTGAATTTATTTATTGTGACGTGTACCGAGGAACAGTGAAAAGTATTTTTCTGCCAGCAGCTCAAACAGATCATTTAGTACATGAAAATAAAATAAAATAAAAAGAAAATACATAATAGGGCAACACAAGGTACACAATGTAAATAATTAGACGCCGGCATCAGGTGAAGCATACAGGGGTGTAGTGTTAATGAGGTCAGTCCATGACAGGGTTGTTTAGGAGTCTGGTAACAGCAGGGAAGAAGCAGTTTTGAATCTGTTTGTGCGTGTTCTCAGATTTTTGTGTCTCCTGCCTGATGGAAGAAGTTGGAAGGGTGAGTAAGCCGGGTCGGAGGGGTCTTTGATTATGCTGCCCGCCTTCCCCAGGCAGCGGGAGGTGTAGATCGAGTCAATGGATGGGAGGCAGGTTCAAGTGATGGACTGGGCTGTGTTCACGACTCTCTGACGTTTCTTGCGGTCTTGGGCCGTGCAGTTGCCATACCAGGCTGTGATGCAGCTAGATAGGATGCTTTCTATGGTGCATCTATAAAAGTTGGTAAGAGTCAGTGTGGACATGCCACATTTCCTTCATTTCCTGAGGAAGTATAGGCACTATTGAACTTTCTTGGTGGCAGCGTCGACGAGGGTAGACCAGGACAGATTTTTGGTGATGTGCACACCTCGGAATTTGAAGCTGTCCACCATCTTCATCTCAGTGCAGACAGGAGTGGGTACAGTACTTTGCTTCCTGATGTCAATGACCAGCTCTTTAGTTTTGCTGGCATTGAGGGATCAGACCATAAGATCATAAGACATAGGAGCGGAAGTAAGGCCATTCGGCCCATCGAGTCCACTCCACCATTCAATCATGGCTGATTTCATCTCCATTTACCCACTCTCTCTCCATAGCCCTTAATTCCTTGAGAAATCAAGAATTTATCAACTTCTGTCTTAAAGACACTCAACGTCCCGGCCTCCACCGCCCTCTGTGGCAATGAATTCCACAGATCCACCACTCTCTGGCTGAAGAAATTTCTCCTCATCTCTGTTCTAAAGTGACTCCCTTTTATTCTAAGGCTGTGCCCCCGGGTCCTAGTCTCCCCTGCTAATGGAAACAACTTCCCTACGTCCACCCTATCTAAGCCATTCATTATCTTGTAAGTTTCTATTAGATCTCCCCTCAACCTCCTAAACGCCAATGAATATAATCCCAGGATCCTCAGACGTTCATCGTATGTTAGGCCTACCATTCCTGGGATCATCCGTGTGAATCTCCGCTGGACCAGTATGTCCTTCCTGAGGTGTGGGGCCCAAAATTGCACACAGTATTCTAAATGGGGCCTAACTCATGCTTTATAAAGCTTCAGAAGTACATCCCTGCTTTTATATTCCAAGCCTCTTGAGATAAATGAAAACATTGCATTTGCTTTCTTAATTACGGACTCAACCTGCAGGTTTACCTTTAGAGAATCCTGGACTAGAACTCCCAAGTCCTTTGCACTTCAGCATTATGAATTTTGTCACCGTTTAGAAAATAGTCCATGCCTCTATTCTTTTTTCCAAAGTGCAAGACCCCACACTTGCCCATGTTGAATTTCATCAGTCATTTCTTGGACCACTCTCCTAAACTGTCTAAATCTTTCTGCAGCCTCCCCACCTCCTCCATACTACCTGCCCCTCCACCTATCTTTGTATCATCGGCAAACTTAGCCAGAATGCCCCCAGTCCCGTCATCTAGATCGTTAATATATGAAGAGAACAGCTGTGGCCCCAACACTGAACCCTGCGGGACACCACTCGTCACCGGTTGCCATTCCGAAAAATAACCTTTTATCCCAACTCTCTGCCTTCTGCCTGACAGCCAATCATCAATCCATGTAAGTACCTTGCCTCGAATACCATGGGCCCTTATTTTACTCAGCAGTCTCCCATGAGGCACCTTATCAAAGGCCTTTTGGAAGTCAAGATAGATAACATCCATTGGCTCTCCTTGGTCTAACCTATTTGTTATCTCTTCAAAGAAGTCTAACAGGTTTGTCAGGCACGACCTCCCCTTACTACATCCATGCTGACTTGTCCTAATCCGACCCTGCACTTCCAAGAATTTAGAAATCTCATCCTTAACAATGGATTCTAGAATCTTGCCAACACCAGAGGTTAGGCTAATTGGCCTATAATTTCCCATCTTAAATAGATTGTTGTCGTTCCACCATTCCACTAGGTTCTCCAGCTCACTCCTGTATTCTGACTCGTCGTTGTTCGAGACCCGACCCACTATGGTCGTGTCATCAGCAAACTTGTCGATGGAGTTGGAACCAAATTTTGCCGCGCAGCCGTGTGTATAAGGAGTATAGAAGGGGCTAAGTACGCAGCCTTGCGGGGCCCCGGTATTGAGGATTATCATGGAGGACGTGTTGTTGTTTATTCTTACTGATTGTGGTCTGTAGGTCAAAAAGTTCAGGATTCAGTTGCAGAGTGAGGAGCCAAGTCCTAGATTTTGGACCTTTGATATCAGCTTGACTGGGATTAAGGTGTTGAAAGCAGAGCTGTAGTCAATAAATAGGAGTCCAATGTAGGAGTCCTTGTTGTCGAGATGCTCCAGGGAAATTGATGGGATGGAAGACTGATAAATCCCCAGGGTCTGATAATCTGCATCCTAGAGTATTTAAAGAAGTGGGCCTAGAAATAGTGGATGCATTGGTGATCATCTTCCAAGATTCTATACACTCTGGAACAGCTCCTACAGACTGCAGGATAGAACAAAGAAAAGTACAGCACAGGAACTGGCCCTTCGGGCCTCCAAGCCTGCGCCGATCATTCTGCCCATCTAAACTAAAATCTTCTACACTTCCAGGGTCCATATCTCTCTATTCCCATCCTATTCATGTATTTGTCAAGATGCCCCTTAAAAGTCACTATCGCCCCTGCTTTCACCACCTCCTCCGGCAGCAGGTTCCAGGTACCCATTACCCTCTGTGTAAAAAAACTTGCCTCGTACATCTCCTCTAAAACTTGCCCCTCGCACCTTAAACCTATGACCCCTAGTGATTGACCCCTCTACCCTGGGACAAGGTCTCTGACTATCCACCCTGTCTATGCCCCTCATAATTTTGTAAACCTCTATCAGGTCGCCCCTCAACCTCCGTTGTTCCAGTGAGAACAAACCGAGTTTATTCAACCTCTCCTCATAGCTAAAAAAAAAAACACTATTTAAAAAGCGAGGTAGAGAGTAAACAGGGAATTGTAGACCAGTAAGCTGGACATCAGGGGCGAAATTCTCCCCCAACGGCGCGATGTCCGCCGACTGGCGCCAAAAACGGCGCCAATCAGACGGGCATCGCGCCGGCCCAAAGGTGCGGAATGCTCCGCATCTTTGGGGGCCGAGCCCCAACATTGAGGGGCTAGGCCGGCGCCGGAGGGATTCCTGCCCCACCAGCTGGCGGAAATGGCGTTTGTTGCCCCGCCAGCTGGCGGAAATGGCGTTTGGTGCCCCGCCAGCTGGCGCGGAAATGCGGCGCATGCGCGGGAGCGTCAGCGGCCGCCGACAGTTTCCCGCGCATGCGCAGTGGGGAGAGTCTCTTCCGCCTCCGCCATGGTGGAGGCCGTGGCGGAGGCGGAAGGGAAAGAGTGCCCTCACGGCACAGGCCCGCCCGCGGATCGGTGGGCCCCGATCGCGGGCCAGGCCACCGTGGGGACACCACCCGGGGACAGATCGCCCCGCGCGCCCCCCCCAAAACCCCGGAGCCCGCCCACGCCGCCTTGTACCAGCTTTGATTTACGCCGGCGGGACAGACAATTTCTGGGCAGGACTTCGGGCCATCCGGGCCGGAGAATTGAGCGGGGGGTCCCGCCAACCGGCGCGGCCCGATTCCCGCCCCCGCCCAATCTCCGGTACCGGAGACTTCGGCGGGGGCGGGATTCACGGCGGCCAATGGCCATTCTCCGACCCAGCGGGGTTCGGAGAATGATGCCCCAGTAGTGGGGAAAATTCTGGAATCTATTGTCAAAGATTTTATAACAGAGCATTTGGAAAACAGTGGCAGGATCGGACAGAGTCAGCATGGATTTGCGAAAGAAAATTAAGCTGGGCAAATCTATTGAAATTCTTTGAGGATGTAACTAGTAGTTAATGAAAGACAGCCAATGAATGTGGTATACTTGGACTTTCAGAAGGCTTTTGACAAAGTCCCACATCAGAGATTAGCATGTAAAATTAAAGCACATGGCATTAGGGGTAGTGTATTTAGATGGATAGAAAACTGGTTAAGGGGTGGCATGGTGGTGTAGTGGTTAGCACTGCTGCATCACTGCGCAGAGGACCCGGGTTCAATCCCGGCCCTGGGTCACTGTCCGTGTGGAGTTTGCACAATCTCCCTGTGTTTGCGTGGAGCTCACCCCCACAACCCAAAGGCTAGGTGGATTAGCCACGCTAAATTACCCCTCAATTGGAAAAATAAATAAATAATTGGTACTCTGAATTTATATAAGAAAAGAAAACTGGTTGGTGGACAGGAAACAAAGAGCAGGATCCTCGACTTTCTGACCCACAGACAACAATCAGTAAGAATAAACAACACCTCCTCCACTATAGTAGCTCTTTTCCCAAATGGCAGGCAGTGACTAGTGGGGTACCAAAGGGATCAGTGCTGGCACCCCAGCTATTCACAATATATATTAATGATTTAGATTAGGGAACTAAACATAATGGGCGGGATTCTCCACTCCCGCGCCGAAGTGGCCGCGCCGTCGTGAACGCCGTTGAGGTTCACGACGGCGCAAAACGGCCCCGATCCCGACCGATTCAGGCCCTGACAATGGGCTAGGATCGGGGCCGTGTCATCTACACGCGCCAGACCTTGTCGCCCGCGTAAAGGCGGCGCCGCATAGATGACGCGGCCGGCGCCGCATAACTGGTGTCATCCGCGCATGCGCGGGTTGGCCGGTGCCAACCCGCGCATGCGTGGTTGCCGTCCTCTCGAAGTCTGCCCCGCAAGAAGATGGCGGACGGATCTAGCGGGGCTGCGGAAGGAAGGAGGTCCTCCTTCAGAGAGGACGGCCCGACGATCGGTGGGCACCGATCGCGGGCCACCCCACATTTGAGGTACCCCCCGATGCAGGATCCCCCCCTCGCCCCCCTGCAGGCCACCCCCCCCCCCCCCCCCCCAGCGTTCACGCGCTGTTCCCGACGGCAGCGATCAGGTGTGGACGGCGCCGGGGGGAACCTGCCGTTCTGGCCTGGCCGCTCGGCCCATCCAGGCCTGAGAATAGCGGGGGTGCCGGAGAATCGCCATTTTGGGTGTCTCCGGCGATTCTCCGGCCTGCGGAACTCGATGGGGCCGTTCCCGCCGCTTGGGAGAATCGCGGGAGGGCGTTGCACCGGCGTCCCGGGAAATTTTGGCGGCCCAGGCAATTCTCCCAACTGGCGCGGGAGTGGAGAATCTCGCCCAATATCTCCAAATTTTCAGATGACACAAACCTGGGTGGGAAGGTGAACTGTGAGGATGATTTGGACAAGTTGAGTGAGTGGGCAAATGAATGGCAGATGTAGCATCATTTGGATAAATGTAAGGTTATCCACTTTGGTAGCAAAAACAGGAAGGCAGATTATCTGAATGGCCATAAATTAGGAGAGGGGAATGTGCAATGAGACCGTAGTGTCCTCAGACACCAGTCGCTGAAAGTAAGAATGCAGGTGCAGCAGGCAGTAAAGAAGGCAACTACTATGTTGGCCTTCATAGTGAGAGGATTAGAGTACAGGAGCAGGGATGTCTTGCTGTAATTATACAG
This sequence comes from Scyliorhinus torazame, assembly GCF_047496885.1. NCBI lineage: Eukaryota > Metazoa > Chordata > Chondrichthyes > Carcharhiniformes > Scyliorhinidae > Scyliorhinus > Scyliorhinus torazame. The sequence goes on along the minus strand of NC_092715.1, from coordinate 91,449,579 downwards.
AGCCTTGGTGAGGACACACCAAAACATTGTGTCCAGCTTTGTTCTCCTTATCTGAGGGCGGATGTTCTTGCTATAGAAGGCGTGCAGAGAAGGTTACCAGATTGATTCCTGGGACGGCAAGACTGATGTATAAGGAGAGATCGAGTCGGTTAGGATTGTAGTCACTGGAGTTCAGAAGAATGAGGGGGGGGGTTCTCATAGAAACCTGTAAATTCTAACAGGACAAGACAGGGTGGATGCAAGAAGGATGTTCCCGATGGTAGGGGTGTCCAGAACTAGGGGTCGCAATCTGAGGATACCATTTAGGGCTGAGATGAGAATTATTTTTATCCAGAGTGGTCAGCCTGTGGAATTCATTATCACAGAAAGCATACAACACTGTTTTCAAGAAACAGTTATGTATAGTACTTGGGGTGAAGGGGATGAAAAGATTTTTGCAGGGGCGATGGGGCGGAGGCAAGATCAGGCTATTGAGTTGGATGATCAGCCATGATCATAATGAATGGTGGAGCAGGTTCGAAGGGCTGAAAGGCCTCCTCCTGCTATTTTCAATGTTTTCCTGATTTTATTTGTACAATCACTCCATAAATGAAGCGCACTGGACCAATTAGCCTGATGAAATTTTGGTTTGGTTTAGCTGTTTATTGGATCATGATGGAAAATAACATTTAAAGTTTGCAAATCTTTTGATATTTATTGGATCTTATGAAGTTTTAGAACCATCAACATTGCTTACGTTCAGGGTTAATTAAACAATTATCTTAAATTGGCATTATAATCAAATACCATGTATTGTGAAAGAGCTCTAATGAAGAGCCAAGAATTCCATTTGAATTAGGAAAAAAAAACAAGTTGCATTTATATTGCAACTTTCTCAACCTCAAAATATCCAAAAATGCTGAACAACTAATGAAGTACTTGAAAAGGATAGTCACTGTTACATAGAAAATTGATGGCACAGAAAGAGCCCATCAGCCCATCGTGTCTGTGCCAAACCAAAAAAAAAAGAGCGATCCAGCATAGTTTAATTTTCAAGCTCTAGGTCATCACTTTGTGGGTTCCAGAACGTGGGGAACATGTTGTTACATTGGGAAACACAACAAGCCATTTACACACACAGTCACCCAAACAGCATTCAGATAAGAAATTGGATTATCCTTGTTTAGTGACGTTGATTGAGAAACTAATACTGGCAACGACAGTGGGACAACTTTGCTGCTCTTCTTCCAATCTTGTCAAATGGTCTTTTATGCCCAAACAATGAGACAATGGAGTCTGAGTTTAATGCCTCGTCTAAAAGACTGCACCTGAAAGAGCATCCACAATGACTGCAATGGTTCAAGAAAGCAGCTTGCCGCCACCACATTCGCATGGACATTTGGAATGGGTAATGCAAAATGCAAAAATGCAAAAAGAAATCATGGGATGTGTGTGTCGCTGGCAAGGCCAGCCTTTGTTACCATAAAACCATAAGACATAGGAGCAGAATTAGGCCACTCAGCCCATCGAGTCTGCTCCGCCATTCAAATATCAGCCATGATTGAATGGCGGAGCAGACGCGATGGGCCAAGTGGCCTAATTCTGCTCCTATGTCTTATGGTCTTATGGTAATAATGGCTGGCCTTGCCAGCGACACACACATCCCATGATTTCTTTTTGAATTTCAAAGCATGAAGTGTAACCCTAGATTATGTACTCAAATCCTGGAATGTCATATGAGAAAGCCAACAGGTTTTCTTTCAGGATTATAAACAAATAAACCCAATGGAATAAAAGTGCATACCGGTCTAATGAGATAATCAAAGTCTCATTTATTTCAGGCAAATCATCTGATTTTATTGTGATGTTGATTGACGCGTTGCTCTGTCCCGATAAGAACATAACTGACCCGTTGACTGGGCTGAGGTCATCACTGGTGATATTGTAATGATTAACGCCAGTAGGTCTCAAATGCCAGTATACCTCTGCGGAGCCATCAGTTCCATCTCGTTGCAATGCAACATATATCTGAAAACAAAACCACGACAACTCAAGAATAACTAGATTTTTGGAACAGGTCTGTGCTTTAAATCTATCATTGATCAGTAAACATAATCAAAAACAATTATCAATTTACTATTCATAATATTCACAGATCTGTTTCTTCCTGGATACTGATTCTCCAGTACAAAAACAGAGAATGCTGGAAAAACTCAGATGGTCTGGAAGCATCTGTAGGGAGAGAAAACAGTGTTAATACTTTCAGTCTGTACAAGTATTACAGCCCTCAGGACTTAATATTGAGTTCAACAATTTTAAATTGTGGCCTTTCTCCTCCATCTTAACCACTATATTTTTTAATATCCCATACATTTTTTGTCTCAATGCAAAGACCCTCCCCTCACTGGGCCATCTGTCTCTTGCTCTAAGTTTTCTCTATCTTTGTTGCAATCACTCCCAGTTCTCACTAATCAGCAATCCAACTGCTCCACCCCTGTTATACAGTATAACATCCAACAAATGATCCCTCTCTTTTAGTTCTAGAGAATAATACGGACTCAAAAGCATCAAATCTATTTTCTCTCCCCACAGATACTGCCAGACCGGCTGAGCTTGTCCAGCATTCTCTGTTTTTGTTATAAATTACAGAATACATTGCATTTTGCTTTATTTTACTGTGCAGCGCAGAGAAAAATACCTTTTATTGAAGTAGTTTAATACCTCATCTTTTGAAATAGTTTCAAATTGTGCAAGGAGGTAAGAAGCAATTTTCCAGATTTTCTTCCCCCCAATTGGTCAGGCTTTTCAGCCCTCCCATGAGATCACATGGATCTGAGTAGAAGAGTAGTGTGTTTATTTTGATGCATTTAAGAACAATGAGGAACAGGCTGAATAGACAAGTAGGTCATAGATTTCTACCTTTCCTGTCATCATTTTTCTGACAAAAGCTTAAACTTGCAACTCATATATACCTGACTATCAGAAGAGTTCTCTGGTTCATAAACGAGAAGAGTTTCATTGCTGGTAAATCCAACCTCGCCATTTGCTAAATCAGGAGTAACTGTCCGTGAGATGTTCAGAGGGGGACCCAGCCTGGGGCTCACTGATGCAACAAGAGGGATGCGGTTTTCTAATTCCACGCTTTCAAGCTGGAAGAATGAACAGAAGCTTGTCAGACTTTAATCAACTCTTAATTCAAGTATCAAGTACAACAAGCTTAAATAAAATGAAATAGTCAAATTTATTTTCAGGCATTAAAATCATAACAAAACAATTATATTTAGTGCTAATTTTTTATCAACATAAACAATCCTTCTACTGAGGTTACCAAGATGCAACTCCAAATGCAGCAAAATGCAATATCAACAAATGCACAAAGAGAAATAGGATGGGGGGGAGGAGTTTTAACGTTCTTGGTCGGGTGGGTTGGGGTCGGTGGCGTCATATAAAGAATGTGTGTGTTTTCGTTTATCGCCTGTGATCAGTATATTTGTATGTGAGAGGTATGCGTTTTCATACCGTCAAAATGAGTGCCTCAATGAAATAACTCCAGCAGCAAACTGGAGTTTAAAAATAAAGGTTATTTATTATTACACACTTGCCCCAAAATTGAGGAAATTAATCTCCTCCTCATCTCATGCAGATGAAGATAATATACTGTTAGAGCATATAACTATCTCAGTCTCTTTCACAGCAAGTCTGTTGCTGCAATTGATGTTTTAAAGTTGAAGTGAAGGTCTTGAAAAGCAAGCGATTTTCAGTAATAATCATAGTGGTGCAATTGGGATGTGGGCGTCACTGGCTGGCCAGCATTTATTGTCCATCCCCGAGGGCATTTAAGAGTCTCCCTCCCACCTGGCTTATTCGATCTTGCAACCTATTCCATCGGACAGAAGATATAAAAGTCTGAGAACACGCACTAACAGATTCAAAAACAGCTTCTTCCCCGCTGTAACCAGACTCCTGAATGACCCTCTTATGGGTTGAACTATTCTCTCCACGCATGTTCTCTACTGTGTAGCACTACACTCCGTATGCTTCACCCAATGTCTATGTATTTATATTGTGTATTTATCATATGTCCTATGTTTTTCATGTATGGAACGATCTGCCTGGACTGTACGCAGAACAATACTCTTCACTGTACCTCGATACACGTGACAATAAATCTAAATCACATTGCTGTGTATCTGGAGTCGAATATAGGACAGAATGGGCAAGGGTGGCAGATTTCCTTCCCTACAGGACATTAGTGAACCAGATGGGTTTTTACAATAATCAACAATGGTTTCATGGTCATCATTGGACTTTTAATTCCAGATTTTCATTTCACCATCTGTCGTGTTGAGATTCAAACTCGAGTCCCCAGAACATTACCATAAATACCACAATGACACTGCCTCCCCTTCATCAGCTGACAGAGGGCAGGGATAATCAAAAAGGTTGTCTGTGGGACAGCTCTCTCAGTATAAACCCCCAGATATTAACCAGGGAGACTGAGCAAGATTGATAGGGCTGGGTGTGCAGTCATCATTTCTGGTGCCTAGGTTGATGCCAGGTGGCCTATCCGGTTTCATTTGCTTTAGACTTCAAAGCAGTTTTGTACAACGGAGTGATTTTCTACGTCATTTCAGAGGGCAGTTAAGAGTCAACCACGTATTGTGGGTGGAGTTGCATGTAGGCCAGGCTGGGCAAGAAGATACATTTCCTTCTCTGAAGGACATGAGTGAATCAGATGGGTTTTTACGACAACCAACAATCCTGATAGGTAAATTGAAGTTTTAATTAATGATTTCCTTGAGGGGTTCAGAGCATCATCCATGCTTCAGACACAAATCATGTAACCACAGACTTGTTGCAGTGCAGAAGGAGGCCATTCGGTCTATTGTTGCGTGCACCAGCTTTCCGAATGAGAAATTCATTTAGTGCCATTCTCCCGCCTTCTCCCAATAACTCCCTGCACACTCACCCTTTTGAGATAACAGTCTAATTCCATTTTAAATGCTCCAATTTAAACATGCAGTGCATTCCTGACCTTAGTCGCTGCATGAAAACATTTTCTCTAATACCACTGTTGCTTCTTTCGCCAATTAATTTTAATTTGTGCCCCAGGTTCTCAATCTTTTCACAAGTGGGAACAACTTGTCCCTATCTACTCTGAACAGACACCTCCTGATTTTAAAACCAACTTCCTTCCTAGTGGGAACCATTACTTCAGTCTGCAGCAACAGTCTTAGCTGCATTAAATCCTGCTTCCACCCTGTGGTAGTCACCACTAGCGGTATATTAATTCCTCCATACCGCCAAACTCCTTAATCTCACATACAATAAGGAGAAATGCGTGTTCCGCACCAACCAACCGCTTAGCCATACTTGGCTATGTAGTGGAAAATGGAGTCCTAGGGCCCCACCCCGACCGCATGCGCCCCCTCCTGGAACTCCCTCTCCCCCACTGCCCCAAGGCCCTGAAACGATGCCTGGGGTTTTTGTCCTATTACGCCCAGTGGGTCCCTAATTATGCGGACAAGGCCCACCCACTCATTCAGTCCACAATTTTTCCCTGACGGCTGAGGCCCGCCAGGCCTTCAACCGCATGAAGGCGGACATTGCCAAGGCCACGGTGCACGCGGTCGACGAGTCCCTCCCCTTTCAGGTGGAGAGCGATGCATCGGATGTAGCTCTGACCACGACCCTCAACCAGGCGGGCAGGCCCGTGGCCTTCTTTTCCCGTACCCTCCATGCCTCCGAAATTCGGCACTCCTCTGTCGAAAAGGAGGCCCAAGCCATTGTGGAAGCTGTGCAACATTGGAGGCATCACCTGGCCGGCAGGAGATTCACTCTCCTCACTGACCAACGGTCGGTTGCCTTTATGTTTAATAATACACAGCGGGGCAAGATCAAAAATGACAAGATCTTGAGGTGGAGGATTGAACTCTCCACCTATAATTACAAAATCTTGTAATGCCCGGGGAAGCTCAACAAGCCCCCTGATGCCCTATCCCGCGGTACATGTGCCAGCGCACAAGTGGACAGACTCTGGGCTCTCCACTATGACCTCTGCCACCCGGGGGTCACCCGGTTCTTCCATTTTATCAAGACCCGCAACCTGCCCTACTCCATTGAGGAGGTCAGGACCGTCACCAGAGACTGCCATGTCTGTGCAGAGTGCAAGCCGCACTTCTACCGGCCAGATATAGCGCACCTGGTGAAGGCCTCCCGCCCCTTTCAACACCTCAGCGTGGACTTCAAAGGGCCCCACCCCTTCACCGATCGCAACACGTATTTCCTGAATGTGATTGATGAGTACCCCTGGTTCCCTTTCGCCATCCCATGCCCCGATATGACTTCTGCCACGGTAATCAAAGCCCTGCACAGCATCTTCACTCTGTTCAGTTTCCCCACCTATATCCACAGCGATCGGGGATCCTCTTTCATGAGCGATGAGCTGCATCAGTTCCTGCTCAGCAAGGGCATCGTCTCGAGCAGGACGACCAGCTACAACCCCCGGGGGAACGGGCAGGTGGAGAGGGAGAACAGGACCATAATGGAAGGCCGTCCTGCTGGCCCTTTGGTCTAAAAATCTCCCGGTCTCCCGTTGGTAGGAGGTCCTCCCGACGCGCTCCACTCCATCCGTTCGCTCCTCTGCACCACGATTAATGAGACCCCTCACGAACGTGCGTGTGCCTTCCCCAGGAAGTCCACCTCCGGGGTCTCGCTCCCAACATGGCAGACAGTTCGTGGACACGTCCTCCTCCGGAAGCATGTGTGGACCCATAATTCGGACCCCTTGGTCAAAAAAGTCCACCTCTTGTATGCAAACCCGCAGTATGCCTACATGGCACACCCTGACGGGTGCCAAGACACAGTCTCCCTCCGGGACCTGGCACCCACGGGATCCCCACCCACGACCCACAACCTGACACCGCCGCCCCCCCTCCCCCCCGGTTGCCTCATTCACCCTTGCGCCACTCACCCTCCCTCCAACGAACCTCACCGCAGCCCCCACCCCAGCAGGGTTCGTCCTCCCACTGGTTCCACTCAGGGGTGACGAAGACGAGGACAACACGCTCCCGGAATCGCAGGTGACCAAGTCGGCACCCACATCACCACCAGGACTGAGGCGATCGCAGAGGAGGGTCAAGGCCCCCCGACAGACTTAACTTGTAATGTTTTCCACCATCCCTACCGGACTCTTTTTTTAAACAGGGCATGAATGCGGTAGTCACCAATTGTGGTATTTTATATGTATTACGGCACTGCCCGTATATTAGAGGTACAATGGTAAATCCCTGCCTGCTGACTCCGCCCAGCAGGCGGCGTATAAATGTGTGTGCTCTTCTGTGCTGCAGCCATTCTGGTTCCAGCTACAGGAGGCACAACACCTTATTCAATAAAGCCTCGATTGTTCCACCATTCTCGTCTTGCGGTAATTGACGGTACATCACACCCACTGGAATGTTGAAGGCGGAATTCCTGCCATATTCAGGCAGGTGGACATGCAACTTGGAAGTGAGGCCTTTGAGGCACGATCAATTGGACAAAGACGATAGTTGAATCCAACTGAGGCGTTACTGCTATCAGATGTGTGGCCTCCCACAGCAGCTGGCGAAATGGCTGCTAGCTGGAGGCCACGCATATTTATACCCCGCCTCCTGGGCGGAGCCAGCAGGCAGGAACTACCGGTGAACCTGTAGTGCAGGTTCTACCGTACATCCTCTAATACAGGTACAACAGTGGTTTACCACAGCCTTGGAGTTCAAATTTCTTTTGAGTCTCATGGTAAGCCTCCTGTGAGCTTACTACTTGCACTGGCAACCGAGATAAAAATCAAAGAAGAGTTCAAAGCAGTAAATGTGCATTCATGTCCGAAGTCTTTTGTTTCATCAAAGGAAACACATTTCCATTATCATTAGTCAGTTTCCAAACATGAACAGAATATCAAAACAGTGCTTGATTTGCAAAAAAATAAACTAAAATTAGAAAATATTCTCGCAAAAGATTGCAGCTTAAAATCAACTATTTTTCAATCCTCAAATGAACTGGAAATGGAACATGTATTTAAATTAATCTTCTTTGGACAGGCATACTTTTAAAAACGTTTTTTAATGTTTAAATCTTTTTATGAAATGGGACTGCACTTTCAGCCATTTATTCAGCTCAGTTGGTATAAATGGCCGCTTCAATCTGCTGTCTTAGGTATTAACAACAAAATTCTCCAGTGATCTCAAATGACAGATCAAATGACACACCAGCTGGGGTTTTCTCTTCAGTTTGATTGCCAAGTGACACATGAACAGGGTCATTAGAACATGCAGAACCTTGGATTGGAAGCTTGCCAATTTGGGTGAGTGATGATCATGCTGAAAGATATACATGTCTGCAGTTGCTTACAGGGACAGAGATGGGCACTTCAATTTTTTTTGCCGTGTAGGCATGAAAATCTTTGAGGTATGTCTCAGAAACCTCCCGCAGGACACCGTGCCTTCAATGGATGGGTGCAGAGAATTTGCTGATCTGATGTTCCTCAGTTAGTCCTCATCTTCTTCCTCCAAAAAGAAGAGAAATAAGGACGTTTCTGGGGGGATACCTATTGCACCACAAAGGCTGCTGGAGTACCCAAAAAAAGACAACCGCTCAGTAACTGCTATAGAATTTGCAATAACCTCAGCGACCACAGGAAAAAGCAAATTTGCTTCAGCAATGACCTGATAATGTGGCAGCCTCGCTATTAGTCTTTAGGTTTGTGTGTAAATTAGCACCTAGAAACCCTGAATTCCAGTTAATATGGTGGGTAAATAAAACAGCATTGAACAGGTGGGAATAACAGGGTTGAAAAATGTATTTATTGATATGTATTCATCTATGAGGTTTGCTGATTCTCCTAGCTATCATCAAAAACCCAATCAGAAAACTGGATAAAAGAAAATGGGCAGACGTCCAACTTTGCAGATCTTTTTTCAATGCTCCAAAGCTTGCCCATGCAATTCACCTCTGAAAATTGCAGATAATCTAATCTTGTGTGTTACTTCTGGATTAATTGAGGTGTGCCAAAATGGTATTTCTCATCTATTTCTATCCAAGTTTTTATAAGCATCAGCCGATATCTGGCCAGTAAGAGACGCAGGAGAACTTCTTGCCTATTAATCTTTCTTAACTTGATGCTGGAAATCATCGGGCTCGTTATAACTATTCACTGTCTGGCTAAATTCCACATCACGCAGGAAACAACTGTTACTCTTGTGTTCTGTGATTCCCCTGATCATGAAGACACACACAGAACAAATGTGTTCTCAGCCAGAACAATTATTTATTGTTAAACACGTGGGAAGGTAACTAACAGATCGATGTACAAACAAAGTTATTCAAGTTCCTACGGAGCCACTATAAGTGTGACTGCCCTACTACCAACTGCCGAGTCACGTCAGTCGCATGATGCATGTCTGGCGGTACCCACTGGCAGCAAGTCATACCTGTGATTACATACATTGATGGACAGCTTTATACATTTGTATATAGTTGACAATCAATATGCATGCATGCATATTAGCACATCCCTCATTCTTTGGAGATATAAGTATTTACAAATGCATATGCTGGACATTCTGTTATAACTTCAGTCTATCAGGCTTGCGCCTTATTCTGCTCGACGTTCTGAGCAACGGCTGAGCTGGTGAGCGTGCCCCATCTTCATCAACTGCAAGCCTTTCCCCCTGCAGATGCATCATTAGCCCCAGGCTGTGCTGGATAGCCGGTGTCTTCCTCCAGCTTGGGATTACATCCAAACGCTTCTACTGGGCTAAGCACAGAAGGTCATGTACTTTTAGGAGCACACATCAGTTCTGGCTCAGGAGTGAGCCATTCTCAGTGAGCATCATGTATGAGTGCAGTCCTGCTTGTTGAACGACCGTTGCCAGCTTCACCCATCCTTTGCCACTGGGGTCCTCACCTCTGACGGTGTCCCTTATCTGCAACAGCTGGAGCATCCTTGCATACCTATCGGAAACCTCTTCCTGCCTTTTTTTCTGAAGAACTAACTTCCTCTTGAGTCAACGATTGAAAGTGGAAGCCACCATGGAGGGCAGGGTTGTCCGCAGCTGCCTGTTCATGAGCAGTTATGCTGGTGACAGGCCATCTACCAGTGGGGCTGAATGATAACTGAGTAATGCCAGATACATATCTTTCCAGCTGTCAAGGACCTTTGTCAGCAACTGCTTCACTATTTGTATGCCCTTTTCCACCTTCCCATTCAATTGGGGATAGAGCGGGCTAGAAGTAATGTCTGAAGTCATATAGACGGGCAAACTCAGTCCATTCATGATTACTGAAGCACGGGACATAATCCGACATGACAATAGATGGCATGCCGTGCCGGGCAAAGATAGCTTTTGACATGCTGTATTACACAGCGAGCAGTTGCGTTAGCCAATTGCGCAACCTCTGAAGAGTTGGAGAAGTAGTTGATTATGACCAGGTAGTCACTCCCATTAAAATGGAACAAGTCCATACCCACTTTCTGCCACGGACTAGCAACAACGTCTTCTACATGCCTAGGTTCCTTGCTCTGTTTGCAGCGAAATTTCTGACATGTATCGCACTGATCGACCATACCTGCAATGTCCTGGGTGATGCCTGGCCAAGAGGTCACCTCCCGGGCCTTGCGCTTGCACTTCTCAATGCCCAGGTGCCCTTTGTAAAGTTTTGTAAGCATGAGCAGCCTCAGTGACTGCGAGATGACGATTCTGTGCTGCCGCAGGAGAAGACCATTCACCTCACTGAGTTCGGAACGTACATTACAATACGCAAAGCAGGAGCCTTTCGGACAACCCTCTTTGAGACATTTGATGTCCTTTTGAAGGACCAGATCCTTGGCTGTTTCCACCCTGATCAGCCGTGACTTTTTGTTGGAAATCGAAAGCGACGCAGCAATAGGATTGACATGCAGCTGAACTTCATCAGCCCCCAGATAGACATCATTGATGCAGCAACTCTTAAGAGCGTATCGGCGACTGCCAGAAAGTTGCCTGGTGTGTAGATCAGGTTAAAGTCTTAACGCTGGCGCTTCATCATTAGTAGTTGTATTCTAGGGGACATCTGATACAAGTTCTTTGTACTATTGCAACCAGTGGCCTGTGGTCCGTTTCTGCCAAAAACTAGACAGCCCATATATGTAGTCATGAAATTTTTCTAGGCCTGTGACTAGCCCTAGGCATTCCTTCTCCATTTACGCTCTGTTTCCTCATAGCTCTCAAAGCGTATGTAGCCGGCAGCCAATCACCACTTGCACCCTGCTGCATGAGTACTGCCCCAATGTTAAGTAATGGGTTAAGAGTTAAGTAATGCATTAAGAGACATTGCAATTAGTTATCTCATTTATTTTAAGAATCCAATGATTGACACTGATAAGTAAAGGGGCTTCAGGTGGCCCTTGTGTCAGGTGGTGTGTTGTTAAGAGTTTTGTGCAGAGGCTGTGGAAGTGAAATAAATGGTGTTTGGTGAAAAGGAACAGGACTATTGACTCTTCATACAACGGTAACTAAAACATATAACAATAGTAGCAGAGGATGGTTGCTGTGCAAATGTGAAGGTTTGAAAGATACAACTTTTCCTGATCAAACCAAGGAGTGAGTGAGAAGGAAAAAAAAGATACATGGCTGAACCCGGGATAAAGATGGCCGGATATGACTATCCCCCCTTATTTTCTGAAAGGGAATCGTACGACCAATGGAGAAGTGCAGTAGTTATGTGGACTAAGGTAACTGCCTTGGGAAAGAGAAAACAAGGTATGGCATTGGCTCTTTCTTTACCTTATGACAGTAAAATCCGAAACAAAGTGCTTTCTGAGCTGGAATTGGAAGAGTTAGACTCAGAAGAAGGTCTGGAGACTCTATTACATTATATGGATAAGATTTACAAGAAAGATGACTTATTAAGTGTGTATGAAGCATGGTCGGAATTTGATAAGTTCCGGAAAATAGAGGAATTTTCCATGGAAGACTATATAATGGAATTTGGCAGACTATATAAAAGGCTGCAGAAACACAACCTGGAATTTCCACAGTCTGTGTTGGCCTTTAAATTACTTGACTGTGCTAGAGTGAGCAACATGGGTAGGCTCCTGGTTTTGACAGGAGTTCAATTTACGGACGAGGATACCTTATTCGATCAGATGACAAAAGCTTTAAAGAAGTTTCTGGGGAAACATTTGATTCCGATGGCTCTGATGACTCAAATAGATCAGTCTGCTATAAAGCAGAATATGGAAGATACACTACTAACAGGATGGCAAAATTGTATGGCTACGAACAGGGCCCAAGACTATAGAAGGAGATCGAGACAAGGAAATTGTGAAGATAGAAACCCAGTTAGAAGTTACAGTAGGAAGATGAACCCCAGAAATGCACGGGGCATGATAAATCGATGTTTTCGATGTGACTCTCAATACCATTATGTCTTCAACTGTCCAAAACGTTATGATAGCAACACATGACACGGAAGAGTCAGAAGAGGAAAAAGATAGTGTTCAGAGAGAAGACATTGTCCTATTAACAAGCAATTGTACGCCAGTAATGAGGGTGTTGGTTGCAAAGTCCTTCAATTGTGCTGTATTGGACAGTTGCTGCACATCTACTGTGTGTGGAATTGACTGGTTAAAATGTTAGCTGGACTCCTTAAATGCTGAAAGTCGTAACAAGGTTAAGGAATTTGAAAGTTCCACAAGTTTCAGGTTTGGGGATGATAATACTCTGAAGTCGCGAAAAGAGTGGTGATACCTTGCAATATTGCCGGAGTGAATCATTTCATTAGCACGGATGTTGTATCAAGTGAGATACCGTTGCTTCTGAGCAGACCGTCGATGAAGAAAGCACACATGAAACTGGATATGGAACAGGATAAGGCAACAGTTTTTGGAAAGACGGTGGACTTACAATTTACACAGTCGGGACACTATTGTATTCCATTACTGAAAAATAATATTTCAAGTAGAGTGGTTAAGGATGTGTTAATGGCAGTTGAAAATGGGACTTTCGCTGATAAAAAGCTTGTGGTATTATAACTGCATAGGCAATTTGCATATCCGTCTCCTCGGAGGCTGAAACATTTATTAAAGGATGCAGGGGTAAGGGATGAAGACTATACTAAACTGATAGAACAGGTTAATGATTGCTGTGAAGTTTGTAGGAAGTACAGAAGGACACCAGCACGACCGATAGTAACCCTACCTTTGGCCAGGGATTTTAACAACATTGTGGCTGTGGACCTTAAGATCTGGGATAAGGTCATTTTTCCAAAAGGACAACGACCAAAATTTGGTACAAAGGTGACATACTTGTCTGAAGGGTCTAGTCAATGGATGGATGCAATTGTTATTAGAGCAGGGAAGGCCACTGGAAAGTATAAACATTAGTTGAATGTACAGCATTCAGGGGAGGGAGTTAAGACAATGGATTGGGAACACAAAGTTCAAAAATGGAGGTCACAGGAACGCAGTGCCAGTTCAGATAGTACATCGGTTAGTGAACAGGTCCGCATGAAAAGGTCAAGAATTTTGAAAGGACATCCCACAGCAGATCGGAAAGATCAAGCAGTAGCAGTACAGAACAAGTTACCAGGCGGGAGAGGGGACGTAGTTTATCAAGGTCTCGGAACATGAGTAAGGCTACGAATACGAATAGGAGTAGAAGCCCACATGCATGTGAGATTTTGGTGGCTTCCAATAAATTATATGAAAAGTTATCAAACATGCTAAACAGCAAGAACTGCATAGTTGGAGTGAATCTGGGGTATACACGGGAGTACCGGATAGGGGACAAAGAGCTCTGTCCCACAGATGGATTTGCACGGAAAATGTTCTTCCGGATGGAACTTATAAGGCAAAGGCCAGGCTTATGGCAAGGGGATTTGAAGAAAGCTTAATTTTAAAGATCTTCTTTTAGCCACGAAGGCATGGGAATGCAAATCGATAGATATGAAAGCTGCCTTCTTGGAGGGGCATCAGCTCCAGAGAGACATTTTTCTTTGTCCTCCTAAAGAAGCACCTAACACCAAAGGGATATTCTGGAAGTTGAACAAATATGTATGTGGTTTAAATGTTGCATCTAGAGTCTGGTATTTTTCGCGAACATCAGTTTTGTTAAAGTTAGGCTGTTAACAGTTGAAAGTAGATCCTGCAATGTTTTACTGGCACTATAAAGGGAACCTTTCTGGCATCTTTATGATGCATGTCAAATAATTTTTGTGGGGTGGGACTAGTGATTTTGAAGCTTTTGTAATCTCTGGTTTGAGGAAAGAATTCAGGGTCAGAAGTCAGGCTTCCGGTGCATTTAAATATATTGGACTGGAAATCGGACAGACTAAGTTCGGGGCAACCTTACGTCAGCAATCTTATTTGGAAAGCATCAGCCCAATAGCAATTAGTCGTGGCCAGGTTTTCACAAAAAGGTGTAAGGTTTCAAAGATGGAAAAAGAGCAACTGCAAAGCTTAATTGGGCAACTGAATTGGTTAGGTAGACAGACTAGACCGGACGTGAGTTTTGATGTCTTAGAGTGGAGTACAAAACTGAATGATCCCAAAGTGGAAGACATAATAAGAGCAAATAAAGCGTTTGGCCAAACTAAAAATGCAGGAGTGTGTTTTGAGGTTCCTGGTTTTAGGCTACTGTAGGCACTTGAAATTCATAGTTTATAGTGATGCGTCCTATACAAATCAAGCACAGGAGGTTTTCTAATTTTCCTCTTGAGGAACAATGGTAAATGTTGTCCTCTTGTGTGGGAAACAAAGAAAATAAGGAAAGTGGTCGAAAGCACTTTGGCTGCTGAGACGTTAAGCTTTGTAGAGGCGGTGGATGTGGCCTTTTATATATCTCAGATATAGACAGAAATTTTACTTTTGGATATTGTTAATGAAGGGCGCCTGTTTCTGTGATTTCTTTTTCCAAAAAAATAATTAAAAATTTGAAAACAAAAAAGAAGGGGGGAAATTGCGTGTGTGTTTTTGAGTTTCTTTAAATTTTGTTTTCACCTAATTATTTTTTTCTCCAAGGAAGGGGAGACTTAAGTAATGGGTTAAGAGTTAAGTAATGCATTAAGAGACATTGCAATTAGTTGTCTCATTTAGTTTAAGTATCCAATGATTGACACTGATATGTGAAGGGGCTTCAGGTGGCCCTTGTGTCAGGTGGTGTGTTGTTAAGAGTTTTGTGCAGAGGCTGTGGAACGAAAATAAATGGTGTTTGGTGAAAAGGAACAGGACTATTGACTCTTCATACAACGGTAACTAAAACGTATAACACCCAATACCATCCTGAGATGCATCAGTGGAAATATTGGTCTTCTTAGCCGGGTCAAAAAAGGCCAGAACGGGCGCCGTTGTCAGCGAGACGCACAGAGCTTTCCACTCCTGCTCGTGTTTTGGTGACCACTGAACGATGACATCTTTTTTTATGGATTCCCAGAGCTGGGCCGTCTTGGAGGAAAGGTTGGGAATAAACTAGCCCACAAAGTTAATCATTCCCAGTATGCGCAAATGCGCCCTTTTTGTCCGTGCGCCGTGGCATCTTAAGAATGGCTTTGATTTTTTTCATCTGGTTGCACACCTTTTGCCGAGAGCCGATCTTCTAGAAAAGTAATGGTGTCAACACTGACTTGGTATTTTGCCTGATTCAGCTTGAGGCCTTTCTTGCTGACTCTTTGGAGAATGAAGAAGCCTTGCATCATGCTCCTCACGTGTGCACCCCCAGATTATAATGTCATCGACATAGAAACAGATACCCAGTTATCCTTCCACTACGTGCTCCCTAGAACCGAAGGTACACATCCACTGTGCAGATAACTCACTTACCTGGTAGATCATGATGGCAGTTTCCGATGTGAGGTTATTTTCCCTCAACAATCGCTCTCGAAGCCTATCATCCGATGTCCCAAAAAACGATTTGGCCACAGATCACTGAAGACTGCAAATTTCAGAAATTGCATGACTGGGCCTTCAGATCCGTCGCAAAGTTATTGAACGATTCATTATCTTTTTTGGCATGGGTACGGAACCGTTATTTTTCAAAAATCTCATTCTTTCTTGGAGAACAGTGTCGATCGATGGGACGGTTCCTGTACTGTATTGTTCTTTGTTCTTTGAGGGTTTTGGCCAAAGTTGGTATCATGACCGGTGCAGGCTTGGAAGGCCGAAGGGCCTGTGCCTGTGCTGTATTGTTTTTTGAAGCGATTAATCACCTCATCATAACCCCCACTTCCCTCTTCGCTTTCACAAACAAAGAAATTATAAAAGTTCAAGTGCGTGAGGACCAGCTCCCATGAGCAGCTAGGCAATGCACCTTTCACCAGGCTGTGCCTGTAGGCCATGGACAAAACATAAGAGTCCAAACTGCTGTTTAAAAGCGTGCCAGTTTTTGTCTACATTACCAGGGACTTTAAGTTGGTGGGGTGCCTTTAAACCTTCCATCTCACACGTTGTCGTCATGTGTTCCATTGAGTCACAAAGATCCACTGTTCACCAGGTTTGTGGAGAAGTTGTTTGTTCTGATTTTATTAGTCTTCGGAGTAGTTTGTCTCGTTTTGTCTGCGGTTACCTTTAGTTATTCTGCACACTTGGTACCATGTTGTGTTCCATGGTTTCCCCTGATCATGAAGACACGCACAGAACATATATGTGATTAACCAGAACATTTATTTATTGTTAAACACGTGGGAAGGTAACTAACAGATCCATGTAAAAACAAAGTTATTCAAGTTCCTACGGAGCTACTCTAAGTGTGACTGCCCTAATATCCGTCCTACTACCAACTGCCGAGTCACATCAGTCACATGATGCATGTCTGGTGGCACCCACTGGCAGCAAGTCATACCTATGATTATATACATTGATGGACAGCTTTATACATTTGTATAAAGTTGTTCATCAATATGCATGTATGCATATTAGCACATCCCTCTTTCTTTAGAGATATAAGTAAAAGGCAGCAAGTCATATCTGTGATTTACATGCAATGATGAACAGCTTTATACATTTGTACAGATATATATAGTTACATACATATATGCATGTATGCATATCACCGCTACTCGGCAATGTCCTAGCACTTCAGCAGTGGTCTGCTAATGTGGCAGCCAGGGCTGGTTTAGCTCACTTGGCTAGAGAGCTGGTTTGTGATGCAGAGCAAGGCCAGCAGCGTGGGTTCAATTCCTGGATCTGCTAAGGTTATTTATGAAGGCCCGCTTTCTCAACTTTGCCCATTGCGAGGAGTGGGATCCTCAGGTTAAAATTACCACCAGTCAGCTCTCCCCCTCAAAGGGGAAAGCAACCTATGGTCAGCTGGGACTATGGCGACTTTACCTTACCCAGCACTGTATATTAACCTACTGTGCGATCAGGCGGATAATCCACACATTTTATTTCAATTCTGTGAAAACAAAGTAAACCAAAACAACTTAGAAGTACAAGGACCCCGGGGGGGGGGATTGTTGATAGAAAAGAATTCAACTGAACTGCACTCAATTCCTCATTCATAATATTGAACTGAACGAAATTGAATATTTTTTTTATGGACAATCAGTCACAAAACTCTACAAAGGAATTGTAGCCAACATTACACAGCTTGACTTCAACACCATTCATTGAATTACAGCATTCTCTTCACGGTACAATTTAATACCAGCAACAATGTCTATCCATCTCAGCATGTTGGAAACGGGGCAGATTGGAGCTGCTTCAAAGCAAAACAAAGGAGTGTGATTTTTAGAAAGATGGTATAACTGTAACTACATTTAATTGTTCATATTTGAATAAAGAGGTTGGCTCAGTTTTGAATCAGGAATGAAGCCGCTTAAAATACAATCAAATTAACATGTTTTCTTAAAAAGCAGAAGAATTTAAGTAAGATAAATATGCACAATAGTTGAAGTAAAATAATTTTTTTTTTAATAAAGCAAAACATAATTTGGAAGGTGGTCTTGAATAGCATTTTTGATGGTCTTAAATATCCAACCTAATCCATAATGCAGTGTGACTCAATGTTATTCTGCTGTAATACGTCAAATTTAATTAAGAGATAAAATTAAAACAGTAGCCAAATATAGAAGATTGCTCACATATAGGATAAGCTGCAAGTATGAAACAAAACAGTGCAAAATAACTAAATGCAGTGTGAATAATTAAAATAATTAAATGCAATGGGAATAAAGTTCAACTTAAACAGGGAGCAATCTACACAGCAGTGGATCGCTTGCACACTACACAACGACGGTGGTCCCATTCACACAACTCCATAGAGGGATCCATCGGTGACCTTCAAAGTAAGCCTGAGTGTTATACCAGCAGTGGGCACTGCTCCCGGTGGCATTGCCAGTATTGCTATCTACCTCTGATTAGCCAGCAGTCTTGGTGGACAGAATTCCACCTACTTGGGGCTTGATTGCGTGGGAGGCCCAACACTATCCAGGTAAGTGCCCGATTGTCTGGTAGTTGCATTGGGACTCCCAGAGAAAAGTGATATAGGATTCCCACATGTTCTCCCATCAGTGGGTGGGAGCCCATCACCAACATTAAATTGCTCCCATAAAGTATTGGAAAGCACTGGGACTGTATTGCTGTATTTTCAAACTTGAACAGACAGCATAACTGAGAATATTTCATGGGGCACTTTAGTTCTAAAGGATATCCATTAATTACCCATTCTCTCCCTCAGTACAAATAGCAGGCTATCCTCAGTGGCTATTTTTGAAAGTGGCAAAAAACTAAAAAAAAAACAATTATGATCAAATTATAACAGAGTAATCAGGTTATACTGTTCCAAGGTTCTGAATATTGTGGAAAAAAACTATTAAGTTGCTGATCCCCAATTCTTCAGCACAGTACAAACTATTAGGAAGTATTGAAAGAACAGTAAAAGAAAGCATTAAAATGTTGTTTTGGAAACATTTAAAGACAATAAATCGTTTTATGATATTTAAAGAATGGGATGCCATTTCCATTTACAAAACTCCTGTTTTCAGTGACAACTCATGTGCAAATCCCTGCAAAGCACGTCATGAAACAATTGCACCAAATATGTTTTGGGGTAAATACAATACCAACAGTAACTGTATAAGATAGACAGGGGCAGCACGGTAGCATTGAGGCAGCACGGTAGCATTGTGGATAGCACAATTGCTTCACAGCTCCAGGGTCCCAGGTTCAATACCAGCTTGGGTCACTGTCTGTGCGGAGTCTGGATATCCTCCCCGTGTGTGCGTGGGTTTCCTCCCACAGTCCAAAGATGTGCAGGTTAGGTGGATTGGCCATGATAAATTGCCCTTAGTGTCCAAAATTGCCCTTAGTGTTGGGTGGGGTTAGTGGGTTATGGGGATAGGGTGGAGGTGTTGACCTTGGGTACGGTGCTCTTTCCAAGAGCCGGTGCAGACTCGATGGGCCGAATGGCCTCCTTCTGCATTGTAAATTCTATGATAATCTTAAGAGGAACGGAACAGAGATTGATTTTTCACCAAAAAGAGTTCAACGTCACTGATAAAGATATTTTAAAATCTGTAACTGCCGTGCAATAATGTATTGAAATATGACCAGTAATATTGAATAACCATTGCCATTCATATTGACATACCTGTACAAAAAAACTTGCCCCATTTTGAAGGAATGCATCATTTCGTATTGGTAGCTTTAGGCTTATCTGTGATTGTCCTGGTGTGAAGATAATACTGTTTTTGCTAGAAATATTAAGGACATCATCCTTTGCTTTAGAAAGATCCATAACACCAGGAGGGATGTAAAGTACTGTGAAGTTTAATTTCACAACTCCAATGGTTCCATTGTGTCTGGCAAAACTCAACGAGAGAAACCGCCCAGCAGGACTACTCTCTATCTTCTGTTCTTCCTCTGAATGGAATTTAATTACGCCATAGACATCATCACTATCCTGAATATAGAAAATAATCTAAACAAGAGAAAGACAAAAAGTATAATCAACCTTATTTCCACCCTTGGGCTACCCCAATCATTTTATATCCACTTGATTGGTTACAATATTGCCAAAACCACAAGCCGCAACTGTTTCATTTGTCATTCATTTGTCACTTTTGTGATCTCACCAGGCTCTGAGAATTATGAAACCTACACGCATATATCATTTTACACGCTGCATTTATTCTAAATATTCACAGGTGATTGCTTCAAAGGTGATTGATATCCTTACATCTGCAAGAGTGGATATGGTTTTGGCAAAACTCAACGAAATACCCAATATAGAAAAAAACATCTTAGTTATCGGAAGGTTTTCTTAAAGAGTAATATGCCCAATGGTGTTACTAGGATGCAGCAAACAGCTGGCTGAAGAGCATTCCTGCCCATGAACAAAACTCTAGTCTAGATTTTCCTAAGCTGCTGCAAATGATGAGAAAGTTAAAGATTCAAGATAACATATAACCAGTTCTAACTTGCAGGCTAAATGTTATAAGTAGATATTATCCAAAACATATAATTCAGATTGGGACTCCAGCAGAGTACTGCACTGTCAGATGTGCCTCTTTCAGATGAGGCATTAAATCAAGCTCCACCTGTCTCCTCAGAAGATGTGAAAGACCCAGGGCGCGATTCTCCACTCCCGCGCCGAAGTGGCCGCGCCATCGTGAACGCCGTCGAGGTTCACGACGGCGCCAAACGGCCCCGATCCCGACCGATTCAGGGCCCGAAAATGGGCTAGGATCGGGGCCGTGAGAACCTCGGGGGGGCGTGCCGCGAAGGCCGCGTCGACACCGCGCGACGCCTGAATGATGCAGCGCTGCGCCATAAATTGCGCGATCCGCGCACAGAGGACCCGGAGGAGAACAGAGGAGATGGCTGAGCCCCGAAGAGCCGCATCGAGGTTCCGGGACACGGACCTGGACACCCTGGTGGATGAGGTGGAGCGGAGAAGGGACACCCTCTGCCCAAGACGTGGGCATCGCCAGCCATCCAGCGCGGTGAGGCGCAGCTGGCGGGAGGTGGGCACCGCAGTCAGTGCTGTGGGGTAGACCCCCCGGACGGGGGAGCAGTGCCGCAAGAAGCTGCACGACCTCACCCGGGCTACCAGGGTAAGTGCCATGAGGGCGCCCCCAGGCCCTCCCCCCGGCACGGGGGGGGGGGGGGGGGGGAGTGGGGTGTGGGAGGGGGGTTGGGGAGGGTCACGGTGCCCAACTGGACCCACATGAGCCCCGGGACCCCCCTGGAGCGAAGCCATGGCGTGCTGGCTCCTGAACCAGCAACAATGTTGTCAATATCTGCATCCCCTGATGATACCCGCCTAATGGTGATGCTTTACCCAACACCCCCCCCCCCCCAGGACAAGACAGCGCACAACCAGTGGGAGCGCATGAGAACCGGAGGGGGTTCTCCAGTCCTGCACCCCCTAACTGTTCACGAGCAGAGGGCCCTGGACCTCGCTGGGGGATCCGCCACCCGGGAGGTCGCGCCATGCCAGGTCGGAGGCGCAGAAGCAAGTGAGAGAACCCTGCATGTCCTCTCCACCCCCAACCCGTCATCGCCCCCCTCACACTCTGGCCAC
Source organism: Scyliorhinus torazame (assembly GCF_047496885.1). Lineage (NCBI taxonomy): Eukaryota > Metazoa > Chordata > Chondrichthyes > Carcharhiniformes > Scyliorhinidae > Scyliorhinus > Scyliorhinus torazame. Next base: position 91,428,058 of record NC_092715.1, on the reverse strand, counting down.
CGCACCTCCGATCCCATCCCCCCGCACACTCTGGCCACTGCACCCCCGATCCCATCCCCCCGCACACTCTGGCCACTGCACCCCCGATCCCATCCCCCCTCACACTCTGGCCACTGCACCCCCGATCCCATCCCCGCTCACACTGTGCACCCACCACCACCATACACCCGGGCCACCATGTCTAACGACTCCCGAATCTTTTATGTTCCCCAGGGCCATCCGCCGAACCTTCAGGGACGTCTCGCCCAGGAAGCAGCGCAACGCCGCCCACCACAACTGCACACAGGGACGCACGCCAGAGGTTGGCAGTTGGTCGGACAGGAGGGCAGACTTCACAGTCTGGGACACAGGACCGGGACGCTTAGACCACCGGGACCGACAGTAGTCAGGGGCACAGGGTGGACAGTCATGCCGAAGCCCACATCACGGCCACACACCCGCTGGATCGAACTGGAGGTCAAGACGACATGGCCCGCATGGAGCTTGCGCCGGGCCATGAGGGGGACCAGTACACACCAGACTTCTGGACGGATGATGACCTCGAGCTTGCGGCACTGCTGTCTCCCATACCGTTCATGATGAGGCTCCCGGGTCACTGTCTGGTGCGCACCCCACAGCCGAGCCGGTACAGCAGATGGAGTTTGGAGCAGCCGAGGGGCTGGACGGTCGGAGGGCAGCCCAGGCCCAGCAACCAGCTGCCACCCAGACGGTTCCCGGGTTCCTGGATGTAATTGACCCACCCGGACAACCGATGCGTGTGGACACCCAGGGACTGAGTAACGGGATGAGAGCCATCTTCCAGAACCTGCACATGCAGCTGGAGGAGTCTATCCGCGTCCAGGAGCAGGGAGTGGTGCCGCTCATCGCAGCCACCCAGGTCGACACCGCACGGGTGGCGTCCACGGTGGAGGCAATGGGTGAAGGGGTTTCGGCCATGGGTCAGGTTCTGCAAGGCATTGGGCTTCACGTGCATGCGTCATCCATGGCCCAGGAGAGGGCTGCCCTCTCACAGGCAGCCATCTCACAGAGCCAACACGACATTGCCGCCGCTCTCCGGGCCCTGGCTGAATCTCACCATGCCATGGCCCAGTCCCAGCAAGCGATGGCACTGTCCCAGCAGTTGGTTGCGGAGAGCATTGACCACCTGCCGCACGTGATGGATGGCGTCGCGCACTCACAGGTCGAGATCGCACAGACCTTGGCAGGAATGTGGCACTCTCTGGGCCCCGTCTCGGCGAACATTCGGACCGTGGTCGATACCGCTGCAGGCCTCCAGGACTGGCAGCGCCAGGTGTCGGGGGTGCGACGGGGCATGTCTCCGAGCGCATCTCTGTCCCACAGTGAGGCCCGGGGGCCACTGGGCTCCCCGAGGGAGGAGGTGGTTCTGGGGCCCGTCCCGGTAGCTCCATCAAGGGACGTCCCGGTACACTTGGCCTCCCCCCGTTCCGTCCCTGGCGCATCTGGTGGGGAGCGGGCAGGTCAGGGTGGTACCACGCCATCCAGCACGCCTGCCGAGCAGCCTGGCCCATCGAAGCCGGGCCGCCCAGGAAACGTGTGCCGACGGGGAGCCATGTCGCAGGGTGTGATTCTCAGCAGTCCACCTCCACTCCTGCTGTATCATCTGGGAACACACCTAGACGTAGTGGTAGGGCCCGTAAGGCAAAGTCGTTAGGCACGTAAGAATTTGGCACGGGTGCAGGGCACAGTCTTGTTGTAGTGGGTAGGGCACCTATGGTTACCACACGAATAAACGCACTGTTAAATTTGACTTGTAAGACTGTGTGCTATGTCCGGTGCCAGGGGGCTCGTGAGGGTGCCCGATTGGCGTAGTGGTATACGAGCCTTTCAAGGTCTGTTCCGGATGTACTGACCCTTTCCCCCCGCCGCCCCCCATAATCGGACACCGTTGTCCTCGGTACACCGACGCCAGCCACCCCACGGGCATGTGGTGAAATATCCGTCACGAAGGCTGTGAGCACCGGAGTGCGTGGTTCAGCTATAGCCATGAGTCAGACCTCGGCTGGCAAATCTGAGCACACAGCTCATCGCAGAGCAGGCTGTCATCATTTAACATGGCACTGATCACACCCGCTTACCCAATCATCAATGTTGTGCAATCCCGTAGTGCCGCAGTGGTAAGGTGATGTGGAATTGTTGCCGTGAACACGGTGCGGGGGGGGGGGGCGCTGTGTGGTGCCCGTGCACAGGAGTGACGGTGCAAGTGGCAGTGTTCAGCGAATCCCACCCCCACAGTGCGTGAACCGTGCGGCCATCAACGCTTCGCGTGCCCGCTGTCCGCGGCGGTGCCGTCGCGCAGCCTCCTGGGCGTAACGAGCAGCCAGGCAGTGTCTGCGTCCTGCGCCCCTCCCACACCCTGATGCGCCCCATCATCCTCATCCTCCGCATCCTCCTCTTCCCCATCCCCCTCGTGTGCGTTGGCTCTGGTGCCGTCGGGTCCTCCCTCCGGCTCCTCCACCAGGTCATCTCCCCTCTGCATGGCTATGTTGTGCAGCACACAGCAGACCACAACCATGCGACCGACCCTGTCGGGTTGGTACTGCAGGGCCCCTCCTGATCGGTCCAGGCATCTGAAGCGCACCTTCAGCAGGCCGAAGCACCGCTCCACCACACCCCTGGTTGCTGCATGTGCGTCGTTGTACAGGCTCTCCGCGTTGGGCTGAGGCCTCCGTATTGGCGTCATCAGCCATGACCTCAACGGATAGCCCTTGTCGCCCAGCAACCAGCCCCTCAGCCGGGGGGGGCATCCATCGAACATTGCGGGGTGAACGACTGTGCCAGAATGTAGGCGTCATGCACACTGCCGGGGTACTTTGCACACACGTGCATGATCTTCATGTGAGGGTCGCACACCACCTGAATGTTCATGGAGTATGCGCCCTTTCTGTTCATGAACACGTCCCTACTGTCTGCAGGCGGGCGCATGGGGACGTGCACACCATCGATGACACCCTGGACCATCGGTATCCCGGCCACCTTGGCGAATCCACGTGCCCGTGCTTCCTGCTGTGCTCAATCCTCGGGGAATTGAATGTACCTGTCCGCGATGGCGTACAAGGCGTCGGTGACGGCCCTGATACACCTGTGGACCGATGCCTGTGATATCCCGGATAGGTCCCCGCTCGGCGCCTGGAAGGAACCGGTCGCATAGAAGTTTAGGGCCACCGTCACCTTGACGGAGACTGGTATCGAGTGTCCTCCTCCCATTCCACGTGGTGCGAGGTGCGCCACGAGCTGGCATATATGTGCAACCGTCTCCCTGCTGAACCGTAGTCTCCTCCTGCATGTGATGTCCGTTAGGGCCTCGAACGACATTCTGTCACGGTACACCCTCGGCCTTGCTGGGCGCCTGTGGCGCCCTGGTACCACCATCAGTGGCTCCTCCTGCTCCTCCTCCTCCTCCTGCTCCCTCCCAAGCACTTTCTCTGCATTCCTCGCCATCTGGCGGTCAATGTTCCCCTCAGCATCCCCCTGTACATTCGGGTCCTGAGCGCCTGTGGCCTGCGCGGCGATGACGGGCCACTCCGCGGCCATCGCCTCTGCTGCACCGGCGACCGCTACATCTGCAGCCACTGTGGGCCGTCCGGCTCTATGCTGCCGGATGGCAAACTCCAGAACTGCGGCTCCAACCACGGCAGTGAACATCGCTGTCTGGTTGGCATACATGGTGACTGCAGGAGGGTGGTGGGGGGCAGAGAAACGACATGTTACACGGAGGTTCTTCCACTCCTCGTCAGCCGGGCTGCATGGGATCCTTGTGTGTCCCGGTGGCCTGGTCACGCTGCAGATACGCAGCCAGCTTAACACCTGGTCACTGTCTGCGCCCAACGGTCAGTTCACACCGTACTGCTCACCAGTGTGCCACTCGCCTGTGCCCATCAGCCACACGCACCCTGCGGCCGTGTCCTCGTCATCGTCCTGCCATATCAGGGCGGCAGACCTGTGGCATCCGCGGATGGACGATACCATCCACACTCTCCCTCACCCCCCTACCACCTACACTCTCCCTCACCCCCCTCCCACCTGCACACTCTCCCTCACCCCCCTCCCACCTGCACACTCTCCCTCACCCCCCTCCCACCTACACTCTCCCTCACCCCCCTCCCACCTGCACACTCTCCCTCACCCCCCTCCCACCTGCACACTCTCCCTCACCCCCCTCCCACCTGCACACTCTCCCTCACCCCCCTCCCACCTGCACGCTCTCCCTCACCCCCCTCCCACCTGCACGCTCTCCCTCACCCCCCCTCCCACCTGCACGCTCTCCCTCACCCCCCTCCCACCTGCACGCTCTCCCACCCCCCCCCACCTGCACGCTCTCCCACCCCCCCTCCCACTGCACGCCGCTCCCTCATCCCCCCCACCTGCACGCTCTCCCACCCCCCCTCCCGCCTGCACGCTCTCCCACCCCCCACCCCTCCCACCTGCATGCTCTCCCAACCTCCACCCCTCCCACCTGCACGCTCTCCCACCCCCCACCCCTCCCACCTGCACGCTCTCCCACCCCCCACCCCTCCCACCTGCATGCTCTCCCAACCTCCACCCTTCCCACCTGCACACTCTCCCACCCCCCCCCCCCACCTGCACGCTCTCCCACCCCTCCCACCTGCTTGCTCTCCCAACCTCCACCCCCCCCCCCCACCTGCACACTCTCCCGCACCCCCCTTTTGGCCGCAGCCTTCTCGGGGAAGCCGACCCGGTCTCCGGGCGCTGCGCAACAGTCCGCTCACCTCCTCCCTGCTCAGTGTCAGCCAGCGCGACTGGCTGACGACTTTAAAAAGCAGGTGTGAACGGCGACGGCGTGAACTGGGGTCACGCCGTCGGGACTTCGGCCCATCCAAGCCTGAGAATAGCAGGGGTGCCGGAGAATCGCCGTTTTGGGTGTCTCGGGCGATTCTCCGGCCTGCACAGCGCGGAGATCGACGGGGCCGTTCCCGCCGCTTGGGAGAATTGCAGGAGAGCGTAGGACCGGCGTCGCCGGAAATTTTGGCGGCCCAGGTGATTCTCCCATCCGGCGCGGGAGTGGAGAATCGCGCCCCCTGTGCCACTCTTTCAAGAGGAACAGGTGCCATGATCAGCCATGATCTCATTGAATGGCGGAGCAGGCTCGAAGGGCCAGAAGGCCTACTCCTGTTCCTAGTTCCTATATTCTTATGTTCATTGCTACCCTGGTCAATATTCCTCAGCCAAGTAGGAATTGTGCATCTTTTTATACATCTCGTGTCCGTTATACTTTTTTACACTTTGGGGGCGTGTGGGAAGTCAAGCGGACGACATTCAGTACTGCTCTGCAAATGCGGGGAACAGGCACCATGGACACCGAAGGGAGCAAGTGAGATGCCCTCTCCAGTTGCCTCTATGCAGCTCAAGGACATCGTAGCTGCTGGCCAGGTGCTGTGGGAGGGGTCCTTCAAGGAGGGGGGGGTTGAGTGGGGGGCGGATTTGGGTTATGTGAAGCACTGAAGCCATCTTTATTCCTTGTGAACACCCTTAACAGGACAAACCACAGCTGCAAGCTGTCTGTCCTACAAAACTCTCCCAGGACAGAGCCATTCTGCAGTTTGTCTCTTGAAAGTCCATTTTTCACCCCTTGAAGTTTCTCCTTTTTTCTTGCTTATTTAAAGTCCATTTCGAAGTTTCAATACATTTTGTATTTTCAATGCTGTACATTGCCTTCTTTTCTACCTTTGTACTTGGTTGTTTCACACCCCATTGACTGTGACAAGGCTCTAGTTTGACAGCTGAAAGCTATCTCAAAGGAGGGATTAGCCTTGTTACATGTGAAAACACTCGATAGTGCCAGAACTCTCACCTCCTTGAAAGGTCAGGTGGCCCGTCTGAGAGAGATCTTTCCAGACTGGGTGTCCTGCAATCTTGGATGCCTGAACAGTGTGCCTGCAACCAAGGTGCATTAGCACCACAGAGGCAACTGGCAACACTCGTACATTAAACAGCAGGGGTTCACCACTGAGGACCCTCTCGCGGCCAAAAGGTAACTATCTGGATGAATGGAAGAGAGCTGAGCACAGCCTCTCTGATGTTGCTGACAGTGGCCTGGGGTCTAGGAACTTCGGAATTGGCGAGAGTGAGTATGCAGAGCAAAGGTTGCCAGCACGACGGGCTCGCTGGATGGCAGGCGGGACAGCCACGTTAAGGACATGGGAGGACTTCCCATTGGGCTTGAAGGCACAGTGCAAGCTCTGGCATGCCAGGTGTATTGATGTCATGACAGCAGTAAGATCTTGAGTTGTCCAAGGCTGGGTATCAACCGCATATATTTGTATCTTCCTTCGTTGACTCTAGTTATATCTCGTGTATGAATATATCTGCGATAGTTTCTTAGAATAGTATGTAATGGAACCTACGAGGGAACAAGCGGTCCTAGATCTGGTCCTGTGTAATGAGACAGGATTGATTAATGATCTCATAGTTAGGGATCCTCTCGGAAGGAGCGATCACAATATGGTGGAATTTAAAATACAGATCGAGAGTGAGAAGGTAAAATCAAACACGAGTGTTTTGTGCTTAAACAAAGGAGATTACAATGGGATGAGAGAGGAGCTAGCTCGGGTAGACTTGGAGCAAAGACTTTATGGTGAAACAGTTGAGGAACAGTGGAGAACCTTCCAAGCGATTTTTCACAGTGCTCAGCAAAGGTTTATAACAACAAAAAGGAAGGTAGAAAGAGGGAAAATCGACCGTGGATATCTAAGGAAATAAGGGAGAGTATCAAATTGAAGGAAAAAGCATACAAAGTGGCAAAGATTAGTGGGAGACTAGAGGACTGGGAAATCTTCAGGAGGCAACAGAAAGCTACTAAAAAAGCTATAAAGAAGAGTAAGATAGATTATGAGAGTAAACTTGCTCAGAATATAAAAACAGATAGGAAAGGTCTCTACAAATATATAAAACAAAAAAGAGTGGCTAAGGTAAATATTGGTTCTTTAGAGGATGAGAAGGGAGATTTAATAATGGGAGATGAGGAAATGGCTGAGGAACTGAACAGGTTTTTTGGGTCGGTCTTCACAGTGGAAGACACAAATAACATGCCAATGACTTATGGAAATGAGGCTATGGCAGATGAGGACCTTGAGATGATTGTGAACAATCGTGGGCCCAACACTGATCCCTGAGGGACACCACTAGCTACTGATTGCCAACCAGAGAAACACCCATTAATCCCCACTCTTTGCTTTCTATTAATTAATCAATCCGCTAGCCATGCTACTACTTTACCCTTAATGCCATGCATCTTTATCTTATGCAGTAACCTTTTGTGTGGCACCTTGTCAAAAGCTTTCTGGAGATCCAGCTATACCACATCCATTGGCTCCCCGTTATCTATCGCACTGGTAATGTCATCAAAAAATTCCACTAAATTAGTGCCTCATCAATGGGCCCACGATTGTTCACAATTTACACAGATGATTTGGAGTTGGGGACCAAGTGCAATGTGCCCAAGTTTGCAGACGACACTAAGATGAGTGGTAAAGCAAAAAGTGCAGAGGATACCAGATGTCTGCAGAGAGATTTGGATAGATTAAGTGAATGGGCTAGGGTCGGGCAGATGGAATACAATGTTGACAATCCAATTGTGAGGTTATCAATTTTGGTAAGAATAACAGCAAATGGGATTACTATTTAAATGATAAAATATTAAGACATGCTGCTGCATGGGTGTGCTAGTGCATGACTCACAAAAAGTTGGTTTACAGGTGCAACAGGTGATTAAGAAGGCAAATGAAGTTTTGTCCTTCATTGCTAGAGGGTTGGAGTTTAAGGCTAGAGAGGTTATGCTGCAATTGTATAAGGTGTTAGTGAGGCCACACCTGGAGTAGTGTGTTTAGTTTTGGTCTCCTTACCTGAAAAAGGACGTACTGGCGCTGGAGGGTGTGCAGAGGAGATTCACTAGGTTAATCCCAGAGCTGAAGGGGTTGGATTACGAAGAGAGGTTGAGTAGACAGGGACTGTACTCGTTGGAATTTAGAAGGATGGGGGGGGGGGATCTTCTAGAAACGTATAAAATTATGAAGGGAATAGATAGGATAGATGCGGGCAGGTTGTTTCCATTGGTGGGTGAAAGCAGAACTAGGGGGCATAGCCTCAAAATAAGGGAAGTAGATTTAGGACTGAGCTTAGGAAGAACTTCTTCAACCAAAGGGTTGTGAATCTATGGAATTCCTTGCCCAGTGAAGCAGTTGAGGCTCCTTCATTAAATGTTTTTAAGATAAAGATAGATAGTTTTTTGAAGAATAAAGGGATTAAGGGTTATGGTGTCGGGACGGAAAGTGGAGCTGAGTCCACAAAAGATCAGTCATGATTTCAATGAATGGTGGAGCAAGCTCGAGGGGCCAGATGGCCTACTCCTGCTCCTAGTTCTTATGTTCTGATGTGTCCTCTCTCAGTCCAGCAAGTCTGGCCACTACAACCATTTGGCCATCATCATTCTGTCTCATCACTCTCAGCTGTATCACTCGCCAAGTCTGGGTCAGGGGATGACGCCTTCAATGGCAAGGGTGGAGGGACACTGTCCAGATAGCTTGCATAGTGGCCGAGGGCACCAGGCACAGTGATGGGTGGTCAGCTGCCAGGATCATGTGGACAAGTGATTGTGGGGAGGGTTGGGATATCTCTCTCCTACTCCACATCCTACCAGATAAAAAATGAATTTTGAAATCGATCCAGCTGAGATGGTGGTGATCCTGATGGTCACATCCGAGGCGGGCAAATGTCGCCGATTGCATCAAGGTCAATGGATGCTGGAGCCGTCATCACAGCAGTAGGGAGTCACCACTTGGGCTCAAGACCCACCAGCCCATCAGGCTGAGGCGGGGGCCAGAAAGGTGCATCAACACACCGACGATGTGCTCGGGTGTACAGGGCTCGATGGTCCTTCAACCATGTGCCACAGAAGACTGCACCTCACCAGGATGACAGTGCGGCGCCTGTGCCATGCCCTCGCGGACCTGGGACCCCGCGGATGAGGAGGACACCCACTTGTCCGCGAAGGTCATGGGTGCCCTTGGTTCAAATGCCATTGGGCCATTCCAGGGTTCGAGCAGGGACCCGTTGACATCTCGCAGTCGGTGGCCCACAGGTGCATCTGAGAATTCATGAACTCGCTGTATGCCTGGGAATCCAACTACATCAACCACCACCTGGAGCATGCCCACAAGATTCCCAGGCCACAGGATCCACCGCCATTTCATGTGACAATTATCCACTCCATAACTATGATTACTGACCTCATAGTACCCACTTGGTGCTCCTACAACTTCTTAATCTTCTGTGGTCAAGTGCTATATCTAGGTGTTGCCTCAGGATGCACAGAGGTGGAGGCTGCCTGCCTTTGATCGTCCGCAGGAGGCCTAGAACCAGAGGTCCCCGACCGACTTGTCTAGCCATGGCACCCTGTTCTGGCCGCTGCGCTTGAGATGCGGTATCAGAAGGGAAGGGGAGCCAAAAGAACAGTGGACTGCGTGAGTCACATTGGTGGAAGATCTTGTGATAGGTTCCAGCATTTCCTCCTCCCTCTGAATGCTTGTTGACCCCAAGGGATGGTGGGCCAGTTGTACTGACCTCCAGAAACCCGAGTGATCTGGTGCTGGCAGTCCTGGAGGCCCCTCATTCTCTGCACCACAGGGTCAAAGTCCTCAGTGATAAACATCTGTGACTGGGCCATGCTCTGGAGTGCCTCAGCAATGTTCACCTATGTCTGGGACATTGCCCTCAGTGAGTGGGACACGATGTTGAGGACCTCAGCCACGGTTGTGAGAGACTGAGCCATGCCTTGGACTGCTCCACTCATGGCTCGGATGTCGTGCTGGGAACGTCAGAGTGCGCCATGATATATGCATTGTGCATGCTAATGGAAAGCACATGCAGCTAGTGATCACACACAAACTGCATGTTCAGGGAGTGGAACCCCTTCCTGTTGATGAAGGGCACCCGCTGTCGAGCCAGTGCTTGGAGGGCGAAAAGAGTGCCATTGATAACCCTCTGGACCTGGGGCATGGCAGAGAATCCTGCAGCTTGGGCATTCTGCTGAGCCTGGTCCAGTTTAAAGGTGATGTAGTTAGCTCCCCGAACGCAGTGTATCCGTAACATTGCAGATGCACTTGTACATGGATGCTTGTGATGTCCCACACAGGTCCCCGCTCGAGTCCTGGAAGACCCAAAGCATAAAAGCTGATGGCAACGATTAAATTTACAGCCACCGTGAGCAGGTGTCCTCCTCCTACTGCTCGTTGAGTCCACCACCACCTGGCACAGGTGCCGCACGGTCTCCTTGGTGAGGCAGAGTCAATTTCGGCACAAATCATCTGGCAGCTCCTCGAAGGACCAGTGCCAACAGACACGGGGCCTGATGTGGTGCAGTCTTGCTTCTCCCCATCCTCGGTCTGACGGACAGCCGGAACCTGAGCCTCTCCAGCTGATCCCCTGCTGTTGTGGGCAGGCTCCTGTCGTGCAGGGTCTTGCCTGGGCTGGCATTGGCGCACTTGTCACCATGCATCCGTGATGGCAGCAGCAACCGGACATACAGCGAGCATCACCAGCTGTGTTCCGAATTGTATATCTGCGGTGGTGGTGGGCAGCGAGAGAGATAGAGAGACAGTCAGCAAAATCAGGACCCCCCCTCCCCCCCCCGAAAGTCACCCTGCATGCGACTTCTGAGCTACCCTCACCATTCCCCCACCCGGCACAGCGTTAATGAGCTACTGGCCACATCTGGAATCTTGCATGATCACTTACACTGCCCCATGTATGTCTACAGCCTCCAGTCCATGTGACTTCTCCCTTCACGCTCTGCATGATGGTGAGCCTATGCTCTGGTGACAGTGGATGCCCCTGTGCGGCCCCATGGCCGCAAGGCTCATGCCTTGCCGATGACTCCCTGGTCCACTGAGTTATGCTTGGGTATTGAGCCTGGGCTATAGCCAGAGTCTCCTTGAGGATGGACTGTCAAGTGGAGGCTGTAGGTTAGCAGGATTCTGGGAGGGCACATGTTCTCACAGAGGCAAGGAAGGATAGCCAGTCGATAATCAGCGTTGAATGCGATGCCACCTTCTTCCTGACAAGTCACCGCATTCCTACCAGCAAGGCAGCCACCAAACTACATGTCACTTCACCACAGACTTGCAGCCCCATCGCCATTCCCCAAACCAAGCCCCCCCCTCACTTCTAGATTATGTACTTCCCACTGCAGCCCCGTTCCTAGCAGTGACTTGCATTTAGCCCATGATTTGTAAAGCCACTACCCTCACAATCCCTCCGTGCATAATGGGGAGTTAATGGCCACCACAAAAGGTGTTAGCAATGGGCATTCTGTGAGACTTCGGAGTGGTTAGATAGAAATCTCACTAGTAAAGTTTTTACTCTGACCAGCGCTGTGTGCCAATGAGGGTTTCAGCTGTCACTGGTGCATGAGAGATTTGTGTGGAGTGAACTCTGCTAATCCCCTGCTTCATCTGCTGTGGAGCTGGACTTCTAAGGAGTCCAATGAGGTGTCCCAAGACATGGTGGTCCTACGAGACAGCTTGGCCACACCAATCCTGTTGATTAGAGTTCTGATACACAAGGATTTCAAGATGGGCGGGGTAAATAGAAATCTACATGATCAGGAGACCTCAGAGCATTTCTATGAAACTGACAGCATTCAACAGTTCAAACAGTCAGGTGCCTGAAACTAACTCCCAAGGAGCGAGTTGCTCGCTTTTCACCATTGCAAAGGGGGTTCAGGCAGAGCACCCCACACAGAGTTCGGATCCTTGTCACCAAATTGGCCCCCACTAGCCCCAGGTCAGCAGACATACACCCCAGCAACCCCGAAAAAATATTGTTTCCTTGCTCTTCTGCAAATCACACTGTCCTGGGGAGGAAAGCCCGTTATGGCCAGCGGGGTGGGAACAGAAATTCGGGGCAGGTCTGCGATCCCATTTTGAGCCGACTCGGGAGTCTCCGCCCATTCCTGATTTTAGCGTGGCGGGGATGGGAGAATCGACCCTTAGTAATTTTTCGGGAAATTGGCTCCCTTTTTGTGCAATAAGTTGCTTTTTATTGTATTTTGCGTTTTTAGGATTCCTGGTAGATGAAGAGATAATTGCAGATGTGTGAAAAAGCCTGCATGGCTTGAATTAAATAAAGCCATACACATGGACTGATTGTTTGTCTAAACTAGAATATTGACTGCATTTCTTTTGTTAAGTATAACTTTTGTTGCTTAATGAATTGTACTGAGACCACCCCATCAATTGTCTCTGGCGGGAATTCTCCAGCCGTTGGGATTGTCTGCTCTCCCCAGCAGCGCACCCCCATCCACGGGTTTCCCTGCAGCATAGGGTGATTTCAATGGGAAATCCCATTCATTAGCGGCGTGAGTAGAGAAATCCGCCGCCAGCAAACAGTAGTAGAGGTATTACGGTACCTGGTAATGTTGGAACACCATTGGTAGAAATTGTATGCTTCCTACTGGTCAAGCTGTATGGTAGCTCCACCCTGCCAGGCGGGGTATAAGAGCCCGTGATGCCCCAGCGGCCTTCATTCTGTACCTGAGATACTGTGGGAAACATCTAGCTTATTAAAGCCTTCAGTTGAACTACAACCTCGCTTTAGTGGTCATTGATCGTGCATCACAGTGTACCACTGAGAGGCACGCGGCTGGGGGACTGGAGAATCCAGCCGTCCTTGTCCAAATTTATTGTCCGATCTTTGAATCTCTTACATCACTAAAATAGATTATTTATTGATGCAACGCTGAGCAAGACTTCTGAAGTACACTAGCGACAGTGAAGAGTTTTTCATCCAGAGGTTGTGAAAGGTGCTTCATAAATGCAAGTACTTGCGTTATTTTCACTCATATCATCTATTAGCCACTAAAATGTTATTCAAAGCAATTTCTATATTTTCAGGGGTATACCCAAGAAAATTATAATGCATCTCTCAACAAACATTTTAATAAACTTACTTGCATGGGTTCATCTAGTTCTGCTCCTCCCTTTATTGTACTGTTTAGAAGTTGGAAAAGGTAAGCCTCTGCTTCCTCTGGCAAAGTATCATTAATGATGGTGAGGTGCACAGTGGCCAGCATCTGTCCTTCCACAAGGTTTAGAGTTCCTGAAGCTGGCATTAGGTCTACCGTGACAGCAGTAGAGTCACTACCATTCCTTGTAATAAGCCAGTTCACAGAAACGTTACCATGAGTCCCACCATTTCTTACAATAGTAATTCCATCAAATCTGCAATCAGAATATCCAGGAAAGGATTACTGCATGGGTTAACAAACACTATAACAACAATTAGATTTGTACGAGCTGTCATTCTTTCAGTTACTTTTATTTTAATTGATCAGTTTGGATCAACCATATAAAATGTGACATCACATTAGCCACATGTAGTTTTAATTACTGCTCTGCTATCAAAAAATAACTTACTAACGTCATAAAAGACTCCAAATATATATTTTTTAAATCACCGTCAGAGCCCCCTCACCGTCCGAGATCACCCCCTCCCCCAGCTCACTGCAGAGCATGAGGCCGGCGGTAATCACTGATCTCAATAAACGGAGACCAGATATGATGACGACGCCAGGGGTCTTGGAGGCCATTGGAGCGCCTCGTTATCAGAGACAGGGCAGGGCACTGAGATTGGCATTGCCAGGGTGCCAAGAGGCACTACCAAGGGTGACACCTGAAGGGGGGGGGGGGGGTTGAGGTGGGGAGTGGGGCTTTAAAGGGAGGGATGTGGCTCTCGGGTTGTCTGGAGATCGGGGCACTCTTTAAAAATGATGCCCGATCTCAAAGGTGCCGGGTCCTGCACTTCTCTTTCCCAGTGGGAATCTCCCCAGGCTCTAATAAAATGACTAAATCTGGGTAGATTGCGATGGAAATCATGCCGAAACAGTCAGCAGGAATCTCACCAGTTTTTCCGCCTGAAATGACACTCGGGGCACAATTCTCCGGCCTCGCTAACCTCTCGTTCAAGCGAAACGAGGCCGGTAAACAGCGGGAGAGGCAAAAAAACGAGAACCACGGCAGGCGTCAAACAGTTTGCGATGCAACCGGCCCGCTCCCATAGGCTAAATCAGGGCCACACCGTAGCGTGGCAAGAAACCAATGGGGCTCATTTAGCACAGGGCTAAAGAGCTGGCTTTTAAAGCAGACCAAGGCAGGCCAGCAGCACGGATCAATTCCCGTACCAGCCTCCCCGAACAGGTGCTGGAATGTGGCGACTAGGGGCTTTTCACAGTAACTTCATTTGAAGCCTACTTGTGACAATAAGCTAATTTCATTTAATTTCAATTATCACCACTTAAGCCCCATTTCTATACAATTAACGGAACCACCCAATAGCCAACAGTGACTCGTCATTCAGTGGCCTCACCAGCAAGTGCTCACGCTGGCGCTGATTAGTACTTCTTTTGCAAAAGGTGGACCTGGCGGAAGGGCTTCTATGGGGAGTCAAGGAGGGGAGTTGCCATCTTTGATCACAGGCAAAGAGCCCGAGGGTGCTGGGCTTGCCACCCCAGTGCTCGGTAAGGGGTGGAGGACCCTCTGCAGGGGTGGGCCGCCATGGGAGGATGAGCGGCGGAGGAAACCAGGGGGCAACCGCTCGCAGCACCTCCATGCCGACCCCTGGAATGTGTGTACCCGTTCATGGGGCAACCCTTGCCCCTGCCGGTCTGCCCCTGAAGGCTAAAGGCCAATAAATCAAATGGATTCCCGTGGGTAGGTGGGCCATATAGCATGTGGGAGTCATGGCCTAGTATCCCAATCAAACCTTGGTGCCTGAACACTGCGGGAAGCAACACCATACATGCAACAGCCAACATCCGAACATGTAGGGGATGGAGCACAGCTCCCTGGACATGTGCATAGCTGGAGGGTGGGTGGGTGCCAGGGAGAGGGGGGTGCCTGGAGAGATAAGCCAAGGGTTCAGAGGTCAGCCCGCATCACTGAAGGTGACAGAGGCATCATACTGGTTGTGCACAAAGGTGTTTATTGTGATTGACAATTTGCCATTCTCCCGATGGTGCTGCCCCTCCCCCACCCCCAGTACCCCTCCCCATTGTGCCGTCTGTGATCCTTTATGTGCTTTGCCCTCCTAGCTCTAACACTACGTTGAGGTGTGTCCCCAGAATGCACATATGAGGTGGAAGCAGCTCGCTGCTTACGTTGTCCTTCGATGCCCCTGGTGAGCGTCTTCGGGGGACTCTGGTGTCAGAGGGCCCAGCTCACTTGTCGGCTGCACAGGCTCCCCCTGTCCCGTGTGCTGGCTGCGGTCTCATCAGAGGGGTGGAACTCGGGGGAGCTGGTGGCTACCGTCGTCACTCCATGGAACAGTTCAGGGTAGCCACCTCCTGCTTGGTGCCCATAGTACCCTGGAGTTCACCTTGGACGGAGTGGCAGCTGGTCTGAGCCCCGGCTACCCCTGCATCATCTGGCTCTGCCAGACCTGGCATTTCCCCATGGTCCATAGCATTGTTTCTACGCCCTTGGCGATACTCCTCAGTGACTGGGACATCCTCTGCAGCGCCCTGGCGATGCCCACCTGCAACTGGGACAAGCTCCGCAGCGCCTCGGCCATCCCCATCCAAAAGCGGGACATGTTCTGCAGAACCTTATCAAGGTCAGCCTGGTACTGGGTGACATACCCAGATAGGCAAACATTCTGTCAAGACCCTCAGCCATGGCCTTCACCGACTGCACAACGCCTTGGATACCTTCATTAATGGTGCCAACGTCGTGTACTAGGCTCTCCACTGCAGTCGCCACCCCAGCAGTGTTGGCCTCAGTGCCATGCACTGCCGGCGGCATCTCCTGCGCCCGTAGCTTCTGGACCTTCTCCAAGTGGCTATGGATCTGCTGGAGTAATGCTGACATCACCCTTTCCCGTCTGCTCCCTCGCGTCTCCATCAGCTCCACAGGTTTTGCATCTGGCTGGGACCTGGAATCCAGCAGGCCTCCACCTGCTGTCTCGCCTGGAGGTTCCTGCCTCCACCGGATGTACATCAGCAGCTGTGTGGTGCTCACCAGATTGTGCCCCCGAAGCCTGACCACAAACATTCCCACCGAGGTATGTGTATCTGCGCTGGTGGAGAGTGAGGATGACAGCTGTGCCATGACTATTCCGTGGCATCCTCGGAGCTCTCCTCCGAGGTGATCACCTGGTCGGCTGGATAGAGTGCCGCCCGGGATGGGCTGGAACCATCGACTGGAGGACCTGCGGGAGAATGGACATGTGGTCATTGGGAGGGATGGGTCAATCAGTCCGAAAGGCAATAACTCACGTTGACCGGTACCCCGGTGGAGCCCAGTGGTTTCTCACCTCTGCGACGTCCGCCTGCCTCCACGTGGGTGACCACTCTGTCCTCGGCCACCCCAGTCACCTCCAGGACACTCTCCTTGAAGGAGGTGAGGATTCTTAAGATTGGCACACCACCGCCAGTCTGAGCTCTCTCCCAGCTATTATGGGAGAGCTTTTCCTGAGGAGACATGGAGAGGGCATCATTAGCCACATGCGTGGTTCAGTGTGTGAGGGAAGGTGTGAAGAGGAGGGATGGGGGGAGGGGTTGGAACGAGGGTTGGGGGGTCACATGGAGAGTTGGGAGGTGGATGCCCCCGTGGGGATGGACATGTCTTGGGGCGGAGGCGGGCGGTGGTGTCTACTCACTCGTGCTGCCTGGTGTAGGAACAGAAACATAGAGGCCAGTCCTGGTTGTCCTATGGCTAACCTTCCAGGAGCCCCAGGGGAACAGGTCATCCCTCCCGGCATCCACGGTGTCTGGTAGCCTCCCCAGGTCAGCGTCCAAATCTTGGGGCTGGTCTCCTCAGCGCCATTGTTGCGAGCTAACTGGGGTTGGCTGGGCAACTGCTGCTTAAGTACTGCTCGGCCTTGTTAGCAGAGGGCTTGCAAGTGCGGTGCTGGCGAATCGGCTGCCGAGCCTTCATTTGTGTCGAGAAGCCTGTGAGGCCTCGTGAAGAGAATCTGGTATTTATCGGGAAACTCGTGGCTATTTCCGCTCGCCACAACTCTTAGAACTCTTTCTGGAGAATCGCAACCACAATCAGTATTTTGGGAGAATTCCGCCCGGTGTCTCCGATCCTATGTTAATTCTGAAACACTCACTAACCTTCTTGGGCGACTATGATATATTTCTTTGACAAATTGGATTCTATTCTTTCTAACATGTTCCCAGATCTGAGCTTTCCTACCTTTCCACTCCCCTTATACTTGCCTCACTGTCTAGCCTCTTTGTGCTCCTTACCCCCTTACCTCTATCTTTACTCCTTAAAACTCCAACTTTTCCAAACTGATTACATCAATCCTGTTTTGGTGCTTCCCAATTCCACTCACTGCTTCGTCCCTGCAAACTCTTTTATCCCCCACTGTCCCAGGCACTCATTGTTCCAAGACCACCTTAATTCCTCAATTAAAGTAGCCTTTGCAATGCGTATGGTTCTGGTAAACAACTCTGCTCCAGTGAACTCCTCTGGCACTGCATCTCCAAGCATACCCTTTAGTCTTTCAGCACCACTTATTACCATCCCTCAGTTTCACTAATGGCAGCTCATCATTCAGTCACCTGGACCATACCCTTCTGGAACTCCATCCCTTAGCATCTTCACTTTGGCTTCTCCTTCCCTGCCTTCAAGAAATACAAGGTCCTCTTCTTCAACAGAGCTTTGACTCCCTCTGGTCTGCTTATATTTTTATAGAGCTCATTATATATTCATAGCACGTTAATGAACTTGAGTCTTTCAAATAGATCAGTAAATAAGGAACATGATCATTAGATTACCAAGTAACAGTAAATTAACTTCAATTATTCTGCTCAGGAGCAATCTCAGTTGTCCTCTTATGATTTAGAAAATTGCATCATTAAAAGAAAAACTGAAGTCAGTGGTCACAGTGACTCTAGCCAGATTTGATACTACAAAACATCAAAAACATGCAATATTGCCTCTGTAAACCAAAGAATATTACTGAAAATAGTAATGCACAAAGCCGTAACGTAGAAACATCCTACCTTGTGGTCATGTCTTCATTAACAACAACATTTTGTGCCAGAAGACCGCTGCTAATGGACAGAACTCCGTGAGGTTTGTCATTTGGCTCAATAATAATCTGAGCTGTATTGGGAGCTATCAGCACAGCATCTCCCTTGATTGTATCTTCAAGTAACACAATCTGAAATGACTCTGCAATTTCAGGGGTAGGATCATTGATAATCTGAAATTTCAGATTTACTTCATAAACGTAAGGCGGGAAAATAATTGTTCTATTTGGATGAAGATCAATAAAATCAGATTGTAACAATGCACTGGCAGAACTGTTGCCAGTTACTATCTGGTAATTAATAGAAACCAGAGCATCATCAGAACCAATTATTTTTCCAGACTGGTCCTTCCCACGAATAACTGGTATTGTAATCACATCATCTGTCTCTGACACGGTGTACAATGCTCGAGCTAATCGCACTGGACTGTCATTTTTGTTGATTTTAAGTTGAAAGCTGCTTTGTGTAGCATTGATTTCAGCTCCTCCCTCCACACTCATCAGCTGTATAGTGAAAACTTCATCATTTTCAGGGATCTGGAAAAATAAAATGAAGTTAATTGCATAAATTTCTGGTGGTTGAGGAGGGAAGCAGCATCACCCATTATAAGACATGGATTTGGGGCAGTACCACAGGTGTTATATCTCATTTAAATTTTCTCCAAATCCCAGGTAGAGGGAAAGAAGGAGCAGGCCCATCCCATCACGTCTTGAGATGTATCTGATGGGGGTTCTGAAGCCATCCTCCAAATTAAGTTCCTGAAATTTTCTTAAGTTTAACTAAAGTTCCACCCTCAGAAGTGCAAGACAGTGATCTGATTCTCCTTCAGCCTGTTTTCGGAAATGCCCTTAGAAGCGCAAGTCTTCTGTGAGGCAGCACGGTGGCTCAGCGGTTAGCACTGCTGCCTCACAGCGCTAGGGACCCAAGCTCGATTCCAGCCTTGGGTGACTGTGTGGAGTTTGTACTTTCTCCCTGTGTCTGCGTGGCTTTCCTCTGGGTGCTCCAGTTTCCTTCCACAGTTAAAGATGTGCAGGTTAGGTGGATTGTCCATGCTAAATTGACCCTTCGTGTCCAGGGATGTACAGGTTAGACAGGCTCTTTTGAAGGGTCGCTGCAGACTCAATGAGCCGAATGAGCTCCTTCTGCATTGTAAGAATTTGATGATGGTGATTATGATAATTACCCTGCCATTGTTCAACAGAATGGGTTATATGATTTAGTCTATGGACACATGGGGGTCCCACATTATCACATTACTTTGACAGCAATGGAACCGTAGAAGTTGGGGGTTTTGAGCTTTACATAACTGTGATGTTTGAGTCTAAAGTTGACGCATTTGTAAAGAGGCATTTTAGTTAAAAAGTAATACTGTATAAAAATCTGCCAATAGGGTGTGCTGAAGGCAGAGCCCCTGATGTATTTCTCTTTGGTGTAGAAAAGAATAAAAGGGGCCTTCCTGTCTTGGTCGGCATTTCAGTTCAGAAGCAGTTGTGTGTATGTTTGTGCTTGGATTCTTAACTGTTTGGAAGTGACAAAACACTTCAATTTCTGAATAATGAATCCGCATAGAAGGTTGGAATCCACACAGCTTTACTGTTGGACAAAGGATATTCATAAAAATTCTAAAATATCACAGATTTGCATTTTTTAAAGTGGGTGCAGTATGAAACAATGCAATTTAAGTAATTCACTTCGCACATCACTTATCATACGTTATGGGAGAACCAAAAATTAACATGACAATCAGGTCAGGATAAATTCAGCATGCAGTTCATTATTTGTGTCAATATAATTTCTATGTTAAATTAGTCACAGGGGAATTAGACTTTTGACTAGAAACTTGAACAAAAAGAGTGTCTACTGTCCCTGAGTATGTGCGCTGAACAATTTTATTCAGTTACAAGTTAACTCTTGCTGACCTGCTTGATAGTCTTTTTGAAGACTTATGGGAGAATTCAGCCTGCTTAGACATAGGGCACGATTCTCCCCAGAAAATTTCTAAATTAATTTGTGGTAGGTTTTTCAGGGAGTTTCCGGCAAGTTCCCCACAGCTATTCAATGACACTTCGTCACTTTTTGGGGTACTGGGGAGTTTCTCACTGGTTTAGACCACACTTAGAATTTTATTTAGCACTGGGGCGCTGAATTCAGAGATTGGACCGCCATTTTGAAAGGATGCCCTGATCTTTAAGTGAGCTTGTTGGTCCCCCACATCCCCCACCCATGGGCAATGTCACCCACCCACACACACATGGGTCCTTTGCAGCCCTCCCACTTCAGGCCCTCCCAAGCCACCTTACAGCACCCCTTCCTTTCCAGGACCCTCACCCATCACCATCAGTAAACCTAGCTGATCTTTTATTGTGCATCTCAAGATTTTGGTTTCACACTGAGTCATGCTCCCACCCATCCCAATGGCCCGTCATACCTTCCAGGACCCTCACCCATCACCCCCCCAATCTCCCGGAAGTCCCCACTTACCTTCCCTGTACACCTCCCCCCCGCACCCTACCCTCCTTTCATGGGCATAGATTCCTTGGGCCCACCCTTGGCAGTGCCACCAGGACATCCTTACAGGCAGTGCTGCAGCCAGCTTGGCAGTGCCAAGGTGTCCACATTTCAGGGAGAGAGGCAGGGCGTCACCCTGCACTGACCTTAACCACCCAGGCATCTCCAATGGCCCTGGAGACCCCCCCCCTCCGCCCCGCCCCCCACCCCCAGGTACCGTTCCACCTGGTCCACATTTGTGTGGATCAGCACTGATTAGCTCCTGGCTACAGCCTCCCTGGGAAACCAGTAAATCGAGGGAGGCCTGTGTATCTCGGGTAAGGAGGTCTTGAGACCTACTTCCAGGAGTGCCATTTGGTCCCACCCCTTTGAGCAGCTCCAAATATAAGAACGACATGAGGTCACCCAACCAAGCAGAGGCACTGGGCGGAGCAGGAGAGCTCCACCAAAGCAGAAGTCAGATCCGGGCTACTAACGAGGCAAAGGCGAGGACTTCCGCCTTTTGCAGCCCCATCTACAGCTCTGGCGAGTCTGATACCCCGAAAAAGACTATCAGCGGACATGGCTCCAGATCAACACTAAGTATATCTGGCATGGTATTGAAGAGAAAGAGAGATCCAAAAGCTGATTAACTTGGGACAAGATGGTAGCACAAGTGATTAGCACTGTGGCTTCACAGCGCCAGGGTCCCAGGTTCGATTCCCTGCTGGGTCACTGACTGTGCGGAGTCTGCACGTTCTCCCCGTGTCTGCGTGGGTTTCCTCCGGGTGCTCCAGTTTCCTCCCACAGTCCAAAGACGTGCAGGTTAGGTGGATTGGCCATGATAAATTACCCTTAGTGACTGAAAAAGGTTAGGAGGGGTTATTGGGTAACGGGGATAGGGCTTAAGTGGGTCGGTGCAGACTCGATGGGCCGAATGGCCTCCTTCTGCACTGCATGTTCTATGTCCTATGTTCCAGGACCAGAAATAATGCTCACAGCTGTCCTCTACCCCAGAGAAAATTCCACTCATCCTCGCCCTGGTCAGATGAGCCCTGTGCACAACCTTGAACTGGATCAGGCTAAGCTGAACACAAGAGGACATGGAGTTGACCCCGTGAAGAGCCTCGCTCCAAACCTCAATCATCCAGGATAGGACTCAATTAACCCCGTCATTTCACCTTAACCTCCTTCAATGGAGCCAATTCTGCTGATAGGATCTGGCTGTCTGTGCACAAAATAATGACCCCTCCCCACCACAACCCAGCCAAAGACAAAATCCACTTCAACAGGGAGGAGGGTAGTGGCAAGAGGGAAAGGCCTTGCACGAACCAGAAAGTATATGAAGCTTTTGGAACCAGGGAATTGAAATTTCCCCGACAGCTCCTTAAAGCTGGCAAACCTTCCCTCCACAAAAAAAGTCCACAAACCTCTCCAAGCCCTTCCCTTCCCATCACCTAAACGTTGAGTCCAAACCCACTGGCAAAGCAAGGTGAGTATAGATAGGGAAGAGCAAAGACATGGATCTAAGTTTAACATGTTGTCTGAACTGCTTCCACATTCTCAGGGTGGACACAAGTGCCGGTTGATGAAAATCTTGACGGAGAGAAAAGCAGCGATGCGGTTACTAATGCTAGAACCCTTACAGAACTCTCCTTCATTTGCCCCCATATGGAACCTAGATCACTAAATCACCACATTACCTTCACAATATTGGCAAATACTCTTGACCTTTTTAGTGGGCCATTCAATCCCCCTGATTTTGCAGGTGAGCAAATGAACTGATGCCTCCCAACCCCCAACCCACCCCCCACCCCCCCACCCCACATCGCGATCTGGAATCAGTCATTTCCACGAAGAGGGATTATCTAACAGCTGTGTAGAAATTGCACCAACTGGCCCACTCAAGGTGGCCACCAAACACACTAATAAGATTAAGCAAAGAAAATTCTGCAGCCATCGTCATTCAACTATCCCTGTCCCCCACTCCCCTATTTCCTGCCCTCAGACACTAATACACCCACATCTGCATGCGGAAAACAGTAAGGCAAACATTGGGCAGCACGGCAGCATTGTGGTTAGCACAATTGCTTCACAGCTCCAGGGTCCCAGGTTCGATTCCCGGCTTGGGTCACTGTCTGTGCGGAGTCTGCACGTTTTCCCCGTGTGTGCGTGGGTTTCCTCCGGGTGCTCCGGTTTCCTCCCACAGTCCAAAGATGTGCGGGTTAGGTGGATTGGCCATGATAAATTGCCCTTAGTGTCCAAAATTGCCCTTAGTGTTGGGAGGGATTAATGGGTAATGGGGATAGTGTGGAGGTGTGGGCCTGGGTAGGGTGCTCTTTCCAAGAGCTGTTGCAGACTCGATGGGCCGAATGGCTTCCTTCTGCACTGTAAATTCTTTGATAAAGCACTAAAACCTACTTCGAATCAACCTAGAAGAAAAACACTAAGCTCATTATCGAAAACAAAACAATACAATGAGCTGCAGGCAACCCCTCAGCACCATTCCTGTTAGCTAACTCTTTGGCTAGCAGGACGGCTCCCACCCAGCATGAAAAAAATGCTTACAGAAAAGAGACACAAAGTATAAAAAACCCTTAAAACATAGTATTCCAACAGGGAGTTATATATTTTCACAACAGTTAGAACAAAAAGTGCAAAAACCCACATAAAATTAAACCTCCTATTAAGTCCAATTTGCAAAACGTTCAACAAAAACAAACAGTAAAATGCAAACAATTGCCCATCCCCAATATCCAAAAATAATCCGTTGGGCTCGGTCCAGCTCGGGAGGAAAAGCGAGTACCCTCCCCCTATCTTCCCAAACATCTTCGTAAAATACTCAGAGAATTGGGCCTTCTATCTGCTTTATATTTTGCCATCTGGACGATTCTCCAAATCAGTCACTTTGGCTTTCAGCACTTTATGCGCATCGAGCAGGGGCAATCTGGTCGCTGTGCCTCGAAAGGGCCACCTCCATGTTTTGTATCATGTCACCATGCGCTTTTACCACTTCATTGGTCCTCTTCAGCGCCAAATGAATGGGAGCCAAGGGCCCTTCCATTGATTTGCGGAGGTCCCCCGACTCAACCTGCCAGTGTTTGTCAAATTCTGCCACCAAGGTGCTAGTAAGCATCTCAGCCGTTAATGGAGTGGCCAGAGTCACAGAAGATGCCTCCGCCATTTTCTCTACCGATGAGCCCAGAGAAGCCTCTGATTCAGTCGATGGACTTCTACTTTCAGGCTTTTTTCCCCCGGGGTTTTCTAGGCATTTCACCAATGTAGGTATTTTATTCCATTAAACGAGTAGATTTTTAAATGAAAATACTACCAGAAACAAAGCGAAAAGGGCTAAAAGAACAGTATCCTAGCAGGGTTCACCTTGTGCACATCTTCCCCTTACATTAACTCCACTTGCAGTCCCCTGTCTTTTATCTTAATGAAGCAAATTAACCCATTTATTTTAAATAGGTCAACTGTTCAAATAACAGGAAGAATGTCATGTGAACATTTCACACAGTCATCTGCTTTTATCAGCAGCAGTCATTTCTAGATTCATGTGTTTGATCCCCAAGGTCTGCGCAGCCTATTGTCTTTTTCACACCAGCTCAATTAGCAAAGTAAATTAGATAACATGCATACAAATGTTCTTCATTCAGGTATTACGTAATTTCCTGATGAAAGTACAAATGACACAACTTCCTTCAAGTCTAAACTAAAGACCAGGGACTAGCGACACTAATTTCAACTGAGCTTGTGGCCTTTCGATGAGAATTTGTCACAATTACAGTGGGCATCAGTCGAAACAAAAATAACCATGTACTGTTGGGGCTTATTCCTCCCTAATAAGTTGGGCGGTCTTATGAGGGAAGGTTGGATAAGCGATGCTTGTATCGTATCCATTGGAATTTAAAAGAGTTGATTGAAACATGGGTCCCAAGGAGTCTTGACAGGGTGGATGCGGGAGAATCTAGAACTGGGGGTCACTACTTAAAATAAGGGGTCGGTCATTGAAGACAAGAGATGAGGATTCTCTCAGGAGGATCGTGAGTCTTTGGAACTCTCTTCCTCAAAAGGCTCAAGGGGCTGAGTCGCCTACTCCTGCATCTAGTCCTTATGTTCATATGTGTGGCTGAAAAGCATTTCATTCCATATAGAATGTTTACAATTTGCATTCTTTCGGACTGTTTCTCTCACCTGGTCATCTATAATGGAAAGGTTAAAAACTACCACTGCTCTCCCAGGAGGAAGAATGATGTTTCCCCTTGCCGGGCTGATGTCTTCATCTGCAGAATTTGGGCCTGCTGTAATCTGCCAGTACAAATACAATATAATAATTATGACAAGATAGTTATTCATTTTTATACAAGTGGTGAAATTCTTCAGGTAGATGATATTGCAACAGAGAGCATTACACAATTACAATTTCACACAATGGCATAATGGAATGCACCTGCAATCTTCATATTAACATAATCTGCTTTTAAAATGAGGATTTATACTCCTATAGTCACCATTTAATGTAAGGCATAACGTTTTTTTTTTAATCCTCATTGATACCAACAGGAATTATTTGACATAAAAGAAATGCCCTCTATGAATTTATAAGTAAAATTATGGTTCATAATTGGCACAAAATAATGGAGCAAGCGTCGTCTCTCAGCTGCTCAAACATTTGGGTTCTCACTCTCAGTCTTGCCTTCAAGTAAAGAGTTTTAAAGAGGTGATGTTGAGTGGAGGTCAAACATTTTCCGAGTAAAAGAGGAAAGGAAAATAAGAAAACTGTTTATTTTTATTAATAAGATTCAGGGAACGCCTAAAGTTTATACATTAGCCAAACTTCCAACAAATAAGTTTCCAGTTTAAAAAGAAAACATTTAAATAATGTGCAAGACCTGCGACACTATTCACTCAAACTGTCTCCTTACTTTGGTGATTAATTTTTTTCAAAACATTGTTTTAACATCAAACTTAATTTTCCCACAATAAGACGCTGTAAATATAAATAAACAACAAACTGAATAAACAACCAATAGTCATATTCAAGACTCAGTAAACCTAGCTGATCTTTTATTGTGCATCTCAAGATTTTGGTTTCACACTGAGTCATGCTCCCACCCATCCCAATGGCCCGTCATATCTTCCCTGGTACGTCCATGCCCATTCAGCCAGTATACACTCTCTACAGAACTAGTGAACCCTATATTAACATTGGCCTATGTGGAACTGCTTTAAAAATACAGAAGCTACATGCATTTACCACTTCCATCTATGCTGCTCATCACTTGACAGAGAGCTGAGACTCCCATTAAAAGATGTGAGTGACTCTTACAACACAGGTGCGAAGATCCTTTATGGCTTCATGATGTTATATTAAGCTATTTTTCTGTGATCTCCTTTGCCAATTGTACAATGTTTACATGTACAGGATAAAGGGCATATAAAATTTATATTATTGATACTTTAATGGACTGGTTGATTGACATTTCTGTAGGGTTGTAGCAACAGCAGTCATTTTAGGAAAATTATGAAGAGGATTTTTAAGCAGTTTCACACATGCCATTGGGACTGTACGGTTCATTGATTCTGTACAGAGTGCATATTGAGTGAATGGGCAAAGATGTACCAAGAGCAAGTATAAAGGTTACGAGGAGCCAGTGGGGTGGGTGGGTACATGAGTTGGCCTGGGGAATGGATGGGAGCCATGAGGGCTGGACAAACTAAAATATAAGCCAACAACCGGACAACATTTCAGAGAACTACGTTGGGCTATTTAAACAGCCCGCCTTGGTATTCTTTCAGGGTACTTTGGCACCGAACACATCCTGGAGGTTACCACTAACCAGAAATTGAATTGCACAAGCCTGCCCACCATCTACAAAGCACAAGTAAGGAGTATGATGGAATACTCTCTCCTTGCCTGGATGAGTGGAGCTCTAAAAATACTCATGAAGCACGACACTGTCCAGGACAAAGCAGCCCACCTGATTGGCACCCCATGCACTGTCTTCAACATTCACTCGCTCCAATACCAATGCACAGTGGCAGTAGCATGTACCATCTACCACCAAGAAAATGCACTGCAGAAACTCATCAAGGCTCCTTCGATAGCACCTTCCCAACGTGCAACCTGAACCACTTAGAAGGACAAGGGCAACAGATGCATGGGAAAACTACCACCTGCAAATTCTCCTCCAAGACATTCACTCCTAACTTGGAACTAAATTGCCATTCCTTCGCTGTCGTTGTATCAAAATCCTACAACTGTTAAATAAGTTAAGAGCCCATGGTATTAAGGGTAAGATCCTGGCATGGATAGAGGATTGGCTGACTGGCAGAAGACAGAGAGTGGTGATAAAGGGGTCTTTTTCAGGATGACAGCCAGTGACTAGTGGTGTGCCTCAGGGGTCTGTGCTGGGACCACATTTCACAATATGCATTAATGATCTGGAAGAAGGAACTAAAGGCACTGTTGCTAAGTTTGCAGATGATACAAAGATCTGTAGAGGGAAAGGTAGTATTGAGGAAGCAGGGAGGCTGCAGAAGGATTTGGACAGACTAGGAGAGTGGTCAATGAAGTGGCAGATGGAATACAATGTGGAAAAGAGTGAGGTTATGCACTTTGGAAGGAGGAATTTAGGCACAGGCTATTTTCTAAATGGGGAAATGCTTAGGAAATCAGAAGCACAAAGGACTTGGGAGTCCTTGATCATGATTCTCTTAAGGTTAATGTGCAGGTTCAGTCGGCAGTTCGGAAGGCAAAAGCAATGTTAGCATTCATGTTGAGAGGGCTAGAATACAAGACCAGGGATGTATGTCTGAGGCTGTATAAGGCTCTGGTCAGACCAAACTTGGAGTACTGTGAGCAGTTTTGGACCCCGTATCTAAGGAAGGATGTGCTGGTCTTGGAAAGGGTCCAGAGGAGGTTCACAAGAATGATCCCTGAAATGAAGAGCTTGTCATATGAGGAACGGTTGATGATGCTGGGTCTGTACTTGTTGGAGTTTAGAAGGATGAGGGGAGATCTTATTGAAACTTACAGGATACTGAGAGGCCTGGATAGAGTGGATGTGGAGAGGATGTTTCCATTGATAAACTAGAACCAGAGGACACAATCTGAGACTAAAGGGACGATCCTTTAAAGCTTAAATGAGGAGGAATTTCTTCAGCCAAAGGATGGTGAATCTGTGGAACTCTTTGCCGCAGAAGGCTGTGGAGGTCAAATCACAGAGTGTCTTTAAGACAGCGATAGATAGGTTCTTGATTAATATGGTCTTAAAACTACCTTCCTAACAGCACTGTGGGTATACCACCTACTTCTCGAGGGCAATTATGGATGGACAATAAATATTAACCAAGCCTGGGAGCTAACACATTTTGAAAAACTCAGCTGCCTGAGTTTTCAATCTGCCTCCAGGGATGGCAGGGCTAACTCCATCCGGTTGGGAAATTTTCTAACTCGAGCTATCAACTCAAAGACAAAAATCTAGCCCTATGATCAGCCTTATGGCTCTTCTCTGCTCTGGCTCCAAGTCTGTAGAGTTTAATCATGACTCCTTTGACTTGTACTTTTCGGTTTTGGTTATGGAATTAAGTCTAGTATTCACTTTACCAATTGCAGTTCTGCATCGATTGGGCATTGTGCACATTAAGCCCATGAAAGTTCCGTGTTTATAATTCACCTTTAGCTATTTTTACACTATTCATGGATAACATGTTGTCCATTTTCCCTTCCCTATGTCTATTATAGTTAATTTGTCCACATTAAATTTTGCCTGTTCTATTCACTCGCATATTTAGCCAATTTGCTCTGTAATTTCACAACTGCCTCCATTTGCTACCACTGGCCCTCCCAGTTTGCGGCTATCTGAAAATGCAATTAATTTAATTGGTTTTCTGAATCATTGATGTAAATTAGAAGGACTTGTGATCCTTTCAACAATCAGTGAGATCCCACTCAGTTTAAACAAGTATCCATTTATTTGCCATTCAACTACTTTTACATGCATACCCACTAGGGTAGCATTTTCAGTCAGCAATTTGAGAGTTCAAGCCTCACTCTCGGACTTGAGCACAGAATCCAGGCGAACATTGTTTTAGTGCAGTCCTGGAGGCATACCACATTTTTAGATATGTCATCTGTATTTCTTTTGGTTAACCGAGACATTATTATCTATTTAGAAAGTTCTTTAAACAATGCCAGGCAATTCTCAAAGTGTCCTGGTCGACTTTCTTCTCTCCATTTTGTCACATCTGCCTACATAACAAATCATGCATTTTTAAAATAACTCATTGGCTATAGAGTACATACTGAGGATCCCACAGGCCCTACATTAACGCAAGGTTTTCCTATCTGGAGGTTATTATAATTTTATGGTCAAATAAAAACAAACAATAAAATCACTAAAAAATACACATTATATAGGAAATTGGATGCTGTTCTGGAAAGGCAAATATTCAAAAATATGTTGAAAGAAAGTAGCCGTAGAATAGTAAAGGACTTCCAAAGAGGATTTCAATGGAAGAGGTCCCATCAGAAATCATATCCATCAGGTCCAAAAACCATGATACTAATTGTTATTTAAGTCAGGTGACTACCTGTTAACAAGTGACCTGTGCTACGTTAATTAGCCAGCAGCAGTATACCAAATACTGGTTTTGGTTATTCAGCCAAGATGAGACTGAAAAATAATTTGATATCACTTACCACAAAGTACACAGTTATGGTCCCATAGGTTCCTTTCATTCTGATTAGAGTAAGCGGCACACATTCATTTCTATTCCTTGCCTCATCCAGTATAACGATGGAAGACTGAGGGAAAGATGGCGAAATATAACTTCAGCAATATACCTCTCAGCCTGAACAACACAGGCAGATCCATAACCTTGACAACACCTAACTCTCACAGGCAAATTAATCTAATTTATAAAGTGGTTCAGTAATAGTGTTATATGGGAAACCCATTTTGAAAAAAACTTTCAATCTCAAGATAAATATGGGTTGCAAAATTTAAAAAGCCAAGTTTTAATATAAATGAGCTAATGGCATGTAAGTCAATGATGGCTGTTGTCACGTGTTAGGAATAAAGCGTTCATTAAGATAAAATATGGCTGTTTTGTGGAAGCGGAAAATGTTTTGCCACCTTGCCAATAAGATTGCCAGTACTGACTATGTTCCTTCAACAATAGATAGAGATAGAAAGCTCTGTCTGCATCACTCAAGCATATTCTCACTGTGTAATGCTTTCATTTCCTGCATGTGCATTCTCGCAGGTAACCAATTCTGACATTAATACTGTATAGACATTAATATTGCAGAGAAATTGGATTTGGCTCATTCATTTATTTTCAGACATTTAGGCCGGATTCTTCAGGGCTGCCTGCTAGCCGCGAGATTCGCAATGCCCCCCAGAATCCTGTGCCTGTCAAATTTGCGCCAGGCATCAGACCCATCACGGGCCTCTCAGTCTGTCCTGCTGACCATAACAGGTTTCCTGCGCCAGAGGGAACATGTAAAGTGTTCATCAGTATCCATTTGAATATTATTGGTTTAGAAGCCTGATTCAAATGTTGCCCGTGTTGCTCCTGACTTCTCCCCCCGCCGACGTGGATCAGGCTGGTGTGATTTGGTACAAGTATTTAAAAATGGATTCACTGGCGGCTTGCAGTCCAAGGGGTTGCACTCTTCCTTACAATTTTCTCCAAGGTGCCAAGGAGGATGCTTCATGGGAGGTGGGGTTTGGGGGCTTGTGCTGGGCTGGAAGGGCTCATGTCAGGGGTCTATCCTGGGATGGAGGTTGTTTGGCTGCTCTTTCAATCTGGAATCTTTAAACTCTTTATACAGTCAGTCAGTCAGTATCTCAAAATTAAAATTATCTCACAATAAAGTGAAAGTGAAACCCTTTAAAAGGTCTGTCAATGTGCCAAGTTCAAAGATCTGTGAGACAAAGGTCAAAGGAATCCCTTTAATGTAGTGGAAACCTTTGAAGTAGATTTCGAACAGTCAAGTTCATTACCCTTTAAAGTACAGAAGACTGTGCGTATGCCTAGAAGGCTAAAAGCTTTGAACTGCATTGTTTACATTCAATTTCACAAACCATTGCCTCCAAAAGAAGTTTGAGTGACAGTGGGGAGGCAGTTTCAAAGGTGGAGGGGATTAAGATTGATTATTTATATAGATCCGCAGGGATCCAATAATTCAGGTGAGCAGGTGGTTTTTGAACTGTATATTTTTTTTAATGAGCTGCCTCGTTGTTCTCAAGTGCTTCCTAGAATGCCCCACACCAAGGTGCCGCACAAAGGGGAATGGGCGGTGAGGCAGGTGTTGGGGGGGGGGGGGGGGGAGCGTGAACACCCTCTTATAGGCGGGTTGGGGATTAGAGAGGGGTTAGTGGGGGGGGGCTCCACAGATCAGAACACCATCTCTACCTGCACTGAAAAGTTCTGGGGCAAGATTCTCCGACCCCCCGCGGGTCAGAGAATCGCCGGGGGCTGGCGTGAATCCCGCCCCTGCCGGTTGCCGAATTCTCCGGCACCGGATATTCGGCGGGGGCGGGAATCGCGCCGCGCCGGTTGGCGGGCCCCCCCCCCACGATTCTCCGGCCCGGATGGGCCAAAGTCCCGCCGCTAAAATGCCTGTCCCGCCGGCGTAGATTAAACCACCTATCTTACCGGCAGGACAAGGCGGCGCGGGCAGGCTCCGGGATCCTGGGGGGGGGGCGAACTGGCCCCGAGGGGTGCCCCCATGGTGGCCTGGCCCACAATCGGGGCCCACCGATCCGCGGGTGGGCCTGTGCCATGGGGGCACTCTATCCCTTCCGCCTCCGCCACGGTCTCCACCATGGCGGAGGCAGAAGAGACTCCCTCCAATGCGCATGCCCGGGAATGCCGTCAGCGGCCGCTAACGTTCCCACGCATGCGCCGCCCGGAGATGTCATTTCCGCGCCAGCTGGCGGGGCACCAAAGGCCTTTTCCGCCAGCTGGCGGGGCGGAAATTCGTCCGGCGCCGACCTAGCCCCTTAAGGTTGGGGCTCGGCCCCCAAAGATGCAGAGCATTCCGCACCTTTGGGACGGCGCGATGCCCGACTGATTTGCGCTGTTTTGGGCGCCAGTCGGCGGACATCGCGCCGTTTCCGGAGAATTTCGCCCCTGGAGAGAGGAGCTCCTCAGTGCAGAAAATGGGACTAAGCGTGGTTTCAGCCGCATGTTCCCTGCTGAAACCCCCTATCTACCCGAATGGCAGTTCAGTAACATGGTGTTTCCCGGCGCTCGGAGTGCCGGGAAACACCCGGCTAATCGCGCTATAGGACTCTGTTCCCATTCGGATAGATCGCGCCCTTAATGTTGATTTTTTTTCCCACATCATCAATCTTCTGCTCCAGTGCCTTCAGAATTGAAAGTGCTTTATTATTCCCAGTGTGCACTATAGGGAACTGTATTCTAGCCTAACAGCATATATCAGAAGATTTAAAAACCAGAAGAACAATCTAACAAAATGACATTGCTGAAGGCTGGCCCCCAATGCTTGCTGGGAATATACTTAAAGAGGTTGGGTTCATGTCCTCTACAATTTTCCATCCGTTAATTTGCCCGAAACAAACATCGCAAATATACTAAACATTTATACTGGTGGACAAAGATACTTACCATATTGAAAGATACAATTCCAAATGCATTATCATTTGACAGAATAGTTACTGTGGCAATATTGGGAATTCCAAGCATCACATCTGCAGAAGTACCCTATGGTTAAAAGAAAAATGCAGTAATGTCATTAATTAATATATTTTGTCACACATCTAATTTTTTTTTGCTTTTACATATGTAGGTTTTGAATGCATAATTCCAATTGGATTGGTTTTCTCGAGCTGCTTTTAGAAGGACTGGTTTTTTTGTACATAATAATAATATTCTTATGTTTGTCTTCAAAAGCCTTAATCAACAATTAAACACAAGGTAATCTACACAACCCCAATGACAGGGGATATAAACAGCACCAGCTTAAAACACATTTCACACTTCCAACTTAATTTATGGAACATTCAGTGCTAAGTTAATAGCCAAACTAAAAATACATTTGCAAAAAAACTGTTTTGATACAACAGTCAGATCTCATAGTTTCTGTACACAGATTTAATTACCAGATTACAGTTTTGTTCAAAAATGTAAATTGCCCTGATCAGTAACTTTTATAGAAAGGAAATTCTTTGGGCACCTCAGATTAATTAAGACTCCATGTTAATAAAGAAGTCTTTCAAAACTCATTTATCACGGTTTGACAACCTGTTAATGACACCATAGCAATAAGAAACAAGGTATAAAGTATGCAGTTCTATTTGAAAATAAGTTTCCTTTCATTCCTTTGCCTTTATACATTATCCTTTGACTTATGTTAAAAAGCGGAATTCTATTCCCAATTCCAGGTCAGAGGTCTCTCCAATTTGATTCATGTAGTGAAATGAATGGTTGTGGGAAGATAGATGCATCGAACCCGTCTTTCTGTTAACTGGATATATGAATGTAACACATAGGATTGTGTTAAATAAAGCTGGTCTGTGAAACACTGTTCTAAAATTCTTATTGATTAACCTACTTTACATTGAATCCAAACAAAAGCAAAATAAGAAATCTTTCCATGCTGTAATGAGAATCAATAAGACTACATACTCAAAAATCCATTTTCATAAGTGAGACCTTATTCACAACTACACAGAATAAAATTAATTCATTATATTATAGACAAAAACTGTTCAAAACTTTATCAGATGCACAATTTGAAATCTACAGCAAATTTTAAGTATTGTATATTATAAGATCCTTAACCTTGACTTAACAGCTTCTTAGAAAAATAATGTGGTACACAGGTTCACAAGAATCAGAGGTAGGGACAGTAAATCACAATGTGCTGATCAAAAGTTTCTATGGCAAAAATTACATTCAAACTACTGAAAAGCAGAATTGAATGTTTTGAAAGTTGGAAACATTTTTACATTTAAACATTTATGTTAGTTTGAAACACCTATAAACACCACAAAGAGAAAAAATGTAATATCTGCATAAACAGAAAAATTTAATCTAGTAATGTTTGATATCTTGATTTTTACACAAATAACAAAGTTGAAGTGCAGTTTTAATTAATTCATGACTCTATATCACTCTTTGAAAGCACCTACCACATGTAAACCAACATTAAAATCCTTAACTTCATAAAATATCTTGGCAGACTATTGCAATCACTGAGTTTAGCATGTACATTAAAGAGACATAGACGTAAATAAGGGGCACGGATATAAATAGTCAAACATTTTACTTTACTATTTCTTCCAAATTACTACTGGCAAAATATTCGGATTCGATATGTGCTGACTCTGATCAAACTCTGATATTTGCATTATTCATTGTTAAGTATTCAATGGTTTTGAAACTCCAAAAGAAATGTGATAAATATTATGGCTCTACACAGTTTCAGACTCATGATTATTTGATCTATGCCCCACATAGGAATCTATTATGGACAGTTTCCATAGCAATGTCCTTAGTATCTTACTGTTCACGTGTCACATTATTCAAATTTTACCTCCACCATGAATGAATTAGCTTCTGCTTTGAAATACCTGCAGTTGCAGTTTAAATTAGATTTTGGACCACAGTATAAAGTGAATGAAATTTTGAAAAATTTCCAAAAGGCAAAACACAGCAGATCCGGACGAATGGGATAAATGCAAAAAGCAGCAAAGGGTCACAAAGCAGCTTATAAGAGCTAGTAAAAGGGATTATGAAAATAAATTTGCAAGGGACATCAAAATCAATAAGAAGAAATGTTATAGTTTTATTAAGGGAAAGTGGGTGGCCAAGAGCAACATAGGCCCACTTAAAAAGTTGAAAATTGACTTTCTTTTGATTGATTGATATTTATTGTCACATGTACCGAAGTACAGTGAAAAGTATTTTTCTGTGGCCAAGGAAACGTACATAGTAGACAAAAGAATAATCATTGACAATGGTACATCAACAAATAATGATTGATTACAGTGCGAACCAAGGACAAATGAGAGCAGCATAGGACGTCGTGAATAGTGTTCCGACAGGGAACAGATCAGTTCAAGCAGAGTCGTTGAGGAGTCTGGTAGCTGTGGGGAAGAAGCTGTTCCTATGTCTGGATGTTCAGGTCTTCAGACTTCTGTATCTTCTGCCTGATGGAGGAGTCTGGAAGAGGGCAAAGCCTGGGTGTGAGGGGTCTCTGACAATGCTGTCTGCCTTTCTGAGGCAGCGGGAGGCGTATACGGAATCAATGGGAGGATGGCAAGCTTGTGTGATGCGTTGGGTTGAGTTCACCACACTCTGCAGTATCTTGCGATCTTGGGCCAAGCAGTTGCCATACCAAGCTGTAATGCAGCTGGATAGGATGCTATCTATGGCACATCTGTAGAGGTTTGAGAGAGTCAATGCAGACATGTCGAATTTCTTTAGCTTCCGTAGGAAGTAGAGACGTTGTTGGGCTTTCTTGACTGTTGCATCAACCTGAGTGGACCAGGACAGACTGTTGGTGATGGTGACCCCCAGGAACGTAAAGCAATCAGCCACCTCTATTTCGGAGCCATTGATGTGGGGAGGGGGGGCATGCTACGCTTCCTGATGTCAATGATCAGTTCCTTGGTCTTGCAACTTAGTGATCTATTTCCCTACTGTAGTCTGATTCATCGTTGTTTGAGATACAACCTCCTCAGTCCTATCGTCTGCAAACTTATAGATTGAATTGGAGTTGAATCTTGCCACACAGTCGTGTGTGTATAGAAAGTACAGTAGAGGATGGAGCACACTACTTTTTATTTCCTTTTTTTAAAATATAAATTTAGAATCCCCAATTCATTTTTTTTTCCAATTAAGGGGAAATTTGCATGGCCAATTCACCTAGCCTGCACATCTTTGGGTTGTGGGGGTGAAACCCACGCAAACAAGGGGAGAAAGTGCAAATTCCACACGGACAGTGACCCAGAGCTGGGATCGAACCTGGGACCTCGGCGCCGTGAGGCAGCAGGGCTGACCCACTGCGCCACCATGATGCCCTGAACACACATCCTTGCAGGGCCCTGGTGTTGAGGACTATTGTGGAGGAGGTGTTGTTACCTATCCTGACAGCTTGCGGTCTGTTGGTGAGGAAGTCAAGGATCCAGCTGCACAGGGAAGGGGCCACGTCCAAGGTTGCAGAATTTGGTTATTAGTCATGTTGGGATAATGGTGTTGAAGGCGGAGCTACAATCTATGAATGTAGTCTGACGTAGGTGTCCTTGTTGGCGAGATGTTCGAGAGTTGATTATCGGGCCATTAAATTAAGGGGCAATTTAGCGTGGCCAATCCACCTACCCTGCGCATCTTTGGGTTGTGGGGGCGAAACCCACGCAAACACTGGGGGAATGTACAAACCTGAGATATTGCCATTGATAATGGGGAAAAGGCAGACATGCTGAACAATTACTTTACCTCAATATTTACGATATTTACCGGAGTCCGGTTTAGCTCAGTTGGCTGGACAGCTGGTTTGTGATGCAGAGCGTGGCGAACAGTGCGGGTTCAATTCCCGTACCAGCTGAGGTTATTCATGAAGGCTCCACCTTCTCAACCTTACCCCTCGCCTGAGGTGTAGTGATCCTCGAGTTAAATCACCATCAGTCAGCTCTCCCCCTCAAAGGGGAAAGCAGTTAATGGTCATCTGGGACTATAGTAACTTTACTTACTTACAGTTGAAAAGGAGGATAACTTGCCAAAGTCCCAAAATAGATCAGGGAGAGCCAGCATGGATCCGTGAAGGGAAAGTCATGCCTGACAAATCTTATTGAATTTTTTGGAGGTGACTGAGGAATGTCTATGAATGTTATTTATATGGACTTCCAGAAGGCATTTGATAAAGTCCCACAGTGACCACAAATGAGACTTAAGGTGAGTTTAGGCAGCATGGTAGCATTGTGGATAGCACAATTGCTTCACAGCTCCAGGGACCCAGGTTCGATTCCCGGCTTGGGTCACTGTCTGTGCGGAGTCTGCACGTTCTCCCAGTGTGTGCGTGGGTTTCCTCCGGGTGCTCTGGTTTCCTCCCACAGTCCAAAGATGTGCGGGTTTGGTGGATTGGCCATGCTAAATTGCCTATAGTGTCCAAAATTGCATTTAGTGTTGGGTGGGGTTACTGGGTTATGGGGCTAGGTGAAGGTGTGGACCTTGGGTAGGGTGCTCTTTCCAAGAGCGGGTGCAGACTCGATGGGCTGAATGGCCTCCTTCTGCACTGTAAATTCTATGATTCTAGGGCAAATTATTAGGTTAGGAAATTGGTTGAGTGGTCACATGTCCAAATTTGCTGATGATATAAAGTTATGTGGCATTAAAGACAGTCTCATTGATAGTATAAAATTGCAAGGAGATATTGACATGAATGGGCAAAAT
This sequence comes from Scyliorhinus torazame, assembly GCF_047496885.1. Classification (NCBI taxonomy): domain Eukaryota; kingdom Metazoa; phylum Chordata; class Chondrichthyes; order Carcharhiniformes; family Scyliorhinidae; genus Scyliorhinus; species Scyliorhinus torazame. The sequence goes on along the minus strand of NC_092715.1, from coordinate 91,391,064 downwards.
TGTGACAGATGGAATTCAATGTAAGCAAGTGTGAGGTTATCCATTACGGGCCAAAAAAGGAGAGCACAGGGTACTTTATAAATGGGAAGAGGCGTGTTACAGTGGATATCCAAAGAGTCTTGGGGGTTCAGATGTAGCTGCCTCCTTCTGCACTGTAAATTTTATGATTCTATGATAATCTATGCATAAATCTTTAAAATACCACAAATAGGTGCATAAAATAATCAAAAATGCTAAAGTAATGCTAGCCTTTATATCAAAAGGATATAAATAAGGATATCATAGGTAAACAGATTTTGGAAAAGAGTAAAAACAACAGGGTTGTGGTGATGGGAGACTTCAACTTCCCCAATATTGACTGGGACTCACTTAGTGCCAGGGGCTTAGACGGGGCGGAGCTTGTAAGGAGCATCCAGGAGGGCTTCTTAAAATAATATGTAGACAGTCCAACTAGGGAAGGGGCGGTACTGGACCTGGTATTGGGGAATGAGCCCGGCCAGGTGGTAGATGTTTCAGTAGGGGAGCATTTCGGGAACAGTGACCACAATTCAGTAAGTTTTAAAGTGCTGGTGGACAAGGATAAGAGTGGTCCTAGGATGAATGTGCTAAATTGGGGGAAGGCTAATTATAACAATATTAGGCGGGAACTGAAGAACATAGATTGGGGGCGGATGTTTGAGGGCAAATCAACATCTGACATGTGGGAGGCTTTCAAGTGTCAGTTGAAAGGAATTCAGGACCGGCACGTTCCTGTGAGGAAGAAGGATAAATACGGCAATTTTCAGGAACCTTGGATAACAAGAGATATTGTAGGCCTCGTCAAAAAGAAAAAGGAGGCATTTGTCAGGACTAAAAGGCTGGGAACAGACGAAGCTTGTGTGGAATATAAGGAAAGTAGGAAGGAACTTAAGCAAGGAGTCAGGAGGGATAGAAGGGGGTCACGAAAAGTCATTGGCAAATAGGGTTAAGGAAAATCCCAAGGCTTTTTACACGTACATAAAAAGCAAGAGGGTAGCAGGGAAAGGGTTGGCCCACTGAAGGATAGACAAGGGAATCTATGTGTGGAGCCAGAGGAAATGGGCGAGGTACTAAATGAATACTTTGCATTAGTATTCACCAAAGAGAAGAAATTGGTAGATGTTGAGTCTGGAGAAGGGTGTGTAGATCGCCTGGGTCACATTGAGATCCAAAAAGACGAGGTGTTGGGTGTCTTAAAAAATATTAAGGTAGATAAGTCCCCAGGGCCTGATGGGATCTACCCCAGAATACTGAAGGAGCCTGGAGAGGAAATTGCTGAGGCCTTGACAGAAATCTTTGGATCCTCACTGTCTTCAGGTGATGTCCCGGAGGACTGGAGAATAGCCAATGTTGTCCCTCTGTTTAAGATGGGTAGCAAGGATAATCCAGGGAACTACAGGCCGGTGAGCCTTACTTCAGTGGTAGAGAAATTGCTGGAGAGAATTCTTCGAGACAGGATTTACTCCCATTTGGAAGCAAATGGACGTATTAGTGAGAGGCAGCATGGTTTTGTGAAGGGGAGGTCGTGTCTCACTAACTTGATAGAGTTTTTCAAGGAGGTCACAAAGATGATTGATGCAGGTAGGGCAGTGGATGTTGTCTATATGGACTTCAGTAAGGCCTTTGACAAGGTCCCTCATGGTAGCCTAGTACAAAAGGTGAAGTCACACGGGATCAGGGGTGAGCTGACAAGGTGGATACAGAACTGGCTAGGTCATAGAAGGCAGAGAGTAGCAATGGAAGGATGCTTTTCTAATTGGACGGCTGTGACCAGTGGTGTTCCACAGGGATCAGTGCTGGGACCTTTGCGGTTTGTAGTATATATAAATGATTTGGAGGAAAATGTAACTGGTCTGATTAGTAAGGTTGCAGACGACACAAAGGTTGATGGAATTGCGGATAGCGATGAGGACTGTCAGAGGATACAGCAGGATTTAGATTGTTTGGAGACTTGGGCGGAGAGATGGCAGATGGAGTTTAATCCGGAAAAATGTGAGGTAATGCATTTTGGAAGGTCTAATGCAGGTAGGGAATATACTGTGAATGGTAGAACCCTCAAGAGTATTGAAAGTCAAAGAGATCTAGGAGTACAGGTCCACAGGTCACTGAAAGGGGCAACGCAGGTGGAGAAGGTAGTCAAGAAGGCATACGGTATGCTTGCCTTCATTGGCCGGGGCATTGAGTATTTGAATTTGCAAGTCATGTTGCAGCTGTATAGAACCTTAGTTAGGCCACACTTGGTGTATAGTGTTCAATTCTGGTCGCCACACTACCAGAAGGATGTGGAGGCTTTAGAGAGGGTGCAGAAGAGATTTACCAGAATGTTGCCTGGTATGGAGGGCATTAGCTATGAGGAGCGGTTGAATAAACTCGGTTTGTTCTCACTGGAACGAAGGAGGTTGAGGGGCGATCTGATAGAGGTCTACAAAATTATGAGGGGCATAGACAGAGTGGATAGTCAGAGGCTTTTCCCCGGGGTAGAGGGGTCAATTACTAGGGGGCATAGGTTTAAGGTGAGAGGGGCAAGGTTTAGAGTAGATGTACGAGGCAAATTTTTTACGCAGAGGGTAGTGGGTGCCTGGAACTCGCTACCGGAGGAGGTGGTGGAAGCAGGAACGATAGTGACATTTAAGGGGCATCTTGACAAATACATGAATAGGATGGGAATAGAGGGATACGGACCCAGGAAGTGTAGAAGATTGTAGTTTAGTCGGGCAGCATGGTCAGCACGGGCTTGGAGGGCCGAAGGGCCTGTTCCTGTGCTGTACATTTCTTTGTTCTTTGTTCTTGTTCTTTGATTGGAATATAAAGACACAGGAGTTATGCTGCAGCAACTACAAAACTCTGGTTAGACCCCACTTGGAGTACTGAGAGCAGTACGTCTTAGGAAAGATATAAAATACTTGGAGGGAGTGCAATGTTAGTTGACAAAAATGATACCTGAACTATAAGCTAAAGTTGCAAAGGGAGATTGCACGAAATAGACCGGTTTTTGCTAGAATTTAGAAGATTATGGGGTGATCTGATCGAAGTATTTAAGACATTAACAGGAAAAGACAAGATAGGCAAAGGTAAACCATTTCCACTGGTTGGAGGTTCTAAAACTAGGGGGCATAGTCTAAATATTAGGGCTAAACTGTTCAGGAGAGATGTTATGAATTCTCTCCCACGAATAGCAGTTGAAGTTGAAACAGTTAATTTTAAATCTAGATAGATAGATTTTTGTTTAGCAAAGATATTAAAGGCCAAAGGCAGGTAAATAGAGCTGGGCCACAGATCAGCCATGATCTCATTAACTGGTGAGACAGGCTCGAGGGACTGAATGGCCTACCCCTGTCCTATATGTCTTAAGATTTGGCTCCTAGAAAGAAATCTTGTTCTTCTGGAGAGCCAGCAAGAAACCCGTGGTCCTTCTTTTCAGGAAGGCCTGCCAAACCATATGCTGATGAGTCAACGGCAAGGCTACCGGCTGGCCTTCCTCTGAAATAAAGAACATGGCTGCGTAAATCCTGCCTAGCGAGAGCTGGCAGCCAACCAGAGGCAAGCAGCTCTCATGCTCAGAAAGACTAGTGGGGAGGCCGTGGCTACTGCCAGCAAGATACCCTCCGGGGTTCCAGGGTCGCTGGCCCACCCAGGTGAACAAGAGCAGAGGGATGGTTCTCAATGGGCCCTCCCGTTCCCAATATTCATCCCTCAATCAGGCACTGTGTGCAATATAATAAAAGCAATTTACTGCAGATGCTGGAATCAGAAACAAAAACAGAAAATGCTGGATAATCGCAGCAGGTCTGAAAGCAGATGTGGAGAGAGAACTGAGTCTGGATTATTCTTTGTCAGAGCTAGAGAGAACTGGCAACAGGGTCAGATTTCTACTATTGTGGCAGGGGGTGGGTGGGGAGGGAGGGGCATGAAGCAATGGGGTTGGATAGATGTCCAGCAATAGATGGAGTGGAACAAAGATGTTGTGGTCAAAAAGACAAAAGGAACGTAACTGGTGGTGATAATGACTAAGAAGGGTGCTGATAGTGACACATTAAGAAAGGAGGATATATTAATGGCTGAACAGGGACAAGTAGTGTGTCAAAGGGTAACAGGGAACAGATGGCCCTAGTGGGGTGCAGGGAAAAGGGATCAGTGGAAGAAATGAAAATAATTGAAAGAAATCAAAATGGGGTGAAGACAGAGGAGAGAGTTCAGTCTGAAGTTCTTGAACTCAATGTTAAGTCCGGAAGGCTGTAATGTGCCTGATTGGAAGATGAGGTGCTTTTACTCCAGTTTGCGCTGGACTTCACTGGAACATTGCAGCAGGCCAAGGACGGAGGTTGAAATGGCAAGTCTTTGTTTAGTCTCTCCAATGTGGAGCAGACCCCATTGGGGGCAGCGATTGCAATAGACCAGATTAAAGGAGGTGCACGTGAAGCATTGCATCACCTGAAAAGAGTGTTTAGAGCCTGAGATGGTGAGCAGAGAGATGGTGAAGAGGCAGGTGTTGCACCTTCTGCGATTGCATGGGAAGGTGCGTGGGAAGAGTGTAAGGTGTTGGGGATGATAGAGGAGTGGACCAGGGTGTCCCGGAGGAAAGGTTCCTGCAGAATGCTGACAGGGGGAGTGAGTGGAAGATGTGTTTGTTGGTGGAATCACGTTGGAAGAATTGGCAGAGGATGATCCTTTGAATGTGAAGGCTGGTGGGATAAAATGTGAGGACAAGAGGGACCCTATCCTGGTTCTGGGAGGGAAGGGAATGAGTGAAAGCAGAGGTGCGGGAATGGGTCAGACACGGTTGAGAGCCCTGATGACCACAATGCGTGGAAAACCATGATTAATGAAGGAGGAAGACATGTCAGCAGCACCGTTTTGGAAAGTGGCATCATCGGAACAGATGCGATGGGGCAAAGGAACTGGGAGAATGGGATGGGAGATGGAGTCCTTACAGGACCTGGGGTGAGAAGAGCTGTAGTCAGCATAGCTGTGGGAGTTGGTGGGCTTGCAATGGATACTGGTGGACAGTCCATCCCCAGAAAAAGAAATAGAGAGATTAAAGTGTCAGAGATGGGCCATGTGAAGGTGATAGAGGGATGGAAATTAGAAGCGAAATTGATAGGCACCGGGTCCCGTTGAATGAGGAATCCCCCTCCCCTGCCAGGTCACAAACTGGTCGCACGGTTTTACAGTCAAGAATGCCACATGGCACCAAGTCTGCCTGCCCCTGGATTAATACCAGCATCAGCAAAAACAGGCCTTGAAGTGGCCAATTGATGATCACTTCAGGGCTTCAATTGACAGATGGGCAAGGTGGTCAAGCATGGTAATACTGGTGGTGATGGAAACACGGCAGGGTTCAGGTATGCCACCCACTTACCTAAGTAAATACCCTTCTTGCTTCCAAGCTCACCACCAGCGAGAGCACAAGATTCAATCCCAATCCATTATTTTTTCATCACAACACAATATTGCAGCATCATCAGAAAGACAAAGTGACAGAAATACCAACACTTGAAAGGAAAACCTGCTACCTGAGCTTTCTTTTCATTTTAAGCTGTTTAGTCACACAATGGTGTGATTTTAACTACAGTGTATAAAAGGCATTTTGAATTAAAAATAAATGCACATTTTTAGTACTTTTGATCAGGCAAACTCTGAAAGAGGGGACAGATTGTTACCAGGCAACAAGAGTTGGATTTGCATGCATGTATGAAGTAAAATTTGCTGAAATTGATGTTGGCTCATGATCCCAACATTATTCCTCCCTCTTCCGGATTTCTGCAGGACATGATAAAAGGTGAGCAGGGAAACCCCTTGCACCTGTTAGTTAAGTATTTAAGATGGTTTAAAAAACAAACTAAGAATCGTTAAATCCTCAGAGCACCTGTTCCCCAACTCGCCAGTAACTCACTCAGGTCACTGGGGTGGGTACATAGCAGGGAAAATCTCTTCTGTGAAACTGACAGCTTGTGAAGGCTTTGATTAGTGAAATTGAAGAGTTTCAGTCACAACCAGATGAAAGGCTGCTGTTCAAAGCATTTCTTCTCTCAGTGACTTCCAGCACTGTTTTGACAGGTGATTACCAATTTCATGGAAGGGATTTTACCTGTCTACGACATCATTCACCTTCAGCTGCACTGTTCTGCGGCCACATGAATTGGAGCAGTTTATATAGTTCCAATTTGCACCTCTGTGAGGGGGCAGTATCAGAGTCTACACCACCACCATCTCCAGCAGCATAACAACACCAGAGGCTGTCACCTCTTCAACCACATACACCCAGATTGATTAATGAATGGGATGGACATAAAGATCCAGCTGGAAGGAAATGATACACCCAACTCAGGGTCCACAGGCAGATGATCAACTCACTTGACATGTCTGAGCACCAGGACTCAGGCTCTCAGGGCAGATCGCAGCTGATATCTGCAGCTTCCTGGAACAAAACCCCTTCCCAGTGGAGTAAATATGTATGCATTAACAGTGGCCATCAAGGCGACTGCCACTGAAGGGCCACTCTACCACCACATCCCTCCACTCACACCCCAGTGTAAGAGTCCTTCCTGATTATTTCCTTCGTTCCCATTTCTTTTATTTTATTATTTTGATCTGTGGACCCATAATCAGGATGTGCCTTTATGCAGAATACTCAGTGAAATAGCCTGCTTGCCACGACACTGTGCTTTCTACACTGGCACCCAGTGTATCTTAGTAAAGAGGTTGTAGAGGGAGGGTTGCAGGGGCAGTGTTCCGTCTGACAGGTCCCAGTGTGATGCTTGCTGAGAGAACCTAGCAGAAGTGTTTCGATCTTGGGAGTGAAAGGAACTCTCTCCTGCTTGCGGAAGTGAAGGAACTGCTCTATTGTCCTGAGAGCAGCGAGTGCCTGGTTCATCCTTTGCTGTGAACCTGAATTGACGTTGAGTCTGCAGAGAAAGTAGACAATCTTGCCAGAGAAAATAATCAAGGCGAGAAGTAAGAAGTGCCAAAACAAAAGAATGAACGCCAGAAAGACATTGACTAGAAGTCATCCAAGCGCATCAACGGTCCTTATCATAGAATCTTAGAATCCCCACAGTGGAGATGGAGGCCATTCAGTCCATCAAGGCTGCACCGGCACTTGGAAAGAGCACCCTACTTAAGCTCCGCCTCCACCCTATCCCTGTAACTCAGTAACGCCACCTAACCTTTTGGACACTAAGGGGCAATTTATCATGACCAATCCACCTAACCTTCAGATCTTTGGACTGTGGGAGGAAACCAGAGCACCCGGAGGCAGCCCACACAGACACGGGGAGAAAGTGAAAACTCCACACAGAGAGTCACCAGAGGCCAGAAGGAAACCCAGGTCCCTCGCACTGTGAGGCTGCAGTGCCAACCACTGTGCCACCATGCCACTCTTTTATTCTTATTTTCTTTTCCTTTCCCTCTGTGTTGTTTGTCTATGTAGGTGTCCGCGTGTTTAAGGATCCTTTCTGTTTGTTCCGGTTTATTCTTTATTTTCCCTTTTTTTTATTTTCGCTGTGGCTCTTTTGATTCATGGATGATTAATGGGCATGTGTCTTTCAGTAAATTGGTCTGCACCTTTAATTCAACCAGTAAGATCCAGAAGACTGTGTTGTTTTAGACTGACATCAGTGATGATCCGGATTGATTGATATGGCTGGTGAGCAATGAAATGGCCTAAAACGGCTAAGGTCTGCTCAGAAACAGATGGTGATTGGATCTGATCCCACTGAGATGTTTGTCAGAGTCACAAGGCTGGTTTTGATTTCAAAGAGAACAATGAACAAAGAAAAGGACAGCACCGGAACAGACCCTTCGGCCCTCCAAGCCTGCGCCGACCATGCTGCCCGTCCAAACTAAAATAAAGAACAAAGAAAAGTACAGCACAGGAAGAAAAGTACAGCCCAGGAAGAAAAGTACAGCCCAGGAAGAAACGTACAGCACAGGTTTCAGTTTGGTGTCTGGCAGTGCAGAGGCAAGAGCCTATGACAATAAACCAATCCAATCCAATCTCTCACAAAAAACTTTCATAATGGCTTGGGGGTGGGGGGGAAGAGAGAGACAGAGAGAGAACAACAACATTTGTCTGAGGAATGGACTTGAGAGGCAATAAGTTGAGGCTGAGTGTGGGTGTTTTCTGTTCAAACGGGAATATCAGTTGTCTATACAGGAGGGGAATGAGTGGATATGCAAAGTATATTGTTCTAAGAGGCTCTATAGAGAAGAATGCTGTGCAGGTCAGATTATGGGGTTTGTCACCCAAAGTAGGTATAGCGCTCACCAGACATGCCTTCCTGATGTACTGCACTCTCTTGCTGCAGTCTCCAAGCAGAAGGTACCACACTCCAACTACTGACGTCGTAGGCTACATCCCTCTACACCTGCTTGGTTGAAGAGGCCATCCTCTTGTCCCATCCTTGGGACAGCTCACCTCACTACAGCCCCTTAGATCCCACAGGACCACCAGGCAAGAGTGAAAGACTAGAGGGGTAGCCTTCCCAGGTTTCCCCTTTCCTGTGATTACTGCAGCTTCAAAAGTCCTAGTGCTGGTGAGACCTTCTAACATTTGCTGTGGTCCTTTAACAGCATGGACATGTCTTCCTGCCCATTGAAGCAATAAAAATCTCCTTTTTTGTTTGAGTAACCTGGGGATGGAATGCAAATGCCATGAGACAAGAACAGTGTCTCGGCAAAGCTCACCAATTAGTAATTGTATTCTTAACCCACAATAATAATAATCTTTATTATTGTCACAAGTAGGCTTACATTAACAATGCAAAGAAGTTACTGTGAAAATCTCTTAGTCGCCACACTCTGGCGCCTGCTCAGGTACGCTGATGGAGAAATCAGCATGTCCAATTCATGTAACAAGCACATCTTTCAGGACTTGTGGGAGGAAACCAGAGCACCTGGAAGAAACCCACGCAGACATGGGGAGAACGTGCAGACTCCGCACAGACAGTGACCCAAGTGGGAATCGAACCTGGGACCCTGACGCTGGGAAGCAACAGTGCTAACCAGTGTCCTATCGTGCCATCCACCGCTGTGGTCCCACCACTGTGGCAGAGACTAAGTGCAGAAGATTCCATTCTTAGAGCCCAAAGTTTTTAGTAAGGCCCCTCTGACCATTTCTAGCATTCATATTTTTAATTTCCAATTTAGTCAATTTTTCTTTGTTAGTTATAAAATAAAACTGCATAAACAGGCATTAAATAAATTTTCACAACATTGTTTTGCATCACTGGCATTCATCTGCCCTTGATAAATAATGCTAACTTATTTGCACCTGTAACACTTATAGCTTAAACACATGGTGGATAGTTAAATTGTTCCATTTTACTTGAAAAGAATTTAATAAGAAAATAAAGTTACCTGCAGCCTTAGGGAAAATACAAAAGTTTCATCTGCTTCTGGAAAATCATCGTCCTTGACTGCAATATATACAGTTTTGTTGGTTTCTGTTGTCAGTAATTGTGCTACGGCAGATGTGCCCTCAAAATCGCCAGTATCTTCCCCTTGAAGCTAAAAAGATTTGGAATGAAAACATGAGTTTGTATCATTATGTATGCTCTCAAACTCACATTTAGGAATTTTGTCAGGGATCTTTAATAGGCACAGACATGCTAACCCAAGGTTAACTTCTTTGCTTCAAAAAATGATTAGGTCAATAATTTATATGAAAGTTCTACTCAACGCAACTTTAATCCTCTTTATTACAAACTTGCAATTATTGCTTCAAAATTTTAAGTACAAAGGGACGCATTGTAATTGTATGAAGGCTTTATCAGTCACTGATTCTGCTCTAGAAAACACATTTCAACAAGCTATTTTGTGAGGAGGTGGCAGTGTTGTGGTAATGTCACTTGACTAGCAATCCAGAGGCCCAGTCTAATGGACATGGGTTTGAATCCACGGCCGTTGGTGGAATTTAAATTCAATTAATAAAATCTGGAATACTAGTGACATTGATAACTATCATTGATTTTCATGAAAACCCATCTGGTTCAAAAATACCCTTTAGGGAGAGGATCCCTACAGTGCAGGAGGCCATTTGACCCATCGAGTCTGCACTGACACTCCAAAAGAGCACGCTCCCTAGGCACACTCTTCCACCCATCCCTGTAACTCTGCAACCCCAATTAAACCTTTGGACACTCAGGGTCAATACTCCTAACTTGCACATCTTTGCACTGTGGGAGGAATCAGGAGCACCTGGAGGAAATTCCACACAGTCACCCAAGGTTGGAATCAAACCCGGGTCCCTGGCACTGTGAGGCAACAGTGCAAGCCACTGCACCATCATGCCGTCCAATATCTGCCATCCTTACGTGGTCTGGCCTACATGTGACTCCAGGCCCAAAGCAATGTGGTTAGCTTTGAAATGGCCGAACAAGCCACTCAGTTCAAAGGGCAATCAGGGATGGGCAACAAATTCTGGGCCTTGCCATCCCATGAATGGGAAGATCTTTAATTCTTTTAGTTTTAATGGAAAAGAGGTGGCGCAATCTGGAATTATTTTGCCTCCAGTTTTCCCTTTGTGGAAAAATACTTGTTGGCTGACCTGAACTAGTAGTCTGCATTGGTAACTAAGAAGCCAGCACATCTTCTGGTTAACATAACAAACAGTAATCACCAACTGAACAATAATCTATACAAGTCAAAATAATTACCATATTTCTGTTTCTTCCTAACACAAGATTTTGCAAAGAAAATGTATACAAGTCTATATCAAGTACAGCACTATCGACTGTAAACTTGTTATCTGATCCCTCACACTGAGAACATGGCACAACAGTGCCAGAAGCAAATGACTGTTTTAAGTAAGGTCCAATGGCACTGAATAATTTACCATCACGTTGTGAATTTGCTCCAACAATTAAAAATATCATTCAATTCAATCTTCATAGAACTTATAAATGACCAACAATTATGCACACATTTATAAATACATTTTCTCATCATTTTTGATATTTATTTTATGGCAGAACATCAATAAGCATATTTCTCAAATCACAAAGCAGAGGTGATCCTCTGCAAAAGGTATATACGTGTGCTCTTACAACCAGGCTATTAGTAAATATGACTAAATAACAAAGGAAAGCTTAGCTCACTTGTACCAGATGTCTATTCATCATTGAAATAAAGTTAATGAAAAGGAAAATTGGGCAGGATACACAAAGAATGGTCGATCCGATTTCAGCCCCTGTAAAAGTTAAATGTCCCACCCAAACAGTCCAAGTTCACATCATCCGGAATCGGTTTACAATTTACATCAACATTTACATAAATCCAATTTAAAGCATGATTCACTTGAATCGAATGACAGATTTGTTTCAGGATCTGATGTTAGATGGCTATAGTACGTGATGTTCTGTGGTTGAGGCGTGATGCACTGCCCGAGAGGGTCGCAGAGGCAGGAAACCTCACACCCGTAAAAGGTATGTGGATGAGCACTTGAAATGTCATAATATTCAAGGCTCTGGGCCAAGTGCTGGAAAGTGGGATTAGTTTAGATTTAGTATTGTTTTGTCAGTGCCGACCCGATGGGTCGAAGGACCTCTTCTGTACTGTATGACTCTATGACTCCAACTGTCATTCTATTGTGCTTAGAGAGGACTAAGGAGTAAAGAGTAAACATAAGTAAATTGTAGCTTAGCAACAAGAGGCCACTATCCAGATTGAAGGACTTTCCTTTGCTCTTAGTTTTAACTAGAAGCCAGAGCAGTTGGTGACAGTATCTTGAAGGGAACATTTCTCAACACTGCCACAAGACAGACTGGACAGACTGGGAGCTGCAAAGTACAAGTTACAGTACAGATATCCAGGGAATTAGGACAGAAATTACATTTAAGACATGTGAAGTTAAGAGAACAGAGACCAAAGTATTGTTCAGAAGAATTCAAGGAAGAATATACAAAGTGTTGAGTGTAGTTTATTTTTAATTCTTCCAATTAAGGGGCAATTTAGCATGTTCAATCCACTTACGCTGCATATCTTTGGGTTGTGGGGGCTATGGGGGCGAAACCCACACAGACACAGGGAGAATGTGCAAGTCCCCACGGAGAGTGGCCCGGGGCTGGGATCAAACCCGGATCCTCGGTGCCGTGAGACAGCAGTGCTAACCACTGCACAACCATGCCGCCCTGTTGAGTTAAAGGGACAATCACAGTAAATAGATTCACAATGGAACAGCAGATGTCAGAGGTAGATGAAACATTTGATGTCATTTTAATACAGTCTGGGAATCCAGAGTTAAAGCAATTGTAAGCAGTTTGCACAGCGGTCAAGATAGAGGGATGGCGTAAAGTACTGGACTGGATTCGCTGTTAAAAGTGGAGCGGAAGCTTTGTTTAAAAGTGTAATTTGGAAAACTTGGTCTGGATTATAAACAGCAAACCGCGAAGGGAAGAGGTTACTGAGAGAGAAGATTTTAAAGTAGGTTTTTGGGAGTGGATTTTAGAAACTTTCATATGATCATGATCTGGGGTGATTCAGAGGAGAAATCCACAGCCACTAACTTGGGTCCAAAGCGGAGTGTGTGCATTTGACCGCAGACACCTCGTGTGCTTAACAGAGACTTTTTGCATTAATGAGACCATTGTAGTTACGAATTTGCGATCATGTGACTATGTCCTCACGTTTTATAAATAAAAAGTAAAAGTAAAATAGATCTTTTGAGCCAGGGTTCCATTCTGGAATCTTACCATTCAGTTATGAGAGGCTGTTTGAAGTTTAAATCCATATTTGGCATGTGGGAGTCTTTTAAGGAGCAGTTGATGGGAGTGCAGGACAGGCATGTGCCGGTAAAAAGGAAGGACAGGAAAAGCAGGATTCGGGAACCATGGATGGCCAGGGAAATTGCAAATCTTGTCAAAAAAAAAAAAAAGATGCATACGTGAGGTACAAGCAACTAAACATAGATGAAGCACTTGAGGGATACAAGGAAAGTAGGAAAGAGCTCGTAGTCAGGAGGGCAAAAAGGGGTCACAAAACAAGATCATAAGAACTAGGAGCAGGAGTAGGCCACCTGGCCCCTGCTCCGCCATTCAATGAGATCATGGCCGATCTTTTGTGGACTCAGCTCCACTTTCCGGCCCGAACACCATAGCCCCTAATCCCTTTTTTCTTCAAAAAACTATCTATCTTTATCTTAAAAACATTGAATGAAGGTGCCTCAACTGCTTCACTGGGCAAGGAATTCCATAGATTCACAATCCTTCGGGTGAAGAAGTTCCTCCTAAGCTCAGTCCAAATCTACTTCCCCTTATTTTGAGGCTATGCCCCCTAGTTCTGCTTTGACCCACCAGTGGAAACAACCTGCCCGCATCTATCCTATCTATTCCCTTCATAATTTTATATGTTTCTATAAGATCCTCCGCAACCTTCTAAATTCCAACGAGTACAGTCCCAGTCTACTCAACATGTCCTCGTAATACAACCCCCTCAACTCTGGGATTAACCTAGTGAATCTCCTCTGCACACCCTCCAGTGCCAGTACGTCCATTCTCAGGTAAGGAGACCAAAACTGGACACAATACTCCAGGTGTGGCCTCACTAACACCTTATACAATTGCAGCATAACCTCCCTAGTCTTAAACTCCATACCTCTAGCAATGAAAGACAAAACTCCATTTGCCGTCTTAATCACCTGTTGCACCTGTAAACCAACTTTTTGCAACTCATGCACTAGCACACCCAGGTCTCTCGGCACAGCAGCATGTTTTAATATTTTATCATTTAAATAATAATCCCTTTTGCTGTTATTCCTACCAAAATGGATAACCTCACATTTGTCAACATTGTATTCCATCTGCCAGACACTAGCCCATTCACTTAACCTATCCAAATCCCTCTGCAGACTTCCGGTATCCTCTGCACCTTTTGCTTTCCAACTCATCTTAGTGCTGTCTGCAAACTTGGACACATTGCACTTGGTCCCGAACTCCAAATATATCAAAGCTACCCTTTGTTCCTAATATACGTATACAATGTCCTTGGCAGACAGGATTAAGGAGAATCCCAAGACATTTTATACGTGTATTAGGAACAAAGGGTAGCTAAGAGTTGGTCCGCTCAAGGACAAAGGAGGGAAATTATGTGTAAATCCAGAGGAAGTAGGTGGAATCCTTAATAAATATTTTGCATCAGTATTCACAAAGGAGAGGGCCACGTTGATTGGTGGTGCCTCAGAGGGATGTGCAAACACTTTAGAATATGTTGTTATTACGAGGGAGGAAGTGTAAGGTGTGTTAAAAATCATTAAGGAAGACAAATTACCAAGGCCAGATGGCATCTATCCCAGATTACTGAGGGAGACAAGAGGTGAAATCACTGGGCCTCTAACAGAAATCTTTGTGTCCTCGTTAGCCACAGGTGAGATCCCAGAGGACTGGAGGATAGCCAAAGTTGTACTGTTTTTTAAGAAGGGCTGCAAGGTTAACCCGGGTAATTATAGGCCAGTGAGCTTAACGTCAGTGATAGTGAAATTGTTGGAAACGATTCTCAGTGATATGATCTATGCACATTTCGAAGTGAATGATCTTATTACCGACGGACAACATGGTTTTGTACGAGGGAAGTCAGGTCTCACTAATTTTATTCAGTTTTTTGAGGACGTGACAAAAATTATTGACAAGGGAAGGGCTGTGGATGTTGTCTACATGGACTTTAGTAAAGCATTTTAAGGTCCCTCATGGCAAGCTGGTGCAAAAGATTAAATCACATGGGGGTCAGGTGTGAACTAGCTGAATGGATTCAGAATTGGCTTGGCCATAGAAGACAGGGGGTAGCAGAGGAAGTGTGTTTTTTCGAATGGAGGTCTGTAACTAGTGGTGTTCTGCAGGGATCAGTACTGGGACCTCTGCTCTTCGTAATATATATATGTATATAAATGACTTGGAAGAAAACATAGCAGGTCTGATTAGCAAGTTTGCGGATGATACTAAGATTGCAGGAGTTGCGGATAGTGATGAATACTGTCAGAGAATACAACAGGATATAGATAGGCTGCAAAATTGGGCAGAGAAATGGCAGATGGAATTTAACCCGCACAAATGCGAGGTGATGCATTTTGGTAGATCCCAATGCAGGTGGAAGCTATAAAATAAATGACAGAGCCATCAGGAGCATAGAGACACAGAGAGATCTGTGCGTGGCAGCACAGGTGGAAATGGTGGTAAAGAAAGCATATAGCATGCTTTCCTTCATAGGACGGATATAGAGTATAAACGCTCGGAAATTATTTTAGTTATATGGAACGTTGGTTAGGCCACATTTGGAATACTGTGTCCAATTCTGGTCACCTCACTACCAGGAGGACGTGGAGGCTTTGGAGAGAGTACAGAAAAGGCTTACCAGGATGTTGCCTGGTATGGAGCGTATTAGCTATGAGAAGAGATTGAATAAACTGGGATTTTTCTCCCGAGAGAGATGGAGGCTGAGGGGCACCCTGATAGAAGTTTATAAAATTATTATGGGTATAGATAGGGTGAACAGTTGGAGGAATTTTCCCAGGGCAGAATTGAAAATCACAAGGGAGCAGAAGTTCAAGGTGAAGGGCGACTGGTTCAATAAAGAGGGGAGAAGTTTTTATTACACAGAGGTGGTGGTGGCCTGGAGTGCACTGCCAAGTGAGGTGGTTGACAAGATACATTAGCGACCTTTAAGTACTTATCTGGATAGGCACAAGAACAGACGGGGTATAGAAGGATACAGATGGTCTAGATGGGACTCGTGATCAGCGCGCAGGCTTGGAGGGCCGAAAGGCCTGTTCCTGTGTTGTATTGTTCTTTGTTATATCAACTGGAATCGTAACAAAAGTGGGGGCTGTCGCTGGATTTCAAAACATGGAGAAAGCGAAACTGGATGCTGAATAGCAATCGTTGTTCTGGGATTTATTGGGGGCTATTCACCGATATTGAGGCCAAGTGTTCACGCCGTCGTGAACGCCGTTGCGTTTCACGACGGCACAAACAGGGCTCGGACACGACCTATTCTGGCTCATGCCGCTCCAGCGTCCTTATGCGGCGCCAAATGGGCGCCGCCCCAACCCGCGCATGCGTGGGGAACGTCTTACGCACGCCTGCCCCTCACCAACATGGAGCCGGTGTTCTGGGGCCGCGCGCGGAAGGAGATAGGCCCCCGGGGGTGGGGCAGGGGGGGGGGGGAAAACAGGCCGGCCCACCGATCGGTGGGCCCCGATTGCGGGCCAGACCCCATCGGAGGCCACCCCGGTGAAGGAGCTCCCCTCCCCCCGCACAGGCCGCCCCCCCCAGGCTGCCCCCCCCCAGCGTTCCCGCAGAGTTCCCGCCAGCAGCGACCAGGGGTGGATGGCGCCGGTGGGAACCTTTTGTGTTGTAGCGGCCGCTCGGCCCATCCAGCCGGAGAATCGCCGCTCGCCGGTTCTCTGAGCGGCCCAGTGCGAATCGCGCGCCGCTGGTTTCCAGGGGGGTGGGAGAATTGCGTGCGGGGGTCGGGGCGGCGTGGCGCAATTCACGCAGCACCCCGCCAATTCTCACACCCGGCGTGGGGGGGGGGGGGGGGGGGGAGAGAATAGCGCCCATTATTAAATGCTGAGATGTATGAATCTTTTTAAAAAAGAGTAAGTGGAGTACTAAGATACTGGACAAAGGAAGTGGAATTACTGTGAGGTGCATGTACAAGTTAAAATCCAAAACGGCGTTGCGAGTTGCTAAGATAGAAGATGCAACTTTTACTGGTTTACAGAAAGTAATCCAGAGTCAGTTAAATGAATTGGCAGATAAATTGGAGTTGGGTTACCTGCAGGGGTAAGGAAAACTGGCATTATTGAAATGCACAGTGAAACATTTAAAATTGCAAGCGTCGTCAGAAACCCACAGCGGGGGTCCAAGCCGGGATCAGTGTGCACCCCCACTGCGAGTTTCATGACAGCGAGTGTGCATTCAAAGGAAACCCCATTGACAATGATGGGACCAGAAGATCCCACTGTTGGGAACTGGTGAGGTGCCACTGCAGAACACAGCCCAGAGGTGAAGGAAAATCCCACCAGCATGAATGCCCAGAAAATCCTACCCATATGAGTAGATCAATCATTGATGGCAAATGATAAAATTTCATTTTATGAAGGAATCAATATTAATAAGGGATATTAATGAAATTGTTTATTTGGGTAAAGTCAACTGAGAAGTAATTTTATAAAATTGTTACAGTGGGAATTATTCCCAAATTACCTATTGGGGAAATAGATTTCACACTAGGTAATGATTTGACTTGTGGAGACAACAATGTGATGACAACTGTATTTGAAAGATGCTCCTGTGAACAAAACCACATAGTTGAATACTGATACAGCTAAACAAAGAACTGATCCAAGTAATATGACTGATGTATCAACGTCAATAATGGACAACAATAAAATAATTGCCGCTGAGGGCATTACCGCGCATGCGCCGCCCGGAGATGTCATTTCCGCGCCAGCTGGCGGGGCACCAAAAGCCTTTTCCGCCTGCTGGCGGGGCTGAAATTCGTCTGGCGTAGGCCTAGCCCCTTAAGGTTGGGGCTCGGCACCCAAAGATGCAGAGCATTCCGCACCTTTGGGGCAGTGCGATGCCCGACTGATTTGCACCGTTTTGGGCGCCAGTCGGCGGACATCGCGCCGATACCGGAGAATTTCACCCCAGATTTGGAAGTCAATCTTTAGCATATTAACAGTAAGTAGACTTATGTTGATCCTTAAAAGAGCTGTTGTCAATATGTCATACAATTAGATTTCACAGAGTACTGTATTCCCTGTTTCTCCTCGCCAGCCAAGAAGAGTCCCGTCACCCGACTGCAATCCATGAAGTAAAATCTGCTGGGCTTACCACTTCACAAAAACCTCCCCCTTACCATGGGGAAAATAGTTGTCATGATATTCAGGTGAACATCACAGCACATACATACACACATAATGATGGACAGATCAACGGACCAATCAACACACACAAAACGACAGCAAATCACGGACAAGAGCATACACAGTACAAAGCAGGGAACACGACACTTCCTGGGCACTCGAGCAGGAGAGGGCTCAGGGCACAGACCTCATTGCCAGCCACTCAGAGGTTCACCATGTGCTGAATACCAGAGTTTAATATGTTAATAGTTCATTGAAATAAAACTGCGTTGTACCATTCGCAACCGTGTTGGTTCGTCTGTGTATCAGAGTACCCAACACTTCATGATACCAGGAGTGATTTGACACCGACCCACAAATCTGCCATCCTGCGCCATTGACACCGTCAACACACCGCAGCCGCTGCAAGTCGCTGGGAACCTCGGCGTAAATTGGAAGCTGTTCAAGCAACGCTTCCAGCTCTTTCTGGAAGCCAATGAAAGAGAGAGCGCCTCGGACACCAGAAAGATCGCCATCCTCCTCACCACCGCAGGGCAGCATGCCATCCATGTCTACAACTCACTGCTGTTCAAGGAAGGCGAGGACAAATCCAAATACAAGACGGTCCTTCTCAAGTTCGACCAACACTTCAACGTCGAGGTCAACGGAAGCTTTGAGAGGTATGTCTTCCAGCAGCGCCTGCAAGGTAAGGATGAGCTCTTTCAGTCATTCCTTACCCATCGCGCAGTCCTGCGGTTACGACACCACCTCAGACTCCATGATTCGGGACCAGATCGTTTTTGGGGTCGCCTCGGGCACCCTACGCCAGCAGCTTTTAAAAATTAAAGGCCTCACCTTAGCCTCCGCAATCGAAGCCTGTGTCCTGCACGAAAACGCGACTAGCCGCTATGCACAATTTCAGGCGACCGAATCGGCGCGGCGGGGGTCCTACGCGGCCGGATCGGCAAGCCAGGTGCCCCACAAGGCCGAACGGGTCCAGGCGATCGAGTTTCTCCCGGCCCACAGCCCGGACGAGGGCAGCCGTTTCGCGTGCTTTTCGGGGCCTCCCGCGCTTGTGCGCGCCAAAACCTACGGCAACGCTGAGGGACGTGATGCGCAGGCGGCCCGACGCAAGACCGAACTGCACATGCGCAGTGGCGCAACGAACGTCATGACATCACGACGTGCGGCAACTGTGGAGCTGCACATTTAAAGCGGCAATGTCCCGCAAGAACCCGACAATGCCTACATTGTGGCAAGGTGGGCCACTACGCTGCTTACTGTCGAGCAGCTCAACCTGTCAATCTTCCACAACTCCAACAACCTCGCAGGGACGTGCGGACCATTCAGCCTCCCCATTACGAATCTTGCCCAGACGACATCCAGACCGGTGACACAGATGACCGAGACGCCTTCCGTGTTGCGGTCATTGATGGGAACCGAGTTAACACGATCAATCCGGGTGATGAATGGTGTGCCACCCTGACGGTCAACCCGAATTCGTCGCCCACCTACTAGACTGGACTTATGAGACGGTTTATACATTGAACTCATGCAACCACTTTGTTAATATGTTTATGTTCTTATCGTTACAGGAATTCGTTTTATCGTTCAACATTTTACCGTTCTTTGTTATGGTACAACCTCGTTATTATGTCACACCCGACATCGCCCCTTGTATATAGTTAAGCCCCATGTACATGCTGTAAATATTGCACACACACACATTTAGCTACACTCAGTACACATCTCTATTTATAAACACGTAGGCACATAATCCTGTAAAAAAGGGGGGCTGTCATGATATTCAGGTGAACATCACAGCACATACATACACAATGATGGACAAATCAATGGACCAATCAACACACAAAACACGACAGCCAATCACGGACAAGAGCATACACAGTACACAGCAGGGAACACGACACTTCCTGGGCACTCGAGCAGGAGAGGGCTCAGGGCACAGACCTCATTGCCAGCCACTCAGAGGTTCACCATGTGCTGAATACCAGAGTTTAATATGTTAATAGTTCATTGAAATAAAACTGCGTAGTACCATTCGCAACCGTGTTGGTTCGTCTGTGTATCAGAGTACCCAACGCTTCAATAGTGACAGAGGCGGAATGAGGCACTTAAACAACCACTAATTGGTCATTTAAGGTTCTTAATAGGCCCGTGGGTGTGTGGGTTGCCCGATGCCTCACTCACCCACCCCAAAATGAGAGACAGGTCAGGAACTGTCGCGAAGCCAGTGGGAAGGTGAAATCCAACCAATGGTGTTCAAGCTGGCGCAGATCGTCACTGGCAAACCAGAAAATTCAAGCTAACCATCAGCATATTAATCAGCAGCGGAAGGCTTTTGAATGCAGTGTGCAACCTTTTCCATGCATTTTCCGGTACTTATTTCACCTCTTATCAAAATTGAGAGCAATAAATTATATGTGGTGTCGATCACATCTGTGAAAGTACAATGTACAGCAACTACATTAGAATATGAATCAATGCTAATCATTGCTAAAAAGAAATTCACCAAAAATCTGGCAGTGTTATAATTCAGTCTGTCTGAAATGAAGTGTGAATTAGCAGAATTTCTGATAATCCAACACTGGCAAGACTAAAACCATCACTCTTGGCCCCTGTATGGCAATTCACAATTTAGACGCTAATCCCTTCCCAGATATCCTCTCGAGCTTTGAATAAAGCCCAAATGTTTTTAGTCTCTTGCTCAAACTTGAGGTTAACTATAAACTCAATGATGAGTACCGCCTCCATTATCTCCTAAACACTGTCCATCTCTGCACTTACATCACCCCAATGCTGTTGAAACCATGAAAAATGTCATTACTACCCTTATCTTGGCTTCTCTATTGCCTGAAACACTTTTCCAATATTCTAACTTGTCCAAATCCCGCATTCCACACAATCTTGTTCATCTGTCACCACAATCATTATTGACCTCCAATGGTTCCACAATCCCTCTTAGCTCAATATTGTACAAGACATCAGCCACAAGCCAAATGCAGCTAACAATCCAAAAGCAAAATACTGCAGATGTTGGAAATAAAAACAGAAAATACTGGAAATACTCAGCAGATCTGGCAGCATCTGTGGATATATAAACAGTTAACATTTTAGAGCATGTGGTTTCATGAGATCTTTCATCTGTCCCGTTGAAATGTCACAAGCTGAAACACTTTCAATCCAAAGATTCTACCAGAGCTGCTGAGTATTTCCAGCATTTTCTGTTTTTATTTAAGCCACTTGGAGCTAATTGAGAATCCAGCTGTAGCTAACTGCATTCTTGATTAATAGAATCAAAAAATGAGGAATAAACACCATCATTAGAATCATAAAAACGGTAGGCGTGGCAGCAGATCATTATGTTTCCTGTGCTCTCAATCTTCATCTGTGCAAGGTACATGAGTGTTAAAATACTTTATTGTGGCACTTAAATTAGACCTTATCCACCCTTTTAGGTCAACTCCATCAATTGTTACGGCCTTTGGAATACCTAAGATATGGTCTGTTTAAACTCCATATTTACATTCAAACGGCCCTGCTGATTTCAGAGTTTCCATCTATGTGAATCACACCATGCCCGCTTTTTCCTACTGGCAAAAATTGGACCTGTCACAAACGGGAATTGGACCTCCACATCACTTCCAACGGTCAACAGGTCTTCCCGATTCTGAAAATCTAGTACATTGTATCCTCCTCAACTTGCTTTCCTACTGATCCTATCAGCAAATCTGGCTATATTCAGTCCTTTTATCCAAGTAATAGTAAATAGTTGAGGCCCCAACACTGGTCCCTGCGGCACTCCACTGATTACAGTTTGCCAAACTGAAGATAATGAATTTATCCCAACTCCCCATTTCCTGTTAGTTCTCCAATCCATGCTATTGGATTAACCCCAACACCATGAGCTCTTTGCTAGTGCAGTACCCTTTTATATGGCTCCTGATCGAACACCTTTAGGAAATCCAAATGCACTACATCTACTAATATCCCTTAATCCACCTTGATTGCTATATCCTCAAAGAATTCTAATAAATTTGTCAAACGCTCCTCCCTTTTCACAAAACTATGTTGACTCTGCTTCATTATATTATAATTTTCTTAAGTCTTTCTACTGCCTCATAATATTGACTTCTACCATTTTCCCAATGATAGTGTTCAATTAACTGGCCTGCAGTTTCTTGTTTTCATCTCCTTCCTTTCTCGAATAGCGGTGTCACATTTGTGATTTTCCAATCCTCTGAAACTTTCCAGAATTGAGGGAATTTTTAAAGATTGGAACTGATGCCTCCACTATCTCCGTAGCCACTTCTTGCAAGACCCTATGATGCAGGCCATCAGGTCCAGAGGACCGATCAGTTTTTCATCCCATTAATTTTCCTGTTAATTTTTCTCTAGTGATCATTATTATTTTAGTTCCTTCCTCCCTCCCTTTAGCCTCTTGATTTCCTATTATTCTAGAGGTGTGCAGCTGCACATTCTTGAAGCCCAGTTCCTCCTTCTAAAACAGCATATTGGATTTAGTCACTGGCCGGAATTTTTTGGCCATTCACACTGGCGGGATCTTCCAGTCCCGTCGACGGCACATTGTGAGAAATCCCGTTCACAACAGCAGGGCCTCTGCCACCACATGAGGACCACCTCTGCAGCAGATTACATGGAAAATGCCGCTATCCAATCTGTCTATGCAATAACTTTTAGAGAAACTAGTAAAATTAACTCTGCTACATTGCCATAATCATATTAAGAATGAATGATTCAGTTTTAAAATAAAAGAATGTTCTGGGAAACTGAGCATTGAGATAATTTTTATATTTTGCTCCAATGCTTTAAACGGAATTTAATGGCAGATCTCCTCTTCAGGTATGTACAATGTGTAAAATGTCAAGTGAAAGCATAACAAGTTGTCGTAATTCAGCAGTAGGAATGCCCAGACAATCTCTGTCCCTTACCAGTAAGACTGCTGTGACATTGGCTGGTGTTCCTGTCCTTTCAATAATCAGACGTATAACTGAGGTGCTTGTTTCATTCACCACAAACTTTGTTTGACCTGCAAACTTTACTTCTGTATTTCCAAAAGCGAGAGTGACACAAAGACCCAAAACAAGTTCAGCCACCGAGAAAACAGCAGGCATTCCTATAAAGAGAAATCAGAGAAACAATACAAGTTTAAACTAGGATCGGTGAAGATTATATGGAAAAATGTGCAAACCCAAAATTGTTCAAGTAAATATTTTCAGATTCATACAGAATTTAATCCAAATCATTTATAAATAACTTAGACAAATGATCTTGTCATTCATTTTGGAATTGGTCTTCTTACTTATTATATGATCATTCCATTAGACAAAATAATGTCAAAGACCTCCTTTTCATTACGAATTGTCTCGTCCAACTGCCCATTTCTAAACACACCACTTAATTTCTGAAACCAAATAAAAGGAGCTCATGGATTTTTTTGTCTCCAAAGTTAAATCTCATCACTCCACTACCTCTGGGTCCTTGTGTCTTTCCGTCTCCTTGATGCCTTGAATAACCCCTCACTCCAGATCTCACACCACAATGCTTTAGGTTTTCTGCAACTGAACCACAGCTTTCATCATCTCCATGAGTAATACCAGCTGTGCCCTCAACCCTGTTCAAACCCAACAACTCCTCACTCTAATTTTTTCTAATATTTATTCATTCTTGAGATGTGAACATCGCAGGCACAAAGAACAAAGCAAAGTACCGCACAGGAACAGGCCCTTCAGCCCTCCAAGCCTGCGCCGACCATGCTGCCCGTCTAAACTAAAATCTTCTGCACTTCCGGGGTCCGTATCCCTCTATTCCCATCCTATTCATGTATTTGTCAAGATGCCCCTTAAACATCACTATCGTCCCGGCTTCCACCACCTCCTCCGGCAGCGAGTTCCAGGCACCCACTACCCTCTGTGTAAAAAACTTGCCTCATACATCTCATCTAAACCTTGCCCCTTGCACTTTAAACCTATGCCACCTAGTAATTGACCCCTCTACCCTGGGAAAAAGCCTCTGACTATCCACTCTGTCTATGCCCCTCATAATTTCGTAGACCTCTATCAGGTCACCTCTCAACTGCCATCGTTCCAGTGAGAACAAACCGAGTTTATTCAACCGCTCCTCATAGCTAATGCCCTCCATACCAGGCAACATCCTGGTAAATCTCTTCTGCACCCTCTCTAAAGCCTCCACATCCTTCTGGTAGTGTGGTGACCAGAATTGAACACTATACTCCAAGTGTGGCCTAACTAAGGTTCTATACAGCTGCAACATGACTTGCCAATTTTTATACTCAATGCCCCGGCCAATGAAGGCAAGCACGTCGTATGCCTTCTTGAAGACCTTCCCCATCTGTGTTGCCCCTTTCAGCGACCTGTGGACCTGTACACCTAGATCTCTCTGACTGTCAATACTCTTGAGGGTTCTACCATTCACTGTATATTCCCTACCTGCATTAGACCTTCCAAAATGCATTATCTCACAGTTGTCCAGATTAAACTCCATCTGCCATCTCTCCGCCCAAGTCTCCAAACGATCTAAATCCTGCTGTATCCTTTGACAGTCCTCATCGCTATCCGCAATTCCACCAACAGGGGGCCTGTACGGCACTGGAGCGGTTCACGCCGTTCCCGCCTCCCATCCCGGCGCGAACTGTGCACCATGGGATCTGCGCATGCACAGTGGCACCGGCGCCAACTGGTGCATGCACGGTGGCCTCCCTCCACGTGCCGGCCCCGACACAACATGGCGCGGGAGTTCAGGGGCCGGCGCATAAGAAAATAGGCCCGGGGAGCGAGAGGCTGGCCCGCCGACCGGTGGGCCCAGATCGCGGGCCAGGCCCCATCGGTGGCCTCCCCTGGATTGGAGCCCCCCCTCCCTCCCCTGTCCCCCCCTCCCCTCCCCTCCCACAGGCTGCCCCCCGACCCTGCGCGCAGAGTTCCCGCCAGCCGGTACCAGGTGTGGACGGCGCCGGCGGGACTCTGCCTTTTTAGAGCGGCCACTCGTCCCATCCGCGCCGGAGAATCGGCGGCCCGGTCACGTACTGCGGCCCGCGACCAGCACCGACGCCAATGGCGCCGATTCTCCGCTCTGCGAAGAATCGCGTGCCGGCGTCGGCACGGCGTGGCCCAGTTGCGAGGATTCTCCGGCCCGGAGCGGGGCTGGGAGAATCCCCCCAATCGATGACGCATTCCGCCTCCTGCATGCTCCAAAGTGCATCCAATTGCTGCTCCAACCGAACTACGCGGTCTGTGAGGAGCTGCCATTGGTTACACTTGCTGCAGATGTAGTCGACCGGAACGCTGGAAGCATCACAGATCTGCCACATCTCACAGTTGGAGCACTGCACCCTGCTGAGTGACATTTAAGCACTAATTAATTAATTTAAAATAAACACTTGAATTATTGTTCGATTGAGTTACAATTAACTATATGGCCCTGACGCTAGATGACTTTTACTGCCAAATTAAATGCTAAATACAGATCTCTGCCCTCAGGTTTAGTTACTCCACTATCTAGTTAATCAATTAGATTTTGTTTTGCAATATTTTTTTTTTTCAAATTTAACAGATTCTCAACCAGCCAATCAGGTCACAGCTTTACTGTGATGTCACTTACAGTTTCCCCCCAACACAATTTGAAAACGTAATAAAAAATTTTAAAATCTCTTACCTTCCCAGGATGTTCTCTGGTTCTCACCCTGCAGATTAACAGTTACAGGCCAGAAGCAAGGGAACAAAACGGTAGGGAAAAGCACCTTCTCCCATTCTGCACCGAATTACCTCACTGCACCAAATTACCAAGTTCCAATTCCCACTCTGGATGTGTCTCACTCACTCAGGATGTGTCTCCTTCACTTGCGCAAAGCCTACAAATGAAAATGATCATTTGTTGCAAGTCTCTAATTGCCCTTCAGAAGATGGTGGTCAGCCATCTTCTTGAAACGCCACAGTCCATGCGAAATAGGGAGGGAGTTCTGGGATTTTGGCCCAGCAACAGTGAAGGAACAGAAATATTATTTCAAGTCAGGATGGTGTGTTTCTTGGAGTGGAACCAGGAGTAGTGGTGTTCCCATACTCTTGTCCTTTTAGGTGCTTGAGGTTGTGGGTTTGGAAGGTGCTGTCAAAGGAGAATTGATGAGTTGCTGCAGTGCATCTTGTGGATGTAATCAACATCTCCTTCTATTCTTCCCCCTTCAAAACTACTCTTTGCAAAACCCCACTTTCTGCCTCTCCCCATTCTCTCCACCAGTCCATCCCTACCCAACCTTTCCTCACTCTCTTTTTCCAGCTCAGCGCCTATTGCTCCCACCACACCCTATTCAAATCCGGTTGGTCTGGAATCCCTTCACATACTCTGTCAACAGACTCTGCATTACCACCAATGCTTATGTAGACATATTCTCTGATATCGCTGAGGATTTCAAAATGTTTGGCCATGCTATCCACCTCTGCTACAGCGACAAATGTTAATTTCTATAGAATGACTCTTTCTCCATTCCATTCCTACGTACCCCAACATAGTCAGTACATCTGCTCCAATTATTTTTCCCCCCCACCCAACAAGGACAGCGCAAGAGTGTCCAAAATCCCCTTCCCTGGTTCTCTTATTGTTATATATAGAATAGCTTCAAGAATATCATCCATTAGCAATGAGAATCATATTAGATTACATGGGCTGGATTTTTAATCAGGGGCCAGAAACCAGAAATGGGGGGCACGTCCCAAGTCCCGATTCCGCATGGCACATTTCAGTCATGCCCATAGAGATTTTCAAATCCTTAGACAATCAAAAACCAAGGAGTGAGCTGACCATCCAGTCAAGGGTGATAGGCAAGTGACTGATGATGGAAGTCCAATGGGAGTCCCTCCAGCACTCAGTGACTGGCAGCCCTACTGGCTAAGGTAGGAACTACCGATCTGGAGATGGAGGCTGCCAGGGACAAGGATAAGCTTATTTATTTGAATGTTTTAAAAAGCCACAGATGCCTGGCCACAAATCTTGAAGGGTAACCACTTCGGGAGATGGCCAGGGACCATAGCTATGGACCAAAAGCTATTGTGTCCAGGTGAGTGGGGCAGAAGGAGCAGCCCCTCTGGTCATCCATTTGGCCATTGCTCATCATACTGGTCTGGTCCTGATCCAGGTCAATGTGCACATCCTGCATTGTTGGCAGTAAATTCCAGTTTTCATGAGATGGGCCCCATAATTGACACCAATTGGTCTCATGTGACTGCCCACTGCTTCCCGACAGGCATCCTATCTAACCCCGAGTCACTCTCATTCAAAATTACTTGGGTCGGGATCATGGCAGTGAACCTAGTTAGGTGTCCACTCACCTCCGCTCTGAACCCTGAACTACTTTAAAAGTCCAGCCCCATATGTGCATCAATGACACAATTGTCTTCTAAACCTCATCCTACTTTTAAACACCAGATCATCCAAAGTTCCTTTCCTCATATTTTATCATGTACGACATCCTGCACACCCTTTACTACATTCTCAATAATCTGACTGTTTCCCATTCAACATATTGGTGCCTTTATTCAAATCCTGAGTTGCAAAGGTAGGTTAACCGGATTCCATGGGTGGGATTTTTCCAGACCTTTCGATACAGGCTGAGAATCTGGAAGGCTGGTGATGTGACATGGGAAGGCATCAGAGGGGGAAACCAATGTCTCGTCATTACCAGCTATGGGAACCCTGCCATGTATGTGTCCTCTTGTTCATCCTGCAGCCTCAATGACCACCCGCAATGATGGTGCTGTCAAGGCTGTCAAACTGCTGGCCCTCTGATTGGATCAGCTGCTCTGGGAAGTGAGCTGCTGTCCTCATTTGGATGGCAATCCCAGTGGCAGACTGCTAATCGGCCACCACAGGAAAAATTAAGCCTTGTCTGGGGACAAGGAAGAAACTGAAACATGCCAGGTGAACCAGCTTTTTGAAGATATTCAGCCAGAGTCTGTAAGGGTTCTACCAGGAGTCCAAATCTGTTCTGTGATGCAAGTATTATTCTATGCCATGCTGATTTTTAAGATAAATTGAGAGCTATATGTTTCTTTGCTAGTTGTCAAATGGAAAATTGAGACACAAAAGGGGTAGTTCTAAGTTCATAATAAAATTTTGTATTAAAAATCCCAAGGTTCTATTTCTTCATGTAATCACTCCAGGGGTGAATCATTCTTTCTGCACAATCTAAAAAATAAACTCGAGTGTTGGGGCTTCAGTCCAGTATCCTAGCCACTGTTGTTGAGGTGCTAGAAAGTGACCGTTCAGTTAAATTAGTGTGCACTGATTGTTATAGAGCAACTGCATGCTGACATAGTTTACTCATGTTATTTCATTACTCATGAGCCTAAATTAGAACTTGCATGCTACCAATAATTCCATTAAGAAAAGAGATCTGTAGAAATATGCTGCCATTTATAGTGCTTTTGATGATCATTAACAACATAATCATGTATTTTGGCCACATAAATAATGCATCTATGATTTTCATGATACATTTCTGAATAGGAATCTGGTTTGACCACATAAAACACTTGACAATGCTTGCTTAGATGATCCCAACAGAGAGTCGGCAAGAGCCATAATGAATTTCATGATCACTGTAATATGTGATAATGCCGAGAAATCTTATTTGAGGAAATAGGCAATTTTTAAAGCACTTATTTGTAGTTACCCCCAGGAAGCTCAGCCTGCAACACCTTATGTGCCCATTTTCGCATGGAATACCTATTTTCCGTTCTTGCTGGTCTTCAACCAATTGCACTGCTTGTAATACTGAATACATAAAGGCTCAAAATATTTAGTTATGGC
The DNA here is from genome assembly GCF_047496885.1 of Scyliorhinus torazame. Taxonomy (NCBI): domain Eukaryota; kingdom Metazoa; phylum Chordata; class Chondrichthyes; order Carcharhiniformes; family Scyliorhinidae; genus Scyliorhinus; species Scyliorhinus torazame. The sequence continues at coordinate 91,362,347 of NC_092715.1, read as the reverse complement.
TCAGGTACTGAGCAAATCAGCGATTCATTTGCCCATATGATACATCTACTAAATTTCACATAACCCAAATATTACCAAAAAGCCATTTTAAAAGTTACATTTTAGTGCTACCTGGTCGCTGGCACTATGAGTTGGCATTCCTTTCTCCTTCCCATACTAAGCTGCATACGGAAACTGATACAGCAACACATGATCCTCAGTAGTCATCTCATGAAAGGTTAGCCCCACTGCCAAAACAGAGGTCAATTTAAAGTCTTTGAGTTACTCATTTGGAAATAGAGAGGTTGTTTCATAATAGTATCATCAATTAATAATCACATGGTATTTCTAGTCCACCCGGTAACAATTAAGCTGCAATTGCTCACCTTCCTACGCACAATGTTGTAAGTGCCATGAATATTAGATAGTTACGAGTTGCGATGTAACCTTTTCAAATGCCTATATTTAGGTCTGAGCAAGTAGCACTTCAGACAGCAACAAGTACATTCTACTGTTTACCATCCTATCTTCGTTTTATACAAATATTACCATTTCACACATACTTTATGGAAGGACAAAATGTACAAAGATCCCATTAAACATCTTGATATATTGAATATTAATAAAAATGTACTACCTCTTAAATACATTTATATTTAGAGCTTTTGCACGAAGTTAACATCACATTGAATACATTTTAGCTTGTTTAGATTATGGGTGGGATTTTCAACCGTCGAGGATCTTCTGGTCCTGCGATGGTGACTCCCGCCATGGATTCCCTTGTGGCAGAAGGTGCAAACGAGAAACCCTGTTGACAGTGGCGGGACTGGAAGATGGCCAATGGTGGGCTGCCTGTGCAAACCACACCGTGGGCAGGGGGGCGGAACATCATGCCCTATGTTTCAGAGCCAGTATATAAATCAACTACCACAATAAACTAAGCTGGGAAAAATGACAATGTTTATTTTAATATAATATTGGCATTTTTCCAGGATCTGAATTCGCAAATGAACTGTATAATATATTATCCCAGTAATCCATTGCTTGATGTATTGATTATCTTAATTTATTGAGGCTTTTATTAAATTATGAAATAATTGGTAATTAATTGAATTATAAGAAAGGTCATCCCGACACGCATTATTAATATGTCTCTGGCACGATAAAATTGTGTAATGTTGATGAGTATATATTTATCACATTTATATATATTGGTTAAAGAATAATTTGGCATGTTGGAAGCAGCACCAGACATCCCTGAAAATGAGATAAAAACCTGGTAAAGCTAGAGAGGTTGACAGCAAAAGCAACATGCTATAGGCATAGCCAGAGGTCTTGTGGCATATTGTGTAATGACCGAGCCTCTGAGCTAGAATCAGGTTCTAGTATCCCCGAACTTGGTGGCCAATGAAGGTACACTCATAGTGGAGCCAAATAAGTTGAATATCCTTCCAAAAAACACCAATGATAGACAGTGAGAGCGGACAGATTTCTCGTCAGCCATGTGATGGAAAGAACGTTGGAACTTCTACCATCACTATCCATAGCTCCAATCTACAAAATGCAATAAAAGTACATGTTATCACAGAATCTCAGGCTCCTGGAATGAACTGTAACAGCCCATTGACACACCTAAGCAATCGCACAACCAAGCAATCAGGTCAAAGCTCAGTAGCCCTGCCACAACCAGTCATGAATGGTGGTAGAACATTGTGCTAACAGCAACAGGAGGTTCCAAAGAGGTTCCTCATATGTATGCAAAAGAAATATTCACCATCATGTTCATCCATAAGGTCTGAGCAATTCATTCTTCCCAGCCTCCTTCCAAAGTCATCATTACCACAGATGCCAGTCTTCATCAACGTCAATTCACGCCATGCGGCATCAAGAAATAACTGCATTCACAGGGCAAAGATTACAGAATTGTATAGTGCTGAAGACCTGTGCTCCAGCACTAGCTAGACTGTTCCAGTACAATTACACCATTAACATATGCCAGATAATGTGGAAAATTGATCAGTTATGCCCTGCTCAGAAGAAGCACAACAATTCCAATTTAGTCAGCTTCTGCCCGATCAGCCTAATAGAACATAGAACATAGAATGATACAGCGCAGTACAGGCCCTTCGGCCCACGAAGTTGCACCGACATGGGAAGTCAAAAAAACAAAAGCCATCTAACCTACACTATGCCATTATCATCCATATGCTTATCCAATAAACTTTTAAATGCCCTCAATGTTGGCGAGTTCACTACTGTTGCAGGTAGGGCATTCCACAGCCTCACCACTCTTTGCGTAAAGAACCTACCTCTGACCTATATCTGTTACCCCTCAGTTTAAGGCTATGTCCCCTCGTGCTAGCCATTTCCATCCGCGGGAGAAGGCTCTCACTGTCCACCCTATCTAACCCCCTGATCATTTTGTCTGCCTCTATTAAGTCTCCTCTTAACCTTCTTCTCTCTAACGAAAACAACCTCAAGTCCATCAGCCTTTCCTCATAAGACACTGCCAGGTCTAGTTCCCAATGTCAGACCGATGCACCTGCACACAGCTCCCCCACACACTGCAGCCCAACCACTCGGAGGCACAGTTGAGCAAAGAAGCCTCTGTAGAAATGGTTTAAGGGGAACATGCAGACCTCTGGAATGCATGGCTGACAGCACAGGGTTTTTATGCATGGAAGCAGGATTTCCCATTTTCCTGTACATTTCCTTTGGAAACACTGCAGAGATGAGTAGTGCTTGGACTTGCTGAAGTGGCTGTGATGCACTGTGCAAAGGTACGGCCATCCGCCCAGGATTCAGCTGTAACCTTGCTGGCCTGCAAAAGGAGAATGTTGTAGGATTGAGCTGAAGTCTTGTCTTTTCTGGGGCGCACTGGAATGTGGGATAGCTACAGCCACCCCCCCCCCCCCCCCTCTGGGGCTGAGTTCACTGCTCGTTCCAGGCCTCCCGTGGTCTTTGTTAACCTCCCGGATTACAAAACCAAAGAAGCATGTCGCACCCGGAGGAGGCCATTTGGCCCATTCTTCCCGTGCTGGCCCTTTCGCGGAGCTGTCCAATTTTATACCCAACTCGTTCCCCCAAAGCCCTGGAAGGTTTTGACTCTTCCAAGTCTTTGTCCAGTTCCTTTTTGAAAGTTCCTCTCGAATGTACTTCGACCGCACCTTCCGGAAAGCTAAAAACAGACTGCAGACCTCTGGTGGGGACCATGAGCCGGGCGATCGCTCACCAGGTAGCTCCCGCTTGGGAATCTATGCGGGAATTCTCTGGCCGTTGGGATTCCGTGTTCCCTCCTGCAGCGCACCCTGTTTAATCATCACTAAACAGATAGAGGGAGTTAGTAATAGTGCTCATAAGTGACACCTACCAATAATTTACTCACTGCTGCTCAGTTTGGGTTCTGCCAGGGCAACCCAGTTCTAAATATCGTTGCTGCCTTGGATAAAACATGGGATAAACTAAATTCCATAGGCAAGGTGAGAATGATTGTCCTTGACATCAAGGTAGCATTCAACCTAGTGTGACACCAAGAAGCCCTAACAAAAGTGAAATCAATGGGGATCGGGGAGGAAAATTCTCCAGCAGCTGAAGTCATACCTCGCAAAAAGGAAGATGGTTTGGGTTGGTGGAAGCCAGTCATCTCAGTACTTCAGAAGTTTTATTAATATTATATCATAAGCCCAACTATGATGTGCTATTCCAGTCAATAACCAACCCTCCATCAGAAGGTTGGAAGTGGTACTATTCACTGATGGGTGCACTTCCAATTTCTCAGATAATGAAGTAGCTCTAATCTAACTCAGTGAGACTTGGACAACGTTCAAGCGTGGGCTGATGGCTGATAAGTGGAAAGTAACATCCACAGATGCCGTGCAACAACTATCTTCAACAAAAAAGAGAACCTACAAACTTCCCTCAACATTCAATGCCATCAGTATTTGCCACCATTGACAGACTGAGTGCTATCACTGACCAGAAATTCAACTCACACAGCCATATACATGGCTTGGCAACCGGAGCAAATTAGAGGTTGGGAATTCGGTTGTGACTGGTTCACCTCCTAGTCCTTTATAACTATTTCGTCTTCGACAAGGTACATGTCAGGAATGATTAAATAATTTTCACTTTTCTGGATGTTGCAGCTAAAATAACACAAATTTGACACCATCTCGGAACAAGCAGTTTAATTGATCCACACGCACCTCATACACTGGCCTAAATACCCACCCACACCACCACTGGTATAATATGGTTGTGACATCTCCAAGATACATTGCTGCAACATGCAAAAACATCTTTGGCAGTACTTCCCAAAGTCACAAGCTCCACCATCTAAAACGACATGGACAGCAGACACAGGGAATACCATCACCTACAAGGTATTTTCAAGTTGCATGCCATCCTGACTCATATGTAGATCGCCATTTCTTCATAGTCGCTGGATGTTTTCCCCTGTGGTTGTCCCCCTCTCGAACAGATATACCCCTTTGGATACTGTCGGGGGGGATAGCCTATCAGGGGAAAACAGCAGCAGCCAGAGCAGTGGCACCACGGCTGGCTCTGATGTTCAGAAGGGAGGGTCAAAGTGCAGAATAGTAATAGGGGACTCTATAGTCAGGGGCACAGATAGGCGCTTCTGTGGACGTGAAAGAGACTCCAGGATGGTATGTTGCCTCCCTGGTGCCAGGGTCCAGGATGTCTCTGAACGGGTAGAGGGAATCCTCAAGGGGGAGGGCAAACAGGCAGCGGTCGTTGTACATATTGGTACTAACGACATAGGCAGGAAGGGGCATGAGGTCCTGCAGCAGGAGTTCAGGGAGCTGGGCAGAAAGTTAAAAGACAGGACCTCGAGGGTTGTAATCTCGGGATTACTCCCTGTGCCACGTGCCAGTGAGGCTAGAAATAGGAAGATAGAGCAGATAAACACGTGGCTAAACAGCTGGTGTAGGAGGGAGGGTTTCCATTATCTGGACCACTGGGAGCTCTTCCGGGGCAGGTGTGACCTGTATAAGAAGGACGGGTTGCATCTAAACCGGAGAGGCATAAATATCCTGGCCGCGAGGTTTGCTAGTGTCACACGGGAGGGTTTAAACCAGTATGGCAGGGGGGTGGGCACGGGAGCAATAGGTCAGAAGGTGAGAGCATTGAGGGAGAACTAGGGAATAGGGACAGTGTGGCTCTGAGGCAGAGCAGACGGGGAGAAGTTGCTGAACACAGCGGGTCTGGTGGCCTGAAGTGCATATGTTTTAATGCAAGGAGCATTACGGGTAAGGCAGATGAACTTAGAGCTTGGATTACTACTTGGAACTATGATGTTGTTGCCATTACAGAGACCTGGTTGAGGGAAGGGCAGGATTGGCAGCTAAACGTTCCAGGATTTAGATGTTTCAGGCGGGATAGAGGGGGATGTAAAAGGGGAGGTGGAGTTGCGCTACTTGTTCGGGAGAATATCACAGCTATACTGCGAGAGGACACCTCAGAGGGCAGTGAGGCTATATGGGCAGAGATCAGGAATAAGAAGGGTGCAGTCACAATGTTGGGGGTATACTACAGGCCTCCCAACAGCCAGCGGGAGATAGAGGAGCAGATAGGTAGACAGATTTTGGAAAAGAGTAAAAACAACAGGGTTGTGGTGATGGGAGACTTCAACTTCCCCAATATTGACTGGGACTCACTTAGTGCCAGGGGCTTAGACGGGGCGGAGTTTGTAAGGAGCATCCAGGAGGGCTTCTGAAAACAATATGTAAACAGTCCAACTAGGGAAGGGGCGGTACTGGACCTGGTATTGGGGAATGAGCCCGGCCAGGTGGTAGATGTTTCAGTAGGGGAGCATTTCGGTAACAGTGACCACAATTCAGTAAGTTTTAAAGTACTGGTGGACAAGGATAAGAGTGGTCCGAGGATGAATGTGCTAAATTGGGGGAAGGCTAATTATAACAATATTAGGCGGGAACTGAAGAACATAGATTGGGGGCGGATGTTTGAGGGCAAATCAACATCTGACATGTGGGAGGCTTTCAAGTGTCAGTTGAAAGGAATACAGGACCGGCATGTTCCTGTGAGGAAGAAAGATAAATACGGCAATTTTCGGGAACCTTGGATGACGAGAGATATTGTAGGCCTCGTCAAAAAGAAAAAGGAGGCATTTGTCAGGGCTAAAAGGCTGGGAACAGACGAAGCCTGTGTGGCATATAAGGAAAGTAGGAAGGAACTTAAGCAAGGAGTCAGGAGGGCTAGAAGGGGTCACGAAAAGTCATTAGCAAATAGGGTTAAGGAAAATCCCAAGGCTTTTTACACATACATAAAAAGCAAGAGGGTAGCAGGGAAAGGGTTGGCCCACTGAAGGATAGGCAAGGGAATCTATGTGTGGAGCCAGAGGAAATGGGCGAGGTACTAAATGAATACTTTGCATCAGTATTCACCAAAGAGAAGGAATTGGTAGATGTTGAGTCTGGAGAAGGGGGTGTAGATAGCCTGGGTCACATTGTGATCCAAAAAGACGAGGTGTTGGGTGTCTTAAAAAATATTAAGGTAGATAAGTCCCCAGGGCCTGATGGGATCTACCCCAGAATACTGAAGGAGGCTGGAGAGGAAATTGCTGAGGCCTTGACAGAAATCTTTGGATCCTCGCTGTCTTCAGGGGATGTCCCGGAGGACTGGAGAATAGCCAATGTTGTTCCTCTGTTTAAGAAGGGTAGCAAGGATAATCCCGGGAACTACAGGCCGGTGAGCCTTACGTCAGTGGTAGGGAAATTACTGGAGAGAATTCTTCGAGACAGGATCTACTCCCATTTGGAAGCAAATGGACGTATTAGTGAGAGGCAGCACGGTTTTGTGAAGGGGAGGTCGTGTCTCACTAACTTGATAGAGTTTTTCGAGGAGGTCACTAAGATGATTGATGCAGGTAGGGCAGTAGATGTTGTCTATATGGACTTCAGTAAGGCCTTTGACAAGGTCCCTCATGGTAGATTAGTACAAAAGGTGAAGTCACACGGGATCAGGGGTGAACTGGCAAGGTGGATACAGAACTGGCTAGGCCATAGAAGGCAGAGGGTAGCAATGGAGGGATGCTTTTCTAATTGGAGGGCTGTGACCAGTGGTGTTCCACAGGGATCAGTGCTGGGACCTTTGCTCTTTGTAGTATATATAAATGATTTGGAGGAAAATGTAACTGGTCTGATTAGTAAGTTTGCAGACGACACAAAGGTTGGTGGAATTGCGGATAGCGATGAGGACTGTCTGAGGATACAGCAGGATTTAGATTGTCTGGAGACTTGGGCGGAGAGATGGCAGATGGAGTTTAATCCGGACAAATGTGAGGTAATGCATTTTGGAAGGTCTAATGCAGGTAGGGAATATACAGTGAATGGTAGAACCCTCAAGAGTATTGAAAGTCAAAGAGATCTAGGAGTACAGGTCCACAGGTCATTGAAAGGGGCAACACAGGTGGAGAAGGTAGTCAAGAAGGCATACGGCATGCTGGCCTTCATTGGCCGGGGCATTGAGTATAAGAATTGGCAAGTCATGTTGCAGCTGTATAGAACCTTAGTTAGGCCACACTTGGAGTATAGTGTTCAATTCTGGTCGCCACACTACCAGAAGGATGTGGAGGCTTTAGAGAGGGTGCAGAAGAGATTTACCAGAATGTTGCCTGGTATGGAGGGCATAAGCTATGAGGAGCGGTTGAATAAACTCGGTTTGTTCTCACTGGAACGAAGGAGGTTGAGGGGCGACCTGATAGAGGTATACAAAATTATGAGGGGCATAGACAGAGTGGATAGTCAGAGGCTTTTCCCCAGGGTAGAGGGGTCAATTACTAGGGGGCATAGGTTTCAGGTGAGAGGGGCAAGGTTTAGAGTAGATGTACGAGGCAAGTTTTTTACGCAGAGGGTAGTGGGTACCTGGAACTCGCTACCGGAGGAGGTAGTGGAAGCAGGGACGATAGGGACATTTAAGGGGCATCTTGACAAATATATGAATAGGATGGGAATAGAAGGATACGGACCCAGGAAGTGTAGAAGATTGTAGTTTAGTCGGGCAGTATGGTCGGCACGGGCTTGGAGGGCCGAAGGGCCTGTTCCTGTGCTGTACATTTCTTTGTTCTTTGAAAATTCTGGAACTATTCAGGGACATGGACTGCAGCACCTCATGGAGAAATCCCACCATCATCTCCTCAAGGGCAACCATGGGTGAACAACAAATGACAGTGATGCCTACTTTTTCAGGTTGCCCTGCTAGCTTACCCATCAATACTGCCACCTATTCCCACCCCATTATGCCCATTCCATCATGGGCTCAGTAACGTTCAACGTTATTTGTAATTCTACACTGGAGGTGACTGGGAAATGATTTTTAAAACTTGCCCAGTCTATTATTCTAATTCAGTACACTATGCCTCAAGGTTTCTTCCAACCTTTGTGCCCAATGAAAACTTAGCCTGGCAATAGATTACATGAATGTCGAATCTGATAAGAGTAAAGACTTGAAATGAAAATTGTTTATTGTCACAAGTAGGCTTCAAATGAAGTTACTGTGAAAAGCCCCTAGTCGCCACATTCGGCACCTGTTCGGGGAGGCTGGTATGGGAACTTATCTTTGCAACAAAGATTCAGAACCAAAAATGCAATTACTTGATTCAATTTTTCAAGTTTTATTCTGTCAAGTTTGAAGAAAATGACCACAGCCAAATTTTTATACAACCAAAACAATAAGATTACATCTACTTTGCCATTATAATTTGATCAATCATCTATTTCCATCATAATAAGTTAAAGGTGAATGCAATAGAGGAATTTCCTGAAGGAGGACTCTCGAATAAGGTCCTGCAATTTTTTTTTGCTGGTTTCCTTAATGGTTCCTAGTCCTATGATATACTTTCCTGTACAAATACAGTAACTTTTACGATGAAGTTACTTTAACTTTCCTGCTATTTGGTAAACCTCATGCTCAGAGTTATAATTTCCGATAACAAACATGTCAGAACAATTCCAAGTCCCACCGCAGCTCAATTCTATGCAACCAACAGATTGGCACAAATAATGTTAATCCTCAGCACAGAAATAATTTAGTTACATTTTTTCTCAACAGTTATCCAAATGTTCTTTTTTTAAATAGGTACCATGACAATTCTAAAAGTACTGTATAAAGGCCAATTAAAATGATAGATGCAATTGTCTGTGCAATGAGATAAATAGACACATCGCTGCTGCTTTAACATGGGTCTGTGTAAACACATATTCGAGTAGCACGAAGACAAGGGGATTTTATAGTATCCCTCCAGCTACACTTTTCAAAGACATTATTTGCAATTTAGAGACCGGGAACGGCAAGTTTCACAATTGTGTTCCCCAGAGACAGACGCTTAATCGGTTCTCATCAAACAGGAATACAATCTTGAGCATGGCTGTTTACAGTAATTGCACTTGAACATCAGCTGTCCTCTGCCCTTAACTTTGAAATTTCGCCGCATCGGAATTTATTTGCACTGTGTCAAACCAAACGTGGAATCTCGTTTTTACACCAAGTGCTGCTCAAGAAAGATCCTGATAAAGCGGATATTTCCCCCCAACCATTTAGATTTGAATCACCCACAATCCACCACCTTGAGATAGTGAACTGAGGTGCATCCACTCACACTCAACATTAAACAATATAAACACACATTTCCAAGACTGAACAAGATGTTTTTTTTCTCTCGCTGCAGAGAAAGAGTTTCATTCCTGGATCTGCTTCACCTTTAACAGGTGCAGAAATGGTCATTTTATTTTCGAATGTATTTTATTTGCAATACCAGATCCTCCAACCTTGCGCGATCCGCCTACTGGTAGTAATTCCATCCGATATAATTTTATTTTTCTAGCCACCCCCGTTATTTCTGATCTGGATTTTATGCCGCTAACAGATACCCGCAAAACAACATTTCCATTGGTTTGAAACAATCTCGATTTGAACTCGTCCCGCCTGGTCTTCTAAACTCACTTGCAATGGTTTTTCAGCCTTGTCCCGCGCTCCCCTCTCGAAGGGTCTGTGCGGAGAAAGTCTTGCAAAAGCGTCTCCTGGTCCCCGGCGGCGGCGTCCTCACTCCCGCTCACTGCAAGCTGCGGGCTCCGGCTCGGGGGCTCGTAGGGAGAGCGCATGCGCCCGGGGCTCGGGGGTGGCTGAGTGGGTCTCCCGTCTGACACGCACACACACAAAAACATCTGTCTGTTTCGACCTGAACTTTCTCCAATTTTATGGAGGTGAAGAAGGTAAAATCTCCCTGCTGGAACTGAACGAGCAAATATTGATCATGGAAAGCACGCAGAAACGCTTTAAGAGTCGTTTCAAAGACTGGCAATGGATGTCCTCAAAGTTGTTTTATTAGAATTAAAACCTTTGCGCATCAAGGAAATTTCTGTCCACACATCAGTTGTGATTTTGTTTTAGTCACTGCAACTGCTTATGTGGAGATTTAAATAAGAAAAATGTATATAAGCAGTTGCCTTATTTGATGTAAGTGCAGGCTTTGGCTACTGTGGAGATCTGAGGAGTCCATCCCTCAAGACTCCCACGCCATTGTTTCCTATCAACAGAAAAACATCCACTTTACAAAGACATAATCAGGAAAAAAAGTACAGTATGTCAAAGAAGGAGAGATTACTTGTTCAAAGTTTGATCAAGGATAGAGGAGAGTTTTAAAGAGGGTTTTAAATAGAGTCTCAAATGAGTAGAGGAAAGGTAGCACAGTGGTTAGCACAATTGCTTCACAGCTCCAGGTTCGATTCCGGCTTGGATCACTGTCTGTGCAGCGGCTGCATGTTCTCCCCGTATTTGAGTGGGTTTCCTACGGTTTCCTCCCATAGTCTAAAAATGTGCAGCTTAGGTGGATTGGCTATGCTAAATTGCCTTTAGTGTCCAAAAAAGGTTAGGTGGGGTTTGGGTGGAGGTGTGAGCGTAGGTAAGGTGCGCTTTCCAAGGGCTGGTGCAGACTTGATAGCCGAATGGCCTCCTTCTGCACTGTAAATTTTATGAACTTAGGGATGGAAATTCCAAACACTGGGGCACAGACTAAGGCATGGTTAACAATATTGGGACAAAAGTGGGCAGATACAAGATGATGGAGTCAGATAACAGTGAGTGTCCCGTGCAAGGCTGTTTTTTTTTAAAGAAATATTACTCTGGAGTTGGAAGTGATTTTGTTCCCCTCTAACTCTTTCAGAGTAACTATCAGGGCAAAACTGGCAGAACCATACGAAGTTAGCGATTTAAATCGCTTCTGTCGATGGTTCTTACTGCAAATGTGCAAATGTCCAGAAGTTAGCACTTCGGAACAATTGCCAGGTAAACCCTTATGTGGGAACCCCCTAGAGGGATTCTCCAGCGCATCATTGGGGTATCTCCTAAATGCTACGCTGGGCTACCAGGAAGTTATGGGATGTAAGGGGGATAAGATATGGAGGGAAGTAAATGCAAGGGTGAGAATTTGAGGTATGAGAATACTCCGAGCAAATAAACAAAGTTCAAAGAAAGGTATAGCACAAATACAGGCCCTTTGGGCCTACGAGCATGTGCCGATCATGATGCTTGTCTGAACTAAAACCTTCTGCACTTCCGGGATCCATAACCCTCTAATCTCGTTCCATTCATGTATTCGTCAAGATGTCTCTTAAACGCTGCTATCGTAACTGCTTCCACCACCTCCCTCGGCAGGGTGTTCCAGGCACTCACCACCTTCTGTGTAAAAAAAAGCTTGCCTCGCAACTTAAACCTATGGCCCTAATACTTGTCTTTTCTACCCTGGGAAAAGGCATCTGATTATCCACTCATAAATTTGTAAACTTCTATGAGGTCACCCAGCAACTTCTGTCATTCCAGTGAAAATAATCTGAGTTTATCCAACCTCTCCTGATAGCTAATACCCTCCAGACCAGGCAGTATCCTGGTAACCCTCGTCTGTGCCGACTCCAAAGCATCTGCATCCTTCTGGTGGTGTGGAAACCAGAATTGTTCACAATATTCCAAATGAATAATGAATCTAAATTAAATTAAATGAAAAATTGAAATGAAAATCACTTATTGTCACAAGTAGGCTTCAAATGAAGTTACTGTGAAAAGCCCCTAGTCGCCACATTCCGGCTCCTGTTCGGGGAGACTGGTTCGGGAATTGAACCGTGCTGCTGGCCTGCCTTGGTCTGCTTTAAAAGCCAGCTCTTTAGCCCTGTGCTAATGTGGCCTAACTAAGGTTCTGTACAGCTCCAACATGACTAGCCAATTTTGGATTTTGATTTATTGTTACGTGTACTGAGGTACAGTGAAAAGTATTGGGCGGTATTCTCCCCCCCTCCCCCTCGCCGGGTGGGAGAATCGCCGGGGCGCCACGCGAGTTGCACCACGCTGCCCCGACACCCGCACGTGATTCTCCAACCCCCCCCCCGAAACCAGCACCGCGAGAATCGCGCCAGGCCGCTCGGAGAATCGCCGCAAACGGCGAGCGCCGATTCTCCAGCCCGGATGGGGCGAGCGGCCGGCGAGAAAAATGACAGTCCCGCCGGTGCCGTTCAACCCTGGTCGCTGCCGGCGGGAACTGTGCGGGAATGGTGGTGGCGCGGCCTTTGGGGGGGGGGGCTCCTTCACCGGGGGGGGGGCCTCCGATGGGGTCTGGCCCGCGATCGGGGCCCACCGATCGGCGGGCTGGCCTCTCCCCCCCCCGGGCCTACTTCCTTCCGCAGCCGGCCCCAGAACCCCGGCGCCATGTTGGTGAAGGGCCGGCACGCGTAAGACGTTCCCCGCGCATGCGCAGGATGGCGCGGCCCAACTACGCATGCGCAGGAATGAGCTGCCCCAACTCCGCATGCGCGGGTTGGTGCAGCGCGGGTTGGTGCAGCGCCATTTGGCGCCGCGTAAGGAGGCTGGAGCAGCGTGAACCGCTCCAGTGCCATGCTGGCCCCCTGTGGGTCCAGAATAGGTCGTACCCGGGCCCTGTTCGCGCCGTCGTGAAACGCGATGGCGTTCACGACGGCACGGGCACTTCGTCCCGAGAGCGAAGAATCCCGCCCATTGTTCTGCATACTGTTCTCCAGACAGATAGTTCCATATGTGAAAAAACATAGGCCTTATATAAATACACAATGTAAATACATAGGCACAGGTACTACTCAGTAGAGAAGATGTGTGAAGAGATCAGTTCAGTGCATAAGAGGGTCATTAAGGAATCTGGTAACAGCGGGGAAGAAGCTGTTTTTGAACCTGTTAGTGGGTGTTCTCCTGCCAATGGAAGAAGTTAGAAGAGAAAATAACCCAGATGGGAGGGGTCTTTGATTACACTGCCCGTTTTCCCAAGGCAACGGGAGGTGTATGGAGTCCATGGCCGGGAAGCGGGTTCGCGTGATGGACTAGGCTGTGTTCACAACTCTCCGTAGTTTCTTACGGTCTTGGCCCGAGCAGTTGCCATACCAGGCTGTGATGCAGCAGATACTCAATGCCATGACCAATGAAGGCAAGCATGCCGTATGGCTTCATGGCTCCCTTATGAACCTGTGTTGCCACTTTCAGTGACCTGTGGATCTCTATCCCCAGATCTCTCTGCCTGTCAATACTCCAAAGGGTTCTGCCATTTACTGTACAATTCCCACCTATATTAGACCTTCCAGAATGTATAACCTCACATTTGTCCGGATTAAACTCCATCTGCCATTTCTCCACCTAAGTCTCGAACTAATCTATAGGCTGTATCCTCACTATCCGCAACTCCACCAATCTTTGTGTCGTCCACAAACTTGCTATCAGACCAGCTACATTTTCCTCCAAATCATTTATATATACTACAAACAACAAAGGTCCCAGCACTGCAGAACACAACTTGTCACAGCTTTCCATTCAGTAAAGCATCCTTCCACTGCTACCCCTGTCTTCTATGACCGAGCCAGTTCTGTATCATCCTGCCAGCTCACCATTGATCCCATGTGACTTCACCTTCTGTACCAGTCTGCGATGAGGGACCTTGTCAAAGACGTTGCTGAAGTTCATGTAGACAACATCTACTGCCTTTCCTTCATTGATCATCTTCGTCACTTCCTCAAAGAACTCGATCAAGTTAGTGAGACGTGATCTAACCTTCACAACACCATGCTGCTTATCGCTATTAAGTCCATTTGTCTCCAAATGTGAGTAAATCGTGTTCCGAAGAATCTTTTCCAATATTTTCCCTGTCACTGCGTAAGACTCATTGGCCTATCATTTCCTGGATTATTGCTTCATAGTATCATAGAATTTACAGTGCAGATGGAGGCCATTCGTCCCATCACTGCACTGACCCTTACAAAGGGCACCCTACTCGAGCCCATGTATCTACCCTATCCCAGTAACCCCCACTTAACCTTTCTTGACACTAAGGGCAATTTAGCACAGCCAATCCACCTAAACCGCACATCTTTGGACTGTGGGAGTGTGGTAGTAGCTTCACTCTATTCGTCTCTCGGAGTCTTTGTGCGCTACAGGGAGGAAACCGGAGCACCCGGAGGAAACCCACACAGACACGGGGAGAATGTGCAGACTCCGCACAGACAGTGACCCAAGCCGGGAATCGAACTTGGGACCCTGGAGCTGTGAAGCAACTGTGCTAACCACTATGCTACCATGCTACAAGGAACAACATTGGCTATCCTCCAGTCCTCTTGGACCTCACCTGTAGCCAATGAGGATACAACTATTTCTGTCCAGGCCCCAGCAATTTCCTCCCTTGCCTCCCTCAGTATTCTGAGGTAGATCCCATCAGACCCTGGGTCTTATCCTCCTAAATGCTTTTTTAAGACACTTAATACTTCCTCCTTTTTGATATCTACATGACCCAGACCGTCTACACACCCTTCCCTCATCATCTACCAAGTTCTTCTCTTTGGTGAACACTGCTGCAAAGTATTCATTTCGTACCTCGTCTGTTTCCTCTGGTTCCACGCATAGATTCCCTCCTCTGTCCTTGAGTGGGCCAACCCTTCCCCCTGGCTACCCTCTTGCTCATTATATACGTATCAAATGCCTTCTGATTCTGCTTAAGCCTGTTTGTCAAGGACTTTTCATGACCACTTTTAGCCCTCCTAACTCCTTGCTTAGGTTCCTTCCTACTTTCTTCATATTCTTCAAGTGTTCTTCTGTTCTCAGCCTTCTAGACCTTACAGATTTTTCCTTTTTCTTTTTGACTCGGCTCACAATTTCCCTTGTTGTCCAAGGTTCCCGAAACTTGCCATACTTAAGTTAACAAGGCTAGAAGTGATAGGCAGGTAGGACATATTGGAGGACAGGATATGGGCAGCAGAATTAAATGAGATTCATGGAAAGTGGAGCATGTGAATTCAATGAAGCAAATTGTTGGTATTCATGCTACCTACACTCTGCAACAGTCACACCATCATGATCTTCTCAAGGGCAAGTAGGAATGGACAACAAATACAAGCCTTGCCAGCAATGCTCAAATCTCAGGAAAGAATAAAACAATATATGGCAATCAATATCTATGAATTCATTTACAACATACATCGGCATAAGGTGAAGTGAACACCAGTGGTGGAAAGATTTGGAAGCCCAAGATCATTTGGAAAGTTTGCCTTTTCCACCCAAGCATGCTACAAATTATTCATATACAGTACAGTATCTCAAAATATTATTTGAAAGATATGTATATTATTTGCAGTTCAATGAATCAACACTGTATTCTTCTACCATCTTCCTAAAGAGCCTATTACATAGATTTACCACCTGTTCACAAACATAATTAGTAGATTTTTAACTTGGTGACAAGCTGGGCAAAGGACAGTCCAGGACTGCATATGGAACACGGATGAGCTTCTGTTGTACACTTGTCAATGTTTTTTTAATCCAACCTCTGCTTTTCACATAAAATTTACAGTGCAGAAGAAGGCCATTCAGCCCATTGAGTCTGCACTGGCCCTTAGAAATAGCACCCTACTTAAGCCCATGCCTCCACCCTATCCCCATAACCCAGTAAACCCACCTAATCTTTGGACTCTAAGAGGCAGTTTAGCATGTCCAATCCACCTAACCTGCACACCTTTGGACTGTGGGAGGAAACCGGAGCACCCGGAGGAAATCCACGGAGACACGGGGAGAAACTGAAATCTCCATACAGACAGTCTCCCGAGGCTGGAATTGAACCTGGGTCCCTGGAGCTGTAGGCAGCAGTGCTAACCACTGTGCCACAGTGCCTTTTGGATTTCCTGACCGATTAGCAGACACAGAAATGATGATGCCTCTTATGAAAGATTAGGGAGGGTGGAAAAAGAGGTGGGGGCGTGGCATTGTTAATTAGGGTAGTATAACAGCTGCAGAAAGGCAGTTCGAGGAGGATCTGCCTACTGAGGTAGTATGGGTTGATGTCAGAAATAGAAAAGGAGCAGTCACCTTGTTGGGAGTTTTCTATAGGCCCCCCAATAGCGGCAGAGATGTGGAGGAACAGATTGGGAAACAGATTTTGGAAAGGTGCAGACGTCACAGGGTAGTGGTCATGGGTGACTTTAACTTCCCAAATATTGAGTGGAAACTCTTTAGATCAAATAGTTTGGATGGGGTGGTGTTTGTGCAGTGTGTTCAGGAAGCTTTTCTAACACAGTATGTAGATTGTCCGCCCAGAGTGGAGGCCATATTGGATTTGGTACTTGGTAATGAATCAGGGCAAGTGATAGATTTGTTAGTGGGGGAGCATTTTGGAGATAGTGACCACAATTCTGTGACTTTCACTTTAGTAATGGAGAGGGATAGGTGCGTGCAACAGGGCAAGGTTTACAATTGGGGGAAGGGTAAATACGATGCTGTCACACAAGAACTGAAGTGCATAAGTTGGGAACATAGGCTGTCAGGGAAGGACACAATTGAAATGTGGGACTTGTTCAAGGAACAGATACTATGTGTCTTTGATATGTATGTCCCTGTCAGGCAGGGAAGAGATGGCCGAGTGAGGGTACCATGGTTGACAAGAGAGGTTGAATGTCTTGTTAAGAGGAAGAAGGATACTTATGTAAGACTGAGGAAACAAGGTTCAGACAGGGTGCTGGAGGGTTATAAGATAGCCAGGAGGGAACTGAAGAAAGGGATTACGAGAGCTAAGAGAGGGCATGAAAAATCTTTGGTGGGTAGGATCGAGGAAAACCCCAAGGCCTTTTGCACATATGTGAGAAATATGAGAAAGACTAGAGCGAGGGTAGGTCCGATCAAGGACAGTAGCGGGAGATTGTGTATTGAGTCTGAAGAGATAGAAGAGGTCTTGAACGAGTACTTTTCTTCAGTATTTACGAATGAGAGGGGCCATATTGTTGGAGAGGCCAGCGTGAAACAGACTGGTAAGCTCGAGGAGATACTTGTGGGAAGGAAGATGTGTTGGGCATTTTGAAAAATTTGAGGATAGACAAGTCCCCCGGGCCTGACGGGATATATCCAAGGATTCTATGGGAAGCAAGAGATGAAATTGCAGAGCAGTTGGCAATGATCTTTTCGTCCTCACTGTCAACAGGGGTGGTACCAGGGGATTGGAGAGTGGCGAATGTCGTGTCCCTGATCAAAAAAGGGAATAGGGATAACTCTGGGAATTACAGGCCAGTTAGTCTTACTTCGGTGGGAGGCAAAGTAATGGAAAAGGTCCTGAGGGATAGGATTTCTGAGCATCTGGAAAGACACTGCTTGATTAGGGATAGTCAGCACGGATTTGTGAGGGGTAGGTCTTGCCTCACAAGTCTTATTGAATTCTTTGAGGAGGTGACCAAGCACGTGGATGAAGGTAAAGCAATGGATGTAGTGTACATGGATTTTAGTAAAGCATTTGGTAAGGTTCCCCATGGTAGGCTTATGCAGAAAGTAAGGAGGCATGGGATAGTGGGAAATTTGGCCAGTTGGATAACGAATTGGCTAACCGATAGAAGTCAGAGAGTGGTGGTGGATGGCAAATATTCAGCCTGGAGCCCAGTTACCAGTGGCGTACCACAGGGATCAATTCTGGGTCCTCTGCTGTTTGTTATTTTCATTAATGACTTGGATGAGGAAGTTGAAGGGTGGGTCAGTAAATTTGCAGACGATACTGTTGCTCTGTTTCTCTGGTTCTAAATATGGCGGTCAATATGGTCGCTTTCCTTAATTCTTATTATGTTTGCTTTAGAGTTGCCAGGTATCTCTCGATGCCGCCACAAGGTTCAAACCCGAATACTGATCAAAGAGCCACTACACCAGTTAGTTAGTTCAAAGTCAATACTATTTATTTACACACACAGTAATATCTACTCATGCACAAAGTACTACAAACTAAACTATCTCTATTGCTAATGCCTATACTTAGCTTCAGGTGCCCACTCAGGAACGATGGCCGTTGTTCGGATCTGAGGTTGTTGGGTTCGAAGTGGTATAGGAGAACAGCTAAGGTCCTGGAACCCATTTTGGGCAGAAAGCTGAGATTGCAGTCCTGCAATTTGCTTCTGGCACTTTGCGTGGTCTACCGAGCTCTGCCTTTGTTCCGTTGTGGAAGAGTGGAGTGCTCGTAGGGCTGCTTTTAGATTGTTACATTGCTTCTGTAACTGCTCGACATGGTGTTCTGTTTCTTCTCTTACCCACATAGCGCGTTGAATGTCTTGATAGGCCTTATCATATTGCGACTGAAAGCTGCTTAAATGGGCGAGACAAGATTCCCCATGGTCCTTCGCCACTAACTGCTCTCTAAGTTGTCTGTTAACTTCTTCGTACTCACTAATATCTCCTTCACTACTCTTGTCTCTCTCTTCAATCTCTCTATGGAGTGACCTCACGACCTCATCTGTGCCTCGCAATTGTGCCACGCAGGACACGATTGCCATCGGTTTACGAGCTTTCCCTAAGCTCTTCTTATGGATCTCTGTCAGGTTCTCCCACCAAGTATGCCCTATACTTCCGGGACCTGTTTCATCGTTCGCACAAAATTCACTCCAAAGGGGCCATCCTTTCCCTTTGAGATACTTTCTAATTTCCTCTTCCCATACGGGACACTGCCCTACTCAACTGGTCGCTGCGACCTCAAATTCCTGGAGGTTCATACGGCGTTCCATTGCCTTCATTGCCATTTTTATCGCTATCTCTGGGGTCTCAACCAAATTTGGAACAGGGGGTGATAAAGTGGTGATGTAAACACGAGTACGGCTTACGCTAATTTCCGGCCTACAAAACTCCCAACAGTTTTACGCAACAAAATCTCTCAGGTTTACCTTATATCCCTGTTAGTACGCATGCAAATAACACACTTCCGAATCTTGGTGGTTTGATCAGTATTGGTCATACACTTGTGGTTTTTCTGTTTCCAATTGGATTCTAATTCAAATTTTGGGTTCTCTCGGAGTGACTAGGCCACTTCTAGGTCGAGTCCCGTCAGATGTCGCCAGTAATGTTGCTCTGTTTCTCTGGTTCTAATATGGTCACGTTCCTTAATTCCAATTATGTTTGCTTTAGAGTCGCCAGGTATCTCTCGATACTGCCACAAGTTTCAAACCCGAATACTGATCAGAGCCAATACACCAGTTAGTTAGTTCAAAGTCAATACTATTTATTTACACACACAGTAATATCTACTCATGCCCAAAGTACTACAAACAAAACTATCTCTATGCTAACGCCTATACTTAGCTTCGGGTGCCCACTCTTTAGGGGCTTTAGGGGCTTTGGGAGCTTTTGGGACAGCACGGTAGCATAGTGGTTAGCACAATTGCTTCACAGCTCCAGGCTCCCAGGTTCGATTCCCGGCTTGGGGCACTGTCTGTGCGGAGTCTGCTCGTTCTCCCCGCGTCTGCGTGGGTTTCCTCCGGGCGCTCCGGTTTCCTCCCACAGTCCAAAGATGTGCAGGTTAGGTGGATTGGCCATGCTAAATTTCCCTTAGTGTGCAAAAATTGTCCTTAGTGTTGGGTGGGGTTACTGGGTTATGGGGATAGGGTAGGTGTGTGGGCTTGGGTGGGGTGCTCTTTCCAAGAGCCAGTGCAGAGTTGATGGGCCGAATGGCCTCCTTCCGCACTGTAAATTCTATGAAATTACTCAGTCAGAGGAACAATGGCCGTTGTCCGGATCTGTGGTTGTTGGGGTCGAAGTGGTATAGGAGAACAGCTAAGGTCGTCCGTCTGGTAGTGAGCGTTGACCTTGGACCTACTTGCAGCTGGTGGACGGGACTCTCCGCTTTGAGAGCCAAATCCAAGAGAGCGACTCTCTCTCGGGGGTTTCTTCTTATACCCGGAGGGGCTTCGCGCGATTTTGGGCAGGCCTTAAATTTGGTCCCAATTAATTGGGCCGCATCTTGATCACTGGTATTGATCTTGACCAATAAAGGGGTGGGTGCCCTGATGGTTGGGCATGTCTTTGGTGGCCGTTGGCCTTGCTTTGTTTGCGCTTTCAGTTTGGGGAACTGGCACCAGGATGTCTGGAGCTGTATCGGTTGCTTGTTCTTTCCTTTGTTCCCGGAGATGGGCCATCAATATGTTAATTGACCTACAGTTTCAGTCCCGTCTGGGAGCTGCCTTTCCAATATGCATACAGGCTCTGTACTTGCTTGCTTTCCTAACATTGTCCATAGTTCCCTACAGTCTTTGCGAGTGTCCATTTTGTATTCTGGAAGTGGACATCCCAGATGGCTACACTACGAAGATTGGTGGAGTTGTGGATAGTGAGGAGGGCTGTTGTCAGCTGCAAAGAGACACAGATCGGATGCAGAGCTGGGCTGAGAAGTGGCAGATGGAGCTTAACCCTGAAAAGTGTGAGGTTGTCCATTTTGGAAGGACAAATATGAATGCGGAATACAGGGTTAACAGTAGGGTTCTTGTCAATGTTGAGGAGCAGAGAGATCTTGGGGTCTATGTTGATAGATCTTTGAAAGTTGCCACTCAAGTGCATAGAGCTGTGAAGAAGGCCTATGATGTGCTAGCGTTCATTAGCAGAGGGATTGGTGAGGTGATGATGCAGCTGTACAAAACCTTGGTAAGGCCACATTTGGAGTACTGTGTGCAGTTCTGGTCGCCTCATTTTAGGAAGAATATAGAAGCTTTGGGAAAGGTGCAAAGGAGATTTACCAGGATGTTGCCTGGAATGGAGAGTAGGTCTTACGAGGAAAGGTTGCAATTATGTCCTAGCATGGCAAAGTTGCACGTCACTGTTGTCTCCCTCAAGCTGATAATGTGGTCTATATGTAGGGAGATTCTATTCCCTGTTGTTGGGAGAAAGAAGCCTGCTTCAGGGAACAAGAAAGTATGGCAGACCATAAACTCTCTCCTCCATCTTGACCCCCCTTTTTACGATCCGATCTTTCTGTCCTAATGCACCCCCCTTGCCCCCATCCCCTTGCTCCCATCCCCTTGCCCACCCCACAAACCCCCACCCCCCAATAGGGCCATCTGTAACTTGTTCTTAAGTTTTGCTATCACAGGGTGCTGGTCCTTGTTCTGCTATTAACAAGTTCTGCTATCTTACCTTTACGCCACTATCAGCACTTTCTTTAGTCTTTAACATTGCCATTAACACTCCCTTTGTCTTGTGTTAATGATATTTTTGTAAGTGTCTTCTAGCTCCCACCTATCCCTGATCTTCAATAGATGCATATGCAGCAGGCAGATTTGTGAGAAATGTGGTCAAATATGTTTTTAACCTATTGCCGGTTCCCCCACCAGCTACTGGAGACCAGTTCAGCAGTTATATCCTTTCGGACTTGGCCAGCTAGGTCAGCAGTGTTGCTACCAAGCCACTCTTGATAATGAACATTGAAGCCCAGGGTACATTCTGGACCTTTGCCACCCTCAGTTCAACACGGAGGAGTACTGATTCATCAACTGACGAGATTTCTGACGAAAAAACTTCAAACTCGGTCCA
This sequence comes from Scyliorhinus torazame, assembly GCF_047496885.1. NCBI lineage: Eukaryota > Metazoa > Chordata > Chondrichthyes > Carcharhiniformes > Scyliorhinidae > Scyliorhinus > Scyliorhinus torazame. The sequence continues at coordinate 91,340,522 of NC_092715.1, read as the reverse complement.
GCAGAGTAATTGAGGTGGTTCACCCGATGGTGAAGCAGCATCAACAGTAATCCAGTTGTATCCTCATCACTAGTTTTGTAGACCACAAATGAGTCCAAACTGAGTTAGTGAAAGAAAATTTGGTTTATTATAATGCATTAGTATTTCCAATATACATTAGATCCCAGCCGGGTCTGATCTGTTGATACCGTACCTGGTCGACTTCATACAGAACTCAATCAAGGTCCATACCTCTCTTCCACCCCCAAAAATAACCTGCTCATCCTCGCCACCGTCATGTGGGCCCTATGCAGCACTTTAAACTGGATGAGGCGCAACCTCGCACATGTCAAGGACGCCTTCACCCTCCGCAAGGCCTCCACCCACGTCCCATCGACACCTCACCTCTCACGTGCGCTTAATCTCCTCCACCAGAGCGTCCTCCCTCTCTATCAATTCCTTGTATATATATATATCCGACACCTTCCCTTCCCCTATTTTGTCCTCCAACAACAGCTTATCCCGCAACACTCGAGGCGGCAGCCCAGGGAATGAAGGCACCTCTCTCCTCATGAAATCCCTCACTTGCAGATACCTAAACCCTTTAGCTAACTCATACAATTCCTCCAACTCCTCCAGCCATGCGAATTTGCCGCCTATAAACAAGTCTCTAAAATACTCGATCCCCACCTGCTGTCAGCCCCAAAACCTCGTATCCAGCCCCACCAGCACAAACCTATGATTGTCGCATATCGGCGCCCACAACAACATATCCTCAAACCCAAAATAATAATCCTAAAATGTTGCCTGTACTGACTCCACACCCTTAACGCCGACAACAGTGCTCTCAAACACGTCCCCTGCACGATGCCGCGTCCATCTGCTCCCAAACCGATAGCCATCTGTTCTAATATTGAAAATGTTCACTGCAATTTGTTACATCAAGAAACCTATGCTGGAAATATATCACTTTAATGTACAACTATGGAGTTAGATTTGACTATTGAAAACGCAAATAGCAGTTACTGACAATTATGCATTAAAAAATCTAAGTTGTGTCACAATATGTGTTACTCGTACCAACATTTTAACAAGCCGGCGACATGTTTATGAAAACAGGAATAAAATAAAACAAAGCATGGTGTATCTTCTAACTTTTCCAAGTTCCTTTTCTGATACCTTCAATGGAAATTGAAATGCTTCTTCTTAGTGGAGTACAATACAAGCGTTGCTTTATTAGCCGCATGGCTGTTCAGGACTGGCCAGATTCTTTGCTGATTAGCTATTTAGAGGAAGCAACAATAACAATGCTGAAAGGAAAATGCCTTCAAGGGATTCCACACAGTCTATGTTGTGGCAGTGCCAAATGGAGAATGACAAATTGCAAACCAGATTACTTCACTGCATTAATCGAATTGGCTGGTTGAAATGCCAATTGTCTGTTAGTATCATTCTTAGCAAAGATCAGAATCTCTGTAATTTAGAAATATTATTATGGAAACATTCATTTTCCATTGATTGTTTTTCACTGTTTGCTTCACCTTTGAAAATGTGGGAATTTTCTAACCTTCTATCTAAACCCTTCAAGTTTGCTTATTTGGCAGACAGATAGCAGATGGCAGGATTAAGGCCGTGTTAAATCCTTAATAAGGTCAGCTTGAGTGATTCTGAGCCCATATACACAAGACAAGCATCACCACTGATGACAAGTGTTGTAAGGGGAAAATAATGATTTATTTTTGTATTGCACCACAAACAAATGTGTGATTAGGTAGTCATTTTCATGGAGGAATGATAGTCTCAATAAAAGACAGAGCACTAACTGGACATCCTTTTCCCTCCATCACCAAGAATTTACTTAACAATGCTGAATTCCCAGAGTATTTTGCTGACGACTGTGTTCTGACAAGCATGAGTAAATGCACTTTCATGCACTCTTTCATCAAGCTGTCAAGCAAATTGATGAAGGGTGACTAATACAACATTGAAGGATGAGTGTCGGCCACTGCAAGACCAGAAGTTCTGATCTGATTCTTCAGTTTCTAATGCAGAATTCACCACTTGTAAATGCATCTTTAATTTAATCACATACTTTCAAAAAAAGTGTCACACCTTGGGTGGGGTGCTCTTTCCGGGAGCCGGTGCGGACTCGATGGGCCAGGTGTCCTCCTTCTGCACTGTAAATTCTATGATAATCTATGATTAATCTAGGACAAAGGTTCGGCACAACATCGTGGGCCGAAGGATCTGTTCTGTGCTGTATTTTTCTATGTTCTAGGACAAAGGTTCGGCACAACATCGTGAGCCGAAGGATCTGTTCTGTGCTGTATTTTTCTATGTTCTAGGACAAAGGTTCGGCACAACATCGTGAGCCGAAGGATCTGTTCTGTGCTGTATTTTTCTATGTTCTATGTTCTAACTACAATTCTTCAGTTTAATTAAAATTTTAAGATATTGTTAAATGGTTGGGAAATGAACGTTAAATATTCAGATTTTAAATGTCTTCTTTAACAATTTTATACTATGTTATTGACAGAAGCAAATAATACTTTCCTTTTTGCAGCAGAACCTGACAAATATTGTTAATGCTCATAGAAACATTTTGGACTGGCCAATTTGTGGTAAAGCTATTTGAAGTTTCCATAAGGAACCATCACAGTGATTGTTGCACGTGTTTTTATATATATTTTTTATATACATAGAACATGTGCAGTGCAGAAGGAGGCCATTCGGCCCATCGAGTCTGCACCGAACCACTTAAGCCCTCACTTTCACCCTATCCCAATAACCCCTCCGAACATTTTTGGACACTAAGGGCAATTTAGCATGGCCAATCCACCTAACCTGCACGTCTTTGGACTATGGGAGGAAACCGGAGCACCCGGAGAAAACCCACGCAGAGACAGGGAGAACGTGCAGACTCCGCACAGACAGTGACCCAGCGGAGAATCAAACCTGCCGCTGTGAAGCCACAGTGTTAGCCACTGTTCTACCGTGCTGCCACAAAGGCGCTTTGCAGGGCTAGTCCTGGATTTGAACCAGGGACCTCTCGTATTTTGGAAACATCGAAAGCGAAAATCATACCCCTAGACCAACGAGCCAAACATGTATACACTGAAGAGCGGAACTGACTTCTCTTCAAGGCAACATTTCCAATGACTATTATGAATGACTATTGTGCATACAAATCTCATCAGCAATATCAGATCGGATTTCAAACCCACTCTCCAAAGATTTTCTTTTCATCCCATGAACTTGCTAGCTTTCACCAAAATGTAGCAATTTAAAGTAGAAAGATTTTCATTGCGTTAATAAACACTTTTCACACTACAATTCTATCAGGGATGAATATCTGTCAAAGAAATGTAATCCCTCCATAATACAGACCTGATGATCACTTAAACATCTTTTTATTTAACATAGATGGACCATTCACAGCCGTTTTGCAGCTGAAGCTATTCAATATAAATTCCTCATTCAAAATCCTTCCAATCACAAATGGCTTGAACAATTTGTGTTTTTCAAAATAATAATAAAGTCCATATTAGCATCTGGTGCTGACAATTATTATTCACAGATCTGATTGATAATCCTACTGCCCAGCAATTTAAGAATTTAGATCAGTGATATTAAAACTGTCAAAGCCAATTCCAATTTGAGTGGCATAAGATATGAGATATGTTGATATGTAAACATAAAAGATTTACATCAGAGAAGGCGGCCGCTCAGCCCACTAAGAAAGAGCTATGCAGAGCACATTAAGAAAGTGGAATTCTCAGCAATGAGCTACCATTGCTGCAGAGTCCATAAGTATTTTTAAAGGAGAATAAAATAGCTTTTTTTATTAAACAAAGTTAATATTAAAAGGTATCGGTTGTGATCAGAGGTGGAGAAAAATATCAGGATAATTCAGGCATGTTTGGTCATTGATTTGTTTTTGTACTGTAATATTCAATTAATTTATTATCTTAATAGCCAGTAAGAAAGAATCTGTATCTATACAGCACCTCACACTACATCAAGACATCGTAAAGCTCTTCAGAGCTAATTGAGTACTTTTGAAGTATAGAGACTTTTGTCCTTTGGGAAGTCACTCTGAAGGTTACATCTTTTCACATTGTGCTGTTTGGGAATGTGAATATATTATCCACACAGGAGGGATAATGTGCAGACCTCCCACCGCCTAACTGAACAGCTCACTGATGCCATTTGGGAAATCAGATGCATAGTGTGTCACTAGACCACCAGAGATGAGAGTAAGCCTTTCACATATATCTACCAGACAAACCAAGAAAATGGATGTATAATTATAGCTCGCTTCCACGCAATTGGACTACATGTGGCAAGCTGAAAGGAAATTTAGGAAAAGCGCATTTTCCTGTGGCTCCAGTCACAGGTTTTAGTTGCAATGCTAATGCCAAACTTAAGTTTGGTGTTTACATTCAGGTGTACATTTTTCCTCCCATTCATATATTTGTATCTTAAAAGGCAGCAAGACAATCTGATGTGATAAAAATGTTGGACATTTTGGATGTTTCTGAATAAGACCAAAATAAGGCATTCAGATAACCTCATCTCCTCTGAAACAGCCAGAATCGATGACAGCATCGGGAAACCAACATGCCGGCTAACGTCAGCATTTCCAGGCCCCATCCGGCTCCTTTCCTGCTCCTGGCAGTGCTCAAAAATTCCGTTCTAGGTCTCCACTGTTTCAAACCTTACAAGGGCGAAACCCTGGGCTGGATTCTCCAATAATGGGGCTATGTCCCCAAGCCAGCGTAAAAATGCTGGCATTTCACTCTGGACTTTCCTGAACAAAGTCCTGAGTGATTCCCGTATGTGCGGGTGGGGGGGGGGGGGGGGCGCTATCAGGGCCCCGGAGTGCTTCTCGCAGCTCTGGCTGCGGTTACAGGGCCCTGCACTGCCAGTCGGGAGTCTGCGCATGCGCATGGCAGCGGCCTGCAGTGGCCGCCCCATGGAACATGGCGGACTCGGACTGCGGAGTGGCACCAAAAATGTAGGCCCACCCCGAGATCCCACGCGCCCGCGACGCCGGATCGCTTTTGTGGCCATTCAGGAGGGCCCCCCCGTGAACGATCCCCCCGCCCCCCAACAGGGCGGCAGCAGACTGAGTCCGCAGCCACCACCCGACATTCCCGACGGCTGATAGGTGGTTAGAACCACGCCTTCGGGAACTCAGCCAGTTTTGCGTGGAGAATCGCGGGGGGGCCTCTGTCGATGGCCCCCTATCCGCGCCGCATAGTTCGTGTGCGAGAGACTCCCGAGCGATTCTCTGGGGAGTGGAGCCGGTCCAAATTTCCAGTTTGACAACCATTCTCCGCCCTTGCGTCGAACACAAATCCAGCCCCCTGTACATGGAAAAGTCATTGGGGTGGATCCAATGGGAGAGGTAGCAATATCCTTCCCGGGAATTGCCACTTGCCTGTCTTTGGAGAAACTCAAATGAGTTGGGACACTTTGGCATCCAGATAGTAGAAAGTGGGATCTTCAGATGGAGTCCAGGACAGGAAACTGATGGGATCTTAGAAGAAAGGGGACATTTTTGAAACAAAATATGTGGACTGTTCTTGCATCTGGGGCTAAAGGGGACGTGGCTCAGGTGAAAAGTGACCCGACAACATTCCTGCAAATACCAAACAGATTTTCCAGTTTATTGGGCAGGCAGGTACTGCTGATGGACCCACAGTGGTGCTTTCAACTCCCTCCTCCTCACCACTCCCCGTGTAAATCAGCTGCCCTTCTACTGGGCTTGTTCATTCAAACAGCATCAGCAATTGAGGAGCATTGGCGGGTGCACTCCGGAAGTAATCAGAAGGATCGGGTACCAGAGATTTCAGGTCACATCTCCAGTATATTGAGAATGAAAGAGAATAACTGGACTTTAGGACCAGGATTCTCCCCTACCCAGTGGGGCGGGGGAATCTGGCGTAATGGAGTGGCGGGACCACTCCGGCGTTGGGCCGTCCCAAAGGTGCGGAATTCTCCACACCTTTAGGGGCCAAGCCCTCACCTTGAGGGGCTAGGCCTGCGCCGGAGTGATTTTCGCCCCGCTGGCTGGCAGGAAAGGCCTTTGGCGCCACGGCAGCCGGCGCTGAAAGGACTTCGCCGGGCGACGCACCGCGGGAGCGTCAGCGGTCGCTCACGGCATCCCCGCGCATGCACAGTGGAGGGGTCTCTTCCGCCTCCGCCATAGTGAAGACCATGGCGAAGGCGGAAGAAAAAGAGTGCCCCCACGGGACAGGCCTGCCCGCCGATCGGTGGGCCCCAATCGCGGGCCAGGCCACCCTGGGGGCACCCCCAGTGGCCAGATCGCCCCGCGCACCCCCCAGGACCCCGGAGCCCGCCCGCGCTGTCTGCTCCCGCCGGTAAGGTAGGTGGTTCAATCCATGCCGGCTGGCGAGGGTTGACAGCGGCAGGACTTCGGCCCATCGCGGGCCGGAGAATCGCCGGGGGAGCCCGCCGACCGGTGCGGCGCGATTCCCGTCCCCGCCGATTCTCTGGTAGCGGAGAATTTGGGACACAGCGGGGCAAGATTCACGCCAACCCCGGGCAATTCTCCGACCTGGCGGGGGCTCGGAGAATCGCGCCCTAGATTTGTGAGTCTCGTTGCATTTTTTAAAACTATTATCCAAGCCATTATAAGCATATTTATATCTAGTAATAGCATTTCTGCAGCCATGCCAGAAAATAGATGCTGTTGGCATATTTTGCACTTTTCTACTCAACTGGAACAGATCCACTTATGGCTAACTCCACAGTATATGGATTGTAATTTTGGTAGCTGTGGAGCCTCTTATATCAAATCATTTAGCACTGTGGACTAAACAGCTGGCTTGTAAAGCAGAACAAGCCCAGAAGCGTGGGTTCAATTCCCGTACCAGCCTCCCCGAACAGGTGCCGGAATGTGGCGACTAGGGGCTTTTCACAGTAACTTCATTTGAAGCCTACTTGTGACAATAAGCGATTTTCATTTCAATGCAAGTTTAATCTTACAATAAGTGAACAGATGTAATCGGGAAATGCCTTGACCCAATTTTATTGAAACTGAACCTGGCACAGAAAAAAAGTCAGTGAACTGTTCAGATTCATTAATTGCTTCTGCCCTCCATGAATTGTAAAATTGGGAAATACTCAGAAGGACTTGACACAGCAACAAATGCTAAGTTTATTTTTAAATGCTTTTGTAACCATTGCCATTATATAACCTTTGTGCCTCAACATATTTAGTAACTGTGGATCAAGGACTGGATTCTCCGTTCTGGCGGAGTTGAATCCTGGGAACTGAGCGCTCCCACTGAGAGCGCTGACCAGGAGAAATTCAGGTCATGCAAATGGGCCAGCACACAGCCTACATGCAGCCCGAGCAATTCCCGACCACGCTGGTGTCTGATTCTCTGGGGTTGGGATTCGCATTTATAGCCTGACAAGCTGGAGCACCTTTAAAGCACTCCACTCACCACAGACCGTCATTCCAAGAAGATGGCTGCACAAAGACCTGCTCCAAGGCTCCGGGAGTCGAAGATCGACTGAATGTTGGACGCCATTGAGGAGAGGAGGGACACCCTCTTCCTCAGGGTGGGGTGGAGACTCAAGCCCACCATACTGAACAAGGCCTAGGATGAGATGGAAAGGGCTGTGAGTGCTGCCAGCCTCTCTAAGAGGACCAGCACGCAATGCTGTAAGAAGATGAACAACCTCCTTTCGGGCAGCTCGAGTCAGTAACCACCTCTGTGTGCTGACATCACTCCTGTCCCTCACTCCTCACATCAGCCTCCGTCACCTAGAGGCCAACAACACCCCAACTCCTGCATCTCCTTTACAACCCGTCCTCTGGGAAACCTCAACACATGGAGTGTCCTCTTTGGCCAGGAGCCTGGCGCACACACATCACCAACTACAGATCCCCATAAAACTCACCTCCCAGCATCTTATCATGTCCTTTCTGTGTCCTAAAGGATAAGGCAACCTATAATCGCTGGGAGGGCCAGAAGCGGGATACTCCAGATATTCTGGTCCAAACCCCTCAGAGGAAAGGGCCCTGGAACTCGCGGGAATGGCTGCGATGAAGTTTGACATGTGGCAAACAAGTGTGAGCCCAATGCAATGCATATGTCCCTATAGCAAATGAGTCATCCCTCTCCCACAGACCAGCCCTTCCCAACTTCTAACCCCGTGTCTTTTCTCTTGCCCATCATCAGCAGACGAGGTTGCAATCCCCCATCCAGACAGTCAGCACAACTCAATGCACCACTCTGGGAAAGACACCAACGGCTCCCTGCTTTCATAGCAGCATGGTAGCATAGTGGTTATCACAGTTGCTTCACAGCTCCAGGGTCCCAGGTTCGATTCTCAGCTTGGGTCACAGTCTGTGTGGAGTCTGCACATTCTCCCCATGTCTGAAGGTTAGGTGGATTGGCCATGTTGAATTGCCCTTAGTGTCCAAAAAAAAGAAAAGGTTGGGTGGGGTTACTGGGTTACGGGGATAGGGTGGCGGTGTGATTTGGGTAGTGTGCTCTTTCCAAGGGCCGGCGCAGACTCGATGGGCTGAATGGCCTTCTGCACTGTAAATTCTACGATTCACATGCAACATCCACCATCGCTGAGACTATCACATTGATGGGTAAAGTTAGTGATCCAGCTCCTGGGTCAACCTCTGGTGAGCACCACTTGCATGCTCAACATGTCAGGTGAAGGTGGCGGGGGTGGGGGTATGTTGTCAGCAACGTTCTAGCACCTGCACGTCCAGCTGAGGAGCCCAGACTCCTTCAGGCGCAGGAGATGGTGTTGACAATACGTGACGTACAGACCAACACAGAAAGGATGGTGCCATGGTGGAAGGTCAGATGCCAAGCCCCTGGACAAGGTTATCCTGGAGCCGGGGCAGACGCTAGGGCATGGCCGTAAGATTCAAGAGAGGATGTCAGCGACAATTCGGCGAGTGCATAGACGACTGGAGGAGTCCCAGAGGCTACGTGCGCAGGAGATGGCTCTGGCAATGCATGGCACTGAGGCCAACACTGCTCGGGTGACGTCCACAGTGGAAAGCCTGGAGCACGATGTTAGCATCCTAAGTGGTGGTGTCCAAGGTGTGGCTTAATCGTTGATGACCATGACTGAGGGCCTCGGCAACATTTCCCAGTCGCTGAGCAATGTGTCCCAGACGCAGGTGGACAGCATGTGGCGGGCACACGTGGACATTCCTGAGTCGATGCACAGCATTTCTCAGTTGCTGAGGGATGTGTCCCTGACACAGGTGGACATTGCCAGTGCTCTCCAGACCTTGTCAGTCACTGAGGAGCATCGCTGAGGGTGTCAGCACCATGGTGGAGACAATGGCGGGGCGCCAGGGCTGGTAGGGCCAGATGACGCAGGGGCCTCTGCAACTCATTGCATCTGCCCCTCTGTCCCATGGAGACCCCCAAAGCCCCATGGGCACCATCCAGGAGGAAGAAGCACTGCAGGCCAACCCAGTGCCTCCCACCGGGAGGTGACGGCAGTCTGCACCTTACCCAAATATCCCTCTTGACAACGGCGCATCTCATGATCAGCGGGCAGGACAGGGTGGCACGGCAACACTAGAGTCATCAATAAGGCGGCTGTGGCCCACTGGCCCCAGGCCCTCCAGAGGATGTCTGCCAAAGCACCAAGGCCCATGGAAAAAAAGGCTGCCTCCTCCTTCGATGTGCATCCTACGGACACACCTAGACGTAGCAGCAGAACATGGAAGATGATGAAGATGGAGGATCACTGAGAGGTCACTGGGGTGTGGAGGGATTGGGGTGCACCGGGAGGAAGGGAGGGCACCATCTGTAGTAGGGACCATGAGGGCTTTGAATGTGCACACATCAAACACCTGATACAAGTGAAGCCTCTGCCTGCACCTCCACTCCATGTTGACCTCCACTCCCCCGTGTTCTGTGGTCCAAGATCAAGAACCCTCGATACAGACCATCAGTCAAAGGAGGGATGTGAGCGTGCTGTCAGCATAAAGACAGGAGTTAAACTTTGGTAGAAACTGAGGAATACCAGAGCTAACCGAACAGCGAGTTATCATCACGCTCCTGGCTTCTATAGTGACCCGCAGACAGTGCCCTCACAGGCCCATCACCCTGGAGTGGTGTAACATGATCCTGCCAGGGTGGAACAGCATAGTACTGGGGGAGGGGGAATGGGGGCAGGAAGGAATGGATGAGAGAGCGGGGGCGGGGGGGGAGGCAGAGGAAAGAGAGGGGCAGGAAGGGGTTGAGGAAGGTGATGAGTGGAAGGGGGAGAGTGAGTGTGTTGATGGGCAAAGCCTCGTCCTTTGAGAAGTATGTGTGAATGAGGGCCTCCCTGGGCCTCCGGGCATGCCGGACCCTCACCGCCGCCTATCCTCCTGCTGCTCCTGCACGTCCTTTCCGGGCTTGTCCTCCAGCCCATCCTGGCCCGGCCCCTGCTTATCCTTCTTAGTCGAGGCCGCATGATCCCCCTCCTCCTCCTCCAACTTGTCGCCCCACTGCTGTGCCAGGTTGTGAAGCTCACAGCAGACCAGCACAAAGCAGGAACCACTCTGGGGGGGGGGGGGTCCTGTAGTGCACCATCTTGGTGGCCCTGGCATCAGAACCGCATTTTCAGCATTCCGCTGGACCGCTTAATGACAGCACAGGTGGCAACATGGGCCTCATTATACTGGATCTCCATATCATTCACCGGCATCTTGTCCTGACGTCATTAGCCAGGACCTCAGTACCCCTTAACCCCAAAGAGCCAAACCGTCATCCTGGGTTGGTCGGCGAAGACGCCAGGGATCTCCAACTGCTGCCGTGCCCACTTCCTGGGAAGCATGTACACTCGTGCATGATCCAGAGGTAGTGGTCGCACACAGGTTGAATATTCAGGGACCTCTTCCTGTTAATGAAGGGCACTCCCTGATGCCCCGGTCTGTGCAAGGCAACATGCGTGCCATCGATTACCTCCTGGGCCTGGGGCATCCCGGCGATGGTGGAGAATCCTGTTGATAGTGTCACTGGTAAGGTGTTTGGTCTGAGAGGGGCTGTGTGCCAGGGAAGATTCCAGCGGCTACGGTGCATGTGTCTTTTGTTTGGGTTCTGCTAATCACCCTCTGTGGGGCCAGACGTCTGAGGACTGCACTGAGGAATGCAGCACCTTGTGGGTTGGGGGGGCGATTGAGCATTGCCATGCCCATCCCCTTGATGGTACTGCTGGGGTATGAGGGTTTCCAGAAGTGCGGGCTGGATTGGGATTCACATAACCAGAATCTCTCAGAGTATGTGTAGGATACTGTCAGCAGTCTCAACAGCCAGTTGCAGCTTGGGAGTGGGTTTAAATGATTGTATAGCAGCAATGAAGGTCTCAGCCAGGGCACTGCATTCCTGAACGGACGTTCCGAGTCCTCACACTTGCCACCAAGTTGTTCCCTGCTACCCGCTGAGGGCCAGGCATACACCACTCAGCAAACTGAGAAGTTGGAGAAGCTTTTTTACCTCCTAGCTCCCCCTCAACATCCATGACGCCTGGATCCTGCTCGTAAATACTTGCACCAATTCATACCGAAGTCACTCCTGGCTGAGAGGAGTGGAGCATCTTGGAGGGGTGGAACAATGAGCTCCAATAATCATATTTAAATCCATGCAAATCATGGTTTTGCTTGGTGCCACAGGTACGGGTCGTGTAGCTCACTGCCACCACTGGAGGGGGACCGTAGCATCAGAATGGGATATCACTGATCCCATTTCTAGGCTGACACTCAATTCTCTGCTAGATTAGGAAACCCACTACCAGCAGTGGGCAGTGGAGAATCCACCTCCAAATGAGTGAGCTGAAGTCATAAAGGTGACACGAATATCAAGATTGACCTTGTCAGCATAGAATGGAACGCATAATTACTTTTTACACATTAAGAAAGAAAATCTTTGAACTATTCCCATATTAATATTGTCATGTGAGAGTACCTTTTAAGAAATGGGTGTTTAAGAAATGTACCTTTAGGAAATGGAGCTTCTCATGTTACTGGAGTGATGTCAGAGTGTGGGTGGAGCTGAGCTTCACTTCTGCTTTTTAGTTTCAGTTTGAGAAAGCTTGGGTGTGTCTGTGTTTTTCAGTGAGCTGAATCTGAAGTTAAAAGTGAGCTGCACTGCTGTTGATCTCTGCCATTAAAAGACTATGGATCATTTGGGTGAGCTCAGATTTGTAAAAAGGTCTCAGTATTGAATATAAATTTAATGTGCTCCTGTTTGAAGGTTTGTTAAGTCTTTTGGATGTTAAAAGGACAGCATACAGGTTATTTAGTGTTGTATTCTTTAGGGGGTGTATTTGAATTAATGGTTGCTAAGATGTTCACTGTTTGTTTTAGAAAGGTTAACTTGAGTTCATAGAATAAACATTGTTTTGTTTTAAAAACCCACTGGTCCATGTTCTGCTATACCATACCCGCAGAGTGAGCCGTGTGCTCCCCATACCACAATCTATTAAAAGTTGTGGGTCAGGAGAACTCCATGATACACTTTGGGATTCTCTAAACCCTGGCCCATAACAATATTCCCTGCAACTTTTGTTTTTGGTGCCCTTTCATTACAGTGCACAGTAGATCTTAGCGAGAACATTTGCTGTACACAACCAGTTCATTGCGCTGCATGGTACATCATGGGTAGCTGCATGGCCACCCCATCTGTACAGCTGAGAGAGAACAGTGTTACAGGTTATTCACTCGTGTTTATTTTTGAACCCAATGCTGCTGTGTGAATATAAAATTATATACCGTAACAACGATATCACCTGTATCCTATACAATCTCCCAATTACCTTAAAATTATTTGATTCTTTGGCACTTCTCATGGTTTTTCTGCGACATATAAAGTGCTACATCATAAATTTTCAGTGCAATTCCATCCATGTAACCTTAACTTACCTGACAGGATATATAGATAGGAAAACGGGAGAGTTAGGAATGACAAGGGGAAACCAAAGACAGAGGGGGAGCCAAAGGAAGGCGCAACCTGTGGGGAGGGATGTGGGGGGGGGGGGGGGGGGGGGGGGGGAAGGAGAAAGAGGAAAGGCTGGAAAGTAACAAAAAGGGAACAACGCGGGAGCCCTCCCCCTCCCTGATCACAAGGAAACACAGCCGAAGTCGACGAGGGGGAAGAAAAGGGAGGGGGTGGGTAGCATGGAGGGGCGGGAGGGGGCGGAGGGGTGGTAGGGTGAAAGGGACCACAGGCCGAGCCAGAGGGCGGCAAAATGTACATAAGTACATAGGTAAATTAAGGGAAGGACAGGATAAACCTTTCTGTATAATACAATAAATTAACGCGGCAAAAAATGTATCGAACTGTTGATAAATGTGGAAAATGCCAATAAAAAGAATTCAGAAAGAAAAAAAAGATTATATACTTTTCTTCATTTGTTGATTTTCAAGCATATTATTTCTGGTGCACATGTTAATTGTACAATACGATGCAGAAGATTTTGATTCTATCCAACAGTGTAAAATGGGTGATAGCCAATCAGCAGCTGAGTCTACAGTTCTCGTAATGGAGACATAAAATAAGGAGAGATTTGAAATGGACTGCCAATTTGCCATCACTCACGTTACATTATCACATAAAGTCAAACTCTACCACAAGGCCTTGAGTGAGAGTGCTGGCTTCTTTTGGGTAACTTTTTGAACTTAGGATGGGAGTTCTGGGGATTATGTTAATGTCTCGAGAGGGTCTTTCAGACATAAACAAAACTGAAAACCCTTGTTTCAAACCATTTTATATTATCTTTATTATTTGGTTATCAGATATTCTAAACCACAGCAACATAATTGATAAAGGGGAAATTCTTTGGTGCTCCTCAGTTCCTTGAAGAACAAGGACATTTTTCTCTAAATACTGCACTAAAAACTTTAGGCCTAGTTCGGCTTTTTAATTTCATTTTTAACTAATTGACAATGAAGTATGTTGCCATAGAAATGCAATTGAAATAGTTATTGTAAAAAAGGCCAAGTTATGGAAATTAAAATTATAAGTCAGTAATACTTGATGAATTATTATGATTACTGATGTGATGTCACAATGTGTTTTTCTAACACTCAGATGTTAAAGATAAAAATAGTTCAAGAACTAACATGACATCTGTCCTTTCTTGATTTAAAATATTTTCTTTAGACTGCGCAGATGGCGAATAGCTGCTGAACATGAGCAGCAAAAGCATATTTTGAAAGACAACTACTTTCTGGCAAACTTTCAGATAAGCTGTTTGATCAGTCGGCACTGGAAAGTTCGAGCTGTTGTTTGTGCTTTATTTGATCTCAGCTTTCTGTCACATTATCAGAGTCAGGATAATCCTCAGATGCAAGCTGTGCTGCACTTGGAGCTAGTGAAACTTTGGGAATCAACTGGCAGAAGGAAAGAGTTATGAACTAATTAATCGTGGTATTTTAGACTAATCCTTGAAAGAACCGACCAAATAGCATTCAGGGTTTCTGAATGTATCTGCAGGTGGATTAAATGAAGAGGCCAAGAAGCAGGGATTGATTGGAATAATAAGTACATTTTTGTTCAATTTTAACTTTACTTTCCATTATTCTGGTCGTATTTCTAACTTTACAGAGTGTGTTTTAGTGCCTTTGGTGTTAGGGCTTGTAAAGGAGGATAGTGCTCTATGTTGCACTTGCGGCAGGGTCCTATTAAAGTGATAACTCACACCAAAGATTACAAACATTCTTTTCATTAATTTACTTGCCCTGCTTCGAAAATAGGTTGGTGTACGTTTTCTTCCAAATGTCAATAAAATTATATTTAGTATATTTCAGCTTCAATTTTTTCTATTTACTGCTGATTTCAGATCATTCATGGTAAAGAACGGGGTCTAACAACAGAGGGAGTTTCTTATGTTCATATTATACCGTTCAGATGTTGGAGATAATCCATTTTCTTTTCATTTATATGGGCTTAATATAAACCTAAATCTGCTCCATCTACCCCTCAGAAAAAAGGAATATAAATGAAAATACCCATTGGGAAAATGTAGTCGGGGAAGGTGGCACGGCCGGATGGGTTTCCGGTGGAATATTTTTTTAAATTCAAAAATAAGCTGGTACCGCTGATGGTGGGGATGTTTGAGGAGGCGATAGGGAAGGGGATGTTACCACAAACTTTGGGGCAGGCATCGATTTCCCTGTTACTTAAGAAAGATAAGGATCTGGGTCGTATAGGCCAATATCACTTTTAAACGTGGACGCAAAGATATTGGCGAAGGTACTGGCAGGTAAGGCTAGAGGAGTGCCTCACAAAGGTGATAGGTGAAGATCAGATGGGGTTTGTGAGGGGGAGGCAGCTCTTTTCGAACATTAGGAGGGTATTGAATGTGGTTATGGTACCGGCTGAGGGGAAGGAAACAGAGGTGGTTGTGGCATTGGACGCCGAGAAAGCGTTTGACCGGGTAGAATGGGGGTTCTTGATGTCAGTTCTAGAGCAGTTTGGAATTGGACCCAGATTTGTGGACTGGGTAAAGCTATTATATAAGGAGCCGAGGGCCAGTGTTTGCACAAATAACATCAGCTCAGAATACTTTCCTCTCCACCGTAGGACTAGGTCCCATGTCCACCCTGCTGTTTGCACTCACGATTGAGCCATTGGCCATCGCATTAAAACGTTTGGGGGTGGGATAGAGCATAGGGTGTCCTTACTGGGGCTGGTTTAGCACAGTGGGCTAAATAGCTGGCTTGTAATGCAGAACAAGCCCAGCAGCGCTGGTTCAATTCCCGTACCAGCCTCCCCAAACAGGCACCGGAATGTGGCGACTAGGGGCTTTTCACAGTAACTTCATTGATGCCTACTTGTGACAATAAGCGATTATTATTACATGCCGATGACTTGTTATGATACATGTCGGAACCAAATCTGTCAATAGGGGGAATACTGGAGCTGCTTCGGGTGTTTGGGTCTTTCTCGGGGTACAAATTAAATCTAGACAAGAGTGAATATTTTGTGGTGTCTCGGCCAGGGGTGGGGGGGGCTGCCATTCCGTAAAGCAGAGACTCACTTTAGATACCTGGGGGTGCAGGTTGCTCGAGATTGGGGGGGGCTCCGTAGTTACAACATTTCTAGTTTGGTGGGGAGGGTGGAAGCTGATCTGGCAAGGTGGGATGGTCTCCCTCTGTAATTGGCGGGTTGGGTACAGGCGGTTAAAATGAATGTGCTGCCGCGATTCCTGCTTATTTTTCAATGCCTGCCGATTTTCCTGCCAAAGGCATTTTTTAGAGAGATTGAAGGGATGATTACCTTGTTCATATGGGGAGGGAAGGTGGACAGAATTAAAAAGGTGCTACTACAGAGAGGAAGGTGATGTGTTGGATGTT
This sequence comes from Scyliorhinus torazame, assembly GCF_047496885.1. NCBI lineage: Eukaryota > Metazoa > Chordata > Chondrichthyes > Carcharhiniformes > Scyliorhinidae > Scyliorhinus > Scyliorhinus torazame. The sequence continues at coordinate 91,324,180 of NC_092715.1, read as the reverse complement.
CTGGATCACAAACAGGTCACCAACACTGGAAGTGGTGCAACTCTATTTTATTATAAGGTTAACTATATTAACATACTTGAACTGTGGGGAAATGCAATACCAGCTTTAACTGTTGACCCTTGCCTAGTCCTAACCAGGTGATGCACTCAGCACATGGTGAATGTCTGTGTTGCAGGCTGTGAGCTCTGTGCTCCGAGCTGGCTGCTACTAGAATGAGCGGGAACTCTCCTGTCCCCTGTCTTTATAGTGCGTGTGCTCTCACTGGTGATTGGCTGTGGTGTTGTGTATGCTGATTGGTCCCACTGCATGTCCATCAGTGTGTGTGTGTGTGTGTCTGAGCGGGGAGACACCTGCCGAAGAACCACAGCAGTAGCAGACCAGCCACCCTCCGGAAGATGGATGCGGACATTGTCATCCGGCGCCAGAGCAGGGAGATCAGTCGCCCGAGCGTCATGCGCCGCCTTGTGTTGTGCACGAGACTGTTGCATCCACTGAAGGACCGGAACGTGTTCGAGGTCTGGGACGTGAATGGACGGCACCGTGGTCCTGAGGGTGCGACCCATGAGCAGCTGGGCTGGCAACAGGCCCATGGAGAGTGGGGCCGAACGATAGGCCAGCAAGGCGAGGTAGAAGTCGGATCCTGCATCGGCAGCCTTGCAGAGGAGCCATTTGATGATGTGGACGCCATTTTCCGCTTTGCCATTGGATTGGGGGTGCAGGGGACTGGATGCCACGTGCACAAAGTTGTACCTCCTGGCAAAGTTGGACCATTCCTGGCTTGTGAAGCAGGGGCCATTGTCCGACATCACAGTGAGTGGGATGCCGTGACGAGCAAAGGTCTCCTTGCAGGCACGGATGACCGCCGATGATGTGATGTCGTGCAGGCGTACGACCTCCAGGTAGTTTGAAAAATAGTCTACAATCAGAACATAGTCCCTGCCGAGTGCATGGAACAGGTCAACGCCTACCTTAGACAAAGCGGACGTGACCAACTCATGGGGCTGTAGGGTCTCACGTGGTTGGGCCGGCTGGAACCGTTGACAGGTGGGGCAGTTGAGCACTGTGTTGGCGGTGTCCTCATTGATGCCGGGCCAGTACACAGCCTCTCGGGCCCTCCGCCGGCACTTCTCCACGCCAAGATGGCCCTCGTGTAGCTGTTCCAAAACGAGCTGGCGCATGCTGTGTGGGATCACGATGCAGTCCAGCTTCAGGAGGACATCATCGACTACTGCCAGATCATCTCTGATATTGTAGAACTGCGGGCATTGGCCCTTGAGCCACCCATCCGTCATGTGGCGCATGACACGTTGTAGTAGGGGGTCAGCCACAGTCTTGCGGCGAATGTGGATAAGGCGTTCATTCGTGGCCGGCAAATTGGAGGCCGTGAAGGCCACATGGGCGTCAACCTGGCGGACGAACCCCCCTGGGGAAAACGGGGTGTTGACTGCCATGGCCAGAGCGTCGGCTATGATCAGGTCCTTGCCCGGGGTGTATAGGAGCTGGAAATTGTACCGCCGGAGTTTAAGCAGAATGCGCTGGAGGCAAGGGGTCAGATCATTCAGGTCTTTTTGAATAATGTTGACCAGCGGGCGATGGTCGGTCTCGACAGTGAATTGGGGGAGGCCGTACACGTTAATCATGAAATTTGTCGAACCTAGTCAACAGGCCCAGGTACTCCTTTTCGATCTGCGCGTAGCGCTGTTCCGTGGGGGTCATGGCACGTGACGCATATGCAACGGGGGCCCATGATGAGGCCTCATCGCGTTGCAGGAGCACCGCCCCAATGCCGGATTGGCTGGCATCTGTTGAAATTTTTGTTTCCTTCGTGGGATCAAAAAATGCCAATACCGGGGCCGTGGTAAGCTTGGTCTTAAGCTCCTCCCATTCGCGCTCGTGGGCGGGAAGCCATTGGAAGTCTGTCGTCTTCCTGACCAGGTTCCGGAGAGCTGTGGTATGGGAGGCGAGGTTTGGGATGAACTTCCCCAGGAAGTTGACAATGCCCAAAAATCGGAGGACCGCCTTCTTATCCACTGGCTTCTGCATGGCCGTGATGGCTGCCACCTTGTCCGCATCCGGCCGCACACACAACCGGGAAATGTGGTCCCCTAGGAACTTGAGTTCCGTCTGGCCAAAGGAACATTTGGCTCTGTTGAGGCGAAGGCCTTGGTCCCTTATTCGTTTGAAAACGTGCTGGAGGCGACTGATAGGCTCCAAATGATATGCTCCAAATGGACCAAATGATGATGTCGTCAACATAGACGCGCACACCCTCAATGCCCTCCAGCATTTGCTCCATGATCCGTTGGAAAACCTCTGATGCCGATATAATCCCAAACGGCATCCTGTTGTAGCAGTATCTGCCAAACGGGGTATTAAAGGTACACAGCTTTCTGCTGGACCTGTCTAGTTGAATTTGCCAGAATCCTTTCGAGGCGTCAAGTTTGGTGAAGATGTTGGCCCGAGCCATCTTGCACGTGATCTCCTCGCGCTTGGGGATAGGGTAATGCTCCCTCATTATGTTGCGATTCAGATCCTTTGGGTCAATGCAGATCCGGAGCTAGCCGGAAGGCTTCTTTACGCACACCATGGAACTGACTCAGCTGGTTGGTTCCGTCACTCTGGAGAGCACTCCTTGGTCCTGGAGGTCCTGCAGCTGCTGCTTGAGGCGGTCCTTGAGGGGTGCTGGGACTCTGCGAGGTGCATGAACCACAGGCGTGGCGTCTTGTTTGAGTAAGTGTATGGAAGCGTGCCCATGCCTTTGAAAACGTTGCGGTGCTGGTCGATGATGGCATTGCCCTGAAGTCCGCATCCTGGAAGGCAGACGTGTCCTCTGGAGAGAGAGTGTACTCGTTGAACGAGGTTTAGGAGTTTGCACACCTGTGCGTCTAGCACAGAGTCCTTCGAGGAGCCCACGATCTCGAAGGGAAGGATGGCTTTTCGCGAGTTGTGCATCACTTCGAGTTGGCATGAACCGGCAGCAAGAATGACGTTGCCATTGTAGTCCACTAGTTGGCAGGTCGACGGAAGAATGGTTGATTTAACCCCAAGGGTCTGAATGGCTGACCGCGCTCGGAGATTAGCGGAAGCACCAGTGTCCAGGCGGAATCATATCTGGGATTGGTTGACCGTCAGGGTGGCACACCACTCGTCGTCTGGATCAATGCTGTGCACCGACAGCGGCTGGTGGTTTTGATTCGGGGACAGCCTGTTCTTTGTTATAACAGCGACTCGAAAAGGCTCCCTCGGGTCCTCGGTGTCACTGGTCTGCAGGAATTCGGAATCGGACTCGGTTTGGGGATAGGTAACTGCTTGTTGCAGGGTTCTTCGGAGATTTATTTAATTTCCTGGTTCAATTTGAGGCATTGTGCTGTCATTCCAGGTGAAGGAAGGTTGTTTAACAGCTTTAAAATATTTTTTCTTTGATTTGAGACGTTTCCCCTTTAAATGGGCGTGGTCCGAGGCCTCTGACGTCATGACGCGCATGACGTAACATGTAGGAGGCGTTTGCACATGCGCAGATTGCGGTTCCTTTACTGATGGCCGTTTTCGTGATTGCGCATGCGCTGCGTCGCTCAACTGCGCATGTGCAGTCCTTTTAGAAAGATGGCCGCCGACCAAAATCGTTCTCTGCTCCGGGATTTCGGCTTCGAGGTGAGTACTGGTGCTTCTCTTACCTTTTGTTGCTGGTTGGAGTGTGTTTTCCTCACAGTATTTGCCGAATTTGTCCAGGACTGCCTGGAAGTCGCTCCTCTTTTGTCCCTTGGAGAAATTTAATTTTTTTAAAGATTTCTTCTGCTCTGGCACCGTCGATGGTGAGGAGAAGCTCTGTTTTTTCAGGATCGGCCAGGTCTTCTAGTTCGGCTGCCAGCAGGAAGATTTCAATTTTTTGCCGGAATGCCCGCCAGATTTCGCGGAGATCGCCGTGGCACTGGAGCTGCTGCGGAACCCGGATCGCGAACATCTTGCCTGGGTATCGTTGCTGGTTGTCACTGTACGCTGAGGTGCCAGCGATGCGAAGCGGCAGCGGCGGATTGATGTTCTCCATACTTCAGGATTCCGGAATGCTGATTAGTTGCAGGTGGGTCTCAGAAGTGCTAGTATGCAACCACTCCTTGTACCATGATGTGTTGGGTGTTCTGGATCACAAACAGGTCACCAACACTGGAAGTGGTGCAACTCTATTTTATTATAAGGTTAACTATATTAACATACTTGAACTGTGGGGAAATGCAATACCAGCTTTAACTGTTGACTCTTGCCTAGTCCTAACCAGGTGATGCACTCAGCACATGGTGAATGTCTGTGTTGCAGGCTGTGAGCTCTGTGCTCCGAGCTGGCTGCTACTAGAATGAGCGGGATCTCTCCTGTCCCCTGTCTTTATAGTGCATGTGCTCTCACTGGCGATTGGCTGTGGTGTTGTGTATGCTGATTGGTCCCACTGCATGTCCATCAGGTGTGTGTGTGTGTCTGCACCATGATATACTGGTGTATATTATGACAGAAGGCAGGCAGGGGGTTTGGGTCTTCCGACGGGGTTTGGGCGGGGAATGTGGAGAAGGTACGGAGCTGGGTCAGAGGGGTTGACTCCCATTGGGTCAGGATGGAGGAGAGTTTGGGTATGGGGTCAGGATTGAAGGCGCTAGCGACAGTGCCGCTCCCGACGGCCCCGGGGAGATACTCAGGGAGTCCGGTTGTAATAGCTTTGTTGAGAATTTGGAGGCAGTTTCGATAGCATTTTGGGTTGGGGAAAGGGTCAAGGGAAATACCAATTCGGGGGAACCACAGATTTGAGCCAGGGAAGTGAAATGGACATTTTCGGAGATGGGAGGGGAAAGGAATTAGGACACTAAAACATTTATTTCTTGGGGTTGTTTTGTGGGATTGAAGGAGCTGGGAGCGAAGTATGGGCTGGATTAGGGGGAAATATTTAGATACATGCAGGTTCGAGACTTTGCCAGAATGGAGATACAGAGCTTCCCCGTAGAGGCGGATTCCACATTTTTGGAGGAGGTACTGATGACAGGGGAACTGGAGAAGGCGGTAGGTAGTATTGGCTGTTTAAGGGGCTATTTTGGAGGAGGAGAAGGTGCCGCGAGAAAGGATCAAGGCAAAGTGGGAGGAAGAATTGGGAGAGGGCATGGAGGAGGGGTTCTGGTGTGAGGTGCTCCAGAGGGTGAACGCCTCTACCTCGTGTGCGAGGTTGGGGCTGATACAGCTGAAGGTGGTGTATAGAGCGCATCTTACAAGGGCGAGGATGAGCTGGCTCTTTGAGGGAGTAGAAGAAGTGTGTGAATGTTGCGGGGGGGGGGGGTGGGGGGGGGGGCCCGCAAACCACGTTCATATGTTTTGGTCCTGTCCAAAGCTGGCGGATTACTGGAAGGAGGTTTTTAGGGTAATCTCTAAAGTGGTGCACGTGAAACTGGACCCGGGCCCTCGGGAGGTCATATTCGGGGTGTCGGACCAGCCGGGGTTGAAAACGGGCGCGGAGACATATGTTGTAGCCTTCACCTCGTTGATTGCCCAAAGGCGAATCCTGTTAGGGGGGAGATCAACCTCTCCACCCTGTGCCCTGGTGTGGCGGGGGGACGGGACCTGCTGGAATTCTTAATGCTTGAAAAGCTCAAATTTGAACTGAGTGGAAGGATGGAGGGGTTCTACAATTCATCACAATACGTTATTCATTATGCACTTTTGAGAATTGGATCACATCGAAGGGGGGTTGGGGCTTGGAGGATTGGGGGAGGGGGACTGTATGTGTTAATGGTCACTGTGGGTGATTCCTGATTCCTTTTTGTCATTTGTTTATGTTAACATGCGGGCTAATGTCTGGGGTTTGGTGCGAGGATGGGATCGTTGTTATTGATATGGGGATTGACATTACATTTTGTAGCCATCTGGGATGGCCACTTCCAACTAGGTACAGAGAAACTCGCAAAGCCTGGCGGGTAAAATGGACAAGCCAAGACTCAGGCAGGCTCAGAGCCTGAAATGCATATTTGTAAGCAAGAAGTCCAGACGGTATCGAAACTCCGTCCAATTAGCATTTTAATGGGGCCGATTAGCATTTGATGGCCCAGCTTCACCAAGACAAAGGACTGGTACTCGAGCAACAGGGACAGTCCCAGACATTTCAGCGCCACTCCTTGTTCAAGGGAAATGCAAACAATGGGGTCAGTGACCGCTTGGGACACGCCCAGCCATCCAGATCCCCGCCCACTTATTGGTTAAGGAATCGAACGGAGTGATCAGTGATGACCCAATTAGTAGGGCCCAAATCGAAGGACCGCCAAATTGAGCGCGAAACCCCCCCCCCCCCCCCCCCCCCCCAGTATAAGAAGAAGAGTTTGCCATATGTTCGCTCTCTCTTGGTCCTGTTACCCCGGTCACAGCCATCTCCAAGTGTAGCAACACCAGAAGCAAGTACAAGTTCAACGCTCGCTACCAGACGGATGAGCCTAGCTGAGCAGCAGTTATTCCTCCGAACCCAAGAAGATCCAGAATCGAACAGCAGCCACTGTTCTCTGACCTAAGCCGGGTGCCCGAAATTAAGTACAAGTTGTCTTAGTCGATAGGTGTAGTTAACTAGTAGTGTTTATGTTACATGACTATTTGTGTGTAAATAAAGTACCTTTGACCTTGAACTAACTAACTGGTGTTTGGCTCTTTGATCGATAGCCGGTTGAAACTTGTGGTGGTATCACTTGATACCTGGCGACTCTAAGCATTAGGACATAGATAACATAGAAAGAAGGGCAAATTCACTGATTGCTATAATTGCGAAAGAACCACAGAAAGGACAGAGAAATAGAGTATAGAACGACTCACAACAATTTGTTACTGATTATTGTTTATTGTTGGGTGTAAATTTCGGAGAAAATGTGAAAAAGGAGAATAAAAAATATATATTTTTTAAATAAATGAAAATACCCTTTTTGTTGTGACTTTCAGTGTTAAAAGTGGAGCCACAAAAAGCAATAAAGTAAAGGGGCGAAATTCTCCGGAAACGGCGCGATGTCCGCCGACTGGTGCCCAAAACGGCGCAAATCAGACGGGCATCGCGCCGCCCCAAAGGTGCGGAATGCTCTGCATCTTTGGGGACTGAGCACGAACCTTGAGGGGCTAAGTTGCGCCGGACGAATTTCCACCCCGCCAGCTGGCGGAAAAGGCCTTTGGTGCCCCGCCAGCTGGCGCAGAAATGACATCTCCGGGCGGCGCATGCGCGGGAGCGTCAGCAGCCGCTGACGGCATTCCCGCGCATGCGCATTGGAGGGAGTCTCTTCTGCCTCCGCCATGGTGGAGATCGTGGCGGAGGCGGAAGGGAAAGAGTGCCCCCACGACACAGGCCCGCCCGCGGATCGGTGGGCCCCGCCCGCGGATCGGTGGGCCCCGATCGCGGGCCAGGCCACCGTGGGGGCACCCCCCGGGGCCAGATCACCCCGCGCCCCCCCCAGGACCCCGGAGCCCGCCCGCGCCGCCTTGTCCCGCCGGTAAGGTAGGTGGTTTAATTTACGCCGGCGGGACAGGCATTTTAGCGGCGGGACTTCGGAGAATCGAGCGGGGGGGGGCCCGCCAACCGGCGCGCCGCGATTCCCGCCCCCGACGAATATCCGGTGCCGGAGACTCCGGCAACCGGCGGGGGCGGGATTCACGCCAGCCCCCGGCGATTCTCCGACCCGGCGGGGGGTCGGAGAATCTCGCCCAAGGTTTGTATTCATTCACTACAACTATTGTAGGATTTATTTTCCTAATTGTTCTCAGGTACTGGCCAGTACTAGTTCATGGTCAGCTGATGATAGCTACTTAAAAAAAAAACAAGAGTGGCCCACGCTCTGAACCATGTTCCTCCTCCTCCCAACATGCACAACATCAGACACTGGTTATTTGAAAAATTAGCAGGAACTATGAGATAAGTTTTAACTCGCAGGAGCCCATGTGATAGGGAACAGGTGGGAGAGGATCAAAAGTGTGGAAATTCACAGTGCCAACTCCAACCCGCCAACCTCTGCATCCAATTGCAGTGCATTAGACTTACAAATCTCATCAGTGGTTAACACTCCGCTCACAGCGCTGAGGACCTGGGTTCGATCCCAGCCCCAGGTCATTGTTCATGTGGAGTTTGCACATTTCCCCCATGTTTGCATGGGTCTTGTAGTGTTGTAATTCACTGACTGACCACTAGTGCACAAGTGAATGTTAGAGTCAGGTGACCTCAGACTGACTGGAGGAAGCTGGAGAGAGGTTGCTTGTACTGGATCTTACTGTTATACATCTGTTATTTTGTATGTAGTTTACCCACAGTTTATGTTAATAAATTGTTTATAGCTTTAGCTACAAGTGTTCTTGTAATATAAATCAGCCCATCCGACAAGAACATTACATGACACCAGGGCTGGATGGTATTATACACTGAGAAAAAACTATCAGCCTGCCACAAAGTCAACAGAGATTTTGCAGACTGCCAGAATTAACAACATGGAGTCCTTGAAGCCACCAATGAGCCTCAGATTTCATGGTAATGTGGACAGCAACTGGTGTGTTTTTAAACAACAATTTAATCTGTTTCTTACCGCAGTAATTTAGGAGAGCAATCAGATTTGCGTAAGGTAGCGATGCTTCTAACAGCGGCAGGGCCTGAAGCAATTGCTGTGTTTAATATGTTTCAATTTGCAAACGATGAAGATTGTAAACATTTTAAAGAAATGATTCTAAGATTTGATTAATATTGCAGCCTGAGAAAGAATGGCATTTATGAATGCCGATACAAAGTATTAGTAGTGGTATTGATGAAGATGTAAATCTGCATGTCAATCTTATTTCCACAGTACTCTCAGTATCAGATACAAAACTACGTGAGATCCAAGAAGAGACCAGGAAGGATCAAACTCTTCAAGAGATGATGAGGAACATCAACTCACACTGGCCAGAGGTCAATGTATGGAGTTCTACAAAAAAGATCTGAACTAAGTATCATTAATAGAGTGCCACCTCGTTTAAACACTATAGTCATACCTCAATCTCTTCGCAAGGATGTACTAAAGAGGATAAATGAAGGACATCTAGGGATTGAAAAATGTAAATGGAAAGTTGGTGACTCTGTTTATTGGCCAGGTGCAAACAAGGATATTGACAGGATAGTTGCAAGCAAACAATAGAACCTATGCAAATATCTAATTTACCTACAGCACCATGGCATAAAGTAGCTATTGATCTCTTTCACCTATGAGGGAAAGATTATTTAATGATCATAGACTAATTTTCAAACTATCCTGAAATGGCTCTATTGTCAAGCATAATGGCAAGCAGTGAAATACTGCATACCAAGTAAATATTTACCAGATATGGAATTCCGTGAGTCGTCGTGAGTGACAACAGTTCTTGTTTTAGCTATAAATAGTGGCAACACTTTGCAGTCACGTATGATTTCAATCACACGTTTGTGTGGTCTCCCCAGTCGGGTCCGTTGTACCCTCAAGCCAATGGAAAAGCCAGAAAAGGTATACATATTGTTAAGCAACCGTTGAAGAAAGCAATGACAGCCAATCTGATCCAAATCTCGCAGTATTCAGTTACAGAGCGTCACCATTGTCACAGGGTAGATCACCAGCAGAGTTACTCATGAATAGAAGGTTGCGTACCACACTTCCATACTTGGTAAGGAAGGGGGAGAATGCAAAACACTAAAGCAAAACAAAAGCAGTTCTATGATAGAGTGTCGAGGACTTTACCACCTCTGAGTAGTGATGACATTGTGAGAGTTGAAGATTCAGGCAATTGGTCGAAAAAAGCCATTGTATTTGAAGAATTAGCACCTCGTCCCTACAATGTACAGACAGAGGTTGGGTTGGTTTTAAGAAGAAATCGTTGCGCACTCTTGAAAAACAGAGAAGAATTTCACAACAACGGGATGGATGACGATTCTACGCCAGAATCAACACAAGCTGCAGTGGCAGATAGTTCAGCAGTTCCTGAGCGTGAGAATGTCATGGAGAACATTCAATCTACAAGTTCTAAGCAGCAGGTTCAAACTTTTTTTTTTCTATAAATTTAGAGTCCCCAATTCATTTTCTTTTTTCCAATTAAGGGGCAATTTAGCGTGTCCAATCCACCTAGCCTGCACATCTTTGGGTTGTGGGGGCGAAACCCACGCAAACACGGGGAGAATGTGCAAACTCCACACGGACAGTGACCCAGAGCCGGGATTGAACTTGGGACCTTGGTGCCGTGAGGCAGCAGGGATAACCCACTGCACCACCGTGCTGTCCAGCAGGTTCAAACTTTGAGAAGATCAACCAGAGTCAGAAGAAAACCTGATCAACTCAATTTGTAGATTTGGACTATTTGTACATACTACGCTTGCTGTACTTGTGTGTATATAATAATAATAAAAATAATCTTTATAGTCACAAATAGGCTTACATTAACACTGTGGTTACTGTGAAAAGCCCCTAGTCGCCACATTCCAGTGCATGTTCGGGTACACAGAGGGAGAATTCAGAATGTCCAATTCTCCTGACAGCACGTCTTTCGGGACTTGTGGGAGGAAACCGGAGCCCCCGGAGGAAACCCACGCATTCACAGGGAGAATGTGCAGACTCCACACAGACAGTGACCCAAGTCGGGAATTGAACCTGGGACCCTTTATTTGTGAAGCAACAGTGCTACCCACTGTGCTACCGTGTTGCCCAGATTTGGAAATTGGAAGAGTTGTTGGAAGGAAGAAAAGACAGGTCGGGTCAGGGGGTGTTAGTCAGGTATTGGGGGTGGTCAGGGCAGATAGTATGGTCAGGTTGGGTTGGTCGTCAGGTAATGGGGGTGGGTGGTAAGGTCAGGTTCAGGGGTCGATAGATGGTGTAGTCAGGTGGTTGGGGAGACATTGGGTGGTTGGGGAGGTCAGTTGCTGGGTTAAGGAGGCCAGTTGATGGATTGGAGGAGTATTCGGTTGGTTGGGAGGGGTAGTAGGAGGTTCAGGTGTATAATGTCGGATTTGTAGTTGGGTGGTCGACGGAGTGGTGACTGGAGTTGGTCAGAATCAGATATGGAGTTAATGAGGTGGTAGGCCACGTTATAACCTGTCTCACTTTCCTGGATAACTATTGAGGTAATTTTCACAGATCGGTCCCAAGTCTCCAACTCTAGCTCAGAGCCGGTTCCTTTCGCAGAAGGCCCTGAGCAGCCCATGAATTCACCATCAGAATTTTAAACTTTCTGGGCAATTGTTATGGGTGTTCACTCATCCGAATATCAACTGGGTTCTGACGTGCATCTTCCATCATACGTCTAGTCCCGAACAACCCGGAGACCAGGAGATTTGGGCCATAGTATCACTAGTTCTTTCCCTGTCAAAGAGCAGGCTTTGTGCTTCAAATAACTCTCATCTCAGAATCCTATGCCTATACACATACAAAGCTAATGTTGTCGTTCCAGATAGAAAAGACACAACACTGGGAGATTTAATGTAGATTTTGAAACCCTTACTTTGTTTAAAGTCCTCCCAACTGATCTTATGTGAAGCAACAAACAGTACTCTCTTCAAAAACGATGACTCAGTCTCATTCTCTCAACAGACTAATGAGGTACTTCAGGATCTATGCTAGCTCTCTCAAGTTCAGTTTCTCAGGCTTCTGAAGTACTTCAGTGCTGAGTCTAAAGAACACACAGTTAAATTAACAACATCAGATTGAATACATTTTGAAATATTTGTTGTCTTGATTATAGTCTCAGGCCTTCCATTATTAACTTTCCCATTATTTAACATAAATCATTACAAACTCAACAATATAATCTACCAAACTCTAAAAATATATATATTTTGAATTTTGTTGTGATCTTGAAGAGTAGGAAAAACCTGTACTAATAGTGAATAGATGCTATATAACCTTGCATTTGATCACATTTTCAGATGGTCCAGTGACAATACAGCACACACAAAACATTTCTGGTTGAGGTTCTACCACAAAGTATAGAATTTGATGTGAGCTGCTTTCTAGAAACTTCAAATATTTTTAGGAGATCACACTTGTGGCAGGTAAACTTAGGTGTGTTTAAACCTGGAAGGATAGAAATTGGTATGCATTGTGCCCATTTTCCAGGCATCAAACAATTAAAAAGTATAAAATAAAACGGAAAATGTTGGATAAACTCAGCAGTTCTGGCAGCATCTGTGCGGAGAGACTCAGAGTTAATGTTTTGAGTCCATATGACACTTCTATAGAACAGAAGAGGGGTAGGTAGAAATGTAATTAATTATATAGTTGGAGGCGGATGGAGGAGGTGGAAAGAATAGAAGGGCAGGGATAGTTCCTAGTAAAGGAGAGACTGAAAAAGGTGTCATGAGCATAAGACAAAGAGGGGTGTTAATGGTTCCATTAACGACTGCAGAGTGCTAGTTGTGGCAAAGGTAAGATGACAGAATGTGTTAGTAGAAGAACCTAGAACATACAGTGTAGGAGGCCATTCGGCCCATCGAGTCTGCACCGACCCACTTAAGCCCTCACTTCCACCCTATCCCCGTAACGCAATAACCCATCCTAACCTTTTTTTTTGGACACTAAGGGCAATTTAGCATGACTAATCCACCCAACCTGCATGTCTTTGGACTGTGGGAGGAAACCGGAGCACCCGGAGGATACCCACGCAGACACGGGGAGAACGTGCAGACACCGCACAGACAGTGACCCAGCGGGGAATCAAACCTGGGACCCTGCCGCTGTGAAGCCACAGTGCTAGCCACTGTACTACCGTGCTGCCATTGGTGAACAAATGTCAATGCACAGTGGGAGCAAAACTGAACAAGGGACATGTGGGTTAGGGCAAGCCAAGTGCAAAAGTCTAACCATTTAACAGTGACGCAATGTTCACCCAATCTGGAAAGGCATGAGGTCCACTGCTAAATTTGTCAAGCCTGTGCATCCACCTCAAGCAAGTATTAGACCCAATGTACGTTCACAGACCACTTGATAAAATTTGTTACTAATGAGTAGGTCAGTTGTTAGTGATAATTCAACAGTCTGCAAGGTCACCAACTAAAGGCAAGTTTTTAACATTATAAAATTCTACTGACAAAATTAGGGGAGAATGGAAATGCACCCCCCAACTCTGCGATCCTCACAATTTATCTCCCCTTCATTGGCTGTCTAACCATTCTCCCACAATATACCTGACAAAGAATAGGCAAGGAGCTTGAAATAAATGATTCCCATGGGCAGCAGGGTAGCACAGTGGGTAGCACTGTTGCTTCACAGCGCCAGGGTCCCAGGTTCAATTCCTGGCTTGGGTCACTGTGCGGAGTCTGCACGTTCTCCCCGTGTCTGCGTGGGTTTCCTCTGGATGCTCCAGTTTCCTCCCACGAGTCCCAAAAGACATGCTCCAGGTGAATTGGACATTCTGAATTCTCCCTCTGTGTACCCAAACAGGCGCCGGAATGTGGCGACTAGGGGCTTTTCACAGTAACTTCATTGCAGTGTTAATGTAAGCCTGCTTGTGACAATAAAGATTATTGTATTATTGTGCAAAGTGGCTGCTGCGTTTCCTAAATGATAATGGTGATTACACTTCAAAAATATCTGAATGTTTTAGTATTTTACACTTCAAAAATATTGAATGGTTCTAAAAAAAGTCACATTGGACTCAAAACGTTAACTTTGTTTCTCCAGATACTTCCAGACCTGCTGAGTTTTTCTAGCATATTCTGTTCTTACTGTGAAAAATATTTCATAGGCTTTGTGATGTCCGATGGTCACGAAAAGCATTATACAAATGCAAGTTCTTCTTTCTTACAAATATACCAAATAGGACAGCTAATGTGGCTCAATATTTTACTGGGGAAAAATCCAGGTTTAGTGGTGAAGATTTTTAGCCAAACATTTTCTGTTGCATTTTTGGCAGCTTGTGCCAATTTTACCTTCAGACCTTATGGAACAATGGCACCAGGAGCATGATTTACAAGCGAACATGCCAGGGATTTTTAATGAGCAGAGATTTTTCCCTGGCAACATCTACAAAAGGTTGCACATTCTGCCTCATCTTTGTCTTTGAGGTTTCTTTCCTCGTCGAACACAAAGAAGCACACTCACTGTTTCCAATTAAAGCAGTGATATGAAATTTGCAAGTAGCAACCTAAAACTAGTGCTTAAAATATTAAACACTAAACTGAATATTGGAACTTAAATTAAATCAGCAATCATATATACTTGTTTCAGATTTACTAATAAACAGGAACCTAATAGTAATCTTATAGGGAGCAAAGCAAAAAAAAGTGGCAACTCAGCCAAACACATGGGTGTTGGACAATATTTATGTTGTTTAAAGTTTTCAAACCATGTTGATAAATAACTCATAGCTTTCAAAATGCTGGAGTACTTAAATGCCTCTTTTGGTTAATTGCAATAGCAATTCAAAGAAATTAATCCTAGCTAAAATCCACGTAAGATGATCCAATGTTGTTTTTTTTAAAAACTTGTTCCTGAATTCTGTCCACCATGTGTGACGGTTCCCTATAGATTGTTATTTTACATCAACAGCAATGAAAGAAGCAGACAAAGCACAGTGTCCACTGTGAATATCAAAAAGTAACCATGGAAGCATTTGTCCACTTGTCAGAGCCCAATGAATGATGCAGTCATTCATTTCCCTGAATCAATATTTGCACTATTTGAACACGCTACGTCAGGAAAAACACAAAACTGTAGATTCAGAATAGATTATTGTCTTGGTTTCAGAAAAAATGTTTTGAAATACTAGTAAATAAATCATCCATCTCAAGTCACAGCTCTAAGAACTCTGTAAAAACTCAAATAACCTGAAATATGATTTGTCGAGTAGCATTTGGCTCTATTCCAAAAACTTCATTTAAAGTTTGTGCCATACTGTGGCAATGGTATATCTTTGCTTGTGTCTTAATTTATTTTTCTAAATGAATTCACAGTATTATAATCTAAGGGACGATTTAATTAATTTACCCTTGGAACACACTGCAATGTCGGTAGCGTTGGAGACTGATTTACTCAGTTCATCAAAATAGACAACAAAATATGCTTACAATTAGATCTGTAGAAAATATGACTGGGTATGCCATTTGTTTATGCTACATAAAAAGTAGGCTTACATTAGCAGTTAGTACTTATAGCCATGAAGACTGGATACATCAAAAATTATGAACTAATAAAATGCCTTTTTTTTAAGTTCCAGGCTACCCATTGTTGGAGCAACCTGTTCAAAGCAACTGCACAAACTACAGACTATTTGAAAATTTATGTTATCTTTGTACAAATAATAACTATATTTCCAGCACTGTCTGTTTTTGTTTTCAATTTCCTACATTTGCAATTACTTATTTTTACATAAAATTTAATCTAACTTGAAAGATAAATTTGAGAAAATCCTAGATGTTTGAAACAATCCAATTCTATTCTTGAAGTAAACTTTCTGATTTCTGAGTGAGGGTTCTCCTGATCTTTCATCAGAAATTCAGAGGGGACCCAGAAAAATGGGGTAAACGACTGTGCATACCATTTCTCCCCGTTTACATGAATCTTCCAAAAACATTATGGAGAGAGACCGGGAAACCCTGAAAGGAAATTCTACCCTCATGTCTCGGATTGACTAAAAACAAAAAGTCAGCTTGAATTGCTCATGTTACTCTTGGTAGACTGAAAGCTGAAAAGCATGTTCCACTAAGATGTACAATGAATATGTTTAGAAAAGTTGCTAAAAGAAAAAAGGAACTGAAAAGCTCCAGAGTTTTACAGAGTGTCATTGCAATGATGCTGTGTGTTTAATTAATTCACGTCTGCAGCTTGCTTTGAAATGCTGAGACCCTGGGGTGTCATGGTTCAAAGGCTCCTCCTGTGTCCAGTCTCTACTGTTGTAACATTTAAAAAACAATCAGATTATCATCATCTCTCATTGACTCATTCACATAATAAAAAGTTTCTGACAGAGGAATGTCCCCTTAGGCAGTTCTCCTCTCCCTTCAATATAATCTGTCAGGTCGGAGGTCACTTGCTCATCACCCTCATCTCCCACACTACCCCCACCCAACCAACTCACAATTTATGCATATATAAATCAATGGGTCAAGTCCATCTCATTCCTGCCCACTACCATCAAAATTTTGTTGGGATATTGCACAAGTGACCTGAAAGTCCAACAATTTCTTTAAATAGTCACGTCCCTAATTATTGAAAAAGCTGACAAAGTAATCCATTTCCTTGGCCTACATTTTAAAATTTACAAGATTAAAATGAAAACTACATTTGTTTCAGTTGTATTAAGTATTCTGGTTAATACATGAGTTATATTTTGCCAGTGTATTCAGCATAGTAAACTTGCTTTTAAAGGAACACAAAGTTAGTTGCAGATAGCCATACGATGCTGATCACAATGTTGACACTTTTGAAATGTTGGGAATTCATTTTAAGAATGTAATTAATGCATAATTTATAATCAGTCATGTTTCATAGGTTTCTGGGATTCATTTTCCGTACATCTCTGGAACCAGAAGATTTGAAATGCTGTCTCACGGCTATTGTTTAAGCTGGTACCATTTCCTTTTTGACAATGGCTGTATCCCCAGGGCAGGGCCACAATGTATCTTCTGTTACTCAGATGAAGTTTCAAATGCTGGCAAGTGAGGCAACATCTAAGGAGGATGAATCATATCCATTACTATTTTTCCAAAAGAACATACTAGTCTTCACAGAACTACAGAAGGAGAAATGCTTTTGGAGACCGCAACTGACAAAGCAGGCAACGGCAGGGCTGAGTATATCCAGCCCAATGTCAGATTAGTTCTGAAAGGTTGCCATAGTCTTGAATGTTTATTTTTACCTTGAGTTGATTTCATTGTGCCACTGCGGAATCAGTGACATCAGTCTGCAATGCATTGCTGTATAGGATTGCTGCACATTTGTGGCACATAAGTGCCAGACGATGACCATCTCCAACAAGAGAGATCTAACCATCTCTCCTTGACATTAAATGGCATTACCATCACTGAAACCCCACTCTCAGCATCCTGGGGGTTACCATTGACCAGAAACTGAACTAGACTAGCCTTGTGATTATAAAAGCAGGGCAAAAGCTGGGAATTCTGCAAAGAGCAACTCACCTCCTTTTGTAAGGGCCACGAAGAATCCAGCACGAGTTTTAAGGATTCAAAGTAATAACATTTATTTACAATAACATATATATATAACAGCAGCAGCAATGTCCCTTGCTGCACACTCCTTCCTGCTGGTTCCTAAACTGGCCAGCTTTATTTATACTAGGAGTTTACTAATGGTTTCTCCGCCCCCCTCATTGGGGAAGCTCATACTCCCACAGGATTGTGGGATTGTCATTAGTCCCCAGCCAATGGTAAGTAGGCAGGTTATAACATCCCTCCCCCCCCAAAGTCCAAGGAATCCACCGAAGACCCTGGCGAAGGAGGGCGTCGGACTCGTTTTGCCGCAGGCCGGACACCTTTTGCACGCGGCACTGGATCAGGCGGCGTGTAACGAGACGGAGACCGGCGCTTCCGTGATGCGGGGAATCTTTTGAGGGGATAGTCTTCTGGACCGAACGTGGTCTACATGTTTGCGCTGGAGACGACCCTGGGCTTGCACCTGGTAAGATATAGGGCCCGTTTGGCGAAAGATTACACCAGGAACCCACTGGGCACCACCAGCAAAATTCCGAACGAACACTGGGTCACCGGGCGCAAATTGCCGTAATGGCCGATGCTGATAAAATCCCTGTCCCTGACCACCTCACCGGTCATGGGGGTCGACATGGGGCCGGTCGATAAAGGCAATCGGCTCAGTGCGTCGGCATTTGCTATCTGCGTACCTGGTTTGTGCTCCAGAGAATACTCGTATGCAGCAAGCAACAAAGCCCAGCGCTGGATCCGTGCGGAAGCAATGGGCGGTTGTGGTTGTATGTATTAGGGGTCATGTGGGACTGTGAAGCCATGATGCTATTGGCTGACAGATCCAGGGTCCTGGTTGGCTGTTGACCCCTAGCTCCGCCCTGAAGGCGGAGTATAAGAACCCGGGCTTCTCCCCGCCGCTCCAGTCTGTTGCTGAACTGCGGGGAACAAGTCACGCTTAATAAAGCCTCATCGACTTCATCTCTATTCGTCTCTCTCGTAAGTCATTGTGCGCTACAATTTATTAAGCGTGCTTAAAGGACTATGGAGCTCAGGATTGCCCCGGAATGCCTGCAGATCAGCCCCCACGCAGTGAACTCAGCAGCAGTTTTTAAACACTGGCAAGCTTGTTTCAAAGGCTACCTCCGAACGGCCCCCGGCCGGATCACAGAATACCAGAAACTGCAGGTCCTGCACTCAAGGGTAAGCCCGGAAATTTACCCTCTCATAGAAGACGCAGAGAATTTCTCGACGGAGCTCGCAGCACTAAAGAGCGTCTACGTTCGCCCAGTGAACCAGGTCTACGCACGCTACCAACTCGCAACGAGACGGCAAAGTCCCGGAGAATCGTTAGAGGAGTTCTACGCCGTGCTGCTAATTTTGGGATGGGGCTGCAGCTGCCCGCCGGTAAACTCGACTGAACACACGGACATGTTAATTCGCGATGCGTTTGTGGCAGGTATGAACTCTCCCCAAATCCGCCAAAGACTTTTAGAAAAAGAGTCGCTAGGACTCTCAGAGGCACGGGCCATCGCAGCTTCCCTAAATGTTGCCTCGCAAAACGCCCGCGCCTACGGCCCCGACCGCGCGGCAGCCCCTTGGGCTCCGTGGACCCCCGTCGCGACAAACCCCCCCCCTCCCTCACAGGCTAGCGCGGTTAAGACGCCAGATCATCCCGGGGGGGCCCGCTGCTATTTCTGCGGGCAGGCGAAACACCCCCGGCAGCGCTGCCTGGCCCGCGCAGCGATTTGCAAGAGCTGCGGCAAAAAGGGCCATTTCGTGGCTGTGTGCCGGTCCCGGGGGGGGTCGCCGCTGTCCCCGGAGAAGAAAGAGTCCAGCGCATCCGAAACGCTCCCCAACCCCCCCAGCGCCCCATGTGCGACCCGCGGGCGCCGCCATTTTGGGTCCCGGCCACCACGAGGGGAGGATGGGCGCCGCCATCTTGTGACCCCCCCAGCCATGTGCGATGCATGGGGTTGGCCATTTTGTCCACCCCCGACCACGTGCGATCCGTGGGGGCGGCCATTTTGTCCACCCCCGGCCACGTGCGATTCATGGACGCCACCATCTTGGATGACAACAAAGGACCCCAGCATCGACGGCTCCACGGGGTCCAAAGAAGACGCTGAGACACTACGACCACATCTGGCCTCGGTGACGCTGGATCAAGCACGGCCCCGGACGCTCCAGACGACGACAACAATGGTGCTGATCAACGGACACGAGACATCATGCTTGATCGACTCCGGGAGCACCGAAAGCTTCATCCACCCCGACACGGTAAGACGCTGTTTTTTGACCATCCGTCCCAGTACGCAAAAGATTTCCCTAGCTGCAGGATCCCACTCCGTAGAGATCAAAGGGTTCTGCATAGTGACCCTAACGGTGCAAGGGAGGGAGTTTAAAAACTACAGGCTCTACGTCCTTCCCCAACTCTGCGCGCCCACATTACTGGGATTAGATTTCCAGTGCAACCTGCAGAGCCTAACGTTTCAATTCGGCGGCCCAAAACCCCCACTCACTATCTGCGGCCTCGCAAACCTCAAAGTTGAACCGCCATCCTTGTTTGCAAACCTCAACCCGGATTGCAAACCCGTCGCCACTAGGAGCAGACGGTACAGCGCCCAGGACCGGATATTTATTCGGTCCGAAGTCCAGCGGTTGCTGAAGGAAGGCATAATCCAGGCCAGCAATAGTCCCTGGAGAGCACAGGTGGTAGTAGTAAAGACCGGGGAGAAGCAAAGGATGGTCATAGACTATAGCCAGACCATCAACAGGTACACACAGCTAGATGCGTACCCTCTCCCACGCATATCCGACATGGTAAATCGGATTGCCCAATATAAGGTTTTCTCCACCGTGGACCTCAAGTCCGCCTACCACCAGCTCCCCATCCACCCAGGTGACCGCAAGTACACAGCCTTCGAGGCAGACGGGCGTCTATACCACTTCCAAAGGGTCCCATTTGGCGTCACAAACGGGGTCTCGGTCTTCCAACGGGAGATGGACCGAATGGTTGATCAACACGGGTTGCAGGCCACGTTCCCGTATCTCGACAACGTAACCATCTGCGGCCACGATCAGCAGGACCAC
The DNA here is from genome assembly GCF_047496885.1 of Scyliorhinus torazame. Taxonomy (NCBI): domain Eukaryota; kingdom Metazoa; phylum Chordata; class Chondrichthyes; order Carcharhiniformes; family Scyliorhinidae; genus Scyliorhinus; species Scyliorhinus torazame. The sequence continues at coordinate 91,303,962 of NC_092715.1, read as the reverse complement.
GACGCCAACCTCCAAAAATTCCACCAGACCGTTAACGCCTTGAACCTCCCATACAACGAGGAAAAGTGCGTGTTTAGCACAAACCGACTGGCCATCCTGGGATACGTAGTACGCAATGGGATAATAGGCCCCGACCCCGAACGCATGCGCCCCCTCATGGAATTTCCCCTCCCCCACTGCTCCAAAGCCCTGAAACGCTGCCTGGGGTTCTTTTCATATTACGCCCAGTGGGTCCCCCAGTATGCAGACAAGGCCCGCCCACTAATACAGACTACTACCTTCCCCCTGTCGACAGAGGCTCGCCAGGCCTTCAGTCGCATCAAAGCGGACATCGCAAAGGCCACGATGCGCGCCATCGACGAGTCCCTCCCCTTCCAGGTCGAGAGCGACGCCTCCGATGTAGCTCTAGCGGTCACCCTTAACCAAGCGGGCAGACCCGTGGCCTTCTTCTCCCAAACCCTCCACGCCTCAGAAATCCGCCACTCCTCAGTGGAAAAGGAAGCCCAAGCCATAGTGGAAGCTGTGCGACATTGGAGGCATTACCTGGCCGGCAGGAGATTCACTCTCCTCACTGACCAACGGTCGGTAGCTTTCATGTTCGATAATGCACAGCGGGGCAAAATTAAAAATGACAAGATCTTAAGGTGGAGGATCGAGCTCGCCACCTTCAACTACGAGATCTTGCACCGTCCCGGAAAGCTGAACGAGCCGTCCGATGCCCTATCCCGCGGCACATGTGCCAATGCACAAATAGACCGTCTCCAAGCCCTCCACGAGGGCCTCTGCCACCCGGGGGTCACTCGGTTCTACCATTTTATAAAGTCCCGCAACCTCCCCTACTCTGTGGAGGAGGTCCGTACAGTCACCAGGAACTGCCACATCTGCACAGAGTGCAAACCGCACTTTTTCAGGCCGGATAGAGCGCACCTGATCAAGGCTTCCCGCCCCTTTGAACGCCTCAATCTGGATTTCAAAGGGCCCCTCCCCTCCACCGACCGCAACACATACTTCCTGAACGTGGTGGATGAGTACTCCCGTTTCCCTTTCGCCATCCCCTGCCCCGACATGACAGCGGCCACAGTCATTAAAGCCCTTAGCACCATATTCACACTGTTTGGTTGCCCCGCATATATCCATAGCGACAGGGGGTCCTCCTTCATGAGTGACGAGCTGCGCCAGTTCCTGCTCAGCAAGGGTATAGCCTCGAGCAGGACGACCAGCTACAACCCCCGGGGGAACTGGCAAGTAGAGAGGGAGAACGGCACGGTCTGGAAGACCGTCCTACTGGCCCTACAGTCCAGGGATCTCCCAGTTTCACGGTGGCAGGAGGTCCTCCCGGACGCTCTCCACTCCATCCGGTCGCTGCTGTGTACCACCACTAACCAAACGCCTCATGAGCGCCTCCTTGTCTTCCCCAGGAAGTCCTCCTCCGGAACGTCGCTGCCGACCTGGCTGGTGGCCCCAGGACCCATCTTGCTCCGGAAACATCTGCGGGCGCACAAGTCGGACCCGTTGGTCGAGAGGGTTCGCCTCCTCCACGCGAACCCGCAGTACGCCTACGTGGCGTACCCCGACGGCCGACAGGACACGGTCTCCCTGCGAGACCTTGCGCCCGCCGGCAACACGCACACCCCCCTGACACCGATCACCCCCTCCCTGCCACCGGCGCACCCCGCGACCGCCCCCTTCCCGGGAGGATCGGTCCTCCTCCCGTGTCCGACCAGGAGTGAAACAGAAACAGACACCGAAAAGCTCCCGGAGACGACAACGCTGGAACAAGCACCTGCACCACCACCGGGGCTGAGGCGATCGACAAGGAAGACCAGACCGCCCGCTCGACTCGTGGCATCGGTGTAACACAAGAATGTTGTTGGACTGTAACGAAAATGTTCTTTTCCTCTTACGAATATTGTAAATAGTTCACAAACCCTGTACATAGCCCAGTGTAGGGCTAAGATTGTAATGACATGCCAAAAAAATTTTTCCTCCCAGGACCAGCCTTGTAAACCCCTACCACCATGCGAACCACCACCGCGCCGGGTTCATTTTTAACAAGGGCTGAATGTGGTAGTATGTATTAGGGGTCATGTGGGACTGTGAAGCCGTGAGGCTATTGGCTGACAGATCCCGGGTCCTGGTTGGCTGTTGACCCCTAGCTCCGCCTGAAGGCGGAGTATAAGAACCTGGGCTTCTCCCTGCCGCTCCAGTCTGTTGCTGAACTGCGGGGAACAAGTCACGCTTAATAAAGCCTCGTCGACTTCATCTCTATTCATCTCTCTCGTAAGTCATTGTGCGCTACAGCGGTATTGGCTTATCCTCTCTGAAAAGTCCCAGCAGAGGCTTATGATCAGTCACGATAGTGAAATGGCGGCCATACACGTACTGGTGGAAGCGTTTCACCGCAAAAACCACTGCCAGGCCCTCCTTCTCGATCTGCGCGTACTTTTTCTCCGCTGCAGTCAATGTGCGGGAGGCGAAAGCTATCGGTCGCTCGGCCCCGTTCTCCATCTTGTGGGACAGGACGGCCCCAATACCATACGGGGATGCATCACATGTGACGAGCAAAGGCTTTCCAGGATCATAGTGGGTTAGTAACCCAGACGACGACAATTGTTGCTTTACCCGCCGGAAAGCGGTTTCTTGCTGCTGACCCCAAACCCAGGTGTGATTTTTCTTTAGCAGGAGGTGCAAAGGGGCCAGCGTAGTTGCCAAATTGGGGAGGAACTTCCCGTAATAGTTTACGAGACCGAGAAAAGAACGAAGATGCGAAGTGTCCGTCGGGGCGGGGGCCTGTTGAATTGCACGCACCTTCTCTGTGACAGGGTGCAAACCTTCGCGGTCCACCCGATAACCTAGGTAGACTACTTCCTTTGCCTGAAATACGCACTTTGTGCGACGTAAACGAACTCCAGCCTCCGAAAGGCGTCTAAGGACAGCCTCCAGATTTTCCAAATGTTCCTGCTCTGATGTCCCTCTAATCAAAACGTCATCTAAGTAGACAGCAACACATGGTAAACCTCTCAAAATGTCCTCCATAACACGTTGAAAAATTGCGCACACAGAGGATACTCCAAAGGGCAACCGTGTATATCCATACAGGCCGCGGTGTGTATTAATTGTTACATATGGTAGGGAGGCAGGATCCAGCTCCAACTGCAAGTAGGCGTGACTCATATCTAATTTTGTGAACGAGAGTCCACCTGCAAGCTTCGCGTAGAGATCCTCTATGCGAGGCATTGGATATCGGTCGAGTCGGGAAGCCGTATTCACTGTAAGTTTATAGTCGCCACACAAGCGAACTGTGGCATCTGGCTTCATTTCAGGTACAATTGGTGCTGCCCAGTCAGCAAAACGGACGGGCCTGATAATACCCAAACTCTCCAAACGAGTGAGCTCCCCTTCTACCTTCTCGAGCAAGGCGTAAGGCACCGGGCGCTCACGGAAATAGCGCGGCGTGGCTCCTGGTTCGACTTGGATACGGGTTACGGCCCCTTTTATTTTCCCCAAACCAGGCTGGAATACATCTGGGTATCGTCCTAGCACCTCAGTCAACCCTTCAGAAACTGTTTGGAGGATGTGCTGCCATTGCAACTGCAAATGGCGCAACGAGTCCCGACCCAACAGGCTGGGCCCATGGCCGTGCACCACGATAAGTGGGAAACGCCCCTCCCAGCGTCCATAAACAACAGGGGTCATTGTAGTTCCTGCAATGTCCAGTGGTTCCCCCGTGTAGGTGGCCAACCTGGCCTGTGAGTCGGTTAATGTAAGGGTTTGTATACCCTGCTTGATGCGGTCGAATGTCCTCTGGGCGATCACGGAGACCGCTGCGCCAGTGTCCAACTCCATCTCAAGCGGGTGGCCATTGACCCGTACTGTCATCTTAATGGGGGCCACATGGGGAGCTGCCACACAATGCAACTGCAGGCAGTCGTCCTCCGTCTCCACATCCTCAGGAGTAGTCGCCGCAGGTTCATCCACATGGAAGGTACGGCCCCTGGGCTGGTCCCAGTTACGGCCCCTGGGCTGGTCCCAGTTTCGGTCGGAACGACGGCAGGACCGCCATCCGCGACGGGGTCGGCGCCTACAAGTCTGACACGGACATGGCTCCTCATCCATTGGTTCTGGAGAAGGCTCCCTTCGGGGAGGAATGTCCGACGGCCACTGGCGTCGGTCCAGACGTTGCCTCGCCCAAGGTACCACAGGAGTGCGGGGGGACGTTTTCGGACGGAAGGGGTTGCGCCCCAAGGCATGCACTTCCATTCCCTGTAGCTCCTGCACTCCTCGTTCTGTGCTCTCTCGGGACAATACTATTTGAATGGCCTGTTGAAAAATCAATGTTGGCTCAGCTAACAACTTTCTCTGGGTGGCCGCAATGTTAATACCGCAAACCAAACGGTCGCGTAACATTTCTGACAGAGTCTCACCATAGTCACAGTACTCCGCAATCCTGCGTAGCCTGGATAGAAAATCGGCAAGGGATTCTCCAGGGGTCCTCTCAACGGCATTAAACCGGTGACGCTGGACTATCGTGTACGGGGTTGGGTTAAAATGTTGCCCCACTATATTCACAAGTTCATCAAACGTTTTGGTGTCCGGCGCAGCTGGGTACGTAAGGCTCCTAATCACCCCAAACGTATGCGGGCCGCAGGCGGTGAGCAATATGACCACCTGGCGCTCGTTTTCAGTGATATTGTTTGCCCGGAAATAGTAACGCATCCGTTGTGTGTACTGGTTCCAGCTTTCCAGCGCAGCATCAAAAACATCCAAACGTCCGTACAAAGGCATGGTACAATAGAAAACAACTTCCAACCTGTATCCAACAAAAATCCAAGGAGGTGGCTTCAGCAGTGTAGACAGCTATTCACTTTAACCTTCGTCGCCAGTTTTGTGAGGGCCACGAAGAATCCAGCACGAGTTTTAAGGATACAAAGTAATAACATTTATTTACAATAACATATATATATAACAGCAGCAGCAACTTCCCTTGCTGCACACTCCTTCCTGCTGGTTCCTAAACTGGCCAGCTTTATTTATACTAGGAGTTTACTAATGGTTTCTCCGCCCCCCTCATTGGGGAAGCTCATACTCCCACAGGATTGTGGGATTGTCATTAGTCCCCAGCCAATGGTAAGTAGGCAGGTTATAACACCTCCTGACTCCTCAAAGCCTGCCCACCAACTATAAGGTACAAGTCAGGCATGTGATAGGATGATCTCCACTTGCCTACATGAGTGCAGCTCCATTACACCCAAGAATCTCAATACCATCCCGGCCAAAGCAGCCCGCATGGTTGGCACCCCATCCACCAACTTCTCCTGGCCAAAGCAGCCCGCATGGTTGGCACCCCATCCACCAACTTCAACCTTCACTCCCTCCACCACTGATGCACAGTGGCAGCACTGTGCACCATCTACAAGATCCAATCAGCAACTCACCAAGGCTCATTCGACACCTTCCAAACCAGTGATTTCTACCACCTGCAATGCAGCAGATAGATGGAAACACTATCACCTGCAGGTTCCCTCCAAGCCACACAATACGCTGATTTGGAAATATATCACCATTCCTTCACTGTCACTGGGTCAAAATCCTGCAACTCCCTCTGCAACTGCACTATGGGTGCACCTACACCACAGGGACTGCAGCAATTCAAGAAGTCAGCTCACCACCATCTTCTTAAGGGCAAATTGGAATGGCCAATAATTGTTGGCCGAGCCAGTGATGCCCACACCCCGTGAACGAATAAATAAAAAATAACTAAAGTGGGCAGATGAGGATAAAATGTTTGAAGGCAAGAGGGGTCGGAGTATTCTCAGCAGATGGGCATATCAACACAGTGTCTTCAGGGAGCAATTCTCTTGTCTGAACTTCAACAAGGAACAGCAGCCAAAAATTTGCATCAATCTGCCGGTCCACATCCCATGCTGTCTGAGAGGTAGAGTGGGTACATAATGTAAATTCGGTAGTGCCAAGAGATTGCAGTGCTCATCTCCTTCCCACCTCTGCTGGTAATTTCCAATGGCTGTGTAGGTGCTCGACGACCCATACCTTAGGACAATAGAGCCCTTAAGTGGCCAATTAATAGCTTCCTTTGGGCCTCTTCCCACCACCACAGGTACTTCATCAGCAGTGATGAAGAAGAGATACACTGGCTTCCAATGGGCTAAGAACATAAGAGCTAGGAGCAGGAGTAGGTCATCTGGCCCCGCGAGCCTGCTTCGCCATTCAATGAGATCATGGCTGATCTTTTGTGGACTCAGCTCCACTTTCCCGCCCGAACACCATAAATAACCCTTAATCCCTTTATTCTTCAAAAAACTATCTATCTTTCTTAAAAACATTTAATGAAGGAGCCTCAACTGCTTCACTGGGCAAGGAATTCCATAGATTCACAACCCTTTGGGTGAAGAAGTTCCTCCTAAACTCAGTCCTAAATCTACTTCCCCTTATTTTGAGGCTATGCCCCCTAGTTCTGCTTTCACCCGCCAGTGGAAACAACCTGCCCGCATCTATCCTATCTATTCCCTTCATAATTTTATATGTTTCTATAAGATCCCCCCTCATCCTTCTAAATTCCAACGAGTACAGTCCCAGTCTACTCAACCTCTCCTCGTAATCCAACCCGCTCTGGGATTAACCTAGTGAATCTCCTCTGCACACCGTCCAGCGCCAGTACGTCCTTTCTCAGGTAAGGAGACCAAAACTGAACACAATACTCCAGGTGTGGCCTCACTAATACTTTATACAATTGCAGCATAAACTCCCTAGTCTGAAACTCCATCCCTCGAGCAATGAAGGACAAAACTCCATTTGCCTTTTTAATCACCTGTTGCACCTGTAAACCAACTTTTTGTGACTTATGCATTAGCACACCCAGATCTCTCTACACAGCAGCATGTTTTAAGGGTGGGTCTTGACATTAGGATGACCCATGCCATTGGAGGGGGGCATCTATTGTCCACCAGGTGTCGTTCAGGTTGCCCCCTCACCTTAGTTCCCCCAGTGAGCCAGAGAAGCCACAGCCAGAGTGAGACAGCAAAGAGTGAGTTTGGGAATTTGAAGCTGAGTGGGGAGGAGGTGCTTTTTAATCCTGGTAAGTGACTGGTAAGTAGTTTTTCTTTTCATTGTCTAATTTATTTATTTATTTTTTCTTTCGTTTTTTGGAATTGTAGTTGTATAAGTTAACCAAAGTTTTAAGACATAGCAGGAGATCCCAGACCCGTGTCATGCTCCTCGTGTGGGATGTGGGAGCTCAGGGACACATCCACTGTCCCTGGCTCCTTCACGTGCAAGAAGTGTGTCCAGTTGCAGCTCCTGTTAGACCGCTTGACGGCTCTGGAGCTGCGGATGGGCTCACTTTGGAGCATCGTGGATAGCACGTTTAGCGAGTTGGTCACACCGCAGGTGAAAGTTACTGAGGGAGATAGAAAATGGGTGACCAAAAGACAGAGCAAGAGTAGGAAGGCAGTGCAGGTGTCCCCTGCGGTCATCTCCCTGCAAAACAGATATACTGCTTTGGATACTGTTGAGGGAGATGGCTCACCAGGGGAACGCAGCAGCAGCCAGGTTCATGGCACCGTGACTGGCTCGCTGCACAGCAGGGCAGGAAGAAGAATGGCAGGATATAGTGATAGGGAACTCAATCGTAAGGGGAATAGATAGGCGGTTCTGCGTACGCAATCGAGACTCCAGGATGGTATGTTGCCTCCCTGGTGCAAGGGTCAAGGATGTCTCGCAGCAGCTGCAGGACATTCTGGGGGGAAGGGTGAACAGCCAGCTGTCGTGGTGCACATAGGCACCGACGGTATAGGTAAAAAAAACAGGACGAGGTCCTACAAGCCGAATTCAGGGAGTTAGGAGTTAAACTAAAAAGTAGGAACTCAAAGGTAGTAATCTAGAATTGCTACCAGTGCCACAAACTAGTCAGAGTAGGAATGTCAGGATAGATAGAATGAATGTATGGCTCGAGAGATGGTGCAAGAGGGAGGGATTCAAATTCCTGGGGCATTGGAACCGGTTCTGGGGAGGTGGGACCAGTACAAACCAGACGGTCTGCCCCTGGGCAGGACTGGAACCAATGTCCTAGGGGGGGTGTTTGCTAGAGCTGTTGGGGAGGGTTTAAACTAATGTGGCAGGGGGATGGGAACCGATGCAGGAAGTATGAAGGTAGTAAAATAGGAACAGAAACAAAAGGCAGTAAGGGGGAAAGTGTAAGGCAGAGAAACCATAGTCAAAAATCAAAAAGGGCGACAGTACAAGGTACCGTGACTGCGGGGAGCTCAGTGAATAGGCCCAGTAATACTAAAAGGAATAAAATGGGAAGTAAAAACATAAATGGTAAGCGACGCGGCAGGTTGTTACATGAAGATATGGGTTCAACGACAAGGAAAATTAGGAGAAAAGTTAAGAGGAAATATAACTTGAGAGGTTACTGATCGAGATGTTAAGATTCAAAACAGAGGTATAAAAGCCAGCATAAGTGTACTTTACCTGAATGCTCGTAGTATTCAGAATAAGGTAAATGAGTTGATGCTGCAAATCATCGTGAATGACTATGATTTAATGCCCATTACTGAAATATGGTTAAAGGATGGTCACGACTGGGAGTTAAATATCCAAGGGTATCAAACTATTCGGAAGGACAGAGTGGATGGTAAGGGAGATGGTGTAGCTCTGTTATTTAAGGATGACATCCAGGCAATAGTAAGAGATGATATCGGTGCTATGGAGGATAAGGTTGAATCCATTTGGGTGGAAATCAGGGATAGTAAGGCGAAAAAGTCACTGATTTGAGAACTAAGATGAGGGGGCAATCTGAACGACACCTTGTGGACAATAGATGCGCCCCTCCAATGGCATGGGTCATCCTAATGTCAGGACCCACCCTTTCCTTTGTGAGTCACAGCTCCCCACATCTCATTAGGACCTGCCTAATTGGCCCCAGCGATCCCTGAACCCACTTCCAGGGACTCCAGACCTGCCTGGTTTGAAGTTTGCTGCAGCCCCAGAAATGGCAAATGGCATTGCTGGGCTGATGAGGCGCTGGCTTTTGATTGGTCAGTAGCTGTTGGAAGTGGGAGATCCTGCCTCAGAGGGCTGGAAACCACAATTTTAGACAATCAATTGCTTGAACCACATAAAATAGAGTCATGGTTTCCAGGACCAGGAGAATGGTCTTGCCTCCAACTTTCCAGCTGGTGGCCTGGGTCCACCACCCTCCTAGTGAAATCCTGGCAAATGTGTGTGACATCTCCACTTTGTGAAGTAGCTGTTAACTGTAATCTACCACCTGTTTCAAGCTGTAGCCACCTGAGTTGGCCACTTCCAGACTTAAAATGGAGAACAGCAAAGGCTGAAGGGAAATTCTGCCAACACAGGCAAAAACTAGCAGGTGCAAGTTTACTGTGTATTAGACTCTGCAGAAACCCAGACAGCATCGATACAAGCAGCCATCTGCATAGTAATGTAGCAGCCATCTACATAGTAATGAGCGATCCCCGGGAACAATCAAAACATTTTGAGGTAAATAAGGCCAAGCCAGACTCCTCAGCGCCAGCAGGAGCCAACACAAAATAGGTTAACGGACACTTAAAGACCGCCCAATGATTAGGGAACAGCTCCAGTATTGGAGAAATCGAACCAAGCGATTGGAACAAAGTCCAATCACTTGAAACTAGGTACAGGGTCCACCCCGAAGGGCGGGAAGCCCCTGGGGACTATAAAGTAAAGTCCCCAAGTTCAAATTGTCCTTGACAGGATCACTCAGCAACGCGAAGCAACCTCTGAGAGTGAACTGTCCGGCGGCCTCCAAGAAAGTAAGTCTCAAGTCAACACTCGCTATGAGATAGGCGGTCCTAGCTACCAGTCCATACCAGCTTTTGAATCCCGCAGACTCAGAACCCGAACGAAAGGCCATTTGTTCCCCTGACCTGGTGGGCCAGTCCGAAGCTAAGTATAGGCCTGTTAGTTATAGAAATAGCTTAGAAAGTAGAGTTTATGCATGAGTAGTGATTTACTGTGTATAATAAATGTGCTTTGATTTGAATCTTACTAATTGATGTATTGAGTGATTGATCATTACCTGAACTTGAACCTCGTGGCGGTATCATAAAGATACCTGGCGAGTCTAGAGCAAAGGTTATAAAACAGAGCCAATTGAACCAACCAAAAGTTAGCAACATAATACTGGCAACATCCTGATGGGACCCGATCTAGAAGTGGCTTAACCACTCCAGGAGAACCCAAAATTTGAATTAGAAATCCAATTGGGAACAGAAAAACCACAAGTGTTCAAGCAGTTCTGATCAATCCTCATAATTCGGAAGTGTGTTAATGCATGAGTAACTAACAGGGCGATAAGGTAAACTGATAGATTTTTTGTTGCGACAAAACTGTCGGGAGTTTGTATTCCAGAAAATAACGAAAGCCGTACCCGTAATTACAGCACGCCTTAATACCCCTTGTTCCAAATTTCAAGAGAAGCATTCAGATAAGAAAGATGGCAATGCAGGCAATGCAACGCCTCATGAACCCCGAAGAATTTGTGGTCGCAGCAACCAGCAGTAGAGTAGGACAGTGTCCCGTTTGGGAAGAGGAAATCAGAAAGTACCTCAAAGGGAAAGGATGGCCCCTTTGGAGCGAATTCTGTGAAAATGAGGAAACAGGTCCCGGGAGTATAGGACATACTTGGTGGGAGAACCTGAGTGAGATTCACAAGAAGAGCTTAGGAAAAGCTCGCAAGCCGATGGCAATCGTGTCCTGTTTGACACAATTGCGAGGCACAGAGGAAGTCGTTAGGATGCTCCGAAACGACATAGAAGGCATACATCGAATGAGCAAGGTCGATGTCAGTGAGGTAGAGAAAGAGAATGTTGAATTAAGGAGGAAGTTAGCAGCAAAGGATGGAGAGGTGGATGATGCCAAGCGGCCACACCAGTCTTGTCTGGCGCACTTAAGCAGCTTCCAATCCCAGTATGAAAAGGTCTACCAGGACACGCAACGTGCAGTCCTGGTACGAGAGGAAACCGAGAAGCAAGTAGAGGCATTGCAGAGGCAGTGTAGTGACCTGAAGGCAGCGTTTACAAAGCACGGGAGCTGCGAGTCGGAGCGGAGATTTAAAAAGAGCAGGAGCTGAGAGTCGGAGCGGTGATTTAAAAAAGCGGGAGCTGCGAGTCAGAGCGGAGATTTAGAAGGCGCGGGAGCTGAGAGTCGGAGCGGAGAATTAAAAAGAGCGGGAGCTGCGAGTCGGAGCAGAGATTTAAAAAGCGCGGGAGCTGCGAGTCAGAGCGGTGATTTTAAAAGCGCGGGAGCTGCGAGTCGGAGCGGAGATTTAAAAAGAGCGGGAGCTGCGAGTTGGAGCGGAGATTTAAAAAGATCGCGGCCTAGTTTCGGGAGCCGTTCGGAGGAGGAGGAGCAGTCTCTGTCAGGGAGAGAACCTGAGAACATCTAAGACCCTCAGAAGGTAAGAAGGTAAGTAAGTGATTTTTACTCATTTTTACTTTTATTACCTTTTCAAATTGTGTGTGTGTGGGGGGGGGGGGGGGGGAACTGAAGTGACATCACATAAAAGCTGTGACCTGAGTGGCTGGTTGGGAATCTACACTAAATTTTAAAAATTAAGCATTGGTAACTAATTAAACATAATTACTTAATTATAATTTAGAGGGGTATCTAAGCCAGAGATCGGAGAGTACTATATTTAGCTTTCACATTTATAGTAGAAATCTAGCGCTAGGAAACAGGTAGTTAACAGTAACTTTTAAAAAATGTTTTACTTTTTCAACTTTTAATTTTAATTTACTAATTAATTGACACAATGTCAGTTAGAAGGGTGCAGTGCTCTGACTGTGAGATGTGGCAGGTCCGGGAGGCTTCCAGCGTCCCGGATGGCTTCATCTGCAGAAAGTGTACCCAACTGGAACTCCTCACAGACCGCATGGTTCGGTTGGAGCAGCAATTGGATGCACTTAGGAGCATGCAGGTGGCAGAAAGCGTCATAGATCGCAGTAATATAAATGTGGTCACACCCAAGGTGCAGGCAGAGAAATGGGTGACCACCAGAAAGGGCAGGCAGTCAGTGCAGGAATCCCCTGTAGTTGTCCCCCTCTCGAACAGGTATACCCCTTTGGATACTGTCGGGGGGGATAGCCTGTCAGGGGAAAACAGCAGCAGCCAGAGCAGTGGCACCACGGCTGGCTCTGATGTTCAGAAGGGAGAGTCAAAGCGCTGAAGAGCAATAGTAATAGGGGACTCTATAGTCAGGGTCCAGGATGTCTCCGAACGGGTAGAGGGCATCCTGAAGGGGGAGGGCAAACAGACAGAGGCCGTTGTACATATTGGTACTCACGACATAGGCAGGAAGGGGCATGAGGTCCTGCAGCAGGAGTTCAGGGAGCTAGGCAGAAAGTTAAAAGACAGGACCTCTAGGGTTGTAATCTCGGGATTACTCCCTGTGCCACGTGCCAGTGAGGTTAGAAATAGGAAGACAGAGCAGCTAAACACGTGGCTAAACAGCTGGTGTAGGAGGGAGGGTTTCCGTTATCTGGACCACTGGGAGCTCTTCCGGGGCAGGTGTGACCTATAAAAGGACGGGTTGCATCTAAACAGGAGAGGCTTAAATATCCTGGCCGCAAGGTTTGCTAGTGTCACACGGGAGGGTTTAAACTAGTATGGCAGGGGGGTGGGCACGGGAGCAATAGGTCAGAAGGTGAGAGCATTGAGGGAGAACTAGGGAATAGGGACAGTGTGGCTCTGAGGCAGAGCAGACAGGGAGAAGTTACTGAACACAGCGGGTCTGGTGGCCTGGAGTGCATATGTTTTAATGCAAGAAGTATTACGGGTAAGGCAGATGAACTTAAAGCTTGGATTAGTACTTGGAACTATGATGTTGTTGCCATTACAGAGACCTGGTTGAGGGAAGGGCAGGATTGGCAGCTAAACATTCCAGGATTTAGATGTTTCAGGCGGGATAGAGGGGGATGTAAAAGGGGTGGCGGAGTTGCGCTACTGGTTAGGGAGAATATCACAGCTGTACTACGGGAGGACACCTCAGAGGGCAGTGAGGCTATATGGGTAGAGGTCAGGAATAAGAAGGGTGCAGTCACAATGTTGGGGGTTTACTACAGGCCTCCCAACAGCCAGCGGGAGATAGAGGAGCAGATCGGTAGATAGATTTTGGAAAAGAGTAAAAACAACAGGGTTGTGGTGATGGGAGACTTCAACTTCCCCAATATTGACTGGGACTCACTTAGTGCCAGGAGATTACACGGGGCAGAGTTTGTAAGGAGCATCCAGGAGGGCTTCTTAAAACAATATGTAGGCAGTCCAACTAGGGAAGGGGCAGTACTGGACCTGGTATTGGGGAATGAGCCCGGCCAGGTGGTAGAAGTTTCATTAAGGGAGCATTTCGGGAACAGTGACCACAATTCAGTAAGTTTTAAAGTACTGGTGGACAAGGATAAGAGTGGTCCTAGGATGAATGTGCTAAATTGGGGGAAGGCTAATTATAACAATATTAGGTGGGAACTGAAGAACCTAGATTGGGGGCGGATGTTTGAGGGCAAATCAACATCTGACATGTTGGAGGCTTTCAAGTGTCAGTTGAAAGGAATTCAGGACCGGCATGTTCCTGTGAGGAAGAAGGATAAATACAGCAATTTTCGGGAACCTTGGATAACGAGAGATATTGTAGGCCTCGTCAAAAAGAAATGGAGGCATTTGTCAGGGCGAAAAGGCTGGGAACAAACGAAGCCTGTGTGGATTATAAGGAAAATAGGAAGGAACCTAAGCAAGGAGTCAGGAGGGCTAGAAGGGGTCACGAAAAGTCATTGGCAAATAGGGTTAAGGAAAATCCCAAGGCTTTTTACACGTACATAAAAAGCAAGAGGGTAGCCAGGGAAAGGGTTGGCCCACTGAAGGATAGGCAAGGGAATCTATGTGTGGAGCCAGAGGAAATGGGCGAGGTACTAAATGAATACTTTGCATCAGTATTCACCAAAGAGAAGGAATTGGTAGATGTTGAGTCTGGAGAAGGGTGTGTAGATAGCCTGGGTCACATTGAGATCCAAAAAGACGAGGTGTTGGGCGTCTTAAAAAATATTAAGGTAGATAAGTCCCCAAGGCCTGATGGGATCTACCCCAGAATACTGAGGGAGGCTGGAAAGGAAATTGCTGAGGCCTTGACAGAAATCTTCTGTCACCTGTCTTCAGGTGATGTCCCGGTGGACTGGAGAATAGCCAATGTTGTTCCTCTGTTTAAGAAGGGTAGCAAGGATAATCCAGGGAACTACAGGCCGGTGAGCCTTACTTCAGTGGTAGGGAAATTACTGGAGAGAATTCTTCGAGACAGGATCTCCTCCCATTTGGAAGCAAATGGACGTATTAGTGAGAGGCAGCATGGTTTTGTGAAGGGGAGGTCGTGTCTCACTAACTTGATAGAGTTTTTCGAGGAGGTCACAAAGATGATTGATGCAGGTAGGGCAGTGGATGTTGTCTATATGGACTTCAGTAAGGCCTTTGACAAGGTCCCTCTTGGTAGACTAGTACAAAAGGTGAAGTCACACGGGATCAGGGGTGAGCTGGCAAGGTGGATACAGAACTGGCTAGGTCATAGAAGGCAGAGAGTAGCAATGGAAGGATGCTTTTCTAATTGGAGGGCTGTGACCAGTGGTGTTCCACAGGGATCAGTGCTGGGACCTTTGCTGTTTGTACTATATATAAATGATTTGGAGGAAAATGTAACTGGTCTGATTAGTAAGTTTGCAGACGACACAAAGGTTGGTGGAATTGCGGATAGCGATGAGGACTGTCAGAGGATACAGCAGGATTTAGATTGTTTGGAGACTTGGGCGGAGAGATGGCAGATGGAGTTTAATCCGGACAAATGTGAGGTAATGCATTTTGGAAGGTCTAATGCAGGTAGGGAATATACAGTGAATGGTAGAACCCTCAAGAGTATTGAAAGTCAAAGAGATCTAGGAGTACAAGTCCACAGGTCATTGAAAGGGGCAAGTCATGTTGCAGCTGTATAGAATCTTAGTTAGGCCACACTTGGAGTATAGTGTTCAATTCTGGTCGCCACACTACCAGAAGGATGTGGAGGCTTTAGAGAGGGTGCAGAAGAGATTTACCAGGATGTTGCCTGGTATGGAGGGCGTTTGCTATGAGGAGCGGTTGAATAAACTCGATTTGTTCTCACAGGAACGAAGGAGGTTGAGGGGAGACCTGATAGAGGTCTACAAAATTATGAGGGGCATAGACAGAGTGGATAATCAGAGGCTTTTCCCCGGGGTAGTTCTTTGTTGATTCCAGGAAACCTTTGGATCACAGTTATATGAGGAAGATGGCCTGATTGGGAAGAATTGAGTGAGACAGCGCAGAGATATGTTCAGGGAACATGTGCGCAGGGAAATCCCCAGAAGAGAAAAGCGCCCAACCCCCCCACAGAGCAGATAGTTCAGGCTCCAATGAACCCAGTCACCACCCACTGCACAGCCACATCGGACGACACGGAATTTCTGTACACCACCCCCTTAACAGTGACCCAATTACGGGACGCGTGCAATAAAATCAAACCGTTCCTCCCCACCTCAGACCCCCACCACTTCTTTGCCAGAGTAAAACAGCAGGCCACCATGTACGGCCTGGATGAGCGTGAGCAAGTGAAGCTCACAGTTTTGAGTTTAGACCCTTCGGCTGTAGCAGCCCTTCCCGACCCACAGAATGTAGGAGGAGGCACCCTTACAGAAATGCATACCGCGATCCCAGACGCCACGGAGTCAGCCCACCAATGCCCTCCGAACCAGCAAAGACACCAACAGCCCCGACCCACCACCCAGGGAACCATACCCAAGGGAACAATGCACCAGAGAGCCTGCGCCACCTTATGTGCCCCAGGGGTCATGTTACAACTGTGGGCAGTCAGGACACTTCGCCCGAGATTGCAGGAGACCCCCACCAGCTAGACTAGCCCCCAGATATGAAAGAGAACACCACCCACAGCAGCTACAAGGTCCCAGCTGCCCCATGCAAACTGGGAGCGCTTACCCACCACTTCTCATGGCAGCATTACCTCAGCAAGGCCACTTCATTTTTGTTTCGCTCCTCCTTCCTCTCTTCTTCGGTCACGCTGCACTCCCTCCTGTTGCTCTTCTTAGCCTTAGTTTTATTAGCTCTAATTCTGTCACCTTTGCTAACAAGTCGCCAGGTATCTTTCTGATACCGCCAAGCTCTAGTTATGATTAATAAGACAGCACACCGCTTAGTGAGAGTAAAATCAACGGTCATTTATTATGTACAGCAATAAATACTTATACAATAATCCTACTTTCTAGACTACTACCTACCACTACTGGCCAATACTTAACTTTTGGGAATGGCCCACCAGGTCAGGGAAACGAATGGCTTATCGAATTGGGTCTGGCCTGCGGGATTCAAAGGCTGATACAGGTCGATGGCTAGGAGTCTCTATTGGGTAGCGATCGCTGGAGTCAAACTTACGGTTGCTGGTCGATGGTTCTTGCGAAGGTTGCGAGCAGGAGGAGAAGGGAGAGAAGGGAGAGAAGGGTAGATCTGAACTTGGCCCCTATCTTTTATAGTTCCCGGGGGCTTCCCGCCTCTCGGGCGGACCTTGACCCTGGTCCCAAGTGATTGGACTTGTTCCCAATCACTGGGTTCGATATGCTCCAATCATGGGGCGATTCCTTGATCGGGGGGTGGTCGTTCACCATTCTTTGTCTTGGCCACTGCTGGCGCCGAGAGGTCTGGATCGGCATTCAATTGCTAATATGTTGCAATTGTTCCCGGGGATAGCCGATTAAACTGCAGATGTCTGGGTTGATGTGCTGCTAATGGTCGCAGGTATCGATCTGGGCTGACTTCCCCAGAGCCGAATACGCTGTTCTGTCTGCAGCTGTCCGTTTGTGCCCTGTTGGCTGCTTTTCCCATCAGCCTTTTTGGTTAGCCATTTTACATCGGGTTTTGGCCAAATTAATCGGGAATCAGCCATTTTAGGTGGCTACACTCCATATGCTAGTTACACCCCAGTCCAAATGTGATTTACGATGTCTGTATTCTGATGGAACCTGCACCATGTTTGTTGTATGTTTGTTCGTTGAATGTACATGTTAAATGTTGTTTGTGAATTTAAAGGTTTTCATGGCCCCACGCCACCACTCTTTTAACACCCACTGGCTGTTAAAGGTACAAGTTTGTCCCAGACAATAGTTCAGAGGAACTAGTCTGTCGGCATACAACAATCATAACTATTCTCCTGATTCGAAGGTAATCACAAGAGGCAGCCCCCACGACGACCACCAGCATTGGTCCCGGCCCTGCCTGAGGACCCCCCTCTGGTCAGCTACGCTCGGATAGAGCACACACGGCATTGGTCGCCGTCTTACCCGGGGATTCCATCCAATTCTTACCCGTCGCGGCCCATACGCACCTCAAGGAACAAAGAACAAAGAAATGTACAGCACAGGAACAGGCCCTTCGACCCTCCAAGCCCATGCCGACCATGCTGCCCGACTAAACTACAATCTTCTACACTTCCTGGGTCCGTATCCCTCTATTCCCATCCTATTCATGTATTTGTCAAGATGCCCCTTAAATGTCACCATCGTCCCTGCTTCTACCACCTCCTCCGGTAGCGAGTTCCAGGCACCCACTACCCTCTGTGTAAAAAACATCCCTCGTAGATCTACTCTAAACCTTGCCCCTCTCACCTTAAACCTATGCCCCCTAGTAATTGACCCCTCTACCCTGGGGAAAAGCCTCTGACTATCCACTCTGTCTATGCCCCTCATAATTTTGTAGACCTCTATCAGGTCTCCCCTCAACCTCCTTCGTTCCTGTGAGAACAAATCGAGTTTATTCAACCGCTCCTCATAGCTCATGCCCTCCATACCAGGCAACATTCTGGTAAATCTCTTCTGCACCCTCTCTAAAGCCTCCACATCCTTCTGGTAGTGTGGCGACCAGAATTGAACACTATACTCCAAGTGTGGCCTAACTAAGATTCTATACAGCTGCAACATGACTTGCCAATTCTTATACTCAATGCCCCGGCCAATGAAGGCAAGCATGCCGTATGCCTTCTTGACTACCTTCTCCACCTGTGTTGCCCCTTTCAATGATTTGTGGACCTGTACTCCTAGATCTCTTTGACTTTCAATACTCTTGAGGGTTCTACCATTCACTGTATATTCCCTACCTGCATTAGACCTTCCAAAATGCATTACCTCACATTTGTCCGGATTAAACTCCATCTGCCATCTCTCCGCCCAAGTCTCCAAACAATCTAAATCCTGCTGTATCCTCTGACAGTCCTCATCGCTAGCCGCAATTCCACCAACCTTTGTGTCGTCTGCAAACTTACTAATCAGACCAGTTACATTTTCCTCCAAATCATTTATATATAGTACAAACAGCAAAGGTCCCAGCACTGATCCCTGTGGAACACCACTGGTCACAGCCCTCCAATTAGAAAAGCATCCTTCCATTGCTACTCTCTGCCTTCTATGACCTAGCCAGTTCTGCATCCACCTTGCCAACTCACCCCTGGTCCCGTGTGACTTCACCTTTTGTACTCGTCTACCATGAGGGACCTTGTCAAAGGCCTTACTGAAGTCCATATAGACAACATCCACTGCTCTACCTGCATCAATCATCTTAGTGACCTCCTCGAAAAACTCTATCAAGTTAGTGAGACACGACCTCCCCTTCACAAAACCATGCTGCCTCTCACTAATACGTCCATTTGCTTCCAAATGGGAGGAGATCCTGTCTCGAAGAATTCTCTCCAGTAATTTCCCTACCACTGAAGTAAGGCTCACCGGCCTGTAGTTCCCTGGATTATCCTTGCTACCCTTCTTAAACAGAGGAACAACATTGGCTATTCTCCAATCCTCTGGGACATCCCCTGAAGACAGTGAGGATCCAAAGACTTCTGTCAAGTCCTCAGCAATTTCCTCTCCAGCCTCCTTCAGTATTCTGGGGTAGATCCCATCAGGCCCTTGGGCCTTATCTACCTTAATATTTTTTAAGACACCCAACACCTCGTCTTTTTGGATCTCAATGTGACCCAGGCTATCTACACACCCTTCTCCAGACTCAACATCTACCAATTTCTTCTCTTTGGTGAATACTGATGCAAAGTATTCATTTAGTACCTCGCCCATTTCCTCTGGCTCCACACATGATTCCCTTCAGTGGGCCAACCCTTTCCCTGGCTACCCTCTTGCTTTTTATGTACGTGTAAAAAGCCTTGGGATTTTCCTTAACCCTATTTGCCAATGACTTTTCGTGACCCCTTCTAGCCCTCCTGACTCCTTGCTTAAGTTCCTTCCTACTTTCCTTATATTCCACGCAGGCTTCGTCTGTTCCCTGCCTTTTAGCCCTGACAAATGCCTCCTTTTTCTTTTTGATCTCATTTCGACACTTTTGGTTCAAAAAGTTTTGTTTTGTTTTCAGGCGACCCTTAGGTTGCCATCCCTATGCTATTTACATGCTCAAACATTTGGATGCTAAATCACACAGCCTGCAAGACGGCTTGCACTGTTTCAGTATTTTTAAGTATGTCTTGTCCTGAATATTTGGTTTAAAAAAAAAATGAGGGAGTTACATCTGGTGACAAATTGTAAAGGGAGAATTGGCACTGAAGGACAGACATACTAAGAGACGAGATATTTAACCAAGATAGTAACAGACACTATGCTTGATCCCTCAGAATCCCAGAAGCTCCAGGAAAAGAGACGAAACGAAGAGAAGAGAAAGAAAAAAAACCATGAGGACATCCTCCGTATAGCTCATCACCCTAATGAACATTTGGTTGTGGGCGAACGCGAACCTCCTGACCCCCCCCCCCCGCCCCCCGCCCAGCCGTTAATGATTCACTTCCCCACAGCACCCAGATCCCAGTCACAAGCGACACCACACCATCTTGGTGTGTCAGGTTTATAACCTGTCCTACTTGATAGAATCCCTACTAGCATTGGCGATACTCTGCTGCATCGTGCAGACTATTTGTCTGAGGAAATGGCGAAGGAGAGCCTACCGCGCTCGAACCCCGATATACAGAATAAGATCTTCTATTTTCGGTTATGACCAGACCCCCGACCCCCGCGATCTATAATAAAGGACATTAGTTTGCGTTCTTTTTGTGAATAAAGAAATGTGTTTCATGAGCGATTGTACAATCCTGAGCTTGACTGCCAAGCCAGGAAAAATGTGAATAATGCTGCTATGATTTTGTTTGTACCATTAAGGAAGTCAGTATGATTGAATGTTTGAGTGAGTGTAGTTTAGTGAGGACAGTTAGAGGTACCGTTTTTCTTATTTTGTAATGCATGTCCCTGTTTTGACATAGCGCCACTTAGAATTGTCAGTTAAAAATTTTCTTGCATAGTTATGGTCAGTGTAGAGGCCATAGAAGAGTGCTCGCCGGGTCAGGGAATGAAGACTACGCAGTTATGTGATCCTTCACGCTTCACGTTAGGATCACAAGGAGCCACCTGAGTTGGCCATTTCCCGACTTAAAAAGGAGAACAGCAAAGGCTGAAGGGAAATTCAGCCAACACAGGCAAAAAATAGCAGGTGCAAGTTTACTGTGTATTAGACTCTGCAGAAACCCAGACAGCATCGATACAAGCAGCCATCTGCATAGTAATGTAGCAGCCATCTACATAGTAATGAGCGATCCCCGGGAACAAGCGAAACATTTTGAGGTAAGCAAGGCCAAGCCAGACTCCTCAGCGCCAGCAGGAGCCAACACAAAAGAGTTTAACGGACACTTAAAGACCACCCAACAATTAGGGAACAGCTCCAGTATTGGAGAAATTGAACCAAGCGATTGGAACAAAGTCCAATCACTTGAAACCAGGTACGGGGTCCGCCCCAAAGGGCAGGAAGCCCCTGGGGACTATAAAGTAAATTCCCCAAGTTAAAATCGTCCTTCTTGACAGGATCACTCAGCAACGCGAAGCAACCCCTGAAAGTGAACTGTCCGGCGGCCTCTAAGAAAGTAAGTCTCAAGTCAGCGCTCGCTACGAGATAGGCGGTCCTAGCTACCAGTCCATACCAGCTTTTGAATCCCGCAGACTCAGAACCCGAACGAAAGGCCATTTGTTCCCCTG
This sequence comes from Scyliorhinus torazame, assembly GCF_047496885.1. NCBI lineage: Eukaryota > Metazoa > Chordata > Chondrichthyes > Carcharhiniformes > Scyliorhinidae > Scyliorhinus > Scyliorhinus torazame. Next base: position 91,282,831 of record NC_092715.1, on the reverse strand, counting down.
ACCTGGTGGGCCAGTCTGAAGCTAAGTATAGGCCTGTTAGTTATAGAAATAGCTTAGAAAGTAGAGTTTATGCATGAGTAGTGATTTACTGTGTATAATAAATGTGCTTTGATTTGAATCTTACTAATTGGTGTATTACATAGGGGCTGGTTTAGCTCACTGGGCTAAATCGCTGGCTTTTAAAGCAGACCAAGCCAGGCCAGCAGCGCGGGTTCAATTCCCGTACCAGCCTCCCCGAACAGGCGCTGCAATATGGCGACTAGGGGCTTTTCACAGTAACTTCATTGAAGCCTACTTGTGACAAGAATCGATTTTCATTCAATTTTCATTTCATCATTGCTCCTTCGACTCCATACTCCAAATTTGCATAATTTGCAACGGAAATGGGATACATTGTGTTTTTGTTGGCATACGGCGTTGCCAGATTATCTAAGGTCCCTGTGGTACAAGGTGCCATTGTAGGCACCACATCTAAATCCAAAAACTACAAAGTATACCACACCCTGAATGTGCAGTTAGTGTGCAACCATGCTAACATACCATGCAGGTGAATTCTGGTATCCTTTACTCTGTGTCAGTCCACTCACTATAAGTTCCCTATCCACCACTTCAAAGCTGGGGGCGGCTGCTGGAATACAAGGGGATCAGCTAAACGCATGGCATTTAAATCTGGTGCACAACCCAAGTACATGCATATTAACAAGAGGCATATGATACCAAACAAAATGGCATAGAGCACATGACTGGGGTGCTTGGGCAAAGCTTACACTGCCTGGACCACTCAGGACGAGTATTACTGTATTCGTCAGAGCATGGATTGCTGCATTCTGAAAATCCTTGCCTTCATGACGAAGGAGCCCTTGTCATTAGGTATAGTGGTTCGCACAATTGCTTCGCAGGACATCCGGGTGCGGCGATGACCAGCTGAGTTGCACGTTTCGGCAGCTCCCGGTGAAACGGACTTTTCGGCTCTTGATAGGAGCCCCAACGGCAATTTTGACGGCTAAAAACACTGTGCAGTAAACCAGAAGGGAATCCCCCCTGGATAAGTATGAAAAAAGGAGGAGAAAGTGGCCGGATTGCAGTGAATCCTTTAGAACAGCGGCAAGGAAGGCAAGCAAAAACCAAGATGGCGTCGGAAGGTGGCAGTTTAACATGGGGCCCTGAACAACAAGAGTTCTTGAAATGCTGTGTGGAAGAGCTCAAAAAGGAAATGAAGAAAGAGCTGTTGGCCCCGATACTACAGGCGATCGAAGGGCTAAAGGAGGAACAAAAGACCCAGGAGCGGGAGCTTCGGGTCGTGAAGGCAAAGGCAGCCGAGAATGAGGATGACATACAGGGCCTGGTGGTGAAGACGGAGACGCATGAGGCACATCAGAAACGATGTGTGGAAAGGTTGGAGGTACTGGAGAACAACGCAAGGAGGAACAACCTGAGGATTCTCGGTCTTCCTGAAGGTGCGGAGGGAGCGGACGTCGGGGCATATGTGAGCACGATGCTGCACTCGTTAATGGGAGCGGAGGCCCCGGAGGGTCCGTTGGAGGTGGAGGGAGCATACCGAGTGATGGCGCGAGGACCGAGAGAAGGAGAAATTCCCAGAGCCATAGTGGTGAGATTCCTCCATTTTAAGGATAGATAAATGGTCCTTAGATGGGCAAAGAAAACTCGGAGCAGTAAATGGGAGAACGCGGTGATCCGCGTTTATCAAGACTGGAGTGCGGAGGTGGCGAGAAGGAGGGCGAGCTTTAATCAGGCCAAGGCGGTGCTTCATAAAAAGAAGATAAAATTTGGAATGCTGCAACCGGCAAGACTGTGGGTCACATATCGAGGGAGGCACCACTACTTTGAGACAGCAGATGAAGCGTGGACCTTTATTGTGGAAGAAAAACTGGAATGAGCGGGTTATTAAAAAGAACGTTTGAACAAAGTGGTGGGGCGAATGTGGGGGGCGAAGAGGGGGGTTAAAAAGGGGGGAAAGAGGAGTTTTATGTACTAATCCTGCGAGGTGGTAACTTTTCTCTCTTCCACAGGTGGTGATGGGAGGAGGAGGGGAGGTGGAGGAGATGGGGCGTTGGCCATTGGGGGCGGGGCCAAGGGAGAAGCGCGGGCTTGGTTCCCGCGCTCTGATAATCATGGCGGGAATAGAGAAGCAGGAAGGAGGGGGCGTCGCACGGTGCGAGCCGAGGTCACGGGGGGAAGCCGAGGTCGGCCAGAGTTTGCTGACTTCTGGGAGCAACATGGGGGGAGTAATTACGCTAGCGGGGGATCTAGCAGGGGGGGGTGGGAGGGGGGAATTACTGGGTTGCTGCTGCTGGGGAGAGGGGGAAGCTGGTATGGGAGGGGATGGGCGGGGGGGCACCGCCTGGGGGAGATACAGCTGCGTGGGAACCGGGTGAGGAGCTGGAAAAAGGGGATGGCTAATCGACAAGGTGGGGGGGTAGGAAGCCCCCCAACCCGGCTGATCACGTGGAACGTGAGAGGGCTGAACGGGCCGATAAAGAGGGCACGGGTACTCGCACACCTTAAGAAACTTAAGGCATTTGTGGCTATGTTACAGGAAACGCACCTGAAACTGATAGACCAGGTTAGGCTACGCAAAGGATGGGTGGGGCAGGTGTTCCACTCGGGGCTAGATGCGAAAAACAGGGGGGTGGCTATATTAGTGGGGAAGCGGGTAATGTTCGAGGCAAAGACTATAGTGGCGGATAACGGGGGCAGATACGTGATGGTGAGTGGCAAACTACAGGGGGAGACGGTGGTTTTGGTAAACGTATATGCCCCGAACTGGGATGATGCCAATTTTATGAGGCGGATGCTAGGACGCATTCCGGACCTAGAGATGGGAAAGCTGAAAATGGGGGGAGATTTTAATACGGTGTTGGAACCAGGGCTGGATAGGTCGAAGTCCAGGACTGGAAGGAGGCCGGCAGCAGCCAAGGTACTAAAGATTTTATGGAGCAGATGGGAGGTGTAGACCCGTGGAGATTTAGCAGACCTAGGAGTAAGGAGTTCTCGTTTTTCTCCTATGTCCATAAAGTCCACTCGCGAATAGACTTTTTTGTGCTGGGAAGGGCGTTGATCCCGAAGGTGAGGGGAACGGAGTATACGGCTATAGCCATTTCGGATCACGCTCCACACTGGGTAGACTTGGAGATAGGGGAGGAAACAGGAGGGCGCCCACCCTGGAGAATGGACATGGGACTAATGGCAGATGAGGGGGTGTGTCTAAGGGTGAGGGGGTGCATTGAAAAGTACTTGGAACTCAATGATAATGGGGAGGTCCAGGTGGGAGTGGCCTGGGAGGCGCTGAAGGCGGTGGTTAGAGGGGAGCTGATATCAATAAGGGCACATAAAGGGAAGCAGGAGAGTAAGGAACGGGAGCGGTTGCTGCAAGAACTTTTGAGGGTGGACAGACAATATGCGGAAGCACCGGAGGAGGGACTGTACAGGGAAAGGCAAAGGCTACATGTAGAATTTGACTTGCTGACTACGGGCACTGCAGAGGCACAATGGAGGAAGGCACAGGGTGTACAGTACGAATATGGGGAGAAGGCGAGCAGGTTGCTGGCACACCAATTGAGGAAAAGGGGAGCAGCGAGGGAAATAGGGGGAGTGAGGGATGAGGAAGGAGAGATGGAGCGGGGAGCGGAGAGAGTGAATGGAGTGTTCAAGCCATTTTACAAAAAATTATATGAAGCTCAACCCCTGGATGGGAGGGAGAGAATGATGGGCTTCTTCGATCGGCTGGAATTTCCCAAGGTGGAATCGCAGGAAAGGGTGGGACTGGGAGCACAGATCGAGGTAGAAGAAGTGGTGAAAGGAATTAGGAGCATGCAGGCGGGAAAGGCCCCGGGACCGGATGGATTCCCAGTCGAATTCTATAGAAAATATGTGGACTTGCTCTCCCCGGTATTGACGAGGACCTTTAATGAGGCAAAGGAAAGGGGACAACTGCCCCCGACTATGTCTGAAGCAACGATATCGCTTCTCTTAAAGAAGGAAAAGGACCCACTACAATGCGGGTCCTATAGACCTATTTCCCTCCTAAATGTAGATGCCAAGATCCTGGCCAAGGTAATGGCAATGAGAATAGAGGAATGTGTCCCGGGGGTGGTCCACGAGGACCAAACTGGGTTTGTGAAGGGGAGACAGCTGAACACGAATATACGGAGGCTGTTAGGGGTAATGATGATGGCCCCACCAGAGGGGGAAACGGAGATGGTAGTGGCGATGGATGCCGAGAAAGCATTTGATAGAGTGGAGTGGGATTATTTGTGGGAGGTGTTGAGGAGATTTGGTTTTGGAGAGGGGTATGTTAGATGGGTGCAGCTATTGTATAGGGCCCCGATGGAGAGCGTGGTCACGAATGGACGGGGATCTGCATATTTTCGGCTCCATAGAGGGACAAGGCAGGGATGCCCTCTGTCCCCATTATTGTTTGCACTGGCGATTGAGCCCCTGGCGATAGCGTTGAGGGGTTCCAAGAAGTGGAGGGGAGTACTTAGGGGAGGAGAAGAGCACCGGGTATCTTTGTATGCGGACGATTTGCTACTATACGTGGCAGACCCGGCGGAGGGGATGCCAGAAATAATGCGGATACTTGGGGAGTTTGGGGATTTTTCAGGGTATACATTGAACATGGGGAAAAGTGAGTTGTTTGTGGTGCATCCAGGGGAGCAGAGTAGAGAAATAGAGGACCTACCGTTGAGGAAGGTAACAAGGGACTTTCGTTACCTGGGGATCCAGATAGCCAAGAATTGGGGCACATTGCATAGGTTAAATTTAACGCGGTTGGTGGAACAAATGGAGGAGGATTTCAAGAGATGGGATATGGTATCCCTGTCACTGGCAGGGAGGGTGCAGGCGGTTAAGATGGTGGTCCTCCCGAGATTCCTCTTTGTGTTTCAGTGCCTCCCGGTGGTGATCACGAAGGCTTTTTTTAAAAGGATTGAAAAGAGCATCATGGGTTTTGTGTGGGCCGGGAAGACCCCGAGAGTGAGGAAGGGATTCTTACAGCGTAGCAGGGATAGGGGGGGGCTGGCACTACCGAGCCTAAGTGAGTATTATTGGGCCGCTAATATTTCAATGGTGAGTAAGTGGATGGGAGAGGAGGAGGGAGCGGCGTGTAAGAGATTAGAGAGGGCGTCCTGTAGGGGGACTAGCCTACAGGCTATGGTGACAGCCCCATTGCCGTTCTCACCGAGGAACTACACCACAAGCCCGGTGGTGGTGGCTACACTGAAGATTTGGGGACAGTGGAGACGGCATAGGGGAAAGACTGGAGCCTTGGGGGGGTCCCCGATAAGAAACAACCATAGGTTTGCCCCGGGGGGAATGGATGGGGGATATGGAATGTGGCAAAGAGCAGGAATAACGCAACTGAAAGATCTGTTTGTGGATGGGAAGTTCGCGAGTCTGGGAGCGCTGACCGAGAAATATGGGTTGCCCCAAGGGAATGCATTCAGGTATATGCAACTGAGGGCTTTTGCGAGGCAACAGGTGAGGGAATTCCCGCAGCTCCCGACACAAGAGGTGCAGGACAGAGTGATCTCAAAGACATGGGTGGGGGATGGTAAGGTGTCAGATATATATAGGGAAATGAGGGACGAAGGGGAGACTATGGTAGATGAACTAAAAGGGAAATGGGAAGAAGAGCTGGGGAGGAGATCGAGGAGGGGCTGTGGGCAGATGCCCTAAGCAGGGTAAACTTGTCGTCCTCGTGTGCCAGACTAAGCCTGATTCAGTTTAAGGTATTACACAGGGCGCATATGACTGGAGCACGGCTCAGTAAATTTTTGGGGGTGGAGGATAGGTGTGTGAGGTGCTCGAGAAGCCCAGCGAATCATACCCATATGTTTTGGTCATGCCCGGCACTACAGGGGTTTTGGATGGGGGTGACAAAGGTGCTTTCAAAAGTAGTGGGGGTCCGGGTTGAACCAAGCTGGGGGTTGGCTATATTTGGGGTTGCACAAGAGCCGGGAGTGCAGGAGGCGAGAGAGGCCGATGTTTTGGCCTTTGCGTCCCTAGTAGCCCGGCGCAGGATATTGTTAATGTGGAAAGAAGCCAAGCCCCCGGGGGTGGAGACCTGGATAAATGACATGGCAGGGTTTATAAAGCTAGAGCGGATTAAGTTCGTTCTAAGGGGGTCGGCTCAAGGGTTCACCAGGCGGTGGCAACCGTTCGTCGAATACCTCACAGAAAGATAGATGGAATGGAAAAAAGAAGGCGGCAGCAGCAGCCCAGGATCGGGGGGGGGGGGGGGGGGAGGAGGAACCAGAAGGACTCTCAGGGTTGTTAATATATACTGTATAATATGTATAGGTCGTTGCGACAGATAATTATATATTGGACTGTTAAATTATATTTTTGGAGAGTGTTACTTGTGATAAGGCAGTTGCCAATTAGAGTTAGTTTTCATTTTTGTTATTTATTATTTATTCATTTTTGTTTATAAAATAGGTCATTGTTATTTGTGTTGTTATAATATTGTGTAAAGGATGCACAATGTACTGTGTTGGTTGACCAAAAATTTTCAATAAAATATTTATTAGAAAAAACAATTGCTTCTCAGCTCCAGGGTCCCAGGTTCAATTCCCTGCTTGGGTCACCATCTGTGCGGAGTCTGCACGTTCTCCCCGTGTGTGCGTGGGTTTCCTCCGGGTGCTCCGGTTTCCTCCCACAGTCCAAAGATGTGCAGGATAGGTGGATTGGCCATGCTAAATTGCCCTTAGTGTCCAAAATTGCCCTTAGTGTTGGGTGGGGTTACTGGGCCATGGGGATAGGGTGGAGGTGTGGGCTTGGGTAGGGTGCTCTTCCAAGAGCCGGTGCAGAATCGATGAGCCAAATGACCTCCTTCTGCACTGTAAATTCTGTGAAAAAAAGTCTATACGCCAAGCAGCTGAGGAGGAAGAGGAAAGGAGGAGGCAACAGCCATACCTTCATTTTAGCTGTGCTGTCCTTGACTGGCTCATCCACCTGCGGTGCCCATGAATAAAAAGCCCGATTCCCCATTCACCAACTGCCATATACCTTTCCTTCCCTCTGTCACACTGTCCTCTTGGGCATAATAATGAAATAAAAGTGACCACAAAACAAACCTACCAGACTAACTTTATCAAACAAACAAACCAATATTCCATTGAAAAAGTGAACAAATCACTTTTATGCATTCCCTTAGCGCCTGTCTTCCATGTGTGTTTGACTATCCTATTGCCCTCCACAGTGGCTGCACCATATTTACTGCAAGGCTTCTGTGAGTGAGGGAGATTGCAGGTGGATTTTCAGGATGACTTTGAGCAACTATGGCCTGAGAAGGCCTGATCTAATTGCACCATTTCAGCATGGGGCAGTAGTTAGAGCTATCTAGCTGTCAGGCAACAGCAAAGGCACTGGTGGGATGGTGGGAGGATGAATGCTATTATCTTGATGGTCGCAGCAGGTCCTTGCTCCCTTTCTATTATATCTTTCATGGGATGTGAGCATCACTGGCAAAGCCTGCATTTGTTTCCATTCCTGCCTCAGTAATCCAAGTAAGTTGTTGGGGGAAGATTGCCATTATGAAGCTCTGAAAGCTCCTTTGAGCATTTGCATCTGCAACCATGATGACAGCAGTCCGAATATACATGGTAGCAAGTTGCGCTTGCATTACTCAGTTTGAGCTTCTACTGTGGCACTCAAGCAAGGTGGCTTCCACTGGTGCTGCAATGAAAGTTGGCCACCATTATATGGATTTATGGATTTTAGCAAAGCTTTTGACAGGGTCCCACATGGGAGATTAATTGAGAAGGTTGAAATACATGGAATTCAAGGAAACTTGTCGAGATGAATGCAAGACTGGCTTAGTAATAGGACACAAAGTGTGGTGGTAGAGGGCTGTTTGAGTAACTGGAGGTCAGTATCCAGTAGCATACCACAGGGATCAGTGCTGAGTCCCTTATTGTTTGTTGTATATATATATATAAATGATATAGCCGAAAATGCTGGGGGAACGATATGTAAGTTTGCAGACAACACAAAGATTGCATGGGTGGTTAATTGTGAAGAAGAGGGTCATAGATTACAGAAAGATATAGATGGATTGGTCAGATGGGCAGAGCAGGGGCAGATGGTATTTAACTCTGGTAAGTGTGAGTGATGCACTTTGGAAGAAGAAACAGGACAAGGGAGTATGTAATGAATGGAAGGACTAGGAAGCCCAGAAGAACAGACATAACTTGAGGTGCTTGTTCACAGATCCCTGAGGGCGGCAGAGCAAGCGAATAGGGTAGTCAAGAATGCAAATGGGACACTTGCCTTTATCAATCATGGCATAGAATAGAAGAGCAAGGAAGTTATGTTGAAGTTGTACAGAACAGTCGTTAGGTCAAGCTGGAGTACTGTGAGCTGTCCTGGTCATCTCACTATCGGAAGGAGGTGATTCCGAGGGGATACAGAGGAGATTCACTAGGATGTTGCCTGGGATAGAGCATCTGAGCTATAAGGAGAGACTGGATAGGTTTGGATTGTTTTCTTTAGAGCAGAGAAGACTGAGGGTGTTATGATTGAGGTGTATAAGATTATGAAGGGTGGACTTCCACTTGTGACCATGGAGTGATTGGTCACATAAAGGGCTGTTCCTGTTCAAAGTCACAGAAAAGGGCTCTATTTACCCAGATCCGGGTGGAATTTTGATGAAAAGGCGTAGGTGAATGTTAGAGGAGTAGTTTACGCCTGGAATGGTATGTCTTCTAATCAGCAGAAAACAGTGAGAGGTTTGGCTGGAAAGTTGAAACAGTCTTGTGCTTCACAGACAGTCTCTTCCATCATGCAGGCGGGGGCGGGGCAAGCTGTCAGGCCCCAGATACAGGAACTGATGACTGTTATCAAGGAGGAATTCCATAAACAGAGGAAAGAAATGCATGAGGATCATGCAAAGGCCATTGCAGAAGCTGTGGCACCCCTTGAAGAGTACTTTGGAGCGGATGGAGAGGTGTTTGGAGGTACAGGGGTCACAGATTCGGGAGACTGAAGGAGTGATCTCGGACCACAGCGATCGTGTGGTGGCTCTGGAGGGGGAGGCGGGGCTTCTAGGAGACCTTTGTAAAATGCTGAGGGCAAAGGTTGAGGAGCAGGAGAATACCTCGAGAAGACAGAACCTGTGAATAGTGGGCCTGCCTGAAGGAGTGGAAGGTGTGAGTACCACGAGGTACGTCTCGAGGATGCTGGCGGGACTGGTGGCAGAAGGGGTGCTAGATAAGGCATCTTAAGTGGACCGAGCGCATAGGTCTCTGCGGCAAAAGCCTAGAGCTGGGGAGCCGCCGTGGGCAGTGATCGTGAGACTAAATTTGTGGAGAAAGAGAAAATTCAATGGTGGGCCAAGGAGAAGCGTAGCTGCGACTGGGAGGGAAATAACGTCTGGATTTATCAGGACATCGGAGCCAAGTTGGCAAAATGGCGGGCAGCTTTCAACAAGGCCAAGGCGGTGCTGTACCGGCGGCAGATCAGGTTTGGGGTCCTCTACCCGGCAAAATTATGGGTGACGTCGGAGGCCGGGAATATTATTTCGAGACCCCAGAAGCGGCCAAAGACTTCATTAAGGAGCATAAACTGGGGGAGAACTGAGTGGACAATGCTTGGGAACTGGGGTGCTGGCACTATGTAATGGTTGGAGGCATGTTTGAAGTGGGTGTAGGGATTGGGGGATTTCCGCCTTTTTGGGGGGGGTGGTTTGTTCAATGTTGAGGTTGTAAGGAGTTGTAAGGGTGAAAAGTTTATGTGGGGATGGATGTTCCCATCCCCCCTCCTGTTTTATGGGACTGTTTGTGCTTAACATCTGTTTGTTTGCTTTTGGAGAAGGCAACCTGGAGTTCAGGAGAAGTCCTTGTTTGGGTGGGGGAGGGTAAGGCCAGCAGGAGGCCTTCTTACTTAAGCTGAGGAGTGGGGGGGAGAAGAAGGGGGAGGTCATTAGGATGTGCCTTTGGGCAGGGGCAGCCACGCAAGCAGGTTATGCTGGTGAACGGAAGTGAGGTGGTGGGGGAGAAGGCCAAGAGGGGTGGCCGGGAGGAGGGGGGAAAGGGGAAGTGGGGGGGGGGGGGGAAGAAGGGGAAGGGGAAAAGCGCAGGGGGAGGTTTCTGCGACATGGCAAGGGGTGAGAGATGACATGGTCAAGGGCGAAGAAAGGGGCCATCTGGGATGGTCTAGGTACAGAGTGGAATTAAAGGGGCAGGAGTTAAGTGGGGAAGATGACGGACGGTAGAGGAGATTGGAGGCGCAATCCTCCGGTAAGGTTGGTAACGTGGACCGTCCGGGGACTGAATGGGCCGGTTAAAAGGTTGCGAGCATTCGCGCACCTCAGGAGCTTGAAAGCGGGGGTGGTCTTTTTGCAGGAGACACACCTCCGTGTGAAGGACCAGGTTAGGTTAAGGAAGGGGTGGGTCGGGCAGGTTTTTCACTCAGGGTTTGATTCAAAATCGAGGGTTGTGGCGATTTTAATGAGCAAAAAAATGGGATTTGTGAGTGTGAAGGAGGTGAGGGATCCAGGTGGGAGATATGTGATTGTGAGTGGGGTATTGGAAGGGGCATCGGTAGTGTTGGTAAATGTGTATGCCCCAAATTGGGATGAAGTAGGTTTTATGAGGGGGTTGCTGGCAGCAATCCCGGATTTGGCCACGTACCAGTTGATCATGGGAGGAGATTTTAACTGTGTCCTGGAGCCGAGGGTGGACAGTTCGAGCCCCAGGTCGATGGGTAGGGTACGAATGGCAAGGGAGCTGGGGGGGTTTATGGAGAGGATGGGTATGGTGGATCCATGACGCTTTCAGAATCCAGGGGGAAGGGAGTATTCCTTCTTTCACACATACGGTGTATTCGACGATTGATTACTTTGTCGTGACTCGGGAGATTTTGGTTGGGGTGGAAGGGTAAGAGTATGCGGGGATAGTTATCTCGGACCATGCACCCCACTGGCTGGATATCCGGTTCAGTACGGGACGAGAGCAGAGGCCGGGGTGGAGGTTTGACTCGGGGTTGTTGGCGGATGGAGGTTTTTGTGATAAGATGCGGTTGCCGATCAGGGATTATGTGGAGTTCAATCAGAATGGGGAGGTGTCAGCAGGCATTTTTTGGGAAGCACTGAAGGCAGTGGTTGAGGGAGAAATTATCTCATTTACGGTTCGTGCGAATAAAGAAAGGAGGGTGGAACATGGCCGTCTAGTGAGCGAGATAGTGGAGGTGGACAGGGAATATTCGAGGGTGCCCACCGTGGAGGGATTGGCGAGGAGAAAAAAGTTGCAGGGGCAATTCGACAGGCTGACAAGGGGGAGGGCGGTAGGGCAACTGCGTAGGGCAAGAGGGGTGCAATACGAATATGGGGAGAAGGCGAGCCGCATGCTGGCGCACCAGCTGCGGAGACACGCTGCGGCCAGGGAAATATTGAAGATCCGGACTGGAGGATGTGGTGTCAGAGCCAGGGAAGGTAAATGAGGCATTTAGAGAGTATTACCAGAGACTTTATGAGGCAGACCCAGGAGGAGAGGAGGGGGACATGGGGCGGTTTCTGGATGAGCTGGAAATTCACCAGGTGGAGGAACCAAAGAGGCAGGCGTTGGAGGAGCCCCTGGGGCTGAGGGAGGTTCTGGATATCAGGGGTATGAAGTCGGGGAAGGCCCCTGGGCCGGATGGGTACCCGGCAGAATTTTAGAAGGAATTTGCGGCGGACCTGACACCACATCTGTTGGGGGTGTTTAATGAAGCACTGGAGAAGGGGGAGTTGCCAGAGACGATGAAGCAGGCAGTAATCACACTAATCCCAGAAAAAGTGAAGGATCCGGTGGAATGTGGGTCATATAGACCCATATCACTGTTGAACATGAATGTGAAAGTATTGGCTAAGTTGTTGGCGGGGAGGATGGAGGATAGCGTCCCGGGAGTGGTTGCAGAAGATCAAACAGGCTTTGTGAAGGGCAGGCAGCTTGCGAGTAATATAAGACTGCTGTTGAATGTGGTGATGAATCCGTCTGTGTCCATGGACGCAGAGGAAGCATTTAATTGGGTGGAGTGGCGGTACTTGTTCGAAGTTTTGTGAAGGTTTGGGTTTGGGCCAAGATTTGTGGCATGGGTGCGATTGCTGTATGTGGCGCCAAGAGCGAGGGTGAGGACGACTGATATGAGCTCACAACGCTTTGACTTACACAGGGGTACGAGGCAGGGGTGCCCGCTGTTGCCGCTGCTGTTTGCGCTGGCCATAGAGCCATTGGCGATGGCTCTCAGGGGGTCGGCAGAGTGGCAGGGGATAATGAGGGGACAGAGGGAGCATCGGGTGTTGCTCTATGCAGCTGACCTCTTGCTGTATGTTTCAGATCCGTTGGAGAGTATGGGAAGGATTATTGTTCTGTTGGGGAGTTTTGGAGGGTTCTCGGGATACAAACTGAATGTAGGGAAAAGCGAGGTATTCCCAGTGAATGAGCTGGCACAGCGGGCTAATTTAGGGGGATGCCATTCACAGTAGCGAGGATAGGTTTAGGTACTTGGGGATTCAGGTAGCGAGGGAATGTACGGGGCTCCATGAGTGGAACCTAACGAAGCTGGTGGAGGAGGCCAGGGAGGATCTTAAGAGGTGGGATACACTGCACTTAACATTGGCGGGGAGGGTCCAAGAAGTGAAAATGAATATTCTGCCGAGGTTCTTGTTTATCTTTCAGACTCTCCCGATCTTTATACCAAAGGCCTTTTTTTGGAAAGTGGACACAATCATCTCTGACTTTATATGGGCGGGGAAGGTGCCGATGGTGGGGAGGACCCTGCTGCAGAGGCAGAGGCAGCAGGGTGGGTTGGCGTTGCCAAACTTGCTTCATTATTATTGGGCGGCGAATGTGGGCAAGGTGCGGCGATGGTGGGAAGGAGAAGGGGTAGAGTGGGTTAGGATGGAGGAGGAATCTTGTAAGGGGTTTAGTTTGAGGGCTATGGTGACGGCAGCATTGCCAATGGCTCTGAGTAGGTATTCAGGGAGCCCAGTGGTGCAGTCCACAGTGAAGATATGGAATCAGCTGGCGAGGCATTTTAGGGTGGAAGGGATGTCGGTGCTAAGGCCGCTGTGCGAGAATGATGGGTTTGAGCCCTGGGGGGGGGTGGATAGTGTATACAGGAGGTGGAGGGACGTGGGGCTGGTCAAGGTGAGGGATCTGTAGTTGGAGAAGGGTTCGCCAGTCTGGAGTAGCTAAGGTAGAGGGTAGAGCTGCCGAGGGGTAGTGAGTTAGGGTATCTACAGGTTAGGGACTTCGCACAAAAGGTCTGGAAGGGGTTCCCTAGATTGCCGGGATACACCCCGCTGGAGTGACTGCTGCTTCAGGATGTGGAAGGGGAGGGAAGAATTGGGGATATATATGTGGCTGGGGGAGCAGGGAGGCGAGCGGGTTGTGAAGATCAAGGAGAAATGGGAAGCGGAGTTGGGAATGGAGATCAATTGGGGAGTATGGAATGAGGCACTGCGAAGGGTAAACGGGACCTCCTTTTGTGCAAGGATGAGCCTGATACAGTTTAAGGTGGTCCACAGGGTGCATTTGACTCGGGCGAGAATGAGTGGGTTCTTTCAGGGGGTAGCAGATGAGTGTGAGAGGTGTGGGCGGGGGCCAGCGAATCATGCGCACATGTTTTGGGGTTGTGGAAAATTGGGAAGGTTCTGGGCGGGAGTGTTCGGGTTAGCCAGGATATTGGAGGAGGGAGTGGACCGGGACCCTTTGGTGGCGATATTTGGGGTTTCAGAGAAGCCGGAGCTCATGGAGAGGAGGAAGGCCGATGTCTTGGCCTTCGCCTCTCTGATTGCACGGCGACAAATTTTGCTGGAGTGGCGGTCGGCATCGCCACCGGGGGTAGCAGCATGGCTGGGTGACCTGTATGACTTCCTGCGGTTAGAGAAGATAAAGTATGAGTTAAGGGGCTGAGCAAGGGAGTTTGAGAAAAGGTGGGGGATGTTTCCCGTGGTGTTTATTAGCTGTAACCTACTTTGATACAAGTTTGAATAAAATGCATTAAAAAAAAAAAAATCTGTACAAACTGTATAACTGATTGTTGGGAAGAATGTTTCCCGTGGTGTTTATTAGCTGTAACCTACTTTGATGCAAGTTTGAATAAAATGCATTCAAAAAAAAAAGATTATGAAAGGTTTGCTTCGGGTAAATAAGAAGCAGCTGTTCCCCTTGGTTGAAGAGTCAATCACAAGGGGTATAGTTTTAGGGTGAGGGTCAGAAAATTCCGAGGGGAATTAAGAAAAGGTTTTTTCACTCAGAGAGCGGTGAGAATCTGGAATGCACTGCCTGGGAAAGTAGTGGAGGCTGGAAGCCTCACAACCTTTAAAGAGCACTTGGGCGAGCACTTGAAACACATCACATTCACGGGTATGGGACAAGTGCTGGTAAACGGGATTAGGATGAGTTTAGGGGTAATTATTATTGGTTCAGGCCCGATGGGCCGAAGGGCCTTTTTGTGCTGTATGACTCTATGACTTGCATACTGTAAAAGATCTCCAACAGGACCTGTGCCAAGTTGATTCTGAACTTGGGTGGCAGAGTGGTTAGCACTGCTGCTTCATGGTGCCAGGGTCCTGGGTTCAATTCCGGCCTTGGGTGACTGTCTGTGTAGAGCTGGCACCTCTCCCCCATGTCTGCGTGGGTTTCCTCTGTGCAGGGGAATGGCGCTAAGAAATTATGCTATTTTGTGGAGGTAGTGCAGACACGATGAGCCAAATGGCCTCCTTCTGCACCGCAACAGTTCTGTGATTCCGAAAGTAAACTACTTGGATTCGATAACCTTTCAGGCATTGCATCAGCATGCAAAAATGTGATATTGGACTGATGAAGATATAAAATATATGAAAAAGTATCACCATTTCAATTAACAAAAGCAAAAACTTGACTCAGTGGTAGCACTCTCATCCCGCAGTCAAAAAGTTATGGATTCAGGTCCCAGTGCAAAACCTTTTTAAGTTTCTATTGATTCTTGTGACATGGTCAGTGCTGGCAAGGACAGCATTTATTGCCATTCCCTAATTTCCTTTAAGAAGGTGGTGGTGTGCCATCTTTTGAGGACAATTAATTTCATTTCCAAGGGAATGCTGCTGTCGATCTGGAGTCATATATAGGCTGGACCAGATAAGGATGACAACTTTCCGTCCCGAAAGGACACGAGTGAATCAAATTGGTTCTGTATTACAATCCAGTAGTTTCGTGATCATCGTTACTGAGAGCATTTTAATCCCAGATATTTTAAAAAATGAACTTAAATTCCTCAGCTGCCACAGTGGGATTTAAACTCATATCTCTGGATTAACAATCTGTTTAGATTAATGAAACCCACATCAGTTAGTCAGTCGGGTATAAACTGGATCCCTCATAAATGAATTTTTGCCAATTAAACTTGAAATGAGGTATTGCACTATTTATTATAACTACTATATTAATGTGCTCCTACTTGAATATACCATCTAAGCTGGCACTGCTGTGTATGACTGAGTGTATATGGAGAGCAAAGGAGTTCTCCTGATGTTCTGGCCAGCATTCGTCTGTTACCATTAACCAACACCACTAAAATAGATTATCTAAGCATTTATCACATTGCTGCTTGAGGGACATTGTTGTTTGAAAATTGACTGCTAATTTCCCTCAGTTACCTGCATTTCCCTAAAATGACTGCACTTGAAAAGTACATCATTAGCTTTAAATCATTTTGGTACAATCGAAGCTTTGAAGGGGCTCCATCAATGCTAGTTTTTCTTTCTTTCTCAATGCTGTGGGTTATTGGTTATTTAAGTAATGCTGATGTTATCACATTACCTTTATAAATCAACTCTATAGTAAATGCCTCTTTAAATAATTAATCTCACTATTCATCAATGGTTATAATTAATTAGGGATTGAGTATTAATACTTAATGTCATTTTTTTCAACTTGTACCTGTTACTTTGTACAGGATGTACAAGAATGTGACTTGTTGCTAGGTTATCTGATGGTACCGGGTTTAGCTGGCAAAAGGTCTGGTGGGCAATTAAAATGAGCAATAACAGATCTGCCATTGGTTGTACACCCCACCTGATTTTTTCCCCTATTGAAGTTAATTTGAATATTATTCATTTTACATTCCCATGTTGAAAGTTCTGCTCATACATTCCAATCTGTGACATTGCAAGGAAACTTTTGGAACATAATTGGATCAAGACAACCTGGAATTTTACCTGGATTTTCAAAGGGTTGTGGAGAACCACCCAACTTCCAAAATTGTGTGATGGATCCAGATGCCCCACCTTCATTTCTGACAGATCCCATTTTCACCAGCAGGACAAGGGGGATTGAATGGGGTTGTCACGTAATGGAACTGAATTGCGTGCCTGCCTCTGGTTTAGAGCCCACACTTATTTAAAATCTGGGCCGGGATTCTCCGAGCCCACCCAAGGTCGGAGAATTGGCGGTGACGTGGGAAATTCCCGCCACGCCACTCTGACGCCGGGACGCAATTCCCCGGCGATCAGAGAATTGGTGTCAATTGCGCCCGCGCGGTCGACGCGGCGGGGGTAGGTGGCTGCTGAAAGAGGCTCCCGCGGCGATTCTCCGCGGTCGACCGGCCAAATTCCCACTGAGTTCCACCGAGTCCCACCGGTGTGGTTCCAACCTGGTACCATCCGGCGGGAGCTCGGACCCGCGGCCGCGGTGGTTGTACTGGTTGGGGGATGGGGGGATCAGACTCTGGGAGGGGCCTCCACGGCGCTCAGGCCCGCAATCGGGGGCTACCGATAGGTGGGCGCCCGCGATCTGGAGGGGCTTACCTCCTTCCATGCGGGCCCGCTGTAGGACTCCGCAATGTTGCACGGCGCCGGCGCGGAGACGGCCACCATGCGAATGCGCTGGCGCGGAGAAGGCCACCACACGCATGCGCCGGCACGGAGACAGCCGTTGTGCGCACGTGCAGGGCCATGTATCGGCGCCGGAGCTGTGTGGAGCACTCCGGCCCTCTGAGGGCCACTGAATCGCTGGGCCAGGAGGCCCATTGACGCTGGCGTGCACCACTCCGGTCTTTACGCCGACGTCAACACTTGGACAGGATCCCATCCCTGGCCTTTTGCTTGCTTTCTGTATTTGGTTCATTTTGATTCCGTTTCAGGGGCGAAATTCTCCCGAAACGGCGCGATGTCCGCCGACTGGCGCCCAAAACGGCGCCAATCAGACGAGCATCGCGCCGCCCCAAAGGTGCGGAATGCTCCGCAGCTTTGGGGGCCGTGCCCCAACATTGAGGGGCTAGGCCGGCGCCGGAGGAATGTCCGCCCCACCAGCTGGAGGAAACGGCCTTTGTTGCCCCGCCAGCTGGCGCGGAAATGACATCCCCGGGCGGCGCATGCACGGGAGCGTCAGCGGCTGCTGACAGTTTCCCGCGCATGCGCAGTGGAGGGAGTCTCTTCCACCTCCGCCATGGTGGAGACCGTGGCGGAGGCGGAAGGGAAAGAGTGCCCCCACGGCACAGGCCCGCCCGCGGATCGGTGGGCCCCGATTGCAGGCCAGGACACCGTGGGGGCACCCCCCGGGGCCAGATCACCCCGCGCCCCCCCCAGGGCCCCGGAGCCCGCCCACGCCGCCTTGTCCCGCCGTTCAAAAGGTGGTTTAATCCACGCCGGCGGGACAGGCAATTTATCGGTGGGACTTCGGCCCATTCGGGCCGGAGAATCGAGCGGGGGGGGGCCCGCCAACCGGCGCGGCGCGATTCCCGCCCCCGCCGAATATCCGGTGCCGGAGACTTCGGCAACCAGCGGGGGCGGGATTCACGCCAGCCCCCGGCGATTCTCCGACCCGGCGGGGGGTCGGAGAATGACGCCCCTGGAACTGAATTCAGTTTTATATTTTAAAGAATCAAATTGGAATGAAGAAATACATTTTGTTCGTCTTTTTCTCTCCGTCACAGGGCAATTAGAATTTCTGTCTCAGAATTGTAAACTATTAGATTTTTGTGTGTCAACGAAGCACAGGTGAGATAATTAGTTGGCTGCAGCTTTCAATCTTTTTCTAAAACTTTGAAATATGTAGAAAGACACTCTTTCAACTTAATATGCAGTCTGAAATTTGCAGAATACAAAAGAAAATCTACAACACGTATATATATTCAGTACAGCCCTCACACACATACCCACACACAAGCTAGCTGTCTAAAACAAACTTAATATAAAGCTTTTGAAATTAGTCCTTTGTCTTTTCTTCAAATAATTCTAGAAAATATAATTGAACAGAAACTATTGGAAGCTAAAGAAAAATATTAGACTGAATGACACTGGCGTATCTTGGGACACCTATGTAACCTGCAAATGCGCAGACTGCACATTCAAATTCCGCTCCCAGCATCGCAGCTCTGTCCAAACTCAAGTTCAGACTTTTGGAAGAGGCTCAGGCTTTGAAGTTAAAGGCAAAATTGTAACCTTTACACTTCAACTTTAGATACTGGGTAGTCACAGTATTGAGAAAAAATATTGATTGAAAGTTTTCAGATGAGAAAGTGTCAGAGGGAGAAGTTTCGAATGGGATATTGAACGATTTGCGGAACAAAGATGGATCCACCTGGTGGCTGGACTCTGCAATTGAGTTTTAATACAGTTTCTATTAATTGCAAATATAGGAATTTATAATAGAAAATTCATGAATTGATGCGTTACAGTTGACGGGAATATTTTCTGGAGAGGAAAGGCACATAGAATCCCTACAGTGCTGAAGGAGGCCATTCGGCCCATGGAGTCTGCACCAACCCTCCGAAAAAGCACCCTACCTAGGCCCACTCCCCCGCCCTATCCCCGTAACCACAGATATTGATCATGACCAATCCATCTCACATCTTTGGATTATGGGAGTAAACCAGAACATCCGGAGGAAACCCGTGCAGGCGCGGGGAAAAGGTGCAAACTCCTAATAGGTGCAAGATTTTAAAACTATTTTTGTTTATCGCATTACATATTATATTGAACATAATAAATGATGCTTTCATAACAATCCTGATTTCTGATTTGTTATGTTCTAGGTGTAACACAAGCGGCTTCCTTGTGGTGCACTTGACAAAGGAAGTTTCAGACGTGGAGATGACTTCAACACGTTTATTAAACTATTTACACTTCTATTATTCGGGTTCGACACTACTGCTAATCCTATTATAGCTACCCAGACTGACTAACCAGTTGCTGCAATCCACGTGGTGGGAGTCATATTGAATCAACCCTGTGTCTCTACTCACTGACTGTCTCCACTGGAAAGAGGCAGATCATGTGTGTGGTGTCCTTTATATATGGGTTGATGTAATGCCCTCCTGTGGTTGTGTCCCCTCTGTGTGTAATGTGAATGTCCATTGGTCGTGTCCTATCTAACTGATCTATTGGTTGAGTATGTGTGTGTGTGTGTGTGTGTGATGTCTCTGGTGCTCCCTCTAGTGTCTAGCTAGCCTACATGTATTTTCATTGATGCACATCACCACATCCCCCCCTTTTTTTATATGTTACATATTTTCTGCACACTATGAGAAAATTGAACAAAGAACAGGTAGATAAGGTAAGGTATATACAAGTCATGGGAACAGTGATTAAACAATAAGTCCAAATCATTTGTGTGAGTCCAAAAACCATCAATCATCATGGTCAAATGTCTCTCTTGGTTATGAATGCCATCAACGTCCCTGTGCCACAGGAACCAAGAAGTGGTCAAATCACTTCGCTGTCTGATTTGGAGTCCCTTTATTTTTCGATACTTGTGATGGTGCTGTCGGATGGCATCTTGTAGCTGATAAGGTGTTGACGTTGAAGAGGTACCATCAACAGTATCATTCGAGGTCATGGATGTGCCATATGTTGAAGTTGGATAAGACTGTACATACTGGTTCTGGCCACATGCTGTGCAGGAAGGGTGATCCTGCTGAGAACCATTGAAGTTTGTTGAATTGGAAACAGAATTGCTGCTCACATAAATACCTGGTGATGGTGTGAAACTAGAACCTTGCATCTGATAGGAATATGTCGTCTGGCCAGGCTGGGGTGCAGCAAATCCTGGGCTGTAACTAAGGAATCCAGTCTGTAGTGCAGATTGCGCTTACGGTAGTCCTCCTTCGGTCTTGATTCCATTAGTGGGCAATCCGTAGTGCTGGCCTGTTTGAGAATATGCTGCATAGACTCCTGGCTGCTGCATGCCTGAATACTGGGTTTGTCCAGCTTGAGCTGTCATTGCTGCACTGCTGGTGTGTAAAAAATGTGTGGATATAGCTGTGGTGAATATTGGTGTATTCCTCTTGGACTGTAGCCGCTGCTTGTTATTACTGACCCAGTGTAATTGTTAAGTGATCCATCTCCTGTCGTTGTGGCATCTGCTGTCACCCTGAGCGTGCCATCACTGAGGTTGTGGCACTCCCTGTCTGGAGTAAAGTCCGGCTTACGTGAATCAGAGTCGGCGTTTGGTTGCTCCCCATCTGGAGTCTGGTCTGTTTTAACTGAGTCAGTGTTGGTTTGTTGATGCTCCCCATCCGGGGTCTTGGCAGGTTCACTGGAGTCAGCTGAGATTTCTTGAAGCTGCACGTCTGGAGTCGGAACATGCAGGAATGCATTGACTTGTGGAGAGGTTCGAGCGAATGAGGATGGAAGTATCATGGTGTCACCAGAGTCACCAGTGGTCTCACAGTGATCGTCAAGTGCCTCTGTACACACTAGCTGAGGTCTGTCACTTTGCACATCTTGCATGGGAAGTGGGATGCTGTCGTCACTCGCCTCACATACCGTGGGTAGAGCCTCAGTCGCTGCTTGTTGTTCACTTGGGTTGGGTAAATTGTCAGAGTCTTCTTCGGTGGGGCAAACAATGTGGGTGGACTGTCATTGTCTTGCTGTTGTCCTTCAATTGGGCTTGGACTGTCATCGTTGCTTTGTTCTTCACTGTAGCATGATAGACCGTCATGGTCGTCCTGCTGTGCCCTGGAGCGTGGTAGACTGTCATATTCTTCTTGCTGTTTACTTGAGCATGGCAGACTTGCATCATCTGCTGCTAGTTGGTCAGAGGAGGTTGCTAGACTCTCATGGTCTTGTTCCTGCAAGGACTGCGCGTCGGAGTCTTGCGTTGCTTCTATTGTGGAGGCTGTCCATGAGCTCGCTGCGGAGGCTTGTGACACTGGAGTCACTTCTTGTTCATGCAAGGACTGCGGTGTGGAGTCTTGCATGTCTTCTGTCGTAGAGTCGGGAGCCCTGAGCGGTGCGTGGACCACGCTTTGTGTGGCAGCAGGCCGCTCTCTGTGTGCTTGTACCGCTCTCTGTCTCTTGGTTTCAGGCCGCAGCATAATCCTGCACTCACGAGTCGGGATGTCATATCTGCTGGGCTGAAGATCCTCAAATCCGAAGAACTCGTCGTCGGGGTCGTTAATGTGCAACACGTCTAGTTGCGGATCGGATTTGGTACTGGGGTAGCCTTCCAAGGTGAAAGGTTTGTCTGAGTCGTTGTCTTCCAAGACCACATCATCACGTTTTGTGTCGGAGCTGGCATTGGGCTCGCGCGGTCCAGAGAAAATGTAAAGGTCGGTTTCGAAGTATTCAAGGTCAGAATCATCGGTTTGGGCGTAGGTAACTGCTTGTTGTAGGGTACTTCGGAGATTAATTTCATTTTCTGGTTCAATGTGAGGCATTGTGCTGTCATTCCAGGTGAAGGACAGTTGTTTTACGGCTTTAAAAGATTTTTTCTTTGATTTGGGACGTTTCCCCTTTAAATGGGCCTCTGACGTCATGACGCATGTGACATCATACGTAGGAAGCGCAAATCGCTGTTCCTGTATCGATGGCCGTTTTCATGATTGCGCGTGTGCGGCGTCTCGCACATGCGCAACCGGACCTTCCCGTTCTGTACGCTTCTTGCGCAACTGCGCAAGTGCAGTCCCTTTAGAAAGATGGCCGCCGATCAAAATTGTTCTCTGTTCCGGGATCTCGGCCTCGTGGTGAGTACTGGCGCTTCTCTTACCTTTTCTTGCTGGTTGGAGTGTGTTTCCTCACAGTATTTGCCGAATTTGTCCAGGACTGCCTGGAAGTCGCTCCTGTTTTGCCCTTTGGAGAACTTGAATTTTTAAAAGATTTCTTCTGCTCTGGCACCGGCGATGGTGAGGAGAAGCTCTGTCTTTTCAGCATCGGCCACGTCTTGTAGGTCGGCTGCTACCAGGAAGATTTCAAACATTTGTTTTTGCGGAGATCGCCGTGGCACTGGAGCTGCTGCGGAACCCGGATCTCGAACATCTTGCCTGGGTATCGTTGCTGGTTGTCACTGTACGCTGAGGTATGGCTATATGGATTGAAACAGTTCACTGCTGGTACCATGATTTGTTATGTTCCAGGTGTAACATAAGCGGCTTCCTTGTGGTGCACTTGACAAAGGAAGGTTCAGACGTGGAGATGACTTCAACACGTTTATTAAACTATTTACACTTCTATTATTCGGGTTCGACACTACTGCTAATCCTACTATAGCTACCCAGACTGACTAACCAGTTGCTGCAATCCACGTGGTGGGAGTAATATTGAATCAACCCTGTGTCTCTACTCACTGGCTGTCTCCACTGGAAAGAGGCAGATCATGTGTGTGGTGTCCTTTATATATGGGTTGGTGTAATGCCCTCCTGTGGTTGTGTCACCTCTGTGTGTATCGTGAATGTCCATTGGTCGTGTCCTATCTAACTGATCTATTGGTTGTGTGTGTGTGTGTGTGTGATGTCTCTGGTGCTCCCTCTAGTGTCTAGCTAACCTACATGTATTTACATTGATGCACATCACCACAGTTTCCAGAAATCATAACAACCCCTTGTTTCAGTAACTGCACTTTTCTCTGATAGATGGTTGTGGGTTCAAGTCCAACTGCAGGAATTAAGCAAATAACACAAGCTGACAATTCAGTGCAGTATGGAGAGTGTGTACTGCCAGACTGATTGTCATCTTTCAAAAGAAGACACTGAATTGAGACTGAGAATTCATAAGTCCCAGGTGGTTGATCCATCTCAGCCTCCTCCAGAGGTCCCGGACATCACAGGTGTCAGTCTTCGGGCAATTTGATTCACTCCACATGATATCAAGAAATGGCTGCAAACACTGGATACTGCAAAAGCTATTGGCCCTAACAACGTTCCAACAACAATATTGAAGACTTGCGCTCCAGAACTAGCTACAACAATGGCAACTACCCGGCAATGTGGAAAATTGCCGAGATATGTACTGAACAGAAAAAGCATGACAAATCTAACCCAACCAGTTACCACCCATCAATCTGCTCTTGAGTATCAGTAAAGTGATGGAAAGAGTCATCAACTGCACTAACAAGTGGCATTTGCTCAGCAATGACCTGTTCATTGATGCTCAGTTTTTGTTTTGTCAGGGCCACTCAACTTTTGACCTAATCATAGCCTTGCTTCAAACATGGACAAAAGAGCTTAACTCAAGAGGTGAAGTGAGTGAGTACACTTGACCTCAAAGCAGAATTGGACAGAGTCAGGTATCAAGGAGCTCTAGCAAAACTGAGGTCAGTGGTAATTGGTGGGGAAACCCTCCACTGATTGGAGTCATACCTAACACAATGGTTTTGGTTGTTGGAGGTCACTCATCAGTTCCTGGACATCAATGCAGCAATTCCTCAGGGTAGTGACCTAAGCCCAACCATCTTCACCTGCTTCATCAATGACCT
Organism: Scyliorhinus torazame; assembly: GCF_047496885.1. NCBI lineage: Eukaryota > Metazoa > Chordata > Chondrichthyes > Carcharhiniformes > Scyliorhinidae > Scyliorhinus > Scyliorhinus torazame. The sequence continues at coordinate 91,259,156 of NC_092715.1, read as the reverse complement.
TCCTTCCATCATAAGGTCAGATGTCCGGACGTTTGCAGATTATTGTTCAATGTTCAACACCATTTGTGACTCCTCAGATACTGAGGCACTTCATCTCCAAATAGAGCAAGACCTGGACAAATCTCAGGCTTGGGCTGATATGTGGCAAGTAACATTCATACCACACAAGAGCCAGGCAATGACCATCTCCAACAAGAGAAAACCTAACCATCTCTTCTTGACAATGGCATTACCATCTTTGAATCTCTGACTATACGCATCCTGGAGGGGTTAAAGGGGAGAGTGGGAGGGGCGGTCGGGGGCACGGGCTGGGTGAGAGGGAGCAGGACCATTAACCAGAAATTTAACTGGGCGAGCCATATAAGTACTGTGAAAGATGGGAATTCAGCAGAGAGTAACTTACTTTCTGACTCCCCAGAGCATATACACCATCTACAAGGCAACGGTCAGGTGTGTGATGGAAAACCTTCCATTTACTTGGACAAGTGCAGCTTCAAAAGTACTCAAGAAGTTCAACGACATCCAAGGAAAACCAGCCTGCTGAGTGGCACCCTAATCACCACATTGAACATTCATTCCCTCCATCACAAAAACACAGTGGCATGAATGTGTATACCACTTAGCCAAAGTCCCGAAATATCATAGCCGTCTCTTTCCATGGGGTGGCATGGTGGCACAAAGGTTAGCATTGCTGCCTCACAGCTCCAGGGTCCCAGGTTCAATTCCGACCTCGGGTGACTGTCTGCGTGGAATTTGCACTTTTCTCCACGTGTCTGCATGGGTTTCCTCCGGGTGCTCAGTTTCCTCCCACAGTCCAAAGATGTGCAGGTTAGGTGGATTGGCAATGTTAAATTTCCCCTTAGTGTCCATAAGGATTAGCTGGGGTTACTGGGTTACAGGGATAGGGTGGAGGCATGGGCTCTTTCCAAGGACTGCTGCAGACTTGATGGGCCAAATGGCCTCCTTATGCACTGTAAATTCTATGATTCTATGATTCGAGAGAGAGACAATTTTTGCAACTCAAAGCTTGATGGGCAGCACTCCACAAGCATGGGAAACGACAAGGCCTCCATGAAATACCACAGGTGATACAGCGATTGAGCCTGCACAATTGGTATCATTCTGCATTACACACTAGCCACTAGCATTTAGCCAATCTGATTAATTTACCGCCCCCCCCACTTGCACCAATGTGGACCAAGTACAAATACATGACAGCAATTCACCAAGGATTCTTCAACAGTAACTTCTAAGCCCGTGACCTCTAAAACTTAGAAAGACAAGGGCAGTTGGTACATGGGAACAGCACCACCTGCAAGCTCTCCTCTGAGCCACACACCATCCTGACTTGGAGTTACATTTGCTGTTCCATAACTGTTGCTGGACCAAAAATCTGAAACTTCCTGCCTAACAGCATTGTGATGTTATTGACATGGACTGCAGCGATTCAAGGCAGCGGCTCATCACAAGCTTCTCCTGGGCAATTAGGGATGGGCAATAAATACTGGCCTAGTCAGCAACACTGGCATCCAGTGAAAGAATTCTTTGTTATAAAACTGTTCAACTTTAGTTAATATTCCATTCATTTATTTTTACAAATTTAGAGTATCAAATTTGTTTTCCAATTGAGGGGCAACAAAACTAACATAATTATATAATATAAAACAGATGCTCAAAGTTACACTGTAAAAAGAGCACAATCAATAATCAAAAACACATCCAACCTTAATCCCCCAACATTAAACTAAATCCCCTAACAACTGACAGTGACTCTTTAAAAAAGGAAATGATTGGCTGCCATCTAAGGTAGAATCCTTCTACCAACCCCCTTATCGTGTACTTGACCTTTTCCAAATGTAAGAACTCCATGAGGTCACCCAACTAGGCCAAGGCACTGGGCAGAGTAGAAGACCTGCACCCAAGCAGAACTCACCTCCAGGCTATTAATGAGGCAAATGTCTCATCCGCCTGCAGCATTGGCGATTCCGATGCCCTAAAAATGGCCACCAGTGGACAAGGCCACAGTTCGACATGAAGAATCTCTGACATGGTGTTGCAGAAGGAGACCCAAAGCTTAATAATTTGAGAAATGACCAGAACATATGGGTATGGTTAGCCAGCCCCCCCCAGAACACCGCTCACATCTGTCGCCCACTCACGGAAAGAAAACCCTTACTCACCTTGGTCAGTTGAGTCCTGGGCACCATCGTGAACTGGATCAAACTAAGCTGAACTCATATGGAGTTGATCCTGTGAAGAGCCTTGCTCCACACTTCCTCATTCAAAATAGGACCTAATTCACCCTCCCATTTCACCTTCACCTCATTCAACGAAGCTGATTCTGCTGAATACACCCCCCACCAGACCCAACCAAAGGTAAAATTCTCTCCAACAGAGAGGATGATGGTGCAAAGGGAAATGAAGGAAAGGCCTTCTGCAAAAAAAATCACAAATCTAGAAATATCTAAACAAATAGTCCCCGGGAATTGGAATTTTTCCGACAACTCCTCAAAGTTGGCAAACATTCCCTCCATGAGCAGATCACCAACCCTTTCAACACCCTTCCCCTCCCATGACCTAAATGCTGAGTCTAAGCCCGCTGGCACAAAAAGATGATTACTGCAAATAGGGGTCTATAACGACATGGAACTCAATCTAAAATGCCGTCTGAACTGCTTCCAAATTCTCAGGGTGGGCACCACTACCAGATACAAAGAATATTTAGCAGGAGAGAACGGAAGTGAGGCAGTTACTAAACCACCCAAACTAGAGCCCCTACAAGAACTTGCCTCCATTTGCCCCCATACGGAACTCAGATCACTAAGCCACCCCAGCACTTTCTGAATATTGACAGCCCACTACTAAAATAACAAATAGGGTAAAGTTAAACTACCTAACTGTCTATCTCTCTGGAGGAATGTCCTATTGATCCTTGGGGTGTTAAGTAATGGGTTAAGAGACATTGCAATTAGTTGTCTCATTTATGTTAAGTATCCATTAATTGACACTGATATGTAAAGGGGCTTCAGGTGGCCTCTGTCAGGTGGTGTGTTGTTAAGAGTTTTGTGCAGAGGCTGTGAAAGTGAAATAAATGGCGTTTGGTGAAAAGGAAACAAGAACTTTAGACTCTTCATTTCACAGTAACTAAAACGTCTAACAATGGTAGCAGAGGAAGGTTGCTGTGCAAATGTGAAGGTTTGAAAGATACAACTTTTCCTGATCAAACCAAGGAGTGAGTGAGAAGGAAAAAAAAAGATACATGGCTGAACCCAGGATAAAGATGGCTGGATATGACTATCCTCCCTTATTTTCTGAAAGGGAATCGTACGACCAATGGAGAAGTGCAGTAGTTATGTGGACTAAAGTAACTGCTTTGGGAAAGAGAAAACAAGGTATGGCATTGGCTCTTTCTCGACCAAATGGCAGTAAAATCCGAAACAAAGTGCTTTCTGAGATGGAATTGGAAGAGTTAGACTCAGAAGAAGGTCTGGAGACTTTATTACATTATATGGATAAGATTTATAAGAAAGATGACTTGTTCAGTGCGTATGAAGCATGGTCGGATTTTGATAAGTTCCGGAAAATGGAGAATATCTCCATGGAAGACTATATAATGGAATTTGGCAGACTATATAAAAGGCTGCAGAACCACAATCTGGAATTTCCACAGTCTGTGTTGGCCTTTAAATTGCTTGACTGTGCTAGAGTGAGAAACATGGATAGGCTCCTGGTTTTGACAGGAGTTCAGTTTACTGATAAGGATACATTATTCGAACAGTTGACAAAAGCTTCACAAAGGTTTCTGGGGAAACATTCGATTCCGATGGCTCTGATGACCCAAATAGGTCAGCCTGCAATAAGGCAGAATATGGAAGATACACTAGAAACAGGATGGCGAAATCGTATGGCTACGAACAGGGCTCAAGACTATAGATGGAGACCGAGACAAGGAAATTATGAAGACAGAAACCCAGTTAGAACCTACAATAGGAAGATGAACCTCAGAAATGCACGGGGCATGGTAAATCGATGTTTTTGTTGTGACTCTCAATACCATTATGCTTTCAACTGTCCAACTCGTTATGATAGAGTGTTTGAAGCGACACATGACATGGAAGAGTCAGAAGAGGAAAAAAGATAGTGACCAGAAAGAAGGCATTGTCCTCTTGACAAGCAGTTTTACACCGGTAATGAGGGTGTTGCAGAATCCTTCAACTGTGCTGTATTGGACAGTGGCTGCACAATATACTGTGTGTGGAATTGACTGGTTAAAATGTTACCTGGACTCTTTGAATGCTGAAAATCGTAACAAGGTTAAGGAATTTGAAAGTTCCACAAGTTTCAGGTTTGGGGATGATAATACTCTGAAGTCGCTGAAAAGAGTGGTGATCCCTTGCAATATTGCCGGAGTGAATCATTTCATGAGCACGGATGTTGTATCAAGTGAGATACCTTTGCTTCTGAGCAGACCGTCGATGAAGAAAGCACACATGAAACTGGATATGAAATGAAATGAAAATCGCTTATTGTCACGAGTAGGCTTCAATGAAGTTACTGTGAAAAGCCCCTAGTCGCCACATTCCGGCGCCTGTTCGGGAAGGCTGGTATGGGAATCGAACTGTGCTGCTGGCCTGCCTTGGTCTGCTTTAAAAGCCAGCGATTTAGCCCAGTGTGCTAAACCAGACCCTACGAAGACTACGAATATGGAACAGGATAAGGCAACAGTTTTTGGAAAGATGGTGGACTTACAATTTACACAGTCAGGACACTATTGTATTCCATTACTGACAAATAATTTTTCAAGTAGAGTGGTTAAGGATGTGTTAATGGCAGTTGAAAATGGGACTTTAGCTGATAAAAAGCTTGTGGTATTAAAACTGCATCGGCAATTTGTGCATCCGTCTCCTCGGAGGCTGAAAATGTATTAAAGGATGCAGGGGTAAGGGATGATGACTATACTAAACTGATAGAACAGGTTAGTGACCGCTGTGAAGTTTGTAGGAAGTACAGAAGGACACCAGCATGACCGATAGTAACCCTACCTTTGGCCAGGGATTTTACCGACATTGTGGCCATGGACCTTAAGATCTGGGATAAAGCAAATAATATATTTATTTTGCATTTTGTAGATTTAGCAACCAGATTTAGTCAATCAACGATTGTACGAAGTAAAGAAAAGAGAGTAATTCTGGATCAAATCATGGAAAAATGGATAGGGACAGGAATGGGTCCACCGGCAAAATTCCTTCCGGACAATGGGGGAGAATTTGCTAATGATGAGTTTAGGGATATGTGTGAAAACATGAATATCAGAGTTATGAATACGGCTGCAGAAAGCCCATTTAGTAATGGTGTCTGTGAAAGAAATCATGCTGTCATCGATGACATGCTTCGGACAATTTTGGCAGATTGACCAAATTGCAGGCTAAATTCAGCTTTAGCATGGTCAGTACATGCAAAGAATTCATTGCAGATGGTTGGGGGCTATAGTCCTTATCAATTAGTGTTTGGTAGAAATCCTAAAATTCCGTCCATTTTGGATGACCAGCCTCCAGCTTGGGAGGGGACTACAATTAGCTCTGGTTTTGCTGACCATTTAAATGCATTACATAGCAGTAGAAAAGCTTTTTTGGAAGCAGAAGTCTATGAAAGAATCCGCAGAGCTTTAAGACATAACGTACGGCTATCAGATGCCGTTTTCCAGCAAGGAGGCATGGTATACTATAAGAGAGACAATTCTAATGAATGGAAAGGCCCAGGGAAGATCATAGGCATAGATGGAAAAACAATTATTTTGCAACATGGTAATCAAATTGTTAGGGTCCATTCATCAAGGATAATGGGTACAGATTACAAATTTTCAAATTTAGACAGAGCAGACAGACATGATGAGGAACCAGAGTCATCTGGTACGCATGTGTTACAGAACTATGAGGACCAATTAACTGATATAGACAGGGTTTCTGTGGAGGAATACAACACTTCTGATGAATTAAAACAGGCCATTTTTCCGAAAGGGCAACTGCCAAAAGTTGGTACAAAAGCGACATACTTGCCTGAAGGGTCTAGTCAATGGAAGGATGCAACTGTTATTAGTAGAGCAGGGAAAGCCACTGGAAAGTATAAACATTGGTTGAATGTACAGCATTCAGGGGAAGGAGTCAAGACAATGGATTGGGGAAACAAAGTTCAAAAATGGAGGGCACAGAAACGCAGTGCCAGTTCAGATGGTACATCGGATAGTGAACAGGTCCGCAGGAAAAGGTCGAGAACTATTGAAAGGACATCCCACAGCAGAAGGGAAAGATCAAGCAGCAGCAGTACAGAACGAGATCCCAGGCGGGAGAGGGGATGTAGTTTGTCACGATCTCGGAACATGAGTAAGACTACGAATACTAATAGGAGTAGAAGCTCACATGCACGTGAGATTTTGGTGGTTTCAAATAAATTAGATGAAAAAGTTATTAAAGAAGCTAAACAGCAAGAATTGCATAGTTGGCGTGAATTTGGGGTATACACGGAAGTACCGGATAGGGGACAAAGAGCTCTATCCCACAGGTGGATTTGCACGGAAAAGGTTCTTCCGGATGGAACTTATAAGGCAAAGGCCAGGCTTGTGACAAGGGGATTTGAAGAAAACTTAGAAGCTCAGGATTTTAGGGTAGATTCACCTACAGCAGGAAAGGTTATTTTAAAGATCTTCTTGGCTCTATTAGCCACAAAGGCATGGGAATGCAAATCTATAGATATGAAAGCTGCCTTTTTGCAGGGGCATCAGCTCCAGAGAGACATTTATCTCTGTCCTCCTAAAGAAGCAGCTAACACAGAAGGGGTACTCTGGAAGTTGAACAAATGTGTGAATGGATTAAATGATGCATCTCGAGTCTGGTATTTTTCGGTAATGTCAGTTTTGTTAAAGTTAGGCTGTTGCCAGTTGAAAGAAGATCCTGCAATGTTTTACTGGCACTATGAAGGAAATCTTTCTGTCATTTTTATGATGCATGTCGATGATTTGTTGTGGGGTGGGACTAGTGATTTTGAAGCTATTGTAATCTCTGGTTTGAGGAAAGAATTCAGGGTTGGAAGTCAGGTTTCCGGTGCATTTAAATATATTGGATTGGAAATTGGACAGACTAAGTTAGGGGCAACTTTACGTCAGCAATCTTATTTGGAAAACATCACCCCAATAGCAATTAGTCATGGCAGAGTTTCACAAAAAGACGCAATGGTTTCAAAGATAGAAAAAGAGCAACTGCGAAGTTTAATTGGGCCACTGAACTGGTTAGGTAGACAGACTAGACCAGACGTGAGTTTTGATGTCTTAGAGTTGAGTATAAAAATGAATGATCCCAAAGTGGAAGACATAATAAGAGCAAATAAAGCATTAGCCAAACTAAAAATGCAGGAGTGTGTTTTGAAGTTCCCGGTTTTAGGTGACCTTAAGCACTTGAAACTCATAGTTAATAGTGATGCGTCCTACGCAAATTTATGTGATGGGGTTTCAAGCGCAGGAGGTTTTATAATTTTCCTTTTGGGGAACAATGGTAAATGTTGCCCACTTGTGTGGGAAACAAAGAAAATAAGGAGAGTGGTAAAAAGCACTTTGGCTGCTGAGACGTTAAGCCTTGTAGAGGCGGTGGACATGGCTTTTTATATAATTATGATATTGACAGAAATTTTGGGATTAGGGGATTTGGGTAATATACCTATTGACTGTCACATTGACAATAAATCCCTGTGGGAAAATGTGCACTCTACAAAAAGTGTCAATGAAAAGAGGTTACGGATAGACATCGCAAGTTTGAAGCAGATGTTGGGCAGAGGGTAAATAACAGAGGGGCGAGTTCACAGAAACTTTTGGATATTGTTAATGAAGGGCGCTTGTTTCTGTGACTGTTTTTTTTTCTTTCTCGTCCAAACAAAAAAAAAGGGGGACATCATGTGTGTGTTTGTGAGTTTCTTAAAATTTTGTTTTCACCTAATTATTATTTTTTCTCCAAGGAATGGGAGACTGTTAAGTAATGGGTTAAGAGACATTGCAATTAGTTGTCTCATTTATGTTAAGTATCCATTAATTGACACTGATATGTAAAGGGGCTTCAGGTGGCCTCTGTCAGGTGGTGTGTTGTTAAGAGTTTTGTGCAGAGGCTGTGGAAGTGAAATAAATGGTGTTTGGTGAAAAGGAAACAAGAACTTTAGACTCTTCATTTCACAGCAACTAAAACGTCTAACATGGGGTCTTGCTGCCAAAATAAAAGAGGACACTAATTTATTAACTCTGATAACAGGAAAGTATTTGCACTTGTCCAAATTCAATTTATACTCAGAGAAGGAGCTAAAACTTCTAAGTAGCTTCATTGTCTCATCCATAGTGGAAACTGGGTCCGTAATATAAAAAAGCAGATCATCTGCTTACAAGAATACCCTATAAGACCATAAGATATAGGAGCGGAATTAGGCAACTCGGCCCATCGAGTCTGCTCCGTCATTCAATCATGGCTGATATTTTATGTCCCGTCCCTTCCTGATTGATCCCCTTCCTCTTACTGGAAAACCAGTAATGGCCAGCGGTTCAATTGCTAAAGCAAATAGAAGCAGAGACAACGGACATCCCTGCCTTGTACCCCTATTACGCTGAAAATAACCCAAGCTCAAAGCATTGGTGCAAACACTAATAGTGAGGGCCCTATACAGTAAAATAATCCAGGATATGAACCTTTACCCAAAACCAAACTTCCCAAGAATCGCAAAGTGATTGTCCCACTCCACCCTATCAAATGCTTTTTCACCGTCCATGGAAACAACACTTCCAGTTTGTGTGCTTGAGAGTGGGAAAGGACAATAATTAACAACCGATGTATATTGGCCAACAATTGCTGACTCTTAACGAATCTGCCTGATCTTCCAAGATCATCTCTGGGAGGCAGGACTCCAACCGCCGTGCCAGCAATTCTGTGAGTAACCTAGGGTCTGCATTCAAAAGAAACATGGATCAAAACAAACCACACTCCGTCGGGTCCTTGTCCTTATTCAGGATCAAGGAGATAGAGGCCTGCACAGTTGTAATGGGCAACGAACCCCAGGACAAGAAGTCATTGAACATATCTAAAATTAAAGGGATCAACAGTCCTATGAACCTCTTATAAATTAGGAGTCCATCAGGGCTGGGAGCTTTATCCGTCTGCATTAACCCAAAGCATTCCATAATTTCCTCAGGGCCCACCGAGGATTCCAACTCCTACTGCCTTTCCCTCTTCACCAATGGGAAGTCTAACCCATCCAAAAACTCCAACACGGTCAAACTCTCCTCCGGGGGCTCCAAGATTATTATTATTATAAAGATCCCAATAGAATGTTTCAAAAGACGCATTTGACTTTCGACGGAGTGGAAACCAAACTGCCACCTGAGCACAATCTCTTGGGAAGCAGCGGCTGCCTCAGCTGATGAGCTAAAGGATGACTGGCTTTCTCCCCATGTTCATAAAAAACCCCCCTCGAATGTCGCAGCAGGTTCGCCCCTTACCTGTAATTCAAATTGCGTCTGCAGCTTCTTCCTACTGGTAAGCAGCTCCGGGATTGTGGCAAGCGAGTACTGATGGTCCACCTCCAGGATGGACCAGACTCTAGCATCAAATCCACAAAATGTGGGGCATGATGATCTGAAATCACAATTGCCGAATACCCCGCCCTTTACACCCAAGGGAGGAGAGAACTACCCACCACAAAAACATCAATGCAAGGGTAAACTTGATGGGTATGGGAAAAGAAGAAAAATCTTCTTCCTTTGGGTGCAAAAAACACCAAGAATTGTAGTGATATGCATGTACACATAAATGTATAGTTGTACATCAATGCACATAGTTATCGGTACGACCTCTGACCAGCAGGTGGCGTCAGACATCCATCATGTGACTGGAGACACGTGCCAGTTGGTAGCAAGTCATACAAAACGTTAGTCGCACTTAGAGTAGCTTCAGAATTCACTGAATTCATTTAGTAGCCATCGTCTGTATCATAGTCTGTTAGTTACCTTTCCAAGTGTTTGTTAATAATTCATCTTTCTAGTTGAACAACTAGATGTTCTGTGTACATCATTACAACGGTCGTATTACAGAACACAGCAGGAATCTGCACCTCCCATCTTCTCCACCAAACCAACAACATTTTTACTACACCTAATAGAGTCAGAGATTTGGGCTTGGATCGAGCTACAGTGCAGACTTTGTTTCCACTGAGTGCTGAATTTGGTGCATTTGAGTGCTATAGTGAGAGTTTGGTGACTGAGGGAGTATAAGGCTTCATTTTTATCTAAAGTCTAGTCTTTCTTTTATTTAGTTAATTAACTTAAAAGTTGCTGTTTGGTTTAGAAGAAGGTGAATTTTCAATCAGCTTTAAACAAAGCTTCTACTTGTAGGCACTTGCAGCTGGAGCTTGTTAATTGGTTAATTGGATTAGGCCAGTTTTCAGAGGCTAGATTCACAATATAAAAGTGATCCCCTACAGTGCAGACTTTGTTTGCACTGAGTGTTGAATTTGGTGCAGTTGAGTGCTATAGTGAGAGTTTGGTGACTGAGGGAGTGCTGAATTTGGTGCATTTGAGTGCTATAGTGAGAGTTTGGTGACTGAGGGAGTTAGGTGAGGAGGGAGTAAGGTGCTCCTTTCATTTTGTTTCCTACATTTCCGCAAAGAGTGAGACGAAAGCCAGGCGTTTACAGAGAGTGCAGCTGACTGGGAGCAGAGTCGGAGGGCGGAGATCCAGTTGGTCCAAAGGGCAGCTATATTCTGTCAGGTAAGAGGGGATGGAGGCTAGGCCAGTTGCATGCTCCTCCTGTAGGATGTGGGTGGTGAAGGATACCACCGGTTTCCCCGCTGACTATACCTGCGGGAAGTGCACCCAACTCCAGCTCCTCAAAGACCGTGTTAGGGAACTGGAGCTGAAGCTGGATGAACTTCGGATCATCCGGGAGGCAGAGGGGGTGATAGAGAAGAGTTACCGGGAGGTAACCACACCCAAGGTACAGGACAAGAATAGCTGGGTTACAGTCAGGGGAAAGAAAACAAACAGGCAGACAGAGCATGGATCCCTCGTGGCCGTTCCCCTTCAAAACAAGTATACCGTTTTGGATGCTGTTGGGGGGGATGACCAACTGGGGGAAGGCTCTAGCGGCCAGGTCTCTGGCACTGAGTCTGGCTCTGGGGCTCAGAAGGGAAGGGGGAGAATAGAAAAGCAATAGTTGTAGGAGATTCAATGGTTAGGGGAATAGATAGGAGATTCTGTGTACGCGAGCGAGACTCCCGGAAGGTATGTTTCCTCCCGGGTGCCAGGGCCAGGGATGTCTCGGATCGTGTCTTCAGGATCCTTAAGGGGGAGGGGGAGCAGCCAGAAGTTGTGGTGCACATTGGTGCCAACGATGTCGGTAGGAAAAGGGGTGTGGAGGTAACAAACGAGTTTAGGGAGTTAGGCTTGAAGTTAAAAGCCAGGACAGACAGAGTTGTCATCTCTGGTTTGTTGCCTGTGCCACTTGATAGCGAGGCTAGGAATAGGGAGAGAGTGCAGCTGAACACGTGGCTGCAGGAATGGTGTAGGAGGGAGGGCTTCAGGTATTTGGATAATTGGAGCGCATTCTGGGGAAGGTGGGACCTGTACAAGCAGGACGGGTTGCATCTGAACCAGAGGGGCACCAATATCCTGGGAGGGAGGTTTTCTAGTACTCTTCGGGAGGGTTTAAGCAAATTTGACAGGGGAATGGGAACCAGATTTGTAGTCCAGCAACTAAGGTAGCCGATATTTAGGACGCCAAAGCGTGGAATGAGGCAGTGGGGAAGGGAACACTGACAAAGGAGAGTACTTGCAGGCACGGAGATGGGTTGAAGTGTGTGTACTTCAACGCAAGAAGCATCAGGAATAAGGTGGGTGAACTTAAGGCATGGATCGGTACTTGGGACTACGATGTGGTGGCCATTACGGAAACTTGGATAGAAGAGGGGCAGAAATGGTTGTTGGAGTTCCCTGGTTATAGATGTTTCAATAAGATTAGGGAGGGTGGTGAAAGAGGTGGGGGGTGGCATTGTTAATTAGAGATAGTATAACAGCTGCAGAAAGGCAGTTCGAGGAGTATCAGCCTACTGAGGCAGTATGGGTTGAAGTCAGAAATAGGAAAGGAGCAGTCACCTTGTTAGGAGTTTTCTATAGGCCCCCCAATAGTAGCAGAGATGTGGAGGAACAGATTGGGAAACAGATTTTGGAAAGGTGCAGAAGTCACAGGGTAGTAGTCATGGGTGACTTTAACTTCCCAAACATTGAGTGGAAATTCTTTAGATCAAATAGTTTGGATGGGGTGGTGTTTATGCAGTGTGTCCAGGAAGCTTTTCTAACACAGTATGTAGATTGTCCGACCAGAGAAGGGGTAATATTGGATTTAGTACTTGGTAATGAACCAGGGCAAGTGATAGATTTGTTAGTGGGGGAGCATTTTGGAGATAGTGACCACAATTCTGTGACTTTCACTTTAGTAATGGAGAGGGATAGGTGCGTGCAACAGGGCAAGGTTTACAATTGGGGGCAGGGGAAATACGATGTTGTCAGACAAGAATTGAAGTGCATAAGTTGGGAACATAGGCTGTCAGGGAAGGACACAAGTGGAATGTGGAACTTGTTCAAGGAACAGGTACTACGTGTCCTTGATATGTATGTCCCTGTCAGGCAGGGAAGAGATGGTCGAGTGAGGGAACCATGGTTGACAAGTGAGGTTGAATGTCTTGTTCAGAGGAAAAAGGAGACTTATGTAAGGCTGAGGAAACAAGGTTCAGACAGGGCGTTGGAGGGATACAAGATAGCCAGTAGGGAACTGAAGAAAGGGATTAGGAGAGCTAAGAGAGGGCATGAACAATCTTTGGCGGGTAGGATCAAGGAAAACCCCAAGGCCTTTTACACATATGTGAGAAATATGAGAATGACTAGAGCGAGAGTAGGTCCGATCAAGGAAAGTAGCGGGAGATTGTGTATGGAGTCTGAAGAGATAGGAGAGGTCTTGAACAAGTACTTTTCTTCTGTATTTACGAATGAGAGGGGCCATATTGTTGGAAAGGACAGTGTGAATCAGACTGGTAAGCTCGAGGAAATACTTGTTAGGAAGGAAGATGTGTTGGGCATTTTGAAAAACTTGAGGATAGACAAGTCCCCCGGGCCTGACGGGATATAGCCAAGGATTCTATGGGAAGAAAGATATGAAATTGCAGAGCCGTTGGCAATGATCTTTTCGTCCTCACTGTCAACAGGGGTGGTACCAGAGGATTGGAGAGTGGCGAATGTCGTGCCCCCTGTTCAAAAAAGGGAATAGGGATAACCCTGGGAATTACAGGCCAGTTAGTCTTACTTCAGTGGTATGCAAAGTCATGGAAAGGGTACTGAAGGATAGGATTTCTGAGCATCTGGAAAGACACTGCTTAATTAGGGATAGTCAGCATGGATTTGTGAGGGGTAGGTCTTGCCTTACAAGTCTTATTGAATTCTTTGAGGAGGTGACCAAGCATGTGGATGAAGGTGAAGCAGTGGATGTAGTGTACATGGATTTTAGTAAGGCATTTGATGAGGTTCCCCATGGTAGGCTTCTGCAGAAGGTAAGGAGGCATGGGATAGTGGGAAATTTGGCCAGTTGGATAACAAACTGGCTCACCGATAGAAGTCAGAGAGTGGTGGTGGATGGCAAATATTCAGCCTGGATCCCAGTTACCAGTGGCGTACCGCAGGGATCAGTTCTGGGTCCTCTGCTGTTTGTGATTTTCATTAATGACTTGGATGAGGGAGTTGAAGGGTGGGTCAGTAAATTTGCAGACGATACGAAGATTGGTGGAGTTGTGGATAGTAAGGAGGGCTGTTGTCGGCTGCAAAGAGACATAGATAGGATGCAGAGCTGGGCTGAGAAGTGGCAGATGGAGTTTAACCCTGAAAAGTGTGAGGTTGTCCATTTTGGAAGGACAAATATGAATGCGGAATACAGGGTTAACGGTAGAGTTCTTGGCAATGTGGAGGAGCAGAGAGATCTTGGGGTCTATGTTCATACATCTTTGAAAGTTGCCACTCAAGTGGATAGAGCTGTGAAGAAGGCGTATGGTGTGCTCACGTTCATTAACAGAGGGATTGAATTTAAGAGCCGTGAGGTGATGATGCAGCTGTACAAAACTTTGGTAAGGCCACATTTGGAGTACTGTGTACAGTTCTGGTCGCCTCATTTTAGGAAGGATGTGGAAGCTTTGGAAAAGGTGCAAAGGAGATTTACCAGGATGTTGCCTGGAATGGAGATTAGGTCTTACGAGGAAAGGTTGAGGGTGCTAGGCCTTTTCTCATGATTCTCTGAGTAGACAGTCAGCGATGTTTTCCCCGGGTGGAACAAACCATTACAAGGGGACATAAATTTAAGGTGAATGGTGGAAGATATAGGGGGTGTCAGAGGTAGGTTCTTTACCCAGAGAGTAGTGGGGGCATGGAATGCACTGCCTGTGGAAGTAGTTGAGTCGGAAACATTAGGGACCTTCAAGCAGCTATTGGATACGTACATGGATTACGGTAAAATTATATAGTGTAGATTTATGTGTTCTTAAGGGCAGCACGGTAGCATTGTGGATAGCACAATTGCTTCACAGCTCCAGGGTCCCAGGTTCGATTCCGGCTTGGGTCACTGTCTGTGTGGAGTCTGCACATCCTCCCCGTGTCTGCGTGGGTTTCCTCCGGGTCCTCCGGTTTCCTCCCACAGTCCAAAGATGTGCAGGTTAGGTGGATTGGCCGTGATAAATTGCCCTTAGTGTCCAAAATTGCCCTTAGTGTTGGGTGGAGGTGTTGACTATGGGTAGGGTGCTCTTTTCAAGAGCTGGTGCAGACTCAATGGGCTGAATGGCCTCCTTCTGCACTGTAAATTCAATGATAATCTATGATTAATCTAGGACAAAGGTTCGGCACAACATCGTGGGCTGAAGGGCCTGTTCTGTGCTGTATTTTTCTACGTTCTATGTTCAACCTCTGATCTAGAACACAGTATTTAAAAAATATATTTTTATTGGTTTTATATTTATTTGTAACAACATTGCCAGAAGGAAAATGTAAAACAGTGAAGAAATAAACAGGTATGAATACACAGGAAACATATATATAGATATGAGGTATATTAAATTGGGCTCCGAGGAATCGATTACCACAACCAATGTTATTCTTGGAGGCCCAGCCTTCTCAACCTCACCCATCTCCTGAGGTGTGGTGATCCGCAGGTTAAATCAACACCAGTCAGCTCTCTCCTCAAAGGAGAAAGCAGCCTATGGTCACCTGGGACTAACTATGGCAACTTTACCTTACCACAACGGTACTGTTTAACTATCTACATGTTGCCCCATGGTATTAACATGTATCAGGGATGCGTTTGAGGCCACCAAGGCACACCCTGTTGTTTGCCGTAGCCGCACCCATGGGTTTTTCTTTCCCTCAGTACCGTTTGGTTCCTCTGCCCTACTAACCCTGTACTCTGCGTGGTGTCTCCCCTCCTCCCTTTTCCTATGTTGGTCCTCAGGCTTTTGAGATAGGCAAAGACTCTGGATCATTTCACTGGGCAATTGAGTTCCAGGCAACTATTCTGATGGGGGTCTTTCTGTTCCCTCTCTTGAGGGGTCAGCCATACTTACCACATGGATGTACCCCTGTACGCTGGGGTTTCCCTTTGTTTGTGGGCCATTTATAAGACCATAAGACATAGGAGCAGAATTAGGCCACTCACCCATCGAGTTTGCACCGCCATTCAATCATGGCTGATATTTTTCTCATCCCCATTCTCCTGCCTTCTCCCATAATCCCTGATCCCCTTATTAATCAAGAACCTATCTATCTCTGTCTTAAAGACACTCAGTGATTTGGCCTCCACAGCCTTCTGGGGCAAAGAGTCCACCACCCTCTGGCTGAAGAAATTGCTCCTCATCTCTGTTTTAAAGGATCATCTCTTGAGTCTGAGATTGTGCCTTCTAGTCTAGTTTTTCCTACTAGTGGAAAGGTCCTCTCCACGTCCACTCTATCCAAGCCTCCAAGTTAGCCGCCGTTGTCTTCTTTGTTCCAGCCGTCACAATGTGCGACCTGTAGTGGCCAGTGTTCTATCCAACCCCCCTCCCCTGCAGGCCCTTGGCCCTATTGCCTCCCCCCAACCCACCTCCCCTCTACCTCTCAACTCCCACTCCCCCCCAGTTCATTATTTTGCCCAACCCTTCTGCAAGGTAATCTCTCCCTTTGAGGAGCTGCACTGCGGTCCCTCCTCTCTTTTTACTTTGGTGTGCTAGCATACTGGCCAGCATGGTGGTTCCCCCAGGGAGCAGCTTTTTGTACTTGACCCATTTCGTCCTACCCCACTCGTTTCAATGTATCTCTGCCTTCCCTTCCCCACCCCCCCCCCCCCCACCGCCCCCCCCCCCCCCCCACCCCAGATCATGTAAGCATTCAAAACCAAAATTAAGTCCTGATTATCCATTATTGCTGTCTTTCCAGCTCTATTTTCCAGATGAACTCATTTGCTTCCTCCTGTGTGTTACAGTAATGTTCTTTGTTGTCGTAGGTTACCCAAAGTCTTGCCAGGTACAACATGCCAAACCTCACCTTGTTCTTAAATAAAGCAGCTGTTGCCCCATTAAATTGGGCCTGCCGCTTGGCCAGGTCTTCTCCAATGTCCTGGTAGGTGTGGATTGTATATCCCTCCCATCTACATGACCGTGTGCTCCTCCCTCAGTTCAGCACCTGCTCTTTGCCCTGAAGCTATTATCGGCTGATTTGGGCCTTTTCTGGAGCAACTTGTGGGCCTGTTCCGCCTCTGGGGGATTGGCGGTCCTTTCCTTCGACCAGCTTCCCGAGCATCATCGTGACATACTCTGTCAGGTTTCTGCCCTGAGGTAGTTCGACAATCCTCAGAATTGTAGCCATCTAAGATGGCCACCTGCAAAGGACCATGGGAATTATGGCCAAACCAGGACTCAGACAGATACACAGCCTATGTGTATCTGAAACATAGGTAACCAGGCCTGATCGAACCCCACGCTCGTTTGCATTTCAATGGCCCATTTACCCAGGACAATAGAACTCCAATCAAGCAACCAGTACAGCCACAGACTGATCGGCGCCATTCCCTTTACTCAGAAAGCCCAACTGCCAAGGTCATTGACCGCTAGTGACCCGCCCAGCCACCAAGGCACCCGCCCCTTTATTGGCCGAAATCGAAGACAATGATCAGAGCCCTGTCGAACTATTGGGTCCAAAGTTAAGGACCGCCCCAAAGAGGGTGAAATCCCAGAGGGATTCTGTCTCTTTTGGATTCCACCTGTGCCAACCCAATTACAGCAGGCACAGACAGCCAAGTTCAAGACCAACGATCGCTACCTGACGGATCATCCCAGCATAGACAGAGCCACTTTCTTCAAACCAGCCAAGTGAAATCCAGATAAATGCCTTATCCATTTGCACAGTGCCGGTCGCCCTGAAGGTAAGTATAGGTTATTGTAGCTGATAGGTGTAGGTTAACTCGTAGTAGATATTGTGTTTGCATGTCGAGATAACTCTTGTGTATGTAAATAAACCACCTTTTGAACTAACTAACTGGTTGTGTGGTTATTTGATTGATATAAGGGAAGGCTTGTGGTTCACCAACATTATTGATAGAGCAACAAGGTCTGGCAGCGGGACCTGTTCTACTGATCATCAACCTCGCCTTGAGCGCTCTCTGCATTGTTACCAACCTTGCCACCTCGGCCTCAAGCGAGGTGTTCCACTCGCTCTGGTCGGTGGCTTTTTCCAGGTCCCGTACCGTCACTTCCTGGATCTCTAGTCTCCTCTCCGTTCTGTCCAATGCCTCTTTAATGGGGGCCAGAGCGGTTTCTATGGTCGACTTCATGGTCAACATGAGATCCTCCTTTACGTATAGAGTCCCTGTGTTTCTGGAGCTCTATTGAAAGAAGTTCCATCAACTACTCCATTGATTGGTGGGCCGGTGTTTGCATTTGAGATCCTGCTCATTCTGCTATGCTCTGCTCCGCCTCGTTCTCCTTGACCCCCCACCCTGCATTTGGGATCCTCCTCTCCCGACTTTTACTATTTTTCCCGACTTGTGGCTGGTTCAATAGCATTTCTTTGGTTGTTTACTCAATTGGGGTGCGGAGGGGGGGGGGGGGGGTGTGTTTGTTATCTTTCTGAATCCTATTGATGTGTTAAAAGGGTTTAAGTTGGGTTTAAGGGTTTAAGTAAAAGTTGAAGCTCCCAAGAGAGGACCACCTTCCTTGCGACTGCTCAGCTCATTGGCGCCACCAGAAGTCAGAACACGGTTTAAGTACAAGCTCCCCCCGCCCCAACACCCAAAATTAGCTGATGGAAACCCAAATCGGGAATGGAGACTAGCAACTTGTTCATAAATTTGGCGCATAGACATTAACCGGGATTACCGAGGTGCCCACCAAGGACCCACTGACAATCACACGCCTGCCACTAGGATACACCAAGATTTTAACGGCTGAAAATCAAACCCTTTTATTGATCAAAGATCCCCCCTCTGTCCCTACCATCAAAGCCTGAGTGAAATACTTGACCCAGCCACCCCTTCCGCAACCTTGTTTTGTCCCTTACCTGCAAATGAATCTCTGACAGAAACACCACATCAGCACCCAAACTTTTAAGGTGAGCAAATACCCTCAAACATTTCACTGGTCATTCAATCCCATTCCATTCCAACCGAATTGGGGGCCTCCCCGCCTCAATCCGGAGTCCGCCATCTCCACCAAGAGGGGTCATCCAACAACTACTTGGAGAGTACAGGCACCAGGCCCACCGGAAATGGCTGTCAAACCCACCCGCAAGACAGAACAAAGAAAAATGTGTAGTCACCATCAGCAAATTATCACGCCCCCTTTCCCCCACATCCCACCCACCACCCCCCCCAACAATACCACACCAAAATGACAATACAAATAACAGTGAGGCAACAAAAATCACTAAACCCCACCATTTTCTCCACCAAAGAGCCCCGAGACACCTTGGATTCGGTTGACAAACTTTCTTTGCCCTGATCCTTCTGGGCATTTCCATTATGTGGGCACCTTATACCATCACTCAAGTGGGATTTTAAGCAAAAATACTCCCAGCAAGTGGGAGGAAAGGGCTAAAAATACAGTACTTTAGCGGAAGCCACTTTGTGTACATCTTCCCCCTACAAATTGCCACCGGAAATCCTGATTTGATATCTCATTGGCTGGTTTCACATATTAAGCTTTTTTGAATTTTGACATTTCATTGAAAAATAAAGACACCGACTTAAACTGGCAATTTGTATCTGTGTAGGCTCAATCCATTTCATGGAGACACAGGCTGGAATTCAAATCCCATTAATTTAAATCCCAGTAATTCAATCGCACTAATTCAAATCCCAATCCGATGTTCAAATTCCAGTAAGCCCTGCTAAGAATGTCAAATGTTAAATTTCAATTCCATCTGCTGGACTCACATGTGGAAATTTTTTAAAAGGCTGTTTCGAAACAAAGACACTGATTTAAGATACTGCCAAAGGTCACTGAACACATCTGCAATGATAAATGGATCAAGCCTGGAAGTTTCCAGTGTGGATTACAATTCGGACATCCCCAGGCAAACCTTCTGTGGAAATTCACACCTGTTGATGCCAAGGATTACTTCAAAGATTAACTGAAATTTGGTACAGGTGTCACCATTTGCATTACTGTAAAAATTGTATTCCATGCCATCAGGCAGAAACAGAATGTCCACAAAGACCATGGCTACAACAGAATGGAATGGGAGTGGGGAGGGGGAATGTACTTCCTAACTCATCACAGGGAAGAATGGGCCATTCAGAAGTGATAACAAAGAATCCTAAGAATCCCAATAACCCCAATCCCAATAACTGAAATCCCAATAACTCTCAATCCCAATAACCCCAATTCCAATCATTCAAATCCCAATAATCAAAATCCCCAAAACCCCAATCCCAATAATTCCAATCCTAATAAATTCCAAAACCCCAAATCCCATAAACTCAAATCCCTATAACCCCAATCTCAACAATTCAATCACCATAATTCCAATCCTAATAATCCATCATTTAAATCCCAATCACCCTCAATTCAAATCCCAACAACCCCATCCCAATAACTGAAATTCCAATAACCCTCAATTCCAATCTTTCAAATCCAATAGCCCCAATAATGCAAATTCTAATAATCCAAATACCAACAGCCCCAATCCAAATAACCCCAATTCAAATAATCCCTATTATCCCAATCCCAACAATTCAATCACAGTAATTCAAATCGCAATAATCCCAATCACCTAATCCCAATAATTCAAATTCCAATAACCCCAAATCTAATAATTCAAATCCTAATAATTCAAATACCAACAGCCCCAATCCAAATAATCCCAATACCAATAATTCAAATCTCAATAATCCCAATTCTAATCATTCCAATTCCACATATCCACATGAATTCTTACCAATTTTTACAGATACACCATACAAAGCATCCTATCTGACTGCATCACAGCCTGGTATGGCAACTGTTCAGCCCCTGACCACAAGAAACTTCAGAGAGTCGTGAACACAGCCCAGTCCATCACACGAACCTGCCTCCCATCCATTGACTCCATCGACACCTCCCGAACTTCTTCCATCGGGCAGGAGATACAAAAGTCTGAGAACACGAACAGACTCAAAAACAGCTTCTTTCCCGCTGTTATCAGATTCCTAAATGACCCTCTTGTGGACTGACCTCATAAACACTACACCGCTGTATGCTTCACCCCATGCCGGTGTTTATGTAGTTACATTGTGCACCTTGTGTTGTCCTATTATGTATTTTATTTTATTTTCATGTCCTTAATGATCTGTTGAGCTGCTGGCAGAAAAATACTTTTCACTGTACCTTGGTACACGTGACAATAAACAAATCCAATCTAATTATCATAATTCCAATCCCAATAACCCCAATTCTAAACACCGTCCCAATAATTCCCATCCCACTAATATTCAAATCATAATTCCAACATCCACATGCAGCTCGCGCTCTGGCCCTCGCGAGATCACAGCTGACGGCTGATCTGGCAGTTTGAGGATCGGACAAACCCCAGAGAGCCGAGGCCGCAGAGAGACCCGGGGAGGAACCGCCTCTCCTCCGGAGGTAGAGCTCACCCCGGCTGGGCCGGAGCGGAGCCTGTTACACGCCAGCCGGAGTCGAGTGGGGTCGTTCCTGGCCCCGGGGGGGGGGGGGGGGGTTGCTGTTCGGCGGCCAGGGCGCAATGTCTGCTCGCGGCCGGCTCCGGGTGACGTGGCTGGGACCCCGGTGAAGAGATGGAGCCCGGAGAGGGAACAGGTGAGTCCGGGCTCGGTCCCCGCCCGCTCCGTACCGCGCACCGAGTCGTCCAGGGAGAGCAGCGTCTCTTCCCCGGCCCCAGGGTGCTCGAGGGTGAGGGTCACTGCAGACCCATTCCCCCGGGGAGGCGCAGAAGTGGACCATTCAGTCTATCGAGTCCATACTGTCAGTCCAGTCAGATGTGATGTCCCTGTGGGATACAGTATGCTCAGTGCCTGGGCTGAGCTAACTGACCCCCCCCCCCCCCCAAAGTGGGTCAGCGGTTGACATCTTCCTAGTGGAGATCCTAAATATGAAGCTGTGTTTTCAAGCGTGCAATTCAACAAAATTTACACGCTATTACAATATTGCACGCTTCCTGAAAGCATTACATACAGTGAATAATAGTGGCTCCAAAAATTACTGAGGAGAGATGTGGATCACGCATTTAATTCCCTTCCTGTGGAGTCCCATTAATAGTAGCACGAGTGTTTTGGATGTGACCTCGCCATTAGAAGTGTCTGTGCAAACAAAACCATACAACATATTTTGGTGTTACATCTGAAGATCTAGAGTGTAAAAGTAGAAATGGAATGATGCACTTGCACACCAACCTAGTTAGACAGTGCTTCGAGACCTTTTGCGTATCTTTGAACAGTGGATTTTGGGTCGGGGATATAAACAATTGTAAAGGTGCAAAGCAGGAACATTCACCAGGGTGAGAGCGAGGACAAGGAGACATAGGGGAGATTTTTAACTGAAATTAGAAGATTGATAGCTGGTAGAGGATCTCAAGACTGTGATATGGTAAATAGTAATTTATTTTGTCACCAAGATGATAACAAGAGGCAGGTGACCTTGCAGAGGTCAGATGTTGCCCCTCACCATTTCTGTATCTATGTATATATTTCAAGTTACCAGTTACGCATAGCTGTTTGATACTCAAAATACTCTTGACGTTGGACACAATCTGTCAGACATCCCATCGCGTATCTAAGTGGTAACCTGGGTAAAGATAATTCAAAAACAGGACACGTCTGATATGACTTCTTGTTTGTGTTGACCTTAGTTAGCACAGGAATTGGGTAGGTGCACCAGCTTACATCAGCACCCCTGGATCAGAGAAGGGAAAATACTGTTCTTCAGTGGCACAGTGGGTGGCACTGCTGTCTCAGCGCCAGGGACCCAGATTCAATCAATAATAATCGCTTATTGTCACAAGTAGGCTTCAATTAAGTTACTGTGAAAAGCCCCTAGTCGCCACATTCCGGCGCCTGTTCGGGGAGGCCAGTACGGGAATTGAACCCGCGCTGCTGGCCTTGTTCTGCATTACAAGCCAGCTGTTTATCCCACTGTGCTAAACCAGCCCCTTGATGGAGCTGTCACTGTCTGTCGAGTTTGAACTTTCTTCCTGCATCTGCATGGGTTTCCTCCGGGTACTCTGGTTTACTCCCACAGTCCAAAGATGTGCAGGTTAGGTGGATTGGTCATTCTAAGTTGCCACTGAGTGTCCAGAGATATGCGGGTTAAGTGTGGTTAAGGGGTTGCAGGGATGGGGTGGGAGCCTGGTTAGGGTGCTCTTCCACAGACCTAATGGGCCAGTGGCCTCCTTCTGCATTGTAGGGATTCTATGATTCTTCATGATCTACATCTTATGAGTGCTGCTGGGAAATATGTGTTTATGAATATTGGGTATAGGCTTACTTCCAAATATTGCTGCAGATTTCATGAGTAGAATTCAATGTATTTGGCATGTAGTTCTAGCTGCATTGTGTTTTATTGTAATATGTTGAACTAATAGGATTGGTCTTGGTTTTTAAATAAATCATAAGTGTTTATCAGTAAAGTGAGAAAGGTTCTTCACATAGATGGATTCAATGGATAGAATTGATGTTTTGCTGAGCAAATGGGGAAAGTCTACAAAATAGCTGGGAACTGGGATAAGATTATTAAGTTTTTTTTCACATGAATGTGCTGACTGGTCTTCCTCATCTGTACTTGTTATCTAAGTAAATTATTTGCTGATCTTTCCTAGGGCAGCATTAAACTAATTACACTAAATTTATTTACAGTTGACCATGACAGGGAGAAGTCAAACTCGTTTCCTGCCAGCTACTGTTCAGCCGGCATTGGGAGGCAACGTTTATGTGTTTGCAAGTGGCACACCTTCAGAAAATGAACTTTCAGAAGAGGATGCAGAATGTTTTGAACTGAGACCAAGAGGAAAGAAAATACGAAGAACCACATCTAAAGATCGGTTGGATGATATTGTGTACCTGATCCGGGAAATTCAAGAGGGTGACACCTTGAATGCACTTGCTTTGCAGTACTGCTGTACTGTAAGTGATGATTTGAGTCATAACGTAAAGGATTATTACAAAGAAGAGGTGGAAGGAATGGTAAAGAAAGCTATAGGCAGAAAATAGGATTGAAAATATAATACAGATGTGGAAGTAAAGGCACAGCACAATCTGGTATAAAGAATATTCTATTAAATGATGCAGTGTCAAAACTGAGGGAAAGATAAATAATAATCACTTATTGTCACAAGTAGGCTTCAATGAAGTTACTGTGAAAAGTCCCAATAAGAATGGCAAGTACACAAAGGTTCTGTTGGAGAAAAAGTTTTAGTAGCTCTAAAATGTGGCTCATTTCTCTGTTGATGACTTGCAACTACAGAGGTGAATGAGACTTGCAGACTTTGCAGAATCATTGGCATATTTATTTATTTTTTTCTTCGTTGTTTATTTATTTATTTAAATTTTTGGGGGATTGAAATTGTTGAAGTTAACCGAAGGTTTAAGACATGGCAGGAGATCTCAGACCCATGTCATGCTCCTCGTGTGCGATGTGGGAGCTCAGGGACACGTCCACTGTCCCTGGCTCCTTCACGTGCAAGAAGTGTGTCCAGTTGCAGCTCCTGTTAGTCCGCTTGACGGCTCTGGAGCTGCGGATGGACTCACTTTGGAGCATCCGCGATGCTGAGGACGTCGTGGATAGCACGTTTAGCGAGTTGGTCACACCGCAGGTGAAAGGTACTGAGGGAGATATTAAATGGGTGACCAAAAGACAGAGCAAGAGTAGGAAGGCAGTGCAGGTGTCCTCTGCGGTCATCTCCCTGCAAAACAGATATACCGCTTTGGATACTGTTGAGGGAGATGGCTCACCAGGGGAAGGCAGCAGCAGCCAGGTTCATGGCACCGTGGCTGGCTCTGCTGCACAGCTGGGCAGGAAGAAGAATGGCAGGGCTATAGTGATAGGGGACTCAATTGTAAGGGGAATAGACAGGCGGTTCTGCGGACGCAATCGAGACTCCAGGATGGTATGTTGCCTCCCTGGTGCAAGGGTCAAGGATGTCTCTGAGCGGCTGCAGGACATTCTAGGGGGGAGGGTGAACAGCCAGCTGTCGTGGTGCACATAGGCACCAACGATATCGGTAAAAAACGGGACGAGGTCCTACAAGCTGAATTTTGGGAGCTAGGAGTTAAACTAAAAAGTAGGACCTCAAAGGTAGTAATCTCAGGATTGCTACCAGTGCCACGAGCTAGTCAGAGTAGGAATGTCAGGATAGAGAGGATGAATACGTGGCTCGAGAGATGGTGCAAGAGGGAGGGATTCAAATTCCTGGGACATTGGAACCGGTTCTGGGGGAGGTGGGACCAGTACAAACCGGACGGTCTGCACCTGGGCAGGACTGGAACCGATGTCCTAGGGGGGTGTTTGCTAGAGCTGTTGGGGAGAGTTTAAACTAATGTGGCAGGGGGATGGGAACCGATGCAGGAAGTTGGAAGGTAGTAAAACAGGGACAGAAATAAAAGGCAGTAAGGGGGAAAGTGTAAGGCAGAGAAGCCATAGTCAAAAATCAAAAAGGGCGACAGTACAAGGTACAGTGACTGAGGGGAGCTCAGTGAATAGGACCAGGAATACTAAAAGAAATAAAACGGGAAGTGAAAACATTAATGGTAAGCGACGCGGCAGGTTGTTAACAGGAAGATATGGTTTCGACGAGAAGGAAAATTAGGAGAAAGGTTAAGAGGAAATATAACTTGGGAGAGGTTACTGATCGAGGTGTTAAGATTCAGAACAGAGGTAAAAATGCCAACATAAGTGTACTTTCCCTGAATGCTCGTAGTATTCGGAATAAGGTAAATCAGTTGATAGCGCAAATCATCGTGAATTACTATGATTTAGTGGCCATTACTGAAACATGGTTAAAGGATGGTCACAACTGGGAGTTAAATATTCGAGGGTATCAAACTTTTCGGAAGGATAGAGTTGATGGTAAGGGAGGTGGTGTAGCTCTGTTATTTAAGGATGACATCCGGGCAACAGTAAGGGATGACATCGGTGCTATGGAGGATAAGGTGGAATCCATTTGGGTGGAAATCAGGAATAGTAAGGTGAAAAAGTCACTGATAGGAGTAATCTGTAGGCCACCAAATAGTAACATTATGGTGGGGCAGGCAATAAACAAAGAAATAACAGATGCATGTAGAAATGGTACAGCAGTTATCATGGGGGATTTTAATCTACATGTTGATTGGTTTAACCAGGTCAGTCAAGGCAGCCTTGAGGAGGAGTTTATAGAATGTATCCGCGATAGTTTCCTAGAACAGTATGTAATGGAACCTACGAGGGAACAAGCTGTCCTAGATCTGGTCCTGTGTAATGAGACAGGATTGATTCAGGATCTCATAGTTAGGGATCCTCTCGGAAGGAGCGATCACAATATGGTGGAATTTAAAATACAGATGGAGGGTGAGAAGGTAAAATCAAGCACTAGTGTTTTGTGCTTAAAGAAAGGAGATTACAATGGGATGAGAGAAGAACTAGCTAAGCTAGACTGGGAGCAAAGACTTTATGGTGAAACAGTTGAGGAACAGTGGAGAACCTTCCAAGTGATTTTTCACAGTGCTCAGCAAAGGTTTATACCAACAAAAAGGAAGGACGGTAAAAAGAGGGAAAATCGACCGTGGATATCTAAGGAAATAAGGGAGAATATCAAATTGAAGGAAAAAACATACAAAGTAGCAAAGATCAGTGGGAGACTAGAGGACTGGGAAATCTTTAGGGGGCAACAGAAAGCTACTAAAAAAGCTATAAAGAAGAGTAAGATCGATTATGAGAGTAAAGTTGCTCAGAATATAAAAACAGATAGTAAAAGTTTCTACAAATACATAAAACAAAAAAGAGTGGCTAAGGTAAATATTGGTCCTTTAGAGGATGAGAAGGGAGATTTAATAATGGGAGATGAGGAAATGGCTGAGGAACTGAACAGGTTTTTTGGGTCAGTCTTCACAGTGGAAGACACAAATAACATGCCAGTGACTGATGGAAATGAGGCTATGACAGGTGAGGACCTTGAGAGGATTGTTATCACCAAGGAGGTAGTGATGGGCAAGCTAATGGGGCTAAAGGTAGACAAGTCTCCTGGACCTGATGGAATGCATCCCAGAGTGCAAAAAGAGATGGCTAGGGAAATTGCAAATGCACTAGTGATAATTTACCAAAATTCACTAGACTCTGGGGTGGTCCCGGCGGATCGGAAATTAGCAAAT
Source organism: Scyliorhinus torazame (assembly GCF_047496885.1). Lineage (NCBI taxonomy): Eukaryota > Metazoa > Chordata > Chondrichthyes > Carcharhiniformes > Scyliorhinidae > Scyliorhinus > Scyliorhinus torazame. The sequence continues at coordinate 91,232,232 of NC_092715.1, read as the reverse complement.
GTGACACCACTGTTTAAAAAAGGAGGTAGGCAGAAAGCGGGTAATTATAGGCCAGTGAGCTGAACTTCGGTAGTAGGGAAGATGCTGGAATCTATCATCAAGGAAGAAATAGCGAGGCATCTGGATGGAAATTGTCCCATTGGACAGGCGCAGCATGGGTTCATAAAGGGCAGGTCGTGCCTAACTAATTTAGTGGAATTTTTTGAGGACATTAACAGTACGGTAGATAATGGGGAGCCAATGGATGTGGTATATCTGGATTTCCAGAAAGCCTTTGACAAGGTGCCACACAAAAGGTTGTTGCATAAGATAAAGATGCATGGCATTAAGGGGAAAGTAGTAGCATGGATAGAGGATTGGTTAATTAATAGAAAGCAAAGAGTGGGTATTAATGAGTGTTTCTCTGGTTGACAATCAGTAGCTAGTGGTGTCCTCAGGGATCAGTGTTGGCCCCACAACTGTTCACAATTTACATAGATAATTTGGAGTTGGGGACCAAGGGCAATGTGTCCAAGTTTGCAGACGACACTAAGATAAGTGGTAAAGCAAAAAGTGCAGAGGATACTGGAAGTCTGCAGAGGGATTTGGATAGGCTAAGTGAATGGGCTAGAGTCTGGCAGATGGAATACAATGTTGACAAATGTGAGGTTATCCATTTTGGTAGGAATAACAGCAAAAGAGATTATTATTTAAATGATAAAATATTAAAACATGCTGCTGTGCAGAGAGACCTGGGTGTGCTAGTGCATGAGTCGCAAAAAGTTGGTTTACAGGTGCAACAGGTGATTAAGAAGGCAAATGGAATTTTGTCCTTCATTGCTAGAGGGATGGAGTTTAATACTAGGGAGGTTCTGCTGCAATTGTATAAGGTGTTAGTGAGGCCACACCTGGAGTATTGTGTTCAGTTTTGGTCTCCTTACTTGAGAAAGGATGTACTGGCACTGGATGATGTGCAGAGGAGATTCACTAGGTTAATCCCAGAGCTGAAGGGGTTGGATTACGAAGAGAGGTTGAGTAGACTGGGACTGTACTCATTGGAATTTAGAAGGATGAGGGGGGATCTTATAGAAACATATAAGATTATGAAGGGAATAGATAGGATAGATGCGGGCAGGTTGTTTCCACTGGCGGGTGAAAGCAGAACTAGGGGACATAGCCTCAAAATAAAGGAAAGTAGATTTAGGACTGAGTTTAGGAGGAACTTCTTCACCCAAAGGGTTGTGAATCTATGGAATTCCTTGCCCAGTGAAGCAGTAGAGGCTCCTTCATTAAATGTTTTTAAGATAAAGATAGATAGCTTTTTGAAGAATAAAGGGATTGAGGGTTATGGTGTTCGGGCCGGAAAGTGGAGCTGAGTCCACAAAAGATCAGCCATGATCTCATTGAATGGTGGAGCAGGCTCGAGGGACCAGATGGCCTACTCCTGCTCCTAGTTCTTTTGTTCTTATGTAATCTTTACAGTGCAGAAGGAGGTCATTCGGCCCTTCATGTCTGCACTGGCTCTCTGCAGGAGCATTCTGTCGAGTCCCACTCCCCCGCCTTTTCCCCTAACCTTGCACGTACTTTCTTTTCAGATAGAAATCCAATTTCCTTTTGAATATCTCAATTGAACCTCCACTCTCGGGGAAGTCATTTCCAGACTCCAACCACACCCGTTGCCCATTATTTTGAATTTGTGCCCTCTAGTTCTTGATGGATTATTAAGAACAGTTTCGCACTATTTACCCGATCCATCACCCTCAGCATCTTGAATACCGCTTTCAAATCTTCTCTCAGCCTTCTTTCCAAGAAAAACAGACCTCGGCGCTTCAATCTGTCCTCAAACGCTACAGTTGTTTATCTCTGGAATCATTCTTGTGAATCTCCTCCGTACTCCAATGCCTTCACATCCTTCCTCACGTAAGGTCTCCAGAACTGGAATCCAGATGAGGCCAACTAGTGTCTTATACAAACCCAATATGACCTCCTTTCTCTTGTATTCTGTGCCCCTATTAATGAAATCTAGTATACTGTATGCTTCAACTATTCTCTCAACATGCCATGCCACCTTCAATGCCTTATGTACCTATAGATGGAGGTCCTATTGTTCCTGCAAATTGTACCATATTATTCCTGCAAAAATGAATCACCTCACACTTTCTCTACATTGAACTTCATCGGAAGGGGTATTGAGTACAAGAGTTGGAAGGTCATGTTACAGTTGTATAAGACTTTGGTTTGGCCACATTTGGAATACTGTGTACAGTTCTGGTCGCCACATTACCAAAAGGATGTTGATGCTTTGGAGAAGGTGCAGAGGAGGTTCACCAGGATGTTGCCTGATATGGAGGGCGCTAGCTATGAAGAGAGGTTGAGTAGATTAGGATTATTTTCATTAGAAAGACGGAGGTTGAGGGGGACCTCATTGAGGTCTACAAAATCATGAGAGGTATAGACAGGGTGGACAGCAAGAAGCTTTTTCCAGAGTGGGGGACTCAATTACGAGGGGTCACAAGTTCAAGGTGAGAGGGGAAAAGTTTAAGATATGCATGGAAAGTTCTTACGTAGAGGGTGGTGGGTGCCTGGAACGCATTGCCGGCGGAGGTTGTAGAGGCGGGCACGATAGCGTCATTTAAGATTTATCTAGACAGATACATGAATGGGCAGGGAGCAGAGGGATACAGATCCTTAGAAAATAGGCGCCAGTTTTAGATAGAAGATCTGGATCGGCGCAGGCTTGGAGGGCCGAAGGGCCTGTTCCTGTGCTGTAATTTTTCTTTGTTGATCAACCACCAGTCATGAACATATCTATGTCCTTTTGAAATTCAAGACTATCCTCATCACAGTTGATAATACTCATCTTTGTATTATCTGCAAATTTTGAAATGATGCCCTGCACACCAGTCGTCTAGGTCATTAGTATGTATCAGGAAGAGCAAGGGTCCGACACTGATCTCTGGGGAACTCCAAACCTTCCTCCAACCTGACTTGTGTGGAAGTGCGGCAAGGAGTTCCAGTGTTGACTTTTGTAGTGCAATTCTTGCTAAATATCACACATTCCAGTATATTGCTGGGATCACTACTGAAGTAATATGAGAATAAAAATAGACAAATAGAATCAGTCACCAATGTTTATTTTTCCAAAAATAAATCAATGCCTTAAAATATGGGTAAGGCCTTTTGTGCATCTGCTGCATTTTCTTTTGTTCCTTAAAAAAAATCTTAAATGGAATAAAATGAAGAAGATTAAATGTCCCACGTCTTCCGTTCCCTGGATATTCAGAGACAGGATGTACTCTGGAAAATGTGCTAAAGGACGCCTTGGAAATCCCAGCACAAGGACTCAGTGGGAACCCAGGAAGTTTGTACTCTGTTCCTGGGAGCCTCCAAAAAAAAACTCTCCACTCTGCGTTAGAGTCGGAGACTTTGGACAGTTCTGACTTACTCATCTGGTTAGTTCCACAGAAACAGCTAGGCAGGAAAAAATCTAGTCTAACATCTAGGTAACTATGGGCGACAGGGTGGCACAGTAGTCAGTGGTTACCGCTGCCTCACAGCGCCAGGGACCCGGGTTGAATTCCGACCTGAGGTGACTGTGTGGAGTTTGCACTTTCTCCCCGTGTCTGCGTGAGTTTACTCCGGGTGTTCTGGTTTCCTCCCACAGTCCAAAGATGTATGGTTTAGGTGGATTGGCCATGTTGAACTGTCCCTTAATATCCAAAAAATTAGGTAGAGTTAAGGGGATAGGGTGGGGGCGTGGTCCTAGGCAGGGTGTTCTTTCCAAGGGTCAGTGCAGACTCGATGGGCCAAGTGGCCTCCTACACTGTAGAGATTCTGTTCTATTCTACACAATTGACCCTCCCCTACGACTCTTATTGACTGCCCCTCGCCCCCAAATACCGTCCTGAACCCCCTGACTCCTTCGCTGATCCAGTCTGACTCCTTGCTGCAGACCCAATCTGTCGAGCCTCCACCACCTGATTCCCCTGCTGACCCCTAATTCTACCTAACTAACCCCCGAACCACTTAGCCACTCACCAACCTGCCATCTCACCCAACTTTCCACCTCACTCACCGGCCCCTTTGTCCACCTGACCCCTTCACCCACTTAGAGTACACATTTCTCTCTGTAGCTTTTCAAAGCAAACGACGACATTTAAACTCTTTACTTACCAGAAATTAGCACTTAGTGCTGTAAAAGGGCGTGTGGATTGTATGTGGCTTTTCTGCACTCGCTACTCCTTATGAGGTTTGTTGCACTGGCTCATATGTAAAGAATCCTCCATCGGAAGATCCATTTTTTGTGTTGAATCAGGGTCGTAAATAGGGTTTCTGATCCTGATCAGAAAATCTGGGCCAATATGTTTTGAATGTTTTTTCTTTTACCTTTCAAAATGTTATTCATGCAGAAACAGACAACAATTCAAATGTTTCAGTTAGTAGCTTGGCACTATTAAATTTACACAATCATAGATATATTCCCACAGAGGGATTCATCATAATTGATCGTCATTGCTAGTTCCACATCAACACCAATGTAGTCATATTTCCCTGGTTTTTTTCCCATAATATTAGTCTCTTTTCTCCACAAGTATGCATCTGCTTCCCTCTTGGGTGTTAACATTGCCTCGGCTTCAATAGTCACCTTTGCTGATATATTCCATATTCTATTAATTTCTTGTATGCTTCTTTAACTTCTCTTTTTATACTTCCAGCATAGTATTGCCATTATTGAGAGTACTATCACCACAAGGACCACAACTGTTCCAGTGCAACAAGAAGTGGGCATTAAACTCATGCTTAGCAGCATCACCCATTTCCTGAGTGGGAAAAAATCTAATATTGAAGCCCTCTTATTGATCCACCAAGCAGGAAATGAAGTTTGAAAATCTCTCCTTAACTTCATTTAGGAGAGCACAGAAAGTCTGAGTTTTTCCAAGTATTTGATCATTTGCATATTCTCATCTTGGCTAACATCCCAGTAAGTCTGAATTATACCTTTTGCATGTTACCAATTATTACGGGCCAGGTTTTAGAGAACCCTAAAGTGTATCATGGCGTTCACCTGACCCACAACTTTTAATAGATTTTGGTTATGGGGAGCACAAGGGCCCACTTTACAGGTGTGATGCAACAGAGATCGAAAGTACTTTTAAAACAAAACAATGTTTAGTCTATGAATCCAGTTAACATTTTATAAACACACAGTAAACTATCAACTCAAATACTTCCCCCAAAGAATACAGCACTCTATAAGTAACCCTTAATCTTTCCTAGCAACATCCATAAGACAAATACCCTCTTTAACAAAGACAGCAGGTTTAAATTCTCTACTGAGAGCAGTTATCACTTTTAAATTAGCAAGTGATCTGAAGACATTCGTTTCATGCAGAGAGATCAAAATTACACCTTGTTTGGCTGGATGCAGCTCCAACTCTGAAAAAGAAACCAAACGCACACTGTAGCTGCCAGCTCAAAAACAAAAATAAAAGCAGACAGACAGCCCAGCTCCACCCACACTCTGACATCACTGCAGCTATTTGATTAACACCCATTTCTTAAAGGTACATCCACTACAGTTATTTGATAAACACCCATTTCTTAAAGGTACTCTCACATAACACCAATATTCTTTCTATAACAGGGTACCCTAAATTATACGTTTATTGCACTCACCAATTTGTATATGCAGTATTGCATCCGCTTTTAGATTTTGTACCTATATACATTTTCTCATGCCTTTTTTGGTTAATCATTTTCCTAATCCAAATTTAGTTCCCAACGTGCAGTACTGCATTTGGCAAGTGTGTCCTGTGTGTACTTGTAATTCATTGTTGTTGGGTATGCATTTTAAATTGAAAACAAAAACTGCACCAAGAATGCAATGTTTGATGTGATAAAAGCAACACCTTTAAGGATACAATGATACTATTTTATAATTCTATTTAGTAAACATTTTACAAGTTAGATTTTTCAAATCTCAACCAACATTAATTTATAACTTGAGTTAGCTGGGTGCATAGCATGTTTTTGTTTGCATTCTAGCAAATAAATGTTCCTATTTCAAAGTTGTACAGTATTTAAATTGCCAAAAATGAAAGTTTGAACAAGTTTCACCTTCAAAAAAATAATAAATTAGCTTTTCTCTTCTTACATAGAAAATAGAAGCAGAGTCAATGGATGGGAGGCGGGTTTGTGTGATGGACTGGGCGGTGTTCACGACTCTTTGTACTTTCTTACGATCTTGGGCCGAGCAGTTGCAATACCAGGCTGTGATGCAGCCAGTTAGGATGTTTTCTATGATGCATCTGTAAAGTTGGTAAGAGTCAATGTGGACATGCCAAATTTCTTTAGTTTTCTGAGAAAGTATAGACACTGTTTTGCTCTCTTGGTTGTAATGTCGATGTGGGTGGACCAGGACAGATTGTTGGTGATGTGCACACCTAGGAATTTGAAGCTGTCGGCCATCTCCATCTCGGCCCCGTTGATGCAGACAGGGGTGTTTACGATACTTTGCTTCCTGAAGTCAATAACCAGCTCTTTGGTTTTGCTGACATTGAGGGAGAGATTGTTGTTGTTACACTACTCAACTAGGTTCTTTATCTCACTCATTGTTTGGGATCTGACCCACTATGGTCTTGTCGTCAGCAAACTTGTAGATGGAGTTCGAGCCAAATTTTGCCATGCAGAGTTGTATGTACAGGGAGTATAGTAGGGGCTGAGTACGCAGCCTTGCGTACCTCTGTATTGAGGACTATCGTGGAGGACGTGCTGTTGTTTATCCTTACTAATTGTGGTCTATGGGTCAGAAAGTCGAGGATCCAGTTGCAGAGTAAAGAGCCAAGTTCTAGGTTTTGGAGCTTTGATATGAGCTTGGCTGGGATTATGGTGTTGAAGACGGAGCTGTAGTCAATAATTAGGAGTCTGATGTAGACGTCCTTGTTGTCGAGATGCTCTAAGGATGAGTCAGGGAGATGGTGTCTGCCGTGGAGCGGTTGTGGTGTGTGAATTGCAGTGGATCTAGTCATTCTGGAAGTATAGAATTGATGTGCCTCATAACCAATCTCTTGAAACACTCCATTACGATCGATGTCAAGGCCACCTGGACGATAATGGTTGATGCATGTTGCCTGGTTCTTCTTTGGCACCGGTATGATGGTGGTCTTCTTGAAGCAGGTGGGAACCTTGGAACAGAGTAGGGAGAGGTTGAAGATGTCTGCGAACACGTCTGCCAGCTGGTCTGCTCAGGATCATCTTCACCTTCCGAAGGTTCACTTTCAAGAAAGCCTATCTGACTTTGGAAGTTGTGACGGTGGGTATGGGTGTGTCCGGGGCTACTGGGGCAGTTGACAGCGGTTTGATGGTTTCCTGCTCGAACCGAGCATCAAATGCTTCATCGGGGAGGGCTGCGCTGCTGCCGGATATTCTGCTCAGCTTCGCTTTGTAGCCCGTTATGTTGTTTAAGCCTTGCCTCAACAGACGAGAGATGTTAGTCTGTGACTCTAGCTTGGTCTGATATTATCTCTTGGCATTCCTGATCACTTTGCGGAGTTGGTACCTGGATTTCTTGTATAGGTCAGGGTCGCCTGACTTGAACCCCTCAGACCTGGCCTTCAGTAGGGAGTGAATCTCCCGATTAAACCATGGTTTCCGGTTGGGGAACGTACGTACTACTTTCTTTGGCATGCGGTCTTCTACACATTAGCTGATAAGGTCTGTGACGGTGATGGTGCTTTCCCTTTAACTTTGCAAATCCCCTCTGATATGAACCCATTCCCCACTGCCTACTGTTTAGTTTAAAGCCATCTCTGCAGACCTAGTTATTCGAGTCACTGGGACATTAGTCACAGCATCCTCCGGGTAAAGGCCATGCCAATGGTATAGCTCCCAGTTCTAGCCTCAGTGTCCTGTGAATTGAAATCCATTTCTCCCAAACTAATCTTTGATCCACGCATTCACCTCTCTGATCTTATTTAACGTATTCCAATTTGCTTAGCTCAGAATATGTAATTAGTGCACAGTGATAACTACTGAAGTTTGTTCCTGTGTCTCTGTAAATTTAACCAGGTCTGATTAAAAACTACTGTTGTGGTGAATTGTGGGGATACATGCTACAATTGGAATCTGATTTGTTGGCTTGCATTCCAAGAAATTATTATCTTCAATGATGAGGCTATATAAGTCAAACAAAATTCTAACCCTTCTGTCAAATGTTTGTCCTATCATAGTACATATAGCTATCATGTACATGAAGGTACATGAAGGTAAAGCAGTGAATGTAGCGTACATGGATTTTAGTAAGGCATTTGATAAGGTTCCCCATGGTAGGCTTCTGCAGAAAGTAAGGAGGCATGGGATAGTGGGAAATTTGGCCAGTTGGATAACAAACTGGCTAACCGATAGAAGTCAGAGAGTGGTGGTGGATGGCAAATATTCAGCCTGGATCCCAGTTACCAGTGGCGTACCGCAGGGATCAGTTCTGGGTCCTCTGCTGTTTGTGATTTTCATTAATGACTTGGATGAGGGAGTTGAAGGGTGGGTCAGTAAATTTGCAGATGATACGAAGATTGGTGGAGTTGTGGATAGTAAGGAGGGCTGTTGTCGGCTGCAAAGAGACATAGATAGGATGCAGAGCTGGGCTGAGAAGTGGCAGATGGAGTTTAACCCTGAAAAGTGTGAGGTTGTCCATTTTGGAAGGACAAATATGAATGCGGAATACAGGGTTAACGGTAGAGTTCTTGGCAATGTGGAGGAGCAGAGAGATCTTGGGGTCTATGTTCATACATCTTTGAAAGTTGCCACTCAAATGGATAGAGCTGTGAAGAAGGCCTATGGTGTGCTCGCGTTCATTAACTGAGGGATTGAATTTAAGAGCCGTGAAGTGATGATGCAGCTGTACAAAACTTTGGTAAGGCCACATTTGGAGTACTGTGTACAGTTCTGGTCACCTCATTTTAGGAAGGATGTGGAAGCTTTGGAAAAGGTGCAAAGAAGATTTACCAGGATGTTACCTGGAATGGAGAGTAGGTCTTACGAGGAAAGGTTGAGGGTGCTAGGCCTTTTCTCATTAGAACGGAGAAGGATGAGGGGCGACTTGATAGAGGTTTATAAGATGATATGGGGAATAGATAGAGTAGACAGTCAGAGACTTTTTCCCCAGGTGGAACAAACCATTACAAGGGGACATAAATTTAAGGTGAAAGGTGGAAGATATAGGAGGGATATCAGAGGTAGGTTCTTTACCCAGAGAGTAGTGGGGGCATGGAATGCACTGCCTGTGGAAGTAGTTGAGTCGGAAACATTCGGGACGTTCAAGCAGCTATTGGATAGGTACATGGATTACGGTAAAATTATATAGTGTAGATTTATTTGTTCTTAAGGGCAGCACGGTAGCATTGTGGATAGCACAATTGCTTCACAGCTCCAGGGTCCCAGGTACGATTCCGGCTTGGGTCACTGTCTGTGCGGAGTCTGCACGTCCTCCCCGTGTCTGCGTGGGTTTCCTCCGGGTGCTCCGGTTTCCTCCCACAGTCCAAAGATGTGCAGGGTAGGTGGATTGGCCTTGATAAATTGCCCTTAGTGTCCAAAACTGCCCTTGGTGTTGGGTGGAGGTGTTGAGTTTGGGTAGGGTGCTCTTTCCAAGAGCCGGTGCAGACTCAGGGGGCCGAATGGCCTCCTTCTGCACTGTAAATTCAATGATAATCTATGATTAATCTAGGACAAAGGTTCGGCACAACATCGTGGGCCGAAGGGCCTGTTCTGTGCTGTATTTTCTATGTTCTATGTAATTCGCTGGCATCCTCTTCATTGTTGATTGTTCAAGATGCCAGTACAACACAACTTGCAAATATTTATATAGCACTTATAACGTAATAAAAGACCCCAAGAAACTTCAGATTATCAGACAAAAGATCCACATTGAGGCAAACAAGCAGAAATTATGCAGGAGACCAAACACTTGGTTAAGTAGGAAGTTTTCAAACAGTGGCTTGAAGGAGAACTGGTCCACTGGACCCTGATGCCTCTCAGAATTCCTTATTATGTTACTTGATAATATGATACCCTGTCTCCTCACACTCCTAATTCAGTTATTACTCCTATAGTCCTACCCCTCCCCCAAATCCTTACAATTGAAAAATCCCACTCCCAACAAACCATGCTGTCTCATATAAAAACACAAAAAAAATAGGAGCAGGAGTGGACCATATGGCCAGTTGGGCCTGCTCTGCCATTCAACACGATCATGACTGATCTGGGACTTCAACTCCATTTCCCACCTGCTCCCTATATCCCTTAAATTCCTGAGAGACCAAAAATCTGTCTGTCCCAGCCTTAAAATGTATTCAATGATGGAACATCCGTTACCAATAAGGAGGGAATTCCATAGATTCTCAACCCTTTGAATGAACTAATTTTTCCTTGTCTCAATTCCAAATGATTAGTCCCTTATCCTGAGACTGCTCCCATGTTTTAGACTTCCCTGATCAGCGAAAACAATCTCCGTGTCTACCCTATCAAGCCCCTTCAGAATTTTGTAGGCTTCAATGAGATCACCTCTCATTCTTCTAAAGTCTAGAGAATTTAAGCCTAATTTACTCAGCCTCTCATCATAGGACAACACCCTTTCCCCAAAAAACAATTTAGTGAACCTTTACTGTACCGCTTCCAATGCAAGTATATCCTTTGTTAACTGTGGGGGACCAAAACTGCTCACAGGTCTCACCAAATCCTGTACGATTGTAATAAGATTTCTTTATTCTTGCACTCCAATCCCTTTGCAGCCAACATTCCATTTCCTTTCCTAATTGCTTCCTGGATCTGCATGCTAACTTTCTGCATTCCTTGTACAAACACACCCAAGTGTCTTTAAACATAAGCACTTATAAATCTCACATCTTTTCAAAAAAACATTCTGCTTTTCTATTATTACGACCAAAATGAATAACCTCCCTACTTTATACTCCATTTTCCATCTTGTTGCCCACTCTCTTAACCTGCCTACAGCTCTTTGCAGTCTCTCTGTGTCCTCCCCACAGCTTACCTTCCCATCTAGCTAGGTGTCATCAAATTACTTTGATTCATTACTCTCTGTCTCTTCATCTAAGTCATTAATATAGTTTGTAAATAGCTGAGGCGCCAACACTGATTCTTGCAAAACTCTGCTATTCACTGCCTGCGAACTTGAAAAAGCCCAGTTTATACTACTCTTGGTTTCTATCCATTAACCAATCCTGTATCCAAAACCAATATTTTTAATGTTACCTTGTTTTTATCTCCAGCGTTACACAGTGCTGTACCCTAGAGATTAATCTTCAATTTCTGGAAACTTTAGGCCAATCCTGGTGATCCTATTTAAGAACACACCTTCCTCTGCACAGAGGTCCTGTAGTTGGACTTGAACTCAGAGCTTCTGGTTTCGATGCATGGATGCTATATCTACAGTTTTCATCCCATCTACCACAACCCAGTCTTACAATAGAACCATACCCTCGTCTGACTGTGGGCAGTGCCTCTGGTTTCTACCGGAGATTTATAATCTTAAAACAAAGATACAAATTGACTTATTGTGAGTCCATTCTGGAAAAATAAAAATACAGTTCCAAAAATGCAACTGGCCGTCACAGTCAAAACAGTTAAATATATTTTTATTTTTCCATTGAGAATACAGAGTAGCAGAGTCTAAGATTATAATCTGAATCTTGAGGAGCAGGAAAATGGTGGAAGGTCAAAATGCAGGCACACCAATCTCACCACCTTCAGCAAAATCAAAGGGAGTCATCAAGAATTTTAAAAAATGATGTGAGACTTTTGGCAGCAGCAACTCATATTTGCTGTCTCAAATTGTTAAGACGATTTTGATTTCGCCACCATCTAATACATTTTAATAGTTAAGTGCAGTTGCTTAGTTGAGATTTAAAGACACTTTGAGACATCCCCTGACTGATGGTGAAGAGACATGGGTGAAAAGCTTTTTGAAATAATAAAATGGGCATACTGTCCCTGGAATGACTTTTTTGTTACTAAATATTTACATTTCATTTTCAGGTTGCAGATATCAAGAGGGTTAATAATCTTATCAACGACCAGGACTTTTTTGCTCTCAGATCTGTCAAGATTCCTGTGAAAAAGATCACTTTACTAGGCGACACACACAGTCCAGTCAAATCAAGACTAGTTCCACATCCTATCTTGGAATCTAATGCACAGTTTCAGGAATCTAATACTGGCGTAGATTCTTCCTCTTCAAATGAAAATGCTGATAATTTTCTCCGAGAGGTTGATAAAGACATAGAAAGGATAGTGAAATCAAATGACACCACTAGGGAGCACTTAAATGAGGTTGTTTCAGCTTTATCTGCAAAGCCATTTTATCAAGCAACAGATCGGAAAATCTTGCCACGAAAAGATCCCCATTATGGAGCTGACTGGGGCATACGCTGGTGGAATGCAGTGATGATAATGTTAGTAGTTGGAATTGTTACACCTGTGTTTTATCTACTCTACTATGAAGTCCTGGTAAAAGTTGAGACAAGCCATCATTCTACTGTGGAATCTACAAACCTACCTGTTACTCAGCCTACACAGCAAGAACCAAAATATAGCTATGAAATTAATCCCATGAAAAGGACTAAAATGGCCTCAAAGGAAGCCCTTGAGCATGTGAACTCAAAAGTTCACATGACTGTCACCTGACCACAGCCATCCAGCACACACAGTTGTATTGAGGGCAAATGTAAAAGGACCATGTTCAATGGCTTCTGGTTGTAATGGAGAGGAACTGGGGAAGTTGCATCATGCTATAAATGTTCATACATTCAACAAACAAGAACAATGTTTTGCAAAATAATTGCTAAGACTTGCCTTCCAATTTTCTGGGACATGGTAACATTAAAAATGACACACTGAATTTTCTGAATTTAAAGCAACTAGAATTTGTGCCTTAAGTCAATTGATAATATATAGCATTAATAATTGAACTTTGGTTAATATTGTAGTTCTAAACAGCAGCTTTGTGTAATTCTTTAACCAGTATCTTCCTCTAAATAACTACATGATCAAGGTTTCTCCTGTGTTCCAACTATTTTCAGCATTGCAACAGTTTGTGTTTAAGGATTCTGTAACATTTTAATATGTAATTCAAAATGTTAAAATTTAAAACCAATGTCAAAAATATGCATTCAGCATTATCATCATCTTGCCTGTTTTTTTTAAAACCAGCAGTAATTACTCCTGATTACAGCTTTCTTGCAAGTGCAGAAATAGTAACACATTCCAAATGTCACAAAACAACATGTCTTAATCTTATCTGTTCATATAAAGGAATTTTGTTATCTAAAAATTAATAGTTTAATATAAAAATGTATTTATTGACCATAGTTGAGAACATGCAGATATTTTGTTTGTTTTGAGCTGTTGAAAGTTAGTGTTATATGAAACGGTTATTGATTCTGTAGATCAAAGCTGGAGGTCTTTTATTTACAGAATTGTAAAGAAAAGAACCTAAATTGCTGATTTTACATATCAAAATGTGGCTGTTGAATGAAATTCCAGCATTTACATCGGTGATATTTTCTTAAAGCTTTGTAACAGAATTGTATTCTTTAAGAATTTATCATAACTTTTAAAATAAAAATTGAACCCCTTTTATGCACAATGCATTTCTCATTTATATTTAGCTTGGAATAAACATTCAGTGAGTCAGGAAATGAATCCCAACATTCCTGACATTGGGACCATGCTCATTAGTACCCTCTATTGTTGACCTGGCTTATTTTCAGGGTCGGTGGGAGGGCACCTAATTTTCAATGCAGGAGAGAACATTTCTCACCTCCCAACTGGAGGGTTGTGCTCAAGCTTAACTGCAAACTGCTCGAGCCATATAAATGGAGGAAGATGGGAAAGATTTTAAAATATCTGTCAGGGATTCACGCCTGAATGAACTGCACTTTCATCCATCTGGAGGGCAATGCAATTAAACTCACTTTGTATGTCTCAAGTGATACAGCAAACCCCAACAGAGCCGGACAAAGATAATTAAGCTTTTAAACAGTTGATTGTTCCACCCCATACAAGATTATAATAGAAAGCTCCCATTATAAATAGTAACCCAGTATAAGCAGATGCTTATTTTCAATGTGAGTGGAGGTTCTGCTAGTCTATCAGCTAAATTATACTAAAACAGCAAACCCTCCAGAATTTATACCCATAGTATGCTTCTCACCTATACCTTCACTATGCAAGTCATTCCAAACGAAAACAATTGTATCATGAGCTTCAAAGACCAGTAAAATCAGTTCTAAATGTGTTTTTGTTTAGACCGCCTATACCACCAAAAGGTGTAAAATTGTTATATATTCTACAATATGCTTTCCTTCCTAAATATATATTTTCTACATTTAAAAATGCAGCTTCTTACTTTCTTTTATCACCCAATGCCTATTTTGGATTGAAAATGTAAGAATTTTTTTTTTTTAAACTTCAAAATAGCACTCTGCTTTTTAAATTAAGGATTGATATAATTACCAGATTAATCTAACCAGTTTTTTTGCCCCTCGCAAGAAACAAGAAAAAACTGAAACAGATGAATATGTTAGATGGCAACCACCATTGAAAAATAAACCTGCCTGTTATGTTCTTTCTGTTCTTGATTTTAACATATCACGGGCTGGATTCACCGCACCCCAACGCCGATGCAGACTCTGTCTGCGGCCGCCATGGTCGGTGGCGGGACGATTGGAGGAAAGGGGGGCCTTATACAGCACCGGACTAATTTTGGGCGGGGGGTCCGGGTCGGGCGCACGGCCGATCGGGGGCACTATTTGGAAGGTCCAGCTCCACAATCTGAGTCCGCCATGCAGCATCCGTGCGCATGTGCGGCCTCTGAGCCGGAAGTGCGGGGGCCCATATCTGCAGCAAAAGCTGCGAGCTTCCTCACTGTGCACTGCTAGCTCCTTGCAGGGCTATGAATATGTGGCCCTTTCATGCCAATTTTTCTGTCGTAAAAGGCCACAGTTTTTACGACGGTGTGGATACATAGTCCCAAAAACGGAAAATCTAGCCCCACAACGTTTTCATAGATAGTGAAATCACTGCTTGAAATTCAAAGCTGTTCATAGATCTGGCATAAAAGTCCAAGCCAGCCAGAGACCCTTAACTCATTTTCTCCTTTTCAGGCAAATACAATGGGTGGAACTAGCAGAAAAAGTGGCTGACGTGGAATTTGTGGACAAAAATCTGTTTCCTCGACAGTGAATTCTGTTCTCAGGACTTTAAGGTGGGTTGAGCTATATGACCAATGATGTCAGAAGCTCTTCTGCATGTATTAACATGTCATGAAGGTTCATTAAAAGGCCACCTCTCTGAAATGAAGCTCCCCCTCAAAACTAATTACATTTCCTCTCCCTGCCAGTCAGAAATTAGAATGTTCACTTACGACTAAATAAAGTTGCATGCAGCTGGCAAACCTGACTTCCACGACTTTTGAGGCGAATAAATACCGCTATCGCCATCTTGGGGACCACTCACAACTTGACTCATATTGGGTGCCAGTGAAACTTGAGTGAAGGTTGGACACGGGAAGATTGGAGGAGAGATAGTGTGGTTGATGGAGCGGAGGCTGGACAAGGGAGGCAGGCAAAAGGGGAGGTGGAGTGGAAGCTTTCAGGGGAATGGGGTGGGGGAGGCAGGGAGGGAACACAACGTGGCAGCGGTGTGGGATGGAAGGCAGGACCTTTCCTTTTGGGTTGAGGGACCTGTGGCTGGGTTTAGGAGAAAGTTCTCTGGGTCACATTTTGATGTGCAACATGAGAAGCAGGAGATGAAATGACATCGCTGAACACATTTTCAAAATTCAGAATGTGGTGAGCTGCCAGTCATGGCTTGCATGATGTATGGCCAGGCTGCACATTCACAAAGGATGGACAGTGCTTAATCACGTGTGGGATTATTGAGTAATGACTGTTGATGTGAGAGATGTGAATAAAAATAATTAATTATCAGACTCTGATGTGGGCTCCAATTCCAGTCCCTTAAATGTCCACGACCATTGAAGCAACAAACAGGACGATGGAATCCAGGAAACTTCCAAATAGTGCAAGTGAATATATGTCACAAGTGTCAAAACTATATACAATGGTTGTACACAGGGCACCCACATGCTTTCAATACTTAATCTTTCCTTAGCAACTGTGACTTCTAGGTCCAGCCCAACATCCAGGTGGAGGCAGTCTGCCATTGACTGATAACTTTGGGTGTTCTCTGGTAGCCTGATCTAGTGGGTCCTGGCCTGCTCGGGATTTCCTGCTCAGGTGCAGATGCACCCTCCTCAGACTGACCTGCTAAAGGCGATGTCACTGACAGAGGAGATTCTGAGTGACAGGGCACCCTTGGAGTGTTCTGGTATGAAGCCTTCAGGGTGTCTGGCTGACACTCCTCCCTAAGGGTGCCCAATGACACCTCATTGACTCCTTGAGGAGATGGGGCACCTGGAAGCTGGTCAAGGTGCCTCAAAACCTTCCCACCTAACCATTGCTGCATTGTACTCATGGCTAGAACAATATCTGAGTGCATATCTGGCAGTCACTGCATTTTACTGGACCTGGATCGCCAAGATGGTCACCACAAAGCTACAATGTCACAAGAATGTGAATAGACTGCTTCAGTGTGTGCTGCCTTCTGGCAACACTGCCTGATGGTTAGCACTGTTGCTTCACAGCACCAGGGTCCCTGTTTCAATTCCCGGCTGGATCACTGTGCGGAGTTTGCACATTCTCTCTGTGTCTGTGGTTTTCCTACGGGTGCTCCGGTTTCCTCCCACTAGTCCTGAAAGACGTGCTTGTTAGGTAATTTGGACATTCTGAATTCTCCCTCTGTGTACCCAAACAGATGCCGGAATGTGGCAACTAGGGACTTTTCACAGTAACTTCATTGCAATGTAAGTCTACTTGTGACAATAAAGATTATTATTATTAATATGATATTAATATTATGATGTTACCCTGCCCATCTCTGCGTCTCTAACATACCTTTTAGGGCCAAGTCTAATGTACCATCATCTGCATGGGGCTGAGCTGGGGCCTGCTCTCCAGCAGTCCTCCCTGTGTCAGAGACCTCTGCTGTGACATCTTCCCTCAGCTACAGGCGGTGATGTGCTTACCAGATTGTGCCCTTAAGCTATTCTGGAACGTGGACCCAACATAGTCAATGTGTCTATGGTGGTGGAGGATGCAGGTGAACACCATGACAGTGCAGCCTCTGAGGATTGGAGGCATCCAGAAGTAGTGTGGATGCGGGACTGTGGATGGTCTTCTTTGTTGACCTTTTCTTGCTGGTACCTGGAACAGAGAAAAGAAAGATTTAATGATTGATTGATTTATTATTTTATTAATTTAGAGTACCCAATTATTTTTTTCAATTAAGGGTCAATTTAGTGTTGCCAATCTACCTACCTTGGGCATCTTTTGGATTGTGGGGGTGAGACCCACGCAGACACAGGGAGAATGAGCAAACTCCACACGTACAGTGACCCAGGGCCGGGATCGAACCTAGGTCCTCGGCACGTGAGGCAGCAGTGCTAATCATTGCACCGCCGTGCCGCCCTGATTTGGTGATTGATTAAGCAGGCTCGTTAATTAATGCTATGTTTTACTTTGAGGGTTTACCTGTTAGCTGTCTGGAGGCACCCTTATTGGTTTCCTGGGGCAATCCTATCTTGCCATCAGCACAGGCATGGTCCGGCCTCTCCCCAGTTATCTCAGCGGCCTGCTCCTCAAAATGGATGAGGGCTTAAATGTCCGGAATTCCACCTGCAGCCTGGGACTGCTCCAGATTGTTGTGTGCATTCTTGTCCTGCAGAAAGACAGATTGTTGTCCCAATGGTTGTATGAGCAGTTCAGGGGCTGCTAAGCCCTCCCCAGTAATTGATTAAGAAGCAGGATGTCCTGCAACTGATAGACGATTGAGAGCATGACGTCGCTGGCACACATTCAGTACACGTGTCCCATCTGCTGGTGAGTGCTGCAACCCAAACTCCTGTCTGACATCCCTGTGCACTAGCACAATTAAGACTGCCTGACTCCCTGTGTGTGTCAGTTCGCAGTGCACATAAATGATGAACTTGCCCTGGCGGAGCTCGGCAGATCATTCCTCCTCTTCCTGCACTGTCGGGCATTTCTTGTGCTGAGCAGGGTGGGTTTAGTTAATGAGACCCTGTGTTCAGCTTTATTTTTACCCCCCCCCCCCCCCCCCCCCTTGAGGACCAGCTCCTCCAGGATCAAAAAGATTTGCCGAAGTTTATCAGCAAAATAAGATGTAGGAGCATTTTCAGGGACTGAGTATTGAGCTGGCTTTTACGTGGGGATCCTCCCTCTTAGTTACAGCTCAGCTAAACACAAAGACCCGCGGAGACATCAACTCTGGTTAAGACGGCTTTATTTTCCAAGCCACGTACGAGGGAGAGTGATTTGGATAAACGCCAAAACCACTCTGCTTTACATTGCTCTAGGTCCAACAGTTATACAATTTCCAAAAATCAGTAGCCCACCCCAGTTGGACTCAATCCAATCCTTGTAAATGTCCATTTTACCTTGACCAATGAATTTTACTTTAGGCAGCATGGTGACTGCACGATCAGCTCTTGATTTAACCCCATCCTGTTCCCTGGCCATCTGTTGTTTTCCACGACTTGTATCCACTATCTCTTGTTCTCTCCTACTCCCATTTTCCTTATCTCAGTCGGTTCCTGCCTATATCATTGTTTGTATGGGCGCAGGATGTTCAAGCTGGTTCCTCTGTGCACCATGATCTGTCTGAGCACAGGATGTTGGGGCTACTGATAAGAACTGCTTATTGAGCTGGCTATGTTATTGATGACCACATTATTTCTGTCTGTCTTGGGAATATGGTCAAGTTAGTTTAAATACCATCATACATTGCGGGCACTATTATTAGCAAGTGTTTAAATGCTTGTTACTGCTATGTTCTAAGAATACATGTTTAATGGTTAATAATGACCACTGGGTATACTTTCTATGATTAGTTTCAATCCTCAATAAACTAACTTATGTAGAGCTATTCTAGTGTTATCCTAGCTATGTGGTTTTAAGGGGTCTCATCTTAGAACACCCCCCTTCAGATGTTATTAGGTTAAACATTCAGGATAGAGATTAAAGTCCATGGTGTCATGATATGCAAACATGCAACCAATGAACACTCAGAATAGGACACAACCAATGGGCAGTCAGGACACTCAGAGGTGGCATCACTACAAGGGGGCATGACATAAACACTATAAAAGGGATGAGGCACTCACACCCTGCCTCTTTCCACAGATAGACATCTAGAGAGTTAGACAGGGTTGATCAGCAGCATCACACCACAGCACGTGGCTTAGAGCAAGCTGGTACAGTTAGACTGAGTTACTACATTTAGATTACAGAGAGTCGAACTCATTTGAGAACTGTGTTAATAGTTCAATAAACACGTTGAACTCATTTCAGAGTCTGGAGCATCCTTTAGTTAAGACTGCATCAAATAGCAGCCTGTGTTATCCGAAGCAGCATAACACAACATGATACCAGGAGTGACTGTTCAATCTATTTAGTTCAACTCAGCATGATCCGTGACAACTAGCTACTGAATACAGGCAGAATATGCATACTGAATACAAGATTCAGGCTCCTCATCAGCTCAGGACCACTGGCAATCTTAGTGCCAACTGGCGATCATTCAAGCAGAAATTTCAACTATACGTGGAAGCATCCGCCCTCAATGGCGCCACCGATGCTCGGAAAATAGCTCTTCTACTCACCACTGCGGGTGACCATGCAATAGAGATCTTCAACTCCTTTCACTTTTCCAAAGGGCAGGACAAAACAAAGTACGAAACCATCCTGGACAAATTTGACAGCCACTGCGAGGTGGACACCAACGAAATCTTCAAGCGCTACATCTTCAAGCAGAGGATGCAAGGTAAAGACGAATCCTTCAACTAATCTAACTAACCTTAGACTGCTAGCGCAATCCTGCAACTTCGGTGATATCACTGAGTCCATGATCAGAGACCAAATCGTTTTTGGAGCCCACTCTGATCCTCTGCGAGAGCAATTGTTCAAAATCAAACACATGACCCTGCCAGTCGCGATTGAAATGTGCATGAGCACTCTAAAAATCGCTATTCACAGTACAAAACAGCAGAAAGTGAAAAACAAGCCTCCCACGAGGTGGAGAGTGTTCAGGCCATCTCCCGGATGCAACGCCTCCACATTGACGAAAGCGGCCATTTTGCGCGCTCTACCCAGGGCCCGCGCATGCGCAATGCGATCGGGAACACGAAGCGGCCACAAACTGCACTGCGCAAGTGCAGACGTCCAAGAACCGCACCGCGCATGTGCAATGGCGCACTGAGCATCATGTCGCCAACATCATGACGTGTGCGAACTGCTGCAACGCCCATTTTTTAAAACACTGCCCTGCAAGAGGCAAACGCTGTTTAAACTGTGGGAAACCAAACCACTATGCAGCCCTGTGCAGATCTGCACCACCAGTCAGGAGCCAGCGCTCCCAATACTGACAGCGGCGCATCAGAAGTGTGCAACACCGAATGCATGACTCTGATCCAGGCAGTGCGACGGATCCAGATGATGAATACCTGGACAACACTTACCGAGTGGGCATTATTACGAAGTGCGAATACGCCACACCGGACACATCGCGAGTCCAATCAATCCTGGCCGTGGATTCCGAGGACGAATGGCGAGCAGTGATGAAGGTCAACCACTGCCCCATCCAGTTCAAACTGTACACAGGTGCCTCCGCCAACCTGATTTCGCAGGTGGAATTCAAGAGAATCAAGAAGCCCCCCACAATCCTTCCAGCTGCCTGCAAACTCCTGGAGTACAATGGAAACGCAATCAAGGCACTGAGGTCCTGCGATCTGCAGGTGTCCAGCCGACACACACAAGCAAGCTTACCCTTCGAGATTGTTAAACCAGACAGGGCGTCCCTGCTAGGTGCGCATGCCTGCAAGCAACTGAACCTCATTTAATGGGTCTACACCACAACGCCGTCCCATTCGGATCTTCAGGCCAGCATCAACGACATCCTAACCCAGTACCCAGATGTATTTAGCGGGATGGGCACGCTGCCGTATGAGTACAAGATTCTACTGCGGCCTGATGCCAAGCCAGTGGTCCACGCACCACGACGTGTCGCTGCTCCACTGAGAGAGCGCTTGAAGGCAGAGCTCACGAGTCTATAACAAAAAGGCATCATCTCCAAGTTCACTGAACCAACCGACTGGGTCAGCTCGATGGTGTGCGTAAAGAAGCCTTTGGGGGACCTACGCAACTGCATTGACCCCAAGGATCCAAATAAATGCGGGAACATTACCCCTTCCCGAAGAGGGAAGAAATCACGAGTGAGATGGCACATGCGCGCTTCTTCACAGAATTGGACGCATCCCAAGGATTTTGGCAAATCCAACTTGAAGAATCCAGCAGAAGGCTCTGCACCTTCAACACGCCTTTGGCAGATTCTGCTACAACCGAATGCCATTTGGCATCATCTCGGCATCAGAGATTTTCCATCGCATCATGGAACAGATGATGGAGGGAATAGACGGGGTTTGTGTCTACATTGATGATATCATAATCTGGTCCACAACCCTAGAGGAACATGTGTCGCGACTCAAGAAAGTATTCCGAAGCAGCAGAACACAACACATGGCTAAGTTAATTTATACCTAAGCTCACCTCACAACTTGTTTTATTCTTATTTTATTCATTTACACCATTTATTGTCTTTGAGAGTGGCTTGCTAGGCTATTTCAGAGGGCATTTAATAGACAACCACATTGCTGTCTGGAGTCACATGTAGGCTAGAACCACATAAGGACAGCAGGTTTCCTCCCCTAAAGACATTAATGAACCACATGGGTTTTTACAATATTTGTCTCTGGTCATCACTAGACTTTTAATTCCAGATGATTTATTGAATTTAAATTCCACCATGGTGGGATTCGTACTCAAGTCCCTAGACCATTACCCTGGGTCTCTGGGTTTTACCAGTACAGTGACAATACCACTGCACCGTTGAAATGCATCAATATATGAAGTAGGCAATAGAATTTTTGAAGTACATAGGTGTTGTGGTTAGGAGGGGCTCATCATGTAGTTTCCTGACGAATAGTCTCCAGGTTCATTTAACCTGTGACTCCCTTTGACTTCTCTCCCCGTCCTTATGCTTGGGTTTTTAAAAAATGATTGAAATGTAATAATGCTCAGAGACATCCGGTGGTGGTGAACAATGGCAGTCCAGCCAATAAAATACTGTTGAGTTGCAGTCGCTGTTGCACACAGGAAGTTCCCACAACTTTATGGATAACCTGCTATTGTGCCGCTGGTTGATGGACAGTAGGGCTACAAGAAAAATTCTCCGTCTCTTCTAGGAAACAGTGCTAGCCCAAACCCCCATGAACACACACAATAAAGAGAGCTGAAGATTCAAGAAAACATCAAAACCACCCCCGTTCCCTCTGACTGAATAACACCGCAATGGAATGACATGCCCATTGCCTCTCGCTCTGTCTGCACCCCTCCCCCCCCACCCCCTCCCAGTCATTGTCCAGTTCAAGTCAGATGCCCAACCGGTTTTTGTAATCTTTGCGCTTTCTCTTCCTGCTAATAATAATAATCTTTATTATTGTCACAAGTGGCTTACATAACACTGCAATGAAGTTACTGTGAAAATCTCCTAGTCGCCACATTACGGCGCCTGTTTGGGTACACTGAGCGAGAATTCAGAATGTCCAATTCACCTAACAAGCAAGTGTTTAACTCACCTGACAAGCACGTCTTTCAGGACTTGTTAGAAGAAACCTGAGCGCCCAGGGGAAACCCACGCAGACATGGGGAGAACTTGCAGACTTTGCCGGGAATGAACCTGGGATCCTGACGCTGTGAAGCAACAGTGCCAACCACTGTGCTACCGTGCCACCTATCGTACTGCCTATGAAGAGAAGGGTTATTATGGAGTAAAATAAATGTGCTGTGCATCCAGATAATTTCTCTCTCTCCTTCACCCTTCCTGTTGCATAACCTACGTTGAAAACTAACCACCCAGCAATGCAATCTGATGCCTCTGAAAGCATGTTGCCAGTCCTTTGGCGAAAGCAGCCCACACGCTAGAATCGAGAAAGCTCAGAAGGGAGAATATTAAAGCCTCAAGAGGTGGCACTATTACAGGGACATATATTTCAACTATTTTTATTTGCCACATTTTTGCTATACAAAAAAAGAAACATAAACAAAACAACCCTAGCAATATAAAAAAGAAAACAGTCCCCCCTCCCCCCTCAACATTCAATGGCAACCAACTCCCGAAAGTGCATAACAAACAAACCCCAAGAATTGTAGATTCTCTCCTCGACCCCCTCCCCTCTCAATTCAAACTTCACCTTCGCCAGGGTCAAAATCTCCAGCAGCCCCCCCGCCATGCCGAGGCACAGGATGGAGAGGCTGACCTCTACCAACAGGATCAGCCGACAAGTGATCAGCGAGGCGATGGCTAAAGCATCTGCCCCCTCACCCGCCTGCAACTTGGGCTGGTCGGACACCCCAAAAATGGCTCCTAGGGAACCGGAGTCCACATCCGTATGCAAGACCATCGAGATTGTGCTGAATACCTCCCGCCAAAACCTTTCCAGTTACAGGCATGACCATAACATATGAACGTGGAAATTTCAATTAAACATAAATTGTAGGGCTGTGGACATTGGAGCCTAGTTAACAAGTTTTGATGGGTTTACAAGGTGAGCAAGGGAGGGGGGGGGGTGAGAGGATCGATATTGGGTGAGACTTTTTCGAGGGGAAGTGCAGGGGGGGGGGGATTCTGGGAGTTGGGAGAGGGGGTTTGATGTTAATAATGGATAGGGGCGGGTCAGGCCCATTGGGCAGGGCCTGGTGGTATGATGATGGTGGATAAGAAGGGGGGGGAATGAGACATCCCCAGTTAGGATAGTCACGTGGAACGTGAGGGTGTTGGGAGGTCCAGTCAAGAGGTCAAGGGTGCTTGCGCATCGTAAAAGTTTGAAGGCTGATGTAGCAATGCTGCAGGAGACTCACTTGAGGGTGAAGGACCAGGTGGGCACGGTGGCACAGTAGTTAGCACAGTTGCTTCACAGCTCCAGGGTCCTAGGTTCGATTCCCTCTTGGGTCACTGTCTGTGTGGAATTTGCACTTTCTCCCCGTGTTTGCGTGGGTTTCCTCCGGGTGCTCCGGTTTCCTCCCACAGTCCAAAGATGTGCAGGTTGGGTGGAATGGCCATGCTAAATTGCCCCTTGGTGTCCAAAAGGTCAGGTGGGGTTACTGGGTTACAGGGATAGGGTGGAGGTGTGAGCTTAGGTAGGGTACTCTTTCCAAGGGCTGGTGCAGACTCAATGGGCCAAATGGCCTCCTTCTGCATTGTATATTCTATGATAATTCTATGAGACTTAAAAAGGGCTGGGTTAGCCAGGTGTTTCACTTTGGATTTGACGGAAGGGCTCGAGGGGTAGCGGTAATGGTCAGCAAAAGGCTACGGTTCCAGATGGAGAAGGTGGTTGCAGATCAGCGGGGTAGATATGTGATTGTGACCGGGGCACTGGCCGGGAGGCTAGTGGCGCTGGTAAGTGTACATGGTCCCAATTGGGATGATGTTGGATTCGCAAAGAAGGTGTGTGAGACCATCCCCGACTTGGACTCACACAAACTGATAATTGGGGGGGACTGGAACTTGATGCAGGAGCCAAGGTTGGACAGGTCACGGCCGCGTTCGCTGGTCTCTTTAGGGGGGGCGAAGGCCTTTGCTGGACGGTCTTGCATACAGTTGGTGGAAATAGGTGGTGTGGACCCTTAGAGGTTTCTGCACCCGAGGGAGCGGGAATACTCGTTTATCTCAGCGATCCATAAGGTGTACTCGCGGATTGACTTTTTCATGGGGGGGAAGGCGCTGTTGGCTGGGGTTAAAGGGTTGGAGTACTCGGTAATTGTAATATCAGGTCATGCTCCGCATTGGGTGGATATGGTACTGGGTAAGGAGGTGGTACAGAGACCAAGCTAGAAATTAGATGTGGGACTGTTGGGGGACCGAGGGTTCTGTGACAAAATTGAAGAAGTAATTGAGGAATATATAGGTTTCAACTGCACAGTTGAGGTGTCGAAGGCGGTTGTCTGGGAGGCTCTAAAGGCGGTGGTGAGGTGATCTCGTTTAAGACTAGGCTAGACAAACAGGAGAGGTTGGAGCGTCAGAGGGTAATATGTAAAATGCTGGAGGTAGATAGGAGTTATGCAGAAGATGGGGACCTAGCGAAGTTGGAAAAGAGGAAGGAACCACAGGCAAGCTTTGGCCGACTATTTACCAGGAAGGTGGTATGCCAATTGAGGCGAAGTGTATGTTGGTGGGTCAGCTCCAGAGGGAGGCTGCGGCAAGGGAAATTGTCCAGGTGCAGAACAGGGCAGGGAAGTTTGTGGTAGCTCCAGATCAGATTAACAAGGTCTTTAAGGAATTCAATGAGAGGTTGTACATGTCAGAGCCACCTGGGGGAGGCTAGGAGATGCAGGAATTCCTAGATGGTTAGGGGAGGGGGACAGGGGCGATAGTGAAGCAGGAGATAAAAGATGCGATTAGGAGGATGCAGTCAGGGAAGGTGGCAGGGCCAGATGGGTTTCCGGTGGAAGATTATAAAAAATTCAAGGATAAGCTGGTACCGCTGATAGTGGGGTGTCTGAAGAGGCGATAGGGAGGGGGTGTTACCTGAAACTTTGGGGCAGGCATCGATTTCCCTGTTGCTTAAAAAAGATAAGGATCCAACGGAGTGTGGGTCGTACAGGCTCATATCAGCTCTTTTCAAACATTAGGAGGGTATTGAACGTGGTTTTGGCACTGGCGGAGGGGAAGGAAACAGGTGGTTGTGGCATTGGACGCCGAAAAAGCATTTGACCGGGTAGAATGGGGGTACTTAATGGCAGTTCTGGAGCAGTTTGGGATTGGACCATGATTTGTGGACTGGGTAAAACTACTGTATAAGGAGCCGAGGGTGAGTGTCCACACAAATAACATCAGCTCAGAATACATTTCTCTCCAACGTGGGACTAGGCAGGGATATCCAATGTCTCCCCTGCTGTTTGCACTCGTGATTGATCATTGGCCATCGTGTTAAGAAGTTCGGGGGTATGGAAAGGGATAGTGCGGGGGTGGGGATAGAGCACAGGGTGTCCTTGTATGCCGATGACTTGTTGTTATACGTGTCGGAACCGAGTGTGTCAATAGGGGGAATTCTAGAGCTGCTTCGGGGGTTTGAGTCTTTACGGAATACAAATTAACTTGAGACAAGAGTGAATGTTTTGTGGTGTCTCGGCCGGGGATAGGGGCAGGGTTGGTGGGGCTGCAATTCCGTAGGGCAGGGACTCACTTTTGATACCTTGGGTTGCAGGTTGCTTGGGTTTGAGGGGGGCTCCATAGGTACAACATTTCTAGTTTGGTGGGGAGGGTGAAAGTGATGAATGTGATATAAAATAGTTACTTTAGAGATACTAGTTAATGTAATGTAGAAATAAGCCACTTTGATTCTGGCAGTTAGGGACAAAGGGATTTGAGACCGCATGGAAAAAGCAGGAAGAGGTGTGTCTATGAGAGTGATGCTGCATTGATAGGGGCCAGAGAAAGGGATTGGAAGTGAGCCAATCAGAATAGATCAAACAGGTCAGGAGGGACATAGGCTGACCTATGGGCGTCGAGTATGTGAAACTTGATACCATTTGAATTGATTTTGCAGAGATCCTTTTGTCTCTTTGTTCAGTCGCTTTCTGGAGTGTAGGAGACTGGATGTCTCTTATGTTTCTGTAAGATGAATTAAGCTTGCAAGCTAAATAAATAACTTCTTTTTACGTGCAAATCCATCTCAACTTTTATTGAGGCCAGACTGACAGAGAAAGAAATTTGGGAATCAACATTTGGTGCCGAAAACCGGGATTTCTCAGGGCGATCCTGATCCAACTGCAAAATCAGAATTAGACTGATTATGAACAGGAGGATGGGGAACAAAGGGCCCTCAATGTAGAACTGGAAAACGACCGCGCATTGATTGTTCCCCTCTTCTTATCGTCTGATTAGTCTGGTCACTCGCGGTTGGCACAGAAAGACCACCTCAACGAAATCACAGGTCAGTCTGGGGATTAGCATTTTAATTGATGGGATTTCATAGAGTTAATTCGGCTGGGGTAGGCTGTATTGTTGATGTAACATCTAAAATATAAATGGTTCAACTTTATTTGTGAGTTAATTCGGTTGGGTTACGTTATGAGAGGTAGATGTAACATTTGAAATTGAAAATGGTTCACCTCTATATGTCTGTGTGTTAAAAATAAAGTTGATTAAGCTAATATTTTCTCTTTGGACTGTAGTGGCGAAAAAACGCAGTTCCAAGGACTAGTTGACATTATGGGAAATTCCTTGGATAGCACAAATGATCCAGGCATGCCACTGCAAATATTATGTGATAAGTATCCGGACAAAGCGAAGGATTTTAGAAAATTGTCAGCACAGTTAAGAACTAAAATGGGAGATGAATGGCCACTAGGGGGAACCAAAGACCTAGAAATGGTTAAGAAAATCCAGGGACAAATATGGAGAAAAAATCAAGGTATGAAAACTAAAGAATTAATTGGATTATGGAGGCAATATTGTCAAGAGGAAAAAGATAAGATTGTGTTGTCCAGCTGGCAGGATAATGCCCTTAAAATGGGGATTTCAATTAGTGAACAGGGTAACCTAAAAACATTACAGATCTTGAAAAAGGAATGTGCATTTAAAAAAAGAGCAAATAGAGACAGGAAGGACCCGGGTCACACAAGAGACGAACTACGTAGTTCAATGGCTGGCCTTGAATTGACAGAAGAAGAAAAATTCAATAATTTGGAAAAGTCAGTAAAAGTTCCGTCTGTACCCATAGTATGGTCTGCACTCATTCCAGAACCACCAGAGTACAATAATATATACCCAGCCATTCCTCCCCAGATTTCAAATATGCCAGAAACACAAGCCCTTTTGGGTGATAGTGTGGGTCCTGATTTACCAACTTCACAACCGAAAGAGCAAAAGGAACTCTGTCCCACAAGCCCAGTTAGCTCTAGGACAAGATCTCGGACAGCGAGAGAGGGGCTTGACGCTCACCAGAAACAATTAAGCATATCACCTAAGTCTCCCCAAACTAAGGAGAAATCACAAGATTTGGGAACAAAGAAAGCTGAAACAACTTCGTTTGAAGAGAAAGAACTCCCCCTAGTGACAGGGAGAGACGTTGAAGTCTTGGAACAACCAGGGGAAATAGCTAGAGTGCCCCCTGGTGACATTCGGAGACAGTTACCGATTAGGAAGATACGAAACCCCGACCCAGGGACTGCGGCAGCGAACCCCACGATAGACGTTTACTTCCCATGGACACCCAGTGAGATGATGGCTATTATGGCTACAATCCCAGATAGAAAAAAATCTCCTGCTGCCTTCGTGGATTCCTTGAGAACTACCATCTCAATTTATCAAGCTGATTCAAGGGACCTCTGGGCCCTAGTCCAGCAGATTTTAACCCCAGCAGAGTACCGCAATTATCTTAACCACCTGAGTTATGCTAGTCATGCCGCACTCCAGCAGGCCTATGCGTTAGACGACGATAGAAGGACACAGATCTTGAATGCGTTGAATAGCACATTTCAAAGGCCCATAAATCTTTCTGTTATCTTAGACCTAAAACCTAAGAAGACTGAAGAGCCAGAGGAATTTCTGGAGCGTTTTAATGAAATCTACCGGGGGCTGTCAGGCGATTTGCTGTATCAAAATGGTCAGAATTCCCCTCAATACTGTGCTATGTTAATGCATTGCCTACCACCTTCTGTGGTTACTGCTGTGAAATGTAATAACATGAATTGGACAGAGAATGACCCTTCCCAGATGGCAAGGGCAGTCAGATTTTACTGGAAGGAGGGTGTAGGCCAAGAAGGAGGCTCAGTTACAAAGGTTAAGACTGAGTATGTAATGAAAAAGGATGATCTGTGACCCCAAAAGCGGCAGAAATGGTAGTTTACCAGCAGGAGCCCCAATATAGTGACTTTGGGTGGGTGGATCAGCGAAGAGGAGGATACCAAACCCACCCAAAGGGACCCTCACCCCATTTTTATGGCCCACCGAACGAATCAACAGCTCTACAACCGCAGCCCCCTCTGAGGGGCCATTGGTCTACTGGAAGACGAGGACGGGGCAGAAATAGAGGGAGCAATGCATGTTTTAATTGCGGCCGTGTAGATCACTGGCAACAGGAATGCCCCTTTAAAAGACAGACAGTAGAAGGAGATTATTCGACGCAAAGGAGAGGGTACCCACCAAGGGGAGGACAGATGAGATACACTGACTTCTCCCAGGAAAACCCTTTCCCAACACAGGATTGACTAGCTAATTTAGCCATAAGGACTCTCCAATCGGACAGGGAACCTATTATCTCTCTGCAGATAGGAGATCAACATCACTCATTTGTAATCGACACAGGGGCAGCTATGTCTTCTGTGCAATCAACACTTAAATTACCAATATCCAACCACACGCAGCAATTGTCAGGGTTCCAAGGACAGGTGTGTGAGTATCCTATTTCTGAACCTGTGACAGTCACTTACGAGAATACGTCTGCAGAGCATCAGTTTGTAGTGACTACTGGATTGGACTGTAACTTGTTGGCCCGGGATTTACTGTGTATCTTCCAGCTACAGCTAGAATGCGGAGATGAGGGGGTAACGGTTTCATCATGGAGGATGAGACAACAGTGCTATATTTCTATCACCCCCCAGTGGTGGACGTTAGACGTTGAACAGTCACTGCATCACGTTACCCTGGCCTATGACAGAACTGGACGAAACAGGGAGTTGGAGGACAAATACCGGCCATTACTTGAGACCGAATGGCCAGTCAAGGTTACAGCCACAGTCACGGGAAAAGAAGGTACAGCCGATTTTGTTACAATATCACCACATTTATGGCCACAGTCAGCTCGGTAAGCCCTCATATTACACGTCAGGTCCATGACCAGTACCATGCCAGGGATATGGGGCGAATGGTCAGGAGGGCAGTGGATCATTCAGATCCAACAGACTACGCACTTCAAGTCATGCCGGACGGCACTACCATAAAATATTTTGAGGTCCCTGAAACGATTAACACTCGACTGCAGCATCACAGGGGACATGATGTGTTGGAATATGTCAATCCACAGGTCTGGGCGGAATACCCATCACAAGTGGGAAAGACAAATGTTACACCTATCAAGGTAATGATTAAGGATCATGTAAAGCTACCTTCCATTCGGCAATACCCCCTGAAATCTCAAGCTGCTCCATCAATAGATAAATTAATTCAAGAACTGTTGAAACAGGGTATTTTGGTCCCTTGCCAATCAGAATGTAACACCCCCATACTTGCTGTGCCTAAACCAGCCAAACCAGACCAGTACCGATTAGTACAGAATTTACGTTCAATTAATGCCATCGCACAGCCGTTACATGCTCTCGTCCCTAACCCTGCCCACATACTGGCTCAAATTCCAGCTCAAGCCCGGGTCTTCGCCGTAATTGACCTTCAGCACGCCTTCTTTGCCCTCCCACTTGCGACTGAAAGTCAATATTTGTTTGCCTTCACTTACAATGGACAGCAGTATACCTGGACCCGACTGCCACAGGGGTTCGTCAATTCACCAACACTCTTCTCCAGATGTCTGCAGACCCAACTCCAGGCCTTGACATTGGAGCATGGTTCCACTCTAGTGCAGTATGTAGATGACATATTGGTGGCAAGTCCTGACGAGCCCAGTAATAGGGATGATGTGATCCAATTATTGAACCACCTATCCTCGTTGGGTTATGTTGTTTCACAAGCAAAGGTCTTGGTGGCTCAGAGAAAAGTTATGTTCTTAGGAGTTTTACTTACAGCCACAGAAAGAAGTCTCGAACCCAGTAGGATTGAACCAATATGCCAATTCCCCGCCCCTACAATAGCCAAGGAGGTTCGTCATTGGCTGGGTATGGTGAATTATTGTCGGCAGTGGATACCAAACATCGCTGTCTATACAAAGCTGCTGACGCCTTACACGAGTAAAGAGGGAAACTTTATTCTCACCACTGAGGCACTCGAGGCCTTCCGTTGCCTGAAGCAGGCCTTGCTACAAGCACCGGCCCTTGGTAGGCCCTTATACGACCGACCATTCCAGATATACTGTACTGTTCTGGAAGGATGTTCAACAGCGGTACTCACCCAGCAACATGGGGACAAGCACCGGCCCGTAGCATATTACTCTTCCAAACTCGACCCAGTGGCGTTGGGCCACCCTGTTTGCACCCAGATCTTGGCAGCGATATACAATAGTTTGCAGGCTGCTGCCAACATCACTCTCCAACAGGATATTACGGTGTATAGCTCCCACTCGGTAATCGCACTATTGGGGCAACTGCAGACTCAGCATCTTACCGCAGCTCGTCAGAATAGGTATGAGATATACCTTTTGAACAATCCACGTCTGACATTTAAATATTGTACCACTATCAATCCAGCCTGTTTTCTTAGCGGTCCCCCTGTCCATGAGGATGCGCCTGGTCACGACTGTTTAGCCTTGATTCAGGAAACTACAACAATAAGGGACGATCTGAGTGATATTCCGTTAGAACAACCTGACATGATTATGTATGTTGATGGCAGTGCATTAGTAAGCCCCAGTGGCCGGAGACTGTCCGGTTATGCAATCATAGATCAGGATGGTCTGATTCTAGAAGCGGCAGCTTTCCAGACCCCTTACTCAGCACAACAAGCTGAACTTTTTGCCCTCACCCGTGCATGTATACTTGGGGGAGATCGCCGGGTAAATATCTACACTGACTCCCGATATGCTTTCGGGGTAGTTCATGACTTCGGACAACTCTGGAAGAATAGGGGATTCCTTACCTCGGCAGGCACAGAAATATCCAACCGGGGTTTAGTTAATGACCTACTGCAGGCCCTCCTTCTGCCAGCGCAGATTTCCGTTATTAAATGCGCTGCCCACACGAATGGTACAACCCCAGTTGACGTTGGTAATGAACGAGCAGATCGTGCAGCGCGCACAGCCGCACAAATTCAGCAAGTGATGGTGCCTAAAATGTTAAGTCAGACTAAACGATCTACTATAAATATGTCTGCTTCTGACAAGTCAATGCCAACCATCCAAGACGTCATAAGGTTACAGGAGGACGCTCCTGAGAGTGATAAACAAATGTGGAAACGGTTAGGTTGTACATATGATTCTGTTTCCTCTTTATGGACCACGCCTGCACATCAGACTTGTATGTCTGATGTGCTGGCTTTATGGGTCATTGAATGTGTACACTTTGCAACTCATTGTGGGGCTCGAGGGACTAGTGATTTGTTGCTGGACACTTGGTGGCACCCTAAAATGCAGGGGTTAGCCCAAAATATCAGTAATCGGTGTTTGATTTGTCAGCAATATAACAACGGAAAAGGTATCCCTTGTGGGAAGGGGCAAACCCCGTTGCCCAGTGGTCCCTTTGAGACGCTCCAAATGGATTACATTGAGTTGGAAAGGTGTCAATGTTACAAATATGTTTTGGTCATAGTGGATGTGTTCAGCAGATGGGTCGAGGCGTATCCGACTATCGATAATAAAGCTGCTACTGTGGTTAGAGTCTTGATGAGGGAAATCATTCCCCGGTACGGTATACCAGCTCAGTTAAGTTCTGATAATGGGCCTCATTTTATTGGACAAATTAACAAGGAGTTTTGCTCCCAGTTGGGCATACGCCAGCAGTTACACTGTGCTTACAGACCGCAGGCGGCCGGGTTGGTTGAGAGACACAATCAGACCCTCAAAACTAAATTGGCTAAATTAAGAGCAGACACGGGACTGACATGGCTTAAGCTGCTCCCCGTTGCCCTCTTCCAGCTGCGGGTTACACCTGCGGGACCAGCCCGGCTCTCTCCCGCCGAAATTCTTTATGGCTGGCCTCTTAGAACTCCTTGGAGCCTGCAGGTTCCCAGACGGGTTCAGTTTCATCAGATGACTGAAGAAATGACCACCTATGTTCTAGCCCTTACGCAAGTGCTCAAGGAACTCCATGGCCAGGTCCGCGCGGCTCACCAGCCATTGCCCCAGTACCTAGCTCACTTTCAGTCCAGCCCGGTAGTTATGTCATGGTCAAAAATTGGACTAGGAAGGGGTCGGAGCCGCGATGGGACGGGCCTTCCAAGTTCTCCTTTCCACCCCCACAGCAGTTAAAGTGGAGGGGCGAAGTGCTTGGGTCCACCTACATCACTGTAAATCGAGTCCATCTCCACTACTGTAAAAGGTCGGATACTAACCTGCCTCCCTTCTCCAGTGCTATTTTACAGGTGTGGAGCATGATGGAGTGGCTACGCATCGTCTGTCTGATATTTGGCCTCACTTCGCTTGGCGTGTTATTGGCGTTGGACATGGAAAAGGGGAATATTATGTATCTGTGTAGCCCCAACCAATCTACAAGGATACATCACCTATGCAAAGGTGATGTTCTTCGCTGCCCCCATATACGAGGACATGGTATCGACTCATGGAAGGTCATCAAAGTTAAGGAGAATGCAGGAGTCATGAAGCAGTTGCACCGGTCCCGGCGATGGGAAGGGAATTATATGGACATTGCCTTGTTTTTGGAATACATGTAAATTTGATTTTGGATGTGTTAAGAGTGGTACAATAAAGGTAAAATCAGGCTGTCAGAAGAGTGTAGGAAGAGGCTATGAGAAAGAGAAAGGGACTAGAGAGAGGACGGGGCGTATGAGAAGGGAAGTACAGCTAGAACGTAGGTTACCGGGAGATACACTTAAGTTAATTAAAGGCCAAACTGAGGAAAACCCGGGTAGTATGAATCTCTTCTACCAGATTTACCACCGTCTGTATGGCCAGGGACGGGTTGTCTGCTACCCAAACCCCGCAGCGGTGTCTAGGTTATTTTCTGTTTCACCGCTTTGGGGCACTCCCCAAACGGTGGTTCATTGTCAGCATTCCGAACCACTGCCCGATCAGGTCACTCTTCCTTACGATCCGGGTTCAGCACCACCGGCTATTTGCCTTCCCCTTTCTCGGGATAATTCCCATTCACAGTACGATAGGCTGCGACGGTGGAGGGTGTACATACCTAGCCACTTCACTCCCAATAGGGATTCCCGGTCGTACGAGAATTGCTTCAGCAGTGAAGGATATGGCTGTTTGCTGGTAGAGGTGGACACAAATATAACATGTCTGGTTCCCACCTGTACGGACAGGAGGTGCCATATCATCCAGGCGTCTGGCCAATGCGTTTGTTACAACACCACTTGCGTTCCATTGAACGCCGGCCTCCAGCTCCTCTGTGGCTGGGCGAATGTCTCTCATATCACTGTTGGGACTAGGGCTTTCCGCATTGCTGGGCGGCCCGAATGGGCATTTCAAAGTTGGATAAACTGGGCTACTGGGAGGTCCTTACGCAACCGATATGCTGATTGTGATGCTCGTCTCCACACGGAACAAGGATACTACTTTTTATTTAATGGTACAGCGACCAACGTTTTGTCACCCCCATTTCCCCGCCGAATTGCTATAGGGACTCTAGTCCCTACCACAGTTCCCTGTCCTTCGGCGTGGAACCTGCATAATCAGTTAGCCCGCCGGGCAGTCTCTGCTGAATTTTGCGAGAACTGGAAAAAACCTCAGGTTCTTGCACCCAACCGGGGCCACTCAGCCGGGTGGGGCATTTTGAGCGTATTGACACTGGGAGGTGTGGGGGTTCCTTGGCTGTCAGTGATCGGAATTATTTTATTTGCGGCCTTACCATCTTGGGAAATGAAACCTTGGGAGCCCTCGGGGCAATAACTAAGGAGTTGTCTCAGCTACGGTTGTTTGCAATGCAGAACCGGTATGCTCTTGACTATCTTCTGGCCCGTGAGGGTGGGGTATGCGCCATAGTACAGGGCAAGTGTATCATGGGAGTTCAGGACTTGACCGCTAACATCACTAAATTTATGGATCGCATACGGGATCACCTGGACGGAATGCAGGATCCTGGCGCTTGGGGTAACTGGGGATTTGGA
This sequence comes from Scyliorhinus torazame, assembly GCF_047496885.1. Classification (NCBI taxonomy): domain Eukaryota; kingdom Metazoa; phylum Chordata; class Chondrichthyes; order Carcharhiniformes; family Scyliorhinidae; genus Scyliorhinus; species Scyliorhinus torazame. Next base: position 91,197,093 of record NC_092715.1, on the reverse strand, counting down.
GGATGGAAGGACTGGTTGATAAATATGGCCATGTATCTAGTGGTAGCTATCGGCTGCATCTTTGTGGGCCTGGCCATCCTTAAATGTGTGATGGGTAGAATGCGGGGTGCACTGGATCAGATCACCGCCCCAATCACCAAAAAAAAAAATTTAACTGTTAAAATCCATGAGGGTGAGGCAGATGAAGGGGGGCTAAGACAGGAATTGGAAATGCAGCGACGGATCTTTTTAGATGAGGAACCGTAGCTATGGATTGGATAGTTCGGTTATCATGGAATGATAAAAGGAGGGAATGACGAATGTGATATAAAATAGTTACTTTAGAGATACTAGTTAATGTAATGTAGAAATAAGCCACTTTGATTCTGGCAGTTAGGGACAAAGGGATTTGAGACCGCATGGAAAAAGCAGGAAGAGGTGTGTCTATGAGAGTGATGCTGCATTGATAGGGGCCAGAGAAAGGGATTGGAAGTGAGCCAATCAGAATAGATCAAACAGGTCAGGAGGGACATAGGCTGACCTATGGGCGTCGAGTATGTGAAAGTTGATACCATTTGAATTGATTTTGCAGAGATCCTTTTGTCTCTTTGTTCAGTCGCTTTCTGGAGTGTAGGAGACTGGATGTCTCTTATGTTTCTGTAAGATGAATTAAGCTTGCAAGCTAAATAAATAACTTCTTTTTACGTGCGAATCCATCTCAACTTTTATTGAGGCCAGACTGACAGAGAAAGAAATTTGGGAATCAACAAAAGCTGATCTGGCAAGGTGGGATGGTCTCCCTCTATCACTGGTGGGTCGGGTACAGGCGGTTAAAATGAACATGTTGCCGCAATTTCTGTTTATTTTCCAATGTCTGCTGATTTCCTGCCAAAGGCCTTTTTTAGAGAGATTGAATGGATGATTACCTCATTCACATGGGGAGGGAAGGTGGCCCAAATTAGAAAGGTGCTACTGCAGATAGGAAGGCAGGCAGGGAGTTTGGGTCTTCTGAACCTGATGTATTATTACTGGGTTGCGAATGTGGAGAAGGTACGGAGCTGGGTCTGAGGGGTTGACTCCCAGGGGGTCAGAATGGAGGAGAGTTTGTGTAGGGAGTCGAAATTGAAGGTGCTAGCAACAGCGCCGCTCCCGACGGCCCCGGGGAAATATTTAGATCTCTAAAGTGGTGCACATGAAACTGGAACCGGGCCCTCGGGAGGCCATATTCAGGGTGTCAGACCAGCCGGGGTTGGAAACGGGTGCAGAGGCAGATGTTGTAGCCTTTGCCTTGTTGGTCGCCCGAAGGCAGATCCTGTTGGGGTGGAGATCAACCTCTCCACCCTGTGCCCTGCCGTGGCGGGGGGCCTGCTGGAAGCCTTGACTCTTGAGAAGGTCAAATTTGAACGGAGGGGAAGGATGGAGGTGTCATAATATACACCAGTATATCATAGTGCAGACACACACACTGATGGACACACAGCAAGACCAATCAACACACACAACACTGCAGCCAATCACCAGTTAGAGCACACTCACTATATAGACAGAGGGCATCAGAGTTCCCGCTCATTCGGGATGCAGCCTCTCAGAAGGACAGAGCTTACAGCGTACAGCACAGATCCTCACCAAGTGCTGAGTGCATAGACTGGTTCGGACAGGCATAGGTCTTTAGTTTAATCTAACATCGTGTTAACCCACAGTGAAAGTATGTTCAACAGTTTCTAACTTAATAAAATAGTGTTGCACTATTTTAAGTGTTGGTGGCCTGTATGTGTTCCACGGATCCAGAACACCCAACACATCATGATACCAGGAGTTGAAGGATATTAGAACTTCTTAGACCTACCTGCAAGTGATCTGCCTTCCACCAGCATACAGTCATCCTGCAAAATGGACAGCGTCCACCCGCCGCCGCCGCTCCGCATCATCGGTAACCTAGGGGCCAACTGGAAGATATTCAAACGTTTCCAGCTCTACCTTGAAGCCACAGACCAGGAAGCTGCCTCAGACACCAGGAAGATCGCTCTCTTCCTATCCACGGTCGGGGAACATGCCATCCACATTTTCAATTCTCTCACCTTTGCTGATGGTGAAGATAAATCAAAATTCAAGACGGTCCTCCTTAAGCTTGACAGTCACTGCGACATTGAGGTGAATGAAAGTTTCGAGCGCAATGTATTCCAACAGCATTTGCAGGGTAAGGATGAACCTTTCCAGTCCTTTCTCACCCACCTCCACATCCTTGCGCAGTCCTGTAATTACGGGCCCAGCTATTAGATTATAATGGCAATGCCATTGCTGCCAGCGGCTCATGCCAACTTGAAGTGACGCACAGGTCACGCAAAGCCATCCTTCCCTTTGAAATCGTGGGCTCCTCGAAAGCCTCCCTGCTTGGTGCACAGGCATACAAGCTGTTGAACTTAGTTCAGAGATTTCACTCTCTCTCTCCTGCTGACGCATCTGCCTTTCAGGACACTGACTTCAGGGCGCAGCTCGATGCCATTATCAACCAGTACCACGACGTCTTCGAGGGCACGCTCCCGTACGCCTACAAGATTTTATTAAAACCGAATGCCACGCCTATGGTGCACGCACCTCGCAGGGTCCCAGCACCCCTCAAGGACCGCCTCAAGCAGCAGCTGCAGGACCTCCAGAACCAAGGAGTGATTTCCAAAGTCACGGAACCGACCGACTGGGTCAGTTCCATGGTATGTGTAAAAAAGCCTTCCGGCGAATTGAGAATTTGCATTGATCCCAAGGATCTAAATCGCAATATTTTGAGAGAGCACTATCCAATTCCCAAGCGCGAAGAGCTCACATGTGAGATGGCTCGCACCAAGCTCTTTACCAAACTCGACGCTTCAAAAGGATTCTGGCAAGTCCAGCTCGATAAATCCAGCAGAAAACTCTGCACGTTTAACACCCCCTTTGGAAGATATTGTTACAACAGCATGCCGTTTGGGATCATCTCTGCATCAGAAGTGTTCCATAGGATTATGGAACAAATGATGGAAGGTATTGAAGGTGTTCGCGTCTATGTCGATGACATAATCATTTGGTCCACCACCCCGCAGGAGCATGTTAGTCGCCTCCAGCGCGTATTCAGATGTATACATGAGCATGGCCTCTGCCTCAACAGGGCCAAATGCTCTTTTGGTCAGACAGAACTTAAGTTCCTCGGGGACGACATCTCCCAATTGGGTGTGCAGCCGGATGCGGACAAGGTAGCTGCCATCACAGCTATGAAAACACCAGAGGACAAGAAGGCGGTCCTCCGATTTCTGGGCATGGTCAATTTCTTAGGGAAATTCATCCCTAACCTCCCTTATCATACCACAGCTCTCAGGAACCTGGTCAGGAAGACGACAGACTTTCAATGGCTCCCTGCCCATGAGCGCGAATGGAGAGAACTCAAGGCAAAACTGACCACGGCCCCAGTCTTAGCTTTCTTTGATCCAGCAAAGGAGACCAAAATTTCGACCGATGCCAGTGAATCTGGCATTGGGGCAGTGCTCCTTCAACGTGATGAGGCCTCATCATGGGCGCCCGTTGCATATGCGTCACGTGCAATGACCCCCACGGAACAGCGCTATGCGCAGATAGAAAAGGAGTGCCTGGGCCTTCTGACCGGTGTGGTTAAGTTTCACGATTATGTCTACGGACTTCCTCAATTCATCGTCGAGACCGACCATCACCCGCTGGTCAATGTAATACAGAAAGACTTGAACGACATGCGCCTCGCCTCCAGCGTATTCTTCTCAAGCTCCGGCGATATAACTTCCAGCTGGTATACACCCCAGGCAAGGACCTCATCATTGCTGACGCTCTCTCCAGGGCAGTCAACACTCCATGTGACCCAGCGGGATTTGTCTGCCATGTTGACGCCCATGTGGCATTCGCGGCCTCCAATCTACCTGCCTCGGATGAACGCCTCGTCCAAATTCGCCGCGAGACGGCGGCTGACCCTTTGCTACAGCGTGTCATGCGCCACCTAACAGACGGGTGGCTCAAGGGCCAATGCCCTTAATTCTATAATGTCAGAGATGATCTGGTGGTACTAGACGGGGTTCTTCTAAAACTGGACCACATTGTCATCCCGCATAGCATGCGTCAGCTTGTCCTGGAACAACTACACGAGGACCACCTTGGCGTGGAAAAATGCCGCCGACGGGCCCGAGAGACAGTGTACTGGCCCGGCATTAATGAGGACATAGCCAACACAGTGCTCAACTGCCCCACTTGTCAGCGCTTCCAGCCGGCCCAACCACGTGAGACCCTGCAGCCCCATGAGTTGGTCACGTCACCATGGACCAAGGTGGGCATCGACCTGTCCAACCACTGGGTAGAGACCATGTCCTGATCGTGGACTACTTTTTGAATTACCCGGAGGTGATACGGTTGCACGACCTCACCTCGCCTGCAGTCATTCGTGCATGTAAAGAAACCGTTGCTCGACATGGCATCCCGCTCACGGTTATGTCGGACAATGGCCCCTGCTTCGTCAGCCAAGAATGGTCCAACTTTGCCAGGCGGCACAATTTTGCCCATGTGACATCCAGTCCCCTGTACTCCCAATCCAACGGCAAAGCGGAGAAGGGAGTACATATCGTCAAATGGCTCCTATGCAAAGCTGCCGATGCTGGGTCCGATTTCTACCTCGCCTTGCTGGCCTATCGCTCCGCCCCACTGTCCACTGGCCTGTCGCCAGCCCAGTTACTCATGAGTCGCACCGAGGACGACGGTGCCATCCATCCACGTCCCAGACCTCGTTCCGGTCCTTCGCCGGATGCAGCTGTCTCGTGCACAGCACAAGGCGGCTCATGACTCCCGTGCAGCGGATCTCCCTGCTCTGGCTCCAGATGACAACATCCGCGTCCATCTTCCGGATGGTAGCTGGTCTGCAATCGCTGTTGTACTTCGGCAGGTGGCGCCCCGCTTGTTCCTGGTTCGTCTACCGGATGGCTCTATTCTGCGCCGCAATCGACTCGCCCTTCGTGTCGTTCCACGCTCGCCACGTGATCCTCCAGTGTCGCCTCGCCCTCCTGCTGACCCTGCCACGGACTATGCAGAGCTCCCTGTCACTCTGCCTCCCCCTGACTTTGACGCAGTCCAGCCCGCTCCTGAACCGGCAGCTCTCGACCCACCCTTGAGGCGGTCAACCAGAATTCGTCGCCCACCTCAGAGACTAAATTTATGAACTATTCGAATTTATGGACTCTCTGAATTGTTTCGTTTACCTGGTTTGTATATAGTGTTGATCTCGTTACTCTTGTTGCATACTGCTTCTCTGCACCAGACACCTTCCCATGTAAATAGCTTTGTTCTCATTTTCGTTGTCCTGTAAATATGTCTTCGCACCCCACACGTAGTTAGGAACATTCTCACCATTATCTATTGCCACACACATACATTTTTTTATAAAAGGGGGATATCATAATATACACCAGTATATCATGGTGCAGACACACACACTGATGGACACACAGCAAGACCAATCAACTCACACAACACCGCAGCCAATCACGTTAGAGCACACTCACTACATAGAAAGACGGCATCAGAGTTCCCGCTCATTTGGGATGCAGCCTCTCAGTAGGACCGAGCTTACAGCACAGTTCTTCACCATGTGCTGAGTGCATAGACTGGTTAGGACAGGCATAGGTCTTTAGTTTAATCTAACATTGTGTTCAAGTTTCTAACTTAATAAAATAGTATTGTACTATTTTGAGTGTTGGTGGCCTGTATGTGTTCCACGGATCCCGAGCACCCAACACATCAGGAGGTATTCTACAATTCATGGGCGTTATTCGTTATGGGGGGGGGGGGGGGGGGGGGTTAGGAGGAGGGGGACTGGATGTGTTAATGGTGACTATGAGTGATTCCTTTTTGTTATTTGTTTATGTTAACTTGCGGGCTGTTATTTGGGGGTTTGGTGGGAGGATGGGATTGTTGTTATTGATATGGGGATTGACATTGCGTTCGTTACTGATTATTTCTTGATGGTGGGTGTAAATTTGGGAGAAAATGTGAAGAGAATAAAAGTATTTTTCAAAAAACATAAATTGTAAAAACAATTGAGCAAGATTAAGGAAAATGATTAAAACTGGATTTAACAGAAAATGATCAGATTTGTTCTTCCATTCAGGTAACCAAAGTTGCAATTGAAATAGTATCCCATTTCATTAGAATATAATTTAAAAAGGGGAGATTATACTACTTTATGGCTAGCTGGATAATTAATTGGCTTTTGTCTGGTTCAAAACATAATAGTTCGCAATATTATTTTAGAAATGCCCAGTATGGACCCTTACGGTTTTGAGTTAATTTTATTTTGGGAATTCAGGTGAAGAAAACAAATAAATTACCAATAATAATTCCATTAGTGTTTTGTAAGGTAATGATTTCAAGTCAGCAGTAAATCTATTTTTCTTTCTTATTTCGTCAGCAATAGCCCTGTTTGTGAATAGATGGAGCTCGTCAAGCCCACCTTCAAGTTTAATCGCAGATACGTCTCGACAATGAGAGTCCGTGTTTGGTCTGCACCACCGCTGCAGCTTTGGATGGTCCTGGTGACCCATTGATGTTGGGTGGCTGCAGAGGCCTTGGCTAGACCAGAGACAGTTTAAATGAGCCCCCTGTGGCCATGGGACATGCAGCAAGGTCAAGATGAGGAAATGGTTTCAGGTGGATGTTTTCCCCTACAAAAGGTTCTCAGCTTTCCTCCTCAGCATGGTGGTTTAACCATATGGGGTGGTGTGAAGGCCTACTGCTGCTCGTTGAGGTCATTGACTAGGCGCAGGCTTGGGTTGGAATACACCTTCTCCAGTAGCTTTCCTATTGCAATTAACCTGGTGATGTAGTGGGGTGGAGCATTGGGGGGGGGATCAATGTGTTCAACAATCATGAAGCTCAACACCATGCAAAAAATAGACCATTCTCAATTGGCAACCCATCCATCACCTTAAACATTCATTCCCTCCACCACTTGCGCACAATTTACAAGATGCACTGGAAGAACTTGCCAAGGCTTCTTTGACAGCACCCACTAAAGCCATGACCTCCACTACCTAGATTAGAAGGATGACAATGTAGATGTATGGTAACACCTCCTCCTCCTAGTTTTCCTCAAAATCTCACACACTATTTTTCTGATGTTGAAACAGTGTCATTCCTCCATCATCAGTGGGCCAAAATCCTGGAACTCCCTACCTCGTGGAATCATCTTCACCGCATGTACTGTAATGGTTCAAGAAAGCAGCTCAACATCCACTTCTTGAGGCCAATTAAGGACAGGTAATAATTGCCAGCCTTGCCAGTTATGCTTAAGTGAATGAATACATTTAAAAAAGGAATAAAACCTCCTATTTCTTGCTGAATTCATTCTGGGTTTTTGTTTCTGCATGACAATTATATATCTTGGGTTGGGGAGGTGATGGGGAAGATTGTATTCAATAGCAAACTTGAAGGGTATGGGAAAGAGCAGGGGAGAGGGGCTGGTTGGATGGTTCTTACAAAGAGACATTCGGATGAATGAGTCCATTCTGTGTTATAAACTTTGATGACCAGGTAACAGATGTAAAAATGTGCTTTTCTCTGCTGTTGTGTCAATCTGAATGGTAAATTTCTGACAAAATGAAAAAAAAAGGAAATTTCACTGAACAACAAAATGATTGAGAATGTTGATATCCAAATACTTTATTAAAGCAATACTTTAAGGCATTAAGAATATTACAGTGGTATGTTAAATTTACATCAAAACAAAAATCATAGTAGAAAGTGGATTCTCAAAATAAATAATTAAAAGATTTGCAGAAATTTCAAACATTTGGCAAACTTTATTGCAAATACCAATCATTTATTCTGCACATAGAATTATGCATGAACTGAAGAAAATCAAATGCAAATCAGCTAGGGCACACCAACTTTCTTTGAGCAACAAAACCCATTTAAAAAAATTACAGCAAAATAATACTGCATTTTTATTTTCAAGTAATTAGTTTATTAATAATCTGTCAGAGTAATTCCACTCCATCCAGTCAGACCACTATTTTCCTTTTAGAAAGTTGTTCATGTGCTCCATGGCTATGTAGAAGAGGGCAGTAGGTTGACTGAAATATATTCTCTTATATTCCAAAATATTGTACCTGATGCCAAATAATAAGCAGGAGTTCAAAGGTCATCCTGAAAACCTTATTAGCGGTAAGTTACAGCTTATGATTAAATTCAGAATGGAAAAGGGAAAGGAAAAATCAAGACATATTTAGCTTCAGCAGAAAGTTCTCTCAGGGTATGACCAGAATTTATTTCTCACCCAATGCATCTGAAACAGATTATTTGCTGATTGACCTTATTTGACATTTTGGGGACCTTGCGGGATTTATCTACAAAATAACAGTGATCACACTTCAGAAGTAATTCATCATCTGAAATGTTTTGCAGTGCCCTGAGGATGTGAAAGACACACACGGTCTTTTCTGGACAGCAAGATTCTGTGGATATGATTTCAGCAAGGCTTTTAATCAAGTTATTACCCTTACAAGGCGTGGGGCAGGAGGAAAGTGGAATGAATATTGCTGAAATCTGAGAAAATAAATAATGGTTGTGAATAAAGGTTCAACAACAATACGAGGGGTCACAAAACAGTCTCGGACATAAATAGGGAAGTAGGGCTTGAAAGGTGGGTAATAAAACTAAAACACTTGGCAACAGGAGAAGAATTGGTCATTTTGATGGACAGCTCACTGAACCAACACAACAGTACAACAGCAGTAGGTAAAGCTAAATGAATGTTAGTATGAATATCCCAAGAGGTGCTGATGAGGCACTCAGACATCCACACTTTCTGTATGGTGTACAATTTTGGTTGCCACACCCTAGTAAAGATACCCAGTACTTTATGGAGAGTGTGGTAAATATATGGTATGTGCAGGGGCCACTGGAAATATTTGATAGGGGAACTAGATATCTATCTGCCAGAATGGAGAGTTAAGAGGCATTAGAATTTGGGGACCAGAAAAGGTGGATTGCAGATCTATCCTGTACTTTCTTAAATTCATATTAACATATTAGTGTATTTGAAAACAATCAAATCTGTTCTGATGATTCAGTGCTGCTTGGACTCCTTTAAATTACCACAGCTCAGAGCGTAGCATCATACGTACATTCCTGGCCAAATTGGACTGCCTCTTTCTTTAAAAAATGTTACCAAGCAGTTTACTATTGCTGTTATCACCTCTGGTGCAATACATAAACAACTACAATGAAAAGGTGATACAAATCTGGAATTTGAAGTACCCAAGAACATTTACTTGCGCAGTGCAGTGTAATTTTAAGAGGTAGGTTACATGCCTGGGCAATGGAGGCAAGTGGTTTCTGTAAACATGATTGCATTTCTTTATGATAATCACAAATCGATAACGGTTTATAAGCCTACTGAAAGCAGCTGAAGCACTCCGAAATGTTCAGTCAGCATGAATCAGATTAATTCCAATCTATTGCTTCGACCACTTATTTATGCTAGTTCAGGTCAGAACCAGCAAAGAGAACTGACATATTCTCAAAGATGCAATAAAGCAGTCTACTTTCGCTGACAAGATTTTAGGGTGCACAACAAACACCAGTGATCAATGCCAATAACCATTATCAGAAAGTGTTAACATCCAAATTAACACCAAGGAAGATATTTTGACATGTTCCTCTTTCTCCTCCTACAAGATTTGCATAAATATATAGTAGTACATGAACGCTAGTGCAACCACCAACCCAAGTGCATTTAAAATAAGATATCTTTCAATGAACCAGTCCAAAATGACCAGCACTAGTGTATGCTTATTGAGGCTTCGGTGGAACCCATTTATCTTCATTGTAAACAATATTTCATATCTGGATTCCTTTGCATGTGCAAAACAAAATCCTGCAGTCACCTGAGGAAAGTTAAAATAATCCTGCTAGAATGTTGAATACTTTCAGTATACATTAATTGCATATGATGTCAGGCACTGCTAGTATGTAGCTTCATCGATATTATCGTCACTGACTCCGTAGTCATCTCCATCTTCAAAGTATGATGCAATGTAGTCATTTTCCTAAAAGCAAAGAAAATGATTTTTCAGAATCATAATTACAAAATGCATACTAACCTTGCAGAAAGCACCAGCAGGAAATGCATACCTTGCTATCAAGAATGTAAAGTTTCCAATAATAAAATAATTTTACATGTGATAGTCAGGCAATTACTTATTATTTTGTATTTTTGGAGGAGTACTGAACAATATAGATGGACACTTTTTTTAATCAGCAGTACCAATGCAGTACATAAGTATTACCAAGTCATCAAGTTGCTGTGTAGCCATCTGGGATGGACACGTCCAGATTACAAAATGGACACTTGCAAAGAATGCAGGGAAAAATGGACAATACTGAAAAACAAGCAGGTGCAAGATCTGTCTGTTGATTAGAGCTTTGGCTCTCAGACAGGACAGAAACTGCTAAGCCATCTACATACTAATGAACCATCTCCAGGGACAAAAGGGAAACATTTGGATAAACAATGTTAAGGCAGACACCCCGGCGCCAGAGCAGACTCAAACAAAGCAAACCAACGGCCACCTTGGACACGCTCAGCAACCAGGGAACCCACCCCTCTATTGGAGGGAGATCGATAAGAATGATTGGGAAAGGCCCAATTAATTGAGGCCAAGTTCAAGGCCCGCCCAAAAGCGCGCAAAGCCATTTCAGGTTTAAAAAGTATTCCCCAAGAGAGAATCTTTCTTCTTTGGCCTAGGCTCTCAGCGAAGAGAGACCAGCCTAGCAGCTATGCCAGACCAGGTAAGTTCCAAGTCAACGCACGCAACGAGATAGACGCTCCTAGTTGCTATCCTGTAAACAGCTCAACCCAGCACCCTCAGAACCGAGCAACGGCCATTGTTCCTCTGACTGAGTGGGCACCCGAAGCTAAGTATAGGCTTTAGTAATAGTGATAGTTTACGCACGAGTAGATTTGACTGTGTGTAAATAAATGAGCATTGCTTTTGAACTTACTAACTGGTGTATCGAGTCTGTGATCAGTATTCGGTTCAGTACCTTGTGGTGGTGTCGAAAGATACCTGGCGACTCTTGAGCAAAAGTAATTAAACACCAAAGACAACACCAAAGAAAGCAACATTTACTGGCGACATCTGACGGGACTCGATTTAGAAGTGGCCTAACCACTCCGAGAGAACCCAAAATTTGAATTGAGAATCCCATTGGAAACAGCAAAAACCACAAGCGTAAGAACAGTACTGATCAAGCCTCGGAGATTCGGAAGTGTGTTAATGCATGCGTACTAACAGGGATACAAGGTAAACCTGAGGGATTTGTTGCGTAAAACTGTCGGGAGTTTTGTAGGCCGGAAATTAGCGTAAGCCATAACCGTGTTTACATCACCACTTTATCACCCCCTGTTCCAAATTCAGTAGAGAACCTAGTTAGAGAAAATGGCAATGAAGGAAATGGAACGCCTTATGAACCCCCAGGAATTCGAGGTCGCAGCGACCAGTAGAGTAGAACAGTGTCCCGTTTGGGAAGATGAGATCAGGAAATATCTCAAAGGGAAAGGATGGCCCCTTTGGAGTGAATTCTGTGCTAATGAGGAAACAGGTCCCGGGAGTAGAGGACATACTTGGTGGGAGAACCTGTCAAAGATACACAAGAAGAGCTTAGGGAAAGCTCACAAGCCGATGGCAATAGTGTTCTGTTTGGCACAATTGCGAGGCACAGAGGAGGTCGTTAGGACACTCCGTAGAGAGATAGAGGAGAGAGACAGAAGCAGTGAGATAGACGTGAGTGAGGTAGAGAAGGAGAATAGAGATTTAAAAGAGCAGTTAGCAGCAAGGGACAGAGAGGTGGATGATGCCGAGGACACATCAGTCTTGTCTCGCGCATTTGAACAGTTTTCAGACGCAATATGATAAGGCCTACCAGGACACGCAACGTGTGGTCTTGGTAAGACAGAGACAGAACAGCAAGTGGAGAAATTGCAGAAACAGTGCAATGATCTGAAAGCAGCCCTCCGAGCACTCATACTTCCATGACGGAACAAAGGCAGAGCTCAGTAGATCACGCAAAGTGCCGGAAGCAAATTGCAGAATTATAATCTCTGCTATCCGTTCAAAATGGGTTTCAAAGCACATTTGGACCACAGTTAGATCAAGAAAACGGCCCCGACTGGCAGGAATTGAGCGAGACTGCCCATAGATACGTACATGGGATATGTACGCAGGAAAAACCCCAGAAAAGGAAAGCTCCCCAACCCCCAACCGAACAGGCAGAACACACCGCCATGAATCCTGTGACCACACAACGCAGGGCCGCAGGAGAACCAGATTTCCTTTACACAACCCCGTTAACCGTGACCCAATTACGGGACGCGTGTAGAAAAATTACACCGTTCCTTCCCACATCAGACCCCCACCAATTTTTCGCGCTAGTCAAACAACAGGCTATCACGTATGGCCTGGACAAAAAGGAGCAAGTGAAGCTCACAGTTTTAAGCCTCAACCCTTCAGTCGTGGCAGCCCTTCCCGACCCACAGTATGTTGGAGGAGGCACACTCCAAGAGATGCACACAGCGATCCTTGATGCGATCGGCTTTAACAAGAGGAGACCCCGTAGAAGGCCTAAATAATTGTAGGCAAAAGAAAACAGAACACCCCACAGCGTTTGCTGGACACTTGTGGATACACCTCACAGCAGTTTTCGGAGAGTTAGCCCGTGCCCATTTGTCCCCAGATAATATGGCCAAATGGTCCCGAATTCTAGTCTCCCACGCCACAGAAGCAGGACGAAAAGCTTGCGCAAATTATGACCCCTCAGATGAGGCCCACAATGAAAAATGGGTTTTGAAGAGATTGTCCCGCGCTTGGGAGCAATCAATTGCAGGCAAAACCGCATTTATAACACCCGATGAAGAGCAGGCAGAGATGAACCCAGTTAAAGCGCACCAGAACCCCGCATGGTTAAATGAGGGCAGGAACAGCCCACCCCAGCCCAAAGCTCAGGAATGTTACAACTATGGACAGCTAGGACACTTTGCACGAGAGTGCAACGTGTCCCAAAAGCAGCAGAGAAGCCAACAGACATGCACCCTAAACAGGAATAGGGCAAAGCCGATCCATAGCGTTAGCGCCCGTTCAGAGAATGCAGACATGAACGGCACCGACTGACTGTGTTCGGGCTCCCCAACTTGGGTCTGCGAAACCCTTTGGGACAAGTCTGGTGGACTGGTAGTGGCAGGCAAAGTTCGGGGACAACCCGTAGAATTTCTTTGGGACACAGGAGGGTCCCGCACCACACTCAATTCCTCCATGATGTTCCAGTGAGACACGTGGCCCACAACAGACAACATCACACTCAGAGGTTTTATAGGCCATTTACAACAGGGACACATCACAGCCCCTGTAGCAATACAAATAGGGAACATCACAACTAAACACCCCGTAGTTTTGGTTGATCTGCCCCAGACAGCAGAACATATCCTTGGGATCGATTTTTCGGTCATCACAATTGGAGAGTACGTAAACAGGATTAGCTCAGTAGGAGACCTCTGGTTCGACCCTCGAGCCATTAGCGCAGACAAACAGGTTAGGGCAGTCCTGTAGGAACATAAATTAAGAGACAACACCAAAGAGAGCAACAGCTGAAAATAGTAACTACCACACCTCTTCACATTCTTCCTCATTATATTCTTCATCCACAGCTTCCTCCTCCTCATCACTTTTTCCTTTCTCCTTCTCTTCAGTTTCTTCGTCAGATTTATTTTCCGTGTCTTTCTTCTCCAGAACCTATAGAAAAACAATTATCTTCAATTCATGAAAATTGGAAATAGCTTTAACTTACTTTAATAGCTAAAACAGCTAATCCAAAGAAGTAACAATAGGAGCCTGAAGACAATGAACAAAGAACAAAGAAATGTACAGCACAGGAACAGGCCCTTCGGCCCTCCAAGCCCGCGCCGACCATACTGCCCGACTAAACTACAATCTTCTACACTTCCTGGGTCCGTATCCCTCTATTCCCATCCTATTCATATATTTGTCAAGATGCCCCTTAAATGTCCCTATCGTCCCTGCTTCCACTACCTCCTCCGGTAGCGAGTTCCAGACACCCACTACCCTCTGCGTAAAAAACTTGCCTCGTACATCTACTCTAAACCTTGCCCCTCTCACCTTAAACCTATGCCCCCTAGTAATTGACCCCTCTACGGGGAAAAGCCTCTGACTATCCACTCTGTCTATGCCCCTCATAATTTTGTAGACCTCTATCAGGTCGCCCCTCAACCTCCTTCGTTCCAGAGAGAACAAACCGAGTTTATTCAATCGCTCCTCATAGCTTATGCCCTCCATACCAGGCAACATTCTGGTAAATCTTTTCTGCACCCTCTCTAAAGCCTCCACATCCTTCTGGTAGTGTGGCGACCAGAATTGAACACTATACTCCAAGTGTGGCCTAACTAAGGTTCTATACAGCTGCAACATGACTTGCCAATTCTTATACTCAATGCCCCGGCCAATGAAGGCAAGCATGCCGTATGCCTTCTTGACTACCTTCTCCACCTGTGTTGCCCCTTTCAATGACCTGTGGACCTGTACTCCTAGATCTCTTTGACTTTCAATACTCTTGAGGGTTCTACCATTCACTGTATATTCCCTACCTGCATTAGCCCTTCCAAAATGCATTACCTCACATTTGTCCGGATTAAACTCCATCTGCCATCTCTCCGCCCAAGTCTCCAGACAATCTAAATCCTGCTGTATCCTCAGACAGTCCTCATCGCTATCCGCAATTCCACCAACCTTTGTGTCGTCTGCAAACTTACTAATCAGACCAGTTACATTTTCCTCCAAATCATTTATATATACTACAAACAGCAAAGGTCCCAGCACTGATCCCTGTGGAACACCACTGGTCACAGCCCTCCAATTAGAAAAGCATCCCTCCATTGCTACCCTCTGCCTTCTATGGCCTAGCCAGTTCTGAATCCACCTTGCCAATGACTTTGATCTTCCCATTATTTAATTGAAATGAATGAAATGAAAATCCCTTATTGTCACAAGTAGGCTTCAAATGAAGTTACTGTGAAAAGCCCCTAGTCGCCACATTCCGGCGCCTGTTCGGGGAGGCTGGTATGGGAATTGCACCGTGCTGCTGGCCTGCCTTTGTCTGTTTCAAAGCCAGCGATTTAATTCTGTGCTAAACCAGCCCCTTGGAGGAACCTTTTGCTCGTTCAGTACTTTACAAGTAGACTGACAATTTAGAAAGGTTGAAAGAGGTGGCAATGAGGTATAGCTGGGTATCATCGGCTTACATGTCAAAACTGGTGCAGTGTTTTTGGATAATATCACCAAGGGCAGTATGTGTATGAGAAATAGGAGGAGGCCAAGGATAGATCCTTGGGAGGAATCAACGGTAACTGTGCAGCAATGGGAAGATAAGCCATTGCAAGTGATTCTCTAGTGATGATACGATCAAGAAGAATATGAAAACAGGCTAGTGCATTCCCCACCAAGGGTAGTAGAGAAGCATTGGAGGAAGATGGTCAAAGGCTGCAGACCGTTTCAAAAGGAGCAGAAAGGATAGACTACATTTGTCACAGTGACACAGGATGTTATTTGTAACTTTGATGAAAGCAATTTCAGGGCCGTGGCAGAGGTAATTGCAAAGATCATTGTTTAAAATAATGTTGAATTAAATTATTACTGGTATACTCCAGATTACTGAATTGGTAGTATGAATGAAATCAAGACACAATGGGCACGATTTAATGGAAAAAGAACAGAGTCCCATTTTGGGTGCGTTTAGCAGGGTATTTCCCGACACTAGCAGCGCCGAGAATGACCCCGCTATTAAACAGGACTGTTTCTTTTTTGGGTCTCAGCGAGGAACTGCCTCAGCGAGGAACCCCCCCTCATGGCCTCTTGATGCATACCCCATGCCCCAACTTACAAATTTGGGGGTCCTCGAGCCCCCGCGCCCTACCTCATAAGGGCAGGGCAGCCTTGGGCCTGATCTCCAGCATGAGAAACCTGGCACATGGGAACCTTGGCACTGCCAGCCTAGCACCCTGACAGTGCCCATGCCAGGTTGGCAGTACCACCTGGGCACCCTGGCAGTGCTCAGGTGGCACCGGGAGTGCCAGGGTACACCCTGGCCCAGAACCCGACCACCCGGTAGCCTCCGATTGCCTGGGAGAACACCCAAGTGCCGTTACACCTGGTGCACGTTTGTGGAAACCATAACTAAATGGTGCCCGGCAGGGTCTCGGAGGCGAAGCCGTTTGACACCGCGCTATGGGTAACTCCGGCATAGACATATTTACGTGAGACTAACTTCTCACTTGAATATGCAAATCTGCAAACTGCCTATTGAGGGGGATCCAGGTCGTAATGCCTCGTGAGATCTCGTTAGACCTTGCGTGGCGTATCGAGCTTCATAAATCTCGTAAGAAGGCTCTCGTGTGATTTAATGGCCTCGATACGCCACCGAGTCGGGCACGACGAGGTTGACAGATCGCACCCAACATTTAAGTCACACACTAGCTACTAAAATGAACAAATAGCTCTTCTGCTTCTCACCTCCAGTTTCTGTATTACATCTTCATTAGATTTATTAACTACAGCTTTAGGCTTTTTCATTTTAGAGACCAATGGTACCTTCATACTAGTTTCTGCAAAAAAATAAAATAATGGAATAGAGAAAGCAATATTTAGCTGTTTGTTCTGCAAGATTTACTATTTCTATAATGATAATTGTATCAATGTTGCATTGTTATCTGACCAAAAGTAATTTTTAAAAACTTGATTTGCTGTCAATCGTATCGCTGACTTAACTCGAAATACTGTTCATTTACTACACAATCATTTCATCATAGTTTACTCTAGTTATTAACATTTCCTCGCCAGCAGAAAAATATTTTATTTGCACAGGATAATAATTGATTCCCACAAATGAAATCAGCAAGTCTCAATGGTTGGATTTGAAATCCCATCTATGCATCTAAAATAGACAGGGTGATTCATGGGAAGTGATTGCCTGGATAACCCAGACCAAAAAGGTGGAGTACATTAGAGTGGGATATTAATAAAGGTCATTCTAATTTTCTTTTGTCATTTATATGGCATTTGCGAATAGCTGGAGGTTGAATTCCACCACACTTCAACTAAAATTATTATCCCAAGTGTAAGACACATGCATATGTAGGACACGGATTAAAGATTTTTTTCGGTTTGACACTTATTCTTATGTGGCATTACAAACATAATCAAAAAAGAATATCTGCACCCTTTAAATGACAGGAGCTCTTTTATTATTCTGTATTGTCTTGTAGCTCAAGTCTAGCTTTCTTAAGCACTGAATAAAAAGCAATCTTCTGCATCAAATTATCTTTTCTTTTTTAAATGTTGGTACAATAGATACTTTAAATATCATATCAATAAAACCCAAATGGTCCATTAATAAATGTGTTTCTGGACTTCCGGTGGCGGCTATGGGACTTCCGGTGGCGACTATGAGACTTCCCGTTGCTGCTATGCGACTTCCGGTTGCGGCTATGGGACTTCCGGTTGCGGCTATGGGACTTCCGGTGGCGGCTATGAAGGAGTAAGTCGCACATTTGGTGGCTCCCGCTCTGGTCGGACTTTTGGACCTTTTCCCCGATTTTCTACCGGACTTGAATTCTAAAACTGATGACAGAGGCAATTGTGTACTGAATTCCCATATCGGTGCATGGAGAGAAGGACTCGAAGTGCTCGTAAAGGCAGAAACAGAAAGACAGAGAAGGCTTGGGCAGAAGCTGCAGCAGGAGACAGCATGGCGGAGGACCGGACCTCTGGTTTGTCGACCCAGCGGTCAACGGAGCAGCTAATGCAAGTTATTCAGGAAGTGGGGTGCTAAGCAGCAACGGGACTGCTTGGACCCGATAAGAGAGTCAATTGAGCGGGTAGAGCTTAGATTGGAGACCAAGATCGGGCAATCCAGAAGGCGCTGGCTGAGCAGGAGGAACATCAAACTGCGGTGGAGTTGGAGGTGGGGATGCTGAGAGACCAGCAGAAGAAGCTCCTGGAGAAGGTGGAGGACCTAGAGAATAGGTCCCGCCGGCAGAACTTGAGAATCGTTGGGCTCCCGGAGGTGTCCAAAGGAGCGGACGCTGGGGCATACATCGCAGACATGTTTGAGAAGCTGCTGGGGGATGGGGCATTTTCCCAGCTCTTGGAGGTATACAGGGCTCACAGAGCACTCGTGAGGAGGCCACGAATGGGAGACCCCCCCCCCCCCGAGGGCAATGGTGGTGAGATTCCACAGGTACTTGGATAAGGAGCGCATTCTACAGTCGGCCAAGCAGACACTGAGCTGTAAGTGGGACAACAGTATCCTGCGGGTTTACCAAGACCCGAGTGTGGAGGTGGCCAGGAGAAGAGCAGGCTTGCACCAGATTAGGTCGATCCTTTTTAAGAAAAAGGTGAATTTCGGACTGTTGTATCCGGCCCGTCTCTGGGTCACTCAGGAGGAACGGCACTTTTATTTCAAGTCGCCTGAGGACGCGCTGGACTTCGCGAAAAGGAAAGGACTGGTGGTGGACTGAGAACTTTTGAACTTTGCTGCAACATTCATGGTTTTTTATTTTTCTGTTCTTTTTAAGAAAAAGTTTCTCGTTTTTCATTTTGTGTAAGCTGTTTGTAATGCCTTTTGCATTGATTTAGGACCAGCGGTAGAGCTGAATGAGTTAAGGTTTTCATTTGCACTGTTGGGGGATGGTGGTGTGCTTGTTTAGATCTTGGTGTTTTTCTGTTGGGCAATTGTGTGGGGATTGTTTGATGTTGGAGTATGTTTGTGTAGCGGGGGGGAAGAGGAAAGAGTGGAGGGAACAATTGGTGGGAGACTATCCGGCGCAAGGGATGGGGGCCAACAAGCTAGCAGGGCGGGCTAGCTCTCGGAAGCACAGTGGGGGGGGGGGGGGTGCATATGTTCGGTTTATTAACGGGGTTGGGCTACAGAGTGTTGTTACTAGGGGGGGGGGGGGGGGTAAATGTTCTGCTGACGAGGGAGGGACTTGGGCTAAGGGACAGAGAGGAGGTTGGGAGTGGAAGCTGCCTGAGGGCGGACCCAAAAAAGGGGATAGCTGATCGGCGGAGGGGGGGCAACGAGCCCCCCCAACTAGGCTGATCACCTGGAATGTTCGAGGGTTAAATGGGCCGGTCAACAGGGCACGTGTGTTCACACATCTTAGGGGACTGAAGGCGGATGTGGTAATGTTGCAGGAGACGTACCTTAGAGTAACTGACCAGATTAGATTCAGGAAAGGCTGGGTCAGTCAGGTCTTTCACTCAGGACTAGACTCAAAGACTAGAGGGGTTGCGATCCTGATCAATAAGCAGGTGGTGTTTGAGGCGGGTAGAATAGTCTTGGATATGGGAGGTCGGTACATTATGGTACATTGAGATGATGTAGAGTCTATAAAGAGGATGCTGGGGAAGATACCGGACCTGGACTCGCAAGGATGGTCATGGGAGGGGACTTCAACACAGTTATTGACCCTGGCTTGGACTGGTCAAGCTCGAAAACGGGCAGGGTGCCAGAAATGGCAAAGGAACTAAAAGGGTTCATGGAGCAGATGGGGGGGGGATCCATGGAGATTTGGGCAGCCGAGGATGAAGGAGTTCTCCTTCTACTCACACGTGCATAAAAAGTGTACTCCCGGATTGATTTCTTTATTTTGAGCAGGGGTGGTGGACACAGGGTACTCGGCGATCACAATTTCAGATCATGCTCCGCACTGGGTTGACCTGTAGGTTAGTAAAGACAGTAACCAGCACCCGCACTGGAGGTTAGATGTGAGATTTTTGGCTGACGAAGGGGTGTGCGAGCGGCTGAGGAAACGTATTCAGAACTACCTGCAGGTCAACGACACGGGGGAAATTTCAGCAGCTGGGAAGCACTGAAGGCAGTGGTCTGGGAAGCACTGAAGGCAGTGGTCAGAGGGGAGCTGATCGGGCCCACAGGGAGAAGATGGACAGGGCAGAGACGGACCGACTGGTAAAGGAGATACTACAGATCGATAGGAGATCCCAGAGGCAGGGCTTTTAAGGGAACGGCGGAGGCTACAGGCGGAGTTTGGCTTGTTAACCACAGGGAGGGTGGTGGAGCAGCTGAGAAAGACGAGGGGGGCGATCTATGAGCAAGGAGAATGCTTGCACAGCAGCTTAGAAAGAGTGAGGCAGCCAGGGAGATATGGAAAGTAAATGATGGAGATGGAAACCTGGTTGGAGATTCAGCAGGGGTGAATAATGTGTTTCGGGATTTCTACAGTAGGCTGTACACATCGGAACCCGCCACTGGGCCGGAGGGGGTGAGCCACTTCTTGGAGGGGCTGAATTTCCCAAAGGTGGACGGGGAGCTGGCAGAAGGGCTGGGGGCCCCGATCGGGTTGGAAGAGATAGTGGAGGGTGAAGGCCATGCATTCAGGTAAAGCCCCGGGGCCAGACGGGTACCCAGTGGAGTCTTATAAAATGTTCTCTGGGATATTGGGGCCGGTGTTGATGAGGATGTTCAATGAGGCAAGGGAAAGAGGGGTGCTGCCCCCGACGATGTCACAGGCCACAATTTTGCTGATTCTGAAGCGGGACAAGAACCCGGAGCTGTGTGGGTCCTACAGGTCGATATCCCTGTTGAATGTAGATGCCAAATTGCTGGCTAAAATTTTGCCGTCCAGGATTGAGGATTGTTTTCCAGACGTTATTGGGGAGGATCAGACGGGGTTTGTTAAGGGTAGGCAGTTGGTGGCCAATGTAATAAGGTTGTTAAATGTGCTCGTGATGCCGCCGGAAGGTAGGGAGGTGGTGTAGTGAGCGCAATGGATGCAGAAAAGGCTTTTGATCGGGTAGAATGTGATTATCTGTGGGAAGTACTGGGACGGTTCGGATTTGGGCGGAGCTTGATTGACTGGGTCAGGTTGCTATATCAGGCTCTTGTGGCAAGTGTACGGATGAATAGGACAACATCGGACTATTTTAGACTGCACCGGTGGACGAGACAGGCATGCCCCCTCTCCACGCTGCTGTTCGCGCTAACTATAGAGCCTTTGGCAATTGCTCGGAGAGCCTCAAGGCGCTGGTCCGGGGGGTGGGGGGGTGGAGCACAGAGTCTCGCTCTATGCAGCCGATCTGCTTCGGTATGTATCGGACCCAATAGAGGGGATGGAAGAAATCATGAGGATTCTAGGGGAATTTGGCCTGTTTTCTGAGTATAAGCCAAATACAAGATGTTTGCGGTCCAGGCGAGGGGACAGGAGTGGCGATTGGGGGAGCTGCCGTTTAGATAAGTAGGGGGAAGCTTTAGGTACCTAGGCATTCAAGTGGCACGGGAATGGAACCAGCTGCATAAATTAAATCTGGCCCGACTAGTAGACCAAATGAAGGACGATTTTCGGAGATGGGATGCGCTTCCGTTGCCACTGGCTGGGAGGGTGCAGACGGTCCTCCCGAGATTCCGGTTTGTATTTCAGGGTCTCCCCATCTTTATTCCGTGGTCCTCTTTTAAACGGGTCAACAAAGTGATCACTGGCTTCATTGAGCGGAGTCGGTGAGAGGGTGGGCTGGCGCTGCCAAATTTTAGTAACTATTACTGGGCGGCGAATATAGCCATGAACAGGAAGTGGGTGGTGGGGGAGGAGTCGGCATGGGAGCTTATGGAGGCGGCTTCATGCAAGGGCACTAGTCTGGGGGCGTTGGTAACTGCGCCTCTGCCATTCCCGCCAGCAAGGTACTCCACCAGCCCCATGGTGGTGGCGGCCCTGAGAGCCTGGGGGCAACGGAGGAGACATGTGGGAGCAGAGGGAGCATCGGTCTGGTCCCCAATCTGTAATAATCACCAGTTTGCCCCGGGAAGTATGGACGGGGGGGTTCCAGATATGGCGGAGAGCAGGGTTTGAGAGGATGGGGGATATGTTTATAGAGGGGAGCTTTCAGAGTATGAGGGCGCTGAAAGAGAAGTTTGGGTTGGCGAGGGGAAACTAATTCAGGTATCTGCAGGTGCGGGACTTCCTACGTAAACAGGTGTCAACCTTCCCGCTCCTACCGCTAAGGGGGATTCAGGGCAGGGTAGTTTCCAGAGGGTGGGTAGGAGAAGGGAGCGTCTCTGACATTTATGGGGTCGGAGGAGACGCAGACCGAGGCGCTGAAGCGCAAGTGGGAGGACGAGCAGGGAGGAGAGATAGAGGTTTGTCTATAAGCGGACGCATTGAGTAGAGTCAACACGTCCGCAACATGTGCCAGGCTCAGCCTGATACAATTCAAGGTCGTTCATCGGGCTCACATGACAGTGGCCCGGATGAGCAGATTCTTTGGGGTTGAGGACAGGTGCGCAAAATGTGCGGGAGGACCAGCGAACCATGTCCACATGTTCTGGACATGTCCGAAGCTTAGGGGATTTTGGCAGGGGTTTTCAGATCTCAGGTCCACGGTGTTAAAAACAAGGGTGGCACTGAGTCCAGAGGTGGCGATTTTCGGGGTGTCGGAAGACCCGGGAATCCAGGAGGAGAAAGAGGCAGACGTTCTAGCCTTTGCTTCCCTGGTAGCCCGGGGACGGATACCATTAGCTTGGAGGGACTCAAAGCCCCCGAAGTCGGAGACCTGGCTCTCAGACATGGATAACTTTCTCTGTTGGAGAAAATCAAGTTCGCCTTGAGAGGGTCACCGTTAGGGTTCGCCCGGAGGTGGCAACCGTTCGTCGACTTCTTCGCGGAAAATGAATCGTCAGCAGAAGGGGGGGAAGGTTAAGTTTAGCTTAGAGTAGGGGGTTAATAAAGGTGGGACCTGTAAGGAAGGGAGATGGCTTTTGCACTATGTTTATAGTTTCATGTACATTGTTTGTTTATTTTGTTGTTGTTACAATACCAAAAATACCTCAATAAAATGTTTATTTAAAAAAAAGTGTTTCGAATACAAATGGGGGTCTCCAGCACATCAGTGTAAAAGATAAGGCTGAAGCATTTGCAATCATCTCCAGTCAGGAGTGCCGAGTGGATAATCCATCTTAGCCACCTCCTGAGGTTCCTAGCTGCACAGATGCCAGTCTTCAATGCACGGGATACTATGGGCCCTAAAAACATTTGGGCAATGGTAGTGAAGACGTGCTCCAGATGGAGTTGCGCGCCTAGCCAAACTACAACACTGGCATGACCCAGCAATGTGGGAAACTTCCCAGGTAGGTCTTGTACACAAAAGGCAGGACAAATTCAACCCGGCCAATCTCCGCACCATCAGTCTACTCTAAATTATCAGCAAAATGATGGACGGAGTTTTCAATAGTGCAATCAAGCGGGAATTACTCAATGACCTGCTGACTGATGCTCAGTTTGGGTTCCACCAGGGGCACTCAGCTCCTGCCCTCATTGTTCAAAACATGTACAAAAGAACTGAACCCAAAAGGTGAGGTGAGAATGGCCATCCTTGACACTAAGGCAGCATTTGACAGAGTGTGGCATCAAGGAGTCCTAGCAAAACTGAAATCAATGGGAATCGGGGGGAAACTCTGCACTGGTTACTCATACCTAGCATAAAGGAAGATAGTTTTGGTTGTTGGAGGTCAATCATCTCAGTCCCAGGACATTACTGCAGGAGTTCCTCAGGGTGCCATCTTAAGCTGCTTCATCAATGATCTTCCTTCCTTCATCAGGTCAGAAGTGGGGATATTTGCTGATGATTTCTCAATGTTCAGCACCATTTGCGGTTCTTCAGATAACAAAGCAGCCCCATTTGCAGCAAGACCTGGATATTACTCAGGCTTGGGCTTGCAAATGGCAACTGACATTCACACCACACAAGTGCCAGGCAAATCACCATCTTCAACCAAAGCTTTTGTAACCATCCCTCCTTGACATCCATTGGCATCGCCATTGCTGAATCCCAGATAACCATTGACCAGACACTGAACTGGACCAGCCATACAAATACTGTAGTTACAAGAGCAGGTCAGAGGCTGGGAATTCTGTGGTAACTCCTAACTCTCCAAAACCTGTCAGTCATCAACAAGGCAGGAGATAGGAGTGTGATGGAATACTCTCCACATGCCTAGATAAGTGCAACTCCAACAACACTCGAAGCCTGACACCATCCTGGACAAAGCAGATGCTGGATTGGCATTCCATCAACCAACTTCAAAATTCTCTTGCTGCACCACCAATGCATAGTTGCAGCATTGTACGCTATTCACAAGCTGCGTTGCAGCAATTCACATTTTTTGACAGCACCTTCCAAACCCATGACCTTTGCCATCTCAAAAGGCAAGGGCAGCAAACATGTGGGAACACCACCACCTGCAATCTCCACTCCAAGCCACACATCATCCAGACTTGGAAATATAGCGTTGTTCCTTCACTGTCAAAGAACAAAGAACAAAGAAAAGTACAGCACAGGAACAGGCCCTTTGGCCCTCCAAGCCTGTGCCAACCATGCTGCCCGTCTAAACTAAAATCTTCTGCACTTCCGGGGTCCGTATCCCTCTATTCCCATCCTATTCATGTATTTGTCAAGATGCCCCTTAAATGTCACTATCGTCCCTGCTTCCACCACCTCCTCCGGCAGCGAGTTCCAGGCACCCACTACCCTCTGCGTAAAAAACTTGCCTCGTACATCTACTCTAAACCTTGCCCCTCTCACCTTAAACCTATGCCCCCTAGTAATTGACCCCTCTACCCCGGGGAAAAGCCTCTGACTATCCACTCTGTCTATGCCCCTCATAATTTTGTAGACCTCTATCAGGTCTCCCCTCAACCTCCTTCGTTCCAGTGAGAACAAACTGAGTTTATTCAACCTCTCCTCATAGCTAATGCCCTCCATACCAGGCAACATCCTGGTAAATCTCTTCTGCACTGGGTCACTTGGTTCTTACAGCACTGTGGGTGTACCTCCACCACATGGACTGCAGCAGTTCAAAAGGCGGCTCACCACCACCTTCCCAAGGGCAATGAGGGATGAGCAACAAATGTTCCCCTACAAAAGCAATAGCCACATGCCACGAACGAATAAATATATTTTCAGCAAAGGAAGACATTTTTTTAAAAAACTGAAGCAAATGTTGTTCCAATGTGATAAAAAAAAATCTTTCTGAAGAAAGAAGACAGGTCCCACAGTGGTTTAGTGCAAGTTTTAAGAAATTATAAGTGAAACTTTTGAAAAATGAAATCCTTATCCTGTCTGTCACTCATGTAAACTTGCTGAGGTAAATTTCACACGCTTCTGATTCCACCATCGTGCTCCATTTAATGAGAAGTAAAGGAATGGGCCTCATGTTTCCACTCTTTTCTAGCATAATTTCCCAAGCATTTGCTAACCAGAGCATAAACTGCAGAATTTTAAACGCAAAATGTGTTCACTGCAACTCAGGTTTCCATGATCTTTTGTGCTTGGTTAAAAATGTTGTGCCAGAAACGGGTCCAGCGCATAAAACTGGGCATACCCGAAGCCGAATTAAACACCATTGGGAGTCTTTGCTATTTGAATATCATTTTAATTAACCTGGAATCTTTGGGTCAAATCCAGGTCCTCAGCGGGTTCCGCTTATCCCCCAACTGGCCATCTTGGCGTGGTCCTCAAAGAGGCCAGGGATGTAGCCGTCGTGTACACTCAGTGAGAGGTGTGCACACACATCCATGTTCTTCATGTGGTGGTCGCACACAAGCTGGACTTCAGGGAGTGGTACCCTTTCCGGTTGAAGGGCACTCCCAGACGGCCTGGTGAGCGCAAAGTGACATGTGCGGCATCTACTACCTGCTGGACCTGGGCATCCCGGTGATGGCGGAGAAACCTGCAGCCCGGGCATCCTGTTGGGCCTGGTCCATGTCAATGTTTATATAGTTATACAGTTCACTGCCCGGACAAACAGGGCATCCGTGACCTTAATGATGCACTTGTGGGCAGTAGCTTGTGAGATGCCACACAAGTCTCTGCTTGAGCCTGGAATTATCCTGAGGCGTAGAAGTTCAGAGCTGCGATGACCTTGACAGCCACCGGGGGTGGGTATCTTCCTCCTCCACGTTGTGCCAAGTCCACAAGGACATGGCACAGGTGCCGCACCATCGTCTTGTTGAGGCAGAGTCTCCTGCCGCACGATCTGTCCATCGTTTGTTTGGAAGACCAGCGACACCTGTACATCTTGGGCCTTCACCAGCCTTCTACTCTGCATCCCTCCCTGGCCTGATGGATGGCTGGTCCTCAAGGTGAGGGGTGGGGCTCTGCACAGGGGCCGCCGCCTCGAGCCTCTGTCGGCGCTGCTGCCGCCGATCGCCTGAACTGCCAGCAGTACCATGAGATCAGCTTCCGCAGGGTCCAAGATATCATCCATTCCATGTAATATTTCTAAGGAATTGGATAGGTGTGAGACAGACAATCAGCGGTGTCTTCCTCCCTGCGACCCTCCATTCCCCCCCTCCAACATCCCATCATCACAACATGCCATGTTCCTGTATCTCTGGCCACAGCGGAGGCCCTCACTCGCTGGACCCCACACCCTGTACCCCAGACATCTGCATGTAACTTTATCTGGACTGGGTGCTGGTCCCTATCTCCAGTGCACACACTCGCCCTCTGGTCACCGATATGTCCCCGATGCCCATCCAGCCCCTGGGTGTTCAGATTGTGGCTGCTGCAACTGGTGTTGCATCCCACAGCGTTCAGGCAGTGTCCAGGCATCACGGTCTGATTGGGAGGCTAGGCAATAACTCCCACACGATATATGGCACGCCTACCCACGGGGATCGACTTGGGAGATGTGAAGTGCTCCTCAACTACGATTGACAATTCCCAATTAGCAAGAGCCTTCAGCCACGCGACCAGAGGCCTCCGCAGTCAGTGGGAGCTCTGGGTGGATGGTGAGGCTGGGCTTGTCCCCGGAATGGGAACACAAGATTCAAGGGTTGGCATGACGGACCTGCAGCCGCTGAGACACTCATCTCAATACTCCCCCTCCCCCAGGGGACTAGGTTCAGCCAACTCCCCTGCCCCACAACCCTCCCCCCCCCCTCACCCCCTTCAATGGCAGACCACCCCGACTGAGATTGGCCTCCCCCGGGGCATACCCACCCCTCTCCGAGTACCGGGCAGCAACCCCAGTGGCCCCGGGCTCATTGCCTGTGAGTGAAGATGGCTCCTCACCTCCTCGAATCCCAACGGCAGCCTTCCCGCCAGCTTCACGCTTTTAAAAAACACCCGCATGACCACTTGCTGGTGAGGCAGTTAGATCACGGGACACCATTAGGTGGTGGGTCGCTCCAGTTAATTATATGGAGATTGGCCTAAAGTGGTGGTTACTGGTTTCTCGCCATCCTACGGCGGGTTCCTGATTTTGCCAACGGGACCGGGCTGGTTAGATCGGAAACAGATTGGCGTCCAGCGCAGTTCTAGTTTTTGCCGATCTAACAACCTCATTGCGCTCTCGCTTAAGCGGCCATTAAAATCGCGCCCAGCATCTTATTTGGAAAAGGAACGAGGCAGCATGGATGAAATGAAGACCTGAAGGCCACAAGGACCCAGAACAAGTTGCAGGTATGTGCTTCAATAATTTACGTGTTCTCAAATTATATTTTGAAGTTGCGTTAAAAAAAACTGCTCAGACACGAATAGTATGAATGTGTTGTATAAATACTACTGTTATTTTGCTGAATCAACACTGGAGCAAATTTTACCTTCTTGCTTCCCAAAGACAACATCAATTTGGCGCAGTCCATGACGCAGTATAGACTGTTTAGAAAAGTGACCTATCCTCATTCCAATGCATATGGGGGCTACATTTTCCGTCCAGAGTAAACAGTTGGAAAATCTTGATGATCTTACAATGTGATAAATAGAATACACAATGTAAAATATTGAAGATGCCTTTCAATGGTTGTATTTCCTTCAGGTTTACTACAAAACACACTTTGGCAAAGCGCATATACTGAAAGGCAGCAGAACGAGCATGCAGATTTACATACGCTCTGCTTTCCTAAAAATTTGAAAAAAAATCGGAGATAAACCAATTCCAACGCATTTAAACTGGGAATAACAGAAAACATTGGTGGAAGTTAGTTCACTTCCATTTGTGTAACAAGGATTTTATTTTTACATTCCAAATGTCACATCACAAATCATACTTACTTGGTTTTTTCAGCTTTTTGACTCTCGGCTTTAGTTCTCTTGGAAGTCTTCTCCAATCTAAATATTTAAGTTATATCATTAACATGCAGGGCACTATAATCTACAGCATTTTAAAATTATGTTCCAATTAAGAAATCTCAATGAAACAGTAATTCTGCAAAGCAGAAAAAACAGATGAGAGGGAACTAAATCAAGCAGATCCGGTCTAAACAAAAATATTAGGAGGTAGGGAGTTTCACTTTTCAGAACAGTGGGCGTGATTTAACAGCCTCGCCACGCCCAACTCTGGATGCAGTGTGGCTGGTAAATCTCGTGGAAGGCCTCTTGCAAGATTTACGATGCCTTGAGAGAGCGACGGAAATCTCGCAGACTCCTAGGCGATTGTAGGCTGCTGGGTGGTCGGGCTCTAGGCAGGGTGCCACCCCCGAGGTGGCATTGCCAGGTTGGCAGGAACAAGATGCCCAGGTGGCGTCTTGCTCATGCCGGGGATCGGGCCCAGGGGTGCCCTGCCATATGAAGCGTGGTGTGGAGGGGCTCGATGACCTGCTAATTGGTGAATTGGGGCGTTCAGGTGGTTGGGTCTGGAGGCCGTGGTGGGGTTGGGGTCTGAGATGGGGCCTGTGGCACCATTTTAAAACAGCCTCGGTGGGGCATTCCTTGCCGAGGCCCACAAATTAAACAGAGTCCCGTTTAATAGCGGACTCGTTCTTGGCACTGCAAGCACCAGGAAACACCAGGCTAGACATGTCCAAAACGGAACTCTGTTTCATTTCCGTTAAATTGCGCCCAGCATTTCCAATATGAAATAGTGGCAGGGACGAGTGCAACTTTCCAGACTTCTTTTCAGAAAAAAGGAAGTCTGATATGTGATCAGAGGAATTAAAAACTCATTTCTTTTCAAAGCCACATCATTTATACTTCAAAATGTTCAGGGTAAGGTTTCCATCCATTCACAGCTATCAGGACGAAAATCCCATCTGAGAAAACATGATGGAGATCCTCTCTCGAATGTGCCTATTTGCATTTTCTTTTCCCACACTCTTCATTCAAATGGTTTAAAAAGACAGGGTCCAATGCAAACAATCAACTAACGCAGCACTGACTGATAGCTAATCATGCTGGGAACATAACAGCAACTAATAGTTAAAAAATTTTTTTTAGAGTACCCAGTTCATTTTTTCCAAGTAAGGGGCAATTTAGTGTGGCCAATCCACCTGCCCTGCACATCTTTGTGGGGGCGAAACCCACGCAGACACGTGGAGAATGTGCAAACTCCACACGGACAGTGACCCAGAGCCGGGATCGAACCTGGGACCTCGGCGCCGTGAGTAAGCAGGGCTAACCCACTGTGCCACCGTGCTGCCCCCAGCATCTAATAGTTGACCTCCAACTGGCTTGCAAAAATAAAAATCGCACTGGATACAAAGTGATGTTTGACAACCAAATACTTTTACTATTGAACTTCTAAGCACTCCTGGCTCCAGTTCTCAGATCTTGTCGAAAACAAGGGCAGGTTTTAATTTGTACCTACAGCCCCTTTAATTCTACAAGCTGCAATGTTTTTCTTCTGATCCACACTCTCACTTTGGCCTGAATTGTTTACCCATTTGGCACTTGCACCCGGCTGGCCTGAAAGTGGTCGCAAAACATGTTCCCGGCTGCGGTTGGCCCCGGAGCACTATTTCACACTGGTTGACCAACTAACGGCTACCCACTGTAAAACGCACTCTCTGAAAGGCTGAACGCTGCCTGGGAGGTTAACATTAGCTAAAGGGAGAGTGCAGGCTGACACATCCAACATGCTCAGTCAGGGGAGTTGACTCAGGGAACTGCAGATCTATGAAACATAAATATCGCAATGCCACACATTTCTAGGCAGCACAATCAAGCACAGACCTCAGATATTTGTTAATTTTATTTCAGCTCTGATAGTTCAGTAGTCCTGTATTCAGGGTGAAGCTAAAATGTAAAGGCCGCCTTGCCAATCAGCCTACCCACCAACTGTAAAAGCAGACGGGCCAGGTAAAATTGCGGCCAATCTGTTCATTAAGGGACTAAATTGCCTGCTTGATTGTCGGCGGACACGCTTCTGACACTCGCGCGTACCTGCTGACCGAAATATTGCACAAGTGCGTGGTGACATCTGGACGCATGCCCGACATTTTCTCCTGCAATTTCACACGCTTTCTGGTCAGGTGCATGCTCACTTGAACAACAAAAAATTCTGGCCCTTACTTATCATCATGTCTGTGGCACAGAAACATACCCTTCAGCCCAACTGGCATATGCCAATGTTTATGTTCCATACAAGCTTTATCCCAACCTTCTTCATCCAACTCTATTAACATATCTTTCCATTCCTTTTTCCCTCATGCTTATCTAGCTTTAAATATATAAATGATACTGGCCCAGCTCCTTATGGCAGTGAGTTCTACATTTTAAAAATATTGCCTCTGCTAACTCTTCCATAAATTATATTAATATGCATGGATTCAATCTATCCGGGCCGAGTGTGTTCTATTGTCACCAAGCCTATTTGTTATGTCTCTCATTCTGCTTTAAATGTCTTTACATCCTTTTTGATCTGTTCCTCTAATTGCAGACCCATCTTATGAAGCCCCCCGGTAAATACGGAGACGAATGAACTACTTATGAGTTGAGAACATCAGATATTGCAAACTACCAAATCTCACACTGGCAAATATTATTGCCAGAACAGTTGCTTTGATAAAACCTGAAGGAAACTACCATTCCAGAAGTTAAGTACTCGTAACGTGGCTCTCCTGAAGAGCAATTCATGTACCGACTGATACTCGCCCACACCCCTGCACATTCCTTCTTCTCAGATATTTAGAAAATGTAGAACCGCTCATGTCTGTGCCTGTGGAAAACCACATCCTCCAGTCTAATCCCATTTTTCAGTACTTAGTCCATAGGCCTGGAAGTTACAGGAATTCAGGTGTATATCCAGACACCTCTTAAAGTAGTTGAGGGTTTTTGCCTCTACTATATTTTCAGGCAGTGAGTTCCATACCCGTATCACCCTCTAAGGAATGTTTTATCCCGCCTCTAACCTTCTCCCATTCACTTTATATCTATGCCCCCTAGTCACTGACCTTCTGCTAAAGTAAACAGGCCTTTGCCATCGACTCTGACCAGGCCCCTCACAAACTTTTACATCTCAATCAAATCTCCCCTTAACCTCCTCTGTTCCCGAATCCTCCCATTTATTGTATATCCCTTTGACTTGTCTGACAGAGCATTGTCCCGAAGTACGTATCGTGGGTTACCTCTGGTCCCTGACGATCCTGAGACCAGAAGATCGGGTCCATTAAAAGTTCATATTCACGATAATTGGGTCATGTATGAATAAGTGAGTGATGCGGTGTTGATTTTATTTTTTGGATTTATCAAGCTCAAAACAGGCAGAGGGTGTGATACTCCGGTCTCGTTGGGCTCTCGCTCGAGCGAAATGAGGCCGGTGAAAAGTGGGAGAGGCTGAAAACGAGAACCGCGCCAGGCGCAAAACAGTATGCAATGCAACCAGCCCCCCCTCCCATAGGCAAAATGGGGAACTTGCCACAGCATGGTAAGAGACCAATTAAGCCCTATTTCCGTACAATTAATGGGAGGCACCCCATAGCCAACGGCCTCTGTCATTCATCGGCCTCCCCAGCAAGTGGTCACGCCAGCGCCGATTAGTATTCCTTTTTAACCAGTGGTTAGCAGTGCTGCCTCACGGCACTGGGGACCGGGGAGTGTCAATGTCCGTGTGGAGTTTGCACATTCTCCCAGTGTCTCCGTGGGTTTCATCCCCACAACCCAAAGATGTGCAGGGTAGATGAATCGGCCACGTAAATTGCTCCTTAATTGGTAAAAAAAAGAATTGGAGGCTGAATTTTTTTCATTTTAAATACTCCCTTTTAAAAAACATGTACCTGGCAGAAGGGCTTCTGGGGGAGCCGAGGAGGTAATTAACCATCTTTGCTCACAGGCAAAGAGCCGGAGAGTGCTAGGCTTACCACCCATTGCTCTACAGGGGGGGGGGGGGGGGGGGGGGAAAGAGACCCTCCACAGCAGGGGGTCACCATGGGGGGTGGGGGGCAGGAAGAGGCACTTGGGGGGGCAACCATATGTGGCAGCACCGTGCCAACCCCTGGACCATGTGTATCCATTCCGGAGGCAACACCTGTGCCTGCCCGTTTGCTCCATCGACCACCCATAACCCCCACCGACTGCTGAGGTCTCTGGCCTTGTGGCTCAAGGCAATTGCAAATAGGAAACTGGCCATTGTGGATAAGTGAGGACTTCACACAACCCAGTTGGGTCCCCATGGGTGGGTGGGCAATGTAGCATGTAGGAGTCATTGCCTAGCATCCCAATCAATCCAAGATGCCTGGACACTGTGCTTGAACACGACGGGAGGCAATCCCACACACTAGGGTCTAGTGAGGGGCGCCCGCCTTGGCCGTGAGTGCATGGGCAGGGCGTTCGGGTTTGGGAGCCGCCGTTATTTGTCAGTCTAACAGCCTCTTCCCAATGCCTTATAGATATTGAAATATTGAACGCAATGGCATGGAATTTGGACCCAGAACTTGCCCGAATGGTGCTGCTGCTAGGTCTGACGCCGGAGACAGTGGCTGCAGCAACATCTACAGATGCTCGAGGCAACGGCTATGTGCCGGACCCTGCCCCACACCCTGATGACCCGGCTGCCCACCAGGCCAGGGAGACACCCAGAGGGGGAGTCCCACGACGGCCCAGGGTGTACATGCGTCACTGGTCGTTTGAACAGATGGAGGCTCCGCATCAACCAGGAGACAGTGTGGCATCTGTGCCATGTCCTCGGGGACTTGGCACCACATGGAGGAGGAGGACACCCACTCCCACTGGCGTCAAGGTCACCGCAGCCTCCCTCCAGCCAACCCCTTCCCCCGGTGCCCTCAACGATCCTCGATGTGCTTTGCCTTCGTACTTCTACCGCTACGTTGATTATAGAGCCAGGGAGATAGCATCTGCTGTGGACCTGTTGCGGTGATAGGCAAACTGCAATGGATCGAGACCGTCTGGGAGGCTGGCATTGATCTGTCTCATGACTAGCTGCTGGAAACATTTCATGATAACAGACATCAGGGCCACCGGTCCGTAGTCGTTGAGGCAGGCTACCTTGTTCTTCTTTAGTACTGGTATTATGGTGGTCTTCTTGAAGGAGGTGGGGACCTCAGAGCGGAGGAGTGAGGTGGCGAATACACTCGCCTGCTGGTCTGCGCAGGCTCTGAGTGCTCACCCAGGGACTCCATTGGGGCCCGTCGCTTTCTACAGATTCACTTTCAAGAAGGCAGCTCGGTATGGGTGTGTCCAGGACTGTTGGGGCAGGTGGCACTGATACATTGGCTGATTGCTCAAAGCGGGCATAGAACTTGTTCAGATCATCGGATAGGGATGTTCCATCCCCAGATATTCCGCCTGGCCTTGCTTTGTAGTCTGTGATCTTGTGTAGGCCTTGCCAGAGTCATCTTGGTTAATGTCGTTGGCCTGGGACTCTAGTTTGATGCAGTATTGTCTTTTTGCATCCCTGCTGGCTTTCCGTACTCTCACCTGGATTTCTTATATAGGTCAGGGTCGTCAGTCTTGAATGCCTCCGTCCGGAACTTCAGCAGGGAGCAAACCCTTTGGTTGAGCCAGGGTTTCTGATTGGGGAACACCCATCTTGTCTTCTTTGGTACACAGTCCTCGACACACTTACTGATGAGTCTGTGACGGTGGTTCCGTACTTGTCCAGGTTAGCTGCCGCGGCCTTGAATATGGACCAGTCCACAGACTCCATGCAGTCACGCAGGATGTCCTCTGATGCCTCGGACCAGCACTGCATGTTTTTTTTTTTTGGAAGGCTCAGCACGCTTGAGTTGCTGTTTTTAAGATGGAAGTAGGAATACCGACTTGTGGTCGGATTTGCCAAAGTGTGGTCAGGGAATGGAGCGGTAGGCACCTTTGATGCTCGTCTAGCAGTGGTCCAGGGTGTTTGCACCTCTGGTGGGGCAGGAGATATGTTGATGTAATTTGGGTAGAACCTTCCCGAGATTGGCCTGCTTGAAGTCTCCGGACACGATTGTCAGGGCTTCGGGGTGATTTGTTTCTTGGTTGTTGATGGTTGAATGTAGTTCGTCAAGTGCTTTCTTCGCTTCCTGGAGTGGGATGTAGACTGCTGTGATGAGTACAGAGGTGAATTCACGTGGGAGGTAGAAAGGGCGACACTTCACGGTCAGGAATTCTAGGTCTGGGAGCAGTGGCAGGCTAGGAACACCACATCCGAGCACCAGGAGGTGTTGATGAGGAGGCGAACACCCCCGCCCTTCAACTTGCCGGAGGCCATCGTGCGGTCCATTCGGTGGATTGAAAAACCTTCAGGTTGGATGGCACAGACTGGTGTGGCCGGAGCAAGCCATGTCTCAGTGAAGCAGAGCACGTAGCAGTTTCTCACTTCTCTTTGGGAGGTAAGTCTAGCGTTGAGGTCATCCAGCTTGTTCTCAATCGCTTGGACGTTTGCCAGGGGCCAATCTCCCAGGGTATATGTTACATCACTCCAGAGTGCTGGGACTGTGTCGGCATTGTCAGCGGGTCACTGTCGAGATCAGGGGGGTGATGATAACCCGCAGAATGCTGGACGCCAGTGCTTCCCGATCTGTGCCATAGTCTAACCCCTGCCTGCATGTGGAGTGCTCGCTCACACCCATCACCTGCATGCAGTGTGCCCGGTGTGTGTGTGTGTGTGTGTGTGTGTGTGTGTGTGTGTTAAGAGATGGGTCAATAGTTCGGAGGTCAGACCGCATTGTGAAAGAAAGTGACAGAGGCATCATACTGGTTGCGCACAGGGGTGTTTATTGTGTTTTACAATTCCCCACGGTGCCACGTGACACCCCCCCTTCGCCCCCTACTTATCCCCCCCCACGCCACCCCCCTTCACCCCCCCCTCCCTCCAGCCAACCCCTTCCCCCGGTGCCCTCAACGATCCTCGATGTGCTTTGCCTTCCTACTTCTACCGCTACGTCTAGGTGTGTCCCCAGGATAAACATCTGAGGTGGAGGCAGCCAGCTGCTTACCTCGTTCCGTTGCCTTCGATGTCCCTGGCGGGCATCCTCTGGGGACTCTGGGCCCGGAGGGTCCGGGTGCACTTGTCGGCGGAACCTGCACAGCCGTGCCGCCCTGTTCCGTCTGCTGACTGTGAGGTGTAGCCTCTTCAGAGAGAGGTGAAACTCGGGGGAGCTGGTGGTCACCACTCCATGGAATGGGTCTGGGCTGGCACTCAGCGCCCCCTCCTCCTGGTCAGTGCCCATAGGGCCCTGGGGTTCACCTTGGGATGGAGGGGCAACTGGTTTAAGTCCTGGCTGCCCCTGCATCATCTGGCTCTGCCAGCCCTGGCAGCTCACCATTGTCTGCACCGCCGTGTTGACGCCCTCCGCGATGCTCCTCTGTGACTAGCACATGCTCTGCAACGCCTTGGCAATGCCCATCTGAGAGCGGGCCAAGCCCCGCAGACCTCATCTGGGTCAGCCTGATACTGGGTAACATCCTCCAGTGAGGCACACATTCTGTTGAAACCCTCAGCCATGGCCGTCACCGACTGCGCAACGTCTTGGACACCTTCAGTAATGGTGCTGACGTTGTGCACCAGGCTCTCCACTGCGGTCGTCACCCTAGCAGTGTTGGCCTCGGTACCACGCATTGCCGTAACTGCTGGGACTCCTCCAATCAGCTGGATCTGCTGGAGTGACGCTGACATCTCCCTCTGAATGTCCTGACTGCTCCCTATCGTCTCTATCAGTTCCAGGAATACCATAGGCTCAGCACAGGCTGGGACCCAGTTGGGTCCTGGGATCCAGCAGCCCTCCAACTGCTGTCGCAGCTGAGGATTCCTGCCTCCACCTGATGTGCATCAGCAGCTGTGCCCCAGAAGCCTGACCTCTAACATTCCCCACCGAGGTGTGTGTATCTACACTGGTGGCGGGTGGGGATGACAGCTTTAACGCCCCGATCATGTCTTCCTTGGTGCTCCCTTCCAAGGTGGTTTTGTGGGAGGCTGCAGAGGGTGCCACCGGGATGGGCCGGTGCCGTCGGCTGGAGGATCTGCGGGAGAATGGCCATGTGGTCAGTGGGAGGAATGTCAGTAAGGCAATAACAACTCACGTTTGACAGGTCCTCCGGGTGGGGCCCAGTGGCTCCTCACCTCTGCATCGTCCACCAGCCTCCGCGTTGTTGACTGCTCTGACCTCGGCCACCCCAGTCACCTCCAGGGCACGCTCCTCGAAGGAGATGAGGATTCTGAAGTCCGGCACCCCACCGCCATTCTGGGCCCTCTCCCGGTGATTGTGGGAGAGCTTTTCCTGAGGAGGCACAGAGAGGGCTTTGTTAGCCACACGCATGGTTCACAGTGGTGGGAGGGGAGGTGTGAAGGAAGGGTTTGGGGAGGGGGGGGGTGGAGTTGAAGGGAGGGCTGGGGATACATGGAGTTGGGGGCCGTGGATGCTTGCGTGGTGGCGGAAAGGTTTCGGTGTTGCCCGGTGTAGGTCATTGACCTTTTTCCGTCACTCGAGGCCAGTCCTCCTGGTCACACTCCAGGTGCTCACAACCACACCACCCCGTCCCAGGTAGCACTGGTTGCCCTGTGTCTGACCCGCTGGGACCCTCGGGGGAACAGGACATCTCTTGGCTTCCACTGCATTTAGGAGCCTCGCCAGATCTGATCCATGAATCTTGGGGCCCGTCTCCTGGGCTCTATTGTTGTGAGCTGGCTGGGGTTGGCTGAGCAAGTGCTGTTTAAATGCTGCTAGACCTCGTTAGTGGAGGACTGGCGAGTGCAGTGCCGGTGAATCGGCTGGCGAGCCTTTATTTGCGGCAAGAAGCCCATGGGGGTGTCATTAAGTGGACCAATTAACGTTGAATAGCGTTCCCGACCTCGCTGGGCCAAGTGCCGAGAAGCTCACGGCACTTCCCGCTCGCTACCACACTTCGAAATCTTTCTGGGAATCGCACCCAGACTGTAATGAAGCCTGATGTAAATTTCTTTCCTTATTTCTGATGTTCCTGCATCTACGACAGTTGTGCTTACACAATTCCAGGCCTCTATACCTCCAACCGCTCGGGCAAATTTATAGCTGTTTCTTCACACTATTATCTTCTCTGCTGCTGCTTAATTTCTCTATTTGATGGGTATAAAAATCATCCGTGCATGTTCTCTCATTACATCTGAATGGATCGTGCCACAATAAAAGCAGTCATGGGACAAAAACAGTTATTTTCCTGAGAGCACTCAAGAGGCAGGTAGATGTCAAATGTTTGCAACTCCTGACAAAGAAAAGTGTTTACAGCATTAAACCTGATGTTCGTCATTAGTGTAAGTCTAGCGTGGGTACTGTGTTATAACCACGTGTACAAGTTATTTTTACTGTGCAGATTGAAATCTACCAAATCATCTCAGTCGCCTACTCTCACTTACTGGAATTATTCCTACAACACCAGGTTAAAGTCCAACAGGTTTGTTTCAAATCACTAGCTTTCGGAGCACTGCTCCTTCCTCAGGTGAATGTTCACCTGAGGAAGGAGCAGTGCTCCAAAAGCTAATGATTTGAAACAAACCTGTTGGACTTTAATCTGGTGTTGTAAGGCTTCTTACTGTGCTCACCCCAGTCCAGCGCCAGCATCTCCACATCATGGAATTATTCCAGCATGGAGGGATCAGAGCTGTCACACATATAAAACGAACAAAGAAAAGTACAGCATGGGAACAGGCCCTTCGGCCCTCCAAGCCTGTGCCGACCATGCTGCCCGTCTAAACTAAAATCTTCTGCGCTTCCGGGATCCGTATCCCTCTATTCCCATCCTATTCATGTATTTGTCAAGATGCTCCTTAAACGTCACTATCGTTCCTGCTTCCACCACCTCCTCCTGCAGCGAGTTCCAGGCACCCACTACCGTGTGTAAAAAAACTTGCCTCATACATCTCCTCTAAACCTTGCCCCTCGTACCTTAAACATAGTAATTGACCCCTCTACCCTGGGAAAAAGCCTCTGACTATCCACTCTGTCCATGCCCCTCATAATTTTGTAGACCGAATGAAAGCACACTAAATGGTCACATGATCACTATTAGTCAATTAGATTTTTATGTAACTTTACTGAAGATTCGCAGAAGTGATATTCAATAAAGATACAAAGCAGTACAAATAAAGTACACACTATGCATGTTACAGATAGTCTCAGACAAACATCCAGCTAATTCAGTAAGTCACTTGACAAGAGGTCAAGAATATATTAATATGTGGCAGTACAATGGCGCAGTGGGTTAGCCCTGTAGTCTCATGGTGCCAAGGTCCCAGGTTCGATTCCGGCTCTGGGTCACTGTCCGTGTGGAGTTTGCACATTCTCCCCGTGTTTGCGTGGGTTTCGCCCCCACAATCCAAAGATGTGGAGGCTAGGTGGATTGGCCATGCTAAATTGCCCCTTAATTGGAAAAAATGAATTGGGTACACTAAATTTATTTTAAAAAAGAATATATTAATATGCACTTATAACCCTAATTAATTTGTCATTACCTGGTGTCCAATCTTTGCTGGAATCTTTTTCTTGATACTTGTGGGCATATCTTTCAACGTCTAAATTAAATGAATATCTTTGAATGTAGCATTACATGATTTAAATTTTCCAAACATGTTTCACTGTACAATTTCACAATTGAATCATTACATAAACCACTTTTTAAAAAAGAAAAGTCTGATCAACTCTTCATTTCTTCAATGTTGCAATGTGGAACACACACCCATCCACTGATATAATTTCAAACTAAAAAAATGTTCAAATATTTCCAATGATCCAGCTCTGCAAAGTAAAATGACCATGTGTCTGTTAGGGTACTTGCTTCAGCTGCCACCTGGTGGCTAATCTAAAGAGAGAACAGGATAAAACGACAAAACCGGATCGTGGGATGAAGGGCAAATCTCATTTTCAGCACAATGTGAAGATCAATATTAAACTTTATTCTTGAGGAGTTATTTTTCATCAACATTCTGTCCTGATGTCCTTGATTTGGGACCAAAGATTAGACGACCATCTCCTTTTAAAAAGGTATCAACTCATACGGAGGTTAGTGCTGTGTCCTCTAGTCTCTAGCACCAAGTGTTCACGTATGCATTCTTCATGCTGAGCCTTGACAGCGAACATTTGGCTATTCAACCAAGCATCACAGCTGAACCCGATTCTATCTTCACCCAACATCCCATGGATTAATTTTCCAGCAGGACACAGATGGACAAGCAGGAATGGGAATCCTGGCTCACAAGCAGCATTAGGACCAAGTGGAGGGACACATTCGGCCAACTGAGATCAGTTGACTTGATTATTTCACAATAGAATACTTTGATAATTCACCTGCAAACAGAATGCAGATCAACAAGAAAGTTCCAGAAAACTGACATTATTTTATGTTCAACTTTATGACCTTGGTGATTTAGGCCTTTTTGAGTCCTTAAAATAAATGTTGAAAAAATATTTTTCCTTTTCAAAATTTCCAGATTATTCCAAAGCAGCTTTGAGCATCACTCTGCACTTCTTGTGAACAGAGGAAATAGGGTGGTATGGTGGCACAGTGGTTGTTTCACAGCTTCCAGGGACCCAGGTTCAATTCCCACCTCAGGTGACTGTGTGAAGTTTGCACTTTCTCCCAATTCCTAAAAAATGACTTGGGAACAAAGATTGGAAGGTTCTGAAATCCGAACAAAAACCTCGGGCAACATTGTCATTTCCACTGTCTGCACCCGCCCTGCCAGTGACAGCACATTCCACCTCTTAAAGTTCACCTTCATCTGCTCCGCCAGCTGAGCCAAGTTCAGTTTATGCAACTGCACCCAACTCCGCGCCACCTGGATACCCAAATACCTGAAACTCGCCCCTGCCACCCTAAACAGCAACTCACCTAGTCTCCTTTCCTGCCCTCTGGCCTCAATCAAGAACACCTCGCTCTTTCCCATATTCAATTTGTATTCCAAAAAACGGCCAAATTCCCCCACGATCTCCATGATGCCTCCGATGTGCTCAACAGCAAACCCCCCTCTCAATCTCTTTCCAGCCCCTCAACGCCCCAAGTCCCATTGCCAGCGGCTCTATTGCTGAGGCAAAAAGCAATGGAGAGAGCAGTCACCCCTGCCTCACCTCACGATACAGCCCGAAGTACCACAAACCTCACTTGGTTCATCTACACGCTCGCAATCAGTGCCTTATATAGCAGCCGGACCCAATCCCCAAACTCCTGCCTGAACCCACACCGCCCCAGCACCTCCAACAAATATGCCCGCGCCACTCGATCAAACGCCTTCTCCGTGTCCACCGCCACCACAACTTCACCTCCGGCCCCTCCGAAGGCATCATGATTACATTGAGTAGCCGCCTCACATTGATCGACAACTGCCTCCCTTTCACAAAACCAATTTGATCCTCTCCTATCACCCCCGGCGCATAGTCCTCAATTTGGGCTGCCAACACCTTTCAAATAACTTGGGTCCACATTTAACAGTGACATCAGGCAGTACGATCCACACTGCTCAGGGTCCTTGTCCCTCTTCAAAATATGAAGAGATGGAACCGGTTAACTAGCCCGCCCAACTAGCATGGTTGGCCTTGGCCAAGGCCTCCAACCACCTTTCCTTCTGCTCCGGAGTAACAAAAGGCACACTCACCATCACTGCTCCCCCACTAGAACTTGCCCTGGAAAACCCACCAACACCTTAGAAAACACACAAAATTCCTTCCAAAGTTCCACGTACTCTCACTCCTCCCTGTCCATTGTCCCTCATAAGATCCATTGCCCTCTGGCGTGTCGAAATAAAGCTCTAGTTTCTGGAAAAGTCAGGCGGACCTGGTATAATCTTTTTAAATTTAGAGTACCCAATTATTTTGTTTCCAATCTAGGGGCAATTTAGTGTGGCCAATCCACCTACCCCATTGGGTTGTGGGAGTGAGACCCATGCAGACATGGGGAGAATGTGCAAACTCCACAGGGACAGTGACCTGGGTCCGGGATTGAACCCGGATCCTCGGCGCCGAGGTAGCAGTGCTAACCACTGCATTACCCTGCTGGCGGCGGGCCGGGTATAATACCCCAAACTTCACCCCCTTTTCAAAGAGTGCAGCCTTAATCCGGTTAAACATGGCTCTCCTCTTCGCCAGCTCGGCACCCCAGGTCCTGATACTCCCTGGGGGTCATTCCCTTCCCAGAAACATTTCTTGGTCTGCCTCGCCCATCGAAGGATCCTCTCTTTGTCCAGAAAGCGGTGCAACCGCACCACCATCGCCCTTGGCAGTTCACCCGCCTGCTGCCTCCTCCTCAGCGCCCTGTGCACTTGGTCCACCTCCAGAGGCCGATCGCAGGCCCCCTGCTCCGTCATTCCTGCGACGCATCTCTCGCAGAGGAGAGAGCGCCTGGCAACAGGGAGGGTGTGAGTACACACCATACCAGCTAGGGGGGGGGGGGGGGGGGGGGGGTAAAAGGGGGAAGGAGTGTATGGAGGGGGGACAATAATGGGGGGGGGGAAGAATCATAGGGGAAACATAGGAACAAGGATGGTAAGAGCTTTAGGCTGGTCACAACAGGCCACCTGTGGCGACTTGGAAAACAGTGGCACCACTTTGGAGGATCACTGAACAAAGGGAAACCCTCCGCACAGGGTCTCACCCACATGGCGTACACATAGTAGGTGGTCATGTTGGCTGGCCCCTGGACAAAGGGAAACCCCAGAGTACAGAAGCTCAAACTCATTTTTGTTTTATTCGTTCATGGGATGTGGGTGTGGCTGCCTGGGCCAGCATTCATTGCCCATTCCGGAGGACATTACGAGTCAACCACATTGCTGCGGATCTGGAGTTACATGTAGGCCAGACCAGGTAAGGATTACAGATTTCCTTCCCTAAAGGATATTTGTGAACCAGATAGGTTTTTACAACAAATCGACAATGGTTTCATGGTCATGCATGGGCAAGGGGGTCTCCCAAACCTGTAATATTACCACTAGGCAGCAACAACAGAAAGAGTAACGGGATGGATAAAGGAACCAGAAGCTGAATGGGTAAGAATGAAGGGGAGTTCCTGCACGGGGACATCCCTCCGGGCTCTGGCCGCAGCAGTGCTCTGATCCCCACTGACTAAGCACTCAACGAGCCCAGTGGTGATAGCCACACTCTGGTCATGGAGCCAGCTCAGACAGCACTCCGGCTAACCAAAATGTCCACCAAGGCCCCCATCTGCAACAACCACAGGTTCACGCCAGCCAAAATGGCACCACCTTCAAAAGGTGGAGACAGGACAGGGGGTGGGGCTCTACACCAACAGTTGGTGACTTCTGCACAGACAACAAACTGACAACACTGGAGGAACTGACAGAGAAGTTCCAACTGAACGGGGGAAACAAGTTAAGATACATGCAAATTAAAAATTTCTGACGTAGTGAAACAAAAACATACCCACGGGCACCGCAACAATCGCTATTAGAGGACCTACTGGACGCTGACAACTTGTGG
This sequence comes from Scyliorhinus torazame, assembly GCF_047496885.1. NCBI lineage: Eukaryota > Metazoa > Chordata > Chondrichthyes > Carcharhiniformes > Scyliorhinidae > Scyliorhinus > Scyliorhinus torazame. The sequence goes on along the minus strand of NC_092715.1, from coordinate 91,154,387 downwards.
TGGGGGGGGGAAACGGGACTGCGTAGGCCTGTATGGGCGATTACTCGGAACTCCTTTCTCACAAAATACCCGATTTGCAAGTCCCAAAACCCATTATCTCTCTGCAACTGGAACGCCTCCTCCAACTCTCCCAACCCCGCAAATCGACCCCCCACGACCAGTTCCCTAGAACACCCTATCCCCACCTGCTCCCACACCCTAAACGTAGAATCCCACCCGCCGGGATAAATATATGATTGCCACAGATCAGTGCCCACAATAATATACCCTCCATCTTAAAATTCTGTCTGCACTGATTCCACACTCAGCAATGAAACCACCGCCGTGCTCGTGGAGTCCCTAGCTGGCGAGAATGGAAGAGGCGCCAGTAACAGTGCCCTCAAGCTTGTCCCTCTACACGAGGCTTCCTCCATCTGCCCCCACACCGACCTCTCCTCCACCGTCCACTTCCTGACTTTTTCAACGTTCGCCACCCAGTAATAATTCAGCAAGCTCAGAAGCGCCAACCCCCCTCTCTGTCTTTTCCTTACCAAAAAGACCGTCCTAATCCAGGGTCCATACCCGGCTATATAAATTCATTCATCCATCCAGAGGGCAAAAAAAACGGGAGATTCTGGAAAATAAACAAACTTTGGCAAGGCTGTCTGTACTGTCTGGACACTCCCAGCCAGCAAAAGCGGAAGGACATCCCACCTCTTAAAATCCTCATTCACCCCATCCACTAAGTTCGCCAATTCAATTTATGCAATTGGGCCGAACTATGCGCCACACGTATACCCAAATATTGAAAACTCGACTTGAATAGACGAAACAGCAACTTCTCCAAGCCCCTCCCCTACATCCGAGCATTGCCACCTCGCTATTTCCTACATTGAGCTTATACCCTGAGAATGACCCCAAACTTCGCCAATATTCCCATGATCCTATTCAATCTCTCCACCTGACCTGTGACGTACAACAGGTTATTCGTATATAGGGAGACCTGGTGATCCAACCCGATCAATACTCCTCCACCCGTCTGAAGCCCAAAGTGCCATTGCCAAAGGCTCGATCGCCAGCTCAAAAAGAAACGGACATCCACGGTGCAGACCGAAATACCCCAAACCAATATTATTCGGGTGGACACTAGCTGTGGGGGGGGGGGGGGGGCCTGTATAACAACCGAATCCAAGCCACAAATCCCTGCCCTAATCCAAACCATCCCAGCACCTCAAACAAATACTCCCACTCAACAAGGTGTAAATCCTTCTCCGCGACCATAGACACTATCACCTCCATTTCTTGACTCCTGATCGCATCATAAACACATTTAACAGCCTCCTAATATTAGCCAAAAGCTGCCACCCCTTCACAAACCCCATTTGGTCCCCATCTATCACCCCCGGCAGACAATCCTCATGTGAATCGCCAGCACCATAGCCAGTAGCTTCGCATTCACATTCAAAGAGATCGGACGATATGATCCACACGCCTCTGGATGCTTATCCTTCTTCAAAAGAAGTGAAATTGATGCCCGTGTCAATATGGGTGGGAGCTCCTCCTCGCCAGCCGTTAAACATCTCCACTAAAAGGGGCCCCAGTTCTGGAACATATCTTTTATAGAATTCAGCTGGAACCCGTCTGGGCCGGGATACCCCTTTCACCTCAAATAACCCTTTCACCTACCTTGACTCAGTGACCACCCTACCCACCGAATCCTTCAACCACCTTCCTTGCTGCCGCCTCAACTGGTGAGCAAGCAACATACTGGCCTTTCCCCCATGCTCATACAGCATTCCCGCCTTTCCCGTAGACACAAGTTTGAACGCCATCTGGGGTTTCTTCCTCACCTTCAACAACCCCATCTTAGGTGCTGCCAAATACCTCCGATCTGCTGCCAAAATGGCCTCCACCAATCTCTGCCTCTTCAACCCATCTGGTTCATTAATGTCCTTCAGTGAAGGAAATCTGCCATCCTTACCTGGTCTGGCCTACAGGTGACTCCAGATCTACACAGCGATGTGGTTGACTCTTAACTGACCCCTCACTGAAATGACATTGCAAGCCACAGTTCAAGGGGTAATTAGGTATGGGAAACAAATGCTGACCCAGCCACATTCCAAGAATGAATTTTTAAAAATTGTTCCACCTTATCCTATGTGCCTGAATGAAATAACCCCCCCCCTTATAATCACCTTCAGCGCCTCCCACAGCACAGCAGCAGACATTTCCTCACTTTTATTGAGCTCTTCGTAAGTACACATAGCCATCCCCACCTTTTCACAAATCTCCCCTGCGGCCAACAACCCCACACCCAACCTCCACTGCAGCCGCTGGCAAACTCCCTTCTTCACGCACAGGTCCACAAGATGCGGCGCATGATCCAACACCACAATCGTCGACCTAACGACCATGGGTCCACACCCTCATCCGTTTCATAAACCCCAACAATTTCCTCACCATCGCTGACACCTTCAAGGACTTGGGGAATAACCGATCCAGCCTCGGATCAAAAACAGTATTAAAATCTACCCCCTCAACCTGTAAATGTCAAAGTCCGGAACCTTCCCCAGCACCCTCTTCATAAAATCTACATTATCCCAGTTGGGGGCAAAGATGTTCACTAACACCACAGGCGCACTCTCCAACCTCCTATTCACCATTACATACCTACACCCTGGATCCCCCACTATTCTGCTAGCCGAAAAGGCCACTTTCCCACTAATCAACACTGCAAGCCTCCTTGTCCTCATATCTAACCCTGATTGAAACACCCTTTCCTCATTCTCATCTGATCCACAACCTTCAGATGAGTCTCTTGCATAAACACCACGTCTGCCTTCAAATTCTTTAAGTGAGCAAAAACACGGGACCACTTGATCGGCCCATTCAGTCCCCTAACATTCCAAACTGATCGGAAGGCTCCCCCCAACTCCACCCCCAAACACACCCGGATGAGCCATATCCACATTTCAATGGACCACACTGGGCTCAAGTCCTACCCACTTCCTGGAACCATTCAAAATGGCCACCGCCATTCCCCTTAGCCAACTACTCCACAACAATCCCTTCAATGTTAACAACTCACCCCTCCCCATCCCAAACGCAAGAAACAAAATGTCCCACTTCCCCAGGCCCACCATACCCACTCAAGCCACAAACAAAGAAGACCAACACAGCCCGAACAGCCTGTCCCCCCTCGGCTCTTCCCCCCCTCCCCCACCCCCACTTATTTCCATTAACCAGCCCACCTAACAGGATGACCCCACCCAAGGCAAAAGACCAACTTCCTGTGTGTCAAAGCACCCTTCCACCCGCTTTGCCCCACCCAGCCCCCACGTCATACCAAGCCCCTCCACACCACTCCATTGCCCATCACGTCCACACATTTTATATTACAAACATTGCCCCCATCATGGGGAGGCAAAAAAGATGCAAAGCTCTACATTAATATAATTAACTATTGAGTGAGTAGTTAAAAGAAAACCCAACATAAAATCCCAGCATGAAAACATGTAGTTTCCCCCCCCCCCAGCCCCACTCCCAGAGTACAACACCTCCGGTGGGTTATGTAGGTGAATCCAACTAAAATCCAATGTTCTCAAATGTCCCCCAATCCACGGTCCTCTGCCATGTTGAAGTAATGCTCCTGTCCCCCATGCGTGACTCACAGACGAATAGGGTACAGGACCTCAAACCACATCTTGTTCCTGACTAGGGCCTTGACCCTATTGAACCCAGCCCGCTACTTGGCCAGCTACACTTCCAGGTCTTGGTAGATACTATCCCATGGCCTTCCCAGATGCATTCACAGGTCTCCTGTAGCCATCTGGGATGGCCACTTCCAGAACACAAAATGGACGCTCAAAGAGAATGTAGGGAAATGTGGACAATACTAGACAACAAGCAGGCACAGAGCCTGAATGTATATTTGGGAAGCAGTTACCAGACGGAATCGAAACTCTGGGTCGATTAACATATTGATGGCCTATCTCCGCGGAACAAAGGACTAACACTCAGGTAGTTGATACTGTCGCAGACATCCCGGCGCCAGTACCCCAACTGAAAGACACAAACAAACCAAGGCCAACGGCCACCTAAGACACGCCCAGCCTTCAGGGCACCCACCCCTTTATTGGTTAAGATCGATAACAATGATCGAGAAGCTGCCCAATTAATTGGGACCAAGTTTAAGGCCCGCTTAAAAGCACGTGAAGCCCCTCCAAGTATAAGAAGGAACCCCCACGAGATTCATTCTCTTGGATTCGGCTCTCAAGCGGAGAGACCCTTCCACCAGCATCACCAGAAGCAAGTAGGTTCAAGGTCAACGTTCGCTACCAGATGGACGACCTTAGCTGTACTCCTGTTACCTCTTCGAACCCAACAGCCTCAGCTCCGAACAACGGCCATTGTTCCTCTCACCCAAGAGGGCATCCGAAGTTAAGTATAGGTGTTAGTGATAGAGATAGTTTAGCTTGTAGTATTATTGTGCACGAGTAAACCATACTGTGTGTAAATAAATACCATTGACTTTGAACTAACTAACTGGTGTATTGGCTCTTTGATCGGTATTCGGGTTGAACCTTGTGGCGGTATCGAGAGATACCTGGCTACTATGAAAGCATACTCATAATCAGCATTAAGAAAGGTGACCTTATTAACCGCCATATTTATAACCAAATAAACAGAGCAACACTCCTTCTCCCACTTCGGAATCCTCTCCTTATCCAAGTGCCGGTGCAGCCTCATGATGATTGCTCTCGGCAGCACTCCCGCTTTTGACTTCCTCCTCAGCGACCCATGTGCCCCATCTACTTCAGGAGGACGGTCAAAGACCCCCTCCCCCGCCAACTTCACAAACATCTTAGCCATACTTCGTGCCCTGCGTTCCCTTCATCTCTTCAGGCATCCCACAACCCTCAGGTTTTGCCTCCTCGAACAATTTTCCTGGTCATCAACCTTCTTCCTCAACTTTTTCTAACCCTCCTCCATCAACATTTCACCCTCCAACGAGGCAATACAATCCTCATGGTCAGTCATCGTCTCTTCCATCTTCTCCCCCTTGGCTTGAAGCTCTAAAACTGCCTTCCTTTGCTGCTTAAACTCGGCTCTGAGGAATTCCACCAACTGCTCTGTTGGCCATTGTGCGGGCAATGACATCACAGGTCCCTCTGCCATCTTTTCCCCTGCCGCACCACAGGAGCCCTCCTGGTCTGCATCATAGGAGGAGGCCATTCAGACCATCGAGTCTGCACCAGCCCTCGGAAAGAGCATCCTACCTAAGCCCGTGCTTGCACCCCATTTGGAAATTGTCATGTGGCCCATACTCACTGGTATTTATCGGTTAAACCAAAAGGCCTTTTTCTGTGCTGTAAATTCAATGCAATTTCTTGCCAATTCCAAGTTCCCTCTGCAGCTGTATCTATGAAAACCGTTCTTACATGTATATGGAGCACACTATTCCTTACTTTTCTTTGCTGGCTGGACCAGCATGTATTGCCCATCCCTAATTGCGCTCAACAAGGTGGTGGTAAGACCCCAAGACCATAAGACAGAGGAGCAGAATTAGGCCACTTGGCCTATCGGGTCTGCTCCGCATTTCAATCATGGCTGATATTTTCTCATCCCCATTCTCCTGCCTTCTCCCCATAACCCCTGATCTCCTTATTAATCAAGAACCTATCTATCTCTGTCTTAAAGATTCGCCACCCTCTGGCTGAAGAAATAAATCATCTCTGTTTTAAAGGATCATCCCTTTAGTCTGAGATTGTGTCCTCTGGTTCTAGTTTTTCCAACATTCTCTCCACGTCCACTCTATGCAGGCCTCACAGTATCATGCAAGTTTCAATAGGATCCCCCCTCATCCTTCTAAACTGTGGTGAGCTGCCTTCTTGAACTGCTGCAGTCCATGAGGTGTAGGTACACCCACAGTGCTGTTAGAGAGGATGTTCCAGGATTTTGACCCAGTGACAGTGGAGGGACGTGGATGTTTTAAGGTGGGGAAGTCAAGTCCCCTCAAAAACTCTCTCTAAACAGATGCCCCAAAGCAATACATAAATTCTAAGACTCTGACAAATCAAAAAAAAAAAACAAGAAAATAGAAATTGTCGTGTGGCCCATACTCACTGGTATTTATCAGTTAAACCAAAAGGCCTTTGTCTGTGCTGTAAATTCACTGCAATTTCTTGCCAATTCCAAGTTCTATCTGCAGCTGTATCTATGGAAACCGTTCTTACATGTATATGGAGCACACTATTCCTTACCTTTCTTTGCAATGGCACTTTCAATGTAGTAAGGCAGTTTCTTGCTGGCTCCTCTTAGCTCCTGCTTCAAAGCCAGAATGTAGTTTACATCTTCCCCTGTATTCAAGGGGACAGGCTTAAATTCTGTGGGCTACAGATTGGTAACGTAGGTTATAATAGAGCACAAGAACATCATGCAATAATATAGCTGGAACCAGATAGGCACATACCTGATCCAAACATACATTTTCGATATACCAAATTGCATTCCATTCCTTCCAGCATAGAATTCCAACATTTTGTCATTGAAAAAGCTATCCTTTGGTATGGAGGGTAAAAATAATTTTATTTTTCCAGCATATATTTTCTCCTTTCTCCACCATTCGCAAACCTACCATAACAAAGAAAGATCTTGGGCTTTCCCATCTATTATTGAAGAGTTCATTAGGTGTGTGAGTCATCCAGTAACAAGCATTCCACCTGGCTCCACCCCCCACTTGCAGTTAAGACATGGGTCTCAAATATGTACCACCCACTAGGCACAGCTGTGATTAGTGCCATAATGCGCTACGACCGGGTACTTTATAAGTCAGGCTTTGGCATGGTTACATTTACAATCAGATTGAATGTGGTATATGGGAAAACCTGCAATTTATAGTAAACCCGTTGCCAAGAATAACATTCTGCTTTGTGGCATCCTCCATATACCACTGTCACCAAATGGTAAAACTACATCCATACAGGGTACAGAGGAATGTATAAGGATGTTGCCAGGATTGGAGAACATTAGCTGAGGAAAATTTGGATAGACCGCAGTTCATAGAATTTACAGTGCAGAAGGAGGCCATTCGGCCCATCGAGTCTGCACCGGCTCTTGGAAAGAGCACCCTACCCAAGGCCAACACCGCCACCCTATCCCCATAACCCAGTAACCCCAACCAACACTAAGGGCAATTTTGGACACTAAGGGCAATTTATCATGGCCAATCCACCTAACCTGCACATCTTTGGACTGTGGAAGGAAACCGGAGCACCCGGAGGAAACCCACGCACACACAGGGAGGATGTGCAGACTCCGCACAGACAGTGACCCAAGCTGGAATTGAACCTGGGACCCTGGAGCTGTGAAGCAATTGTGCTATCCACAAGGCTACCGTGCTGCCTCTTCCAAAGAAAGTTGTTTTCTTTGGAAGAGAGACAGTTAAGGGGAAATTTATTTGGGCTGTATAAAATTACTAGGACCTAGATAGAATGGATAGGAAGGACTCATTTCCCTCAGTAGAGTGGTCAGAGTGAACAGCCGGGAAACTGATGCGAAATCTGATGGTCAGCCATAATCTTACTGAAGAGCAGGGTATGCTCAAGGGGCTGTATGATCTACTCCTTTTTTATTTGCATCTGTTTTTATTTCCTATTCTTTCACATATTCTGAGTGTATTACTTGGGAGAGAAAAAAAAAATCACATATTTGAGACATGGGAGGGTGACACAGTGGCTAGCACTGCTGGCTCACAATGCCAAGGACCCGGATTCCATCTGGCCCCCGGGTCACTCTCCGTGTGGAGTTTGCACATTCTCCGTGTCTGCATTGGTCTCATCCCCACAACCCCAAGATCTGCAGGGTAGATGGATTGGCCACCCTAAATTACCCCTTCATTGGAATTTTTTTAAAAAATGAGACAGGTACAGGGCGATCACAAGTGAACATGCAAATCAAGAATAGCAAAAAAATGCATTAAGGATTGCCATATCTCCCTGATAGCTTAGTGTAGCATTCAGCCCTATAGCCCCATTTTCCTGCTGCCGTTAGATTGTATTGTATCATGCATGAGGGATGATTTTGCTTGAGAGAATAAAGATGACACAACAATATCGGCAATGCATTCTTTTCATATTAAAACAGTTGCCAATAATAACAGGGCATGGACGAGTGACTTCATCAAGATTCATGTTTGCTATGTTTTTGAACAAGCATAAATTTAAATCGGTGTAAACATTATTGGCAATAAATTGCGAAGCAGTCGCATTGCTAATTCTAAACATCGAAGAGGTTGCATTACAGGAATCTCTTTGAGCTTGCTCTGAAAACTCAACTGCAGCACCACCCAATGGCCAAGCGAAAGATAACGCATCGAATTTCTTTACTGCAATGTGAACTTTTGCAACGTGTTTTTTTTTTAACCATTTTAATCCCAGTCTTTATAAATTAAATGACATCATGGTGATAGTTCACCCGCTTATTTAAAAAGAAGTCAGAGTCCTAAAAGATATGTTCCAGTTAACACTGATTTAAAGAGCCAGTGGCAGTAAAATGCAACATTCCCGGCTGCGTGGAACGTGTGGTCAGAGGATGGGCCGCCTGTTTAACACGCTGCTTCATTCTCCTGTCTGATGAAATCTACCCTCAATGACTCAAACAACAAAAACAGTTTCAAACGCTCCATTTTTTGTCATAATACAACTCGACCGGTTGCACTCAGGTTCGAATATGGAGTGCGAGAATCATGAACATCTGTTTTATTGGAGCCAACTTGTATGAAGGGCTAGTCCTAAGCATTGACACGTTCACGTTCTCCCTGTAAAGATTGTGTCGAAAAAGAGAAACAGCCGCAGATTGCCAGCGTGTTGCTTATGGTTGACATTGCCCCTTTAAAAAACACTGCTCACACTTACCGGAAATAAAGGGAGAGGTTGACATCCAGTATCAGGTAAAACCTCGCCTCGGGAAAAGCCGATAGCTTCGATATTAAAAGTGAATTGTCCTCTGCCTCGGCCTCGACCTCCAGCCATCGCGACTGTAAACCTTGCACAAGGCCAACTGTATAAAATAGAACAGAAAAAGGCGCAGTTACAAAGTGAGCCAGCTCCCTCTCAATCTGGAGGGACACTGCATCAGAAGCACTTGCTGCGGGATCTGAAACACCCCAGTAGCCACGCCTCAATCAGAAGTGCACTTTGCTGCTTCGTTGAAATAATTATGTTAAGTTCTAAGTGCCCTCTTGGTCAACCCGTGTTTTAATATGTTTTCAATGACTCCCCCAAGTAAAGCTGGAGATTTCAGAGCCGGTTGGTTAATTGCTTCTACGCGCTGGAGTCTATACCTAGAACGGAATGAATGGCGCAACAATGACGGGGCGCTGCCGCCGATTGTGTGTTTCCATTTAAACTGGTTATCTTACAGGTATTTTCCAACTCTCACTCTCTCTCTCTCACACACATTCACATGTGCTCACCCCACGCAGACTCACCCAGCTACCGGAACTGTTCAACCACGCATGCACCACCTCCGGCCGAGCCACGTCCCATGCAATGTGGCAAACACCACTTCATCATTAAACAGCGTTTTTCTTTAAAGAACTCTGCTGTCACTGAAATAATGCAAGCAGCATTCCTCTGCAGGAAGAGTCAATAAGAAATAAAACCACGGGGTGGATTATACATGATACATTCCGAAAACAGCGCTGTCAGGCTAAATTGACACATACTGACTGCATACACGTTTAAATGTACAATTTGGAATATGTATCTTGAAAGTTAGGAATGTTTTTTTCTGGATTCTCTTAGGGAATTGAGGGCAGCAGTTTTTCATTAGGTTCAGTAGTAATGTTCAACATATGGAAACTATTATGTTTTTTTCTAAAACCAGATCTATCTCAGTTCCATAATAATAAGCATCCCAGTTCTTTGTGCCTTTTAAAAAAAAGAATTACAGAAAAGGACCGTTGTGAAGAATACATTGAGTATTGCGGAAAATAAGTATGATTTGCCAGACGATCTCCAGTAATGGGGAACAAATGGATAAGTCAAGATGTTCTATAACATTGGGCCAGGCAGTGACCTCGTGGTATTGTCACTGAGTAATCCAGGGTAATGCTCTAGGCATTAGAGTTTGAATCCCACCACGGCAGATGGAGAAATTTGAATTCAGTAAACATCTGAAATTAAAAGCCTAATCATGACCATTGGTGTAAAACCCCCGTCTGGTTCACTAATGTGGCAACTAGGGGAATTTCACAGTAACTTCATTGCAGTGTTAATGTAAGCCTACTTGTGACAAAGATTATTATTATAATACCCTTTAGGGAATGAAAACTGCCATTCTTACCTGGTGTGGCCTATATGTGACTCCGGGTCTGTAAATGGCCTCTGAAATGGCCGAAGCAAGCCACTCAGTTCAAGGGCCTTTAGGATTTGACAATAAGTGCTGGCCCAACCAGCAATGCCCACATCAAATGAATAAAATACATTTTCCCTTGATGCAGTTTAGTTGACAGCACAGCTATTCTGCTGAGCTGCTCATCGTATCCCCTGTTCTTCGGTGTGAATCCCAATGTAAAAATAAGAGGTTGCAAGTTATTTTGGAGCGTTTTTTAATAAGATTGCTTTGCAACCTGAATCACATGGACTGCCGCCGTTCAAGAAAGTGGCTCACCACCTCCTTCTCAGGGGTGATGTGCGTATCCCAAGAATGATAAAACATAATTTGTCATCTGGAGTTTGATATTATACACAGCAGGCATACTAAAATGCTGGGAGCTTGTGTAAGTTTTATGCTGCATAACCTCTGGTCAGCAGGGATCTAGGATAGTTTCTTTCTGAAATCCGCATAATAAGTGTTGGCTATCAACAGGATAGCATTAGCAACAAAGGCTCGAGAAATTAGGCTGGCACCATGCCACTGCATGTATGAGAGATCAGGGAAGCGGCAAATTAATAAGAATACATTTTTGTCTGGTGCTTAAGAGAGACAGCAACACTTCTGCTCAAGGTAATTCATTGCCTCCATGGATTTTGTCATCAAATTCACCTACCAATCACGACCTCCCAACAAAAACTTTATGAATCCTTTCACATTTTTTAGTCTCTGACACCTGTACTTCATTTCACTGTTATCCTTGTCTCTCTTCCCAGAAATGTTTTGGGGATAACCAAATTCCCCACATGATATGATGGCATGTACATGTCACTGAAGATATCAACTGAGAACATTGACTTATTTGAAAACGTGTTTGTGTTTTGCTGTGGACAACTGTAGCCAATCACTGTGCTAAATCCATGCAGACTTGTTAACTTTTCGTGAGTGTCAAATTATAGGACAGAAACTGCTTAAACTTGTCTGGTGGCGTTTCCTTCCTTTTTATCCCTCGCAAAAGAGTAAATTAATTTGCCTCTTTCTTTTTTCTTGAACTTGGCTGTTCAGCTAGCCTTGTTCCCCCACTTGAGCATATAATCAGTCCAAGACTTGTTGCAAAATGTTTCACTGTCCTCACTGCTAATCTACCTGGACCTGCTCTCATTTCCTTTAGTTATGCACTTATTTGAACAGTTACATAAGTTTCAAGAGTCACAACTTGAATTCAAAATACTACTCAATAAAGAAACTGGTCAGGCCCACTCTGGAGGGTGTGTTATTCTTCTCTGAAATCCAAACTCATGTCTCTTCTCTGCGAATGTTGATCCATGGGGTTATTGCTGTTGAAATCTCAGAAACATGTTTTTATAAGATTTTCAGTTATTTCGTACAATCAATCCTTTGCCTCAGAGGCATTAGTTGCCCTTGAAGGGTTTTCTTTTAGCTGTTTCAGCAGAAAGTTTTATCAATGAAGAGTCCAGATGTACAAGCTGTTGTTCTTCCTTTTCTCATGAAACTCATTTTGGTTAGCTGCAGCTTTTCACACTCAAGTCTGTTAGCCTCTTTTATCATCATGTCTCACAGCACAATATTAGCCATTTCTCTGTCTCAGCATCTCCTCCCTTTTGATCCACTGAATTGAGTGAAGTGGATCACAAAAAACTTTAGCCAGCTCTTCCCAGGGGCTGGTTTAGCACAGGGCTAAATAGCTGACTTTTAAAACAGACCACTGCAGGCCAGCAGCGCGGGTTCAATTCCCGTACCAGCCTCCCCGAATAGGAGGCGGAATGTGGCGTCTAGGGACTTTTCACAGTAACTTCATTTGAAGCCTACTTGTGACAATAAGCGATTTTCATTTCATTTCATTGGGCAGATATTCAATATATAAAATCATTAATTGGCATATAATTTTCCCAACAATCATTCCCGTTTTCGCAAAAACCACTCCATCTCTAATTTCTTCTCCACTTTAACTTTCCAGCGCTTCAACATGAACATTGTAAACGTTTGATACAATAAAATAATAAGCATGGCTTTCATTAATTAATGCAATATAATTTGTTCCCATGCCTCAAGTTGTATATCTGTTCTGTAGTTCCAAATATCATCCCACCAACTATTTTCCTTAATTTTATTTATGTTGATTTTGATTTCACTTATTTCTTGTAATACCTTCTGATATGTTATCCTGCAGCTTTTCACACACAAGTCTGTCAGACTCTTTTACCATCATGTCTCATGGCACAATGTTAGCCATTTCTCTATCTGAGCACCATCCTCTGTAAACCCGAGGTCACCAAAAACTCTGCTGCCTGTCCAAATGTGAAGTTATACACTTTGGTGTGAAAAACAGAAAGGAAAGAGTACTATTTAAATGGTTATATATTGGAAATATAGATGTACAAAGGGATCTGTGTTCTTGTATACCAGTCAAAGAAAGTAGAGAGGCAGGTGCAGCAAGCAATTAGGAAGGCAAATGGTACGTTGGCCTTCGTTGCGAGAGGATTTGAGTTCAGAAGTACGGATGTCTTACTGAAGTTATACAGAGCTTTGGTGATTCCACATCTGGAGGGCAGCATGGTAGCACAGTCGTTAGCACAGTTGTTTCACAGCTCCAGGATCCCAGGTTTGATTCCCGGCTTGGGTCACTGGCTGTGCGGAGTCTGCAAGTTCTCCCTGTGTCAGTGTGGGTTTCCTCCAGGTGCTCAGTTTCATCCTACAGTCCAAAGATGTGCAGGTTAGGTGGATTGGCAGTGATAAATTGCCCTTAGTGTCCAAAAAGGTAAGATGGGGTTACTGGGTTACAGGGATGGGGTGGAGATGTAGGCTTAAGTGGGGTGCTCTTTCCAAGGGCTGGTGCAGACTCGATGGACCAAATGGCCTCCTCTAAATTCTATTCTATGAGTATTGCGTGCAGTTTTGGTCTCACTACCTAAGAAAGGATATACTTGCAAGAGAGGGAGTGCAGCAGATATCGCTGATACCGGGGTTGGCGGGACTATCCTATGAGGAAAGGTTGTTCAATTGGGCCTGTGTTGAACAGAGTTTAGACAGAGGAGAGGAGAACCAATTGAAACATAAAATTCTAACAGGGCTGGACAGATAAGATGCAGGGAGGGTGTTTCCCTGGTTGCGGAATCGGGACATGGGGTAGACCATCTAGGACTGAGATAAGGAAAAAATGTCTTCACTCAAAATTAGTGAACCAGTGGAATTCTCTACCACAGAAGGCTGTGGAAGCCAAGTCACTGAATATATTCAAGAAAGAGATAGATATTTTCTGGATTTTAATTGCATCAAGGGGTATGGGTATGGGAAGAAAGCAGGTTTGAGATAGAGAATCAACCCTGATCATATTGAATGGTGAAGCAGGCTCGAAGGGCCAAATGGCCTACTCCTGCCCCTAATTTTGATGTTTCTAAGTCCCATTCACCTAGTCCCCTAAGCTTGATGACCTTTGCAGGTCAAGCAAGCCTTGATTTTACAATTGTTATCCTTGTTTTCAAATCCCTTCATTCCAAGATATCGGTACTTCTTTAATTGTGGCAACTTGACCATTCCGGATTTTAATTGCTCCAGCATTGGTGGCTCCACTTTCATTGCCTGAGCCCGAAGCTCCGGAATGCCTTCCCTCCATCTTGGTGCCTCTCCACCTCCTTTAAGACATTCCTTAAAATCTACCTTTTTGATCAAGCTTTTGGTCATCAGATCTAATATATCGTTATGGGCTCAGTGTCATATTTTGTTTTAGAATAATGTAAATACTTTATTTTGGACATTAAGAATTTTAATAACGGGAAAAATTATATTCTATTTATTGAAAATGCATTCTAAGTACATTGACTGCCCTATCACCAAGCTGGGATCTGCAACTGTTCAAAGGAAATGCCCACGCTGTCTTCGAGCAATCAGGGTTTTTAAAAAAAAATACATTTTATTGAAAAAATTTTCGATCACAATTTTTTCCCTTTACAAATCAAACATAACAGTAAAGAAAATTTAACAATAAACAAATGACTAATCAACATGGTAATCTAATAATTTAACATAAACTAAAACTTTCCACCCCCCCCCTCCCCCCCCGGGTTGCTGCTGCTGGTCATCTGTCTTCCCTCTAATGTTCCCCTAGGTAGTCGAGGAATGGTTGCCACCGCCTGGTGAACCCTTGAGCCGATCCTCTCAGCGCAAACTTTATCTGCTCCAGTTTTATGAACCCCGCCATATCGTTTACCCAGGCCTCCAGTCCGGGGGGTTTCGCCTCCTTCCACATGAGTAGAATTCTACGCCGGGCTACTAGGGATGCAAAGGCCACAACATCGGCCTCTTTCGCCTCCTGCACTCCCGGCTCATCCGCAACTCCAAATAAAGCTAGCCCCCAGCCTGGTTTGACCCGGGCCTTCACCACCTTGGAAATCACTCCCGTCACTCCCTTCCAATACCCCTCCAGTGCCGGGCACGACCAAAACATATGTGCGTGGTTTGCCAGGCTTCCGCCGCACCTCCCACACTTGTCCTCCACTCCGAAGAACCTGCTCTGTCTTTCTCCCGTTATGTGTGCTCTATGTAGCACCTTGAATTGAATCAGGCTAAGCCTGACGCACGAGGAAGAGGAATTTACCCTGCTTAGGGCATCAGCCCACATACCCTCCTCTATCTCCTCCCCTAGCTCTTCTTCCCACTTTCCTTTTAATTCGCCCACCAACTCCTCCCCCTCTTCCCTCATCTCTCGGTATATCTCTGACACCTTGCCCTCTCCGACCCACACCCCCGAAAGCACTCTGTCCTGAATCCCCTGTGCCGGGAGCAGCGGAAATTCCCTCACCTGTTGTCTTGTGAACGCCCTCACCTGCATATATCTAAGGAAATTTCCCCGGGGCAACTTATACTTTTCCTCCAATGCTCCCAAGCTCGCAAACGTCCCATCTATAAATAAATCTCCCACCCTCCTAATTCCCAACTGGTGCCAGCTCTGAAATCCTCCATCCATTCTTCCTGGGGCAAACCTATGGTTGTTCCTGATTGGGGACCCCACCAGGGCTCCCCGCACACCTCTCTGTCGCCTCCATTGTCCCCAAATATTCAATGTTTCTGCCACCACCGGGTTCGTGGTAAACTTTTTTGGTGAGAGCGGTAGCGGCGCCGTCACCAGTGCCTCTAAGCTCGTCCCTTTACAGGACTTTCCCTCCAGTCTTTTCCACGCCGCTCCCTCTCCCTCCATCATCCATTTACGAATCATCGCCACATTGGCGGCCCAATAGTAGTCGCCCAAATTCGGTAGCGCCAATCCTCCTCTGTCCCTGCTACGTTGTAAGAACCCCCTCCTTACCCTCTGGACTTTCCCTGCCCACACGAAGCTCGTGATGCTCCTGTCTATTTTTTAAAAAAAGGTCTTAGTGATTAGTATAGGGAGACATTGAAATACAAATAAGAACCTCGGGAGGACCATCATCTTAATTGCCTGCACTCTGCCCGCCAACGACAGAGGCTGCATGTCCCACCTCTTGAAGTCCTCCTCCATTTGTTCTACCAATCGTGTCAGATTAAGTCTGTGTAAGGTTCCCCAGCTCCTAGCGATCTGAATCCCCAGGTATCGGAAGTTTCTTTCCACTTTCCTTAGAGGCAGGCCTTCTATCTCTCTACTCTGGTCCCCTGGGTGTATCACGAATAGTTCACTCTTCCCCATGTTAAGCCTATATCCGGAGAAATCTCCGAACTCCCTCAATATCTGCATGACCTCAATCATCCCCCCCGCTGGGTCCGACACATACAACAGTAGGTCATCCGCGTATAGCGAGACTCGGTGTTCTTCTCCCCCTCTAATCACCCCTCTCCATTTCCTGGAGTCTCTCAACGCCATGGCCAGAGGTTCAATTGCCAACGCGAACAACAGTGGAGATAGCGGGCATCCCTGTCTTGTTCCCCTATATAGTCGGAAATACTCCGATCTTTGCCGACCCATGACTACACTTGCCGTCGGGGCCCCATAAAGAAGTTTGACCCAGCTAATAAACCCGTTCCCGAACCCAAACCTCCTTAACACCTCCCATAAGTACTCCCACTACACCCTATCAAATGCTTTCTCTGCATCTATTGCCGCCACTATCTCTGTCTCCCCCTCCACTGGGGGCATCATTATCACCCCTAATAGTCGTCGCACGTTGACATTCAGTTGTCTCCCCTTTACGAACCCTGTCTGGTCTTCGTGCACCACCCCCGGGACACAGTCCTCTATCCTCGATGCCAGTACCTTTGCCAGCAATTTGGCGTCCACATTCAATAATGAAATAGGTCTATAGGACCCGCACTGCAACGGATCTTTATCCCTCTTCAGAATTAGCGATATCGTCGCCTCCGACATTGTCGGGGGTAAAGTCCCTCCTTCCCTGGCCTCATTGAACGTCCTCACCAACAACGGGGCCAACAAGTCCACGTATTTTCTGTAAAATTCCACCGGGAACCCGTCTGGTCCCGGAGCCTTCCCTGCTTGCATGTTCCCCAGCCCCTTAATAACCTCGTCCACCCCAATCGATGCCCCCAGGCCTTCCACCTCCTGCTCCTCCACCCTCGGGAACCTCAATTGATCCAGGAACTGCCGCATCCCCTCTTCTCCCTCTGGGGGTTGGGACGTATACAGTCCCTCATAAAAGGTCTTGAACACCTTGTTTATCTTCCCTGCTCTTCGCACCGTGGCTCCCTTTTCGTCTCTTAATTCCCCCTATCTCCCTCGCCGCTGTCCTCTTTCGCAACTGATGAGCCAGCAGGCGACTAGCCTTTTCCCCATATTCATACCTCCTCCCCTGTGCCTTCCTCCACAGCACCTCCGCCTTTCTGGTGGTCAAGAGGTCAAACTCCGTCTGGAGTCGTCTCCTCTCCCTGTACAGTTCCTCCTCCGGGGTCTCTGCAAATTTCCTGTCCACCCTTAAAATCTCCCCCAGTAATCTTTCCCTTTCCTTGGCCTCTGTTTTTCTTTTGTGGGCCCCAATGGAGATCAGCTCTCCTCTGACCACCGCTTTTAGTGCTTCCCATACCACTCCAACACGGACCTCCCCATCGTCATTGGCCTCCAGGTACCTCTCAATACACACCCGCACTCTTCCACACACTCCCTCATCCGCCATCAATCCCACATCTAATCGCCAGAGTGCTCTCTGCTCCCTTTCCTCTCCTAGTTCCAGGTCCACCCAGTGTGGGGCATGGTCCGAAACCGCTATGGCTGAATACTCAGCTTCTTCCACCCTTGAGATCAACGACCTTCCCAGAACAAAAAAATCTATCCGGGAGTACACTTTATGGACATGGGAGAAGAAGGAGAACTCCCTGGCCCTCGGTCTAAGAAATCGCCATGGATCCACTCCCCCCATTTGGTCCATAAACCCCTTGAGCACCTTGGCCGCTGCCGGCCTTCTTCCGGTCTTTGATCTGGATCTATCTAACCCTGGGTCCAGCACGGTATTGAAGTCCCCTCCCAATATCAAGTTTCCTACCTCCAGGTCCGGTATACGACCCAACATCCGTCTCATAAATCCCGCATCGTCCCAATTCGGGGCATATACATTAACCAACACGACCTCCATTCCCTCCAGCCTGCCACTCACCATTACATATCTACCTCCGCTATCTGCTACGATGTTCTTTGCTTCAAATGCTACCCGTTTCCCCACCAATATGGCCACCCCTCTATTCTTTGCATCTAGTCCTGAGTGGGACACCTGTCCCACCCATCCTTTCCTTAACCTAACTTGGTCCGCCACCTTCAGGTGCGTCTCTTGGAGCATAGCCGTCTGCCCTCGATCCTTTCAAGTGCGCGAGCACTCGGGCCCTTTTAATCGGTCCATTCAGGCCTCTCACATTCCATGTGATCAGCCTCACTAGGGGGCTACCTGCCCCCCTCCCGTGTCGACTAGCCATCACCTTCTCTAGGCCAGTCCCATATCCCGCCTCTGCGCTCCCACTCGCTCCCCAGGCGTCGCATTCCATCCCCGTCCACCCACTCTTTAGCCATTTCCTTTTTGATTTCCGCAGCAGCAACCCAGTTGTCCCCCCCCCCCCGCCGCTAGATCCCTTTCTAGCGTGATTGCTCCCCTCATATTACTTCCGCAAGTCAGCTGACTTCAACTGACCCCGGCTACTCCTCACTCCTTGACCCCCCCCCGTGTGGGGAACTCCCATCCGCCTTGCGCCTGTCTTCCCGCCATACTCTTTCTGGCGCGGGAACATCCCTTTATCTGACCCGCCTCTTGTGGCGCAGCTCCCTTTCCTCTCCCCCTCCCATTCCTCATTCTCCGCCTATGTCCCTTCTTTCCCCCCTCACCGGCGCCCACATTTCCTAGTGTCTCACCCCATCCCAATTTACTTCTCTATTTACATCAACCATAACAATAACAATAACATTCCCTACAGTATCAGTCCCTCAGTTCCGATCCAATTTCTCCTCTTTAATAAAGGTCCATGCTTCTTCCGCCGTATCAAAATAATGGTGTCTCTCCTGGTACGTAACCCATAGTCGTGCCGGCTGCAGCATCCCGAACTTCACCTTCTTTTTGTGTAACACCTCCTTGGCTCGGTTAAAACTCGCCCTCCTTCTCGCCACCTCCGCACTCCAATCCTGGTACACCCGTACCACTGCATTCTCCCATCTGCTACTCCGCACCTTTTTAGCCCATCTCAGGACCTCTTCTCTATCTTTAAGGTGGTGAAATCGCACGATTGTCGCCCTGGGTGGTTCTCCCGCTTTTGGTCTTCTCGCCGGGATCCGATGTGCCCACTCCACCTCCAAGGGGCCCGTAGGGGCCTCAGCTCCCATCAATGAGCTTAGCATCGTACTTACATAAGCTCCACAGTCCGCTCCTTCCACTCCCTCAGGGAGACCCAGTATCCGAAGGTTCTTCCTTCGCGCTCTGTTTTCTAGGGCCTCAATCCTTTCAATGCACTTTTTATGGAGTGCCTCGTGCATCTGTGTTTTGACCGCCAGGCCCAGGATCTCGTCCTCATTATCCGTCACCTTCTGCTCCACCACGCGGAGCTCTGTCTCCTGGGTCCTTTGTGCCTCCTTGAGCCCCTCAATTGCCTGTAGCATCGGGGTCAGCAACTCCCTCTTTAGTAGCTCCACACACCGTCTCAGGAATTCGTCTTGCTCGGGCCCCCATGTCGCCTGGGCTTTCTCCGCCGCCATCTTGTGTCTTCTCCCTTTCTGTCCCTTTCGTCGAAGATTCCTCGCGCTGCAGCTGCCGCCGCTGATATTTTCCTCTTTCGTTGGGGGGGGGGGACTCCCTATTCACTCACCCCACACCGGGTTTCGTCGCCCAAAAATTTCCCGTTGGGGCTCTTAAAAGAGCCCGAAGGTCCGTTGGAGCTGGAGCCGCCGAAACGTGCGGCTTAGCTGGTCATCGCCGCAACCGGAAGTCGAGCAATCAGGGTTAAGCAATAAACTGAGAATTGCTAGTTTTGTGCATCATCCCCCCCAAAATTTTAAATTGCAAGGATACAAACAGATCTTTAAAAAGCCCATCAGTGTTTCTGAGTTTTTACACTGCCCCTGCGGATTAAACATGCAATAAATTAACTTGTAAATAAAAAACATTCCATTGTAAATCAATCCCAACGGGAGCAAAGGCAATATTGGTTCAAATGCCCCATCACCAGTTGGTCATTAAAAGGTAGTCGAGAGGGAAAACTATTCAAGATGAAAATTACAAAGTGGATGTGCCACATTTTCGAAAACGTCTGACTATCTGATGGCCCACGTGACAACAAGTGTGACACTGGCATTGGGAAATCAGTCAGCCTGCACATCATGGTTGCAGCGATGAAGGACAAGCTGACCTTTAGACATCAGACACTGAACACCCATAGACCTTTTTTTTAATGCATAGAGGTATGAACACTCACAGTTATCAATAATTACTGTATACCCTCTGAAAAGTATTGCATTACATATGGAGTGGAGCATACAGTTCCTATATGTTTAGGGGCTGGTTTAGCTCAGTTGGGTGGACAGCTGGTTTGTGAAATAGAGCGAGGCCAACAACATAGGTTAAGGGCAGCATGAAGACACAGTGGTTAGCACTACTGCCTCACAGCACAGAAGACCCAGGTTCAATCCAGGCCCCAGGTTACTGTCCGTGTGGAGTTTGCACATTCTCCCTGTGTCATCGTGGGTCTCACCCACAACCCAAAAAGATGTGCTGGGTGGGTGAATTGGCCAGGGTAATATGCCCCTTAACTAGGAAAAAAAGAATTGGGTACTCTAAATTTAGTTAAAAAAAGCAGCATGGGTTCAATTTCTGTAGGGCTGAGGTTATTCATAAAAGCTCCGCCTTCTCAACCTTGCCCCTTCCCTTGTCTGAGGTGTGGTGATCCTCAGGTTAAATCACCGCCAGTCAGCTCTTCCTCTCAAAGGGGAAAACAGCCTATGGTTCGTCATCTGGGACTATTGTAGCTAAATTTAAACTTCATATTGCATTCGTGATTCTGAGTGGAAACAAATAAAGCCCTTTCAAGCATATTTAATCATTGCGAATAGTTGCACAAATTGGTTAATTTGCTTTTCAATCTACCTGTTTAATTCTAACAATACACTGTCCTTATTAAACTTTACGAACAGTATCTGCCACTTTCAGATTAGCCTGCCATTCATTTGTGCTCAGAATCAGTCACATTAAGAACAGGAGTCGGCTGGGCGCAGTCAAACAGCTCATCTAATCATTGTATTATCATACTTCAACTTGAAATTAAAAGGAATCAAGCAGAATAAAATTCCGTAAGAAAGAATGCGCGATTCGGTCTCAGGACTTGGGTATGTATTCCTACTTTGGGAGGGAGTTGCGCATTTTAAACATTTGTATTTGTGATCATGTATATAGATGTGTGTTTTCAATGAGCTGACGCAACATGTGCCATAGGATGGGGGGATATTCGTTTGTTTACGTTGACAACCACGCCGGTGAAAACGTATTTTATACTCAATTTCCGTTGAGTCTTTCTTTTCTTCCCTGCTGTCTATGGATAAGCCCATGGCGTTAAAAGCTCCGTCACAACATCAAAGGTAGCAAGAATCTGGCAGCAGATGATGATGTTTGGAATCATTGCAGTTGGAGCCAAAGGTAGTTTAGAATTCAATTCAAATTCCTTTTTTATGTCGGACATGTGCGTTTTAATTTAGCGGAATAGCAAAGTGATATTATTGATACTGACTGATAAGCTGCATGCAGAGCTGATATTTCATACTTTATGGTTGTTGTAATGTAAACAATCCCTGTTACCTTTCACCGCTGGTATTTACGATGAACGAGGGAGTATTGCAGGAGATGTAAGGGTGGATGTAAGGCCACAATCATTTGTGTAGCATGAAAACATCCTCAGCACTAGAATCCGAGAATGGTTACAGTACAGAAGGAGGTCATTCGCCCCAACTTTTTTTCTTTCTTTCAAATTTTGATGTGCCGGACTATGACAGATAAGGTTAGGAAACCTTCTGTAACTTCCTTAACCTTCCTCATTTGGAAATCAATTGGGGTTTGACCTGCCCCAGTTCCAGCCTCCTGCATTTTCTGTAATTTGGGTTTGCCTGATATACATTTATAATTTTATGAATTCAGTGACATTCACTACCAGCCAAATCATTTTTAAATACTTTCAGAATTAACCTATCCTTTATTCCTTTGGTTTTTGAAATAAAATGTAACATCATCTACACCCGTGGCACTATTCTGAAGAAAAGCAGGGGCATTATCTTCCGTATCCCAGCCAATAATTATTCCTCAATCCACATCATATCACAGATTATCTGGTCATTATTCCATTGCTGTCTATTGGAGATTGCTGTACTCAAATTGGCTGTTGAGTCATCAACATTACAATAGTGACTGCACTTTCGACATACTTCATTAGCTGTAAAGCACTTTGAGACATCAGTTTTTTAAAAAGATATATTTTTTCATGGGATGTGGTCATCACTGGCTCGGTCAGCATTTATTGCCAATCCCTAATTGCCCTTGAGGAGGTGGTGGTGAGTCGCATTTTTGAACCTCTGCAGTCCTTGTGGTGTAGGTACACCCACAGTACCAGGATTTTGACCCAACAGCAGTGAAGGAACAATGATATAGTTCCCAGTCAGGATGGTGCGTGATTTGGAAGGGAACTTGCAGGTGGTGCTGTTTCCATGCATCTGCTGCTCTTGTCCTTCCAGGTGGTCAAGTTTGTGGGTTTGGAAGGTCCTGTTGAAGGAGCCTTGGTGAGTTGCTGCAGTGCATCTTGTAAGATGGTAGACATTGCTGCCACGTGATGGATGGAGTGAATGTTGAAGGTGATGGATGAAGTGCTAATCAAGCAGGCTGCTTTGCCCTGCATGGTGTCAAGCTTCTTGAGTGTTGTTGAAGCTGGACTCATCCAGGAAAGTGGAGAGCATTCCATAACACTTCTGACTTGTGCCTTGTAGATGGTGAGCAGGCTTTGGAGCATCAAGGGGTGTGTTACTCGCTGCAGAATTCCAAGCCTCTGACCTGCTCTTGTCGCCACAGTATTTATATGGCTGGTCCAGTTCAGTTATAATGGTAACCCCCAGAATGTTAATAGTGGGGGATTCAGCAAAGGTAATGCCATTGAACGTCATGGGGAGATGGTTAGATTCTCTCTTGTTGGAGATAGCTATTGCTTGGCACTTGTGTGGTTTGTATGTTACTTGTCGCTTATCAGCACAAGCCTGAATGCTGTCCAGGTCTTGCCGCATATAAACATGGACTGCTTCATGAGGACTCGCTAATGGCACTGAACACTGCAATCATCAGTGAACACCTCCACTTCTGACCTTATTACGGAGGGAAGGTCATTGAAGAAGCAGATGAAGATACTGAGGACCAGGAAACTACCCCGAGGAACTCATCCAGTGATGTTCCAGGTCTTGTGAAAGATGCGTTTTTAAACAAATTCATTTACGGGATGTAGGCGTTGCTGGTTAGGCCAGCATTTATTTGCTATTCCTAGTTGCCCTTCAGAAGGTGGTGGTGAGCTGCCTTCTTGAAACACTGCAGTCCTTGAGGTGTAGGTACACCCACTGTGCTGTTACAGAGGGAGTTCCAGAATGTTTCCCCAGCGATTATATTTTCAAGTCAGGACGGTGAGAGATTTGGAGGGGATCCTCCAGGTGGTGGGGTTCCCCGGTATCTGCTTCTCTTGTCCTTCTATGTGATAGTGGTTGTGAATTTGGAAGGTGCTGTCTAAGGAACCTTAGTGAGTTACTGCAGTACATCTTGTAGATGGTACATATGACTGCCACTGTTCGACGGTGGTGGAGAATTTGAATGTTTGTGAACGGGGGAGCAATCAAGTGGGCTGCTTTGTCCTGGATGGTGTCGAACTTCTTAAGTGTTGTTGGAGCTGCACTCATCCAGGCAAGTGGAGAGTTTTTCATTACACCCCTGACTTGTGCCTTTTGATGTTGGGCAGGCTTTGGGGGGGTCAGCAGGTGAGTTACTCGTCATAGGATTTCTAGCCTTCGACCTGCCCTGGTAGCCACAGTATTAATATAGCCAGTCCAGTTCAGTTTCTGATCAATGGTAACCCCTAGGATGTTAATTATGGGGGATTCAGCCATGGTAATGCCATTGAATATCAAAGGGTGGTGGTTAGATCCTCTCTTGTAGGAGATAGTCATTGTCTGGCACTGTGTGGCGCAAATGTAGCTTGCCATTTGCCAGCCCAAGCCTGGGTATTGTCTATGTCTTGCTTCATTTCGACATGGACTGCTTCATTATTTGAGGAGTCACGAATGGTGCTGAACATTGTGCAGTCACCCGCAAACATCCCCACTTCTGACCTTATGATGGAAGGGAGGTCATTGATGACGCACCTGAAGATGGTTGGGCCTAGGACACTACCCTGAGGAACTCCTGCAGTGATGTCCTGTAACTGAGATGATTGACGTCCAACCACCACAACCATCTTCATTTGTGCCAGATAAGACTCCAACCAGTTGAGAGTTTCCCCTTGATTCCCATTGACTCCAGTTTTGCTGGGGCTCCTTGAAGCTATACTCGGTCAAATGCTGCCTTGATGTCAAGGGCAGTCACTCTCATCTCACCTCCTGGCATTCAGCCCTTTTGTCCATGTTTGAACCAAGGCTGTAATGAGGTCAGGAGCTGCGTGACCCTGGCAGAACCCAAACTGAACATCTGTGCGAGGGTTATTGCTGAGTAAGTGCTGCTTGATAGCACTGTTGATGACTCCTTTCATCACTTTCTTGATGATGGAGAGTAGACTGATAGGATCAATTTGTCCTGTTTCTTGTGTACAGGGCACACCTGGGCAATTTTCCACATTGCCGGGTAGATACCAGTATTGTAGCTGTACTGGAACAGCTTGGCTAGGGGTGCGGCAGGTCCTGGAGCACAGACCTTCTGTACTATTGCCAGAATATTGTCAGGGCCCATAGCCCTTGCAGTATCCAGTGCTTGCAGCCATTTCTTGCTGAAGTGAATCGTATTGACTGAAGACTGACATCTGTGATGCTGGAGACCTCCGGAGGAGACCAAAATGGATCATCCGCTCAATACTTCTGGCTGAAGATTGTTGTGACTGCCTCAGCCTTGTCTTTTCCACATATGTGCTGAGGATGTGGACATTTGTGGAGCCTCCTCCTCCAGTGAGTTGTTTAATTGTCCACCACCATTCACGGCTGGATGTGGCAGGACTACAGAGCTTAGATCTGATGCGTTTGTTGTGGAATCGCTTAGCTCTGTCTATTATTTACAGCTTATGTTGTTTGGTACACAAGTAGTCCTATGTTGTAACTTCACCAGGTTGACACCTCATTTTTTAGCATACCTGATGTTGCTTCTAGCATGCTCTTCTGCACTCTTCATTGAACCAGGGTTGATCACTCGCTTGGTGGAAATGATAGAATGGGGGATATGCCAGGCCATGAGGTTCCAGATTATGGTTGAATGCTTTGGGTCGGGGATTTCAATGTCCATCACCAAGAATGGCTTGGTAGTACCACCATAGACTGAGCTTGCTGGGTCCTAAAGGACATGGCTGCTAGACTGAGACTGCATCAGGTGGTGAAGGAACCAACAAGAGGGAAAAACATACTTGACATCACCCTCACCAATCTGCCTGCTGCAGATGTATCTGTCCATGAGTGTATAGGTAGAAGTGACCACCGCACAGACCTTGTGGGGACAAAGTCACCTGGCTTGCTGGTAATCGTAAGAGTGGGGGATATGCTGGGCCACGAGGTTCCAGATTGTGGTTGAATACAATTCTGCTGCTGCTGATGGCCTACAGCGCCTCATGGATGCCCAGTCTTGCGTTGCTAGATCTGTTCGAAGTCTATCCCATTTAGCATGGTGGTAGTGCCACACACGATGGAGGGTATCCTCAATGTTGAAGATGAGACTTTGCTCCACAAGGACTGTGCAGTGGTCACTTCTACCGATACTATCATAGGCATCAGCAGCGGGCAGATTGGTGAGGATGGGATCAAGTATCTTTTTCCCTCTTGTTGGTTCCCTCACCACCTGCTGTAGTCCTGGTTTAGCAGCTATATCCTTTAAGACCCGGCCAGCTCGGTCTGTGGTGATACTACCAAGTCATTCTTGGTGATGAACATCGAAGTCTCCTACCCAGAGCGTATTCGCCGCCCTTGCCACCCTCAGTACTTCCTCCAAATGGTGTTCAACATGGAGCAGTACTGATTCACCAGCTGATGGTGGCCAGTACGTGGTAATCAGCAGGAGGTTTCCTTGCCCATGTTTAACCTGAAGCCATGAGACTTCATGGGGTCCACAGTCAATGCTGAGGACTCCCAGAGCAACTCCCTCCCGACTGTGCTGCCTCTCTGCTGGGTCTGTCCTGCCGATGAGACAGACATACCCAGGAATGGTGATAGTGGTGTCTGGAACATTGTCTGTAAGCTATGAGTCTGTGAGTGTGACTATGTCAGGCTGTTGCTTGACTAGTCTGTGAGACAGCTCTCCCAACTTTGGTAAAAGCCCCCAGATGTTAGTAAAGTGGATTTTGCAGGGTTAGCAGCGCTGGGTTTGTCATTGTCGTTTCCGGTGCCTGGTTTGATGCTGGCTGGTCTGTTCGGTTTCATTCCTTTGTGTTTTCATAACAGTTGAATATAATTGAGTGGCTTGCTGGGCCATTTCGGAGGGCATTCAAGAGTCAACCACATTGCTGTGGGTCTGGAGCACATGTAGGCCAGACCAGGTAAGGATGGGAGATTAGTGAACCAGATTGTTTTTACGCCAATCGACAATGGTTTCATGGTTGGACATTTCTTTCCAGATATTTTGTTGATTTGAAATTCCATCACTTGCCGTGGTGGGATTCCAACCCGCATTCCCAGATCATTATCCTGGGTCTCCGGTTTACTAGATTACTAGTCCAGTAACAATTCAATTATGCCACCGCCTACCCGGTACCGGCAAGTCTTTCTTTCCTTAAACTTAAAATTCATTTATTTTGCTGTTGATATCTATATTATCATTGATAGAATCAGTGCCGTCAAGCAATAGGGTCCCTTTTATTGACCTTCAGGTATTTGACACATTGACTACTAAGCACTTAGCATGCTCTGGATGTACCTGAATCAAACTTCAGCTTGTATTTACATAGGTCTGAAACTTACAGTAACCCCCTCCCTCCAGACAGGATTGCAGATGAGAGGGGAACCATAATATTGGGCACCATGGCATTGCCACCAACCCATTTCCTACCCATCCCTTACTGCCCTGCTGCAATGTCACCAGTGGCATGGGAGGCATCAGGCAGGCTGCTTGCCTGTTGGCCAATTGAAACTGTTCAGTGGCCAAGTAATGGCCACTAAGAGCCTCCTGCCACTGTCACTGGGATTTTACCCGTCAAACATCCAGCCTGTAGGGTGAATATCCCGCTCTATCGTGGCTTGCTTACCGACCACCACTTTCAGGGGTGCTGCTGGGACAAGAGAGCTGCCAGCCTTTGATTTGTCAGTGGCTCTCTGAAGCAGACTTCCTCTCCGATGGAGGTGGAAATTTTGCCTTAAACCAAATAATGGCGTTACTTGGCTGTGGACTGTGCCAGCCAAGCAAAGGGTTTCTCTGTGGCTTTTATGCCAGGTGTGGGTTGGGGGGTGGCCTGGGGGGGGGCAGTGGTGTGTGTGGTGGTGGTGGTGCTGCCACTAGCATAAAATTCAGCCCAGTATCTTTACATAATAAAACATTCCAAGATGTTTCTCAGGAGCATTGTAAAACAGCATTTGGCACCCAGACTCATAAGGAGGTTTTACAGTAGATGACCAAATCTTGACAAAAATTGAGACATTAATTAACCTGGAACCAATGTGAGTTAGCAGTCATAGTACTGTTGGGTGATTGGAACTTGGGTGCAAGATAGGACATGGATAGCAGAGGATGACCTCCAGTGTACAGAGGAAGAATGTGGAATGTGCTGCAATAATCAAGTTTTAAAAGTAACAAAGACATGGATGAGGGTTTCAGCAGGGTGTCAGCGGATAGGGAATGATTTTTGTGGCTAGGGCTAAAGACTATGTTTTCAGCCTTTCCAATTTTGTGGAAATTAATGTTGTTGCAGTACAGGATATTTGACAAGCAGCCTGATAATTTATAGAGGTAGTAGGGGGATTTAGAGAAGTGGTGGTGAGGTAGTGCTGGGCATAATCACTAAAAACCGGCATTATGTTTCAGATGATGTTGCTGAGGAGCAGCAGGTAATGAGAAATAGGACAGGGCCAAGGTGTCACCAGAGATAATTGTGCAGGTGTAGCTTGAGCATTGATGGTGCAAGGTGGCCATGAAGTATCCATTGGTGATGGCTTGAGAGGGCTTGACTGCAGACTGAGGCATCTTGTCTGTTACCAGGCAGTTTGCCAGTCCAATGGCTTTCTGTTTATATGTTGGGCATTGGCGGAGGGGGTGTTGATAGGGCACAAATGCCTCCACCATGAGTGAAGGCAGTACATGCCACTCCTGTTGTGCCACTATGGCTCCCATGATACTGGTTCATCACTCCCACTGATCATTGGGAGAGCAGACCATGGGTCAACAGTGGGATTGAGGCCCCAATCTAGGCAGTGCAACAACCTCTCCAAATTGGTGGGGATGGTGAAGGCCTGATCCTCAATGACACCAGTGCTTTGATCAGAATGCAAGAGCTGATGACACAAGCTGTTGATGAGAGCCAGCATTCACAGCAATGAGTGCACACTCCCGTGGTAAATAATAGAGTCCCTGATACTTTCCTCTAAATGCAACACAAGGTGGAAGAAGATGCCTCCATACTCTGAGACATGATGCAGCAACTCATTAGCAGGCTTTCTAATACCTCAGACAATTGCAAATACACATAAATAGGTTTCTCTTGGAGGCTGGGCCACACAAACATGAATCTAAAAGCTTCCCTCATGCACCAAACCTTGAGCAACGCATTTATCTGCTCTATTCTCCTTTTTCTCCACACACTAGCACGTGGCACCGGGAGTGGTCCAGAGATTACAACCTTTTGGGGTCCTACTTTTTAATCTCCTGCCTAGCTCCCTAAATCCTTGATGCAAGTCTTCATTCTATCTATATCATTGGTACCACAACCTCTGACTTATCACCATCCCTTTTGGGATGCCCTGCAGCTATTCAGTGACATTCCTGACCCCAGGGAGGCAACACACTATCCTCGAGTCACATCTGCAGCCCCAGAAATGCCTGTCTGTTCCCCGAACTAATGAATTCCCTGTCACTGTCATTCTTCCTCCTTTATTCCTCCCCTCCTGTACAGTCAGGCCAAAAGCATGGCTTTGACTGTACTCCCTTTAGGAACCATCACCCTAATCAGCTTCCAAAATAGAAAACCAATTTGAGAGCTGGACCCCAAGGGACTGCTACACTGGCTGCCTGTTTCTCTTGGACTGCCTGGTGGTCACCCTTCTTTCTTCCAGTTCATTGAGCTGCGGTGTGACCACCTTTTTAAATGTGCTACTCAACATAATTCTCAGCCTTGCGGATGCGCCAGTGTCTCTAGCCGCCGCTCAAGCTCCGAAAGCCAGAGCTTAAATTTCTGCAGTTGGGAACACATCCCGCATGCCGGTATGGTCCATGACTTCCCACATATGACAGGTCACACATTCCACTCGGCTGATCTCACCTGCCAGGGAGAAGGGATAGACAGAAAAGTAATGGCTGCAATCAGAACAGCCAAGATCTTATCAAATGGGGGATCAAGTTTTTAAGCATTTTTTATAATGAAGAGCGTACATAATTTAAGGCTGGGGCTAAGTTAAGTTTAAAATGGTAAGGGTTGAAATTAAAATAATTAGGTTCACAACTCTGAATGACTGGGCAGCATGTTCTGAGTCCTTTAAACTTTTGTTACTATTAGTCTGCCAAGTTTTAGTACCAGCCACCAAACTTCTGGCCATAGCAACAACATCTTGTGAATTGATCCAGAAGCCAGCATATAGCCCACTGAGAACATTTTCTGTAACTCCGGCATTTGCCAAAAAGGATGACGACTGTGATAAAGATCATACGTGGAACAAACAGGTACGAGTGCAATTTTATATTTTTACTTTACTTGAATAACCTTCGATCCATACAGGATGTGGATTTACTTTTTAAAAATGTCTTACTCTTCCTTTGTGCTTCTATGTCAAACAATTCAACGAGAAATGAAGTCCAATAGAATAGGACTTTTCTTTTCCAATACTACTAAACTATTATTACATAGACGTTACTGCATGGCCCAAGTACTCTAAGTTGGTGATTAACTTCTGCATGACCCGCAATCCTAATTCTTCCAAAGACCTCAAAATTCTACATTCCATTCAGTGTAATGTCAGCATATCATTGGAGTGAAAGCTTTACTCGCTAACGATATGTTAAAGATGTTATTTTTCTAATTTTCATGCTAAATCAAAGTCTCTGAATCTTCTCAGGCTTTTAGGTCCCTTATTGTGAGCTTCCCACTCCATTTTGAATAAGTTAGGTATGAGGTTCAATGGCATTACAGCTTTAGGTTTCCTGCTTTTGGTCTCAGGATGCACTTGGGCTAAATTAGAGTGAGATTTAAAATGTGCATCAGTCACCATAATCAGCTGAGATAGTCAGAGGGGAGGAGTTTGTGAGTCAGAGAGTTGAAATAGTGAATTCTGCAGCCGAAACAACTTTTTTTGCAGCAATTATTTGGGATATTTTTCTTCACCGATGTGGACTTGCTCCTGAGTGTCTAAGAGCATAAGACCACCAAGAGATATGATGCCAATCCCTGTTTGCAGGCCAACTCCATGGAGAAGTAGGAGCAGTGTACTGGATAAAGGGAGAGTCAGGCAGAATTTCGGTAGAATGTACCGCACCTCCCTCTCTCCCTCCATGAGGGCAAGGTTATTAATTGAGAAGTATGCCAAACAGTATGGGTGAGGTAAAGTAAGAACCATTGTGGTATTAGCCTGTTAGGTATAGAAGAGGAAGGGATTTATGTTTGCGAGCTAAGTAATTGCTGTTATAGGAGATGGGTAGCTATACTTGAAGGATTGAGTCATTGGCCACCCTAATTAGAGTGTATTATGAAGTGATGCTTGTATAGCTGTCACTTTTAGAGGGTGAAGAGCATCCTGGTGTTTGTGATGCAAGGGGAAAATGTGAAGCTGGCTGGTTTGTTACCTTGTCTGCCTTGGTGAGGTCCTTGAACATTTTCTGGCGAGGGTAGGGAATCCTAGAGTGGAAAAATTGGTGCTCCATAACATGGCCATCTCCCTCCACATGGCATTTCCTATCATGGAAACACTTGGGTCCAGAGCTTCGCTCCCTGGTCAGGTGCGCACAGAGAGGAGAATGCCAAGCTCTGCAAACCATTTTTAAAAATAAATTTAGAGTACACAATTTTTTTTTCCAATTAAGGGGCAATTTAGCATGGCCAATCCACCTACCCTGCACATCTTTGGATTGTGGGGGGTGAGACCCACGCAGATACCGGGAGAATGTGCAAACTCCACACGGACAGTGACCCAGGGTCGAGACCGAACCTGGGACCTTGACGCCGTGAGGCAGCAGCGTTAACCACTGCACTACCGTGTGCCGCCCCCAAGCTCTGCAAACCTGACCTTTAAAAATGGTGGCCAGCAGTTCTGATTTTAATTCCGGTGGGAGTTGGGCTGGATTAGAAGTTGGATCTGTCGCCCCCATAACAAGTGCAGAGGCTGTCGTGTGCAGAGCTGGGATGGGCAGAGCTTGTTTCCTGAACCTTGTTGCATTTAATTGAGGCAATGATTAAAACAATCAGTTCTCACCCCTGCAAACTCCCCATGTCTCATCCTTGCCACCTATGCAACCTCATGTCCCCATCCACCCCCATGGCTCTCAATACTTGCCAATTCATGCCCCTCTGCCCAACCTCATGTCCTTGTACCCCCATGACCTCCATCAGAGAATCATGGATTCTCTTCAGTGTAGCAAGAGGCCATATAGCCCATTGAGTCTGCACCGACACTGCAAAAGACCACTCTACCTAGGTCCACTCCCCCACCCTATCCCCGTAACCTTACTGCATCCCTGGGCACTAGGAGCAATTTAGCATGAGCAATCCACCTAACCTGCACATATTTGGGTTGTGGGAGGAAACTGGAGCATCCAAAGGAAACACATGCAGACATGGGGAGAACATGCAAACTCCACACAGACAAGGGTCGAACCTGGGTCTCTGGGGCAGTGAGGCAGCAGTGCTAACCACTGTGCCACCATGCTGCCAATGTACTTCCTATGCCAACATTGGCCAACCCCCTGCTTGATTGGCTTAAAGATATCTGAATTTAATACTTTATTCAAAAGAGCTAGCTTAATCATGATTTCTGTGATCATAATACAGAGATCACTGAGAACTAGGTATTACCCGGTCTAGTGAGGGAGCTGGCCAGGCTCAGTCACTCGATGTGGATATCTTCTTCTTTGAGCTCCAATCCTCAGGGCCTTCTTTCTGCAATGGTTGTTCTTCTCCTCTGAGCTCCAAACTCAAGCCCTTCCTTCTGCAATGGTTGTTCTTGTTCTATGAGCTCCAAGTTCTGGCTCCTCTACTGTAACAATGGTTCCTGGGTTGTAATGCTTTCCTTTTTCTTCTTGGATGAGAGTGAGCATTGTGAGAGGGGTCCGGCTAATCCTATGCACATGTTATGGTCATGTCCCTAAGCTTGTGGGGTTCTGGGTCTCCTTCTTTGGCTCCATGTCGGCAATTTTACAAATTGACCTTAATCGCTGTCCAATAGGGGTGATAGCTGGGGTGTCTGGCCTGCCGGAGCTGCAGACCGAAGCAGCGGCCAAACTTCTGCCCTTCGCCTCGCTGCTTACTCGGGGGATTCTGCGAGAATCCTTTTATTGTACAGAGTTAGCAAAGTGATCAATCACAACATTCCCAACTTGCCTGTCAGGTTTCTGCTCCGGGTTCACAAGATGACCTCAGTTGACTTGTCAGCTTTGACAGTTCCAATGGGTTTAAGCACTTTTCACCAATGATGTTTAACTTTTGTTATTAATGCACCTTTTTCAATTTTATATATAATAGCAAATACAATAACAACCACCCGAAGAAAACGCCCGCCAACAACAGAACTCCCATCTCAATACCCTCCTCCCTCCCCGCTCCCTGGCAACTAACAGTGACCAGCTCTTTAAACTGCAAGGTAAATCGCTGCTATCTCTGGTAGAACACCTCAATTGCTCACCTCACAGAGTACTTAACTTTCTCAAGATACAAGATTCCCACAGCCATATTGAGGCACTGGATAGAGAGGTTGACCTCCAACCGATCAGCACCCGCCCCCGAGTAAGCAGCGAGGCGAAGGGCAGAAGTTTGGCCGCTGCTTCGGTCTGCAGCTCCGGCAGGTCAGACACCCCAGATATCACCCCTATTGGACAGCGATTAAGGTCAATTTGTAAAATTGCCGACATGGAGCCAAAGAAGGAGACCCAGAACCCCACAAGCTTAGGGACATGACCATAACATGTGCATTGGATTAGCCGGGCCCCTCTCACAACGCTCACTCTCATCCTCCACTCCCGTAAACAACCTGTTCATCCTGGATTTGATCAAATGGACCCGATGTTCTAGCTTCAACTGTATCAACCCTAACCTCGCACATGACGACGTTGCATTCACCCTATATAGAGCCTCGCACTGCACCCCATCCTCCAGCTCCAAACCCCAACTCCTCCTCCCACTTAGCCTTGACCCGCCTCCACCGACACTGCATCCTTTGCCATAACCCTTCCATAAATCCCTGAGGTACTCCTCTCCTCCATCCCTGCCAATGACAAAACCGTCTCCAACAATGAGAACGACGGCACCACAAGGAATGTCAAAGATCTTTTTCATGAAATTGCGAATTGGGGTGTTTACTGAAATCTATCCACCTGTGAAAGCCCAAATGTCTCCGACAACTCCTCCAAGCTCGCAAATCGCTCCTCTAAAAACAAATCCCTCATCCCTTGCACCCCCTTTTCCTCCCATCCCCTAAATCGAGCATCCAACCTTGCCGACTCAAACATGTGGGGCCGAAATCGCATTCGGTGTGGGGGTGGAGAAACCCCGTTTACGCGGAAATTGTAGCCGGCGCCACTCCCGCGATTCTCCAGTCCCCTGAGAATCGCTCGCGCGCGACCTACGCGGCGCGGCTAGGGGGCCATTGACAGATGACCCCCCCCCCGCGATTCTCCGGGCAAAACTGGCCAAGTTCCCAACGGCGTGGTTCTAACCACGTATTGGCCAGCAAGAACCTCGGGTGGTGGCTGCGGACTCAGTCCGCGGCCGCCCTGGTGGAGGGCGGGGGGATTGAGCACTGCGGGGGGGGGGGGGGGCCTCATGTGCGGCCAGGGCAGCGATTGGGCGGCTCAGATCCGCGGGTGCGCTCCATCTCTGGGGGCCTACATTCTCGATGTCGGTCCATGGTCCGAGTCTGCCATCGCGCATGGCGCGGCCGCTCCAGGTCGCCGCCGCGCGCATGCGCGGACTCCCGACCTGAATTGCGGAGACCCGTATCCACAGCCAGAGCTGCGAGAAGCACTCCGGGGCCCTGCCAGCCCCCTGCAGGTAGTGAATCGCTCTCGACTTTTTTAAGGAAAGTCAAGAGTGAAATGCCAACGTTTTTACGCTGGCATGGGGACAGAGCCCCATTTTCGGAGAATCCAGCGCGTGGTTCTCACTGTGTACAGTTTTGGTCTCCTTACTTGTGAAAGGATGTCCTGCCGCTGGAGGGGGTGCAGAGGAGATTCACCAGGTTTATTCTGGAGTTGAGAGGATTATGAGGAGAGACTAAGTAGACTGGGACTATATTCATTGGAATTTAGAAGAATGAGGGGGGATCTTGTAGAAACATATAAAATTATGAAGGGAATAGATCAGATAGAAGCAGTGAGGTTGTTTCCACTGGCGGGTGAAACTAGAATTAGGGGCCATAGCCTCAAAACAAAGGGGAGCAGATTTAGGACTGAGTTGAGGAGGAACTTCTTTACCGAAAGGGTCATGAATCAGTGGAATACCCTGCCCAGTAAAGCAGTTGAGGCTATCTCGTTGAATGTTTTTAAGGCAAAGGTAGATAGAATTTTGAGCAGTAAAGGAATAAAAGGTTACAGTTAGCGGGCAGCTAAGTGGAGCTGAGTCCACAAAAAGATTAGCCATGATCTTATTGAATGGCGGAGAAGGCTCGAGCGGCCAGATGGCCTGCTCCTAGTCCGTATGCTCACAAATCGTCGCCAGCTTCAATACCACCCCCAATATAAAGTGCTGCCGAAATTGTCTCCATATCTTCAGTGTGGCGACCACCACCAGGTTTGCTGAATATTTCCCCAGAGAAAAGGGCAGCGAGACTGTCACTTAGGCCCTTAACCCCGACACCCTACATAAACCTGACTCCATCCGCACCCATACAGTCTCAGGATCCCCGCACCACCCCAGAAACCTCTCAGCATTTGCCGCCCAACAATAATATATCAGGCTCGGCAGCGCTAAGCTCAATGACTGTCGGTCCCTCGGATGGACTGTCTTCGGAATCCTACCTAATTTAACCCGCCTAACTAAAGGACAAAATCGATCACTCCACTCCCCCAAAACGGATTTTGTCAGAAAAACTGACAAATACTG
This sequence comes from Scyliorhinus torazame, assembly GCF_047496885.1. Classification (NCBI taxonomy): domain Eukaryota; kingdom Metazoa; phylum Chordata; class Chondrichthyes; order Carcharhiniformes; family Scyliorhinidae; genus Scyliorhinus; species Scyliorhinus torazame. Next base: position 91,118,918 of record NC_092715.1, on the reverse strand, counting down.
GAACAGAAATAGAAACCAGGGCAAAACATTCATCTTCACCTACTGAATTCTGCCCACAAGGACAGAGGGAGACTATCCCACCTCTGTAAGTCAGTCTTCACCCTACTCGCCAAGCTTGTATAATTCAGCTTCCGAAACTGTGCCCAATCCCAAGCTACCTGCCCCACCAAATACCTAAAATGTGAGCCCATTAAACGGAATGGCAACACCCCCAGACTGACTCCCCTCCCCAGTGGAAGACACTCACTTTTTTCCCAAATCAATTTATTTATTTTTTTTAAAACTCCAATTAAGGGGCAATTTAGCGTGGCCAATCAACCTACCCTGCACATCTTTGGGCTGTGGGGGTGAGATCCGTGCATACATGGGGAGAATGTGCAAACACCACACAGCCAATGACCTAGGGCCAGGATCGAACCCGGATCCTCGGCTCCGTGATGCAGCAGTGCTAACCACTGTGCCACCCCCCCACCCCCCAAAATCCAATTTATACCCAGAAATGTCTCCAAAATGCTTCAACAGTGCCATAATATCACCGATTGTGGGGATCGGATCCGTCACATACAACTTGTTTGGGATCTCTGAGGCATGAGCGTTAGGTCCTGCACGTTGGGTAACTCTGACACGAACATATTCAGGTGAGCCTGACTGCTCATTTGAATATGCAAAGCAGGATCCAGATCGTGATGCCTTGTGAGATCTTGTTAGACCTCGCGAGATTAAATGAGGCCATTAAGTCTTGTGAGAGACCTCTTGCGAGATTTAATGGCCTCGGGCGCGACAAGAACAGTAGATTGCGGTGAAGGACTCTGCCCCACAACTCTCTGTGACAAGGAGTTTCGAAGACTTCCAACCCTCTGAGAAGAAATTCCTCCTCACCTCAGTCTTAAAGTGGCACCCCTTTATTCTGAGCCAATGCCCTCTGGTCCTAAACTTTCCCATAAGGGGCTACACCTCTCAGCATTTACACTGTCAAGCCCCTTAAAAATCATATATGTTTCAATGAGGTCACCTCTCATTCTTTAAATTCCAATGAGTAGAGCCCCAACTTGTTTAACCTTTGCTCATAAGACAAACCCTCCATACCGGGTTTCATCCTAGTGAATTTTCTCTGAATCATCTCCAACTAAATAAGATATTTCCTTAAAGAAGGAGACCACAACTGCTCACAGTACTCCGGATGTGATCTCACCAGTACCTTGTACAGTTTCAGCAAGGCAGCTGACGTTTAAGTAAACAGCTGTCTGCATAAACTGCATATGTGTAGCCCGGTCCATCCCCAGTCCTGCCCTGTAAAAATAGAAAATGCCTTGTTTGCCTTGGGAGTGAAACTTAGGGGGCAGAATTCTCCGTTTCTGCAGCTATGTGCCGATGCTGGCTTGGGACACGTGCTGTTTCACGACCGGCAAATCGACACAAACCTCTCACCGATTCCGGAACCGGGGATGGGCTAGCACCGGCGTTGCGTGAAACGCCCGCGGATCGTGCAGAAAACGGCCGTAGAATGGCCGGGTCCCGAGCCATGCATGCGCACGGCTGACAACCTGCAGCGGTCGCACCGTACAACATGGCGCCGGCCGTGTGCTGACCCGACCCGCAAACTGCAACCCCACAACCCACCCCCTGGCCACCCCCCACCAGTTCCCCCAATCCCTGCTGAAGCCCCTCAGGCCAAAGGAACGGATCCCGGCTGTGTGTGGCAATGCTGGACACAGTCCGCAGCCGGGTTTATGATTTTTGTGAGGACACGTGTCCCGTGCCATCGGGAAATTGGCCTATCGGGATGGAGCATCGCGAGTGGGCCAGGCCGATGAGTTGTCAAGGCATTGCAACCGCGTGTGGTGCGCATCACGATGATGCAGGTTTGGAGGGGGCGGAGACTCACAAACCGGCACCAGGCCCGATTCCAGCATCGGGATGGATTCTCCGCCCCATCGCCGATTATAATACTGGCTTCGGGCAACGGAGAATCCCGCCCAGGAATTTTGTCATTTCTGCTATTTTTACCATGAGGGAGCATCTCCATTGTGGCGCAAACCTGGGCCTTTATCTTTTCTGTGTTCTATTTCATTCCAAAGCTTTGCAAATCAGACTCAGTAAAATTGTGGCATCTGCACCTCTGCCAACCCCTTATCCCCTCTCTTATGTCAGACATTCTTATAAAGTAGCACAGCAACAGTGATGAGGTATCTAGTCAAACTTATTGGCAGTCAACTCACTGAGCTAAGCACAATTCCTTACTCGAGTGAGTTTCCCCAGACTGCTGATGCTACCTTCAGCTTTTTAAAAGGCTGTTTTCCAACTTCACTGCTTCCCATTTATTATTTCTGTTTTGGACATTTTTACACCATCTTTACACCATTGGATATGTTAATGAGCTGACCCACAAATAAATACCTTTCTAGACTATCAGCAGACAAAAATGGGGCACCTTACCAAATGGTGTCAATTTGTAGAAAACTGTGACTTCAAAATATTGTACCATATTTTCCTCAGTGTGTTGGACTCCTGCAGTCAGGCCCAAACTGCAGTATCCTGGTTGGCGGTCACACTATCCAAACAAGACAACAAGTATGATGAAACTACAGAAAGTGGATGCGGACTCCTGCATACTCTCAGCCACAATGGTCAAACTCCTGCTCTCACCTTCCAATATTGTTTCGTTCTTATGGTTGGATTTTCAATGTCTTTATTTCCATTGATTTACCAAAGCTGGAACATTGGAACATAATAATTAGGAACAGAAGTAGACAATTCAGCCCTTCGAGCCTGCTCCGCCATTCAATCAGATCATGGCTGATCTCTTCCTGGTCTCAAATCCACCTCTCCACCTGTTGCCCACATCCCTTTAACCCGTACGTTATCAAAAATATATCCATCTCTTTCTTAAAACCATTTAATGATTATTTGAGGAAGTAACAAGGAAGTCAGACAAAGGAGAACCAGTGGCCATGCTTTATTTAGATTTCCAGAAGCCTTTGTTAAGGTGCTGGATAGGAGACTGTTAAATAAGTTAAAGGCCCATGGTGTTATGGGTAAGATGTTGGCATGGTTAGAGGATTGGCTGACTGGCAGCAGGCAGAGAGTGGGGATAAAGGGGTCTTTTTCAGATGGCAGCCGGTGACTAGTGGTGTGCCGCTGGGGTCGATGCGGGGACCACATCTTTTCACAATATGCATTAATGATCTGGCAGAAGGAACTGAAGGCACTGTTGCTAAGTTTGCAGCTGATACAAAGATCTATAGAGGGGCAGGTAGTATTTAGGAAGCAGGATGCTACAGAAGGACTTGGACAGGCTAGGAGAGTGGGCAAAGAAGCGGCAGATGGAATACAATGTGGAAAAGTGTGAGGTTATGCACTTTGGTAGGAGAAATGGAGGCATAGACTATTTTCTAAATGGGGAGATGCTTAGGAAATCAGAAACACAAAGGGACTTGGGAGTCCTTGTTCACGATTTTCTTAAGGTTAACGTGCAGGTTCAGTCGGCATTTCGGAAGGTAAATGCAATGTTAGCATTCATGGAGAGAGGGCGAGAATACAAGAGCAGGGATATACATTTGAGGCTATATAAGGCTCTGGTCCGACCCCATTTGGAGAAGTTTTGGGACCTGTATCTAAGGAAGGATGTGCTGGCCTTGGGAAGGATCCAGAGGAGGTTCACAAGAATGGACCCTGGAATGAAGAACTTGTCGTATGAGGAATGGTTGAGGACTCTGGGCCTGTACTCATTGGAGTTTAGAAGGATGAGGGGGGATCTTATTGAAACTTACAAGATACGGCGAGGCCTGGATAGAGTGGACGTTGGAAAGGATGTTTCCACTTGTAGGAAAAAAACAAAAGCAGAGGACACAATCACAGACTAAAGGAACGATCCTTTAGAACAGAGAAGAGGAGGAATTTCTTCAGCCAGAGGGCGGTGAATCTGTGGAACCCTTTGCCGCAGAGGGCTGTGGAGGCCAGATCACTGAGTGTCTTTAACACAGAAATAGATAGATTCTTCATTAATAAGGGGATCAGGGATTATGGGAGAAGGCAGGAGAATGGGGATGAGAAAAATATCAGCCATGATTGAATGGCGGAGCAGACATGATTGAATGGGCCGAGTGGCCTAATTCTGCTACTATGTCTTATGATCTTATGGACTCAGATCCACTGCACTTTGGGGTAGCGAGTTCCTCAAATTCACCACTCTCTGTGAGAAGCAGTTCTTCCTGGAAGAGGCTCTTCCAGTAACATCCTTCCTGGGATGACCTTTTTACCAGTAGTTAATATTCCTCACTGGCGATGGGTGTTTCACCGTTGTGGACACCTCTAGATTGCTGCATAGTCTCCATGGAGTACCAGTGTCTAAGTTGGATCCTGGGAGGACTAAAGTGCCTCAAAATGCATCTTCAGGAGCATTGTCTACTTTCCTATTTCCCTTCAGGGGTCTTGTGGTGGTGAAATGGATCAGGAAGAAAGAGAAAAAAGAAAACAGGACAGAAAATACAGGCTGAACATGAGTAGATGGCAGTCTTGTGAATGCGGGTTGCATCTGTCCTGAATTGAACGAAGGAATATGTTATAACCCCCATGGAGGTCCCAGGATCAGGACCATATGATTTCTATGACCTCCCCAGAATATGAACTTTCCCTTTAAGGGAGGCAGGACTTTGCCTTTTAAGTGGATGATGCACTATCAATTACTACGAGACGAGAGTAGGGAATAATCGAGGCTTTATTAAGCAGAGATGTGTGGCCTCCTGCAGCTGCTACCAGAATGGGAGCAGCTCCGGTGTGCGCACACACTTATACTCCGCCTACTGGGTGGAGCCAGCAGGCAGGGATTTACCCCCGTACTATAGTACAGGAGCCTTACCGTATTGCCTCTAATAATCATCGTTACAACTATTATACAGTCAGTGGTGACGACCACATTCACCCCCGGTTAAAAAAAAGTCCAGCAGGGATGGTGGAAAAAGTTATAGTTTGGTGAAAAATTTACAGTCCTGGCGACGTTTACAAATTCAGCTGGTTGGGTGCCTTGATCCTCCGCTGTGAGCATCCCAGTCCCAGTGGTGATGCGGGCGCCGACTTGGTCGCCCGTGACTCCGGGAGCGTGTTGTCCTCGTCTTCATCCCTGGGTGGAACCAGTGGGAGGACGGATCGTCCTGGGGCGGGGGCTGTAGTGAGGTGCGCTGTGGGGAGGGTGGGTGGCGCTGGGGCAATCGGAGGGGGGTTGTCGGGTGGTGGGCCGTGGGTGGGGATCCAGCTGGTGCCAGGTCCCGGAGGGAGACTGTGTCTTGGCACCCGTCGGGGTACTGCGGGTTCACGTGCAGAAGTTGTACCCTTTCGACCAATGGGTCCGCCTTATGGATCCGCACGTGTTTGCGAAGGAGGACGGGTCCAGGAGCTGCCAGCCATGTTGGGAGTGAAACCCCAGAGATGGACTTCCTGGGGAAGGCAACGAGACGTTCATGGGTGAGGGGGGGGGGGTTCATTAGTTGCAGTGCAGAGTAGCGATCGGATGGAGTGGAGCGCGTCAGGGAGGACCTCCTGGCAGCGGGAGGCCGGGAGACTTTTAGACTGCAGGGCCAGCAGGACGGCCTTCCGACCGTCCCATTCTCCCTCTCCACCTGCCCGTTTCCCCGGGGGTTGAAGCTGGTCATCCTGCTCGAGGCAATGCCCTTGCTGAGCAGGAACTGATGCAGCTCATTACTCATAAGGGGCTGGTTTAGCACAGTGAACTAAATAGCTGGCTTGCAATGCAGACCAATGTCAGCAGCGCAGGTTCAATTCCCGTATCGGCCTCCCAGAACAGGCGCCGGAATGTGGTGACTGGGGGCTTTTCACAATAACTTCATTGAAGCCTACTTGTGACAATAAGCTATTATTATTATTATTATTATAAAGGAGGATCCCCGGTCGCTATGGACGTAAGCTGGGAAACCGAACAAGGCAAACATGCTGTTGAGTGCTTTAATGACCGTGGCAGACGTCATATCAGGGCATGGGATGGCGAAGGGGAATCGGGAATACTCATCGACCACATTCAGGAAGTACGTGTTTCGGTTCGTGGAGGGGAGGGGCCATTTTGAAGTCCATGCTGAGACGTTCAAAGGGGCGGGAGGCCTTCACCAGGTGCACTCGGTCTGGCCGGTAGAAGTGCGGTTTACACTCCGCGCAGACCTGGCAGTCTCTGGTGACAGCCCTGACTTCCTCGATGGAATAGGGCAGATTGCGGGCCTTAATGACGTGGTAAAAGCGGGTGACCCCTGGGTGACAGAGACCATCGTGTAGGGCCCGGAGCCGGCCCACTTGTGCGCTGGCATATGTACCTCGGAATAGGGCATCGGGGGGGCTCGTTGAGCTTCCCCGGGCGATCCAAAATCTTGTAATTGTAGGTGGAGAGCTCGATCCTCCACCTTAAGATTTTATCATTTTTGAATCTTGCCCCGCTGTGTATTATTGAACATGAAGACACGTTGGTCAGTGAGGAGAGTGAATCTCCTGCCGGCCAGGTAATGCCTCCAATGCCGCACAGCTTCCACGATGGCTTGGGCCTCCTTTTCGACAGAGGCTGCCGGATTTCGGAGGCATGGAGGGTGCGGGAAAAGAATGCCACGGGTCTGCCTGCCTGGTTGAGGGTGGCAGTCAAAGCGAAGTCCGATGCATCGCTCTCGACCTGAAAAGGGAGGGACTCGTCGACCGCTTACACCTAGGCCTTGGCGATGTCTGCGTTGGTGCGGTTGAAGGCCTGGTGGGCCTCAGCCGTCTTGGGGAAAACTGTGGAGTGGATGAGTGGGTGGGTCTTGTCCGCATAGTTAGGGACCCACTGGGCATAATAGGAGAAAAATCCCAGGCAGCGTTTCAGGGCCTTGGGGCAGTGGAGGAGGGGGAGTTCCATGAGGGGGCACATGCGGTTGGGGTCGGGCCCTGGGACTCCGTTTTCCACAACATAGCCAAGGATGGCTAAGCTGTTGGTGTGGAACACGCACTTCTCCTTATTGTATGTGAGGTTCAGGAGTTTGGCAGTGTGGGGAAATTTGAGAAGGTTAGCGTTGTGGTCCTGCTGGTCGTGGCCACAGATGGTGACGTTATCTAGGTACGGGAAGGTGGCCCGCAGTCCGTACAGGTCAACCATTCGGTCCATCTCGCGTTGGAAGACCGAGACCCCGTTAGTGATGCCAAAAGGAAATGGTAAAGGCGGCCATCTGTTCTAACGCAGTGTATTGGCGGTCCGCCTTGCGGATGGGGAGCTGGTGGTAGGCAGCTTTCAGGTCACTGTAGAAAAGACCCGGTACTATGCAATCTGATTGACCATATCATATATGCGTGGGAGGGGGTACGCGTCGAGCTGCGTGTACCGATTGTGGTCTGACTGTAGTCAATGACCAGCCTGTGTTTCTCCCCAGTCTTAACTACTACCACTTGGGCGCTCCAGGGGCTGTTGCTGGCCTCAATGACCCCTTCCCGCAGTAGCCGCTGGACCTCTGACCTGATGAAGGTCCTGTCATGGGCACTGTACTGTTTGCTCCTGGTGGCGATGGGTTTGCAATCCGGGGTGAGGTTTGCAAACAGGGAAGGTGGGTCGACCTTGAGGGTCGTGAGGCCGCATACGGTGAGGGGTGGTAGGGGTCCGCCTAATTTTAGAGTTAGGCTTTGGAGGTTGCACTGGAAGTCCAGGCCGAGTAACAGGGCAGCGCAGAGGTTGGGGAGGACGTAGAGTCGGAATGTTGCTGAACTCTATACCCTGGACGGTGAGGGTGGCGATGCAGTACCCCCGGATTTCCATGGAATGGGATCCAGAGGCCAGGGAGATTCTCTGGGTAACTGGGTGTACCACAAGGGAGCAGCGCCTTACCGTAGAGGGGTGGATGAAGCTTTCCGTGCTCCCAGAGTCCAGATGGCAAGATGTCTTGTGCCCATCGACTTTCACCGTCGTCATTGCGGTTGCGAGGTTGTGAGCCGGGACTGGTCGAGCATGATGGAGGCGAACTGCGGCTGGTGCTGGTAGGCAGCGGGCTGGTTGGCGTTGGTGGCAGGCGATGAACGGCCAGAAGAAGTTCCCGACGAGCAGGGGTCCTGGGGTGCCGTCCATCTTCGGCGCCCACGGGGCACACATGGCGGGCGGCGTTAAAGATGACGGCGCCCACGAGCCGCACGTGGTCTGCTGGGAGGAAGATGGCTGCACCCAAGGGCCGCATGTGGTCTGCGGGGACGAAAATGGCGGCACCCACGGGTTGCACATGGGGGGTGTAGGAACGCTGGGGCTAGAAACTGCAATGATCGATCGGGCCTGGCACACCGCAGCGAAATCTCCCTTCTTTCCGCAGGCCTTGCAGGTTGCACTCCCCGCCGGGCAGCGCTGCCGGGGGTGTTTGGTCTGCCCACAGAAGTAGCATTTGGGGCCCCCCGGGGTTGGCTGGCTGACATGCGGCGCAGGCTTGGGGTGGGTTGGGGCGGTAGCTGTAGCTGGTGGGGCCCACGATGCCCATGAGGGTGCCGTGCGGTCGGGGGCGTACAACTGTACGTTACGGGAGGCTACTGTTAGCGAATTCGTGAGCTGCCTGGTTGCCGCAAGGTCAAGCGTACCCCCTTCTAATCGACACTGGCGATGTACGCCGACCCCATGCCCGTAACAAAAGCGTCCCTGATTAAAAGGTCCGGATGTTCGACTGCCGAAACTACCTGGCAATCACAGTTCCTCGCCAGGATGTGCAGGGCACGCCAGAAATCGTCTAATGACTCACCGGGAGTTGCTGCCTCGTGGACAGGAGGTGCCTGGCGTAGAGTTTATTGATCGGCTGAATATAATGTCCTTTCAGAAGCTCCATTGCTTCAGTGTAAGTGGGCGCATCCCGGATAAGGGGAAAAATATCGGAGCTCACCCGTGAGTACAGGACCTGGAGCTTCTGTGCGTCCGAGGGTTGTTCAGCCGATGATCTGAGGTAGCTTTCGAAGCAAGCTAGCCAGTGGTCGAAGGCCAACGTGGCGTTGGCTGCTTGAGGGTGCAGCTGTAGGCGATCAGGCTTGATACGAAGTTCCATCGCTGTAATATCTCTGCTTATTAAATTGATGCACTATCAATTACTACGAGATGAGAGTAGAGAATAATCAAGGCTTTATTAAGCAGAGATGTGTGGCCTTTTGCAGCTGCTACCAGAATGGAATCAGCTCGGCTGTGCACACACATTTATTATCCGCCTACTGGGCGGTGCCAGCAGGCATCGATTTACCCCCGTACCTTTAGTACAGGAGCCTTACCGTATTCCCTCTAATAATCATCATTACAACTATTATACACTCAGTTGTGACTACCACAGTCTGTAGAGTTTCCCCTTTACAAGGCGAGCCACAGGTATGTAAAAACCCTAGCCTAGGTGCAGGTTGAGGAAGGAGACCCTTAGGGGAGGGAGGAGTATTGTAATTATATTGGAATAAACCTTGTTCTTTATTTCTACTATCGTCTATGCGTTTTGCTTATTGCAGATTCAACAGAATACAATACGTAGACATCTTGATTAGGTACACCACTGGACTCTCCAGCCTGACTCCCATTACCCTGCCGAGGCCATAAATGTCCCGATTTGTTGCATTTGCGAGACTGATGATATTGAGGCTTTTTCCATCTGTATTTGTATGCCAGATATCATGCATGGATGTATCCTTCAGAAAGAGAGTGAGGTAGTGAATGGGTTAAGAAAACGAGTAGAGAGACTTGGGGGCTTGTGAATATGTTGAAATGTGTAGGAGAAGTAAAATTGAATGAGAATAGCAGGTGATGAATGCAAAAGCAATTTGTTTGTGTTGAAGGATGTGATAGTGGGTAAGTAATTGTTGAGACTGGTGGGGAGAGGGAGATAAAATCTGTGTTTTGCAGTTCAGTTCGGATAGCTGGTGATAGAAAGAACTGTACCAATCCTTGCTACTCTTGTGAGCTCATTGAGCTTCTGTGTACAGTAAAGTCAAGTCCTGGGTGTAATGCTGCTGGCACTGACCCTGTCAGTTACCTCGGACTAGGCTCTTCTACACATCTGTACGGCTGAAATATTTTGAAGCATTCTTCCACTAAAAATAAAAGCAGAACTTGCAACCTTCCTTTAACAGGCGCAAACTCACTTTAAATAGGCTTTAAAGTTATGTGGGGGAACTGCTCAACTTCCAAAATTATCAGGAGGCCAGATTGTCAGTCAAACAAAAATGAGATCCTGCTGAGTTAAAATCTGCCTTGCCTTACACTCACTTGAATCCTGTTCAGAGTTAAAATTGGAGTTAATTTGTGTTTTCAATGCATTTTAACAGACTACTCCGAAAAATGAAATGAAGATAACATATCGACAGTTAAAAAAGTCCTTTGGAAAAAGAGATGACCAGTTACGCTGTCCCAAGTGTGGAAGTCAAAGTATGCATATGGAGGAAATGACCTGTAAGTTAAAGTGGTTTGCATGGTTAGGCCTATTGTGCTATCATTACTGCAGCTCTGAGTCTTCAGCACAGATTACTCCCAACATTGGTGTTGGATCTGGTAAGAATAAGGGTAATATTACAGGTGTAAAATGAGTGCCTATGAGTCCCATATAGCACCTGGCGTATGCACACTCATTCCAGGCTGGGTGCACACCACACACCATATTGTTTAGTGTTGACATTCAGGGTGCATGCCCGAACCTGGCATCCAGGCCATTGCATATGCAAATGGAAGTCTAACACTTGTTTTATCATAGAATTTACAGTGCAGAAGGAGACCATTTGGCCCGTCGAATCTGCACCGGCTCTTGGAAAGAGCACCCTACCCAAGGTCAACACCCCCACCCTATCCCCATAACCCAGTAACCCCACTGTAGCCAGTGAAAATGGCTAACTCCCGATTTACAATGGCTAACCTCGATTTAAAATGGCGAACGGCAAAGGCTGATGGGAAAATCAGCCAACAGGACTAAAATGAGCAGCTGCAGGTAGACTGTGTATTCACCTCTGGGAAGGCCAGACAAGATCGATACCAGTAACCATCAGCACAACAAAACACCAGCCATCTGCATAGTACTGAGCAATCCCCGGGAACAATGTGCAACATTTTAGACACACAAAGCCAACCCAGACTCGTCGGTGCCAACAGAAGCCTACACAAAGGGAGGTGAACGACCACCTCAAGACCGCCCATCGATCAAGGAATCGCTCCAGCATTGGAGAAAATCGAACCAAGTGATTGGGACAAAGTCCAATCACTTGGAACCAGGTACAGGGTCCGCCCCGAAAGGCGGGAAGCCCCTGGGGTCTATAAAAATAGAGTCCAAGTTCAAATCGAACCTTCTGCTACCCTTTCTGCCACCCTTCCGCACCCTCTGCTTCTCTTCTGGACCGGGTCACCCAGCAACGCGAACCAACCCTTGACAGTGACCGGTCCAGCCATCGCTGAAATCCAGTAAGTCTTACTTCAACGCTCGCTACGGGATAGGCGCTCCTAACTACCAATCTGTACCAACTTCGAATCCCGCAGGCTCAGAACCCGAACGAAAGGCCATTCGTTTCCCTGACCTGGAGTAAAGTATTGGTCTGTTAGTCGTAGAAGTAGCTTAGATGTAGAATTTATGCATGAGTAGTGATTACTGTGTATAATAAATGTGCTTTGATTTAAATATTACTTAGCGGTGTATTGGATTATTGATCATTACTCGGACTTGAACCACGTGGCGGTATCAGAAAGATACCTGGCGACTCGAGCAAAGGTGATAAAACAGCAATTAAACTGAGGCAAAAGTTAGCAACACCACCCAACACTAAGGGCAATTTTGGACACTAAGGGCAATTTATCATGGCCAATCCACCTAACCTGCACATCTTTGGACTGTGGGAGGAAACCGGAGCACCAGGAGGAAACCCATGCACACACGGGGAGGATGTGCAGACTCCACACAGACAGTGACCCAAGCTGGAATCGAACCTGGGACCCTGGAGCTGTGAAGCAATTGTGCTATCCACAATGCTACCGTGCTGCCCTACATGTAAGGAATTGGTTTACAAACGATCATAGTACCAGTAAGGCCAGTGGACTAATTTGACCTCGACCTGGCCTCATTTGGCACATGAAATGCTTTGTGCACCAGGATCATGCTCTATTTGAATATGATTTAATTTCTAGGCCAACAATTTACTCATCCAAATTAATCTAATTTGCATTTCACTTTCTCGGTAATGATTAATTAGAAGTAGTGTACATAGCTGTGAATAATTTTAAATTAGTTGCAGCTTCTTGAAATAGCAATGTTTTAAATGATTTTGGTTCACACATCATGATACTGAAAGATTGCCAATTGCTACAGTTATAGTGCAACTCGGATGTTTATATCAGGTTTATTACTTTACTCCTGTGGGAGTCCATCATTTTCTGTTTTTATTAATTAAAAAAAAAAAAATTTAGAGGGCGTGATTCTCCGATGGTGAGTCAGAGTGTCTGCGCCGTCATGAACGCCATCGCGTTTCACATGGGCAGGTTTGTAGAGATAAATTGGGAAGTACTAAAATGGCTATACATGATGTAGATGTGGGAATTGCTGTTCCTATCAAACAACATCCATATATACTTAACCTGTGCCAATTTTAAAGGATTAACAAAGATTGAGAGTATGCTTAAAAATGGCATAATTGAAGTGGGTTGCGGCCAATGGAGCTCACCCATAGTGATGGTACCAAAACCAGACGGTACCCAACGATTGTGTGTGGACTATAGAAAGGTGAATGCAGTTACAAGAACGGACTCTTATCCGATCGCCCGTTTGGAGGGTTGCATTGAGAAAGTGGAACAATCCGCTTTCATTTCCAAATTGGATTTACTTAAAGGTTACTGGCAGGTACCTTTATCCAAAAGGGTGAAGGAGATTTCAGCTTTTGTGCCTCCAGATGGTATATACCAATTCAAAGTTATGCCATTTGGCATGAAAAACTCCCCAGCCACATTTCAACGGTGAACTAATACAGTCGTTTCAGGATTACCCAATTGTGCGGTATATATCGACGATCTGGCAATTTTCAGCCAGACATGGAAAGAACATTTAAAACATTTTATGGAGTTATTCGATCGACTTCAGGAGGCGGGTTTGGTGATAAACCTAGCCAAAAGCGAATTTGGAAAAGCTCAAGTCACTTTCCTTGGCCATACAATCGGACAGGGTCGATTGGTCTCACGGGATGTGAAAACAAAAGTTATTGGGGAGTTTCCGATACCCTCGACATGACGGGAAATAATGCGATTTCTTGGTATGAGTGGATTTGATCGAATATTTGTGCAAGAGTTTTGCAGCGTGATTGCTCCATTGATGGATTTGCTGAAGAAACGTAAAACAAATTTCAATGCACAGCGGAGTTTCAACATGCATTTGACTGCCTGAAAACCGATGCTCCTGTATTGGAGAATTGCAAGGGACTCTGTGATCAGATTGAACTAAAGTATCTAACTTTAAAGAGAAATGCCGAGGCAGAGAGTAATGGATGGATCGTGCAGAGACTTTCTTGTTCAAAGAGACTGTCAATCGAGAAGGATTTCGGTTGGAGGAAGAACGGGGGAAAAAAAGGGACAATATGATTATACCTGTTTGCGTGTGTTTGTTTTGAACCGGTAGAGTGTTTTTACTGTGTGCATTTCTTAATTGATGGTGAAAAGGTGAAAAATGAAACCATCTTGAAGTTGATGGTTTATTTATTTTTTCTTGAGGGGAGGTGTCATGTGAGAGTACCTTTTAAGAAATGGATGTTTAAGCAATGTACCTTTTAAGAAATGGAGCTGATCATATTACTGAAGTGATGTCAGAGGGTGGGGGGAGCTGAGCTCACTTCTGCTTTTTGAATTTCAGTTTGAGAACAGCTGGGTGTGCCTGTGTGTTTTGCTGTGAGCTGCACGAAGAAACACAGAGCTGGTCAGTTGATTTCTGCAATCCAAAGACTATAAATATATTGAATGTAACCTAATGTGCTTCTATTTTTAAAGGATTGAAGTCTTTTGGATGTTTAAAGGAAGTTTGAAGGATTATTTAGTGTTGTCTTTTGGGATTATCTTTGAAGTAATGGCTGTTAAGATATTCAATGTTTGTTTTTAAAAGGTTAACTTGAGTTTATAGAATAAACATTGTTTTGTTTTAAAAACCACTTGTCCATTTCTGCTGTAACACACCTGGAGAGTACGCCGTGTGCTTCCCACACCACAATCTATTGTGGGTCGGTTGAACTCCATGAAACACTTTGGGGTTCTGTAAACCCGGACCCATAACACATCTCTCCGCCCAAGTCTCCAAACGATCTAAATCCTGCTGTATCCTCTGACAGTCCTCATCGCTATCCACAATTCCACCAACCTTTGTGTCATCGCAAACTTACTAATCAGACCAGTTGCATTTTCCTCCAAATCATTTAGATATACGAGTGTAGCCACCTGGGTTGGCCAACTCCCGATGTAAAATGGAGAACAGCAAAGGCTGCAGGGAAATTCAGCCAACACAGGCAGAAACCAGCAGGTGCAAGTTACTGTGTATTAAACTCTGCAAAAGCCCAGACAGCATCGATACAAGCAGACATCTGCATAATAATGTAGCAGCCATCTACATACTAATAAGCGATTCCCGGGAACAATCGCAACATTTGGGACAAACAAAGCTAAGCCAGACTCCCCGGCACCAGCAGGAGCCAACACAAAAGAGGTTAACGGACACCTCAAGACCGCCCATCGATCAGGGAACCGCTCCAGTATTGGAGAAATCGAACCAAGCGATTGGAACGAAGTCCAATCACTTGGAACCAGGTACAGGGTCCGCCCGAAAGGCGGGAAGCCCCTGGGGACTATAAAGTTAAGACCCCAAGTTCAAATCGTTCTTCTTGACCGGGTCACTCAGCAACGCAAACCAATCCTTGACCGTGACCGGTGCAGCTGCCGCCGATATCCAGTAAGTCTGAAGTCAACGCTCGCTACGAGATAGGCGCTCCTAGCTACCAATCCGTACCAACTTCGAATCCCGCAGACTCAGAACCCGAACAAAAGGCCATTTGCCCGAACAAAAGGCCATTTGTTCCCCTGACCTGGTGGGCCAGTCCGAAACTAAGTATAGGCCTGTTAGTTGTAGAAGTAGCTTAGAAGTAGAATTTGTGCATGAGTAGCAATCACTGTGTATAATAAATGTGCTTTGATTTGAATCTTACTAATCAGTGTATTGAGTTATTGATCATTACTTGAACTTGAACCTCGTGGCGATATCATAAAGATACCTGGCGACTCGAGAGCAAAGGTTATAAAACAGAGCCAATTGAACCAATCAAAAGTTAGCAACACTACATACAGCAAATGTCCCAGCACAGAACCCTACAGAACACCACTAGTCACAGCCCTCCAATCAGAAAAGCACCCTTCCATTGCTACTCTCTGCCTTCTATGACCTAGCCAGTTCTGTATCCATCTTGCCAGCTCACCTCTGACCCCATGTGACCTCACCTTTTGTACCAGTCTGCCATGAGGGACCTTGTCAAAGGCCTTACTGAAGTCCATATAGACAACATCCACTACCCTACCTGCATCAATCATCTTTGTGACCTCCTCGTAAAACTCTATTTATTAAGTTAGTGAGACACGATCTCCCCTTCACAAAACCGTGCTGCCTCTCGCTAATACGTTCACTTGGTTCCAAATAGGAGTAGATCCTGTCTCGAAGAATTCTCGCCAGTAATTTCCCTACCACTGACGTAAGGCTCACCGGCCTGTAGTTCCCTGGATTATCCTTGCTACCCTTCTTAAACAAAGGAACAACATTGGCTATTCTCCAGTTCTCTGGACATCGTCTGAAGACAGTGAGGATCCAAAGATTTCTGTCAAACCCTCAGCAATTTTCTCTCTTGCCTCCTTCAGTGTTCTGGGGTACATCCCATCGGGCCCTGGGGACTTATCCACCTTAATCTTTTTCAAGATGCCAACACCACGTCTTTTTAGATCTCAATGTGACCCAGGCTATCTACACACTCTTCTCCAGACTCAACATCCACCATTCCTTTTCTTTGGTGAATACTGATGCAAAGTATTCATTTAGTACCTCGCCCATTTCCTCTGGCTCCACACATAGATTCCCTTCCCTGTCCTTCAGTGGGCCAACCCTTTCCCTGGCTACCCTCTTGATTTTTATGTACGTGTAAACAGCCTTGGGATTTTCCTTTCCATTTGCCAATGACTTTTCGTGACCCCTTTTAGCCCTCCTGACTCCTTGCTTAAGTTCCTTCTTACTTTCCTTCTATTCCACACAGGCTTTGTCAGTTCCCAGCCTTCTAGTTCTGACAAATGCCTCCTTTTTCTTTTTGACGAGGCCTACATTATCTCTCGTTATCCATGCCCAAAGTTAAAAACAAAGTAGACATACGAATTTGGCAAAGACTGATGCAGAGACCTATTTCAATTTTTTAATTCTGTTAGTTTTAATCAACCTGTACAAATATATTTACAAACTACCCATTTGCAGATTTTGAAAAAATTATTTCATGGGATGTATTTCAATGGACGGAACAGTGGCTCAGCGGTTAGCACTGCTGCCTCACAGCTCCAGGGACCATTGTTTAATTCCGGCCTTGGGTAACTGTCTGTGTGGAGTTTGCACTTTCCGTGTCTGCGTGCGTTTCTTCCCACAGTCCAACGATGTGCAGGTTAGGTGGATTGGCCATGCTAAATTCATGTCCAAAAAAAAAAGGTTATCTGGGATTACTGGGATAAAGTGGAGGAGTAGGTTTAAGCTTAAGTCGGCTACTGTTTCCAAGGGCCGGTGCAGACTCGATGGTGACCTCCTTCTGCACTATTGGGATTCTAGGCGGCGTTGGCAAGGTCAGTATTTGTTGCTCTATCTGTAAATGGCTTTGAACTGAGTGGCTTGCTGAACCATTTCAGAGGGCAATTAAGAGTCAAATATATTGCTGTGACCTGGAGTTACTTGAAGGCTAGGCCGAGTAAGGACAGCAGATTCCCTTCCCTCAAGATTGGTGAACTAGATGGGTTTTTACAACAATCGATGATAGTGTCATGGTCACCATGACAAAGACTAGCTTTATGTTCCAGATTTATTAACTGAATTCAAATTCCACCAGCCGCCATGCTGTGATTTTAAACCCCTGGTCCCAGAGCATGATCCCAGCACACCACGAGTAACTGGACTCCAGTCTGAACATTTCCCATCAACCACCACCCTTTGTCTTCTTCCAGCTAGCCAATTTCTGATCCAAACTGCTAAATCACCCTGAATCCCATGCCTCCGTATTTTCTGCAGTAGCCTACCATGGGGAACCTTCTCAAACGCTTTACTGAAATCCATATGCACCACATCAACTGCTTTACCCTCATTCACCTGTTTGGTCACCTTCTCAAAGAACTCTATAAGGTTTGTGAGGCACGACCTACCCTTCACAAAACCGTGTTGACTATCTCTAATCAAATTATTCCTTTCCAGGTGATTATACATCCTATCTCTTATAAACCTTTCCAAGATTTTTCCCACAACAGAAGTAAGGCTCACTGGTCTATAGTTACCGGGGTTATCTCTAGTCCCCTTCTTGAACAAGGGGACAACATTTGCTATCCTCCAGTCTTCTGGCACTATTCCTGTAGACAAAGATGACTTAAAGATCAAGGCCAAAGGCTCAACAATCTCCTCCCTAGCTTCCCAGAGAATCCTAGGATAAATCCCATCCGGCCCAGGTGACTTATCTATTTTCACACTTTCCAGAATTGCTAACACCTCCTCCTTATGAACCTCAAGCCCTTCTAGTCTAGTAGCCTGAATCTCAGTATTCTCCTCGACAACATTGTCTTTTTCCTGTGTGAATACTGATGAAAAATATTCATTTAGCACCTCTCCTATCTCCTCAGACTCCAAGCACAACTTCCCACTACTGTCCTTGACTGGCCCTACTCTTACCCTAGCCATTCTTTTATTCCTGACATATCTATAGAAAGCTTTAGGGTTATCCTTGATCCTACCTGCCAAAGACTTCTCATGTCCCCGCCTGGCTCTTCTTAGCTCTCTCTTTAGGTCCTTCCTAGCTAACTTGTAACTCTTGAGCGCCCTAACTGAACCTTCATGTCTCATCTTTACATAAGCCTCCTTCCTCTTGACAAGTGTTTCGACTGCTTTAGTAAACCACGGTTCCCTCACTCGACCACTTCCTCCCTGCCTGACGGGTACACACTTATCAAGGACACGCAGTAGCTGTTCCTTGAACACGCTCCACATTTCCATTGTGCCCATCCCCTGCAGTTTTCCTCTCCATCCGATGTATCCTAAGTCTTGCCTCATTGCATCAAAATTGCCTTTCCCCCAGATATAACTCTTGCCCTGCGGTATATACCTATCCCTTTCCATCACTAAAGTAAGCGTAATCGAATTGTGGTCACTATCACCAAAGTGCTCACCTACCTCCAAATCTAACACCTGTCCTGGTTCATTACCCAGTACCAAATCCAATATGGCCTCGCCTCTTGTTGGCCTATCTACGTACTGTGTCAGGAAACCCTCCTGCACACATTGGACAAAAACGGACCCATCTAATGTACTCGAACTATAGCGTTTCCAGTCAATATTTGGAAAGTTAAAGTCCCCCATAACCACTACCCTGTTGCTTTCGCTCCTATCCAGAATCATCTTTGCAATCCTCTCCTCTACATCTCTGGAACTTTTTGGAGGCCTATAGAAAACCCCTAACAGGGTGACCTCTCCTTTCCTGTTTCTAACCTCAGCCCATACTACCTCAGTAGACGAGTCCTCATCAAACGTCCTTTCTGCCACCGTAATACTGTCCTAACAAGGTGACTGCTCCTTTCCTATTTCTGACTTCAACCCATACTGCCTTAGTAGGCTGATACTCCTCGAACTGCCTTTCTGCAGCTGTTATACTATCTCTAATTAACAATGCCATCCCCCCACCTCTTTTACCACCCTCCCTAATCTTATTGAAACATCCATAACCAGGGACCTCCAACAACCATTTCTGCCCCTCTTCTATCCAAGTTTCCGTGATGGCCACCACATCGTAGTCCTAAGTACCGATCCATGCCTTAAGTTCACCCACCTTATTCCTGATGCTTCTTGCGTTGAAGTATACACACTTCAACCCATCTCCGTGCCTGCAAGTTCTCTCTTTTGTCAGTGTTCCCTTCCCCACTGCCTCATTACACTCTTTGGCGTCCTGAATATCGTCTACCTCAGTTGCTGGACTACAAATCCGGTTCCCATTCCCCTGCCAAATTAGTTTAAACCCTCCCGAACAGTACTAGAAAATCTCCCTCCCAGGATATTGGTGCCCCTCTGGTTCAGATGCAACCCGTCCTGCTTGTACAGGTCCCACCTTCCCCAGAAAGCGCTCCAATTATCCAAATACCTGAAGCCCTCCCTCCTACACCATTCCTGCAGTCACGTGTTCAGCTGCACCTAGGAGTTTACCATTGGCTGTTTGGTATGTAGCTCCGCCCTGACAGGCGGGGTATAAGAACCGCTGCCATCCCAGCAGCCCTCATTCTGTACCGAAGCTGCTGGGGAACAGATCTAGTCTATTAAAGCCTTCAGTTATGTTACAACCTTGTCTTTGTGTTTAATTGATCGTGCATCAGCGTGCTGCCACCCTCCTCTGCCCGCTGCCCACCAGATGCACCAGGGACAGGATGGGGGGGGGAGTGCGATTGTTTGGGTCCCTCCCTTGCTGTGGTTACCGGGACAGGCGCCGAGATCTCCTCCTCCCTCGGGGAGCCCGTTGGCCCCCGGGCCTCTCTAAGGAACGGTGGTGCGCGCGGAGGCATGTCCCGTTGCACCACCGACACCTGGCGCTGCCAGTCCTGGAGGCTCGCTGTGGAATCGACCAGGGCCTGAATGTTCCTGGTGATGAAGCTGAGTGAGTGCGACATCCCTGTCAGGCACTGTGCGACCTCCCGCTGGGTCTGGGCGACGCCGTCCATCACATGGACAAGGCAGCCGATGCTCTCAGCGATGGCCTGCTGGGACTGGGCCATGGCCTGCTGGGACAGGGCCATGGCCTGCTGAGACTGGGCCAGACACAGGAGCACGGTGGCAATGTCCATGTGGGCAGCCCTGTCATGGGCCACGGATGACGCGTGCACACTAAGCCCCACGCCCTGAAGAACCTGACCCATGGCCAAAACCATTTCCCCCATTGCCTCCATCGCAGACGCCACCCGTGCGGTGTCGGCCTGGGTTGCAGCCATGACCGGCACCACTCCTGCTCGTGGACGCAGATGGACTCCTCCAGCTGCGCCTGTGTGGTAATCACCACTGTGGTATTGTATATACCGCATACGAGGGGTATTACGGTAAGGCCCCAGTACTACAGGTACGGGGGTAGATCCCTGCCAGCTGGCTCCGCCCAGTAGGCGGAGTATAAATGTGTGGGCTCTCCATGCTGCAGCCATTTTGGCGCCAGCTCCGGGAGGCTACACATCTCTGCGTAATAAAGCCTCGATTACGCTCTACTCTCGCCTCGTCGTAATTGATAGTGCATCAATTTATTACGCAGAGATTTTACAACGATGGATCTCCGCATCAAGCCTGATCGCCTGCAGCTGCACCCTCAAGCAGACAATGCCAAGTCGGCCTTCGCACATTGGCTAGCTTGCTTTGAAGCAGCCATCGGATCTGCGACAGAACCACCCTCAAGTGGCACAGAAGCGCCAGATCGTTTACACTTGGCTGAGCTCCGATATCTTTCCCCTCATCCGGGACGCGCCGAAGTACGCTGAGGCCATGGCGCTACTGAAGGAGAACTACACTCAGCAGCCCAACAAAATCCACGCTAGGCACCTCCTGTCCACGCGGCATCAACTCCGCGGTGAGAGACTGCAATTGCCAAGCCGTTTCGGCTGTTGAACATTCTGACCTGCTAGTTAGAGACGCATTCGTTACGGGCATAGGACCGGCCTACGTCCGCCAGCGCCTCTTAGAAGGGGCTACCCTAGACCTTGCGGCGACCAAGAAACTAGCGATCTCGCTCACAGTCGCCTCATGCAATGTACAGGCGTATGCCCCCGACCGCACGGCCCACCCCTCCTGAGCATCGTGGACCCCGCCAGCGAGCACTCCATCGTAGATCCCATCAGCGATCGCCCCCAGCCAACCCCAGGCCTGCGCCGCACGGCAGCCAACCAACCCCGTGGGACCCAAGTATTACTTCTGCGGACAGACAACCCCGGCAGCGCTGCCTGGTGCAGAGCGCGCTCTGCAAGGCCTGTGGGAAGAAAGGACATTTTGCTGCTGTGTGCCAGGCCAGCTCGATCGCCGCTATTGACCCTGCACCCACCACGTGCGGCCCGTGGGTGCCGCCATCTTGTTCGCCTCACAACACGTGCAGCCCGTGGGCGCCGCCGCCTTACCTGCCTCAGGACACGTGCGGCCCGTGGGCGCCACCTTCTTACCTGCCTCAGGACCCCTCTTTGTCGGCCACCTCATCGGGCCGCTCATCGCCTGCAACCGTCGCCGACCAGCCACGTCTCGCCTCCATCACGATCGACCAGTCCCGACCGTACAACCTTGCGACGGCGTCAACGACAGTGAAGGTCGACGGGCACAAGATATCTTGTCTTCTGGACTCCGGGAGCACTGAGAGCTTCATCCATCCCGATACGGTAAGGCGCTGCTCCCTCACGGTACACCCCATTAACCAGAAAATCTCCCTGGCCTCCGGATCCCACTCCGTGGCGATCCGGGGGTACTGCACCGCCACCCTCGCCGTCCAGGGCGTAGAGTTCAGCGTCTTCCGGCTCTACGTCCTTCCCGACCTCTGCGTGCCTTGCTCCTTGGCCTGGACTTCCAGTGCAACCTCCAGAGCCTAACCCTGAAATTTGGCGGGCCCCTACCACCCCTTACTGTCTGCGGTCTCACGACCCTTGAGGTCGACCCGCCTTCTCTGCTTGCAAACCTCACCCCGGATTTCAAACCCGTCGCCACCAGGAGCAGACGGTACAGCGCCCAGGACAGGACATTCATCAGCTCTGCGGTCCAGCGGCTGCTACGGAAATGTATTATCGAGGCCAGCAACAGCCCCTAGAGAGCCCAAGTGGTAGTTGTGAAAACTGGGGAGAAATACAGGATGGTCGTTGACTACAGTCAGACCATCAATCGGTACACGCAGCTCGACGCGTACCCCCTGCCACGCATATTTGATATGGTCAATCAGATTGCACAGTACCGGGTCTTCTCGACAGTGGACACGAAATCTGCCTACCACCAGTTCCCCATTCGCAAGGACCGCCCGTACACCGCGTTTGAATTGGACGGCCACCTTTACCACTTCCTTAGGGTTCCCTTTGGCGTCACTAACGGGGTCTCGGTCTTCCAATGGGAGATGGACCGAATGGTTGACCGGTATGGATTGCGGGCCACCTTCCCGTACCTGGATAACGTCACCATCTGCGGCCACGACCAGCAGGACCACGACGCTAACCTTTCCAAATTCCTCCACACCGCTAAACTCCTCAACCTAACCTACAACAAGGAGAAGTGCGTGTTCAGCACAAACCGATTAGCCATCCTCGGCTATGTGGTCCAGAATGGAGTGCTAGGGCCCGACCCCGATCACTTGCGCCCCCTCATGGAACTCCCCCTTCCCCACAGCCCCAAGGCCCTTCAACGATGCCTGGGCTTCTTCTCATACTACGTCCAGTGGGTCCCTAACTATGCAGACAAGGCCCGCCCACTCATTCACTCCACCGTTTTCCCCCTGACAGCCGAGGCTCACTAGGCCTTCAACCGTACCAAGGCCGACATCGCCAAGGCCGCGATGCACACGGTCGACGAGATGCTTCCCTTCCAAGTCTAGAGCGATGCATCAGACGTCGCTCCAGCCGCCACCCTCAACCAGGCAGACAGGCCTGTGGCATTCTTTCCCCGCACCCTCCATGCCTCCGAAATTCGGCATTCCTCCGTCGAAAACGAGGCCCAAGCTATCGTTGAAGCTGTGCGGCATTGGAGGCATTACCTGGCCGGCAGGACATTCACTCTCCTCACTGACCAACGGTCGGTTGCCTTCATGTTCAACAACACACCGCGGGGTAAGATAAAAAATTATAAGATCTTGAGGTGGAGGATCGAGCTCTCCACCTACAATTATGAGATTTTGTATCGCCCCGGTAAGCTCAACGAGCCCCCCCCCCCCGATGCCCTATCCCGAGGTACTTGTGCCAGCGCACAAGTGGACCGACTCCGGACCCTGCACGACGATCTCTGTCACCCAGGGGTCATCCGCTTTTATCACTTCATAAAGGCCCGCAATCTGCCCTACTCCATCGAGGAAGTCAGGGCTATCACCAGAGACTGCCAGGTCTGCGCGGAGTGTAAACCGCACTTCTACCGGCCAGACCGAGCGCACCTGGTGAAGGCCTCCCGCTCCTTTGAACGCCTCAGCATGGACTTCAAAGGGCCCCTCCTCTCCACCGACCGAAACACGTACATTCTTAATGTGGTCGACGAATATTCCAGATTCCCCTTCGCCGTCCCATGCCCCTATATGACGTCTGCCACCGTCATCAAAGCCCTCAACACCATCTTCGCCTCCATCCACAGCGACCGGGGATCCTCATTTATGAGCGATGAGCTGCGCCAGTACCTGCTCAACAGGGGCACTGCCTCGAGCAGGACGACCAGCTACAACCCCCGGGGAAACGGGCAGGTGGAGTGGGAGAATGGGACGGTCTGGAAGGCCGTCCACTGGCCCTACGGTCCAGAAATCTCTCGGTCTCCCGCTGGTAGGAGGTCCTCCCCGACGCCCTTCACTCCATTTGGTCGCTCCTTTGCACTGCGACGTTCCCCATGAACGTCTCTTTGCCTTCTCCAGGAAGTCCACTTCCGGGGTTTCGCTCCCAACGTGGCTGTCAGCTCCAGGACCTGTCCTCTGCCACAAGCACGTGCGGCTACACAAGGCAGACCCGTTGGTTGAGAGGGTACAGCTACTTCACGCGAACCCGCAGTATGCCTACGTAGCGTACCCTGATGGCTGCCAAGACACAGTCTCCCTCAGGGACCTTGCACCAGCTGGGTCCCCACACCCCCCCTCCCCCTCTGCCCCAGCGCCACCCTCCCCCCCCCCAGCGCACCCCACCACAGCCCCCGCTCCAGGATAATCCGGACTCCCCTTGGTCCCTACCGGGGATGAAGACGAGGTCGACACGCTCCCGGAGTCACCGACGACCGAACCAATGCCGAAATTGCCACCAGAACTGCGGCGCTCGCAACGACGGATCAAGGCGCCCAATCGTCTGAATTTGTAAACTTTTCCTTAAAATGTTAAACACCTGAATGTAAATAGTTTTCCACCACTCCCGCTGGACTCTTTTTTTAACAGGGTGAATGTGGTAGTCACCACTGTGGTATTGTATATGGTTATGGGCGAGGTGTTTTCAGAACCCCAAAATGTATCATGGAGTCCAGCCAATCCTTTAATGGATTGTTGCTTTTGAAGCACACGGCTTGTTCCCTAGGTGTAGTATTACAATTATGGACACGTAGTTTTTAAAACAAAAGAATGTTTATTCCATGAACTCAACTTAATCTTTTAAATAAACATTGGATCTCTTAACACCCCTTACTTCAAAGATAACCCTGAAAATAATACAACACTACCCAATCCTGCAAACTGTTCTTTTAAACCTCCAAAATACTTCAACCCTTCAAAAATAGGAGCACAACAGGTTACATTCAATATATTTATAGTCTTTGGATTTGCAGAAATCACCAGACCAGCTCTTTTCCTTCCTGCTGCTCTCAGCAAACCAGCCAGGCACTTTTCAGCTGCTCTCTCAAACTGAAACTTCAAAATGGCTGAGCTAAAAGCCCAACTCCACCCACACTCTGACATCACTGCATTTTTTAAAGGTGGAATGCTTAAACATCCATTTATTAAAGGTACTCTCACATGACACCTCCCCCCAAGAAAAAAAACCCATCAACTTCAAGATGGTTTCATTTTTCACTTCTGCACCATCTAATAAGAAATGCACACAGTAAATATACGTTTTTGTTTAAAAAAAAACACACGCAAACAGGCATAATAATATAGTCCATTTTTCTTCGTTCTTCTTACTCCAACCAAATACCTTCTCGATTGATAGTCTCTTTGAACAAGAAAGCCTCTGCACGATCCATCCATTCCTCTACGCCTCGGCATTTCTCTTTAGAATCAGATACTTTAGTTAAATCGGACCACGGAGTCCCTTGCAGTTCTCCAATACAGGAGCATTGGTTACCACAGCATTCGGGCAGTCAAATGCCTGTTGAAAGTCCGCTGCCATTGACATTTTTGACGTTTCTTTAGCAAGTCCACCAGTGGAGCAACCACGCTACAAATCTTTTGCACAAAGGTTCGATCAAATTCATTCATGCTAAGAGATCGCATTATTTCCCTTCGTCTTGAGGGTATCGGAAACTCTGCAAGGAAAGTGATTCGGGCTTCTCCAAATTCACTTTCGGCTAGATTCATCACCAAACCCACCGCCTGAAGTCGATCGAAGAACTCCATACTATGTTTTAAATGTTCTTTCCATGTCTGGAAGTTGTGAATAAAAGCAGATTGTCCCACTTTCTCAATGCAATCCTTCAAACGTGGGATAGAATAAGAGTCCGTTCTTGTAACTGCATTCACCTTTCGATAGTCCACACACAACCCTTGAGCACCGTCTGGTTTAGGTACCATCACTATGGGTGAGCTCCATTGGCTGCAACCCACTTCAATTATGCCATTTTTAAGCATACTCTCAATTTCTTTGTTAACCTGTGCCAATTTTAAAGGGTTAAGTCTATATGGATGTTGTTTGTTCGGAACAGCATTTCCCACATCTACATCATGTATAGCCATTTTAGTACTTCCCAATTTATCTCTACAAACTTGCCCATGTCATATCAATAACTCTTTCAGGTCAGTTGGTTTTTCCTCTGGAAGGTAACTTAACAATTCATCCCAATTTTTAAGAACATCCTAATTTTCCAATTTAATTTGAGGTATGTCAAATTCACGTCATCTGGATTTGGTTCATCACTTTGAGTGAGAATCATTAAAACCTCCTTTTTCTCCCCTTCCCTTTCAAAGTACCTTTTAAGCATATTCACATGACACACTCGGTGAGTCTTCCTTCTATCTGGTGTTTTTACCACATAATTCATCTCACTTAATTTCCTTTCAATCTGATATGGTCCACAAAACCTAGCTTTTAAAGGTTCACCTACAACTGGTAACAACACAAAAACTTTATCCCCACTGGCAAATCTTCGAACTTTGGATTTCTTGTCCGGGACCCGTTTCATCACATTTTGTGCAACTTTCAAATGTTGTCTGGCCAATTCACCTGCTCTATTTAATCGTTCCATAAAATTTGACATGTAATTCAATAGTGTAATTTCCGATTTTTCACCCACCAATTTTTCCTTAATAAATTTAAGTGGTCCTCTTACCTCATGACCAAAAATTACTTCAAAAGGACTAAATTTGGTAGACTCATTAGGCGCATCCCTAATTGCAAACAATATGAATGGAATTCCATTATCCCAATCCTCTGGATAATCTTGACAATACGCCCTCAGCATTGTCTTCAATGTCTGATGCCACCTTTCTAACTAACGCTCCCTGCGCTTCTGGATGGTACGTAGTTGATTTAAATTGTTTTATTCCTAAGCTAGCCATAACTTCTTTGAATAACTTTGAAGTAAAGTTCGATCCTTGATCCGATTGAATTTCTGTGGGTAGTCCATATCTAGTAAAGAATTTAAGTAACTCCTCCACAATCTTTTTAGCTGTAATATTACGTACTGGAATGGCCTCTGGAAACCTAGTAGACACATCCATTATAGTCAAAAGATATTGATTCCCACTTTAGGTTTTAGGAAGCGGTCCTACACAATCAATTAGGACCCTCGTAAAAGGTTTCTCAAATGCTGAAGTGGATATTAAGGGCCTGGTTTTATCACTGCTTGAGGTTTCCCTATCACTTGACATGTGTGACAAGATTGACAAAATTTAACTACATCTTTATGTAGTCCAGGCCAATCAAAATGTTTCTGGATTTTAGCTTGAGTTTTCCTTATTCCCAAATGACCTCCCACTGATACCTCATGTGCAACTCGCAACACCTCCTTTCTATACCCTACCGGCAATACTACTTGATGAACTTCTGCCCACTTTTCACCCGCCTGCATATGTACAGGTCTCCATTTTCTCATCAAGACATCACTTTTACCGATAATAACACTCTGGTATACTCTCAGATTCCTCTTCCGTATATGCTTTCTGATATATCCGTTTTATTTCTACATCTTTCTGTTGTAACTCCGCCAATTTTCCTGAACTAAAAATATCCACCTTATCCTCCACCTGTTCTTGTTCTTTTTCAACCATCTGACCAAAAATTGTTTCTGATAATTGCATTTCATCTTCACTCTTTGATTTCTCCTCTTGTCTTAACCTGTGATTTTGCGACCTTGTTATTACTAAACCTGGAAAAAATCCCAGGATATTCGTCCTTCAACACTTCAGTTGACTGATTTTCCACTGGCTTATCAACCACAGTAGGCATCGCTCCCACCTGTGATCCAGCTATATCATTCCCCAAGAGAAACTGTATTTCTGGACAAGATAGTTTATCTATTACTCCTACTACCACTTCACCAGTCTTCACTGGACTTTCCAACCTTACCTTATATAATGGAACGCAACTCCTCTCACCCTGAATTCCACATATCACCACCTTTTCTGGCAACATTCTTCCCAAACTACATAATTCCTCATCTCTTACCATTAAAGATTGACTAGCCCCTGTATCTTTTAAAATTGTGACTTCTTTACCTGCTCCTCCTGATGCACATGAGTAAACTTTACCCACACAAGTAAATTCTTTAAATACATCTGGCACCTTCTTAACAATTACTTCTTGAACAGGCTGTACAATCTTTTGCACTTCCTTCGCTTCCCTTGGGCTTTCCTTTACCACTCTAACAAATCCCACTGTCTTATCCTGTTTTACCACATCATCCTTTCCAGTGCTTTTCTTCAACCACCAACACTGTGACTTTACATGGCCTTGTTTATTACAGTGAAAACATTTGAAACTTTTCAATTCTTTTCTACACTCCTGGATTTATTTTTTAATCTGAGGTACACTCTCTTTATTGTCTCCCAACAGATCACCTTTACCTTTACCACTTGAGTATTTCTCATGTCCCCAGTTTCTATCCCTCACCGGCTGAAACTGATGTCGGAAACCAATCTTTGATTTATGAACAAATTCATAATCATCTGCCATTTCAGCTGCTAATCTCGCAGTTTTAACCCTCTGTTCTTCCACATGAGTTCTCACTACATCAGGAATTGAATTTTTAAACTCCTCCAAAAGTATAATTTCTCAGAGAGCTTCATACGTTTGGTCTATTTTCAAAGCCCTTATCCACCGATCAAAATTACTCTGTTTGAGCCTTTCAAACTCCATGTATGTTTGACGAAATTCATTCCTTAAATTTCTAAACCTTTGTCTGTAAGCTTCAGGCACTAGCTCATATGCACTTAAGATGGATTTCTTCACCTCCTCATAAGTTCGAGATACCTCCTCCGGCAGTGATGCAAACACTTCACTAGCTCTACCTACCAGCTTTGTTTGAATCAGTAACACCCTCATGTCCTGTGGCCATTTCATTTGTTTAGCTACCTTCTCAAATGAAATGAAAAAGGCTTCCACTTCCTTCTTGTCAAACCTTGGCAATGCTTGGACATATTTAAATATATTCCCACCAAGCCTTTGACTGTGACACTCTTTCTCACTATCCTCATCACTATCCTCCAACTGTACGTTTCCCTTTACGTCTGCCAATTTTAACTGACTTTCATGTTTCATGGCCATTTTCTGAAGTTCAAACTCCCTCTCTTTATCTTTTTCCCTGATCTGTATCTCCCTTTCTTTTTCTTTCTTTTTGTTTTGCTAGGGCTATTCTTTCTTTTCTCCTTTCTTCTCTCCTTTTCTTTTTCCCCTCTCACTCTCTTTCTCTTTCTTTTTCCGCTCTCTCTCTTTCGTATTGTTGTAACCCCCCTGTTCAAGAAGGGAACAAGGAAAAAGATGGAAAATTATAGGCCAATTAGCCTAACCTCGGTTGTTGGCAAGATTCTAGAATCCATTGTTAAGGATGAGATTTCTAAATTCTTGGAAGTGCAGGGTCGGATTAGAACAAGTCAGCATGGATTTAGTAAGGGGAGATCGTGCCTGACAAACCTGTTAGAGTTCTTTGAAGAGATAATAAATAGGTTAGACCAAGGAGAGCCAATGGATGTTATCTATCTTGACTTCTGTGGTAGTATGCATTAGGGGTCATGTGGGACTGTGAAGCCATGATGTCATTGGCTGACAGATCCCGGGTCCTGGTTGGACGTTGACCTCTAGCTCCGCCCTGAAGGCGGAGTATAAGTACCTGGAGTCCTCCCCCGCAGTCAGTCTACTACTGAACTGCGGGGGAACAGTCACGGTTAATAAAGCCTCATCGACTTCACTCTATTCGTCTCTCGGAGTCTTTGTGCGCTACAATTTATTAAGCGTGACTAAAGGACTATGGAGCTCAGGATCATCCCGGAATGCCTGAGGATCAGCCCCCACGCAGTGAACGCGGCAGCAGCTTTCAAGCACTGGCAGACTTGTTTTGAGGCCTACCTCAGAACGGCCACCGGCCGGGTCACAGAAGACCAAAAACTACAGGTCCTGCACTCGAGGTTAAGCATGGAGATTTTCTCTCTCATCGAAGACGCAGAGGATTTCCAGACGGCGTTCGCAGCACTAAAAAGTCTCTATGTCCGCCCAGTAAACCAGATCTACGCTCGCTATCAACTCGCAACGAGACGGCAAAGTCCCGGAGAATCGATAGATGAATTCTACGCCGCGCTACTAATTTTGGGACGAGCCTGCAGCTGCCCGTCGGTGAACGCAAATGAACACACGGACATGATAATGCACGATGCTTTTGTGGCAGGTATGAACTCCTCCCAAATCCGCCAAAGACTTCTAGAAAAAGAGTCGCTAGGACTCTCAGAGGCACGGGCCCTAGCAGCCTCCCTAGACGTGGCCGCGCGAAATACCCGCGCCTACAGCCCCGACCGCGCGGCAGCCCATTGGGCTCCGTACGTACCCGTCGCGACAAACCCACCCCCCCCCCCCCCCCCCGGACACCCCACAGGCTTGCGCGGTCCAAACGCCAAGTCGCACCGGGGGCGCCCGCTGCTATTTCTGCGGCCAGGCGAAACACCCCCGGCAGCGCTGCCCGGCCCGCGCAGCGATCTGTAAGAGCTGCGGGAAAAAGGGCCATTTCGCGGCTGTGTGCCGGTCCCGCGAGGTCGCCGCTGTCCCGGGAGAACAGGGAGCCCTGCACGCCGTTTACGCTCCCCAACCCCCCCAGCGCCCCATGTACGACCCGCAGGCGCAGCCACTCTGGGTCCCGACCACCGCTGTCCCGGGAGAACAGGGAGCCCTGCACGCCGCTTACGCTCCCCAACCCCCCCCCCCCCCGCGCCCCATGTATGACCCGCCGGCGCTACCACTTTGGGTCCCGACCACCGCTCTCCCCGGAGAAGAGGGAGTTCTGCGCGTCTCTAACGCCCCCCAAACCGTCCCCCCCCCGCGCCCCACTTATGACCCGCCAGCGCTACCAATTTGGGTCCCGACCACCGCTGTCCCCAGAGAAGAGGGAGCCCCGCGCGTTCCTAACGCTCCCCAACCCCCCCAGCGCCCCATGTGCGACCCGCAGACGCCGCCATTTTGGGTTCCGGCCACCACGAGGGGAGGAAGGGCGCCGCCATCTTGGACCACCCCAGACCTGTACGACGCATGGGGGCGGCCATTTTGTCCACCCCCGCCGCCATCTTGTGACCCCCCAGCCATGTGCGATGCATGGGGGCAGCCATTTTGTTCACCCCCGACGCCATCTTGGACGGCAACAATGGACCCCAGTGTCGACGGCTCCACGGGGTTCGAAGAAGACGCTCAACTACTACAACCACGTCTCGCTTCAATGACGCTGGACCAAGCTCGGCCCCGGACACTCCAGACGACGACGACAACGGTGCTGATAAACGGGCACGAGGCACCATGCCTAGTCGACTCCGGGAGCACGGAGAGCTTTATCCACCCCGACACGGTAAGACGCTGTTCTTTGACCACCCATCCCAGCGCACAAAAGATTTCCCTAGCTGCAGGATCCCACTCCGTACAGATCAAAGGCTTCTGCATAGTTACCCTAACGGTGCAAGGGAGGGAGTTCAAAAACTACAGGCTCTACGTCCTTCCCCAACTCTACGCCCCCACATTACTGGGATTAGACTTCCAGTGCAATCTACAGAGCCTAACCTTCAAATTCGGCGGCCCAATACCCCCACTCACTATCTGCGGCCTCGCAACCCTCAAGGTGCAACCCCCGTCCTTGTTTGCAAACCTCACCCCGGATTGCAAACCCGTCGCCACGAGGAGCAGACGGTACAGCGCCCAGGACCGGACCTTCATTCGGTCCGAAGTCCAGCGGCTACTAAAGGAAGGCATAATCCAGGCCAGCAATAGTCCCTGGAGAGCACAGGTGGTAGTAGTAAAGACAGGGGAGAAGCAAAGGATGGTCATAGACTATAGCCAGACCATCAACAGGTACACACAACTAGACGTGTACCCTCTCCCCCGCATATCCGACATGGTCAATCGGATTGCCCAATATAAAGTCTTCTCCACCGTGGACCTCAAGTCCACCTACCATCAGCTCCCCATCCGCCCAAGTGACCGCAAGTACACAGCCTTCGAGGCAGACGGGCGATTATACCATTTCCTAAGGGTCCCATTTGGCATCACAAACGGGGTCTCGGTCTTCCAACGAGAGATAGATCGAATGGTTGATCAACACGGGTTGCGGGCCACGTTCCCGTATCTCGACAATGTAACCATCTGCGGCCACGATCAGCAGGACCACGACGCCAACCTCCAAAAATTCCTTCAGACCGCTAAAGCCTTGAACCTCACGTACAACGAGGACAAGTGCGTTTTTAGCACCAACCGGCTAGCCATCCTGGGCTACGTAGTGCGCAATGGGATAATAGGCCCCGACCCCGAACATATGCGCGCCCTCATGGAATTTCCCCTTCCGCACTGCTCAAAAGCCCTGAAACGCTGCCTGGGGTTCTTTTCATACTACGCCCAGTGGGTCCCCCAGTACGCAGACAAGGCCCGCCCCCTAATACAGACCACGACCTTCCCTCTGTCGACAGAGGCTTGCCAGGCCTTCAGCCACATCAAAGCGGATATCGCAAAGGCCACGATGCGCGCCATCGACGAGTCCCCCCCCTTCCAGGTCGAGAGCGACGCCTCCGACATAGCTCTAGCGGCCACCCTTAACCAAGCGGGCAGACTCGTGGCCTTTTTCTCCCGAACCCTCCACGCTTCAGAAATCCGCCACTCCTCAGTGGAAAAGGAAGCCCAAGCCATAGTGGAAGCTGTGCGACATTGGAGGCATTACCTGGCCGGCAGGAGATTCACTCTCCTCACGGACCAACGGTCGGTAGCCTTCATGTTCGATAATGCACAGCGGGGCAAAATCAAAAACGACAAGATCTTAAGGTGGAGGATCGAGCTCTCCACCTTCAACTACGAGATCTTGTATCGTCCCGGAAAGCTGAACGAGCCGTCCGATGCCCTATCCCGCGGCACATGTGCCAACGCACAAATTAACCGCCTCCAAACCCTCCACGAGGACCTCTGCCACCCGGGGGTCACTCGGTTCTACCACTTTATTAAATCCCGCAACCTCCCATACTCCTTAGAGGAGGTCCGTACAGTCACAAGGAACTGCCACATCTGCGCAGAGTGCAAACCGTATTTTTTTCAGGCCGGATGGTGCGCACCTGATTAAGGCTTCCCGCCGCTTTGAATGCCTTAGTCTGGATTTCAAAGGACCCCTCCCCTCCACCGACCGCAACATATACTTCCTTAATGTGGTGGACGAGTACTCCCGCTTCCCATTCGCCATCCCCTGTTCTGACATGACCGCGGCCACAGTCATTAAAGCCCTGAACACCATATTCACACTGTTCGGTTGCCCCGCATACGTCCACAGCGACAGGGGGTCCTCCTTCATGAGTGCCGAGCTGCGCCAGTTCCTGCTCAGCAACGGGATAGCCTTGAGCAGGACGACCAGCTACAACCCCCGGGGGAACGGGCAAGTAGAGAGGGAGAACGGCATGGTCTGGAAGACCGTCCTACTGGCCCTACGGTCCAGGGACCTCCCAGTTTCACGGTGGCAGGAGGTCCTTCCAGACGCCCTCCACTCCATCCGGTCACTACTGTGTACTAGCACCAACCAAACGCCTCATGAGCGCCTCCTGGTCTTCCCCAGGAAGTCCTCCTCTGGAACGTCGCTGCCGACCTGGCTGGCGGCCCCAGGACCCATCTTGCTCCGAAAGCACGTGCGGGCGCACAAGTCGGACCCGTTGGTCGAAAGGGTTCACCTCCTTCACGCGAACCCGCAGTACGCTTACGTGGAGTACCCCGACGGCCGACAGGACACGGTCTCTCTGCGAGATCTGGCGCCCGCCGGCAACACACACACCCCCCCCCCCCCGACACCAATCACCCAACCCCCCCCTTCCTGCCACTGCCGCACCCCGCGACCGCCCCCTTCCCAGGAGGATCAGTCCTCCTCCCAGGCCCGACCAGGAATGAAGCCCAAGCTGAAACCGTAAGGCTCCCGGAGACGACAACACCGGAACAAGCACCACCACCACCACCGTGGCCGAGGCGATCGACACGGACGACCAGACAGCCCGACTGACTCGTGGCGTCGATCTAACAGTACAATATGTGGACTTTTAACGAGAACATTTTGTCTTTTCCTGACGATTACTGTAAATAGTTTGAAACAAAAAAAACCTTGTACATACTGCAATAACATGCAAAAGTTTTCCTCCCAGGACCAGCCTTGTAAACCCTTACCACCATGCGAAGCATCACCCCGCCGGGTTCATTTTTAACAAGGGGTGAATGTGGTAGTATGCATTAGGGGTCATGTGGGACTGTGAAGCCATGATGTCATTGGCTGACAGATCCCGGGTCCTGGTTGGACGTTGACCTCTAGCTCCGCCCTGAAGGCGGAGTATAAGTACCTGGAGTCCTCCCCCGCAGTCAGTCTACTACTGAACTGCGGGGGAACAGTCACGGTTAATAAAGCCTCATCGACTTCACTCTATTCGTCTCTCGGAGTCTTTGTGCGCTACAATTTCCAAAAGGCCTTTGATAAGGTGCCTCACGGGAGACTGCTGAGTAAAATAAGGGCCCATGGTATTCGAGGCAAGGTACTAACATGGATTGACGATTGGCTGTCAGGCAGACGGCAGAGAGTTGGGATAAAAGGTTCTTTTTCGGAATGGCAACCGGTGACGAGTGGTGTCCCGCAGGGTTCAGTGTTGGGGCCGCAGCTGTTCTCTTTATATATGAACGATCTAGATGACGGGACTGGGGGCATTCTGGCTAAGTTTGCCGATGATACAAAGATAGGTGGAGGGGCAGGTAGTATGGAGGAGGTGGGGAGGCTGCAGAAAGATTCAGACAGTTTAGGAGAGTGGTCCAAGAAATGGCAGATGAAATTCAACGTGGGCAAGTGCGAGGTCTTGCACTTTGGAAAAAAGAATAGAGGCATGGACTATTTTCTAAACGGTGACAAAATTCATAATGCTGAAGTGCAAAGGGACTTGGGAGTCCTAGTCCAGGATTCTCTAAAGGTAAACTTGCAGGTTGAGTCCGTAATTAAGAAAGCAAATGCAATGTTGTCATTCATCTCAAGAGGCTTGGAATATAAAAGCAGGGATGTACTTCTGAAGCTTTATAAAGCATTAGTTAGGCCCCATTTAGAATACTGTGAGCAATTTTGGGCCCCACACCTCAGGAAGGACATACTGGCACTGGAGCGGGTCCAGCGGAGATTCACAGGGATGATCCCAGGAATGGTAGGCCTAACATACAATGAACATCTGAGGATCCTGGGATTATATTCATTGGAGTTTAGGAGGTTGAGGGGAGATCTAATAGAAACTTACAAGATAATGAATGGCTTAGATAGGGTGGACGTAGGGAAGTTGTTTCCATTAGCAGGGGAGACTAGGACCCGGGGGCACAACCTGAGAATAAAAGGGAGTCACTTTAGAACAGAGATGAGGAGAAATTTCTTCAGCCAGAGAGTGGTGGGTCTGTGGAATTCATTGCCACAGAGGGCGGTGGAGGCCGGGACGTTGAGTGTCTTTAAGACAGAAAATGATAATTCTTGATTTCTTGAGGAATTAAGGGCTATGGAGAGAGAGAGGGTAAATGGAGTTGAAATCAGCCATGATTGAATGGTGGAGTGGACTCGATGGGCCGAATGGCCTTACTTCCGCTCCTATGTCTTATGGTCTTATGGTATTCAAGCTGCTTTAATTCTTACTCATGTTCAATTTGCAACTGAATTTTTGCCATTTCCAATGAGTCAAATGGTATCTGAGGCAACTTTAAATGCTTAACCACCGCCATAATTACCTCATCTTTCGCATTTTGTCAGGTAATGTTTTTTTATAAAAATCTGTTTATTAAGAATTTTTAAACAAAATTTTCAACCATACAAACAACGCCCCCCCCCCCCCCCCCCCCCGTAACAAAAAAAGAAAGAAAGCTTGCATAGCAAGACATGAACATGGCAAGTCAATATGATACAGAACTTTGTACATTGGATTCCTCCCATACATGTCAGTTTTCCGGATCATTCATGTGTTTTCTTGCTCAAATGCCCCCCAGAAACCCCCCCTTTCTCCTCCCTCCCTCCCTCCCCCCCCCCCCCCCCCCACAAAATATATCCCCCCCTTCCCCCCATCCCTCCCCCCCTGGGTTGCTGTTGCTGCTGTGCGACCTTCATCTAACGCTCCGCGAGATAGTCTAGGAATGGTTGCCACCGCCTGTAGAACCCCTGCGCAGACCCTCTCAAGGCAAACTTTATCCTCTCCAACTTGATAAACCCTGCCATATCATTTATCCAGGCCTCCACACTGGGGGGGCTTCGCCTCTTTCCACATTAACAAGATCCTTCGCCGGGCTACTAGGGACGCAAAGGCCAGAATGCCGGCCTCTTTCGCATCCTGCACTCCCGGCTTGTCCACTACTCCAAATAGTGCTAGCCCCCAGCTTGGCTTGACCCGGACTTTCACCACCTTAGATACTGTTCCCGCAACTCTCCTCCAGAACCCCTCCAGTGCTGGGCATGACCAAAACATATGGACATGGTTCGCCAAACTTCCTGAGCACCTCCCACATCTGTCCTCCACCCCAAAGAACCTACTCAGCCTCGCCCCCGTCATATGCGCTCTGTGAACTACCTTAAACTGGATCAGGCTAAGCCTGGCACACGAGGAAGAGGAATTAACCCTACTTAGGGCATCAGCCCACAGCCCCTCCTCAATCTCCTCCCCTAGCTCCTCTTCCCATTTACCTTTCAGCTCCTCTACCAAAGCCTCCCCCTCTTCTTTCATTTCCTGGTATATCGCTGACACCTTGCCCTCCCCGACCCATACTCCTGAAATCACTCTGTCTTGAATCCCCTGTGCCGGGAGCAGCGGGAATTCCCTCACCTGCCACCTCACAAACGCCCTCACTTGCATGTACCTGAAGGCATTTCCCGGGGGTAGTCCAAATTTCTCCTCCAGCGCCCCTAAGCTCGCAAACGTCCCATCGATGAACAGGTCCCCCATTCTTCTAATCCCTGCCCGATGCCAGCTCTGAAACCCCCCGTCCATCCTTCCTGGGACAAACCAATGGTTATCCCCGATTGGGGACCACACCGAGGCTCCCATCGCACCCCTGTGTCGTCTCCACTGCCCCCAGATCTTTAGCGTTGCCGCCACCACCGGGCTCGTGTACCTTGTCGGCAAGAGCGGCAGCGGTGCCATCACCAGCGCCCCCAGGCTCATTCCTTTGCAGGACGCCATCTCCAACCTCTTCCATGCCGCCCCCTCTCCCTCCATCACCCACTTACGGATCATCGCCACGTTGGCTGCCCAGTAGTAGCCACCCAAATTCGGCAACGCCAACCCTCCTCTATCTCTGCTACGCTCCAGGAACCCCCTCCTTACCCTCGGGGTCTTGCTCGCCCACACAAATCCCATAATGCTCCTGCTTACCCTCTTAAAGAAGGCCTTGGTAATGACAATTGGGAGGCATTGGAATACAAAAAGAAACCTTGGGAGGACCACCATTTTAATCGACTGTACCCTGCCCGCCAGCGAGAGTGGCAACATGCCCCACCTTTTAAAGTCCTCCTCCATCTGTTCCACCAGCCGCGTCAAATTAAGTTTGTGCAGTGCCCCCCCGCTCCTAGCTACCTGAATCCCCAAGTATCGGAAGCTCCTTTCCGCCCTCCTCAACGGTAGGTCGTCTATCCCTCTTCCCTGATCCCCCGGATGCACCACAAAGAGCTCACTCTTTCCCACATTGAGCTTATAGCCCGAGAAGTCTCCAAACTCCCTTAGGATCTGCATGACCTCAACCATCCCCTCTACTGGATCCGCCACATACAGCAACAGGTCGTCTGCGTACAGCGACACTCAATGTTCCTCTCACCCTCGGACCACCCCCTTCCATTTCCCCGACTCCCTTAACACCATGGCCAAAGGTTCAATTGCTAGTGCAAACAGCAGAGGGGACAGGGGGCACCCCTGCCTCGTCCCTCGATACAGCCGGAAATACTCCAACCTCCGCCGGTTCGTGACCACACTCGCCACCGGGGCTCTATACAGGAACTTAACCCAACTAATAAACCCTCCCCCGAACCCAAACCTCCTCAACACTTCCCAGAGATACTCCCACTCTACTCGGTCAAAGGCCTTCTCCGCGTCCATGGCTGCCACTATCTCCACCTCCCCCTCCACCGATGGAATCATTGTCACATTTAGGAGCCTTCGCACATTGGTATTTAGCTGCCTACCCTTTACGAATCCCGTATGGTCCTCGTGAATCACCCCTGGGACACAGTCTTCAATCCTCGTAGCCAACATTTTTGCCAGCAACTTAGCATCTACGTTGAGGAGCGAGATCGGTCTATACGACCCACATTGCAGTGGGTCCTTATCCTGCTTCAAGATCAAAGAGATCGTCGCCTCCGACATTGTCGGGGGCAGGGTCCCCCCCCCCCCCTCCCTTGCTTCATTGAAGGTCCTTACCAGCAACAGGGCTAAGAGGTCTACATACTTCCTATAAAACTCCACCAGGAACACATCCGGCCCCGGGGCCTTCCCTGCCTGCATGCTCCCCAGTCCTTTAACCAGCTCCTCCTCCCCAATTGGCGCCCCCAGACCAGCCACCTCCTGCTCCGCCACCCTCGGAAACCTCAGTTGGTCCAAGAATCGTCGCATCCCCTCTTTTCCCCCTGGGGGCTGGGACCTATACAGCTCGTAAAAGGCCTTGAATGCCTCATTCACTTTCACCGCACTCCGCACCGTAGTTCCCCTGCCATCCTTGACTCCACCTATTTCCCTCGCTGCCATCCTCTTACGGAGCTGATGTGCCAGCATCCGACTCGCCTTCTCCCCATATTCATATATCGCCTCCTGTGCCTTCCTCCACTGTGCCTCTGCCTTCCCTGTGGTCAACAGGTCGAACTCCGTCTGGAGACTTCGTCTCTCCCTGAGTAGTCCCTCATCAGGGGCGAAATTCTCCCCCAACGGCGCGATGTCCGCCGACTGGCGCCAAAGACGGCGCCAATCAGACAGGCATCGCGCCAGCCCAAAGGTGCGGAATGCTCCGCATCTTTGGCGGCCTAGCCCCAACATTGAGGGGCTAGGCCGATGCCGGAGGGATTTCCGCCCCGCCAGCTGGCGGAAATGGCGTTTGTTGCCCCGCCAGCTGGCGCGGAAATGCGGCACATGCGCGGGAGCGTCAGCGGCCGCTGTCAGTTTCCTGCGCATGCGCAGTTGGGAGAGTCTCTTCCGCCTCCGCCATGGTGGAGGCCGTGGCGGAGGCGGAAGGGAAAGAGTGCCCCCACGGCACAGGCCCACCCGCGGATCAGTGGGCCCCGATCGCGGGCCAGGCCACCGTGGGGGCATCCCCCGGGGTCAGATCGCCCCGCGCCCCCCCCAGGACCCCGGAGCCCGCCCACGCTGCCTTGTCCCGCCGGTAAATACCAGGTTTGATTTACGCTGGCGGGACAGGCAATTTCTGGGTGGGACTTCGGCCCATCCGGGCCGGAGAATCCAGCGGGGGGTCCCGCCAACCGGCGCGGCCCGATTCCCGCCCCCGCCCAATCTCCGGTACTGGAGACTTCGGCGGGGGCGGGGGCGGGATTCACGGCGGCCAACGGCCATTCTCCGACCCGGCGGGGGGTCGTAGAATGATGCCCCAGGAGCCTCTGCATATCTCCTGTCCACCCTTAGAATCTCCCCCACTAACCTCTCCCTTTCCCTTCACCCTATGAGCCCTGATGGAGATTAATTCTCCCCTGACCACCGCCTTCAGCGCCTCCCATACTACTCCCACCTGCACCTCCCCATTGTCGCTGGCCTCCAGATACCTTTCAATGCACCCCCGCACCCTCCCACACACTTCTTCGTCTGCCAGCAGTCCCACATCCAACCGCCACAACGGGCGTTAGTCCCTCTCCTCCCCCAGCTCTAGCTCCACCCAATGCGGGGCATGGTCTGAAATGGCTATGGCCGAATACTCCCCCTCCACTTTCGGGACCAATGCCCTGCCCAGAACAAAAAAATCTATCCAGGAGTAGGCCTTATGCACGCGGGAGAAAAAAGAAAATTCTCTGGCCAAAGGCCTGGCAAATCTCCACGGATCTACTCCCCCCATCTGATCCATAAACCCCCTAAGCACTTTGGCCGCAGCCGGCCTCCTCCCCGTCCTAGATCTGGAACGATCTAATGCTGGGTCCAGCACCGTGTTGAAGTTTGAAGTCCCCCCCCCCCCCATTATCAAACTCCCTACCTCCAGGTCCGGAATACGCCCCAACATCCGTTTCATGAATCCAGCATCGTCCCAGTTTGGGGCATATACATTCACCAGTACCACCTCCGTCCCCTGCAACCTACCAGTCACCATCACGTATCGGCCTCCCTTGTCCGCTACTATGTTCTTGGGCTCAAATGACACCCGCTGTCCCACCAGTATTGCCACCCCTCTATTCTTCGCATCCAGCCCTGAATGGAACACCTGTCCCACCCATCCCTTCCTTAACCTGACCTGATCTGCCACCTTCAGATGTGTCTCCTGAAGCATGGCCACGTCTGCCTTCAGTCCCTTTAGGTGCGCGAACACTCGGGCCCTCTTAACCGGCCCATTTAGGCCTCTCACATTCCACGTGATCAGCCGGATTGGGGGGTTCCCCCCCGCCGACTAGCCATCTCCTATCTTAGGGCAGTCCCGTGCCCGCGCCTCCCGCACCCTCCAGTCCCCCAGACGAGGAACCCCCGCCCCGACCACCTCTTCCATTTTCAGTTCCCCCTCGGACAGTGCAGCAGCAACCCTAATGTCCCCCCCTTCCCTCCCCCTCTCCCCGCTAGATCCGCATCTTTTGCTCCCCCCATATTACTTCCGTGAGTCAGCTGACTTCTGCTGACCCCGGCTTCCTCCGCCTTCCCGTTGATCTCCCCGTGTGGGAGTCTCTCCTCCTCCTTACCTTCCTCCATCTCCCCCCCCCCCCCCAGCGTGGGAAAAAGCCCGCGCTTTCCTGAGCCGAGCCAGCCCCGCCCCCTGTGGCGCAGCTCCTGTTGCGGCCATTATCCCAGTTCCCTCATCCCCGAGTCTCACCTCCCTCCAGCACCGACGCCCACATTCCCCACCATCTCGTCTACAGAAAGAAAAAGAATTTTAACCAGAACTCTACCCACATCCCCATCCATCATCCCACCCATAAGGTATTCGTTACCCATATTTACAACCCCGTGTACAACCAACATCCCCCCCACAACCACAGCCCCTCAGTTCGAGTCCAACTTTTCCGTTTGGATAAAGGTCCAAGCCTCTTCTGGCGTTTCGAAATAGTGGTGTCGGTCCTGATAAGTGACCCACAGTCGCTCAGGCTGCAGCATGCCGAACCTGACTCTTTTTTTGTGCAGCACCGCCTTGGCCCGGTTGAAGCCAGCTCTCCTCCTTGCCACCTCCGCGCTCCAATCCTGGTCGACTTGGATCACCACATTCTCCCATCTACTGCTCCGCACGTTCTGGGCCCATCTCAGAACACTTTCTTTGTCCGCGAAGTGATGGAACCTTGCCACTATCGCCCTTGGCGGCTAATCAGCCTTGGGTCTCCTCGCCAGGACCCGGTGAGCCCCTTCCTGCTCCAGGGGGCTCGGAGTGGCCTCCGCACCCATCAGCGAATGGAGCATCGTACTCACATATGCCCCGGCATCAGCTCCCTCCACTCCTTCGGGGAGACCCAAAATCCGGAGATTCTTCCTCCTCGACCTGTTCTCCAGGACCTCGAGTCTCTCGGCCCACCTCCTGTGCACCGCCTCGTGCACCTCCATTTTTACCGCCAGGCCCAGGATCTCGTCCTCGTTCTCATTTGTTTTATCCCTCACCTGGCGAAGCTCCACCGCCTGGGCCTTCTGGGTCTCCTTCAGCCCCTCGATCGCCAACAGCATTGGCGCCAGCACCTCCTTTTTAAGCTCCTCCACACAGCGCTTAAGGAACTCCTGCTGGTCCGGCCCCCATGCTGCTCGATCTCCGCCCTCCGCCATCTTGTTTCTTCCCCCTCGTTTTTGCCGCTGCTCCAGAGT
Source organism: Scyliorhinus torazame (assembly GCF_047496885.1). Lineage (NCBI taxonomy): Eukaryota > Metazoa > Chordata > Chondrichthyes > Carcharhiniformes > Scyliorhinidae > Scyliorhinus > Scyliorhinus torazame. The sequence goes on along the minus strand of NC_092715.1, from coordinate 91,077,140 downwards.
CTCTTTCTCCGACGCTCCACCGCTAATCTCCGCCATACAACGTAAGGGGGGACCTTACTTCACCTTCCCACATGGGATTAAATCAAAAAATTTCCGTTGGGGCTCCTCTGGAGAGCCCAAAAGTCCGTTATAGCGGGAGCTGCCGAAATGTGCGGCTTAGCTCCGCATCGCCGTGACCGGAAGCCTTGTCAGGTAATGTTAACTGGAATGTTTTTGCCAGACCCAACAGTCTGCTTTTAGTCTCTGGCCGTAAGGTACTGCGTGTGACCGTCTCCACCCACAAAGACTTCTGAGCCTCGGAAAGAGCCATTGTCCACAACACACTCCCCACAAAACTAAAATACCACACCGGAAAAACCACAATCCTTCACTGTCTTTAAGTTCACAAAGGCCAATCCAATAGATAGACTTTTATCCCCCTCGAGCCCCCAATTGTTATGGGAGAGGCGTTTTCAGAACCCCAAAATGTATCATGGAGTTCAACCAACCCTTTAACGCTATTGTTGCTTTTCCGTGCACACGGCTTGTTCCCTAGGTGTAGTATTACAATTAGGGACGCGTGGTTTTTAAAACAAAACAATGTTTAATCCTGAACTCAACTTAACCTTTTAAATAAACATTGGATCTCTTAACACCCCTTACTTCAAAGATAACCCCAAAAATAATACAACACTACCCAATCCTGCAAACTGTTCTTTTAAACCTCCAAAAGACTTCGACCCTTCAAAAAGGGTCTCAACGGGTTACATTCAATATATTTATAGTCTTTGAATTTGCAGAAATCACCAGACCAGCTCTTTTCCTTCCTGTGCTCTCAGCAAACCAGCCAGGCACTTTTCAGCTGCTCTCTCAAACTGAAACTTCAAAATGGCTGAGCTAAAGGCCCAGCTCCTCCCACACTCTGACACACTGCATTTCTTAAAGGTAGATTGCTTAAACATCCATTTCTTAAAGGTACTCTCACATGACAATATACCGCATACGAGGGGTATTACGGTAAGGCCCCAGTACAACAGGTACGGGGGTAGCTCCCTGCCTGCTGGCTCCTCCCAGTAGACGGAGTATAAATATGTGGGCTCTCCGAGCTACAGCCATTTCAGCAGCAGCTGCGGGAGGCTGCACATCTCTGCGTAATAAAGCCTCAATTACAATCTACTCTCCTCTTGTCATAATTGATAGTGCATCAGCCTGCAGTTGCCGGAAGACAGCCGCCATCCCGTCGTCTGGTCCCTGGGGTAGCAAATGCATCAGGTTTCTGGGTAGGCCTGGAATGCCCAGGAACCCGGGAACTGTCTGGGCAGCAGCTGGTTGCTGGGGTCGGTCTGCCCTCCGACCGTCCAGCCCCTCGGCTGCTCCTACCTCCACCTGCTGTACCGATTTGGCTGTGTGGTTCGCATCAGTCTGTGAACCAGAAGCCTTGTCACTTACTTGCCCAACTGAGATGAGTGTATCTGCGATGTTGGATGGTGTGGGTGACAGCAGTGCCGTGGCTGCTAGGTCCTCGTCTGTCCCCAGCTCTGGTGTCTCCTGTGTGGAAACTTGACCCGGTGCATTGAGACCACAGCCGAAGACAGGTGCCATGCCCCTGTGACTCGAATGTCGTGATGTCCTCTGTGCGAAACTGTCCGGGCTCGCTGTCCACTCTTCGCCCGTCACATTGTCATAAGAATCCTTGCTGTCCGTCCTGATTTCTCTGTCTGTCCGCTGTGCATCACGCCTCTATGGCCTGGCCTCAGGGGATGGCCCGCCTGCCCATGATCCTTGCCCTCTGTCCCGTGCGTCCCTGTGGCCAGAAGAGGTTGGGGCTGTACGGCGGAGGGGTGAACGGGCACTTCCACGGCGGTGCTCGTGTGGCCCTGGAGAACACAGTAAGGCACGTTTAGTTAGGCTCGCGTGGTCGTATGTGAAGGGGTGGAGGGGGGGTTGTGAGGATGAGGACTGTGGGTCTGGTGCAGTGTCAGGCGATGGGGTGTGAGGGTGTGGACTGTGGGGCTGGTGCAGTGTCAGGCGGTGGGGTGTGTGGGTACTGATGGGATGAAGGACTGCATGCATACAGTGGATTCTCATTTGGAGCTTCGCCTCTGACCTGGCACGGCGCTACCTCCCGGCTGGCGGCTCCCCCAGCAAGGTCCAGTGCCCTTTGCTCATAGACGGTCAGGGGGTGCAGCTCAGGTGACCCCCTCCGGTTCTTGCACGCTCCCTGTAATTGTGAGCTGTCTTGCCCTTGGGGGGGGGGGGGGGCAGTTGAAGAACCTCCGGGTTAGTTGGACATCAGCAGGACGCCCACATGAACGCAACATTATCACAAGGTGGGGACACTACGACCCACGCCATGGCACCTGCCCACTGGGTGGGTTGGGAGGTTCCCACATGTGTCCCGGGTGCAATGTTGGGCCCCAGCCCCCCCCACTTCCCCAGCGTGGGCGGTGGGGGGGGGGGGGGGTTGCCTGGAGAAAGTGTCAGAGTACGTACATTGAAAACAGCGCGAGAGGAGAGAGAGCCGGGAGATTTAAAACGCGCGGGAGCTGCGAGTCAGAGTGGAGATTTTAAAAGATCGCGGCCTAGCTTCGGGAGCCGTTCGGAGGAGGAGGAGCAGTCTCTGTCAGGGAGAGAACCTGAGAACATCTAAGACACTCAGAAGGTAAGAAGGTAAGTAAGTGATTTTTACTCATTTTTACTTTTGTACCTTTTTCAAATTGTGTGTGTCGGGGGGAAACTGAAGTGACATCACAGAAAAGCTGTGACCTGAGTGGCTGGTTGGGAATCTACACTAAATTAAAAAAATTAAGCATTGGCAACTAATTAAACATAATTAATTAATATATAATTGAGAGGGGTATCTAAGCCAGAGATCGGAGAGTACTATATTTAGCTTTCGCATTTATATTAGAAATCTAGTGCTAGGAAACAGATAGTTAACAGTAACTTTAAAAAAATAAAAAATAAAAATAATTTTTTTTTAAAAACTTTTAATTTTAACGCAATGTCAATTGACGCAATGTCAATTAGAGGGGTGCAGTGCTCTGACTGTGAGATGTGGCAGGTCCGGGAGGCTTCCCGGATGGCTTCATCTGCAGAAAGTGCACCCAACTGGAGCTCCTCACAGACCGCATGGTTCGGTTGGAGCAGCAATTGGATGCACTTAGGAGCATGCAGGTGGTGGAAAGCGTCATAGATCACAGTTATATAAATGTGGTCACACCCAAGGTGCAGGCAGAGAAATGGGTGACCACCAGAAAGGGCAGGCAGTCAGTGCAGGAATCCCCTGTGGTTGTCCCCCTCTCGAACAGGTATACCCCTTTGGATACTGTCGGGGGGGATAGCCTATCAGGGGAAAACAACAGCAGCAGCCAGAGCAGTGGCACCACGGCTGGCTCTGATGTTCAGAAGGGAGGGTCAAAGCGCAGAAGAGTAATAGTAATAGGGGACTCTATAGTCAGGGGCACAGATAGGCGCTTCTGTGGACGTGAAAGAGACTCCAGGATGGTATGTTGCCTCCCTGGTGCCAGGGTCCAGGATGTCTCCGAACGGGTAGAGGGCATCCTGAAGGGGGAGGGCAAACAGGAAGAGGTTGTTATACATATTGGTACTAACGCCATAGGCAGGAAGGGGCATGAGGTCCTGCAGCAGGAGTTCAGGGAGCTAGGCAGAAAGTTAAAAGACAGGACCTCTAGGGTTGTAATCTCGGGATTACTCCCTGTGCCACGTGCCAGTGAGGCTAGAAATAGGAAGATAGAGCAGCTAAACAGGTGGCTAAACAGCTGGTGTAGGAGGGAGGGTTTCCATTATCTGGACCACTGGGAGCTCTTCCGGGGCAGGTGTGACCTATATAAGAAGGATGGGTTGCATCTAAACTGGAGAGGCATAAATATCCTGGCCGCGAGGTTTGCTAGTGTCACACGGGAGGGTTTAAACTAGTATGGCAGGGGGGTGGGCACGGGAGCAATAGGTCAGAAGGTGAGAGCATTGAGGGAGAACTAGGGAATAGGGACAGTGGGGCTCTGAGGCACAGCAGATAGGGAGAAGTTGCTGAACACAGCGGGTCTGGTGGCCTGGAGTGCATATGTTTTAATGCAAGAAGTATTACGGGTAAGGCAGATGAACTTAGAGCTTGGATTAGTACTTGGAACTATGATGTTGTTGCCATTACAGAAACCTGGTTGAGGGAAGGGCAGGATTGGCAGCTAAACGTTCCAGGATTTAGATGTTTCAGGCGGGATAGAGGAGGATGTAAAAGGGGTGGCGGAGTTGCGCTACTGGTTAGGGAGAATATCACAGCTGTACTGCGGGAGGACACCTCAGAGGGCAGTAAGGCTATATGGCTGGAGATCAGGAATAAGAAGGGTGCAGTCACAATGTTGTGGGTTTACTACAGGCCTCCCAACAGCCAGCGGGAGATAGAGGAGCAGATAGGTAGACAGATTTTGGAAAAGAGTAAAAACAACAGGGTTGTGGTGATGGGAGACTTCAACTTCCCCAATATTGACTGGGACTCACTTAGTGCCAGGGGCTTAGACGGGGCGGAGTTTGTAAGGAGCATCCAGGAGGGCCTCTTAAAACATTATGTGGACAGTCCAACGAAGGAAGGGGCGGTACTGGACCTGGTATTGGGGAATAAGCCCGGCCAGGTGGTAGATGTTTCAGTAGGGGAGCATTTCGGGAACAGTGACCACAATTCAGTAAGTTTTAAAGTGCTGGTGGACAAGGATAAGTGTGGTCCTCGGATGAATGTGCTAAATTAGGGGAAGGCTAATTATAACAATATTAGGCGGGAACTGAAGAACATAGATTGGGGGCGGATGTTTGAGGGTAAATCAACATCTGACATGTGGGAGGCTTTCAAGTGTCAGTTGAAAGGAATTCAGGACCGGCATGTTCCTGTGAGGAAGAAGGATAAATACGGCAATTTTCGGGAACCTTGGATAACGAGAGATATTGTAGGCCTCGTCAAAAAGAAAAAGGAGGCATTTGTCAGGGCTAAAAGGCTGGGAACAGACAAAGCCTGTGTGGAATATAAGGAAAGTAGGAAGGAACTTAAGCAAGGAGTCAGGAGGGTTAGAAGGGGTCACGAAAAGTCATTGGCAAATAGGGTTAAGGAAAATCCCAAGGCTTTTTACACGTACATAAAAAGCACGAGGGTAGCCAGGGAAAGGGTTGGCCCACTGAAGGATAGGCAAGGGAATCTATGTGTGGAGCCAGAGGAAATGGGCGAGGTACTAAATGAATACTTTGCATCAGTATTCACCAAAGAGAAGAAATTGGTAGATGTTGAGTCTGGAGAAGGGTGTGTAGATAGCCTGGGTCACATTGAGATCCAAAAAGACGAGGTGTTGGGTGTCTTAAAAAATATTAAGGTAGATAAGTCCCCAGGGCCTGATGGGATCTACCCCAGAATACCGAAGGAGGCTGGAGAGGAAATTGCTGAGGCCTTGACAGAATCTTTGGATCCTCACTGTCTTCAGGTGATGTCCCGGAGGACTGGAGACTAGCCAATGTTGTTCCTCTGTTTAAGAAGGGTAGCAAGGAAAATCCAGGGAACTACAGGCCGGTGAGCCTTACGTCAGTGGCAGGGAAATTACTGGAGAGAATTCTTCGAGACAGGATCTACTCCCATTTGGAAGCAAATGGACGTATTAGTGAGAGGCAGCATGGTTTTGTGAAGGGGAGGTCGTGTCTCACTAACTTGATCGAGTTTTTCGAGGAGGTCACTAAGATGATTGATGCAGGTAGGGCAGTGGATGTTGTCTTTCTGGACTTCAGTAAGGCGTTTGACAAGGTCCCTCATGGTAGACTAGTACAAAAGGTGAAGTCACACGGGATCAGGGGTGAGCTGGCAAGGTGGATACAGAACTGGCTAGGTCATAGAAGGCAGAGAGTAGCAATGGCAGGATGTTTTACTAATTGGAGGGCTGTGACCAGTGGTGTTCCACAGGGATCAGTGCTGGGACCTTTGCTGTTTGTAGTATATATAAATGATTTGGAGGAAAATGTAACTGGTCTGATTCGTAAGTTTGCAGACGACACAAAGGTTGGTGGAATTGCGGATAGCGATGAGGACTGTCAGAGGATACAGCAGGATTTAGATTGTTTGGAGACTTGGGCGGAGAGATGGCAGATGGAGTTTAATTTGGATAAATGTGAGGTAATGCATTTTGGAAGGTCTAATGCAGGTAGGGAATATACAGTGAATGGTAGAACCCTCAAGAGTATTGAAAGTCAGAGATCTAGGAGTACAGGTCCACAGGTCACTGAAAGGGGCAACACAGGTGGAGAAGGTAGTCAAGAAGGCATACGGCATGCTTGCCTTCATTGGCCGGGGCATTGAGTATAAGAATTGGCAAGTCATGTTGCAGCTGTATAGAACCTTAGTTAGGCCACACTTGGAGTATAGTGTTCAATTCTGGTCGCCACACTACCAGAAGGATGTGGAGGCTTTAGAGAGGGTGCAGAAGAGATTTACCAGAATGTTGCCTGGTATGGAGGGCATTAGCTATGAGGAGCGGTTGGATAAACTCAGTTTGTTCTCACTGGAACGAAGGAGGTTGAGGGGCGACCTGATAGAGGTCTACAAAATTATGAGGGGCATAGACAGAGTGGATAGTCAGAGGCTTTTCCCCGGGGTAGAGGGGTCAATTACTAGGGGGCATAGGTTTAAGGTGAGAGGGGCAAGGTTTAGAGTAGATGTACGAGGCAAGTTTTTTACGCAGAGGGTCGTGGGTGCCTGGAACTCGCTACCGGAGGAGGTGGTGGAAGCAGGGACGATAGTGACAATTAAAGAGCATCTTGACAAATACATGAATAGGATGGGAATAGAGGGATACGGACCCAGGAAGTGTAGAAGATTGTAGTTTAGTCGGGCAGCATGGTCGGCACGGGCTTGGAGGGCCGAAGGGCCTGTTCCTGTGCTGTACTTTTCTTTGTTCTTTGTACCCTCGTTGCCCTCGTGAGGTCGTGTAGTTTCTTCCTGCACTGGCCTCCCGTGCGGGGGATGTGCCCCAGAGTGCTGACTGCCGCCCCCACCTCTCGCCATCCACGCCTCACGGTGCTGCTTGTCTGCCGGTGTCCGCGTCTGGGGAAGACGATGGCCCGGCGCTCCTCCACTGCCTCCACGTCGCCGTCCCGGAAGCGGGCAGCACCGCGACGGGGCTCTTCCATGTCGGGCCCCGGTATGTGTGTGTGCCGATCCGCGCACTTCCTTCTACGTAGCGAGGCATCATCGTGGCGTCACGCGATGACGCCGCCGTTCCTGCGCACTGCCCACCGCATTTCTCGCGGTGCTGCTGCTGGCCCCTTTTTAGCCTGTGAATTGGTCGCGGCGGGGGCCCGTTCGCGCCGATGTGAAACACGGCGGCGTTCACGACGGCACGGGCACATAGTCCCGCGATCGGAGAATCGCCCCCTTAGTCTCAGGAACGGAGAATCCAGCCCCACATTCATTGGTTCTCCCAAGTCCTCAAAAAACTCCAGAAGTTTTGTCAAACATGGGGCGGGATTCTCTCAGCCCGGGGCCGGGCCGGAGAATCCCCACGACTGGCGCGAATCGCGCCACGCTCCCTGACGCCGGCACCCGATTCACAGCAGAATGGAGAATTGGCGCCATTGGCGCTGGCGTGGTTGGCGCGGCGCCAGTTGGGGGCCGCTCTACACGGCTGGCCCGCCGATTGTCGGCCCGGGATGGGCCGAGCGGCCGTCGTAAAAACACCGAGTCCCGCTGGCGCTGTCCATACCTGCTCTCAGCTGCCAGAAACTCGCCGTGGAAGGTTCGTGGGCGGCCTGTGTGGGGGGGGGGGGGGTTCGACCATGGAGGGGGGTCCCTCCGATGTGGCCTGGCCCGCGACCTTGGCCCACCGATCGGCGAGCCGGCCACTCTGGCTGGCGGCCTCCTTCCGCGCCGGATCCTGTAGACCTGCGCCATGTTGCGTTGGGGCCAGCGCGTTGAAGGAAACCACTGCGCATGCGCGCGTTGGCGCAGGTGCCACTGCGCATGCGTGGATCCTGCGGCGCCCAATTCACGCCGGAATCAGCAGCTGGAACCGCGTGAACCACTCCAGTGCCGTGCTGGCCCGCTGTAGGGGCCAGAATTGCTGATCTTGAGGCCGTGTAGACGCTGTCGAGAAACGCAACGGCGTTTCCTACAGCGTCAACTGTTAGCCTCAGGATCAGAGAATCCCACCCATGATTTCCCTTTCATAAATCCATGTTTACTTTGCCTAATCCCATTGATATTTTCCAAGTGTCCTAAGCTGACAAAAACTTTTTTACTTTTACACCTGCAGTCTCTCTATAAAAACCCTTGATAAGGTAATACTTTGTTGCTTGTAGTGTGACTGGGCTTTTATTGATGTACTAAGTTTATAATTACTATTGAACTGCCTCTCACTGGGCCTTAAAAATATAAATTTTAATTTGTGGCACTTCAAACTCCTCCATTATCCTGAAATTCACATGTTTTAAAATTATCTTTTAGGTTTATAATATTTCAATATTCTCATGTGTATATCAACATTGTTCATTTTGCATGCCTGAAAATTTCAACTACGTGAAAAAAATCCATGCATTTTACTTTCTGGTTTGCTATGTGGGAATACCTCAATGTGGTAGTTAATTGCTTGCCCTGGTTGATGACATGGTGACACAGTGGTTAGCACTGCTGCCTCACAGCTCCAGGGACCCGGGTTCAAATCCGGCCTTGGCTGACTGTCTGTGTGGAGTTTGCACTTTCTCCCTGTGTCTGCGTGGGTTTCCTCCGGGTGTTCTGGTTTCCTCCTACAGTCCAAAGAAGTGCAGGTTAGGTGGATTGGCCATGCTAAATTGCCCTTAGTGTCAAAGAAATGTCAAGAGCGGTTGTGGGGATAAGGTGGAGGTGTGGGCTTAAGTAGGGTACCCTTTCCAAGGGCTGGTGCAGAATCGATGGGCCAAATGGCCTCCTTCTGCACTGTAAATTCTATGACTCTGTGCTGAATGCCTGGAGATTCCCTTGACTTGGCAACAGATTCAAACTGACATTGGGAAAGTGAAAATCTATGCCACGGTGATTGCTAAATCTTTTTGGACATCTTCCTTCAAGGGCCCTTCAAGGTTGAGCACTTTTATTTCACCTAGAAATCCACACCTCGACATATAACATTAAAAGTGTTTCTTTTTCTTCTAGATTCCGCGCCATTTGTAAAATGCAAAAAATGCCAACACTACTTTTTGATGGTGGGGTCAGAAAAATCCCCTGAAAGCAGCTACAAGGAAGTAGAGTTGTGGCATACAGCCGGTAAAAGTGAATGTCAAGTGAACCTGCCAACACCAAAAGAAGTAATGGGCACACTTTCTTTCACTGATAATTACTGTACTTTGACCTTTGTCTCACTGCTGAGTCATTTTTAGCCTGGTGTTGTTTAAGTTGAACTTCACTGTTTTGCCTGTTTACTAGTTCCTGACATTTACACTATCCCAGAGTGGGAAGCCAACTAATGGTGATTGAGGGAGATAATGGCGGCGATATTAAATACTCCCATTCTGCTCATGTTAGGTAGGGGTTTAACAGTGAGGAAAAATATTCTCTTCACTGATCCCTCAGCTTCTCAATACAAGTGTTCCCTGCCTATGGCCTTATACTGCAAGAGTTTCCATCTGGCAGCTAAACAGCCACTCAATTTGGCTGGCTGCTGAATGCAAAGCAGAGTAAATACATTCTGATAAGGTCCTGCTGTCAAATTCTGAAGACTCTCTAGTTTTCTGACATTTCCACCATTCTCAGCTGCTGATAGGTGACCCCATCCCTCCTCTCTCCTTCCCCATAATGATTGGGACACTGGCACACATTTCATGCAATAAAAAAACAGCTGAAAATGTTGATACTGTCAGTACACTTTGCCGAAGAGTTTCTGACAACCTTTCATCATAACTTCCACCAGAGTTTCAGGACCAGTACATTCTTTTTTCGGACATGGATTTAGATATATTGTCCATTGATGATAATTGCACAATAATGCACCAATTATTTTGAACCTTCAAAATGTGATTTAAAATTGTATTGACTAAAGGCCTGTTCTATGACAAATCACAGCCCCAGTATTTACAAGGAGATGGGAGGGAGTGTTGGTGGGGGACTATGGGGAGCTGTTTTGCATTTGCAAAATAAGAAGAAATTCAGCAAGACCCAATGAACAAATTTTGTCTTGTGTCCAGCCCGCAGCCAAGCTGACTGAGAAACTGCTGGCTGTCGGGCAGATAGGTCTCCAGCATCAGGTCTCTCTGTTTTGGGGTAACCCCTTCCTCAGTTAAATTATTATCTTTTTCCAGCTTTAAATTAAAGTAACTGTTTTAAAATCAATTTAATGACCTAATGCCTTATAAATTGTGGAAATTTGTTAAATGTCTTTGGTTTCAGCTCCATAGATTTTTGGATCAATACGTTGTTGGTCAACACCAAGCTAAGAAAGTTCTCTCAGTGGCTGTCTACAATCACTATAAACGACTTAACAACAATGTTCCATCTGACGTCACACAGCATACTGGGGTTTATGGTGATAGTTACTCCAGCACTTCGAAAGGTAAGTTTAATTTGAAGTTTTTGATCTTTTACAATTTCAAAGTGTTCTAATACTTACGAGCATTGATGGCCCTGGCAAAATCAACAATTTTGAATCAAATTTGTTTAGAGGCATTAAAATTTAAAAAAACTCTGCAGTTGCATTGGAAAAGGTCACTGGTGCATACTCTGAAGTTGGCTAATTTCAGCCAGGGTGGCAAGGAAAGATAAATGAAGGGGAAAGGAACAAAATCAGTTGTGGTTAACTCTCCTGATTGCGATAAAAGTGGCTCCTGCTGGAAGTGCGTTTGGGGTTACGTTGCATCACATAGCACTACGCAGTCATCCACTGTCTTAAAATGGCGCTGTGCAAAATGTCATCCTGATAAAAGTAGTTTGTGTGTGAGCATGCACCTAAAACTACTTTCACAGAGCAAAATAGGCATATTATAACACATTTTGATTTTAATTGACAGTGATTTCAAGCCACTGCTTCCTCATCAGCTAGTGCCTTGCAAGTTGAGTAAAATGTGGTAGTGAGTGTCCTGCATTATGTTTGGGTAATATGGTTTTCAAGATTGAATAGCTGCAGGTATGTGTCAGCAGTGCATTGAGGTTGTGAAGCATGCAACAGTGCTAAGTGTGTGAGGGTGCAGGAGAACATATTAATGTCAGCTTTTAATCTTGATTGTTAGAGATTGTTGGTAAGTGAGTGATGGGACTGTATTGAACTGAGCAGATGATGAAGTTAGTGGTGCAGCTGGTAGGATATGCTGGCAACATATAACAGATCATTAAACATCTTCCAGTTGTAATGTTATGGAACTATATTCCTGGCATTGACCTCCATTGGTACTTCCTCCCACTGTCGCCTCACGTGCCTCTTGCCCATCTGTGAAAATAGAATATCCTGAATATTTCCACCTTCTTCACCAAGATCTCCAGCGCAGCATCAGAAAACCTTGGTGCTAGTTGCTCTCTTGCATTTTGAGCCATTCTTCAAAGTATTAGACCACAGATTAAGTTCACAAAGGACTTCCACCACATATTTCTGCCACAACTGCTCATGACATGAAAGCTGCCTTTATGTAGCTCAAGTAACCAACGATATTGGGCCCCTGCTGTCTGTCAATAGCACTGAATGCACACACTGACCACATAAACCAGCAGGCCTGCAATGCAATGAATTTTTATGGGTTAATGGCATACTGCATTCCTAGTGCCCATTTTCATAGGTTATTCATCACCCCCCCCCTCTTCGGTATGATACAAGGCCTTCTGTGACACCATTCCAACACTACCATTCCAGAAAAAGAGGAAAGAATAGGAGAGTATTTTTTAAAACTTTGGTAAGTTTGTAGAATTTCCTTTAAAGTATTTCATCTGTCACATTGGTGCACATTACATTGCAGGCCACATGTTAAAATACCTGTTTTGCATACAATTCATGAAGTCACATGATCGAGCCATTGCTGGGTCAAAGTGCAATTTCACATACTTTACACAAAATATAAATATAAGTGCGTGCATAAAGTGTTATGGGCCAAGACAGCGGTGACCATTAAAAATAAAACATACTGCCTTATACTTCATGAAATTCTCCCTATTCCTAAGATTCCAGCTCAAAAGCTGTATGCTTTCACTGTTGGGGGGCTGGGAGAGGAGGGGGGAACGTTGCATGTGGTTTGTATGCTATTATCCAGAAAAATGTGCTTGCTTAATAAAACTTTAGAATATAAGGCTAGGGTAAATCGGGCAGCATTATTTCCATTTATAGTTCCATTGTTGGTTTGAGCTTCTGCCAGAATATCAAAACAACATAAAAAGCGACACTACAAAATAATGTTTTTTAAGATGTTCCATTTATATTTTCCTGACAGAACTGCTTCAATTAACAGAATTGATTCCACCTTATTTAACGCGACAGCCGTTACCAAAGAGAAGTTTCCAAAATAATTTTGATTCTGATGATGACCCTATTCATCTAGACAAAAGTAATATCATTCTGCTTGGTCCCACAGGCTCAGGTATAATGAAGTTTCAGTAGGATCAGACTATTGCATAATTTTCATGTTATCTTGTTTCAGTGACCCAATGTAGTACAAGGGAGTTTGCTTTTGAATATAACATAGGTTCATGATTTAGTCTGGATAAGAATGAATTTGGCATGCACAGTGAAAACATTTGCATTTATATGGTGCCATGTCTCTCAGAACAACCCAAAAGCTTCCCATCCAATTAATTATCTTGATGTAAGCACAACAGCCATTTGCACATGGCAGCATCCCAGTACAGCAGTGAGCTGAAAGATCCATTAATATGCTTCTGATGGTATAATTGTGGGAGGAATGTTGATAAGGGCCCATGAAGAACTTCTTGCTGTACTTCCAATAATGTTATGAGAGCTTTGTATGAAAACCTGAATCAATGGAAGACAGTGGCTGGAACTTTCCAACCATTCACGCCAACGGAATCTTCCGGTCTCGCTAATGGTGCAACCCACAGAGGGTTTCCCAGCAGTGAGCAATGCATTCAATGGGAAACCTCGTTGACAACGGCGGGTACAGGAGATTCTACCGCCGGCCAATAGTGGGCCACGTCTGTCACCGCAAAACACTTGGCGGGTGTAATGTCAGAGTACCTTTAAGAACTGGGTGTTTATCAAATAGCTGTAGTGGATGTACCTTTAAGAAATGGGGTTTATCAAATAGCTGCAGTGATGTCAGAGTGTGGGTGGAGCTGGGCTGTTTGTCTGTTTTACTTTCGCTTTGAGCTAGCAGCTACAGGGTGTGTTTAGTTTCATTTTGCAGATTGGGAGCAGCATCCAGAGAAAGAAGGTGTAATTCTGGTCTCTCTCTGTATGAAAAGAATGCCTTTAGATCATTTGCTAATTTAAAGTGATAACTCCTCTCAGTAGAGAATGTAAACCTGGGGCGGGATTCTGCGGGAATCAGTGGGGCGGGCAACTCCGGCGCGAAGGAGTGACGTGAACCACTCTGGCATCAGGGCCACCTTCAGGGGCTAGGCCGGCACAGGAGTGGTTTGCGCCACGTCGGCCAGCGCGGAAGGGGCTCCACCGGCCGGCGTGAGTTGGTGCATGCGCGGGAGCGCCAGCGTGTGCCGGCATCATCCCAGCGCATGCGCAGGTGGGTTCATCTCCGCGTCGGCCATCGCGGAGGTTCACAGCAGCTGACGCGGAAGAATAGAGTGCCCCCACGGCACAGGCCCGCCCGCGTATCGGTGGGCCCCGATCGCGGGCCAGGCCACCGTGGGGGCCCCCCCCGGGGCCAGATTCCCCCGCGCCTCCCCAAGGACCCCGGAGGCCGCCCGCGGAGCTAGGTCCCGCCGGTAAGTACCTGTTGTAATTTACGCCGGCGGGACCGACCGTAAACGGATGGCCACTTGGCTCATCGTGGGCCGGAGAATCGCCGGGGGGGGGGGCCGCTGCTAGCAGCCGCCGACCGACGCGGCGCGATTCTCACCCCCGCCAAATTCCCGGCGCCGGAGAATTTGGCAGCCGGCGGGGGCGGGATTCACGCCGCTTCCCTGACGATTCTCCGACCCGGCGGTTGGTCGGAAAATCCCGCCCCTGGGGCGAAATTCTCCTACCCGCCCCGCCACATTTCTGCCCCGACCGGCCGGCGGGAGTCTCCGTAACTCCGGCCGGTCAATGGGGTTTCCCATTGTGGGGCAGCCCCACGCCATCGGGAAACCCCCCGGCGCCGGCAAAACGGAGACTCCCGCCGGCGGAGAATGACGCCCCTGATGTCTGTGTTGAAGAGGGGATTTTTCTTATGGAGGTTGCAAGGAAAGATTAAGGGTTACTTATAGAATACTGTGGGCGGGATTCTCCTGCGCCGGGTCGAAGAATCGCCTGGGGTCCGCACGAATGGCGCCACACCGCCCGGACACGATTCTCCGGATGTCATTGGGGTCGGCGTGTTCGGCTCGGCGCTGGTCGGGGGCCGCTCTATGCCCCCCCCTCGCAATTCTCCAGCCCGGATGGACTGAGCGGCTGTTAAAAAAGAAAAACGAGTCCCGCTGGTGCCGTTCTAACCTGCTCTGAGCCGGCGGGACCTCGGCGTTGAAGGGTCGGGTGGCGACCTGTGGGGGGGGGGGGGGGGGCGGGGAGGTGTCCGACCCTGGGGGGGGGCCTCCGATGTGGCCTGGCCCGCGATCGGGACCCATCGATCGGCGGGCCTGCCTCTCTGTGTCCCGGCCTCCTTTATTCCGCGCCGGCCCCTGTACTCCTGCGCCATGTTTGTCGGGGCCAGTGCAGACAAGAGAGACGCCGCGCATGTGCGGAAATCGCGCCGGTGGGACTGCGCATGCGCGCATCCCCCGGTGCCCATTCCACGGCCATATCAGCAGCTGAAGCGGCGTGACCGCTCTAGTGCTCTGCTGACCCCCTGTAAGGGCCAGAATTGCTGATCCTGCATCCGCGTTGACGCCGTCGGGAAACACGACGGCGTTTCCGACGGCGTCAACGCTTAGCCTCAGGATCAGAGAATCCCGCCCTGTATTCTTTGGGGGGAGTATTTGATGTTTACTGTGTGTGTTTAAAAATGTTAACTGGATTCATAGAATAAACATTGTTTTTGTTTAAACATACTCTCTGTTGCATCACACCTGTAAAGTGGGCCCTTGTGCTCCCCATAACCAAAATCTATTCAAAGTTATGGGTCAGGTGAACTTCTTGATGCAGTTTGGGGTTCTCTAAACCCTGGCCAGTAATAGCGGGTTGTTGGGAAAATCCCTCCCAGTGCCTCCATTTAAAATGTCATCTGAAGTCTGGTGCTTCCCACAATGCAGCATCCCTGAAATGTCAGCCTAGTTATTTATTGCTCAAAGAATGGTTCCTGAATTTACAATCTTCAGATTCAGAGTTGAGTGTTGGTATCAACAAGAACTATAATTCCTGCCAAAATACCATTTCCAGTTTCACACCAGGACTGAAATGAAATCCGGTTACTTGCATTTCTTTGGCAGAACCATAACAGGTGAAAATTGTACTGTGTAATATTAGTAACATGCCCCTATCAAACTGCCATGTTCTCCAATTTAACTAAGACATTAACCTAGTTCAAATAAATAGGTTAGTTCGGGGTCGGAGGAAGGCAGTACATCTGGCATGTCTGAGCAGATTGTAGGGGAAGAGTTGAGCTTGGTGGGAGGGGTGATAGCTAAATGGGTGGAAGAGTTGGGGGCTAATACTGGAGGAGGAGGTGTGGCGTGAGGGGCTGCGGAGGGTGAATGCAATATTGTTGTTTGCAAGACTGAACCTTATCCAGTTAAAGGTAGTGATCGAGCGCACCTCACTAAGGCCAGATGAGTCGGGGTTTTTTTTTGAGGGGAGGAGGATATGTGTGAGCGCTGCTCGTGGGGGCCCGCACACCACACACATGTTTTGGTCCTGTTCTCAGCTGATGGGTTTCTGGAGGTACTTTTTCAACACCCATGACGACCTTTCTAAATATTCAGCTGGAGCCAGGCCCTTTGGTGGCTATATTTGAAGTTTTGGAGAATAGATTAAGTAATTTAGAGGCCGGTGAAGTGGAAGGGATATATGGCTCTTGAAAGCTGGTGACTTGGCTTCAGGCTGAATTCGGCAGTCCTGCTGCTTTCACTCAGTGGTCCTGGTGATTTGGAAGCATGGCGGTTTAATTATGCATATGGATGGGTTATCTGTTCTCTTGGAGGCAGCAGCACTGGGTTGAGTTCTTTTAAAAATCTCTGTCTGGGAAACTTGGATAGCCAAACTCAACAAGGTTAAAAACCTGCAAGTTGGATGGGGGAAGAGAGGAGAGAAAGAAGGAGAGATGGAACCCACTCATGATCTTGTTCTTTCAGTGTCTGAGTTACATAGAAACATACATAGGCAATAGAAGCAGGAGGAGGCATTCGGCCCTTTGGGCCTGCTCCGCCATTATTGTGATCATGACTGATCATCAAGTTGAATATCCTGAACCCACCTTCCTCCTTTATCCCTTGACCCCTTTAGCCCCAAGAGCTATGTCTAATTCCTTCTTGAAATCACACAACGTTTTGGCCTCAACTACTTTCTATGGTAGTGAATTCCACAGATTCACCACTCTCTGGGTGAAGAAATCTCTCCTCACCTCAGTCCGAGAAGGTTTACCCCTTATCCTCAAACTATGACCCTAGTTCTGGACTCCCCCACCATCGGGAGCATTCTTTCTGAATCTACACTGTCTAATCCTGTTAGAATGTTTGGTTTTATAAATTTAGAGAACCCAATTATTTTTTTCCAATTAAGAGGCAATTTAGCGTGGCCAATCCACCTAACCTGCACATCTTTAGGTTGTGGGGGTGAAACTCACGCAGATACGGGGAGAATGTGCAAACTCCACACAGACAGGGACCCGGGCCCGGGATTAAACCCGGGTCCTCAGCGCCATAGGCATCAGTGCTAACCACTGTGCCACCATGTCTCCCTAATCCTGTTAGAATGTTATAAGTTTCTATGTGATCCCCTCTCACTCATCTAGGGCGAAATTCTCCCGAAACGGCGCGAAGTCCGCCGACTGGCGCCCAAAACGGCGACAATCAGACGGGCATCGCGCCGGCCCAAAGGTGCGGAATGCTCCGCATCTTTGGGGGCCGAGCCCCAACATTGAGGGGCTAGGCCGGCGCCGGAGGAATTTCCACCCCGCCAGCTGGCGGAAACGGGCTTTGGTGCCCCGCCAGCTGGCGTGGAAATGACATCGCCGGGCGGCGCATGCGCGGGAGCGTCAGCGGCCGCTGACAGTTTCCCACGCATGCGCAGTGGAGGGAGTCTCTTCCGCCTCCGCCATGGTGGAGACCGTGGCGGAGGCGGAAGGGAAAGAGTGCCCCCACGGCACAGGCCCGCCCGCGGATCGGTGGGCCCCACCAGGACCCCGGAGCCCGCCCACGCCGCCTTGTCCAGCCGTTCAAAAGGTGGTTTAATCCACGCCGGCGGGACAGGCAATTTATCGGCGGGACTTCGGCCCATCCAGGCCCGAGAATCGAGCGGGGTGGCCCGCCAACTGGCGCGATTCCCGCCCCCGCCGAATCTCCGGTGCCGGAGACTTCGGTAACCGGCGGGGGCGGGATTCACGCCAGCCCCCGGCGATTCTCCGACCTGGCGGGGGGTCGGAGAATGACGCCCCTGAAGTCCAATGAAGTTGTTTGTATCCTAACAGTTCTGCAAATAAAGCAGGTGCTTAAACCCACAAAGGGTTGGTTCCTAAACCTTCTCTCACTAACCGCCCAGTAATCCAAATATGATCACGGCTAATACATTCCAATTACAACTTGATTGGTTCATGACTGGAAATTCCTCTCTCAGCCAGGGTTCTATTGTCCATGTGATTGTGGGTGGGATTCTCTGTCCATCCACGGCAATAGGAGTCTCCGGCCCCACTGCAGTGAATGGGAGATTTGGTTGAGCGCTAATCCTCCGTCCTCATTAGCAACGGTGGCGGGGTGGATTCGCATTGAAGAATCCCAGCCAATGACTAATTGTTTGTTTCTACCCAATTGAGTATTGGTGCAACTCAGTAGACAGGTTTTCTCCATTTCAATGTTTTTTGGAATGCAGAAGATACAGTGATGTAAATATGTAGCCATCGTTGACTATGATCCCAAGTCACTGGAACGTTTTTATGAAAATGTTTTAAATTTAAAAAAAAAATTATTTTGGGGTTTCCAGCCAGTAAATTTAAAAATGTTTGTTTTCATATAAAACGGCTTCTCACAATACAGTTTTTTATTTCAAAACCAAATGATCTATTTTATTTTCATAGGGAAAACATTGTTGGCCCAGACGTTGGCCAAGTGCTTGGATGTACCATTTGCTATCTGTGATTGTACATGTCTAACGCAAGCAGGATATGTTGGTGAAGACATTGAATCGGTTATTGCTAAGCTGCTGCAGAATGCAAACTTCAATGTTGCAAGAGCTGAACAAGGTAATCTTTTATTGGTCAAAAAATACAATCAAATGAGACAGATGAGTGAATACTGACATTTTTTTTTGCCATATTTGTTCAAATGTGCCAATACTGTTGTGGATTTGTTGAGGGTGACATCAAGAATAATAGGGTAGTTTGTAACAACAGGAGACTTTTAGCTTGTCACAAATCACTGAATAAATCGGAGTTCATGGGCGGGATTCTCCGTTGCCCGATGCCTATATCGTAATCGGCAGTTGGGCAGAGAATCGACTCCGATGCCGAAATGGGGGCCGGTGGCGGTTTGACACCAGTCAGCCATGCTGCGTCCTCTCCGAAATGGTGTCATCACGTCGCGTGCCGTGAGCTGTTGTAACGGCCTTTGCGCATCATCGGCCGGCCCTCCCGTGATGCTTCCTCCCGATGAGCCGAGTTCCCAACGGCGCAGGATACTTGTGGTCTCAGCCATGCGGGAACCAGGTGTGGTGGCTGCGGACTGTGTCCTGTGCCGCCACACTAAGCTGTGATCTGTGCTGCTGGCTGGGGAGCTTCTCCGAGGGCTGCGGGGACTTGTGGGGGTGACCAGGGTGGGCTGTGGGGTCACGGGTAGTGTGTCGGTTCTGCAAACGGCCGGCGCCATGTTGTACGGCGCAACCGCTGCAGGTCGTCAGCCGTGCACATGCATGGCCAAGGACCCGACCATTCTCCGGCTGTTTACGACGCGGGAGGCGGGATTTCATCTGGTGCCGGTGCTAGCCCCTCACCGATTCCGGGACCGGTGAGGGTTTCACGCAGACTTTTCGCTTGGAAAAGATCACACATGCTCCGCTGGAGCAGGCACTTCTGAAACAGAGAATCCAGCCCCAATGACTTTCTTGGCCTCCATTATTTTATGGTAACTTCATTGCAGTGTTAATGTATGCCTATTTGTGACAATAAAGATTATTATTATAGTTGGGAGCAGGTTACATTTACTTTGTCATTTTAAACAAAAATTGAGCAGAAGTGTATCGTGTAGAAAGGTAAAATGGTAAGAGTTGCAACTATTCCAACAAAATCAACCTGAGTGGTGATGTATTGTGTTGGGTAACTGTCATATTTTAACAATTGCAAAATCAGAAGTCATTTGAATTCAGTTTTAGAGTTAAAATACAAAATAAGATGGTTTGGTGAGACTTAATAGCATTATGAATTTTCACTCGCTGCTATTGAGCACCTGTAATTGTATTGCTGGTAAACTGTCCGTGTTACACAATTTTCATCATGAGATTATTGATTTGTTATGAGTGATATTGGCCCATATCTTCCTGGTTCCCCAGTGTTGCATTTAGGGGTACCTCAATAATGCGCTGGGGAATCTCTCCATGATATTCCCATGTAAGGGTTTACCTGGTAATTGCCCAAAAGTGCTGACTTCCAGTGGACAACTGTGCTGGTCTGGGAACCATCTGACAGAAGCGACTTATATCGCTATCTTTGGGTGGTTCTGCCAGTTTTACCCTGATAGTTAATTTGAAAGAGAGGGGAAAAAATTCACTTCTAACTCCAGAGTAACTATCAAGAAAACCCAGACCCAGCCTTGCACTGGCTGCCCCCGCACGCCTGTCCTGACCCTCCTCCCGCTTCCCAGTGCGACCTGGTCTGAACCCCCCACCTTCCTGCACTGATCCAACCCCTGCCCCCTGGTCTGACCCACCCTTCCTACTGGATTGTTCAGGGATGTGCAGGGTAGGTGGGGTTATGGTGTTCTGGGGATAGGGCGGGGGAGCCGGGTAGGATGTTCGTTCAGAAGGTCAGTAAAAATTCAATGGGGCGAATGGCCTCTTCTGCACTGTCGGATTCTATATCTATGGTCGACCCATCATTTCCATTATCATGGCTCAGCAATTGGAAAGCAAGCAAACTTTTCATGATGTACGATTTTCTTGACTGTGAAGAAGCCTGTTTCTTCTCCACAACTATATTTTAAGAACTATTAAATAAAAGTGGTCAAAGGAAATGAAGAAATGAAAATAAAATTGTTAAATGTTCCTGTCGCCAGATTTTTATGCTTCCCACTGGAGGGTGCTGAGGTGGAATTGAAAAGATGGTATTGCAGCTGAGATCCTGCCCACCCCAACCCCGCAGCCATTTTATGCTGGGGAGGGCAAGGCCTTGAATGGGAAATCTGCCCTTGCCCAAATTGAAGCTCTTGAGTGGTCAATTATAATTTAAGGGACGTTTCCTGCCCAGGTGGCAGGTGGGTCATGCAAGGGGGAAGGCCGAGAAGCAAGAGAGTTACACCTTGGATGGGATAGCTGGGGGAGGATGTCTCCTCCATTAGAAGTGCCCTTCTGGATTGGATTTTGATTTTGTTTATTGTCACGTGTACCAAGATACAGTGAGAAGTATTTTTCTGCGAGCAGCTCAACAGATCATTAAGTACGTGAAAAGAATAGGAGATAAAAGAAAATACATAATAGGACCTCCTTAATATGAAATGAAAAATGAAATGAAAATCGCTTATTGTCACAAGTAGGCTTCAAATGAAGTTACTGTGAAAAGCCCCTAGTCACCACATTCCGGCGCCTGTTCGGGGAGGCTGTTACGGGAATTGAATCGTGCTGTTGGCCTGCCTTGGTCTGCTTTCAAAGCCAACGATTTAGCCCTGTGCTAAACAGCCCCTGGTGGCTTTCAAACCTACCCCACTGACCTTTCCTCCCAAGGTGCTGATCGCACCACTCATCCCCCTGCAGGCCTTCCTACCCTCCCACCCTTTTATCCCTTGTACTTACCAGGGTGTCCAATGCCTGGATTTAGTCTCTGGTATCCTCTTGCATTTCTTCTTCGGTCCACTGTAGTCCTGTCACTGCAGGGACTAGAGAGTTAGCTGACAGCTCTCTATGGCTGAATTCCTCCTGAGTGAGGGGCAGAAGTCCTTCCTGCAGCCACTTAATGCTCATTCGAGCATGAAATAGTTGTGGGATAGAGAGGATATGAAGAAGATGTTTCCATCAGTAGAACAGATTAGAAGCTGAGGGCACAGGCTCCGACTGAAGGGATGTTCCGTTAAAGAGATAAGGGGAAATGTCTTCAGCCAGAGGGTGATGAATCTGCAGAACTCATTGCCGCAGAAGGCTGTGGAGGCCAAGTAACTGAGTGTCTTTAAGACAGAGATAGATATTAATAAGGGGATCAGGGGTTACTGGGAGAAGGCAGGAGAATGGGGATGAGAAACATGTCAGCCATTATCGAATGGTGGAGCAGACACGATGGGCCGAATGGCCTAATTCTGCTCTTATATCTTATGGTCTTAAGGGACACTCAGAGTTAGTATGGAACATGTCCCTGCCAACTCTTCTGGTGGCAGGAAGTGAGACCTCGCCATCTGAAGAATTCAGGCCTACAATCTTTATCCTGGTTGCATGCATCTGTGTCCTGCAAATTTATTTCCAGTCCTTGGGAACTCCAGGGCAATCCAGCTGAGTTGGCAACCCTATTGTAGCAGTTCCTTTAGGGAATGCGTATTTGGCTGCCAAGTGTCTAAAGAGACTAACAGCAGTGTCCACAGCCTGAGTGGCAATCAAATTTTGCAAAGTTGGTATCAAATCGGCATTAGGTTCCTTATTTGCATATGCAGAGAGACTAATTTCTGTTTCTGGCACACACCCTGGACGAATAACAATGCGACGTGCTATACACTTCCAGCACAGAATGAGCTGGCAATTGCCCTATTGAACCAAAGCCACTGCTCAAAGCCACTGTTCTGTATCTACATCACAGCTTGATCTAATTTCTAGGCCCATCTCTCCATCATGTTACGTCGCCAGCTCACAGAGTGATGAGAGCTTGCTCGCAAGCTGGGCTGAAAATTCATTATGCTCTCAAAAATCAGCTAATTTAGGGGATCTCGAAATCATGAAACAGCCGCACTTCTGCAAAGTTCATGTCACCCAGTACATTTGAAACTGGAAATAAGGGGAGGCCCTGAAGATAAGTCCACCCTGGTGGCCTCCTCACAACCTGTATCTTCCCATTTCCCCCTTTCATCCTCTCCTTCTCTCCTACCAGATAAACTGGCAATGTTTATTGCACAGCTATCAACTCTTCACTGTTTGCCAGTACGCAAATTTACAGTCCCTTCTCACTTGGAAGGATGTGTTTTGAGCAACCGTGAAATATTCAGAAGCACTGACCATGGATTATTAGGCCATGTCAGTTTATTTCTGAATATCTGCCTGGGGAGCCTGGAGAGCATGCTGTAGCATTAGTACCTATTAAACGAGCAGCCATAATTAACACGCATTGTGTTGCAGGTTGTGATAGGTCTACCAGAGAATGCCATAGTGAGGCAGTACTGTTTTAAAATATTTATTTATGTATTTTTTAATCCATAAGGAATTGTATTTCTTGATGAAATGGATAAGATTGGAGCAGTTCCAGGAATACACCAGCTTCGTGACGTAGGAGGAGAAGGTGTGCAGCAAGTGAGTGGTATGGCTGGATTTGTGTGACTGAACCGGGTAGAAAATTTCCTGTCTTGGCAGACCTAACTTAAATTAAAGGGTTCTGTTCGACCCAATTTTAGCTCCTGCGAATTAGGGGCCTCCAACCTTGGAAACAGATCCTAGGTGACTGCTGAGCTAGGTTGGTTAGAAGGCTGCCTCAGTTCTCAGGGACTTTGTGCCAGTTGTTTTCAAAGTTGTTAGGCCTTCTAGTCCTCATTCCTTACTCATCCATGCCCTTTCATAGCCCCCTGATACATTCAGGATCACTCATCCTCACCCCCACCCCCACCCCATGTCCCCTCATAGCCTCCATGCCACTTCTATAGCTACTCGCCCAGTATCCATCATGGCAGGTCTCAGGAGCCTGTGGAGATGAAAAAGATAAATTTATGATAATCTAATACAGATCTCATTCTTACACATTTGACAAAATACTCCCAATCATGAAGCTCATTCAAACCTTTAAATCTCCTCAAGTGGTTAATTCCTTATAAAGACAAACAATCCCCAGACAAAAGGTAGATAATCTTGTAGCAGCTTCTTTAAACTGTCAATCAAACTGTGAACATGACGCTCACTACTGAGATAATTGTAGCTTTTGAAGTCCATGCAAGTATTCATAATGACATAATATCCTTTGGGAAAAGTCAACAAACACCTCTAGTGAAACTTCACGGCCAGGTGGCGATGCTTTCTTTCTAACCTACAAAAGGTGGTCTGTCAATCAAGGCAATCCAGCAGAGGGTGCTGTTTTTAAACTCTCGCTGACAGCTTCAGCCTGTTTTTCTCATGGATAAAGAACGGGTGATTAAAAAACTTTAGATCAGGACACTTAAGCAGGCCTTACTCCCATTCCACATTTATTTCTAGTCCATCAATTTGAGAATCCTACACTTCGGATGAGGTCCTCATACCGGCCTAAACGGGGTCTGCTTGATCTCAGCACTGTGTTTAAATGGCTCTGTTAAGTTTGGGTTTCCCCCTACATGACTCATGCCCCGTCCCCTTCCCCTCCTTCAAAAATGGAACCTCTCAGAAATGGGAGCAGGATTGCACATCAATGTCTCATCCGCCATTTTTTAAGGTCAGTGGAGATTTCTTTATTCTGCAAAAATACAGCCCATAATATCGAACAAAACAAAAGTTATTTTTTACTAGACGGTGTGGATCTGATTGAAAAATAAAGCTCAGACCATTGGAAATATGAAGTTAGTTAAAACACTTCAAATCAAATAGCAACGTTTGAGAAATATTTTTTTCAGAGTATTTGCCCAAATATGTTTTTGTACAGTAGAGTAGTAGGAGTAACTACAACCTAAAGATTTTGGAGGCATGCAAACAGGAAACAATAACTTTTGTAATAATTATGATTATGCAATATATTTACAACTTAAATTGCACATTTTGTATTGCTTGCACATTTTAGGGAAGATTTTCCTGAGTTTCTTCCCCAGGTGCATTGAATCACATGTCTATAAAATAACCCATGAAATTTTACTCTGTTCATTTCAATACAGGCAAATCTGGCAGGTTTCTGTACTGGTATACACATCAACCAGCTGAGTTTGCGTTATTCCATTTGGTCAAGTATTCCTAGGCACAAATCCAGGAAAAGATTAAGCGATGGAGACATTGGGTTTTTAATTCGCTGGTAGATTTCTGTAATACAAGTAATAGCCCATAAAAACCTAAGTAGATTATTATCTGGAACTGACAGGTGGGCACTGGTCAGTGGATAATGTTGGTTACTAAAGGTATGAGTAACAAAGTCTGCATGAAGAATGATAAAATTGTCCAGGTGCAGAGACACTGGGACCACTCCTCCTTGGATGTTGCACATAGATAGAGTCATAGATGTTCACAGCATGGAAGCAGGCCCTTCGGCCCAGCATGCCCATGCCGCCCAATTTCTATCACTAAGTTAGTCCCACTTGCCCACATTTGGCCCATATCTCTCTATACCCACCCTGCCCATGTAACTGTCTAACTGCTTTTTAAAGGACAAAATTGTACCCGCCTCTACCACTGCCTCTGGCAGCCCGTTCATGATGCTCACCACCCTCTGTGTGAAGAAATTTCCCCTCTGGTCTCTTTTGTATCTCTCCCCTCTCACCTTAAACCTATGCCCTCTAGTTCTAGACTCCTCTACCTTTGGGAAAAGATATCGACTATCTACCCTATCTATGCTTCTCATTATTTTATAGACCTCTAAAAGATCACCCCCTAAGCCTCTTACGCGCCAGGGAAAAAAGTCCCAGCCTATCCAGCCTCTCCTTATAACTCAGACCATCAAGTGCTGGTAGCATCCTTGTAAATCTCTTCTGCATGCTTTCTAGTTTAACATTATCCTTCCTATAACAGGGTGACCAGAACTGAACACAGTATTCCATGTGTGGTCTCACCAATGTCTTGTACAATTTCAACAAGACATTAAAATTCTGTATTCAATAGGCTGACCAATAAAACCTAGCATGCTGAATGCCTTCTTCACCACCCTGCCCACGTGCGACTCCACCTTCAAGGAGCTATGAACCTGTACTCCTAGATTTCTTTGTTCTGTAACTCTCCCCAACTCCCTACCATTAACTGAGTAGGTCGTGCTCTGATTTGATCTATCAAAATGCACCACCTCACATTTATCCAAATTAAACTCTATCTGCCATTCATCGGCCCACTGGCCTAATTGGTCAAGTTCCTGTTGCAATCTTATATAACCTTCTTCACTATCCACTATGCCACCAATCTTGGTGTCATCTGCAAACTTGCTAATCATACCTCCTACATTCTCATCCAAATCATTTAAATATATAACGAATAACAGTGGACCCAGCACCTGAAGCACACCACTGGTCACAGGCCTCCAGTTTGAAAACCTCTGCTCACAGTCCTCCACAACCACCCTTTGGCTTCGGCCGACAAGCCAATTTTGTGTCCAATTGGCTACCTCGCCCTGGATTCCGTGAGATTTAACCTTTTGCAACAACCTACCATGCGGTACCTTGTCAAAGGCCTTGCTAAAGTCCATGTAGACAACTTCGACCGCACTACATTCATCGACTGTCTTGGTTACCCCTTCAAAAAACTCAATCAAATTCATGAGACATGACTTTCCCCTCACAAAGCCATGCTGACATATCCTAATTAGCTTTTGCCTGTCTAAATGCCTGTAGATCCTGTCCCTCAGAATACCTTCTAACAACTTACCCACTACAGAAGTAAGGCTCACCAGTCTGTAGTTCCCAGGCTTATCTCTACAGCCCTCATTAAGCAAGAGCACAACATTTGCTACCCTCCAATCTTCAGGCACCTCTCCTGTGGCTGTTTATGATTCAAATATCTCAGCGAGGGGGCCGACAATTTCCTCTCTAGCCTCTCACAACATCCTGGGATACATTTCATCAGGTCCCAGGGATTTATCTCTCTTGATTCGCTTTAATACCTCCAGTACCTCCCTTCTCTGTAATATGTACACTCCTCAAAACATCACTTTTTATTTCCCTAACATTCGTGCCTTTCTCAACAGTAAATATTGACGAGAAATATTCATTTAACACCTCTCCTAACCCTTGTGGATTCGCACATAGATTACCTTGTTTATCCTTAAGAGGCCTGACCCTCTCCCTAGTCACTCTTTTTCCCTTTTATGTGTCTGTAAAAGCTCTTTGGATTTTCCTTTGCCTTATCTTCCTTTCCTTGCCTGGACCACTGGGAGCTCTTCCGGGGCAGGTGTGACCTATATAAGAAGGACGGGTTGCATCTAAACTGGAGAGGCATAAATATCCTGGCCGCGAGGTTTGCTAGTGTCACATAGGAGGGTTTAAACTAGTATGGCAGGGGGGTGATAACGGGAGCAATAGGTCAGAAGGTGAGAGCATTGAGGGAGAACTAGGGAATAGGGACAGTGTGGCTCTGAGGCAGAGCAGACAGGGTGAAGTTGCTGAACACAGCGGGTCTGGTGGCCTGAAGCGCATATGTTTTAATGCAAGAAGTATTTCGGGTAAGGCAGATAAACTTAGAGCTTGGATTAGTACTTGGAACTATGATATTGTTGCCATTACAGAGACCTGGTTGAGGGAAGGGCAGGATTGGCAGCTAAACATTCCAGGATTTAGATGTTTCAGGCGGGATAGAGGGGGATGTAAAAGGGGTGGCGGAGTTGCGCTCCTGGTTAGGGAGAATATCATAGCTGTACTGCGGGAGGATACCTCAGAAGGCAGCGAGGTTATATGGGTAGAGTTCAGGAATAAGAAGGGTGCAGTCACATTATTGGGGGTTTACTACAGGCCTCCCAACAGCCAGCAGGAGATAGAGGTGCAGATAGGTAGACAGATTTTGGAAAAGATTAAAAACAACAGGGTTGTTGTGATGGGAGACTTCAACTTCCCCAATATTGACTGGGACTCACTTAGTGCCAGGGGCTTACACGGGGCAGAGTTTGTAAGGAGCATCCAGGAGGGCTTCTAAAAACGATATGTAGACAGTCCAACTAGGGAAGGGGCTGTACTGGACCTGGTATTGGGGAATGAGCCCGGCCAGGTGGTAGAAGTTTCAGTAGGGGAGCATTTCGGGAACAGTGACCACAATTCAGTAAGTTTTAAAGTGCTGGTGGACAAGCATAAGAGTGGTCCTAGGGTGAATGTGCTAAATTGGGGAAGGCTAATTACAACAATATTAGGCGGGAACTGAAGAACCTAGATTGGGGGCGGATGTTTGAGGGTAAATCAACATCTGACATGTGGGAGGCTTTCAAGTGTCAGTTGAAAGGAATTCAGGACCAGCATGTTCCTGTGAGTAAGAAGGATAAATACGGCAATTTTCGGGAACCTTGGATAACGAGATATTGTAGGCCTTGTCAAAAAGAAAAAGGTATTTGTCAGGGGTAAAACGCTGGGAACAGACGAAGCCTGTGTGGAATATAAGGAAAGTAGGAAGGAACTTAAGCAAGGAGTCAGGAGGGCTAGAAGGGGTCACGAAAAGTCATTGGGTTAAGGAAAATCCCAAGGCTTTTTACACGTACATAAAAAGCAAGAGGGTAGCCAGGGAAAGGGTTGACCCACTGAAGGATAGGCAAGGAAATCTATGTGTGGAGCCAGAGGAAATGGGAGAGGTACTAAATGAATACTTTGCATCAGTATTCACCAAAGAGAAGGAATTGGTAGCTGTTGAGTCTGGAGAAGGGTGTGTAGATAGCCTGGGTCACATTGAGATCCAAAAAGATGAGGTGTTGGGCGTCTTGAAAAATATTAAGGTAGATAAGTCCCCAGGGCCTGATGGGATCTACCCCAGAATACTGAAGGAGGCTAGAGCGGAAATTGCTGAGGCCTTGACAGAAATCATTGGATCCTCACTGTCTTCAGGGGATGACCCGGAGGACTGGAGAATAGCCAATGTTGTTCATCGGTTTAAGAAGGGTAGCAAGGAAAATCCAGGGAACTACAGGCCGGTGAGCCTTACGTCAGTGGCAGGGAAATTACTGGAGAGAATTCTTCGAGACAGGATCTGCTCCCATTTGGAAGCAAATGGACGTATTAGTGAGAGGCAGCATTATTTTGTGAAGGGGAGGTCGTGTCTCACTAACTTGATAGAGTTTTTCGAGGTCACAAAGATGATTGATGTAGGTAGGGCAGTGGATGTTGTCTATATGGACTTCAGTAAGGCCTTTGACAAGGTCCCTCATGGTAGACTAGTACAAAAGGTGAAGTCACACGGGATCAGGGGTGAGCTGGCAAGGTGGATACAGAACTGGCTAGGTCATAGAAGGCAGAGAGTAGCAATGGAAGGATGCTTTTCTAATTGGAGGGCTGTGACCAGTGGTGTTCCAC
The DNA here is from genome assembly GCF_047496885.1 of Scyliorhinus torazame. Lineage (NCBI taxonomy): Eukaryota > Metazoa > Chordata > Chondrichthyes > Carcharhiniformes > Scyliorhinidae > Scyliorhinus > Scyliorhinus torazame. Next base: position 91,048,375 of record NC_092715.1, on the reverse strand, counting down.
AGGGATCAGTGCTGGGACCTTTGCTGTTTGTAGTATATATAAATGATTTGGAGGAAAATGTAACTGGTCTGATTAGTAAGTTTGCAGACGACACAAAGGTTGGTGGAATTGCAGATAGCAATGAGGACTGTCAGAGGATACAGCAGGATTTAGATTGTTTGGAGACTTGGGCGGAGAGATGGCAGATGGAGTTTAATCCGGACAAATGTGAGGTAATGCATTTTGGAAGGTCTAATGCAGGTAGGGAATATACAGTGAATGGTAGAACCCTCAAGAGTATTGAAAGTCAGAGAGATCTAGGTGTACAGGTCCACAGGTCACTGAAAGGGGCAACACAGGTGGAGAAGGTAGTCAAGAAGGCATGCGGCATGTTTGCCTTCATTGGCCGGGGCATTGAGTATAAGAATTAGCAAGTCATGTTGCAGCTGCATAGAACCTTAGTTAGGCCACACTTGGAGTATAGTGTTCAATTCTGGTCGCCACACTACCAGAAGAATATGGAGGCTTTAGAGAGGGTGCAGAAGAGATTTACCAGAATGTTGCCTGGTATGGAGGGCATTAGCTACGAGGAGCGGTTGAATAAACTCGGTTTGTTCTCACTGGAACGACGGAGGTTGAGGGGCGACCTGATAGAGGTCTACAAAATTATGAGGGGCATAGACAGAGTGGATAGTCAGAGGCTTTTCCCCAGAGTAGAGGGGTCAATTACTAGGGGGCATAGGTTTAAGGTGCGAGGGGCAAGGTTTAGAGTAGATGTACGAGGCAAGTTTTTTACACAGAGGGTAGTGGGTGCCTGGAACTCGCTACCGGAGGAGGTGGTGGAAGCAGGGACGATAGTGACATTTAAGGGGCATCTTGACAAATACATGAATAGGATGGGAATAGAGGGATAGGGAACCAGGAAGTGTAGAAGATTGTAGTTTAATCGGGCAGCATGGTCGGCACGTGCTTGGAGGGCCGAAGGGCCTGTTCCTGTGCTGTACTTTTCTTTGTTCTTTGTTCTTATCTGCCATGTTTGTAGTAAAGTGGTCTAACCTGGTGCTGTGGTACACAGTCAGCTTCAGTTAAGTAAATTGTCACCATAAACAATCCATAGATATGCTGTGACTGCCCTAGTGTTAAGGGGCAACTTATCTGACAGCAGCAGTACATGAAGGAGTTCTGATTCTTTTTAAAGGTGTTTTGCTCCTGAAGAGAGAGAAAAGGTGGCTGCAGCAAATGCAAACACTAGAGTGGCTCCTTGCGAGTGCTGCAAGAAGAGGTCCTACAAAGGAATGATGTGAAGGGCCACCCAACAGTGAGGGCAACACCAGATCAATCTGATGGAAGCTACATAGAATTCTATCATTTTTATAGAACAGAAATAGGCCATTTGGTCCAACCGCTTGTACCCATGTTTATGCTCCATATAAGCCTGATCTCAAGCTACTTGATCTAACCTTATCAGTTATCCTTCTATTCTTTTCTTTCTCATTAACTTACCTAGATTCCCCATAAATGCACCAATGTTACTCACCTCAACTACTCTTTGTGGAAGCAAGTTTCAAATTCTAATCCACATCTTTAAAATAAATTTCTTCCCAACTGGATTAATTAGTGATCATCTCAGATTTACGACCCCTATTTTTGGACTACCCACAAGTGGTCATATCTTCTCAATGTCAACCTATCAAGCACCTTCACAATTTCAAAAAGCTCTCTTAAGACATACCTCTGTTTTTTTCTTTTCTGGAGAGAACCAAGTGGTTCAGCCTTTCATGATGGTTATAACCGTCTCAGTTCTGGTATCATTCTTGCAAATCTTTTTTGCACCTTCTCCAGTGCCTCATATTCTTTTTATCATATGGAGACCAGAATGGTACAAAAGAGCAGAGTCATTGCTGCATCATCTGTGCACCAAACCTGGGAGTAGGTGAGGAAGAAATCTTCAGATCTAACGGAAGTATCCAAGGTAAGGACTGCTCAGATTGTATATCATTTGGCCTTCCAAGGTATCTTAACTCTTACGTTTAAGTGTAGGGCTGAGATATATCACTGGTGTTTGCAGAAAGAGATCTTAAATTGCAATTTTAAGGTACAATTGCAGTACTTTCTTTCAGGGTTTGTTGAAAATCATGGAGGGAACAATAGTAAATGTCCCAGAACGGAGCTCAAAGAGATATCGTATGGATGCCACTCCGGTGGACACCACCAACATTCTCTTTGTAGGTTCAGGAGCTTTTAATGGGCTGGACAGAGTAATCAGCAGGAGAAGGAATGAAAAGGTCTGTTCTAATTCTCTAAATACTAAATGTTCATTCCAACATGTGTGGGAATTTGTTAGAATGTTCTCAGTGGTGGTTCTTCCAGAGTAATTCTCATAGACTTTGACGTCTGAATCAGATTATTTCACGGGTTTAAATTCCAAAGTAGAATTTTTCGCAGCTCAGCAATCTTGAACCAGATTTGATTTTTATCATATCAAAATGATGTTAGAAGTCTGAGACCTTAAAATCTACAGCCATTCTGGAGTCTGCATGTTCTCCCCACGTCGGCGTGGGTTTCCTCCGGGTGTTCCGTTTCCTTGCGCAGTTCAAAGAGCTGCAGGTAGGGGATTATCCATCCTAATATTGCCCCTTGTTATCTAAAGGTTAGATGGGGTTACGGGGATAGGGCAGGGGCGTGAGCCTCGGTAGGGTGCTCTTTCAGAGGGTCGGTGCAGACTTGATGGGCCGAGGGGCCTCTTTCTGCACTGCAGGGATTCTATGACCATTTGAAATTTGGCATTCTTGGGTTTTCTCTGATGAATGAAAGATGAATTCTATAAATTCAGGGGGAATTTTCTTGATTGGTTATAAATTGGGCCAGGCTCCTGCAATGTCCCCAAGAGGAGATAGGATGTTAGCACTTAAATCAAGGTGGGAACTCCAGAAAATGGAATACTCACATCCTGAGTCTTGTTTGAGATCCAGCATATGTTTGCTGCAAATATATTTGGTGAGAATGCTATCAAATTGCTGATGGGGGGGGGGAATAATTATCTGGCGCCCTTGCTTACTTTTCTCTCATACAAGGATTCTTCAACATTTTCTTTCTATTCTTTTCCATGTGGCACATGAGGTAACTATTTCTTCCATTGCCTTTACAGTCAGCAGAAGGTGCTCTTGGTTTTTTCAGTCAGGACGCCCCCATTTTTGTTTTATGTTTCACCAGGTTATTAGCTGTAGAAGATTATAGATTCCAGAGAGCGCCAAACTCTGCCTGCATCAGACACAAGTATCCCACTGAATGTTAGCGCAGTATTCAAAGATTGGAACCCTTGTTTCCTTTTGCAATGGTTTCTTAAACTTGCCTCCCATAAAACTGATCCCACCACAGGTCTTTCACGCTTCGAACTTGTGTCTCTCTTGACTGGCACTGTAAGTCAAAGACCTCCAGATTTCGCTGCTTGACTGAGCTGACATGACGTTATGTTTTTGCAATCTACCTTTAACCTATCCAAAGCTTTTATCTTGTCATCCAACTTACTGCTACCTTCCTGCTGCTTTCCCAACACTGTGTCACAAAGTGGCTATTGGTCATTCAGGCGCACAATGTTCTTTGCTGTACATTGGATCTGTCTCCTGACTTGACCATGCTAAACACTGTTCCAATTCCCAACTCATCCAATTTCTCGGCTTTGATGCAGAAACTGGGATTAAGTTCCTTTAAGGATTGCTACACTTCGATTTAACATTCCTGCCTTATTAAGGACTTCAAAGAATTAGAACTAGTATTGAATGACAACAGCAAATTTTGGCATTATGATCTTTAAGGTGGGGGAAGGTTGACAGCTTTGTTTTCACAGCATTGAGTAGGAAACTGTCATTTAATTGATTCGAGTTTGAGTATTTTTTTTATTGACAAAGGTATTGCATCAGGCACTTCAATCAACTGATCTATTTCTACAACACCCCCCCATGCTACTCTTGCATTCCTGGGGCGCGATTTTCCCATGCCGTGCCGTATGGGAGAATCGGCGTTCGCGCCATTTGTTCCTGTGACGCTGGTCCGACACCAGCAGGCGATTCTCCGAGGAGTGGAGAATCGGTGCCATTTGCGCCAGCGCGTTTGGCACGGCGACGGTCGTGGGCCGCTGTTCGCGGCCGGGCCGCCGATTCTCTGGCCTTGATGGGCCGAGCGGTCGCGTGGAAGCGGCAGAGTCCCGCCGGCGCCGTTCGCACCTGCTTACAGCCAGCGGGAACTCTGCGCGTAGGATCGGGGGACGGCCTGTGGGGCGGGGGAAAAGCGCTCCTTCACCGGGGGGGGGGGGGCTCCGATGGGGTCTGGCCCGCGATCGAGGCCCACCGATCGGCGAGCCGGCCTCTCCAGCCCCAGCCCTATTTTATTACGCGGCCGGCCCCTGAACCCCCATGCCATGTTGCATCGCGGACAGCGCACTGAGGAAGTCCCCCGCCCAGTCGCAGGTCGGCGCGGCCCAACTGCGCATTTGCGGGTTGGTGCGGCGCCCATTTGGCGCCAGGAAGGGAGGTTGGAGCGGCGTGAACCGCTCCAGCACCGTGCTGGCCCTCGGTAGTGCCCGGGCCCGTTTTGTGCCGTCGTGAAACGCGACGGCGTTCACAACGGCGCGAACACTCTGTCTCCATTTCAGAGAATCGCGCCCCTGGTCTCCAAACAATGCTACTTGATGTCAAAGCCACCTTCCAATGCAGAAACTTTATCAGAACCCCTACTCGCCACTGCCAGACAGTCAAGACACTGGGCTGAGTTATATGAAGCACTTGATTCCCCATTCAGGAACCCTCATAGGGGAAACACTGGCTGCCCAAAGCAATTTAATGACCAATTGATTGATAAGAATAATCTTTATTGTCACAAGTAGGCTTACATTAACACTGCAATGAAGTCACTGTGAAAAGCCCCAAGTCGTCACATTCCGGTGCCTGTTCGGGTACACGGAGGGAGAATTCAGAATATCCAATTCACCTAATAGCGCTTCTTTCAGGACTTGTGGGAGGAAACCGGAGCACCTGGAGGAAACCCATGCAGACACGGGGAGAACGTGCAGACTCCGCAAAGACAGTGACCTAAGCTGGGAATCGAACATGGGACCCTGGTGCTGTGAAGCAACAGTGCTAACCACTGTGCTACCATGCCATCCAATAATAGGCTGGAGGTGGGATTACCACCCCCCAGAAATGGGGAATCCCAACCTCTGACCAAGTGACTCCTACCTCCCATTATTCCCAGAACAAACTGCCAGGAGTCGTGACAGACGCATCCAGCCTTGGATTGGGATTTGGTTATCTGTTTGGAGGTCCTATGAGTGAAAAGCTGTCAGGTTTTGGCAAGGGCAATTTGCGGCCGGGGGGGGGTGGGGGGTGTAGGAGAATGTGGCAATTTTCCAGGGGGAGGAAGGTGGAGGGAACAGGGGTATTAGAGAAGGGGGAAGGATGGGGTTAGCGGCAGTGGGGGCCCATTGGAGTCCACCACCGCTGTTTGGAATGGGTTGAACAAAGTAACAGTAATACAGACTTCCTCTGCTTGCTGGGTAATCTAAAAAAGGCTCACAGCTTGAACATGTTGTTGAGCTCGTGATGTGGCTCATTTACACTAGGGCTGACATATATTCATACGCAGGGATCCATTCTCTGCAAACAAAAGAAATATGTTTAAGCCTTGTGCCTTCTTTTAATTACTGAAAGCATGGGGAGCATATAGTTCCTTGTTGCTTTCTCCATGGTAATGCCTCAGCCTATCAGAGTGGACTTGCCAATGAATCAGTGTCCCCTTTTCTCCTGTACTGTAAATTATTGGGCGGCACGGTAGCACTAGCACTGCTACCTCACAGCACCAGGGTCAGGCGTTCGATTCCGGCCTTGGGTGATTGAATGTGTGGAGTTTGTGTGGTCTCCACATGTCTGTGTGGATTTCCTCCGGGTGCTCCTGATTCCTCCCACAGTCCAAAGATGTGCAGGTTAGGAGATTGGTCATGCTAAAATTGCCCCTTAGTGTCTAAAGGTTAGGTGGGGTTATGGGGATAGGGCGGGGCATGCACTTCATTAGGGTGCTCTTTCAGAGGGTCGTGCAAACTCGATGAGCTGAATGGCCTCTTTCTGCACTGCAGGGATTCTATGATGAGTTGAAATTTGGCTTTCTTGGGTTTGACCTGATGCATGCAAGATGAAAAGCTTTGACAACCTGTGCCTCTCTTCAACAAAATTAATGTTGATACATTGCTCACTTTTAAAACTGAACTGTTTAAATTCGTGCAATTAAAGCTCTGAGAAGCAAATGTAAAGTAAAATAACCTATGTTTCCTCACTCAGTACTTAGGATTTGGTGCAACGTCTAGCCTGGGCACTGGTCGTCGAGCTATATCAGCAGCTGGCCTGGCTAATTCCTCTGGAGAGAATACACATGAAGAAGCCCAAGAGAAAGACAAGTTGCTTTGTAGTGTGGAGCCTAGGGACCTGATAGAATATGGAATGATTCCAGAATTTGTGGGAAGATTTCCTGTAGTTCTCGCACTACATAGTTTAGATGAGGACATGTTAGTTCGCATTTTGACAGAACCGCAAAATTCAATAATAACTCAGTACAAGATGCTGTTTGATATGGATAAGGTAGGCAGAAGAAACAGAAGCCTGGGCCTATATAGCTGCACAGGACTATAAAATTAAATGGCCTAATTCTGTCTCCATAGGTAGCAGTAAAAAAACACAGAATTGACCACTATGACACAAACTATTGTCTTACAAGTTGCAAGTCTGCCATGGTAAAAAAATGTGTTGGTATTTTTTTAAAGCAGAAATACGTGTTAGCAGTTATGGGACGTACAATTGCAGAGAATATTTTTACATTTCTATGGGCGTTTCTGGATGGGCTATCATTCATGATCCATCTGTAATTGCTCTCGAGCAGGTTATAGCGCAGAAGGAGGGTAATCAGCCTGTTATATATGCGCTGGCATCTGAAGGAGCAGTTAACCAAGTACCACTTACCTGCCTTTTGCCTGTAGCCCTGCAATTCTTTCCTTTTCAGATAATGATCCAATTCCAATTTGAAAGCCTCAGTTGACCCGGCTTGCACTACATCCTCAGGCAGTGCATCCCAGATCCTATCGACTCAATATCTGTCCTCATGTTATTCCTCATGTCGCCATTGCTTCTTCTTCAGTTACCTTAAATCTGTATGCTCTGGGGCGGGATTCTCCGACCCGGCGGGGGCGGCGTGAATCCCGCCTGCTGCCGTATTCTCCGGCGGCGGTTTTCGGGCGGGGGCGGGGTTTACGCCCCGCCGATCGGGAGCCATTGGCAGCGGCCCCCCCGGCAACTCTCCGGGCCCCGATGGGCAGAGCGGCCGTCGTTTCCTGGCCAGTCCCGCCGGCGTGAAATGGACATGGTCCATCACGGCGGGACCTGGCTTGTAGGCCGGCTAGCTGAGTACTCGGGAGGGGCATGGGGGGATCCGGCCCCGGGGGAGGGGGGGGCCCTCCATGGTGGCCTGGCCCGTGATCGGGGCCCAGCGATCTGCAGGCGGGCCTGTGCCGTGGAGGCACATTTCTGGGCTTATTTCTACAGACTTTTTTGAACAGGGGTGTAATATTTGCAATTCTCCATTCCTGTGGTACCTCCCGAGTCGTAGGAAGCTTGGAAAATTATGGTCAGAACTCTGTAATTTCCATTCCCACTTCCTTCAGTATACTTGGATGCATATCATCTGATCTGGTGCCTTATCCATTTCAGGTACAGACAGCCTGATACTTCCTTCTGATCAATTTTAAACCCTTTAGCTTTGTGAATGAATTAACTCCCCTTCCTCCATGACCTGGGTAGCACAGAAATATAAAAACATGGAAAATAAAAGCAGGAGGAGGCCATTCGGCCTTTCGAACCTGCTTCACCATTCATTATGATCATGGCTGATCATGCAACTCAATAGCCTAATCCCACTTTCCCCCATATCCTCTGATTTCCTTTGCTCTCGGTGCTAAATCTAACTGCTTCTTGAAAACATACAATGTTTTGGCCTCAACAACTTCCTGTGACAACTAATTCCACAGGTTCACCACTCTCTGGGTGAAGACATTTCTCCTCATCTCTGACCTAAATGGTCTCCCCCATATCGTCCGACTGTGACCCCTACATCTGGACACCCACCATAGGGAACATCCTTTCTGCATCTACTCAGTCTAGTCCTGATAGAATTTTAAACGTTTCTATGAGATCCCCCCCCAATCTTCTTTTCCTTGGTAAAGCAAAATACTCATTTAATAGATCACCGTGTCTCCTGCTTCCATGTGTAATCCCATTTGATCCTTAATCAGCTCCACTTCTCCTTTTACCACTCTTTAACTATTTTTATGCCTTTTTATAAAAGTATTTATAGAATATTTATCTCAGCTTAGTGTTCTCTTTTCATGCTCTCTTTGTGCTCTCTTCTGGCTATTCTGTATTTGGCCTGGTTCTCAGCTATATTATCTGCCTGACATCTCACTTAAACGCACTTTTTCTTCTTTAACTATCACTATCTCCTTCATCATTCATGGAGCTCAAGAGTTTTTTGTTCTACCTTTCCACTTTGTAGGAATCTACCTCGAACTCTCTTCTTTAAAAGCCGCCTATCATTATTACCGGGGGTGGCACGGTCGCACAGAGGTTAGCACTGTTGCTTCACAGCACCAGGGACCCAGGTTCGATTCCCGTCTTGGGTCCACTCCCTGTTTCTGCGTGTGTTTCCTCCAGGTGCTCCTGTTTCCTCCCACAAGTCCCGAAAGACGTGCTTGTTAGGTGAATTGGACATTCTAAATTCTCCCTCAGTGTACCCGAACAGGCGCAGAGCATGGCCACTAGGGGATTTTTACAGTAACTTAATTGCAGTGTTAATGTAAGCCTACTTATGACACTAATAAAGATTATTCAGTCACAGTTTTGATTGCTTATCCTTTGATTATAATTTACATGGCCAGATCCATTCTTATCCCATTCATGTTGGCTTTTCTCTTGTTAATTATTCCTATTCTGCATTGCCCCGTGTCCTTTTCCACAGCCAACTCCTAAACCTGATGATAGAATAATCATTATTCCCTAAATGTTCCCCGACTAACACTTGATCCATTTGGCCCACTTCATTCCCAAGAACCAGGTCTAGCAATGCCTTGTTTCTTGTTTGACCTGGAAACAAATTGCTGCAGAAAATTCTCCCGTCAGAAATCTTCCTCTCTCTGCCCTTTGCACTACTAATATCCCAGCCAATATTTGGACAAATAGAATCTTCCATTAGAACTACTCTATAATTCTTGTCCTCCTCTATAAGGGCAGCACGGTAGCATTGTGGATAGCACAATTGCTTCACAGCTCCAGGGTCCCAGGTTCGATTCCGGCTTGGGGCACTGCCTGTGCGGAGTCTGCACATCCTCCCCGTGTCTGCGTGTGTTTCCTCCGGGTGCTCCGGTTTCCTCCCACAATCCAAAGACTGTGCGGGTTAGGTGGATTGGCCATGATAAATTGCCCGTAGTGTCCAAAATTGCCCTTAGTGTTGGGTGGGGTTACTGGGTTAAGGGGATAGGGTGGAGGTGTGGTCCTTTGGTAGGGTGCTCTTTCCAAGAGCCAGTGCAGACTCGATGGGCCGAATGGCCTCCTTCTGCACTGTAAATTCTATGAAATAATTCTTGCCCTCCACTATAATTTCCTACCAACTTTGTTCCTTTACACCTTTTGCACTTGTTTGTCGTATACAGACTACAGTGAGCAATATATTTGCACCTTTCTTATTCCTTCACCCAAGCCAAATAGATTCTGTCCTTGACATCGCTGGGATATCCTCTCTCTTCAGCACTGCAATGTCCTCCTTAAATCAATATTGCCACACCTCTTCCATTCCTATCTTTCCTGAACACTTCATATCCAGGAATATTTAATATATCAAGTCCTGCTTTCCTTTGAGGGTGGCCTCTGCTATTGCCACAACAACATATCTTCAGGTGGGTCTCTGTATTTGCAACTTATTGATCTTATTTCTCATTCCATGTGTTCACATACATGCACAGTAATCTTTAATTTAGACTTTATTACTTTCCCTTTTCTGCTAAACCAACCCAACTATTTCCTAATCGAGTACAACCAGTCTTTCCCAACACTCTTTGTACCTTTCCCTCTTTGTATTACCTTCTGGATCCCACACTCCTGCCAAGTTGATTTAAACCCTCACCAACAGCACTAGCAAATTGCCCCACAAGAAAATCGGTCCCAGCTCTTATAACTTGGTTAAAATCTTCTGTGCTACTGAGTTTCCCATCAGTATATCACTGTGCAAAAGCACCAATCTGACATCAGGCACTTTCCCACAGAAAGGGAAATAAAACAAGAGTCACCTTTCCAGGTGCTCTTGCATTGCTACAAACGTCTGATTCAGGGCAATGTTGACGAAGGGCTGGACATAGGTAGCTGTCTCTATTGGCCATAATTTCTGCAGAGTTGGAGGAAATGAGGAACATTTTTCATCCTCTATTGAAGAATCAGTATTGCCACTGCAGTTCCACACTCCTATCCTCTGCCTCTTTGTACCAGTAGGGAGAAGAATGACCAGTGGTTAAGTTAAGGATTATTCTGGTATAAGTTTATATTGATATTCCTGGAGGTCCAAAACTGATCTATTTTTCCTATTGTTGATATTGGCCTCCCCGTATTATTATTATTGATAAACAAAATAGTGATCACTTAACTACTTGTTTATTTGTTGAAATTAAGGCTGCTATGCAGCATTTCAAAATTGAACTTGCAAACTTTCGATGCTTAAAATAAAATTAAAATAACTAACTAAATTCCATTTATCTATGGCAATCAAACATAAACAATAATGATGGTTGTCAAACAGTGTAAGGACACAATCAAAATATCAGCTACACTGTTTCGTGTCAGATGAATAATTCAGTATTAGTATGTAAACGTGGTTTAAAAAATATACGTATGCAGACACTCAAACTCAATATTCATACCAATTGGTGAATTAGCGTTCTTGGTGTCGCTTTTGAGCAAGTTATTTCTCCAATGGGTTAATTGAATGGGCTTTTAAATTTTAAAAAGAACATTTGAGCATGTCTATCTTTTACCTCCCTAATACTCTGACATTGGGACCCCCAGCACCCCCTCCCCATGCCAGTAAAGCACCTGATTGAAAAGGGTAGCCACTGCTCTTCATTGGCTGCCAGGCCCTGATGTGCAATCCTGGTAATCCTGGTCTGTGAAGAGCCAGTAAACTATTCAAGTTGACTAATCTGCATTATCCTGTGATTGCAGCCAAATTCAGGCATAGATGGTCACACTGCCTGTGCAATTCCTGTGGTTGGGCACTCAAGTTGTCCGATTTGACCCCAATGAAGCAACACTCATTCCATTCATTTCTTTGAGGGAGATGTTCCATATTTTGTAACAACACATACTAATCAAATAATAACACAAATATATTAAATTCTTGATAACAATAGAAAGCTGGGACTGAGTTTGTTGAGGGAAAAAGAGGCTGTGGTTATTAAACTCATTTTAAATAGTTTAACTACGATGACATTAAATTATAAAAGTAGAACATAAGTTGTTAAACTCCAGGCAGTACATAGAACATAGAACAGTACAGCACAGTACAGGCCCTTCAGCCCACGATGTTGTGCCTACCATTTATCCTAATCTAAGATCAACCTAACCTACACCCCTTCAATTTACTGCTGTCCATGTGCCTGTCTAAGAGTCGCTTAAATGTAGTCGCTTAAATGTCCCGAATGACTCTGACTCCACCACCTCTGCTGGCAGTGATCTGTACATCTGTACATACATCTGCACATACACCAGGGACTGCAGCACAGATGTAACAGTCACAGCACCACTAGAGGGCAGCATCAGAGACAGGTATAAAGGATTGGGCCCAAGGTAGGATCCGCCTCTTTAAGAAGCACAGAGCTAGGGAGCAGCAGCACACAGAGACAGCTCAGCATAGGCAGTTTACCTTAGTTTCACTGGTCATACCTCTTGACTGTTTTACATCTACTTGAGCTCTGGAAGCAGAACGAACCCTTTGAGTAAAGAGCTTGTGTTAACTGTAAGTCTTCAGTCTTCATTCAGACTTAGAGAATAACATATGGTACCAGGTGTGATTTCAGCAAGCTAGCTAGACAACAGCAAGAGAAGAGGACTTAAACCAGACATTCGACCACGGAAGGCCTCGCAGCATTCGGACCCTTCAGATACCAATCGGCACGATGGACCCAATCCAACCTCCATGCCTGCTCCAGACCACTGGTGATATGCATTCCAATTGGAAACTTTTTATACAACAGTTCAAAATATATCACGAAGCTAAGAATCTAACCTCAGCATCTGATGCCAGGAAGATAGCCTTGCTCTTATCCCTTGCTGGGCTGCAGGCACTAGAAATATATAATTCCTTTACCTACCTGGCAGGGGAGGACAAGGGCAAGCTGGAAATAATCATCAAAACATTTGAAACCCATTGTCAATCTGAAGTCAATGAGATATTTGAAAGATTCAAGTTCACCAGGCGTTTACAAAAACCGGGAGAATCTTTCAGCAGTTTTGTAACTGATTTTAAATTACTAGCTCAATCCTGCAACTTTGAAAACCTCCGTGACTCCCTCATCAGGGACCAGATAGTCAATGGTACATCTGATGAGGGACTTAGAAAATCCTTACTTAAATGAAAAGACCTAATCCTAGAAACAGCCATGCAAAGATGCTCTACGTATGAAAAAAGTAAAGAGGAATATGAGGAGTTTACTTACCGGGACCAAGGCCTTCACCACGAGGTCGAGCCCGTCAAAATGGTGGCCCAGGCATCCAGAAGGCGCTCCTCTAGCGGCAAACCCGCGCGCGCGAACCTGGATGCAGGCCACACGCATGCGCAGTTCTCCCAAAGATTTGACACGGAAGAAAGGCCTACTGCGCATGCACGATGTGGAGGGACAGCGTCATGATGTGTCCCCGCTGTGGACAAGCCCACTTAAAAGGGCAATGTCCAGCTTCTGGAAAACAATGTTTAAAGTGTGGCAAATACAATCACTTTGCGTCACAGTGCAGAGCTGCACTGCTAATGAAGACAACTAGACAGAAACACATGAACTTCAATGTAAAAAGCAAAGATTCAGCGGACCACAAAAAACCCAATGATGAGTATTCCCCGGACGAGGACAACCTCGCTTGTGACAACTTGCTTGTTGTGGATACGAACGAGACAATCGAGGAACATGATCCAACAATCGCCACGCCTCACCCGGTCAACAGCATTGATTCCAGCAGTGAGTGGACTGCAACTGTGCAAGTCAATGACTTTCCATTAGTCTTCAAGCTTGACACTGGGGCCTCAGCTAATCTCCTCACGAGCAAAGATCTCCATTCGATTCCAGGAGATCATGAAATAATACCCGCTGCATGTTGGCTGAAGGACTACAACGGCAATCAGATTGCCTCAAAGGGATCGTGCCATCTCCGGGTGGACAGCAAGACGATACGCAAGCAGCTATGCTGCGACATTATAGACAACAACAAATCATCACTGTTAGGCGCTCAGGCCTGCAAAGACCTGCGGCTGGTGCAATGCATTTCCATGCACATCCAGGATCCATCAAGCCTGGAAGCACAGCATGCTACAAGAATACCCCGACGTATTCAAAGACATGGACACCTTACCCTGCCAATACAAAATCATGCTGAAGACAGACGCCAAACCCGTCATTCAGCCGCCCAGGAAGGTTCCAACTCCACTGCGGGAGAAGTTGAAAGCGGAACTCAACAGTCTGCAGTCACAAGACGTCATATCGCAAGTCACACAGCCGACTGGGTTAGCTCCATTGTCTGTGTTAGGAAACCTTCTGGAGATCTTCGCATATGCATAGACCCGAAGGACCTGAACCAGAACATTCGCCGGGAACACTACCCCATCCCCAAGCATGAAGAGATCACGTCTGAGATGGCGAATGCTCGTATCTTTACCAAGCTCGATGCCTCGCAGGGGTTTTGGCAGTTACATCTCGATGATTCGAGCAGATTACTGTGTTGAACAAATACTGTTCAACACGCCATTTGGATGTTTCTGCTTCAGTCGCATGCCCTTTGGCATTATCTCTGTGTCAGAGATTTTCCACAGGATAATGGAGCAAATGACCTAGGGGACCGAGGGTGTCAGAGTCTATGTGGATGACATCATTGTATGGTCCACCACTGAAGAACACCTCTGTTGTCTGAAGAAGGTGTTTCAGAAGATTCATAAATATGGTTTGAAACTGAACCAGGCAAAATGCACATTTGTGAAGGAGTCTGTAACCTTTTTGGGTGACACGATATCATCTCAGGGTGTCAGCCCCGATGAGGCGAAAATCGCTGCAATTGGGACCATGAAGACGCCACATGACAAGAATGCGGTGCTATGATTTCTGGGCTTCGTCAACTTCCTCGGCAGGTTCATCCCAAACCTGTCCGCACAGACGGCAGCTTTACGCAATCTCCTACGAAAGACCACTGCGTTTGAGTGGGCACAACGTCACAAAAATGAATGGGTGGATCTCAAATAGCAACTAACGAGGGCACCGACCCTTGCTCTCTTTGACGCAACCAGACCCACCAAGATCTCCACTGATGCCAGCCAGGACGGGATTGGCGCCATTCTCCTCCAACAGGACGACCAGTCTGACTGGGTCCCTGTGGAATACGCGTCCAGGGCCATGACCCCAACTGAGTGCAGATATGCACAGATCGAAAAAGAATGTCTCGGACTCCTCACTGGGATTCTGAAGTTCCATGACTATGTGTACGGCCTGCCCCCGTTCATGGTGCAAACCGACCACAGACCGTTGGTCCATATCATAGACAAGGATCTAAATGACATGACACCTCGTCTGCAGCGCATCATGATGAAGCTGCGAAGGTATGATTTCGCCCTGATATACACCCCGGGACGAGACCTGGCCATTGCCGACGCACTGTCCCGATCCATTGGCACTGACAACGCACCGTCAGCCCCTATCAGAGAATTCGAGGCCCAAACACAGTTATGCATGGAGAATTTGCCTGCTTCGGATGAGAAGCTTTGCCTAATCCGACAGGAGACGCAGAAAGATGCAACCTTACGGAGAGTGCTGCACCTACTCCAGCACGGTTGGACGAGGGGACAATGTCCACAATTTCAGAATGTCAAGTCAGAACTGATTGAAGTTGACAGCCTGCTCCTACGCAATGCGCAGATTGTGAGTCCGGCCACACTCCGCGCCGAGATGCTACGTAAGATTCATGAAGGCCACCTAGGCATTGAGAAATGCAAAAGGCAAGCACGACAGGCTGTGTACTGGCCTGGCATGAATCAAGACATAACGGACATGGTCATGACATGTGACACCTGTCAAAGACATCAACCCGCACAGCGTAAAGAACCACTGCAGCAACACAAACTCACAATGGCGCCGTGGACAAAAGTGGGCATTGACCTATTTCATGCCACAGGGCGTGATTACGTCTTGATCATGGACTATTACTCAAACTATCCGGAGGTAATGAAACTCCATGATTTCACGTCGTCATCTGTCATCAAGGCGTGCCAGGAGACATTCGCGTGACTTGGAATCCCGCGTGTGGTGATGTCAGAGAATGGTCCCTGTTTCGCGAGCTGGGAGTGGAAAGAGTTCTCAGACCGCTACAGCTTTCGGCATGTAACGTCCAGTCCGTGCTACCCACAGTCAAATGGGAAAGTGGAAAAGGATATCCACATCGTTAAACGACTTATTAGCAAGGCAATAGATTCATGCTCGGACATCAACCTAGCACTGTTATCCTACCGAGCAACCCCATTTAGCACAGGAATGTCGCCAGCACAGATGCTCTTTGGCAGGAACATCCGGGCAACCCTACCGGCGATTCAATTCCGAGACCCCGATAACGCTCTGGTACTCCACAAAATGCGGGTACTACGGTCCAAACAAAAATAATACTACGATCAACATGTGATCCCACTCAAGCCACTGAACATGGGCGACATCGTCAGGATCAGGGACCCAGAAGGCGGATGGTCTGAGCCAGCCACGGTGATCAGGCAGGAGGCACCGTGGTCCTACATTGTCACGTCGTCGGCAGGAGAACCCTTTCGCCGCAACCGCCGGGATCTGTTAATGCTTCGGCCTACGACGCCGGTGTTTCCCACACTGGACTTGACCAAGTCCATTAGTCCACAGGACGTTCCTAGCCAGACAGTACTCTTGATGACATCCCCACCTCCACCGTTACGACGCTCCAGCAGAAGCTGTAAGGTACCCTACCGGCTGGTTTGTAACAACACTTCAATACACCCACAAGACGAATATGAACATTTCTAACGATGGACTCATAATACTGTTAATTGTTTCTGTATTACTTTATCATTTTCGCAGTGTGCAAATTTGCTTATTCTCACCACTTGTTCTGTACAGTTTTCTTACGGTCAGTTTAGGAAACATATCAACTCAAAAGGGGAGGGATGTAGTGATCTGTACATCTGTACATACATCAGCACATACACCAGGGACTGCAGCACAGATGTAACAGTCACAGCACCACTAGAGGACAGCATCAGAGACGGGTATAAAGGGTCGAGCCCAAGGTAGGATCCGCCTCTTTAAGAAGCACAGAGCTAGGGAGCAGCAGCACACAGAGACAGCTCAGCATAGGCAGTTTACCTTAGTTTCACTGGTCATATCTCTTGACTGTTTTACATCTAGTTGAGCTCTTGAAGCAGAACAAACCCTTTGAATAAAAAGCTTTTGTTAACTGTAAGTCTTCAGTCTTTATTCAGACTTCGAGAATAACATACATTCCACACACCCACCACTGCCTTTGGCTTTGATCTTTAAGTCATCTTTGTCTACAGGAATAGTGCCAGAAGACTGGAAGATAGCAAACGTTGTCCCCTTGTTCAAGAAGGGGAGTAGAGACAACCCCGGTAACTATAGACCAGTGAGCCTTACTTCTGTTGTGGGCAAAATCTTGGAAAGGTTTATAAGAGATAGGATGTATAATCGTCTGGAAAGGAATAATTTGATTAGAGATAGTCAACACGGTTTTGTGAAGGGTAGGTCGTGCCTCACAAACCTTATTGAGTTCTTTGAGAAGGTGACCAAACAGGTGGATGAGGGTAAAGCAGTTGATGTGGTGTATATGGATTTCAGTAAAGTGTTTGATAAGGTTCCCCACGGCAGGCTACTGCAGAAAATACAGAGGCATGGGATTCAGGGTGATTTAGCAGTTTGGATCAGGCATTGGCTAGCTGGAAGAAGACAAAGGGTGGTGGTTGATGGGAAATGTTCAGACTGGAGTCCAGTTACTAGTGGTGTACCACAAGGATCTGTTTTGGGGCCACTGCTGTTTGTCATTTTTATAAATGACCTGGAGGAGGGCGTAGAAGGATGGGTGAGTAAATTTGCAGATGATACGAAAGTCGGTGGAGTTGTGGACAGTGCAGAAGGATGTTACAAGTTACAGAGGGACATAGATAAGCTGCAGCGTTGGGCTGAGAGGTGGCAAATGGAGTTTAATGCAGAAAAGTGTGAGGTGATTCATTTTGGAAGGAATAACAGGAAGACAGAGTACTGGGCTAATGGTAAGATTCTTGGCAGTGCGGATGAGCAGAGAGATCTCGGTGTCCATGTACATAGATCCCTGAAAGTTGCCACCCAGGTTGAGAGGGTTGTTAAGAAGGCGTACGGTGTGTTAGCTTTTATTTGTAGAGGGATTGAGTTTAGGAGCCATGAGGTCATGTTGCAGCTGTACAAAACTCTGGTGCGGCCGCATTTGGAGTATTGCGTGCAATTCTGGTCGCCGCATTATAGGAAGGATGTGGAAGCATTGGAAAGGGTGCAGAGGAGATTTACCAGAATGTTGCCTGGTATGGAGGGAAGATCTTATGAGGAAAGGCTGAGGGACTTGAGGCTGTTTTCGTTAGAGAGAAGAAGGTTAAGAGGTGACTTAATTGAGGCATACAAGATGATCAGAGGATTGGGTAGGCTGGACAGTGAGAGCCTTCTTCCTCGGATGGTGATGTCTAGCACGAGGGGACATAGCTTTAAATTGAGGGGAGATAGATATAAGACAGATGTCAGAGGTAGGTTCTTTACTCAGAGAGTAGTAAGGGCGTGGAATGCCCTGCCTGCAACAGTAGTGGACTCGCCAACAATAAGGGCATTCAAATGGTCATTGGATAGACATATGGACGATAAGGGAATAGTGTAGATGGGTTTTAGAGTGGTTTCACAGGTCGGCGCAACATCTAGGGCCGAAGGGCCTGTACTGCGCTGTAATGTTCCATGTTCTCTGACATCTCCCCTATACCTTCCTCCAATCAGCTTAAAATTATGTCCCCTTGTGACAGCCATTCCACCCTGGGGAAAAGTCTCTGGCTATCCACTCTATCCATGCCTCTCATCACCTTGGACACCTCTATCAAGTCACCTCTCTGTCTTCTTCACTCTAGTGAGAGAAGCCCTAGCTCCCTCGACCTTTCTTCATAAGACATGCCCTCCAGTCCAGGCAGCATCCTGGTAAATCTCCTCTGTACCCTCTCCAGTAGGATGCACCTATTGATGTGAACAAGCATAAACCTTTAAAGATAACTTAGGACATTTAATTCCTTCTGAAAAACAAATATAAAAGAAAAACGTAGGGATTTCTCACAATGTTATGGCCAATGTTCTAACACATTGAAAAGTTTGCCTTTATCAGGGAATGAGTTGTGCTTCAGGAGCCTAAAAGCGCTGTGCAAATTAATCCAATGATAGAAAATCAAAGCTAGATTACCCTTTACTAAAGTTGTTCAGCAGATTCAATATACTCAGCGTGCAGTCATTAATTCAGTGGTGCCCCCCTCACCTGACCTAGAATTGGATTCGCTGCATGAAATTTCTTTATGCCAAAAGAGAATCTAAATTATAGATCTTGATAAAAGCCACAAATTTAGGCCAATGTCTCACATGCTAGGGTTTGCTCAATGAGCTTCAATATTTGTTATATCTCTGTTATGAGCACAACTACTCAATTGATGGGTAGACCTAAAATTACTTGGTTGATTTGGAAAATTACTTTGCTGTCGTTAAACTTCACTAACTTGAAAATACTGCAATTCTGGCACTAATAATCCTAGTTTTAGTTTAAAAAATTACAATTGCTAGGCAGCTTTCCAGGGCTTCTAATCTTGGGTGAACAATAAACTAAATGTTCATGCCCATGTGACTGTATTTCAAGCAGCAAAGATTCAATAGGCTCACTGTCTTCTTGACATTGGTACTGATATGGGGAGTGTTTTTTTTTTCTCCTGAGGTATAGTCGAGCGATTAAAAAATATTCTCCAAAAGCATGAGGTACAATATATTGTTTAATATTAAAATAGAGAACTAAGAGAAAACTACAATAATTTAAATAATCAATCCTGAAAATATTTCTGAACGTAAATAACAATACAGCAATGATATGGGATTTCTCAGGAGTCTTCTTGGAACTTATATTTTAGTGTAATTTCTCCATTACGGATGCAGCCCTACGTGCTATTGCAAGTAAAGCAATTGAAAGGAAGGCAGGAGCCAGAGGACTGAAATCAATCATGGTATGTTCATTTTTACAAGGCAACTCTTGAAGATTGTAATTGCATTTTGAAAGTTAGCCTTAAAATATTTTAGGAACACGATCCAAACCAGTCATTGCACTGGTAGTTTCATGGCCAATCAGCCAAGGAGAAAATCCAAAATGTTACTCCTGAATTTTGTTGTAAGTTGGCTCACTGGACTGCAAGCTTCAGGCAGCACGTTAGCACAAGTGGCTAGCACTGTGTCTTCACAGCTTCAGGGTCCCAGGTTCAATTCCCCGCTGGGTCACTATCTGTGCAGAGTCTGCACGTTCTCCCCGTATCTGCGTGGGTTTCCTCCGGGTGCTCCGGTTTCCTCCCACAGTCCAAAGACATGCAGGTTAGGTGGATTGGCCATGCTAAATTGCCCATAGTGACCAAAAAAAGATTAGAGGGGGGGGTTATTGGGTTACGGGGATAGGGTGGAAGTGAGGGCTTAAGTGGGTCGGTGCAGACTCGATGGGCCGAATGGCCTCCTTCTGCATTGTATGTTCTATGTTCTAACAAAGGCTCATCTCAGAAGGATAGGTGAAATATAAAAACAAGTTCTGTCCTTTCTGTTGAACGTTTTATTACATTAAAGACGCTATAACATTGTAATGCAGCGTGCGGCCTTTGAGAGTTCTGAGTGCAAGACATTCTGTTGACCATTGCCCATGGACAGGGTTGCACATAATGACTATGAAAGCCCTTTGTGCTCAATCAAGGCGCTACTACTGTTCAATCTGCATGTTCTGCAAATTCTATGTAAGGAACAGCAATTGGAAAAATTACCCTATCCTGGATGACCATCTTGATTACAACAGCAGTGGTCATGCAGCTGCACACACCGCTAACAACCCACTGTGAACCTCGAGCCACAGGTCGTATAGGTATCCCCCAGGCCACCCCCCACACCACCCCCCCCCCCCCCCCCCCCAAGGTGCCCTCTGGCCCCAGCCGACCCATCATCTGTATGAGTGCACTCCAGCACAACCAGTGCTACCTTGTTGACTGGGATGGTGTGTGTGGGTAGTGTAATGCGTATATGCGGCTGCAGTTTGTCAGCCTCCTGAATGTCAATCACGAATTCCACACCGTTCTTCATTGGAATCGATTGCATTCCACATGATGCAGGTGCTAGCCCCTCCACAGTTGCTGAATCAACCCAAGTTCAGCGGCAGTTTTGGTGTCATGAAGTCGATGAACCCTGTGTCGGGGTCAACACTTAGTCTGAGAAATGGAGAAACCCGCCCCATGTCTTTACACCAGCATTCAGCGGCAGAATGCCCTGGCTTTTCACACTGGTAACATGTAAGGACCTAGGCGTCCTTGGGTTGATTCAGCGGACATTTTGTCCACCGTAGTGAATGAACCCAATTACTGGAATTCTCTTCCAGCCAGCTCCATAGAAACTGTGATTTCAATGGCTTTCTGCAGAGTGAGATCACACTCGGTTAACAGAAGTTTTTGTGACTTCCGGTTGCGGCTATGCCAAGGTAGGTCGCACGGTCGGCAGCTCCCACCGACAACGGACTTTTTGGCCCCTGAACGGAGCTCCAGCGGCACTTGGACGACGATTCCCGGTATGGGAAGGAAGCAGTGAGGGTCCCCCAGCTCTGTATGGAGTGGACCAGGAGTGGGGCGATCAAAAAAGCGGCTTTGGAGAAGAGAGGAGAACGGGCGGGAAAAAGCAAGATGACGGCCGGCGGGGATCAGGCAGCGTGGGCCCAGTGGTCACGGGAGCAGCAGGAGTTTCTTAGGAGCTGCTTCACCGAGTTAAAGGCGGAGATGCTGGCCCCTATGAAGGCTTCTATTGAAAGGTTGGTGGAGACCCAGAAAATGCAGGAGGTGCAGCAAAAGGCCTCTGCCAACGAGGACGAGATTTTGGGCCTGGCAGTTAGAGTGGAGGCGCACGAGGTGCTGCACAAAGGATGGCAGGAGAAGCTGGAAGACCTTGAAAATAGGTCGAGGAGGCAGAACCTGCGGATTCTGGGCCTTCCTGAAGGCGCGGAGGGGTCGGATGCGGGTGCGTATGTGACCACGATGCTGGGAACGCTGATGGGCGTGGGGGCCTTCCCGCGGCCCCTGGAGCTGCGGGGCCCACAGAGTCCTGGCAAGGAGGCCGAAGGCGAACGAGCCGCCGAGAGCTATGGTGGTAAGAATCCACCGCTTCACCGACAAGGACTGTGTCCTGCGATGGGCAAACAAGGAACGAAGCAGTAAGTGGGAGAACTGCGAGATCCGTATTTACCAGGACTGGGGTGCAGAGCTGGCCAAGAGGCGTGCGGGATTCAACCGGGCCAAGGCGGTCCTCCACAGCAAAGGGGTGAAGTTCGGGCTGCTACAACTGGCGAGGCTGTGGGTCACGTACCTAGATCGGCATCATTAATTCGATACGCCGGATGAGGCGTATAGTTTTATTAAGAACGAGAAGCTGGACTTGAACTAATGGACTGCTGTAGGTTGTTGGGGCACCACGGGGGGGCGGTGGGGGCTGAGGTGGTGTTATGTTGGTCTTGCCCCGTGTTTTCTTTTTGTTTTCCCCCTTTGCTATTTTTTTTGATTGATTGAGGTTTTTTTAATCTCGTGACACACGGGAATAAGGGGGGGGCCCTCTCTCCCTCAATTGGTTGGGGGGGGGGGGAGGGTGGAGACCCGTAGAGGGAGCCAACAGTGGGATTGGAGGTAGAGGCGGGAGCGGCCAGGGTCAGCATGAGTCAGCTGACTTACGATAAGTGCAATGGGGGGGAAGGGGGGGTTAAGCGGATGCTTGACTTGAGAGAGGGGGATCGAGGGGGGAATGCTGCTTTGCTAGCTGTAGGGGAAGCAACTTTCGCAGTAAAAGGGGAAGTCGGGACGGGGAGCCTCCGGCTGGGGGGGCTGGAGGGTGCGGGAGGCACGGACACGTGGCTGGCCTAAAAAAAGGGGATGGTTAGTCGGGTGGGGGGGGCGTAATTAACCAATCCACGTGGACCATGAGGGGCCTGAATGGACCGGTCAAGAGGTCCCGTGTGTTCTCGCACTTAAAGGGGCTAAAGGCAGATGTAGCCATGCTACAAGAAACGCATCTGAAGCTCACTGATCAAACTAGGCTGAGGAAGGGATGGGTGGGGCAGGTCTTTCACTCGGGGCTGGATGCGAAAACCAGGGGGATCGCAATCTTGGGACGATGCGGATTTTATGAAGCGAATGTTGAGTAAAATTCCGGATCTGGTGTCTGATGCGACCATCAATTCACTCGAAGACACGTGGAGAAGTAAACCGTGGTTTTAATCAGCTTAGAACTGAGCCTGCCTGTGACCGGTACAACACTGAAGGCGGCCCCGCAGGTCAGCAGCTCTTGTACTTCCTGTAATGGGGGTGGAGCCATGGGCGGAGCCCGTACATGCCCCAACATATCCCCTGTGGGTGAAGCCACACGACGGCCCATAGGTAGAGCCCACAGGGTTAATAACATAACACACTGCGCTGGTGAATTATCAGTAATTATACATTTACCACAGAGTCGTGCAGTCTGGTAATGGGGGGGGGGGGCCTTTAACACGGTCCTGGACCCGGCACTAGACCGATCTAGGTCTAGATCGGGTAAGAGGCTGGCAGCGGCCAAGGTCCTGAGGGGGTTCATGGACCAGATGGGGGGAGTGGACCCGTGGAGTTTCGCTCGGCCAAGGGCGAAGGAGTTTTCTTTCTTCTCCCATGTCCACAAAGTGTACTCGCAAATTGATTTTTTTCGTGGTGAGCAGGGCGCTAATCCCGAGAATGGAGGGGGTAGAGTACTCGGCCATTGCGGTCGCGGACCATGCTCCGCACTGGGTGGAGTTGAGGCTGGGAGCGGAGAGGCCAACGCCTTCTATGGAGACTGGACATAGGATTATTGGCGGATGAGGAGGTCTGTGGGCGGATTAGGAGGATAATCCAAAGCTATGTGTCGACCAATGATACAAGGGAGGTTTCAGTGAGTGGGGTCTGGGAGGCGCTGAAGGCAGTTATCAGGGGGGAGCTAATTTATATCAGGGCCCACAGAGAGAATAGGGATAGGATGGAGAGGGAGAGGTTGGTGGGAGAGATACTCAGGGTGGACAGGAGGTATACGGAGTCCCCTGAGGAGGGGCTGCTGAAGGAGCGCTGGAGCCTGCAGGCAGAGTTTGACTTGCTTACCGCAGGGAAAGCAGAGGCTCAGTTGAGGAAGTTGTGGTGAACCACTGTAATAGGAGATGTAAGGGAGGACCTGCACTACAGGTTCGCCGGTAGCTCCTGCCGGCTGGCTCCGCCCACGGAGAAGTGTATAAATATACAGGACCTCCAGTGCCCTGCCATTTCGCCAGCTGCAGCAGGAGGCCACAAATCTGACTAATAGAGCCACAGTTGTACCCAACTTTAGTCGTTGTGCAATTGATCGTGCATCAGAAGTTACAAGGAGCGGTGTACGAGTATGGGGAGAAGGCACGTAGGATGCTGGCGCACCAACTACGGAAGTGAGAGGCGGCCAGGGAAATTGGGGGAATTAGGGACAGGGGGGGTAACATGGTCCTGAACTCGGAAAGGATTAATGAGGTCTTGAAGGATTTTTATGGTAAATTGTATGATTCAGAACCCCTGGAGTGGAGGGAAGGGATGAAGCAATTCTTAGACCAACTGAGGTTTCCGAAGGTGGAGGAGGAGCTAGTAGAGGGATTAGGGGCCCAGATTGAGTTGGAATTGGTTGAAGGTTTGGAGGGTATGCAGTCGGGCAAGGCCCCGGGACCGGATGGATATCCTGTAGAGTTCTATAGGAAATTCTCAGAGCTGTTGAGCTCGCTATTGCTGAGAACCTTCACCGAGGCTAAGGAAAGGGGAACCCCCCTGATGATGTCGCGGGCCTTGATCTCGCTCATCCTTAAGCGAGATAAGGACCCGCTGCAATGTGGCTCCTACAGGCCGATATCGCTCCTTAATGTAAACGCCAAGCTGTTGGCCAAGATCCTGGCCACGAGAATTGAGGACTGTGTTTCGGGGGTGATCAATGAGACCAGACGGGGCTTGTCAAGGGCAGGCAGCTGAACACGAATGTGCGGAGGCTCTTGAACGTGATCATGATGCCCTCGGAAGGAGGTGGCTGCAATGGATGCGGAAAAAGCCTTCGATCGGGTGGAGTAGAAGTACCTGTGGGAAGTGTTAGGCAGATTTGGATTTGGCGAAGAATTCATAGGGTGGGTCAAATTACTGTATCAGGCCCCCATAGCGAGTGTGTCCACGAACCGGCTGCGATCGGAGTACTTTAGGCTGCACCGAACAATGAGGCAGGGGTGCCCCCTGCTGTTTGCTCTGGCAATCGAGCCGTTGGCCATGGCGCTGAGGAGGCCTAGAAACTGGAGGGGGCTGGTTCGGGGGTGAAGAGCATCGTGTTTCACTGTACGCGGATGACCTGCTCCTGTATATTTCAGATCCGGTGGAAGGGATGGGAGAGGTCATGCAGATCCTAAAAGATTTCGGGGATTTCTTGGGGTATAAGTTGAATGTCAGGAAAAGCGAGCTTTTTGTGATCCATGCGAGGGGCCAGGAAAAGAGACTGAGAGAGCTCCTGCTCAAGATGGTGGGGAGGAGCTTTCGCTACTTGGGCATACGGGTGGCTAAGAGTTGGGATGCCCTGCACAAGCTCAACCTAAGCTTGTGGATCAGATGGAGGAGGACTTTAAGAGGTGGGACATGCTACCGCTTTCCCTGGCGGGCAGGGTGCAGTCCGTGAAGATGACGGTCCTCCCCAGGTTCTTGTTCGTCTTCCAGTGCCTTCCTATCCTCATCGCCAAGTCCTTCTTCAAGCGGGTGAACAGGATTGGATTATCACGGAATTTGTGTGGGCAAACAAAACCCCGCGTGTTAAAAGACTGTTCTTAGAGCGCAGTCGGTGGGGGGGGGGGGGGGGGGGGGCGGGGCTGGCGCTGCCGTACTTCTGCAGTTACTATTGGGCAGCGAACATATCCATGATTCGGAAATGGGTAGTAGGGGGGGCGGGGGGGGGAGGGGGCGCCGTCTTGCAGGGATACTAGCCTGGGGGCACTGCACCGCTGCCGCTCCCGCCGGCACAGTACACCACGAGCCCGGTAGTGATGGCGGCGCTGAGGATCTGGGGTCAGTGGAGAAGGCATGGGGGTGAAGTAAGAGCCTCAGTCTGGACCCTGATACGAAACAACCACAGGTTCATCCCAGGTAGAATAGACGGAGGGTTTCTAAGCTGGCACAGAGCGGGTATCAAAAAGATGGGGGACTTGTTTATAGATGGGACTTTTGCTAGCCTGAGGGCGCTGGAGGAGAAATTCAGCTTGCCCCCGGGGAATACCTTTAAGTACTTGCAAGTCCGCGCTTTCTTGAAGAAGCATGTGGTGGAATTTCCACTGCTACCTGCCCGCAGGTTACAGGAAAGGGTAGTCTCGGGCATGTGGGTAGGAGACGGAAAGGTATCCGACATATACCAGGAGCTGCAGGAGGTGGAGGAGGCCTCGACGGAGGAGCTGAAAGGCAAGTGGGAGGAGGAGCTGGGTGAGGAGCTGGATGAGGGCCTGTGGGCGGACGCCCTGGGCAGGGTCAATTCCTCCTCATCTTGTGCCAGGCTTAGCCTGATTCAGTTTAAGGTGGTACACCGGGCGCACATGACAGCGGCAAGAATGAGCAAGTTCTTTGGGGTGGAGGACAGATGTGTGAGGTGCTCAGGGAGCCCAGCAAACCATGTCCATATGTTTTGGGCATGCCCGGCACTTAAAGAATTCTGGCGAGGCTTTGCAAAGGCCAAGGTCTTGGACACTCGGGTAAAGTCGAGTCTGGGGATAGCGATATTTGGGGTGTCAGAAGATCCGGGAGTGCAGGAGCCGAAAGAGGCCGGAGTCCTGGCCTTTGCCTCCTTGGTAGCCCGGAGACGGATCTTGTTAATGTGGAGGGATGCAAAACCCCCAAGCGTGGAGGCTTGGGTCAGTGACATGGCTGGGTTTCTAGATTTG
Organism: Scyliorhinus torazame; assembly: GCF_047496885.1. Classification (NCBI taxonomy): domain Eukaryota; kingdom Metazoa; phylum Chordata; class Chondrichthyes; order Carcharhiniformes; family Scyliorhinidae; genus Scyliorhinus; species Scyliorhinus torazame. Next base: position 91,021,802 of record NC_092715.1, on the reverse strand, counting down.
GAGAGTATGAAGTTTGGCTTGAGAAGGTCCTTGATGGGGTTCTCCAGGCGGTGGCAACCATTCCTTGACTTTCTCGCGGAACGTTGAGTGAGGAGGTCAGCAGCAGCAGCAAACCGGGCGGGGGGGGGGCTGTATGGGTTGTGGATAGATTTTTCTTGTAAATGGTAGTTATCCCACCTTGTTTTGTTAAGTTCTTTTTTTTGTTTTTTGTTGCCTTTAGTTTAGTCGTGGTTTTGTAAAAATTCTGTAAAATATATATTTTTTTAAAAGACGTTTTTGTGTTTCTTCGCTGCGTGGACCACAAACAAGTCTGTCACGAATGGTGTTATTCAGCATTTCTCCAAATTCACAATAATCTGTAAGTCTTTTAAGCACTATAACAAATAGTGCGATTGACTCTCCCCCTCCTCTCGGTTTCTTTTATGAAATCTAAAGCGCTCAGCAATCACCAGGGATTTAAGTGAAAATTGTGCTTGCAGAATTTCCGCAATTTGCTTGTATATTTTAATGCCTGGTTTATCAGGTTGCACAAGACTGCAGAGAAGATTAAAATTTTGGCCTCCTACTCACGAAAGTGGGCACCATAATAACCTCATCTATTTTGGGTGCCAGCACAAAATAATCAAAAAGCTCTGTTTGAGAATTCCACTCCTCGACATTCTCATCAAAAGCTCCAACGATGCCGAAGATTACCGCCGTTGTTAGTCATGCAGGTTTCCCGTATGCGTATTTTGCAACCACGTTGCCAGCAGCTACTTCGGTTTTCCTATTTCCACAAGGAATTAATTTGAACTTTGGTCTGTCGTTTACTACAGCCAGCACGAGAATTATTTTTGTCCGTTACCCTCGTCACCGGTTTTGTTGTGTATTTGCAGAATGACATTCACGAACACTCGAAAACTGAACATAACTTTATTGTGGTGTATTCTCTCTCATACTTATTGCTTCTCTGTTCCCCGCTCTACATCACTTCCTTGCATACAGTACTACAGCAGGGCTCTAAGGTGAGCCAAAGGGGCAAATATATAACAAGCAGTCTTGCAACACCGAACGGGAATCTCCGTTCCCGTCCATAGCGGGGGCCCGTTGTTAGCAACAACGGACAATTTGGCATTCCAACCAAACTCCATTCACTCTCAGCGGCACTGGAAAATCCCAGCCGCAAGCAATGACAGAAAGCTTTGGCCATTATGTCTGAGAGACTGACAAAAGTATGGATTGATCAGGGATAATCCGCATGCTTTTGTTGGGGGAAGACCATGGGCGAAATTCTCCGTTATCGGCGGAAAGTCCGCCGATCGGCGCAAAAAACGGCGCAAATCCGACTTGCGTCACGTCGGAAAAATGGGTCGATAGTCTCCGGCCCGAAATGGGCTAGCAGCGACGTAACGGGATTCGCGCTTGCGCAGTGGTTCACGCTGTGCGGCGTCATACGCGCTGCACGGCGTGACGGCTCATAAGTCCGCGCTGCTCCCCCCCACCCGACCGGAACACCCGACCGCAACACCCGACTGGATGGCTGGCCGTCGCTCAGCCCCGAGGTTCGAGTCACGCGATGTGGAGGCGCTCCTGGACGCGGTGGAGCAGAGGAGGGACGCCCTGTATCCCGGGCACGGCCGCAGAGTTGCCCCACGCCACAGCCGGCGTCTGTGGAGGGAAGAGGCAGAGGCCGTCACCGCTGTGGCCCTGACACCACGGACAGGCACCCAGTGCCACAAGAAGGTGAACGAGCTCGTCAGAGCAGGCAGGGTGAGCCTCCCCCATATCCCCCCTCCCCATATCCCCCCTCCCCCATATCCCCCCTCCCCCATATCCCCCCCTCCCCCATATCTCCCCTCCCTCATATCCCCCCTTCCCCATATCCCCCCCCTCCCCCATATCCCCCCTCCCCCATATCCCCCCTCCCCCATATCCCCCCTCCCCCCTCCCCCATATCCCCCCTCCCCCATATCCCCCATCCCCCATATCCCCCCTCCCCCATATCCCCCATATCCCCCCTCCCCCATATCCCCCCCATCCCCCATATCCCCAAGTGAATCCAGCCCTAACCTTAACCTCTGCAATGCACGCGCAACCGATGGCGTGCATTCTTATACCTGCCTAACACTGTTGCCTTTTACCCCTGCCCCCCCACCCACAGGAGAAGCGCGCACACAACAATAGGGAGCATGTGAGGGCTGGAGGAGGGCCCGCTGATGAGAGGCCACTGACCGTACACGAGGAAAGGGCCCTGGAACTGGCTGGCGGACCTGAGGACCGGGAGGTTGCTGATGCAGAGGTTGGGGGCGTACTAGCGAGTGAGCCACCGACAGCCCGTCCCCATATCCCCCCTCCCCTATATCCCCCTCCCCCGTATCACCTGATCACTGCCTGATGTCTAACCATGCATGCTTCATTGTGTATCGCAGGACCAAACGTCCAGGTACCCATCCCCGCAGATGCAGACCGCCCGCAGGATGCCCCTCGGAGACCACGGGAGACGGAGAGACCCGGACCCTCCAGCATGCGACGCCTGCAGGATGCCCCTCGGAGACCACGGGAGACGGAGAGACCCGCAGGCTCCAGCATGCGACGCCCGCAGGATGCCCCTCGGAGACCACAGGAGACAGAGAGACCCGCACCCTCCAGCATGCAACGCTCGCAGGATGCCCCTCGCACACCATGGGAGACGGAGAGACCCGGACCCTCCAGCATGCGACGCCCGCAGGATGCCCCTCGCACACCACGGGAGACGGAGAGACCCGCACCCTCCAGCATGCGACGCCCGCAGGATGCATCTCGGAGACCACGGGAGACGGAGAGACCCGCACCCTCCAGCATGCGACGCCCGCAGGATGCCCCTCGGAGACCACGGGAGACGGAGAGACCCGCACCCTCCAGCATGCGACGCCCGCAGGATGCCCCTCGGAGACCACGGGAGACGGAGAGACCCGCACCCTCCAGCATGCGACGCCCGCAGGATGCCCCTCGCACACCACGGGAGACGGAGAGACCCGGACCCTCCAGCATGCGACGCCCGCAGGATGCCCCACGCACACCACGGGAGACGGAGAGACCAGCACCCTCCAGCATGCGACGCCCGCAGGATGCCCCTCGGAGACCACGGGAGACGGAGAGACCCGCACCCTCCAGCATGCGACACCCGCAGGATGCCCCTCGGAGACCACGGGAGACGGAGAGACCCGCACCCTCCAGCATGCGACGCCCGCAGGATGCCCCTCGCACACCACGGGAGACGGAGAGACCCGGACCCTCCAGCATGCGACGCCAGCAGGATGCCCCTCGCACACCACGGGAGACGGAGAGACCCGCACCCTCCAGCATGCGACGCCCGCAGGATGCCCCTCGGAGACCACGGGAGACGGAGAGACCCGCACCCTCCAGCATGCGACGCCCGCAGGATGCCCCTCGGAGACCACGGGAGACGGAGAGACCTGGAGCAACAGGGAGACGACACCCCCGTCACGTGCGGGAGCGACCACCCAGCGACGAGGGGGGCAGCCACAGGCCCCCGTCACATCCGAGCCAGGACACCACTACCCAGGACACCACTACCCAGGACACCACTACCCAGGACACCATTACCCAGGACACCCCTACCCGGGACAGCACTACCCAGGACACCCCTACCCGGGACAGCACTACCCAGGAAGACGAAATACCGGACAGTGACTCAGAGTGGATGGGTGGAGACGAACCCCCACCCCAAAGTGCCATGGACTCAGAGTGGGACGAAGAGCACGACACAACGCCACTGCTGTCACCAACACCCTCCACCATTGCAGAAACACTCACCACGGTTGGGCACTTTAGTGATGAGGCGTCTGGTACACTCACTGGTGCGCACAACACAGCCGTCCCGGTACAGCAGGTGGAGGTAGGAGCAGCAGAGGGACCGGGCGGTCGGACGGCAGCCCAGCCCAAGCGAACATCTGCCGCCCAGATGGATCCCGGGTTCCTGCAGTTACCACACGCACACATAGATCCGATGCAACCACCGACCCGGAGACGAGTGAAGAGGGTGACGGGCGGCTTGCGGCGGCTGCGGTCGCAGGATAAGGAGTCCACCCACGTCCAGGAGCTGGGAGTGGTGCCGATCATGCGTGCCACCCAGGCTGACACCGCACGGGTGGCGTCCGCGGTGGAGGCAATGGGTGCGACGATGTCAGACATGGGGAACGGTTTGCGAGGCCTGGGACCTTCCGTGCAGGCGGCGTCTGTGGCCCAGGAAATGGCTGCCCTCTCACAGGAGGCCATGAGCCAGTGCCAGCGCCAGATGGCAGAGGCGCTCAACGCCATAGCCCAGTCTCAGCAGGCCATGGCCCAGTCTCAGCAGGCCATGGCCCAGTCTCTGCAGGCCATGGCCCAGTCTCAGCAGGCCATGGCCCAGTCTCAGCAGGCCATGGCCCAATCTCTGCAGGCCATCGCTGAGGGCATCGGCGCCAGTGGCCATGTGCGAGCCGGCGTCGCACTGTCACAGACAGGGTTTGCCAACCCCCTGGGCTCCATGGCTGCAAACCTGCAGACCCCTGTCGATACCAGCACGGGCCTCCAGGACTGGCAGCGCCAGATGTCGGGGGGGGCGTCGGATGGCCAGTCCGTTCGCATCCCCCACCCATGTAGAGGTCTGGGGGCCATCGGGCACCCCGAGGGAGGAGGAGGTGGTGTGGTCCGGCCCGGCTCCCTCTGTAGGGGAGGCCCCGGTACACCGCGACACCTTGGACTACCCCCCCCCCTTCTGTCCCAGGTGCATCGGGTGGGCAACGGGCAGGACAGGCTGGCAGCTCGCTATCCCAGTCGCCCGGTCCGCAGCCTGGCCCATCTAGGCCAGGACACCCCAGGAAACGGCCGCCAAAGGGATCCAGTGTCAGAGGGCAGGAATCACAGGAGTCCACCTCCAGTTCTGCTGTACCGTCTGGGGAACCACATAGACGTAGTCAAAGGGCCCGTAAGGCCAAACAATTAGACACTGAGTAAGTTGGCACGGGTGCAGGGCACAGATGAGTTTTAGGGGCTAGGGCACGTGCATGAACTCCTTTGGTTATTAAAGTCAATGTTACACCTACCGAAGCTGCCTTTGTGCGTAACGGTGGACAGCCACCCGCCTGTGTCTACCCCGTCTGCCCTGACCATTGCCCCCATCCCCCTCATCTGGGGAGGACTGCGCCTCTTCCTGCTGCTCCTCCACTCCGCCCTCCTCTGCCTGCGGCACATCGCCCCTCTGCTGGGCTATGTTGTGCAGGACGCAGCACACCACTATGATGCGGCCGACCCTATCTGACCGATACTGGAGGGCGCCCCCAGAGAGGTCCAGGCACCTGAAACGCATCTTCAGCACGCCAAAGCACCTCTCGATCACTCCCCTTGTCGCTACATGGGCATCATTGTAGCGGTTCTCCGCCTCATTGCGTGGCCTCCGTATAGGCGTCATCTGCCACGATCGCAATGGGTAGCCCGTCGCCCAGCAACCAGCCCCTCAGCCGGGGATGGCGTCCCTCGTACATGCCGGGGATGGATGACCGCGACAACACGAATGAGTCGTGTACACTGCCTGGGTGACGGGCGCAGACGTGCAGGATCATCATGCGGTGGTCGCAGACCACCTGTACGTTCATCGAATAGGTCCCCTTCCTATTAGTGAACACGGCCCTGTTATCTGCAGGTGGCCGCACGGCGACGTGCATCCCATCGATCGCGCCCTGGACCATGGGGAACCCGGCCACGGCAGAGAAGCCCACGGCCCGGGCATCTTGGCTGGCCCGGTCCACGGGGAAGCGGATGTAGCGGTGCGCCATGGCATATAGGGCATCTGTCACTGCCCGGATGCACCGATGCACCGATGTCTGCGATATGCCGGACAGGTCCCCACTCGGTGCCTGGAATGACCCCGTTGCATAAACGTTCAGGGCCACCGTAACCTTGACGGACACGGGGAGAGGGTGTCCCCCGCCAGTGCCACGCGGTGACAGGTGTGCCAGCAGGTGGCAGATGTGTGCCACGGTTTCCCGGCTCATCCGGAGTCTCCTCCTGCATTCCCGGTCCGTGAGGTCCTGGTATGACTGCCGGGGCCGGTACACACGGGGTGCCCTCGGGTGCCTCCGTTGCCGTGGGGCCACGACGTCCTCCTCCCCCTCCTCGTCCTGTCGGTCAGGTGTCCCTCCAGCCTGGGCGGCTGCCGCCTGCCACTCTGCGGCAGCCTGCGCCGCCTCTCTGGCACGCTCCTCCTCCTCCTCCTCCTCCTCCTCATCCAGGGCAACATAGACATGAGCGGCTGCCACCACGGCGGCCAACATCGCTGGATGATCTGAAAACATGACGGCCTGGTGGGGGGGAGGGGAACGACGACATGTCATCATTGCCCATATCCCCTCCTCCCCCCAGCCAGGTGGCATGGACCGCATGGGTCCAACTGTTGGACGCTGGCACCTGGCCAGGTGGACCAACTCACTTGCCCTCCCATCCCCCTCCTCGGCACAGACCCCCCCCCTAACCCCCAACCTCCACCCCGCACGGACCCCCCCCCAACCTCCACCCCAGCACGGACCCCCCACCCCAACCTCCACCCCGGCACGGACCCCCCCCCCCCCAACCTCCACCCCAGCACGGACCCCCCCCCAACCTCCACCCCGGCACGGACCCCCCCCAACCTCCACCCCAGCACGGAACCCCCTCCAACCTCCACCCCGGCACGGCACGGACCCCCCCCAACCTCCACCCCGGCACGGACCCCCCCCCAACCTCCACCCCGGCACGGACCCCCCATCCACCTCCCCGGCATGGACCCCCTCCCGGCACTCCCCCGGAGCCCAGCCTACTCTAACCACCCCCCCCCTCCCCCCCCGCCGCACACACACACACACAAGCCGAGACACACCTCTCCTCACGCATTCAGACTGCGGCCACGCCATTGCCTGCCCAGAGCCAACCCCCCAGGCCGTCACTCACCTCCACGCTGGTCGGCGTGAGCCTGGAGCACCGGGTCACGCCGATGAAAAGGAGGTTTGATTCACGTCGACGTGAACGGTCATCACGTCGACGGGACTTCAGCCCATCCGGAAGGGAGAATATCGGCAGGCCGAAAATCGGCTGCCTTGCGCAGACCCGTGACATTCTCCGCGGCAGCGGCGCCATTAACGCCCCGCCGACTTTTCTCCCTTCGGAGACTTCGGCGGGGGCGGGATTCACGGCGGGGGGTTAATCCTCTGGGGGGTCGGAGAATGACGCCCCTGGTCTTACTAAACAAATAAATTAAAAAAAGAAATAACAAGGTGGATCGAGGAGGGTAGTGCAGCGGATGTTATCGACATGGATTTCAATAAGACATTGACAAGGTCTCACATGGCAGACTGATCAGAAAAGTGAGATCTCATTGGTACAGGGGAAGATAGCAGGTTGGATCCAAAATTGACTCAGTGATAGGAAACAAAGTATAATGATAAATGGACATTTATGTGAATAGAAAACAGTCCCCAATGATGATCCTCGGGGCTCAGTGTTATATATTAATGATTTAGACTTAAATGTGGGAGGCATTTGAATGGGAAATTTGCAGATGACAACAAAAATTGGCCATGATATTGAAGAGGATACTTTCTGACATCAGAATGGTATCAATGCTTTGGTTGACTGGCAGAGAAGTAGCAAATGGAATTCAATCCGGAAAAGTATGAGGTAATGAATTTCGGGAGGGCAAACAAAGCAAGGGAATACTCAATAAATGGGAAGATATTGAGAGTGGTCGAGGAAGTGAGAGACCTTGGAGTACATGTCCACAGGTCCTAGAATGTGGCAGTACAGGTGGACAAGGTGGTCAAGAAAGATCTGTTTCCCCTAGTTGAGAGGTCAGTTAGCAGGGGGTATCGTTTGAAGTTGATAGGTATAAGGATTAGAGGGGACATAAGGAAAAACTGGTGGTAAACGTCTGGAATTCACTGCTTAAGTTGGTGGTTGAGGCCAAAACGCTCAGCTCATTTAAAAGGTACCAGGATTTGCATCTGAAGTGATGTAACCGACCACGGACCAGGTACTGGAAAGTGGGATTAAAATGAGTGATGAGATCCTTTTTTCCCCTTTTTTGTCCAGTGGAAATACAATGGATGGAATGGCTTCTTTCTGCACCGTAACTTTTCTGTGGTTCTATGCTTTTCACCAGAGAGCATATGAAAGTGATGGTCTGAGCCTCCATTATTGCTTTCCTTGCAGCCTATGATAAATTTAATCTAGTCCAGGCAATTTATCCACTTTCAATTATGCTAAATTCCTTAACATTTCCTCTCTCACCCTATTTATGCCATCCAGTAATTCACACTCCTCTTCCTTAACTACAATATCTGCATCAACCTCCTCTTTTGTAAAGATGCAAGTATTCATTCAGAACCATGCCCACATCCTTCACCTCCACAAAAAAGTTACCTTTTTGGTCTCTTATTAGTCCCACTTTGTCCTTAGTTATCCTCTTGCTGGAACAGCTTGGGGTTTTCCTTGATTTTACTTGTCAACATTTTTTCATGTCCTCTCTTTGGCTTCCCCAATTTCCTTTTTAATTTCGTCCCTGCACCTTCCATACTCCTCGAGGCTTTCTGCCTTACTAGGTTCTCAGTATCTGCCAGAATAGATATCATAATAGAGTTGGTGAAAACTTGTATCTGTTTCTTGGTCAGCTAAAATGCATCCTCATTCAGCTACTTACGTAAGCAAACCAACACTAATAATATAGAAATGAGTGATCCAGACCAATCTTACCCTGTACCGGATTGAGGAGGTTTTGGTAAATTCATAATTTTTCATGATTGCTCATTTTTTCCAACTTTTGTGTTGGGCTGCTTAATATTTATTTCAATAATCTACAAAAAGATAAATTTAAGTGAATTAATGTAAAGCCACTAATGTAATGTATAATAAAACAGAACATGCTGAAATAGTTAGCAGGCGTTGCAGCATTTGTGGAAGGAGAAACAGAGTTAACATTTCAGTTCTCTCCAAGGTAGAGCAGAGTACTTTCTAAATGGAAAGAGGTTAGGTATAGTGGATGTCCAAAGAGACTAGTAAAATCACAGAGTCTGTATCACTCTGCCGCTCTGTGGTGCAGCGTATTGATGCTATTACATCAGTACTGCTGCAATCACAGTACCATCTTTTGATGAGTAAGCAGTCCATGCTCCACACCCTGATATCATGTTACTGCTAAGAGGGCAGGAAGGCTGCCCCTAGAATATTGCATCACTCACCATATTCATTCATATCACGGGTGAGGTTAGAAACTCTTTCTATGAAGAAAAGAGGGGCATAAGCTGTGTCCTGCTCCATGGTCCATTGACTTGAAGCACTGACCATATGTTGTGTTTCAATATTGTTGTTTGCAGATAATGTACTTCCATATTGATGTCTATGTTCTCCAGCATGCAAGTATAATTACTTGACTATATGAAATGAAAATGAAATGAAAATCACTTATTGTCACAAGTAGGCTTCAAATGAAGTTACTGTGAAAAGCCCCTAGTCGCCACATTCCAGCGCCAGGTTCAGGGAGGCTGGTACGGGAATTGAACCGTGCTGCTGGCCTTGGTCTGCTTTAAAAGCCAGCTATTTAGCTCGGTGCTAAACCAGCCCCTCATACCCTTTGAAAATGATAAAGGTCTAGCTATAAGTTATATTTTTGTAGGATAATGTTTTTTGCTTTTATTTCAGGAACATTTACTGCTGGAACCGATGTATGAGATTCCCAATTCAGGTATCATTGCTCTTCATGTAGATAAGGATGTCGTTGATGGTAAGAAGGATCCACAGTATGTTAGGTAAGCTTCTGTACTTGTACCATTTAGATTGTTGTGAATATTAAACGTTTCACTGTTGAGGAACTAGATAAGCAAGCTAAAAATCAGAAAATTTAATTTGTATGACACAATAATAATGTACCTGGACTGTTGGGCCGCACAGTGGTGCAGTGGTTACATAAGAACATAAGAACTAGAAGCAGGTGTAGGCCACCTGGCCCCTCGAGCCTGCTCCACCATTCAATGAGATCATGGCTGATCTTTTGTGGACTCAGCTCCACTTTCCGGCCCGAACACCATAACCCTTAATCCCTTTATTCTTCAAAAAACTATCTATCTTTAACTTTAAAACATTTAATGAAGGAGCCTCTACTGCTCCACTGGGCAAGGAATTCCATAGATTCACAACCCTTTGGGTGAAGAAGTTCCTCCTAAACTCAGTCCTAAATCTACTTCCCCTTATTTTGAGGCTATGCCCCCTAGTTCTGCTTTCACCCGCTAGTGGAAACAACCTGCCCGCATCTATCCTATCTATTCCCTTCATAATTTTATATGTTTCTATAAGATCCCCCCACATCCTTCTAAATTCCAATGAGTACAGTCCCAGTCTACTCAACCTCTCCTCGTAATCCAACCCCTTCAGCTCTGGGATTAACCTCGTGAATCTCCTCTGCACACCCTCCAGTGCCAGTACGTCCTTTCTCAAGGAGACCAAAACTGAACACAATACTCCAGGTGTGGCCTCACTAACACCTTATACAATTGCAGCAGAACCTCCCTAGTCTTAAACTCCATCCCTCTAGCAATGAAGGACAAAATTCCATTTGCCTTCTTAATCACCTGTTGCACCTGTAAACCGACTTTTTGCGACTCATGCACTAGCACACCCAGGTCTCTCTGCACAGCAGCATGTTTTAATATTTTATCATTTAAATAATAATCCCTTTTGCTGTTATTCCTACCAAAATGGATAACCTCACATTTGTCAACATTGTATTCCATCTGCCAGACCCTAGCTCATTCACTTAGCCTATCCAAATCCCTCTGCAGACTTCCAGTATTCTCTGCACTTTTTGCTTCACCACTTATCTTAGTGTCGTCTGCAAACTTGGACACATTGCCCTTGGTCCCCAACTCCAAATTATCTATGTAAATTGTGAACAGTTGTGGGCCCAACACTGATCCCTGAGGGACACCACTAGCTACTGATTGCCAACCAGAGAAACACCCATTAATCCCCACTCTTTGCTTTCTATTAATTAACCAATCCTCTATCCATGCTACTACTTTCCCCTTAATGCCATGCATCTTTATCTTATGCAGCAACCTTTTGTGTGGCACCTTGTCAAAGGCTTTCTGGAAATCCAGATATATCACATCCATTGGCTCCCCGTTATCTACCGCACTGGTAATGTCCTCACAAAATTCCACTAAATTAGTTAGGCACGGCCTGCCCTTTATGAACCCATGCTGCGTCTGCCCAATGGGACAATTTCCATCCAGATGCCTCGCTATTTCTTCCTTGATGATAGATTCCAGCATCTTCCCTACTACCGAAGTTAGGCTCACTGGCCTATAATTACCCGCTTTCTCTCTACCTCCTTTTTTAAACAGTGGTGTCACGTTTGCTAATTTCCAATCCGCCGGGACCACCCCAGAGTCTAGTGAATTTTGGTAAATTATCACTAGTGCATTTGCAATTTCCCTAGCCATCTCTTTTAGCACTCTGGGATGCATTCCATCAGGGCCAGGAGACTTTTCTACCTTTAGCCCCATTAGCTTGCCCATCACTACCTCCTTGGTGATAACAATCCTCTCAAGGTCCTCACCTGTCATAGCCTCATTTCCGTCAGTCACTGGCATGTTATTTGTGTCTTCCATTGTGAAGACCGAACCAAAACACCTGTTCAGTTCCTCAGCCATTTCCTCATCTCCCATTATTAAATCTCCGCTCAGCGGTTAGCACCGCTGTCTCACAGGGCTAAGGACCTGGGTTCAATCACGGTCCCAGGTCACTGTCCGTGTGGAGTTTGCACATTCTCCCCGTGCCTGCGTGAGTCTCGCCCCATAACCCCAAAAAATGTGCAGGGGAGGTGAATTGGCCATGTAAAATTGCCCCTTAATTGGAAAAAAAATTATTGGGTATTCTAAATTTTTTTAAAAATGTACCTGGACTGTAATTACTGCAGAATCACTGTCAAAATAGTCAGAACACTAGCTTCTCGGACAATTCTGGTCTGTATTTTTTACATATCGTAAGGTATATTTTGTTCTATTTATGTAGTTAAAGAGAACTTATCTTACTCTGTTATTGTAGATCAGTGGCAGCTTGCTAACATAATTTTCTTCAATATTATACAAAGAAAAAAACATATGCTGCCTCCACTATTGCATTTGTATGACTGCACTTCAGATTTTAACTGACAATACATTCTTTGTTCATGTACAATGCCCTCAATGATCCTAGCTTGTGTCTATAAACTGATAACTTTTATGTTTTAAAGTGTGTGTTTTCTTAGCTTCTCGTTTACATTGCTGTGTGAACGGAATTACAATGGTTGCTTCTCACAGGGAACTACCAAATGCACGTGACAACCGCAAGTTAAGCAGCCAGGATCATGGCTGGATGAAAATAATTGACACCAATAAATGATCAGTCAAATACTGCTGGGGTACAAAGTGAAACAGGCTTTTTGGAAGATAAGCTGACTCAAGTAAAGCATTCTCATTTGTGATCAATAAATGGAAGACGTTTGCACATGTAGGCTCTTCTCAACTTATTCATTTCCTGTGGATAGGGGTGGTGGGGGATGGGTGTTGTTGAGTGATTACTATATATTGTACAATTTTGCAGAAAATAATATTTCAATGTTTAACACTTTTCTTTAATAGCCCCCGCCCTAGTGTAATAAAGCAAAATGTTAAAATGTCTAAACAAAGGTTTAAAACAAAATGTTAATACCATACCTTTGTAAATAATATTTTATTTCTTCATTTGTCAGACTGATTAAATAGTGTTCAAGAATGTAAAACAAATTAGTTATGCCTGTACATTGTAAATATGAATAAGTGAAATTTATTTCTGTTTATTTTAGTCCCTTTGTCACTGTTTGTACAGAAACAGTTCTGCGTCACGGGCAGTCTCAAACTATAGAGCCAACCTGGAAAGTATTTTCTAATCTGCTTGCAAAATTGATTATGTCTTAAATTTGTATTAATATATATCATTGTATCACATATGTAAGATAACTATGACAAAAATAACATAGTTCTTTCTTCCCTCAAATGGTTTTCAGTGTTTGTTTTCTTAAAGAAAGGGTCCTGGGCCCAAGTTCCACTGTTGAAAGTGTCAAGGGGCAGATCTTATGGCTCTGCACGACCATCAGGAGAGAACCCCTCTTAACTCATAGAATGGCAGATGGACTGGGCCTCAAATGGGCACTGCAGACTTCCTCACTGCAGCGCATTTGAAAAAGTGATTACCTTTCTCTTGGATAGCCATAGGTCATTTACTAAACCTAAAATAGGGCTTGTGCCAACTTTTAGTTGCTGGCAGTTCTGCTGGCCTTATTAAGACATAATTGGCACAAAATGCACCTTGAAATAGAAGAGGGAGTGGACAGTCACATATACATATTGACTAGAATTTGCAGCACCAGGAAAACAGCAACAAAAACAACTCATGTTAACATATCAGGTACGATTTAACAGAAATATTTTGTGTCATTTCAGGCGGATTTAGCTGGGAGTTTCTCCCCCGCTCTGTTGGCGAGTTCCCCACCGCTATCTAACCATGCTTGGTCACTTTTCTGGGCCCTGGGAGTTTCTCTCAGGGCTAGCCCACACTTTGGACTCGATCGAAATGCCACACTACGCCCAAAAAGCAACATGCCATGGTGCAATGTGGCCGATAGAAGCCGGGCGACCCCACTCCCGGGTTCTACCCAACTCGCAACGCCTCGCGAGATATAATGTGAAACTTTGTGATGTAAATCCCACCCATTGTGGGCGGGATCACTTCTTATCAAATCTGCATATTAGAGCGAGACAGCTAGAAATCTAAATAAATCACATCCACTGGCTGTCCTTTGTCTAACTTCCTTGTTATCTCCTCAAAGAATTCTAACAGATTTGCCAGGCTTGACCTCCCCTTGACGAAGCCGTGCTGACTCAGCCCTATTTTACCGTGCACTTCCAAATACTCTGCAATCTCATCCTTAATAATGGACTCTAAAATCTTACCAACGACCAAAGTCAGGCTAACCGGCCTATAATTTCCCATTTCTGCCTCCATCCCTTCTTAAACAGGGGTGTTATTTACCAAGTCCTGTTCATCCATCACCTCTGTGCTCACTGACCGACAATGGTTCCTGGTAGGCAATGTCTCTATTTTAAAATTATTTTCCTTGTTTTCAAACTTTCAATTGTCTTGCTCCTCCCTGTTTCTATAAACTTCTCCAAGCCTGCAAGCGTGTGATTTCTGCACTTCTCCAAATCTTACCCTTTGTGCACCTCTAATTTTAATTAATCCATCATTTGTTGAATCCAAAATTCAACTGGATTGGATTTTGTTTATTGTCACATGTACCAAGGTACAGTGAAAAGTATTTTTCTGCGAGCAGCTCAACAGATCATTAAGTACATGAAAAGAAAAGGAAATAAAAGAAACTACATAATAGGGCAACACAAGGTACACAATGTAACTCCATAACACTGGCATCGGGTGAAGCATACAGGGGTGTAGCGTTAATGAGGTCAGTCCATAAGAGGGTCGTTTAGGAACTGCCAAAGTCCTAAACCAGTGATTCCCAAATGGTGGGTCTCAATCCCAACTGGGATGGTAGAAACAAGGAATGAGGCTGCAAGCTCCCCCTTCTCCAAGTTGGCGTCTCACACTGACACCGAAGCCCGGCTGTACCCAGCCTGCCCTTGCCCGACTCATGCCTCGGTCTCTCTCTTTCTCTCTCTGTGAGTAGTATCATTGTGATTTGCAATTTTTTGCTGTTTTATTGAGCTGCTAAATAAGTTTGACAAATAGTTATTTGGTAGTACAGAATGTGAGTATTGCTGAAAAAAGAGATGCTGTCAAACCTTTCATCTTTCACTCACCAGGACAGTACACAAGTTCAATCAACAGTAAAGGGAACAGAAATTTAGACTGCATGAGAAGAGTGTGCTGATTAATTGGCAAGCAGACTCTGATTGGTGAAAGTATTACCACGGAGAATGCTGTATAGAACAGTTCACTTTTTTTTCAAATTGAAACCAGAAGGGCCAACTCTGGTCAAGGCATTGCCATTGAGCTTGAAGCAGACAATGACTGTCCCCAAGGATTTATTTAGTTGAAACAGGCATAAGGCATGGTCATGCGCCTTCTGTCTGCAAAGGACAAGGCCCTGTGTGTCAATATATTTGGCTTCTGGCATGCATAAATGTGCCACACTATGAGCCCAAAATGATAATCTTAAATAAAAGCAAATTACTGTGGATGCTGGAATCTGAAACAAAAATAGAATTACTGGACAATCTCAGCATGTCTGACAGCACCTGTAGAGAGAGACTGGAGTTAATGTTCAAATTCTGGATGGCTCTTTGTCAAAGCTGGAGAGATCTGGAAATAGGATCACATTTATACCACTGTTGGGCGGGGGGGGGGGGGGGGGGGGGGGGGGGTACAGGCATGGAGCAGTGGGGTTGGATAGAGGGCCAGTGAAGCCCAGCACAAACTGGAGGAACAGCACCTCATCTTCTGATTAGGCACATTACTGTAGTGATATGCATAAGCAATTGTACATGTAAATATGTTTGACCTCCGACCACTAGGTGGCAGGCAGGTTATACCATGTGACACTGCAACCTGGGGTAGACTGTAGAAGAGGTTGTCATGGTTAGTTGTGTTTGTGATTGTTCCAGTTTGTTAGTATTAGTTTCCAACCCACAGCTTGTTATACAGTAATAAATTTGACTAGTCTAGAACTATATGTTCTTTGGTGCACTGACTCAATTATTACCATGCACTAGAACATAACAATTACAGCCTTCCAGACTTAACATTGAGTTCAACAACTTCAGACTGTGAACTCTCTCCTCCACCTTCATCCCATTTTTATTTTGATAAATTTATTTTCATTTCTTCCATCGATCTGTTTTTCCTCACCATTGCCCCCACCCCCCACCCACCCCACTGGGGCCATCTATTCCCTGCTGCTAGTTGCCCTTTGACACACTGCTTACCTTTGTTCTGCCATTTACACATTCTAATTTCTTTATACGTCATTATTAGCACTCTTCTTAGACTTAATCAGCCCTACTTCCATTCCCTTTGTCCTTCTAACCACAACATCTTTGACAATCTCCACCTATCACTGGCACAGGATGTTGATTGTGGGGGATTCAGCGATGGTAATGCCATTGAATGACTAGATCCTCTCTTGTAAATGGTCATTGCTTGGTAATTGTGTAGCATGAATGTAACTTGGCACTTATCAGCCCAAGTATGGATATTGTCCAGGCCTTGCTGCATTTGGACACAGACTGCTTCATTACCTGTGGCGTTGCAAGTAGTGCTGAACATTGTGCAGTCATCCGTTAACATTCCCACTTCTGACCTTATGATGGAAGGGAGGTCATTGATGAAGCAACGGAAGATGGTTGGGCATAGGACATTACCCTGAGGAACTCCTGCAGTGATGCATAGGCGGACTGACTTGTCAGATTGAGGACCACTGGTGCAGCCCGCTCTGCAAACTGTACTGGTCGTATTATCCCGAGGCCATCCAACCACGAGATTTCCGACTCTACTTTCGCAATCAAAGAGTATGGGACTGGTCGAGCCATGAAATTATTTGGTAAGGCGTCAGGATCCACATAGATCTTGGCTTTCGCTCCTTTTATTTTACTGAGGCCCTCTTGGAATACTTTGGGGTATTTGTTAATAACCTCACACAATCCCTCGATCCCTAATTTAAAAACTACCAGCCAGTACTGTTGGTTCTTCTGGAGCCAATCCCTGCCCATGAGACTAGGCCCTGGCCCTCACACGGCTATGAGTAGGAATCGTGCCGACTGCTGTCCATAAGCTATCGGGGTTGTAGTGGTCCCCATAATATTTAACTGTTCTCCCATGTATGTGGTTAATCTGGCCCTGGTGTCCTTTAGGTTTAAGGGCAGAATACCCATACAGAGGTGCTGGAATGCCTGTTTCCCAATGATGGAGACAGCAGCTCTCATATCCACCTCCAGCTCGAAGGAATGACTGTTGATAAGCAGCCTTATCCTTATTGAGGTGACCCTGGTAGTGGCAATGCAGTTTAACTGCATCATTTTGTCCTCCAAGAACCGGTATACTTGCAAGGCATGTGCCTGAGGTGGTTTTGGCTTCTGGCCTGGGTGGCATGTGTACAGCTGATTCTGGCAGCCTTACCTAGAGTCATCGATGTCTACAGCATGGACACAGGCCCTTCGGCCCAGCTTGTCCATCCCTCCCAGTTTCTATCACTAAGATAGTCCCACTTGTCCACATTGGGTCCATACCCCTCTAAATCCACCCTGCCCATGTAACGGTCTAACTTTTTTTATAGGAAAAAATTGTACCCGCCTCTACCATTGCCTCTGGCAGCTCGTTCCAGATGCTCACCACTCTCTGTGTGAAACAATTTCACCTCTGGTCTCTTTTGTATCTCTCCCCTCTCGCCTTAAACCTATGCCCTCCAGTTTTAGATTCCTTTACCTTTGTGGAAAAGATGTTGACTATCCACTCTATCTATGCTCCTCATTATTTTATAGACCTCGATAAGATCACCCTTAAGCCTCCTTCGCTCCAGGAAAAAAAGTCCCAGCCTCTCCTTATAACTCAGACCATCAAGTCCTGGTAGCATCTTCGTAAATCTTTTCTGCACTCTTTCTAGTTTAACAATATCCTTCCTATAATAGGGTGACTAGAAATGAACACAGTATTCCATGTGTGATCTAACCAATGTCTTGTACAACTTCAACAAGATGTTCCAACTCCTGTATTCAATATTCAATATTCTGACCAATAAAACCTAGCATGCTGAATGCCTTCTTCACCACCCTGTCCACCGGCGACTCCACCTCCAAGGAGCTATGAACCTGTACTCTAGATCTCTTTGTTCTGTAACTCTCAACAAATTCTTACCATTAACTGAGTAGGTCCTGCCCTGATTTGATCTACCAAAATGCATCACCTGTCATGTTTAAGTAATGTACCTTTAAGAAATGGAGCTGATCATATTACTGAAGTGATGTCAGAGGGTGGAGGGAGCTGAGCTCACTTCTGCTTTTGGTTTCAGTTTTGAGGAGGCAGCTGGGAGTGCCTGTGTGTTTTGCTGAGAGCTGCAGGAAGGAAACACAGAGCTGGTCTGTTGATGTCTGCAAATCCAAAGACTATAAATATATTGAATGTAACCTCATGTCTGTTTTGAAGGTTTGAAGTCTTTTGGATGTTTTAAAGGAACAGTTTGAAGGATAATTTAGTGTTGTAGTCTTTTGGGGTTATCTTTGAAGTAATGGGTATTAAGATATTCAATGTTTGTTTTGTTTTAAAAATCATTTGTCCATAATTGCTGTATCACACCTGGAGAGTATGCCGTGTGCTCCCCACACCACAATCTATTAAAAGTTGTGCATCGGTTGAACTCCATTCTGTAAACCCAGACCCATAACAATTGGGGGTTCGTCTGGGATAAAAGTCTATCTATTGGATTGACTTAGTGAACTTAAAGACAGTGAGGGGTGAGCATATTGTGGTTGCTTTTCCGGTGTGGTATTCGAGTTTAAGTGGGGAGCATGTTGTGGACAATGGCTCGTTCAGAGGCTCAGACGTTTTTGGGGTAGAGACGGTCACACGCAGTACCTTACGGACAGAGACTAAAAGCAGACTGTTATATTTGGCAAAAACATTGCAGTTAACATTACCTGACAAAATGCAAAAAGATGAGGTAATTATGGCGGTGGTTAAGGATTTAAAGTTGCCTGAGATACCGTTTGATTCATTGGAAATGGCAAAAATTCAGTTGCAAATTTAAAAATGGAACATGAGAAAGAATTAAAGCAGCTTGAATACGAAAGAGAGAGAGCGGAAAAAGAATGAGAGAGAGAGGAAAACGAAAAGTACAGGGAAGAAATTAGAAAAGAAAGAATAGCCCTAGCAGAACAAAAAGAAAAAGAAAGGGAGATACAGATCAGGGAAAAAGATAAAGAGAGAGAGTTTGAACTACAGAAAATGGCCATGAAACATGACAGTCAGTTAAAATTGGCAGATGTAAAGGGAAACGTACAGTTGGATGATAATGATGAGGATAGTGAGAAAGAGTGTCAAATTCGAAGGCTTGGTGGGGATCTATTTAAATATGTCCAAGCATTACCAAGGTTTGACAAGAAGGAGGTAGAAGCCTTTTTCATTTCATTTGAGAAGGTAGCTAAACAAATGAAATGGCCACAGGACATGTGGGTATTACTGATTCAAACAAAGCTGGTAGGTAGAGCTAGTGAAGTGTTTGCATCACTACCGGAGAAGGTATCTGGAACGTATGAGGAGATGAAAAAATCCATCTTAGGTGCACATGAACTAGTGCCTGAAGCCTACAGACAAAGGTTTAGAAATTTAAGGAAATCATTTGGTCAAACATACATGGAGTTTGAAAGGCTCAAACAGAGTAATTTTGATAGGTGGATAAGGGCTTTGAAAATAGACCAAATGTATGAAGCTCTCCGAGAAATTATAATTTTGGAGGAGTTTAAAAATTCAATTCCTGATGTAGTGAGAACTCCTGTGGAAGAGCAGAGGGTTAAAACTGCAGGGTTAGCAGCAGAAATGGCAGATGATTATGAATTAGTTCATAAATCAAAGCTTGGTTTCCGACATCAGTTTCAGCCTGTGAGAGATAGAAACTGGGGACATGAGAA
Source organism: Scyliorhinus torazame (assembly GCF_047496885.1). NCBI lineage: Eukaryota > Metazoa > Chordata > Chondrichthyes > Carcharhiniformes > Scyliorhinidae > Scyliorhinus > Scyliorhinus torazame. Next base: position 91,002,102 of record NC_092715.1, on the reverse strand, counting down.
ATACTCAAGTGGTAAAGGTAAAGGTGATCTGATGGGAGATAACAAGGAGAGTGTACCTCAGATTAAAAAATAAATCCAGGAGGGTGGAAAAGAAATGAAAAGTTTTAAATCTTTTCACTGTAATAAACTAGGCCATGTAAAGTTACAGTGTTGGTGGTTGAGGAAAAGCACTGGGAAGGCTGATGTGGTAAAACAGGATAAGACAGTGGGGTTTGTCAAAGTGGTAAAGGAAAGCCCAAGTGAAGCGAAGGAGGTGCAAACGATTGTACAGCCTGATCAAGAGGTGATTGATAAGAAGGTGCCAGATCTCTTTGAAGAATTTACTTGTGTGGGTAAAGTTTACTCACGTGTATCAGAAGGAGCAGGTAAAGAAGTCACAATTTTAAGAGATACAGGAGCTAGTCAATCTTTCATGGTAAAGATGAGGAATTATGTAGTTTGGGAAGAATGTTGCCAGAAAAGGTGGTAATATGTGGAATTCAGGGTGAGAGGTGTAGCGTTCTATTATATACGGTAAGGTTGGAAAGTCCAGTGAAGAGTGGTGAAGTGGTAGTAGGAGTAATAGAGAAACTAACTTGTCCAGGAATACAGTTTATCTTGGGGAATGATATAGCTGGATCGCAGGTGGGAGTGATGCCTACTGTGGTTGATAAGCCAGTGGAAAATCAGACAACTGAAGTGTTGAAGGACGAATATCCTGAGATTTTTCAGGATTGTGTAGTGACAAGTTTGCAAAGTCACAGGTTAAGACATGAGGAGAAATCAAAGAGTGAAGATGAAGTTGAAGTGCAATTATCAGAAACAAATTTTGATCAGATGGTTGAAAAAGAACAAGAGCAGGTAGAGGATGAGGCGGATAACTTTAGTTCCGGAAAATTAGCGGAGTTACAACAGAAAGATGTAGAAATAAAACGGATATATCAGAAAGCATATACGGAAGAGGAATCTGAGAGTATACCAGAGTGTTATTACCGTAAAAGTGATGTATTGATGAGAAAATGGAGACCTGTACATATGCAGGCGGATGAAAAGTGGGCAGAGGTTCATAAAGTAGTATTGCCAGTAGGGTATAGAAAGGAGGTGTTGCGAGTGGCACATGAGATACCAGTGGAAGGTCATTTGGGGATAAGGAAAACTCAAGCTAAAATCCAGAAACATTTTTATTGGCCTGGACTACATAAAAATGTAGTTAAATTGTCAATCATGTCACACATGTCAAGTGATAGGGAAACCTCAAGCAGTGATAAAACCAGCGCCTTAATACCCATTCCAGCATTTGAGGAACCTTTTACAAGGGTCCTAATTGATTGTGTAAGACCGCTTCCTAAAACAAAAAGTGGGTATCAATGTCTTTTGACTATAATGGATGGGTCAACTAGGTTTCCAGAGGCCATTCCATTACGTAATATTGCAGCTAAAATGATTGTGGAGGAGTTACTTAAATTCTTTACTAGATATGGACTACCCACAGAAATTCAATCGGATCAAGGATCAAATTTTACCTCAAAGTTATTCAAAGAAGTTATGGATAGTTTAGGAATAAAACAATTTAAATCAACTGCGTACTATCCAGAATCGCAGGGATCGTTAGAAAGGTGGCATCAGACGTTAAAGACAATGTTGAGGGCGTATTGTCATGATTATCCAGAGGATTGGGATAAAAGAATTCCATTCGTACTGTTTGCAATTAGGGATGCACCGAATGAGTCAACCAAATTTAGTCCTTTTGAACTAATTTTTGGTCATGAATTAAGAGGACCACTTAAATTGGTTAAAGAAAAATTGATGGGTGAGAAATCGGAAGTTACGTGTCAAATTTTAGGGAACCATTAGATAGAGCAGGTGAATTGGCTAGACAATATTTGAAAGTTGCACAAAATGTGATGAAACGGGTAGCGGACAAGAACTCCAAAGTTCGTAGTTTTGCCAGTGGAAATAAAGTTTTAGTGTTGTTACAAGTGGTGATAAACCTAGCCAAAAGTGAATTTGGAAAAGCCCAAGTCACTTTCCTTGGCCATACAATCGGACAGGGTCAATTGGTCCCACTTGATGTGAAAACAAAAGTTATTGGGGAGTTTCCGATACCCTTGACACAACGGGAAATAATTCGATTTTGTGGCATGAGTGGATTTGATCGAACATTTGTGCAAGAGTTTTGTAGCGTGATTGCTCCACTGTCGGACTTGCTGAAGAAACGTATTAAAAAATTTCAATGGACAGCGGAGTTTCAACAGGCAATAGACTGCCTGAAAGCAGTGGTAACCGATACTCCTGTATCCTGTATTGGAGAATTGCAAGGGACTCTGTGATCAGATTGAACTGAAGTATCTAACTTTAAAGAGAAATGCCGAGGCTTAGAGAAATGGATGGATTGTGCAGAGACTTTCTTGTTCAAAGAGACTGTCAATTGGGAAGGATTTCGGTTGGAGGAAGAAGAAAAAATAAATAAAAATGGACTATATTATTATACCAGTTTGCGTGTGTTGTTTTTTTTGAACCGGTAAAGTGTTTTTACTGTGTGCATTTCTTAATTGATGGTGAAAAGTGAAACCATCTTGAAGTTGATGGTTTATTTATTTTTTCTTGGGGGGAGGTATCATGTGAGAGTACCTTTAAGAAATGGATGTTTAAGCAATGCATCTTTAAGAAATGGAGCTGATCATATTACTGAGTGATGTCTGAGGGTGGGGGGAGCTGAGCTCACTTCTGCTTTTGGTTTCAATTTTGAGGAAGCAGCTGGGAGTGTCTGTGTGTTTTGCTGAGAGCTGCAGGAAGAAAACACTGAGCTGGTCTGTTGATGTCTGCAAATCCAAAGACTATAAATATATTGAATGTGACCTCATGTCTGTTTTGAAGGTTAGAAATCTTTTGGATGTTTAAAGGAACAGTTTGAAGGATTATTTAATGTTGTAGGCTTTTATGGTTATCTTTGAAGTAATGGGTGTTAAGATATTCAATGTTTGTTTTTAAAAGATTAAATTGAGTTCATAGAATAAACATTGTTTTGTTTTAAAAACCATTTGTCCATAATTGCTGTATCACACCTGGAGAGTATGCCTTGTGCTCCTCACACCACAATCTATTAAAAGTTGTGGGTTGGTTGAACTCCATGAAACACTTTGTGGTTCTGTAAACCCGGACCCACGACACACCTCACATTTATCCAAATTCAACTCCATCTGCCATTCATGGACCCACTGGCCCAATTGGGCACGATCCTGTTGCAATCTTATATAACCTTCTTCATTATCCACAATGCCACCAATCTTGGTATCATCTGCAAACGTACTAACCATGCCTCCTATATTCTCATCAAAATCATTTAAATATATATAAAAAATAACAGCACCGACCTCTGAGGCACACCGCTGGTCACAGGCCTCCAGTTTGAAAAACACTCCACAACCACCCTTTGGCTTCGGTCGCCAAGCCAATTTCGTATCCAATTGGCTATCTCACCCTGGATTCTGTGAGATTTAACCTTTTGCAACAACCTACCATGGGGTACCTTGTCAAAGGCATTGCTAAAGTCCATGTAGACAACACCAACTGCACTGCCCTCATCTACCTTCTTGTTTACCCCTCAAAAAAACTCAATCAAATTCGTGAGACATGACTGTCCCCTTACAAAGCTGACTTTCCCTTATTAACCCTTGCCTGTCTAGATGCCTGTCCCTCAGAATACCTACTGACAATTTACCCACTACAGAAGTAAGGTTAACCAGTCTGTAGTTCCCAGGCTTATCCCTACAGCCCATCGTAAACAAGGGCACAACATGTGCTACCCTCCAATCTTCACCTCTCCTGTGGCTGTCGATGATTCAAATATTACAGCTAAGGGGCCGACAATTTCCTCCCTAGCCTCCCACAACGTCCTGGGATACATTTCATGAGGTGCTGGGGATTTATCTATCTTGATGCGCTTTAATATCTCCAGCACCTCTTTCTCTGTAATATGTACACTCCTCAAGACATCACATTTTATTTCCCCAATTTCCCTAACATTCGTGCCTTTCTCAACAGCAAATACTGATGAGATATATTCATTTAGGATCTTTCCCATCCCTTGTGGATCATCATAGATTTCCTTATTTATCCTTAAGAGGCCCTACCCTCTCCCTTGTCACCCTTTTACCCTTTATGTCTCTGTAAAACCTCTTTGGTTTTTCCTTTGCCTTGTCTGCCAAGACAATCTCATGTCCCCTTTTGCCCTCCTGATTTCTCTCTTAACTCTACTCCAACAAGCCCTATACTCTTCAAGGGATCCACTTGATCCCAGCTGCCTATGCATGTCATATGCCTCCTTCTTCCTTTTGACATGGCCTCAATATCCCGAGTCATCCAAGATTCCCTACTTCTATCAGCCTTACCCTTCACTCTAAGAGGAATGTGCTCACCCTGAATCCTAGTTAATAACTTTTTGAAAGACTCCCACTTACCAGCTGATCCTTGCCTGCAAACAGGCACCCCCAATCAACTTTTTCAAATCTCTCGTCTAGTACCCTCAAAATTGGCCTTGCTCCAATTTAGAATTTTAACCTTTGGGCCAGAACTATCATTTTCCATCGCTATCTTAAAAACTTTGGTCACTGCCTTTGATGACTAACAATTATGGTCACTGGTTCCAAAGTGATCCCTCACTAACACGTCCATCACCTGCCATTACTTAATCCCCAAGCGGAGGTCAGGTTTTGCCCCCTCTCTAGTCGGGCCATCCACATATCGAATGAGGAATTCTTCCTGAATACACTCGACAAATTTCTCTCCATCCAAACCCCGAGGGCTATGGCTGTCCCAATCAATGTTGGGAAAGTTAAAGTCTCCAACTATTACCACTCTATTTTTCCGGCAGCTATCTGTAATTTCTTTACATATTTGCTCTTCAATATCCCACTGAGTATTTGGGGGAATATAGTATAGTCCTATCAAAGTGATCTCACCCTTCTTATTTTTCAGTTCTATCTACATAGACCTGGGTCATGCCCTTCAACTGCACCTACAGCAACTCTATGGCTGACACCTTTGATCCTCTGGAGAGGTTTGCTGGGTACTTCTGGGAATCCTGGAGTTTTTTTAAATGCCAGGAGACCCTGTCGGAATGTTGGGTTGTTGGTGGCGAGGCATGTGGGTGCCTTCCGTGAATATGCTGTCGTCTCTATGCGAGGACACTCCACCCAACCTGAGGATGCTACTATCCATCATCCTTTGAAGTTCTTGCACCTCTTTCTCAGCAATCTCTGGGGACAAAGCTATTTTGATATCCTTTTTGAGGTGTAGGCTAGACTCTGCCCGCTCAACATGGAAACTCATATTCTATGAAGCCCACAGGGAAATCAATCAGCCATGGTATTTGTGAGGGTATAACAAATGCCAACTCCATTAGGTTGGCTCTTTGACATCAAATGACTGTCTTAGTCAATGATCCTGCTCTCTTTGTTCTACTGCCTTATTCTATAATACCGGCAAACTTTCACTTTCCTTTTGACTTTTACTTTGAGCTGTAGGAAGAAGTTGGATGAAAGGAGTATCCATTGCTCTCCCTCTCTATGTCAGATTTCCTTTCAAGCAAATGATCTGCATGACACTGACAGCCTCTCGAATTTTCACTTGGTGTGTGAATACACCATGTCTCTTTATGTCAGTTCTAATCACATACTTTTCCTTACCTTAGTGTTTTTTTACCATGACCTTCCGAGCAGCGCTGAACTATTTACGTTTCAAAAATAAAAACAGAAAGTGTTGAAAAGAATGAGCAAATTTGGAAGTATCTGTGAAGCGGGAGAAATAGAGTTAATGTTTCAGGTCTGTGATAAGAGTTTTTCCAGCATTGTTTGTTTTTGTTTCAGGTTTTCAGCATCCGCAATATTCTGTTTTGCTCTAAGTTTCATGGCTACAGTATCGTGACTCCAGAATCTCATTAATTTCAGCATATTCTCAGTTGGCTGGACAGTTGGTTTGTGATGCAGAGTGAGGCCAACCGCACGGGTTCAATTCCTGCACTGGCTGAGGTTATTCATGAATGCTCGCCTTCTCAAACTTGCCCCTCACCTGAGGTGTGGTGATCCTCAGGTTAAATCACCACCAGTCAGCTCTCCCCAAAGGGGAAAGCAGCCTGTGGTTATCTGGGACTATGGTGACTTTTATTCCATAGTACTGGAGTCTTATTCCATAGTACCATGGCAGCACAGTAGCACAGTGATTAGCACTGTGGCTTCATAGCGCCAGGGTCCCAGGTTCGATTCCCAGCTTGGGTCACTGTCTGTGCGAAGTCTGCACGCTCTCCCGTGTCTGCATGAGTTTCCTCCGGGTGCTCCGGTTTCCTCCCACTAGTCCCTAAAGACTTGCTGTTTGTTAACTTTGGACATTCTCAATTCTCCCTCTGTGTACCCGAACAGGCGCCGGAATGTGGCGACTAGGGGCTTTTCACAGTAACTTAATTGCAATGTAATCCTACTTGTTACAATAAAGATTATTATTAGTAGTATTATTATCTTGAAGGCAACTGCTTAGACACAACATCAAAAGCATCTAGCCCCATCATGGTGAGGAAAACATTTATTTTATCCTGATTTTCTATTTATTTGTTTTCAGTGAAATGCATAACCACTAGTCCTCTTTGTCAGGGTTAATTCCCACCCCTATTGCCCCAAATATGCTTTTGGTACCAATTGTTCAATTACATACTGGGCTGACTCACTGTGCACCTGAGTAAGATAGTCACACAGAACAATCTTTCAAATCACTCAAACCTCCTCAAAATCAACTTTGGTAGTTCCGAACAAATATGTCACAATATTCTTCAGCCCTTAATTTCTCAAATGAAATGTAAAATAAAATGTCATCCCAGCCTTGTCGCTATCTTTTTGATGCGTAGCACTGAGTAAGACCAACGCATGCTCAGCTGCAGAAAGCCAGTCTTGACACAGCCTATTTTACACCTCCCCACCAGAGGGTGTTAAGTAATGGGTTAAGAGACATTGCAATTAGTTGTCTCATTTATGTTAAGTATCCATTAATTGACACTGATATGTAAAGGGGCTTCAGGTGGCCTCTGTCAGGTGGTGTGTTGTTGGAGTTTTGTGCAGAGGCTGTGGAAGTGAAATAAATGGTGTTTGGTAAAAAGGAACAGGACTTCTGACTCTTTATACAACGGTAACTAAAACGTATAACAATGGTAGCAGAGAATGGTTGCTGTGCAAATGTGAAGGTTTGAAAGATACAACTGCACATCCTCCCCGTGTGTGCGTGGGTTTCCTCCGGGTACTCCGGTTTCCTCCCACAGTCCAAAGATGTGCGGGTTAGGTGGATTGGCCATGATAAAATTGCCCTTAGTGTCCAAAATTGCCCTTAGTGTTGGGTGGAGTTACTGGGTTATGGGGATAGGGTGGAGGTGTTGACCTTGGGTAGGGTGCTCTTTCCAAGAGCCGGTGCAGACTTGATGGGCCGAATGGCCTCCTTCTGCACTGTAAATTCTATGTAAACTTTTCCTGATCAAACCAAGGAGTGAGTGAGAAGGAAAAAAAAAAAATACATGGCTGAACCCAGGATAAAGATGGCTGGATATGACTATCCCTTTTATTTTCTGAAAGGGAATCGTACGACCAATGGAGAAGTGCAGTAGTTATGTGGACTAAGGTAAGTGCCTTGGGAAAGAGAAAACAAGCATTGGCTCTTTCTCTACCTTATGACAGTAAAATCTGAAACAAAGTGCTTTCTGAGCTGGAATTGGAAGAGTTAGACTCAGAAGAAGGTCTGGGGACTCTATTACAATATATGGATAAGATTTACAAGAAAGATGACTTGTTAAGTGTGTATGAAGCATGGTCGGAATTTGATAATTTCCGGAAAAGAGAGGAATTCTCCATGGAAGACTATATAATGGAATTTGGCAGACTATATAAAAGGCTGCAGAAACACAACCTGGAATTTCCACAGTCTGTGTTGGCCTTTAAATTACTTGACTGTGCTAGAGTGAGCAACATGGATAGGCTCCTGGTTTTGACAGGAGTTCAGTTTACGGATGAGGATACCTTATTCGATCAGATGACAAAAGCTTTAAAGAGGTTTCTGGGGAAACATTCGATTCCGATGGCTCTGATGACTCAAATAGGACAGCCTGCTATAAAGCAGAATATGGAAGATACACTACTAACAGGATGGCGAAATTGTACGGCTACGAACAGGGCCCAAGACTATAGAAGGAGATCGAGACAAGGAAATTATGAAGACCAAAACCCAGTTAGAACTTACAATAGGAAGATGAACCCCAGAAATGCACGGGGCATGATAAATCGATGTTTTCGATGTGACTCTCAATACCATTATGTCTTCAACTGTCCAAAACGTTATGATAGAGCGTTTGAAGCGACACATGACACGGAAGAGTCAGAAGAGGAAAAAGATAGTATTCAGAGAGAAGACACTGTCCTATTAACAAGCAGTTTTACGCCGGTAATGAGGGTGTTGGTTGCAGAATCCTTCAACTGTGCTGTATTGGACAGTGGCTGCACATCTACTGTGTGTGGAATTGACTGGTTAAAATGTTACCTGGACGCCTTGAATGCTGAAAGTCGTAACAAGGTTAAGGAATTTGAAAGTTCCACAAGTTTCAGGTTTGGGGATGATAATACTTTGAAGTCGCTGAAAAGAGTGGCGATCCCTTGCAATATTGCCAGAGTGAATCATTTCATTAGCATGGATGTTGTATCAAGTGAGATACCTTTGCTTCTGAGCAGACCGTCGATGAAGAAAGCACACATGAGACTTCCGGTTGCAGCAATGCGGAGCTAAGCCGCGCGTTTCGGCAGCTCCCACGAAAACGGACTTTCGGGCTCTCCGGAGGAGCCCCAACGGAGTTTTTTTTGGATTGATCCCGTGTGGGAAAGAGCAGTGAGGTCCCCCCCCACAATATTTGGCAGGGAGCAGCGGTGGAGAAACGAGGAAAGAGGCCATGGAGCAGAGAACAAAACGAGGGGAAGAAGGCAAGATAGCGGAAGGCGGAATGCAAGCAGCGTGGGGGCCAGACCAGCAGGAGTTCTTCATGAGATGTGTGGAGGTGCTGAAAAAGGAGGTGCTGGCGCCGATGCTGTTGGCGATCGAGGGGCTGAAGGAGACACAGACGACCCAAGCGGTGGAGCTTCGTGAGGTGAACAATAATGTGAACACCAACGAGGACGATATCCAGGACCTTGCGGTAAAATGGAGGCGCACGAGGCGGTGGACAGGAGGTGGGCTGAGAGAATTGAGGTCCTGGAGAACAGGTCGAGGAGGAAGACCCTCCGGATTCTGGGTCTTCCTGAAGGAGTGGAGGGAGCTGATGCTGGGGCGTACGTGAGCACGATGCTCCATTCGCTGATGGTTGCGGAGGCCTCTCCGACCCCCCTGGAGCTGGAAGGGGCTCACCGGGTCGTGGCGAGGAGACCCAAGGCAGATGAGCCGCCAAGGGCGATAGTGGCAAGGTTCCATCGCTTCGTGGATAAAGAAAGTGTGCTGAGATGGGCCAAGAAGGTGCGGAGCAGCAGATGGGAGAACGCGGTGATCCGAGTATACCAGGATTGGAGTGCGGAGGTGGCAAAGAGGAGAGCTGGCTTGAACCGGGCCAAGGCGGTGCTGCATAGAAAAAGAGTCAGGTTCGGCATGCTGCAGCCTGCGCGACTGTGGATCACTTATCAGGACAGACACCATTATTTTGAATCGCCAGAAGAGGCTTGGGCCTTTGTACAGATGGAAAAACTGGGCTCGAACTGAGGGGATGTGGTTGTATATGGGGTTGTAAACATGGGTAAAGAATATTTTGTGGGTGGGATGATGGATGGGGATGTGGGTAGCGTTCTGGTTAAAATTCCTAAAATTTCCTTTTTTCCTTTCTGTAAACAAAATGATGATGATGGGGAATGTGGGCGTCGGTCCTGGTGGGAGGTGAGACTCAGGGATGAGGGAACTGGGATGATGGTCGCAACAGGAGCTGCGCCACAGGAGGCGGGGCTGGTTTAGGAAAGCGCGTGCTTTTTTCCCGCGCCAAAAAGGGGGGGGGGGATGGAGGAAGGTAAGGAGGAGAGACTCCCACACGGGGAGATTAATGGGAAGGCGGGGGAAGCCGGGGTCAGCTGACTCACGGAAGTAATATGGGGGGAGCAAAAGTGCTAGATGTGGATCTAGCGGGGGGGGGGGGGGAGAACTGTAAATGGAAGAGGTGGTCGGGGCGGGGGACTGGAGGGTGTGGGAGGCGCGAGCACGGGACTGGCCTAAGATAGGAGATGGCTAGTCGGTGGGGGGGGGGGGGGGGGGGGGGGGGAGTAATCCCCCAATCCGGCTGATCACGTGGAATGTGAGAGGCCTAAATGGGCCGGATAAGAGGGCCCGAGTGTTCGCGCACCTAAAGGGACTGAAGGCAGACGTGGCCATGCTTCAGGAGACACATCTGAAGGTGGCAGATCAGGTCAGGTTAAGGAAGGGATGGGTGGGACAGGTGTTCCATTCAGGGCTGGATGCGAAGAATAGAGGAGTGGCAATACTGGTGGGAAAGCGGGTGTCATTTGAGCCCAAGAACATAGTAGCGGACAAGGGAGGCCGATACGTGATGGTGACTGGTAGGTTGCAGGGGACGGAGGTGGTACTGGTGAATGTATATGCCCCAAACTGGGACGATGCTGGATTCATGAAACGGATGTTGGGGCGTATTCCGGACCTGGAGGTAGGGAGTTTGATAATGGGTGGGGATTTTAACACGGTGCTGGACCCAGCATTAGATCATTCCAGATCTAGGATGGGGGGAGGCCGGCTGCGGCCAAAGTGCTTAGGGGGTTTATGGATCAGATGGGGGGAGTAGCCAGAGATTTGCCAGACCTTCGGCCAGAGAATTTTCTTTTTTCTCCCACGTACATAAGGCCTACTCCCAGATAGATTTTTTTGTTTTGGACAGGGCACTTATCCCGAAAATGGAGGGAACGGAGTATTCGGCCATAGCCATTTCAGACCATGCCCCGCACTGGGTGGAGCTGGAACTGGGGGAGGAGAGGGACCAACGCCCGTTGTGGAGGTTGGATGTGGGACTGCTGGCAGACGAGGAAGTGTGCGGGAGGGTGCGGGGGTGTATTGAAAGATATCTGGAGGCTAACGACAATGGGGAGGTGCAGGTGGGAGTAGTATGGGAGGCGCTGAAGACGGTGGTCAGGGGAGAGTTCATCTCCATCAGGGCTCACAGGGTGAAGAGCGAGGGCAGGGAAAGGGAGAGGTTAGTGGGGGAGATTTTAAGGGTGGACAGGAGCTATGCAGGGGCTCCGGATGAGGGACTACTCAGGGAGAAACGAAGTCTCCAGACGGAGTTCGACCTGTTGACCACAGGGAAGGCAGAGGCACAGTGGAGGAAGGCACAGGGGGCGATATATGAATATGGGGAGAAGGTGAGCCGGATGCTGGCACACCAGCTCCGTAAGAGGATGGCAGCGAGGGAAATAGGTGGAGTCAAAGATGGCAGGGGAACTACGGTGCGGAGTGCTGGGAAAGTGAATGAGGCTTTTAAGGCCTTTTACGAGGAACTGTCTTGGTCCCAGCCCCTAGGGGGAAAAGAGGGGATGCGGCGATTCTTGGATCAGTTGAGGTTCCCAAGGGTGGAGGTGCAGGAGGTGGCTGGTCTGGGGGCGCCAATTGGGATGGAGGAGCTGGTTAAAGGACTGGGGAGCATGCAGGCAGGGAAGGCCCCGGGGCCGGATGGGTTCCCGGTGGAGTTCTACAGGAAGTATGTAGACCTGTTAGCCCCGTTGTTGGTAAGGACCCTCAATGAATCAAGGGAGGGGGTACCCTGCCCCCGACAATATCGGAGGCAACGATCTCTTTGATCTTAAAGCGGGATAAGGACCCACTGCAATGTGGGTTATATAGACCGATCTCGCTCCTTAATATAGATGCTAAGTTGCTGGCAAAAATGTTGGCCATGAGGATTGAGGACTGTGTTCCGGGGGTGATTCACGAGGACCAGACGGGATTCGTAAAGGGTAGGCAGTTAAACACTAATGTGCGAAGGCTCTTAAATGTGATAATGATGCCATCGGTGGAGGGAGAAGCCTTTGATCGGGTAGAGTGGGAGTATCTCTGGGAAGTGTTGAGAGGTTTGGGTTCGGGGGAGGGTTTATTAGTTTGGTTAAGCTCCTGTATAAGCCCCGGTGGCGAGTGTGGTCACGAACCAGCGGAGTATTTCCGGCTGTATCGAGGGACGAGGCAGGGGTGCCCCCTGTCCCCTCTGCTGTTCGCATTAGCAATTGAACCTTTGGCCATGGCGTTACGGGAGTCGGGGAAATGGAAGGGGGTGGTTCGAGGGGGAGAGGAACATCGAGTGTCCCTGTATGCAGACGACCTGTTGCTGTATGTGACGGATCCAGTGGAGGGGATGGTTGAGGTAATGCAGATCCTACGGGAGTTTGGAGACTTTTTGGGCTATAAGCTCAATGTGAGAAAGAATGAGCTCTTTGTGATCCATCCGGGGGACCAGGGAATAGGGATAGAGGACCTACCGTTGAGGAGGGCGGGAAGGAGCTTTCGATATCTGGGGATTCAGGTAGCTAGGAGTTGGGGGGCACTGCATAAACTCAATTTGACGCGATTGGTGAAACAGATGGAGGAGGATTTTAAAAGGTGGGACATGTTGCCACTCTCGCTGGCGGGTAGGGTACAGTCGGTTAAAATGGTGGTCCTCCCGAGATTTCTTTTTGTATTCCAATGCCTCCCAATTGTGATCACTAAGGCCTTTTTTAAGAGGGTAAGCAGGAATATTACGGGATTTGTGTGGGCAAGCAAGACCCCGCGGGTAAGGAGGGGGTTCTTGGAGCGTAGCAGAGATAGAGGAGGGTTGGCATTGCCGAATCTGGGTGGTTATTATTGGGCAGCCAACGTGGCAATGATCCGTAAGTGGGTGATGGAGGGAGAGGGGGCGGTGTGGAAGAGGTTGGAGATGGCGTCCTGCAAAGGACCGAGCCTGGGGGCGCTAGTGACGGCACCACTGCCACTTTTGCCGACAAGGTATACCACGAGCCCGGTGGTGGCGGCAACGCTAAAGATCTGGGGGCAGTGGAGACGGCACAGGGGTGCGACGGGAGCCTCAACCATCGGTTTGTCCCAGGAAGGATGGACGGGGGATTTCAAAGCTGGCATCGGGTAGGGATTAGAAGAATGGGGGACCTGTTCATTGACGGGACGTTTGCGAGCTTAGGGGCGCTGGAGGAGAAGTTTGCGCTACCCCCGGGAAACGCTTTCGGGTACATGCAAGTGAGGGCGTTTGTGAGGCAGCAGGTGAGGGAATTTCCGCTACTCCCGGCACAGGGGGTTGAAGACAGGGTGATCTCGGGCGTATGGGTCGGGGAGGGCAAGGTGTCGGCGATATACCAGGAGATGAAAGAAGAGGGGGAGGCGTTGGTAGAGGAGCTGAAGGGTAAATTGGAGGAGGAGTTGGGGGAGGAGATTGAGGATGGGCTATGGGCTGATGCCCTAAGTAGGGTTAATTCCTCTTCCTCGTGTGCCAGGCTTAGCCTGATACAATTTAAGGTGGTTCATCGAGCGCAGATGACGGGGGCGAGGCTGAGTAGGTTCTTTGGGGTGGAGGACTGATGTGGGAGGTGCTCAGGAAGTCCGGCGAACCATGTCCATATGTTTTGGTCATGTCCGGCACTGGAGGAGTTCTGGAGGGGACTTGCGGGAACAGTATCTAAGGTGGTGAAAGTCCGGGTCAAGCCAAGCTGGGGGCTAGCACTATTTGGAGTATTGGACAAGCCGGGAGTGCAGGAGGCGAAAGAGGCCGGCATTCTGGCCTTTGCGTCCCTAGTAGCCCGACAAAGGATCTTGCTAATGTGGAAGGAGGCGAAGCCCCCCAGCGTCGAGGCCTGGATAAATGTTATGGCTGGGTTTATCAAATTGGAAAGGATAAAGTTTGCCTTGAGAGGGTTCTACAGGCGGTGGCAACCGTTCCTAGACCATCTCGCGGAGCGTTAGATGAAGGTCGGACAGCAGCAGCAGCAACCCAAGGGGGGTGAGGGTGAGGGAGGGGGGGACATCGTTCATGGGGGGGGGGGGGGGGGGGAAAGGGGGGTTCCTGTGGGGGGCATGTGAGCAAGAAAGCACATGAATGATCCGGAAACTGACATGTACGGGAAGAATCCAATGTACAAAGTTCTGTATTTTATTGACTTGCCATGTTCATGTCTTGCCACGCGAGTTCTTTTTCTTTTCTTTGTTACGGGGGGTGGCGGGGGGGAGGGGGTTATTTGTAAGGTGGAAAACATTGTCATTGAAAAATTCTTAGTAAAAATATAATTTTTTTAAAAAGTAAGCACCCATGAAACTGGATATGGAACAGGATAAGGCAACAGTTTTTGGAAAGACGGTGGACTTACAATTTACACAGTCGGGACACTATTGTATTCCATTACTGAAAAATAATATTTCAAGTAGAGTGGTTAAGGATGTGTTAATGGCAGTTGAAAATGGGACTTTCGCTGATAAAAAGCTTGTTGTATTAAAACTGCATAGGCAATTTGCACATCCGTCTCCTCGCAGGCTGGAAAAATTTATGAAAGGATGCAGGGGGAAGGGATGAAGACTATACTAAACTGATAGAACAGGTTAGTGATTGCTGTGAAGTTTGTAGGAAGTACAGAAGGACACCAGCACGACCGATAGTAACCCTACCTTTGGCCAGGGATTTTAACAACATTGTGGCTGTGGACCTTAAGATCTGGGATAAGGCCATTTTTACGAAAGGACAACTACCAAAAGTTGGTACAAAGGTGACATACTTGCCTGAAGGGCCTAGTCAATGGAAGGATACAAGTGTTATTAGAGCAGGGAAGGCCACTGGAAAGTATACATATTGGTTGAATGTACAGCATTCAGGGGAGGGAGTTAAGACAATGGAATGGGAATACTAAGTTCAAAAATGGAGGTCACAGAAACGCAGTGCCAGTTCAGATAGTACATCGGTTAGTGAACAGGTCCGCAGGAAAAGGTCGAGAATTTTGAAAGACATCCCACAGCAGATAGGAAAGATCAAGCAGTAGCAATATAGAACAAGTTACCAGGCGGGAGAGGGGACGTAGTTTATCAAGGTCTCGGAACATGAGTAAGACTACAAATACTAATAGGAGTAGAAGCCCACATGCATGTGAGATTTTGGTGGCTTCCAATAAATTATATGAAAAGTTATCAAAGATGCTAAACAGCAAGAACTGCATAGTTGGAGTGAATTTGGGGTATACACAGAAGTACCGGATATGGGACAAAGAACTCTATCCCACAGATGGATTTGCACGGAAAAGGTTCTTCCGGATGGAACTTATAAGGCAAAGGCCAGGCTTGTGGCAAGGTGATTTGAAGAAAACTTAGAAGATCAGGATTTAAGGGTAGATTCACCTACAGCAGGAAAGGTTATTTTAAAGATCTTCTTGGCTCTATTAGCCACAAAGGCATGGGAATGCACATCTATAGATATAAAAGCTGCCTTTTTGCAGGGGGTTTAGCACCAGAGAGACATTTTTCTCCATCCTCCAAAAGAATGTTATGGGCGAGGCTTTTCAGAACCCCAAAATGTATCATGGAGTTCAACCAACCTCTCCCTTTAATGGATTTGTTGCTTTTCCGAGCACACTGCTTTTTCCCTAGGTGTGGGATTACAATTATGCACACGTGGGTTTTTCAACACAAAACACTGTTTATTCCATGAACTCAACTTAACATCTTAAATAAACATTGGATCTCTTAAAACTCCTTACTTCAAAGATAACTCAGAAAATATTGCAACAGTAAATACTTCCTTAAAATGTTCCTTCAAACTTCCAAGAGACTTAACACCTTTAAACAGTATCACATCAGGTTAAAGGATTGAATGGCAGAGACTGTCGCAAACTGGCTTTATACTTTTAAACTGCTCTCAGCAAAACCAGCCAGGCACTTTTTAGCTGCTCTCAGAAAAACCAGTCAGGTTCTTTTCAAAACTGAAATTAAAACCTGCAAAATGGCTGACCTGAAGCCCAGACCCACCCACTTTCTGACATCACTGTTTTCTTAAAGGTACATTGCTTACACATCCATTTCTTAAAGGCACTCTTGCATGACAAGAAGCAGCTAACACAGAAGGGGTACTCTGAAAGTTGAACAAATGTGTATATGGTTTAAATGATGCATCTAGAGTCTGATGTTTTTCGGTAAGGTCAGTTTTGTTAAAGTTAGGCTGTTACCAGTTGAAAGCAGATCCTGCAATGTTTTACTGGCACTATAGAGGAAATCTTTCTGACATTTTTATCGATTTTTTGTGGGGTGGGACTAGTGATTTTGAAGCTATTGTAATCTCTGGTTTGAGGAAAGAGTTCAGGGTTGGAAGTCAGGCTTCCGGTGCATTTAAATATATTGGACTGGAAATTGGACAGACTAAGTTAGGGGCAACTTTACATCAGCAATCTTATTTGGAAAGCATCAGCCCAATAGCAATTCGTCGTGGCCGAGTTTCACAAAAAGATGCAATGGTTTCAAAGATAGAAAAAGAGCAACTGCGATGTTTAATTGGGCGACTGAGCTGGTTAGGTAGACAGACTAGACCAAACGTGAGTTTTGGTGTCTTCGAGTTGAGTACAAAAATGAATGATCCCAAAGTGGAAGACATAATAAGAGCAAATAAAGCATTGGCCAAACTAAAAATGCAGGAGTGTGTTTTGAAGTTCCCGGTTTTACTTGACCTTAGGCACTTGAAACTCATAGTTTATAGTGATGCGTCCTATGCAAATTTACGTGATGGGGTTTCAAGCGCAGGAGGTTTTATAATTTTTCTTTTGGGGAACAATGGTAAATGTTGCCTGCTTGTACATGCTTGTGTGGGAAACAAAGAAAATAAGGAGAGTGGTAAAAAGCACTTTGGCTGCTGAGACGTTAAGCCTTGTAGAGGCGGTGGATATGGACTTTTATATAAGTATGATATTGACAGAAATTTTGGGATTAGGGGATTTGGGTAATATACCTATTGACTGTCACATTGACAATAAATCCCTGTGGGAAAATGTGCACTCTACAACAAGTGTCAATGAAAAGACGTTACGGATAGACATCGCAAGTTTGAAGCAGATGTTGGACAGAGGGGAAATAACAAAAATTTAATGGGTCGACAGGAGCTATCAACTGTCAGACTGTTTTACGAAAAGAGGGGCGAGTTCACAGAAACTTTTGGACATTGTTAATGAAGGGCGCTTGTTTCTGTGACTGTTTTTTTTTCTTTCTCGTCCAAACAAAAAAAAGGGGGGGGGGGAAATCATGTGTGTCTTTGAATTTCTTGAAATTTTGTTTTCACCTAATTATTTACTTTTCTCCAAGGAAGGGGAGACTGTTAAGTAATGGGTTAAGAGACATTGCAATTAGTTGTCTCATTTATGTTAAGTATCCATTAATTGACATTGATATGTAAAGGGGCTTCAGGTGGCCTCTGTCAGGTGGTGTGTTGGAGTTTTGTGCAGAGGCTGTGGAAGTCAAATAAATGGTGTCTGGTGAAAAGGAACAGGACTTCTGACTCTTCAAACAACAGACACTAAAACGTATAACAGAGGGGGCAGCAGAAAGGGCAATATAATAAGATACTCAGATCTTGAAATATATTACAGGCTAATTACAGTGTGATGGGGCAGGTGCAGAGAGAGGGCTCTCAACAATGTGTGTTGGGGGGGGGAGAGGGGATTATTATAATGTGTGTGTGTTGGGGGTTTGGGACTGAAAGCTGCATGAGAATTTTAAAAGTTATTTGTCTCATTTCACATTAAAATCAATTATGCCAGAACGGTTATGAAGACACCTTGATGTGATATTGCTATAGGTCAGCAATGCTGAACTCAAATGCAAACTTCAATATTGTCCACTGCATCCTAGCCATGAACTCTCAGATGAAGTACGGGACCAGGGAGTACATATTATAATATTTACAGGCACAGATTTTTAGATTTGTATGATGTATTATATGCTGATGTATAATAATTAACGATTTAATTAATAACTAAATTACAATCGAAGATTCACAACTTACTTTCATCGTTGATACAGCTGCAGCAGTGTCTGTTATCTTTAATAATTATAGTACAAAGTCTTACAACACCAGGTTAAAGTCCAACAGGTTTGGTAACTTGGTGTTGTAAGACTTCATACTGTGCTGACCCCAGTCCAATGCCGGCATCTCCACATCTTTAATAATTATGTACTAATGTTGCTACGCTGCTCTATTGCTGTTTTGTTTTTGTTGGCATCTAGGGTAACATTAATTTTCAAGTGTTAAAATTAGGTCACATTGGAGGATAATCTGGTAAACTCTGCCTTAAACTCTGGAATTCCCTCCAGAAACCTCTGCCCTACAGGCGGCACAGTGGTAAACACTGCTGCCTCACAGCACAAGGACTCGGGTGCGATTCTAGCCTTGGGTGATTGTGTGGAGTTTGCATGTTCTACCGTATTTGGGTGCTCCGGCTTTCTCCAATATTCCAAAGATGTGCAGGTTAGGTGGCTTGGCTATGATCAATGTGTGGGGTTGCGGGAATAGGACAGGGGAATGGGCCTCAGTAGAGTGCTTTTTCAGAGGGTTGGTGCAGTCGATGAACCAAATGGGCCATACCTGCACTGTCGGGATCTGTGGATCTCTGTCTCTCCTTTAAGATACTCCTTAAAATCTAACTCTTTAGCCAAACTGTGCTAATGATCTTTAAATGTCGCTCAGTGTCAAATTGGTTTGGTAACGCTGTGCAGAACGCCATGGTTGCTTCTTCCCTTTTCAAGGTGCTGCCGAAATGCAAGGACTTGTTTTCACACTTTGCTGGTGTGTGACACACACATCCCATATGAGAGAGAGCCCGCCTCCGCTCTGTTTTGATTGGATGGGCCGGTGGGCAGTATGGATTGGTTAAGGCGGCTGTCACTCCGGGTTGTTGTTGTAGTGTGAGGATGCTGTTCAGCCCGATTGTGAATAACCAGGAGGATGCTGATTGGGATTGGTTCTGGTGGGAGGAGGTGTCGTACGGATTATATTTGATCCGTGAGCGCTTCTTCGAGCCAAACAAACGGGCCAACATCTGGCTGGTGCAGGGCTCGCTCCGGGACCTGGTGATAGACGCAGGCCTGGGCCTGAGGGACCTGCGCAGTTACCTGGAAGCGACCGGCCTTATCGGCTCTAAGGCGGTCATGGCCGTGGCCACTCACATCCACTTCGAGCACTCGGGAGGCTTGCACCACTTCGACAGAGTGGCGGTGCACAGAGCCGAGGCCAAGGCCTTGATGCGGGGCAACAACTTCGAAACAGCCACTTGGCTGTATGATTCGGAGATTACAAGGACCCCTCAGAAGGGATGGAGAGCCAAACATTATAGAGTAAAAGCTGTGCAACCTAGCCGGATACTAGACCATGGTAAACGTTTCATCATTGTAATGGTGTGCTCATAACTAATCCAAGCCCTTGTATTGACCAGGGAGGTTACAGGTTTTATTTTGAATTCATTCTGAGCTGTAGGTTTTAGTTAACCGCAGTATTCATGATGTAATTTTTCAAAAGTGCTTTGTTCTTGATTGCTGCTCTGTGACCTAAAGTGTGTTTAGATTAGTACTGGGTAACGACCGGGTCTGATTCGGATGCCGTGATACCTGTGATAAAATGGGATGGTCATTGTGTCAAAGTTCATACATGAATGATGACTTGGGATGCTTGTGGAACAACCACCTCTATTCCCACCAATGATTAACCACTCAACTTCCCTTCCTATCTCTTGTGTTAATTGATACTATTAATGGTTCCCTCTCCTTGGATATTATCACCCACTCCTTCAAATCCTTCAGTACTTTGTCTCAGTTGTCCAGCTGCCTGGGTCTGCCTTCACCTAATTCCATTCCCATTTCAGTAGTTCCTTCTGGAGCATTATCTTGGAAGCCTCCAGAGACTTCCTCCTATTTCTCATTTATATTTTTTCATTCATGGGATGTGTGTTGTTGGCAAGGCCAGCATTTATTGGACATCTCTGGTTGCCCTTCAGATGGTGATGATGAGCTGCTGCCTTGAATCGCTGCATTCCCCGAGGTGCAGGTAGAACCACAATGCTGCTGGGGAGGGAATTCCAGGATTTTGACCCACCCAGCGACAGACAAGGAATGACAATAGATCACCCAAGTCAATATGGCGAGAGATTTGGAGGGGACACTCCATATTGTGGTGTTCCCAGCTATATGACTCCAGTGTCCTTCTAGCCGGTAGTGGTCGTGGGCTTGGAAAGTACTGCTGAAGGAACCTTAGTGAGATCTTGCAGTATATTCCGTAGATGGTACAAGGGTGTTGGAGCTGCAAACATCCAGGCAAGTGGAGAGTATTCCATTGCACTCCTAACTTGTGCCCTTTAGATAATGGACAGGCTTTTGGGGTGGTGGGGGAGCGAGTGGTGGTCGGGAAGCAAGTTACTTGTCACATGATTCCTAGGCTCTGACCTGTTCTGGTAGCAGTTTTTATATCGCTAGTCCAGTTCAGTTTCTGGTCAACGGTAACCCCTAGGATGTTGAATATGGGGGATTCAGCAATGGTAATGTCATTGAATGTCAAGGAGCAATGGTTAGTTTCTCTCTTGTTGGAGATGGTCATTGCCTGGCACTTGGGTGGCGCAAATGTGACTTGCCACTTGTCAGTCCAAGTCTGGATATTATCCCAAGTCTTGCTGCATTTGAACATAAACTGCTTCAGTATCTGAGGAGTCACGAATGGTGCCAAACACTGTATGGCAGTGTTCTTCAAACTTTTTTTCCGGGGACCCATCTTTACCAACCGGCCAACCTTCGAGACCCAACCCGGCCGACCTTCGGGACCCAACCCGGCCGACCTGAGCGACCCACCATTTTCTCTTACCTTGTTTGCTGCTGATAAAAATGGAGGAAATGGTTTTGGGTCCCTTTGGCCCTCGTACACGCTCTTCCAATGGAACCTGTCGGTGAAGGTGTCGGAAAGTATGGAGTCGCCATCTGTCCAAAGTTCTGCATTTTTTCCCGTTGAATTTTATTAAATAATCCCCCCCCCCCCCCGGAACATGTAAAAAAATAAATAAAAAAATAAAAAATTAAATGAACAAAATAAACGAATAAAACCCCCCCAAACTTGTAAAACAAAAAGCTGCGACCGTTTAAAAAAAATAGCGGATGCACTGCACATGCGCAATCTGACTGAATTTTTTTTACATGTTCGTGGCCATTTTAAAGGCCGCTTGCAGCCGGCGTTATTAAAAGCCGGCAGCTGCGTGGGGATTTGCGCAATCCGGAGCGCTGCGAAGGACGGATCCGCGACCCCACACTGCTGTATGGTGCTTCTATTTGACAGTGAGATCTGGCATTTTGGCAGCAAACGATTACCAGTATAGCTGTGGGTAATTTGGAAGGAAGCTTTCAGATGACGGAAATTAATGAGTGTTATTGCAGCTGCACTCATCCAGTCAAGTGGAGAATATGGTGTGTATTATCAGTCAGTGGGAAATTGAGAAGCAAATATGTAAGGAGATTACAGATAGCTGCAAGAAAAATAGGGTGGTAATAGTTGGGGACTTTAACTTTCCCAACATTGACTGGGACAACATTAATGGCTTGGATGGAGACAAATTTGTTGAGTATATTCAGGGGGAATGTCTCATTCAGTATGTGGATGGCCCATGATCTCTTGGGAAATAAGGAAGGGGAGGTGACAGAAGTGTTAGTTAGGTGTTATGGGCCAGGGATTAGAGAACCCCAAAGTTTATCATGGAGTTCACCTGACCCACAACTTTTAATAGATTGTGGTATGGGGAGCACACGGCCCACTCTACAGGTGTGGTACAGCAGAAATGGAAAAGTATTTTTTAAAAGCAAAACAATGTTCTACGAATTCAAGTTAATCTTTTAAAACATACAGTGAACATCTTAGCAACCATCAGTTCAAATACAACCCCCAAAGAATACAACACTATGTAATGCTTAAGCTGTCCTTTTAACATCCATAAGACTTTAAAAAACCTTCAAAACAGAAAGACATCAGGCTTAACTTCACTGCTCAGAACAGTTACCATGTTGAAATCAGCAAATGAACATGCATAAGCTTGCAGAGATTCACACACATCCTGCTGTGATTGCAGCTTCTCCAAAACTAAAATGAAACCAAACCCATCCTGCAGCAAACGCCTAAAGCGAAAGTAAAAAGCTGACAGACAGCCCAGCTCCACCCACTCTCTGACATCACTGCAGTAATAAACACCCATTCCTTAAAAGGTACTGGAATAATAATATGCCAGGAATAAAAGAATGACTAGGGTAAGAGTAGGGCCAGTCAAGGACAGCAGTGGGAAGTTGTGCGTCGAGTCCGAGGAGATGGGAGAGGCGAGGCGCTAAATGAATATTTTTCGTCGGTATTCACACAGGAAACAGGAAAAAGACAATGTTGTTGAGGAGAATACTGAGATACAGACTACTAGACTAGACGGGATTGAGGTTCATAAGGAGGAGGTGTTAGCAATTCTGGAAAGTGTGAAAATAGATAAGTCCCCTGGGCCGGGTGGGATTTATCCTAGGATTCTCTGGGAAGCTAGGGAGGAGGTTACAGAGACTTTGGCTTTGATCTTTATGTCATTATTGTCCACAGGAATAGTGCCAGAAGACTGGAGGATAGCAAATGTTGTCCCCTTGTTCAAGAAGGGGAGTAGAGACAACCCCGGGAGCTATAGACCAGTGAGCCTTGTATCTGTTGTGGGCAAAGTCTTGAAAAGGATTATAAGAGATAAGATTTATAATCATTTAGAAAGGAATAATTTGATTAGAGATAGTCAACACGGTTTTGTGAAGGGTAGGTCGTGCCTCACAAACCTTATTGACTTCTTTGAGAAGGTGACCAAACAGATGGACGAGGTTAAAGCAGTTGATGTGGTGTATATGGATTTCAGTAAAGCGTTTGATAAAGTCTTCCATGGTAGGCTATTGCAGAAAATACGGAGGCATGGGATTCAGGGTGATTTAGCAGTTTGGATCAGAAATTGGCTAGCTGGAAGAAGACAAAGGGTGGTGGTTGATGGGAAATGTTCAGACTGGAGTCCAGTTACTAGTGGCTGTTTAGCACACTGGGCTAAATCGCTGGCTTTGAAAGCAGACCAAGGCAGGCCAGCAACACCGTTCAATTCCCATACCGGCCTCCTCGAACAGGCGCCGGAATGTGGCGACTAGGAGCTTTTCACAGTCACTTCATTTGAAGCCTACTTGTGACAATAAGCGATTTTCATTTCAAAATACGGAGGCATGGGATTGAGGGTGATTTAGCGGTTTGGATCAGAAATTGGCTAGCTGTAAGAAGACAGTGGTGGTTGATGGTTTTGGGGCCACTGCTGTTTGTCATTTTTATAAATGACCTGGAGGAGGGCGTAGAAGGATGGGTGAGTAAATTTGCGGATGACATTAAAGTCAGTGGAGTTGTGGACAGTGCGGAAGGATGTTACAGATTACAGAGGGACATAGATAAGCTGCAGAGCTGGGCTGAGAAGTGGCAAATGGAGTTTAATGCAGAAAAGTGTGAGGTGATTCATTTTGGAAGGACTAACAGGAATACAGAGTACTGGGCTAATGGTAAGATTCTTGGTAGTGTGGATGAGCAGAGAGATCTCGGTGTGCATGTACATAGATCCCAGAAAGTTGCCACCCAGGTTGAGAGGGTTGTTAAGAAGGCGTACGGTGTGTTAGCTTTTATTGGTAGAGGGATTGAGTTTAGGAGCCATGAGGTTATGTTGCAGCTGTACAAAACTCTGGTGCGGCCGCATTTGGAGTAATGCATGCAGTTCTGGTCGCCGCATTATAGGAAGGATGTGGAAGCATTGGAAAGGGTGCAGAGGAGATTTACCAGGATGTTGCCTGGTATGGAGGGAAGATCTTCTGAGGAAAGGCTGAGGGACTTGAGGCTGTTTCCGTTAGAGAGAAGGTTAAGAGGTGACTTAATTGAGGCATACAAGATGATCAGAGGATTAGATAGGGTGGACAGTGAGAGCCTTTTTCCTCGGACGGTGATGGCTAGCACGAGGGGACATAGCTTTAAATTGAGGGGAGATAGATATAGGGCAGATGTCAGAGGTAGGTTCTTTACTCAGAGAGTAGTAAGGGTGTGGAATGCCCTGCCTGCAACAGTAGTGGACTCGCCAACATTAAGGGCATTTAAATGGTCATTGGATAAACATATGGATGATAATGGAATAGTGTAGATGGGCTTCAGATTGGTTTCACAGGTCGGCGCAACATCGAGGGCCGAAGGGCCTGTACTCTGCTGTAATGTTCTATTCTATTCTATACTCTCACTACAGATATTTATATACACACCCATTTATAAACACCCATTTCTTAAAGATATTCTCACATGACAGATCACTTTGGGACCAGTGACCACAATTCCATTAGTTTTAAGGTCGCTATGGAGAATGATAGGTCTGGCTCAAAAGTTAAAATTCTAAATTGGGGCAAGGCCAATTTTAATTGTATTCGACAGAAACTTTCAAAAGTTGATTGAGCGAGTTTGTTGGCAGGCAAAGGGACAGCTGGTAAGTGGGAGGCTTTCAAAAGTGTGTTAACCAGGGTTCGGGATAAGCACATTCCTTTTAGAGTCAAGGGCAAGGCTGGTAGAAGTAGTGAACCTGGATGACTCGGGATATTGAGGCCCTGGTCAAAAAGGGGGCATATGACATGCATAGGCAGCTAGGATCAAGTGGATCCCTTGAAGAGTATCGAGGTTGTTGGAGTAGAGTTAAGAGAAATCAGGGGGGCAAAAAGGGGGACATGAGATTGCTTTGGCAGATCTCAGACAGCCTCAATTTTCTGCGTACTGGGGAGGGCGAGGTCATATCTGGCCCGGGACGGTGTGCTTGGGGGTGAGTGCGAGACATTGGGTGACTGTGTGGAGATATTTTCCTCCTCACTCTCACCACCACACACCAAGACATGCACCCACTCACTCACCCACAAACATACACTGACCCTCACACCCTGTTGATTTTTATTGCTCTTTTTTAACGTAACCATTTATTGTTATGATTTTGCTATACGTTTGCTCTGAAATTGTTTCTTTCCTTAAAACCCCCAACATTTTTATTCAAATTCAGTTTATTGCTGTGCCAAATCATTCTGAAACTTGCTCATCAGCCTCTTGAATGAGAGAAATATGCAAATGTGACCCCCCCCCCCTCCCCCATGAGCAAGCCTGTTGTGCATCAAGGGAGGTGGATGGATTCTCTCGTTGGCGATGGCCATTTTCTGCAACTTGTGTGGCACGAATGAGTGGCATGAATATTACAGAAAAATTAGGCTGGATACTATCTTTGTTCTCAAGAATAATTCTGGAATTGTGGGAGATTAAGGCTTACTGATGCCTGGTTCCTCAGTTGTGAAGAAAGACCGATGTAAATGGGAAACTTTTCATCATCGAAAGATTTTTTTTAAATCATAAGATATAGTCAAAACATTCACAATTTTGTCAAGTTTTGATGAAATAAGTAACGATAAACTATTATTCCCCTGTTTGGTGAATTCATTAGATGTTCACAAAAAAAAGATTTTGAGATTTATTTTCTGTCTAGAGGCTTATTTGGGCAAGGAATGTATGACCAGACTGTGATTTAAACATACACGATCCTAAAAGGTCTTGACAGGTTTAATATGGAGAGGATGTTTCCTCTTGTGGGAGAATCTAGAACGAAAGGTCATTTTACAAATAAGGGGTCGCCCGATTAAAATGGAGACCATGTGAAATTTTGTCAGTCAGTGTCATGAGTCTTTGGGTCTCTTCCTGAAAAGGAGATGGGAGCAGTCTTTGAATATTTTAAGGAAGATGGATAGATCCTTGGCAAGGGGGGTTATTGAGTTGGGCAGGAAGCAGGTTTAAGGTTAATATATTAGCCAAGATATTATTGAATGGTGAAGCAGGCTTGAGGGACTGAATGATCTACTCCTTTTTCATATGTTCGTATAATATGGGGAAAGAGCATAAGATTGGGGCAAGTGGATACCTCTTTTGATTATCTGGCACTTGCCTTATGACCTTGTGCTGCACAATTCTATGTTCCTGTTGTGGTGGGAAATGTAAATTGTACTGCTTTGCCACATTTCTGATCATCATCTAGATTAATTGCCAGATAGAAGGAGGCCATTTGGCCCATCAAGTCCATGCTGGTTCTACAGCGGCAGTTCAGTCAGTCCTATTTCCATGACAGCTCCTTGACCACTGAACGGCTTTTTGACAGCATGATAGTTCTTTGACAGTTCCTCAACAGCTTGACAGTTCTTTGACAGCTTGAGTTTATGACTTCTTGTGCAGTTATGCTTACTTTTAACAAACCCAAAGGGGGGTACCTTACCTCTGCAAAGCAGTTCCTTGGCTATTCAGATGAATCAACCAAGTTCAGACCTCTTACATGGTCTAATCGGCACACTCCATGCCTGGCCTGCCACAATCCCACTTCAATGGAGCCAGCTGGTGATTTAAAATGGCTGAAGTCTCCATAAACTGTGCCTGTGTAAAGCTTTGCATGACTCCAATGTAACCCCTGTGGAAATGGAAATTGGCATGTTTGGGGGCAGTTTCTAGAATTTCTGATCAGTTCTGGATTTTCACCAGAATGGAGAGGCTCTGCATTGTGGCAAAAATCTGGTCCATTGTCTCCATTTCCATCAATATTCTATGAAGCAACTTCCAAGTCATTACCAGATACTGCGCATAAAAAATGTTCTTCCTCGCATTCCCTTTGTATCTCTTCTTCAAAACGTTAAATGTGTTCCTTAGTCCTTGAGCTATCAGCCAATGAGAACAGTTTTTCCTTGTTTTCCAAATCAAAAATTGTCATAATCTTGTACACCCCTCAACTTCTTTTGTTCCGAGGAGAACAACTCCAATTTTTGTAACCTAACACTGTAGTTAAAATCCTTCATCCCTGGACCATTCTGGTAAATTTCCGTTGCACCCTCGCAAGGCCCCTTGCAACTTTCCTTCAGTTCAGTGATGAGAACTGAGCACAATATTCAAGTTGTGGGCTGATCAACGCTCTACGAAGTTCAACATAAATTTTTTACTTTAATGCTCTGTTCTCGACTGATAAGCCCCCAAATCCTATTTCGAACAACAAAGAACAAAGCAAAGTACAGCACAGGAACAAGCCCTTCAGCCCTCCAATCCTGCGTCGACCATGCTGCCCGTCTAAACTAAAATCTTCTACACTCCGGGGTCCGTATCCCTCTATTCCCATCCTATTCATGTATTTGGCAAGATGCCCCTTAAAAGTCACTATCGTCCCTGCTTCCACCACCTCCTCCGGCAGCGAGTTCCAGGCACACCCTACCCTCTGTTTAAAAAAAAAAAAACCTGCCTCGTACATCTCTAAACCTTGCTCCTCGTACCTTAAACCTATGCCTCCTCGTAATTGACCCCTCTACCCTGGGAAAAAGTCTCGGCAGGCAACATCCTGGTAAATTTCTTCTGCACCCTCTCTAAAGCCTCCACATCCTTCTGGTAGTGTGGCGATCAGAACTGAACACAAAATTCCAAGTGTGGCCTAACTAAGGTTCCATACATCTGCAACATGACTTGCCAATTTTTATACTCAATTCCCCAGCCAAGGAAGGCAAGCATGCCATATGCCTTCTTAACTACCTTCTCCAACTGTGTTGCCCCTTTTCGTGACCTGTGGACCTGTACACCTAGATCTCTCTGACTGTCAATACTCTTGAGGGTTCTACCATTCACTGTATATTCCCTACCTGTATTAGACCTTCCAAAATGCATTACCTCACATTTGTCTGGATTGAACTCCATCTGCCATCTCTCCGCCCAAGTCTCCAAATGATCTAAAACCTGCTGTATCCTCTGACAGTCCTCATCGCTATCCGCGATTCCACCAACCTTTGTGTCGTCTGCAAACTTACTAATCAGTCCAGTTACATTTTCCTGCACTGATCCCTGCGGAACACCACTAGTCACAGCCCTCCAATCGGAAAGCACCCTTCCATTGCTACTCTCTGCCTTCTATGACCGAGCCAATTCTGTATCTATCTTGCCAGCTCACCTCTGATCCCGTGTGACTTCACCTTTTGTACCAGTCTGCCATGAGGGAACTTGTCAAAGGCCTTACTGAAGTGCATATAGACCACATCCACTGTCCTACCTGCATCATTCATCTTTGTGACCTCCTCGAAAAACTCTTATCAAGTTAGTGAGACACGACCTCCCCTTCACACAACCGTGTTGCCTCTCGCTAATACGTCCACTTGCTTCCAAATGGGAGTAGATCCTGTCTCGAAGAATTCTCTCCAGTAATTTCCCTACCACTGACGTGAGGCTCACCGGCCTGTAGTTCACTGGATTATCCTCCTTAAACAAAGGAACAACATTGGCTATTCTCCAGTCCTCCGGGACATCACCTGAAGACAGTGAGGATCCAAAGATTTCTGTCAAGGCCTCAGCAATTTCCTCTCTTGCCTCCTTTAGTATTCTGGGGTAGATCCCATCAGGCTTATCCACCTTAATATTTTTCAAGATGCCCAACACCTCGTCTTTTTGGATCTCAATGTGACCCAGGCTATCTACACACTCTTCTCCAGACTCAACATCCACCAATTCCTTCTCTTTGGTGAATACTAATGCAAGGTATTAATTTAGTACCTCGCCCATTTTAGCCCTCCTGACTCCTTGCTTAAGTTCCTTCCTACTTTCCTTATATTCCACACAGGCTTCGCCTGTTCCCAGCCTTCTAGCCCTGACAAATTACTCCTTTTTCTTTTTGACGAAGCCCACAATATATCTCGTTATCCAAAGTACCTGAAATTTGCTGTATTTATCCTTTTTCCTTTCAACTGACATTTGAAAGCCTCACACATGTCAGATATTGATTTACCCTCACACATCCCCCCCCAATCTAGGTTCTTCAGTTCCCGCCGAATATTGTTACAATTAGCCTTCCCCCAATTTAGCACATTCACCCTAGGACCACTCTTATCCTTGTCCACCAGCACTTTAAAACTTACTGAATTGTGGTCACTGTTCCCCAAATGCTCCCCTCCTGAAACTTCTACCACCTGGCCAGGCTCATTCCCCAATACCAGGTCCAGTACAGCTCCTTCCCTAGTTGGACTATCTACGTATTGTTTTAACAAGCCCTCCTGGATGCTCCTTACAAACTCTGCCCCGTCCAAGCCCCTAGCACTAAGTGAGTCCCAGTCAATATTGGGGAAGTTAAAGTCTCCCATCACAACAACCCTGTTGCTTTTACTCCTTT
This sequence comes from Scyliorhinus torazame, assembly GCF_047496885.1. Lineage (NCBI taxonomy): Eukaryota > Metazoa > Chordata > Chondrichthyes > Carcharhiniformes > Scyliorhinidae > Scyliorhinus > Scyliorhinus torazame. Next base: position 90,972,817 of record NC_092715.1, on the reverse strand, counting down.
CCAAAATCTGTCTACCTATCTGCTCCTCTATCTCCTGCTGGCTGTTGGGTGGCCTGTAGCAAACCCCCAACATTGTGACTGCACCCTTCTTATTCCTGAACTCTACCCACATAGCTTCGCTGCCCTCTGAGGTATCCTCCCGCAGTACAGCTGTGATATTCTCCCTAACCAGTAGCGCAACTCCGGCACGCCTCTATCCCGCCTGAAACATCTAAATCCTGGAACGTTTAGCTGCCAATCCTGTCCTTCCCTCAACCAGGTCTCTGTAATGGCAACAGCATCATAGTTCCAAGTACTAATCCAAGCTCGTAAGTTCATCTGCCTTACCTGTTATACTTCTTGCATTAAAACATATGCACTTCAGGCCACCAGTCCCGCTGTTTTCAGCAACATCTCCCTGTCCAACCTGTTCCCTTCAGGGTGAAAAGTAGGAGCAAGAAGCCCCGAGCACCCTGGGATGTCGAGGAACATTCAGGACTGGATAAGAAAGAAAACAGAGGCTTCTAGCAGGTCCTTCGGGAGCTTAATAGGGTGTAGAAAGTGCAGGGGGAAATTAAGCAAGCAATTGGGAGACCAAAGAGGGGGTATGAAAAAGCACTGGTGGTAGGATTAGGAAGAATATTCTGTAAGTAAGAGGATAATCAGAGAAAGAGTTGGGACCAAGAGGGAAATCTGTATGTGGAGCTGGCGGACATGGGCAGGGTGTTAAATCTGTATGTGGAGCTGGCGGACATGGGCAGGGTGTTAAATCTGTATGTGAAGCTGGCGGACATGGGCAGGGTGTTAAATCTGTATATGGAGCTGGCGGACATGGGCAGTGTGTTAAATCTGAATGTGGAGCTGGCAGACATGGGCAGGGTGTTAAATCTGTATGTGGAGCTGGCGGACATGGGCAGGGTGTTAAATCTGTATGTGGAGCTGGCGGACATGGGCAGGGTGTTAAATCTGTATGGGGAGCTGGCGGATGTGGGGAGGGTGTTAAATCTGTATGTGGAGCTGGCGGACATGGGCAGGGTGTTAAATCTGTATGTGAAGCTGGCGGACATGGGCAGGGTGTTAAATCTGTATGTGGAGCTGGCAGACATGGGCAGGGTGTTAAATCTGTATGTGGAGCTGGCGGACATGGGCAGGGTGTTAAACGAGTACTTCATCTGTCTTCACTCAGGAGATCGAGGATGTGGCTGCAGATTTTTTGGGGAGAGATTGAGGTTTTTGAACACTTTGACATGGGGAGTGGGGAGATATTGGCGATTTTAAAAGCGGACTAACTCGAGTCTGGGTGAGCTGTATCCCAGGCTGCAGTTGGAGGCAAGGAAGGGAATTACAGGGGCTCTGACCCAAATTGTAATTCCTCTGGGCATGGGGGATGTGGTTTAACTTTTCAAGAGGTGTGGGAGAGGTAAAGCAGGGAATTACAGAGCGGTGAGGCTCACGTCAGTGGTAGGGAAATCATTGGAAAAGGTCCTGAAGGTTTATCTCCACTTGGAGAGGCGTGGTTTGATCAGGAATAGTTAGCATGGCTTTGTCACGCGGAGGCCATGCCTAACAGATTTGATTGAATGTTTTGAGGAGGTTAGTTTGAGTATGGTGCAGTTGGTGTTGTTTGTATGGATTTCAGCAAAGCCTTTGACAAGATCCCACGTGGGACACTCCGAAGGAAGGTAAGGCGCCCAGGGTAACTTGGCAAGCTGGATCCAAAACGCCCCCCCCCCCCCCCCTTGCAGAGAGCTGACACGAACAGGAGGGGCATGGATAGGCTGCAAAGAAACATAGATAGGATGCAGAGCTGGGTTGAGAAGTGGCAGATGGAAATTAACCCTGAAAAGTGTGAGGTTGTTCATTTTGAAAGGACAAATATGAATGCGGAATACAGGGTTAACGGTAGGGTTCTTGGCAGTGTGGAGGAGCAGAGAGATCTTGGGGTCTATGTTCATAGATCTTTGAAAGTTGCCACTCAAGTGGATAGAGCTATGAAGAAGGCCTATGGCGTGCTAGCGTTCATTAGCAGAGGGATTGAATTTAAGAGCCGTGAGGTGATGATGCAGCTGTAAAAAACCTTGGTAAGACCACATTTGGAGAACTGTGTGCAGTTCTGGTCGCCTCATTTTAGGAAGGATGTGGAAGCTTTGGAAAAGGTGCAAAGGAGATTTACCAGGATGTTGCCTGGAATGGAGAGTAGGTCTTACGAGGAAAGATGAGGGTGCTAGGCTTTTTCTCATTAGAAAGGAGAAGGATGAGGGGCGACTTGATAGAGGTTTATAAGATGATCAGGGGAATAGATAGAGTAGACAGTCAGAGACTTTTTCCCCTGTGGAACAAACCATTACAAGGGGACATAAATTTAAGGGGAATGGTGGAAGATATAGGGGGGGGATGTCAGAGGTAGGTTCTTTACCCAGAGAGTAGTGGAGGCATGGAATGCACTGCCTGTGGAAGTAGTTGAGTCGGAAACATCAGGGACCTCCAAGCGCTATTGGATAGGTACGTGGATTACGGTAGAATGATGGGGTGTAGATTAATTTGTTCTTAATCTAGGACAAAAGTTCGGCACAACATCGTGGACCGAAGGGCCTGTTCTGTGCTGTATTTTTCTATATTCTATTCTATATTCTTCCTCAGAGCCATACTGGCCCTATTCCTTAGTTCACCCTCAATTTTTTCACCTTCTGACCTATTGCTCCGGTACCCATCTCCCTGCCATACTAGTTAAACCCTTCCGTGTAACTCTCGCAAACCACGCGGCCAGGATATTTGTGCCTCCCCAGTTTAGATGCAACACGTCCTTATATAGGTCACACCTGCCTCGGAAGAGCTCCCAGTGGTCCAGATAACTGAAACCCTCCCTCCTACACCAGCTGTTTAGCCACGTGTTTAGCTGCTCTATCTTCCTATTTTTGCTAGCTACATTGTCAATATGCCCTGCCATGTTCAAAGATCTATCTACATGGACCCCAGGTCCCTCTGTCCCTACACACTCTTTCTAATACCATGTCATTAAATCTACATTACTTTTCTGCTCATTCAGCTAGTCTATCGTGCTGTAGCCAGTTAGTAGCATCCTCGCTGTCTGGAAAACCTTCCAGGTTATCAGCAAATTTTGAACATTTTATTCTGGATTCCAATATCTGATTTTTAAAAAATATTGTTCTTGTGTGAATCACTGGCAAGGCCAGCATTTAGTTACCCCCTTGATTGCTCTTGGAGAAGGTGGTGGAGAGCCATCTTCTTGATCAGCTGCAGTCAATGTGTAGGTACACACACAGTGCTGTTCGGAAGGTTTTTTTTAGGATTTTGACCCAGTGACTGAAGGAACAGTGACATAGCTCCAAGTCAGAATGGTGTGTGACTTGGAGTGGACCTTGGAATTGCTGCTGTTCGTGTGTGTCTGCCCATGTCCTCCTGGGTGGGAGAGGTCACAGGTTAAGAAGGTGCTGTCAAAGGAGCATTGGTGACTTGTTGCGCTGCATCTTGCAGATGAAACACACTGCAGCCACTATCTGTCGGTGGAGGAGGGAATGAATTTTTATGGCCAATCAAAGCGGGCTGCTTCGTCCTTGTTGGTGTCGAGAATCTTGAGTGTTGTTGGAGCTGCATTTTTCCAGACAATTGGAAAGTATTACACCATATTCCTCACTTGTGCATTGTAGATGGTGGACAGGCTTTGGGGAGTCAGAAGGTTAGTTACTCGGGGCAGAATTCCCAACCATGGTATTTATATAAGAACAGAATGACTTCTGGTGGTGGCATGTTAGAGGGAGGTTGCACATAAGGTAGCTATGACCAGGATCTGCGTTTTCTCGACGTCTTAGCTCGGGTTTTGGCGGGTGACTTTCGCAGGAAAACATTGTGGATAGATACTACAGGGACTCCGCACTGAACTCATGCCAAAGGGGGAGGGGACAAAAACCAAGAAACCCAAAGTGGACAGTTCTTCGGCAGACTTCGAGGCCTCGCGTTGTTCCGCTGCAGAGCAAATGGCGACAGGAGAGCTACAGGTGTCGGCCATGCCAATTACTGTGAACATGCTCTTGGACGTGCTGACGATGCATTTCGAAAAGCAGTGGAGTTGGTGTCGGAGGGATTGCGCAAGTCAATAGAGGAAGCGCTGGGCCCTATCTGGGTGGAGCTTGATAAGACTTGAGGCGGTGAAGAAGCATGGCATAGTGCTGGAGGGTGCAGAGAAGTCGCTGACGAGGCAAAGCGAGCAGCTTGAGTTGTTAGAAGCCGAGGTGGCGGTGGTGGCCGATGAGAACGAAGTTGAAGACTCAGGTTGACGACCTTGAAAATCAAATAAGGAGGCAGAACGTCAGTCATTGGGTTGTCGGAGGGGTTAGGTGGCCCAAATCCCATTGAATATCTACCACAGATGCTTTGATAAATGGTGAACAATGATGGTCTCTTCCTGTCCCGTGCTGGACAGGAGCCCACTGAAAGCTTCGGCAAAAGGCTTGACTGAATGACCCGCCTTGTGCGATCATTATTCGGTTTCATAGCTTTCGAGATGAAGAGAAGGTCTTGAAGTGAGTCAAAGAGCACAGATTCGAAGTGGGAAGGAAGCCTTGAAAGAATCTAGCAGGATATGGGGGCAGAGATGGCGAGGAAGCGGGTGGCATTTACCAAGGTGAAGGCCGCTTCACAACACGAGGGAGAGATCAGACAGGTGGAGGGATGCCAGACTTGTTGTTTTGACCTCCTCCCTTTCAGGGGTTGCACTGCACCCCACTCTTTAGCGCACTAGCATATTTGCCAGTGTGGTGCCCCCCTGTGGTAGTCAGCACTGTTGTATTATATTGTATATATGGGTATTACGGTAAGGCCCCTGCACTACAGGTACGGGGGTAGATCCCTGCCTGCTGGCTCCGCCCAGGAGGCGGAGTATAAATGTGTGTGCTCTCCAAACAGTAGTCATTTCGTAAGCTGCTGTAGGAGGCCACCCATCTCTGTAATAAAGCCTCGATTACATTCTAATCTTGTCTCCTCGTAATTCCGTAGTGCATCAATTTATTACAGAGAGATTTTTCAGAGATGGACCTCTGCAACAAGCCTGATCGCCTGCAGCTGCATCCTCAAGCAGACAACGCCAAAAAGGACTTCCAACATTGGCTAGCTTGCTTAGAAGCATACATCGGGTCTGCGCCAGACCCAATCTCAGAAGCACAGAAACTCCAGATTCTGTACACGCGGCTGAGCTCCAACGTTTTTCCCCTCGTCCAGGACGCGCCTACCTACGCAGAGGCCATGGCGCAACTGAAGGAGAATTACGCTCAGCAGACCAACAAGATCTACGCCAGGCACCTCCTATCCACGCAGCATCAACTTCCCGGTGAGTCTGTGGAAGATTTCTGGCGTGCCCTGGTGAGAGACTGCGACTGCCAGGCCATTTCGGCCACTGAACATTTGAACCTGCTAATGAGGGACGCGTTCATTACGGGCATAGGGTCTGACTACATCCGCCAGCGCCTCCAGAAGGGGCCACGCTTGACCTCGCAGCGACCAAGAAACTTGCGTTCTCGCTCACGGTCGCCTCACGCAACGTACAGGCTAATGCCCCCGACTGCACGCACCCCCCCCCCCCCCCCCCCCCCCCCCGTGCATCGTGGACCCTGCCAGCGGCCACCCCATCGTGGACCACATCAGCGACTGCCCTCCGCCAACCCCACACCTGCGCCGCGCGGCAGCCAACCAACCCCGGGGGATTCTGCGGACAGATAAAACACCCCCGGCAGCACTGCCCGGTGCGAAGCGCGCTCTGCAAGGCCTGTGGCAAGAAGGGACATTTCGCTGCAGTGTGCCAGGCCCGCTCAATCGCCGCTATTGTCCCGGCACCCCCGACGTGTGGCCAGTTGGCGCCGCCATCTTACCCTCTTCCTCAGACCACGTGCGGCCCGTGGGCGCCACCATCTTGCTTGCCTCCGAACCAATGGGCACCGCCATCTTACCTGCCGCAGGACCCGTGCGGCCCGTGGGCGCCGCCATCTTACCCGCACAGTCTCGACCGCACAACCTCGCGACCGCTTCGACAAACGTGAAGGTCGACGGGCATCAGATATCCTGCCTTCTGGACTCCGGGAGCACAGAGCTTCATCCACTCCGATACGGTAAGGTGCTGCTCCCTCGCGGTACACCCCGCTAACCAAAGAATCTCCCTGGCCTCCGGATCCCATTCCGTGGCGATCCGGGGGTACTGCATCGCCACCCTCGCCGTCCAGGGCGTAGAGTTCAGCGGCTTCCGGCTCTATGTCCTCCCCAACCTCTGCGCTGCCTTGCTACTTAGCCTGGACTTCCAGTGCACCCTCCAGAGCCAAACCCTGATATTTGGCGTGCCCCTACCACCCCTTACTGTTTGCGGCTGTGCGACCCTTAAGGTCGACCCGCCTTCCCTGTTTGCAAACCTCACCCCGGATTGCAAACCCGTCGCCACCAGGAGCAGACGGTACAGCGCCCAGGACAGGACCTTCATCACGTCTGAGGTCCAGCGGCTGCTGCGGGAAGGCATCATCGAGGCCAGCAACAGCCCCTGGAGAGCCCAAGTGGTAGTGGTGAAAACCGAGGAGAAAAACAGGATGGTCGTTGACTAGAGTCAGACCATCAATCGGTACACGCAACTCAACGCTTATCCCCTCCCACGCATATCTGATATGGTCAATCAGATTGCACAGTACCGGGTCTTCTCGACAGTGGACCTGAAATCTGCCTACCACGAGCTCCCCATCCGTAAGGCGGACCGCCCATACACTGCGTTTGAAGCAAACGGCCACCTTTACCATTTCCTTCGGGTTCCCTTCGGCGTCACCAACGGGGTCTCGGCCTTCCAATGGGAGATGGACCGAATGGTTGGCCGGTACGGGCTGCGGGCCACTTTCCCGTACCTGGACAACGTCACCATCTGCGGCCACGACCAGCAGGACCACAACACTAACCGTTCCACATTTCTCCACACCGCCACTCCTCAACCTAACTTACAACATGAAGTGTGTGTTCAGCACGAACCGATTAGCCATCCTCGGCTATGTGGTTCAGAACGGAGTTCTCGGGCCCGACCCCGATCGCATGCGCCCCCTCATGGAACTCCCCCTCCCCCAGTGCTCCAAGGCCCTCAAACGATGCCTGGGGTTCTTTTCGTATTACGCCCAGTGGGTCCCAAACTATGCGGACAAGGCCCGCCCACTCATTCAATCCACCCCTTTCCCACTGACGGCCGAGGCTCATCGGGCCTTCAACCGTATCAAGGCCGACATCGCCAAGGCCGCGATGTACGCGGTCGACGAGACGCTCCCCTTCCAAGTCGTGAGTGATGCATCGGACGTCGCTCTGGCCGCCACCCTCAACCAGGCAGGCCCGTGGCATTCTTTTCCTGCACCCTCCATGCCTCCGAAATTCGGCACTCCTCTGTCGAAAAGGAGGCCCAAGCGATCGATGAAGCTGTGCGACATTGGAGGCATTACCTGGCCGACAGGAGATTCACTCTCCTCACTGACCAACGGTCGGTTGCCTTCATGTTTAACAACACACAGCGGGGTAAGATCAAAAATGATAAAATCTTGAGGTGGAGGATCGAGCTCTCCACCTACAATTACGGGATTTTGTATTGCCCCGGTAAGTTCAACGAGTCCCCCAATGCCCTGTTCCGAGGTACATGTGCCAGCGGACCCTGCACAACGATCTCTGTCACCTGGGAGTCACCCGCTTTTTACCACTTCTCAAGGGCCCTCAATCTGCCCTACTCCATTGAGGAAGTCAGGGCTATCACCAGAGACTACCACGTCTGCACAGACTGTAAACCGCACTTCTACTGGCCAGACCGTGCGCGCCTGGTGAAGGCCTACCGCCCCTTTGAACGCCTCAGCGTGGACTTCAAAGGGCCCCTCCCCTCCACCGATCGCAACACGTACTTTCTTAATGTGGTCGACGCGTATTCCCAATTCCCCTTCGCCGTCCCATGCCCCGATATGATGTCTGCCACCGTCATCAAAGCTGTCAACACCCCTTTCGCTCTGTTCGGTTTCCCCACCTACATCCACAATGACCGGGGATCCTCATTTATGAGCGAGGAGCTGCGCCAGTACCTGCTCAACAGGGGCATTGCCTCGAGCAGGACGACCAGCTACAACCCCAGGGGAAACGGGCAGGTGGAGCAGGAGAGTGGGACGGTCTGGAGGGCCGTCCAGCTGGTCCTACGGTCCAGAAATCCCCCGGCCTCCCGCTGGCAGGCGGTCCTCCCTGACGCACTTCACTCCATTCGGTCGCTCCTGTGCACCGCGACCAACGAAACCCCCCATGAACGTCTCTTTGCCTTCCCCAGGAAGTCCACCTCCGGGGTTTCGCTCCCAACGTGGCTGGCAGCTCCAGGACCCATTCTCCTCCGCAAGCACGTGAGGCTCCACAAGGCGGACCCGTTGGTTGAGAGAGTACAGCTACTCCATGCGAACCTGCAGTACGCCTACGTAGCGTACCCCGACGGCTGCCAAGACACAGTCTCCCTCAGGGATCTGGCACCAGCTGGGTCCTCCCCCCCCCCCCCCCCCCCCCCCCCCCCCCGCCCCGGCGCACCCCACCGCAGCCCCCGCTCCAGGACAATCCGTTCTCCCCTTTCTTCCACCCGGGGATGAAGAGGATTTTGACACGCTCCTGGAGTCACTGAAGACAAAGCCGACGCCCAAGTCGCCACCAGCACTGTGGCGCTCTCAACGACAGATCAAGGAGCCCGATCGTCTGAATTTGTAACCTTCTCTGTCATTTTAAGACCAATCTGTATGTATATAGTTTTCCACCCCCCCCCCCCCCCCCCGCTGGACTCATTTTTAACAGGGGGTGAATGTGGTAATCACCACTGTTATATTGTATATATGGGTATTACGGTAAGGCCCCTGTACTTCAGGTACGGGGATGGATCCCCGCCTGCTGGCTCCGCCCAGGAGGCGGAGTATAAATGTGGGTGCTCTCCGAACAGCAGCCATTTCGAAAGCTGCTGTAAGAGGCCACACACCTGTGTAATAAAGCCTTGATTACATTCCACTCTCGTCTCGGTGTAATTGATAGTGCACCCCCCCCCCCGGCTGAGCAAGTGTTCAGCCTAGAGTACAAATATACACTGTTCATGATCCATAGAATTCCTCTATTGTTGGCTTTGCAGTCTGTTCTGGAGGAACTCATCAGCATTTTCCAGTGTGTTAAAATGTTACTCGTTGCCGTACGTTACCCTCGTTCTTAAATAAAGCCAGCTTGGCCCATTGAACTCAGTCCTGCGCTTGGCCAGGTTGTCCCCAATGTTCTGATAGATTTGGATTGTAATTCCCTTCCATTTACAGGACCGCTCATTTGATTTGATTTATTGTCTATTGTCACATGTACCGAAGTACAGTGAAAAGTATTTTTCTGCGGCCGAGGCAATGTACACAGTACGTACATAGTAGACAAAAGAATAATCAACAAAGAACATTGACAAATGGTATATCGACAAACAGTGATTGGTTACAGTGCGGAACAAGGAGCCAAACGAAGCAAATACATGAGGAAGAACAGCATAGGGCGTCGTGAATAGTGTTCTTACAGGGAACAGATCAGTCCGAGGGGGAGTCGTTGAGGAGTCTTGTAGCTGTGGGGAAGAAGCTGTTCCTATGTCTGGATGTACGAGTCTTCAGACTTCTGTACTTCTGCCTGATGGAGGGGTCTGTAAGAAGGCAATGCTCGGGTGGGAGGGGTCTCTGATAATGCTGTCTGCCTTCCTGAACATAGACCATAGAACATTACAGCGCAGTACAGGCCCTTCAGCCCTCGATGTTGCGCCGACCTGTGAAACCACTCTAAAGCCCATCTACAGTATTCCCTTATCGTCCATATGTCTATCCAATGACCATTTGAATGCCCTTAGTGTTGACGAGTCCACGACTGTTGCAGGCAGGGCATTCCACGCCCTGACTACTCTCTGAGTAAAGAACCTACCTCTGACATCTGTCCTATATCTCCCCTCAATTTAAAGCTATGTCCCCTCGTGCTAGACATCACCATCCGAGGAAAAAGGCTCTCACTGTCCACCCTATCCAATCCTCTGATCATCTTATATGCCTCAATTAAGTCACCTCTTAAGCTTCTTCTCTCTAACGAAACCAGCCTAACGTCCCTCAGCCTTTCCTCATAAGATCTTCCCTCCATACCAGGCAACATTCTGGTGTATCTCCTCTGCACCCTTTCCAATGCTTCCACATCATTCCTATAATGCGGCGACCAGAATTGCACGCAATACTCCAAATGTGGCCGCACCAGAGTTTTGTACAGCTGCAACATGACCTCATGGCTCCGAAACTCAATCCCTCTACCAATAAAAGCTAACACACCGTACGCCTTCTTAACAACCCTCTCAACCTGGGTGGCAACTTTCAGGGATCTATGTACATAGAACATAGAAAATACAGCACAGAACAGGCCCTTCGGCCCACGATGTTGTGCCGAACCTTTGTCCTAGATTAATCATAGATTATCATTTAATTTACAGTGCAGAAGGAGGCCATTCGGCCCTTCGAGTCTGCACCGGCTCTTGGAAAGAGCACCCCACCCAAACTCAACACCTCCACCCAACACCAAGGGCAATTTGGACATTAAGGGCAATTTATCATTGGCCAATTCACCTAACCCGCACATCTTTGGATTGTGGGAGGAAACCGGAGCACCCGGAGGAAACCCACGCAGACACGGGGAGGACGTGCAGACTCCGCACAGACAGTGACCCAAGCCGGAATCGAACCTGGGACCCTGGAGCTGTGAAGCAATTGTGCTATCCACAATGCTACCGTGCTGCCCTTGAGAACAAATAAATCTACACTATATCATTTTACCGTAATCCATGTACCTATCCAATAGCTGCTTGAAGGTCCCTAATGTTTCCGACTCAACTACTTCCACAGGCAGTGCATTCCATGCCCCCACTACTCTCTGGGTAAAGAACCTACCTCTGATATCCCTCCTATATCTTCCACCTTTCACCTTAAATTTATGTCCCCTTGTAATGGTTTGTTCCACCCGGGGAAAAAGTCTCTGACTGTCTACTCTATCTATTCCCCTGATCATCTTATAAACCTCTATCAAGTCGCCCCTCATCCTTCTCCGTTCTAATGAGAAAAGGCCTAGCACCCTCAACCTTTCCTCGTAAGACCTACTCTCCATTCCAGGCAACATCCTGGTAAATCTTCTTTGCACCTTTTCCAAAGCTTCCACATCCTTCCTAAAATGAGGCGACCAGAACTGTACACAGTACTCCAAATGTGGCCTTACCAAGGTTTTGTACAGCTGCATCATCACCTCACGGCTCTTAAATTCAATCCCTCTGTTAATGAACGCGAGCACACCATAGGCCTTCTTCACAGCTCTATCCACTTGAGTGGCAACTTTCAAAGATGTATGAACATAGACCCCAAGATCTCTCTGCTCCTCCACATTGCCAAGAACTCTACCGTTAACCCTGTATTCCGCATTCATATTTGTCCTTCCAAAATGGACAACCTCACACTTTTCAGGGTTAAACTCCATCTGCCACTTCTCAGCCCAGCTCTGCATCCTATCTATGTCTCTTTGCAGCCGACAACAGCCCTCCTTACTATCCACAACTCCACCAATCTTCGTATCGTCTGCAAATTTACTGACCCACCCTTCAACTCCCTCATCCAAGTCATTAATGAAAATCACAAACAGCAGAGGACCCAGAACGGATCCCTGCGGTACGCCACTGGTAACTGGGATCCAGGCTGAATATTTGCCATCCACCACCAGTCTCTGACTTCTATCGGTTAGCCAGTTCGTTATCCAACTGGCCAAATTTCCCACTATCCCATGCCTCCTTACTTTCTGCATAAGCCAACCATGGGGAACTTTATCAAATGCCTTACTAAAATCCATGTACACTACATCCACTGCTTTACCTTCATCCACATGCTTGGTCACCTCCTCAAAGAATTCAATAAGATTTGTAAGGCAAGACCTACCCCTCACAAATCCGTGCTGACTATCCCTAATCAAGCAGTGTCTTTCCAGATGCTCAGAAATCCTATCCTTCAGTACCCTTTCCATGACTTTGCCTACCACCGAAGTAAGACTAACTGGCCTGTAATTCCCAGGGTTATCCCTAGTTCCTTTTTTGAACAGGGGCACGACATTCGCCACTCTCCAATCCCCTGGTACCACCCCTGTTGACAGTGAGGACGAAAAGATCATTGCCAACGGCTCTGCAATTTCATCTCTTGCTTCCCATAGAATCCTTGGATATATCCCGTCAGGCCCGGAGGACTTGTCTATCCTCAAGTTTTTCAAAATGCCCAACACATCTTCCTTCCTAACAAGTATTTCCTCGAGCTTACCAATCTGTTTCACACTGTCCTCTCCAACAATACCGCCCCTCTCATTTGTAAATACAGAAGAAAAGTACTCGTTCAAGACCTCTCCTATCTCTTCAGACTCAATACACAATCTCCCGCTACTGTCCTTGGTCGGACCTACCCTCGCTCTAGTCATTCTCATATTTCTCACATATGTGTAAAAGGCCTTGGGGTTTTCCTTGATCCTACCCGCCAAAGATTGTTCATGCCCTCTCTTAGCTCTCCTAATCCCTTTCTTCAGTTCCCTCCTGGCTATCTTGTATCCCTCCAATGCCCTGTCTGAACCTTGTTTCCTCAGCCTTACATAAGTCACCTTTTTCCTCTTAACAAGACATTCAACCTCTCTTGTCAACCATGGTTCCCTCACTCGACCATCTCTTCCCTGCCTGACAGGGACATACATATCAAGGACACGTAGCACCTGTTCCTTGAACAAGTTCCACATTTCACTTGTGTCCTTCCCTGCCAGCCTATGTTCCCAACTTATGCACTTCAATTCTTGTCTGACAACATCATATTTACCCTTCCCCCAATTGTAAACCTTGCCCTGTTGCACGTACCTATCCCTCTCCATTACTAAAGTGAAAGTCACAGAATTGTGGTCACTATCTCCAAAATGCTCCCCCACTAACAAATCTATCACTTGCCCTGGCTCATTATCCAGTACTAAATCCAATATTGCCCCTCCTCTGGTCGGACAATCTACATACTGTGTTAGAAAAGCTTCCTGGACACACTGCACAAACACCACCCCATCCAAACTATTTGATCTAAAGAGTTTCCACTCAATATTTGGGAAGTTAAAGTCGCCCATGACTACTACCCTATGACTTCTGCACCTTTCCAAAATCTGTTTCCCAATCTGTTCCTCCACATCTCTGCTACTATTGGGGGGCCTATAGAAAACTCCTAACAAGGTGACTGCTCCTTTCCTATTTCTGACTTCAACCCATACTACCTCAATAGGTGATACTCCTCGAACTGCCTTTCTGCAGCTGTTATACTATCTCTAATTAATAATGCCACCCCCCCCCCCCCCACACCTCTTTTACCACCCTCCCTAATCTTATTGAAACATCTATAACCAGGGACCTCCAACAACCATTTCTGCCCCTCTTCTATCCAAGTTTCCGTGATGGCCACCACATCGTAGTCCCAAGTACCGATCCATGCCTTAAGTTCACCCACCTTATTCCTGATGCTTCTTGCGTTGAAGTATACACACTTCAACCCATCTCCGTGCCTGCAAGTACTCTCCTTTGTCAGTGTTCCCTTCCCCACTGCCTCATTACACGCTTTGGCGTCCTGAATATCGGCTACCTTAGTTGCTGGACTACAAATCCGGTTCCCATTCCCCTGCCAAATTAGTTTAAACCCTCCCGAAGAGTACTAGAAAACCTCCCTCCCAGGATATTGGTGCCCCTCTGGTTCAGATGCAACCCGTCCTGCTTGTACAGGTCCCACCTTCCCCAGAATGCGCTCCAATTATTCAAATACCTGAAGCCCTCCCTCCTACACCATTCCTGCAGCCACGTGTTCAACTGCACTCTCTCCCTATTCCTCGCCTCGCTATCACGTGGCACCGGCAACAAACCAGAGATGACAACTCTGTCTGTCCTGGCTTTTAACTTCCAGCCTAACTCCCTAAACTTGTTTATTACCTCCACACCCCTTTTCCTACCTATGTCGTTGGTACCAATGTGCACCACGACTTCTGGCTGCTCACCCTCCCCCTTAAGGATCCTGAAGACACGATCCGAGACATCCCTGGCCCTGGCACCCGGGAGGCAACATACCTTCCGGGAGTCTCGCTCGCGACCACAGAATCTCCTATCTATTCCCCTAACCATTGAATCTCCTACAACTATTGCTTTTCTATTCTCTCCCCTTCCCTTCTGAGCCCCAGAGCCAGACTCCGTGACAGAGACCTGGCCGTGAGGGCCTTCCCCCGGTAGGTCATCCCCCCCAACAGCATCCAAAATGGTATACTTGTTTTGAAGGGGAACGGCCACGAGGGATCCCTGCACTTTCTGCCTGTTTGTTTTTTTCCCCCTGACTGTAACCCAGCTATTCTTGTCCTGTACCTTGGATGTGGTTACCTCCTTGTAACTCTTCTCAATCACCCCCTCTGCCTCCCGGATGATCCGAAGTTCATCCAGCTCCAGTTCCCTAACACGGTCTTTGAGGAGCTGAAGTTGGGTGCACTTCCCGCAGGTATAGTCAGTGGGGACACCGGTGGTATCCCTCACCACCCACATCCTACAGGAGGAGCATGTAACTGGCCTAGCCTCCATCCCCTCTTACCTGACAGACTATAGCTGCCCTGTGGACCAACTAGATCTCCGCCCTCCGACTCTGCTCCCAGTCAGCTACACTTTCTGTAAACTCCTGGCTCTCTTCGCACTCTTTGCGGAAATGTCGGAAACAAAATGAAAGGAGCACCTTACTCCCTCCTCACCTAACTCCCTCGGTCACCAAACTCTTACTATAGCACTCAAAAAGCACCAAATTCAGCACTCCCTCGGTCACCAAACTTACTATAGCACTCAAAAAGCACCAAATTCAGCACTCCCTCGGTCACCAACCTCTTACTATAGCACTCAAAAAGCACCAAATTCAGCACTCAGTGGACCATGGACTCATGGACACTGAGATCTCTCTGCTCATCCACACTGCCAAGAATCTTACCATTAGCCCAGTACTCTGTCTTCCTGTTATTCCTGCCAAAATGAATCACATCACACTTTTCTGCATTAAACTCCATTTGCTACCTCTCAGCCCAGCGCTGCAGCTTATCTATGTCCCTCTGTAACTTGTAACATCCGCACTGTCCACAACTCCACCGACTTTAGTGTCATCTGCAAATTTACTCACCCATCCTTCTACGCCCTCCTCCAGGTCATTTATAAAAATGACAAACAGCAGTGGCCCCAAAACAGATCCTTGTGGTACATCACTAGTAACTGGACTCCAGCCTGAACATTTCCCATCAACCACCACCCTTTGTCTTCCAGCTAGCCAATTTCATTTCCAAACTGCTAAATCACCCTGAATCCCATGCCTCCGTATTTTCTGCAGTAGCCTACCGTGGGGAACCTTATCAAACGCTTTACTGAAATCCATATACACCACATCAACTGATTTACCTTCATCCACGTGTTTGGTCACCTTCTCTAAGAACTCAATAAGGTTTGTGAGGCACAACCTACCCTTCACAAAACCGTGTTGACTATCTCTAATCAAATTATTCCTTTCCAGATTATTATACATCCTATCTCTTATAAACCTTTCCAAGATTTTGCCCACAACAGAAGTAAGGCTCACTGGTCTATAGTTACTGGGGTTGTCTCTACTCCCCTTCTTGAACAAAGGGACAACATTTTTTATCCATCAGTCTTCTGGCATTATTCCTGCAGACAAAGATGACTTAAAGATCAAAGCCAAAGGCTCAGCAATTTCCTCCCTAGCTTCCCAGAGAATCCTAGGATAAATCCCATCTGGCCCAGGGGACTTATCTATTTTCACACCTTCCAGAATTGCTAACACCTCCTCCTTATGAACCTCAAGCCCTTCTAGTCTAGTAGCCTGAATCCCAGTATTCTCCTCTACAACATTGTCTTTTTCTTGTGTGAATACTGACGAAAAATATTCATTTAGCCCCTCTCCTATCTCCTCGGACTCCAAGCACAACTTCCCACTACTGTTCTTGACGGGCCCTACTCTTACCCTAATCATTTGTTTATTCCTGACATAGCTATAGAAAGCTTTTGGGTTATCCTTGATCCTACCTGCCAAAGACTTCTCATGTCCCCTCCTGGCCCTTCTTGGCTCTCTCTTTAGGTCCTTCCTAGCTAACTTGTAACTCTCGAGCGCCCTAACTGAACCTTCATGTCTCATCTTTACATAAGCTTCCTTCTTCCTCTTGACAAGTGTTTCGACTGCTTTAGTAAACCACGGTTCCCTTGCTCGACCACTTCCTCCCTGCCTGACAGGTACATACTTATCAAGGACACGCAGTAGCTGTTCCTTGAACAAGCTCCACATTTCCATTGTGCCCATCCCCTGCAGTTTTCCTCTCCACCCGATGCATCCTAAGTCTTGCCTCATCGCATCATAATTGCCTTTCCCCCAGATATAACTCTTGCCCTGCGGTATATACCTATCCCTTTCCATCACTAAAGTAAACGTAATCAAATTGTGGTCACTATCACCAAAGTGCTCACCTACCTCCAAATCATCTAACACCTGTCCTGGTTCATTACCCAGTACCAAATCCAATATGACCTCGCCTCTCGTTGGCCTATCCACATACTGTGTCAGGAAACCCTCCTGCACACATTGGACAAAATTAGACCCATCTAAAGTACTCTAACCATAGCGTTTCCAGTCAATATTTGGAACGTTAAAGTCCCCCATAACAACTACCCTGTTGCTTTCGCTCCTATCCAGAATCATCTTTGCAATCCTTTCCTCTACGTCTCTGGAACTTTTCGGAGGCCTATAGAAAACCCCTAACAGGGTGACCTCTCCTTTCCTGTTTCTAACCTCAGCCCATACTAGCTCAGTCGACGAGTCCTCATCAAACGTCCTTTCTGCCATCGTAATACTGTCCTTGACTAATAATGCCACCCCTCCCCCTCTTTTACCACCTTCCCTGAGCTGACTGAAATATCTAAACCCCGGCACCTGCAACAACCATTCCTGTTCCTGCTCTATCCATGTCTCCGAAATGGCCACAACATCGAAGTCCCAGGTACCAACCCATGCCGCAAGTTCACCCACCTTATTCCGGATGCTCCTGGCATTGAAGAAGACACACTTTAAACCACCTTCCTGCCTGCCGGTCCACTCCTGCAACTTTGAAACCTTACTCATGACCTCACTACTCTCAACCTCCTATATACTGGAGCTACAATTCAGGTTCCCAAGCCCCTGCTGAACTAGTTTAAACCCTCCCGAAGAGCATTAGCAAATTTCCCCCCCAGGATATTGGTACCCCTCTGGTCCAGGTGTAGACCATCCCGTTTGTAGAGGTCCCACTGACCCCAGAATGAGCCCCAATTATCCAGAAATCTGAAGCCCTCCTGCACGATCCCTGTAGCCACGTGTTCAACTCCTCTCTCTCCCTATTCGTCGTCTCGCTATCACGTGGCACGGGTAACAACCCAGAGATAATAACTCTGTGCTAGATCTAAGTTTCCACCCTAGCTCCCTGAATTCCTGCCTTACATCCCTATCCCTTTTCCTATCTGTCGTTGGTACCTATGTGGACCACGACTTGGGGCTGCTCTCCCTCCCCCTTCAGGGTCCCGAAAGCACGATCTGAGACATCACGCACCCTGGCACCTGGGAGGCAACACACCAACCGTGAGTCTCTCTCGTTCCCACAGAATCTCCTATCTATCCCCCTAACTATGGACTCTCCACTGACTAATGCTCTACTCCTCTCCCCCCTTCCCTTCTGAGCAACAGGGACAGACTCTGTGCCAGAGACCTGTACCCCATGGCTTACCCCTGGTAAGTCCCCGTCCCCCCAACAGTATCCAAAGCGGTATACTTCTTACTAAGGGGAACGACCACAGGGGATCCCTGTACTGACTGCTTCCTCCCAGCCCCTCTCATCATCACCCATCTATCTTTATTCTTCGGAGTAACTACATCCCTGAAGCTTCTATCTATAGAACATAGAACAATACAGCGCAGTACAGGCCTTTCGGCCCACGATGTTGCACCGAAACAAAAGCCATCTAACCTACACTATGCCATTATCATCCATATGTTTATCTAATAAACTTTTAAATGCCCTCAATGTTGGCGAGTTCACTACTGTAGCAGGTAGGGCATTCCACGGCCTCACTACTCTTTGCGTAAAGAACCTACCTCTGACCTCTGTCCTATATCTATTACCCCTCAGTTTAAAGTTATGTCCCCTCGTGCCAGCCATATCCATCCGCGGGAGAAGGCTCTCACTGTCCACCCTGTCCAACCCCCTGATCATTTTGTATGCCTCTATTAAGTCTCCTTAACCTTCTTCTCTCCAACGAAAACAACCTCAAGTCCATCAGCCTTTCCTCATAAGATTTTCCCTCCATACCAGGCAACATCCTGATAAATCTCCTCTGCACCCGCTCCAAAGCCTCCACGTCCTTCCTATAATGCGGTGACCAGAACTGTACGCAATACTCCAAATGCGGCCATACCAGAGTTCTGTACAGCTGCAACATGACCTCCCGACTCCGGAACTCAATCCCTCTACCAATAAAGGCCAACACTCCATAGGCCTTCTTCACAACCCTATCGACCTGGGTGGCAACTTTCAGGGATCTATGTACATGGACACCTAGATCCCTCTGCTCATCCACACTTTCAAGAACTTTACCATTAGCCAAATATTCCGCATTCCTGTTATTCCTTCCAAAGTGAATCACCTCACACTTCTCTACATTAAACTCCATTTGCCACCTCTCAGCCCAGCTCTGCAGCTTATCTATATCCCTCTGTAACCTGCTACATCCTTCCACACTATCGACAACACCACCGACTTTAGTATCGTCTGCAAATTTACTCACCCACCCTTCTGCGCCTTCCTCTAGGTCATTGATAAAAATGACAAACAGCAACGGCCCCAGAACAGATCCTTGTGGTACTCCACTTGTGACTGTACTCCAATCTGAACATTTCCCATCAACCACCACCCTCTGTCTTTCAGCTAGCCAATTTCTGATCCACATCTCTAAATCACCCTCAATCCCCAGCCTCCGTATTTTTTGCAATAGCCTACCGTGGGGAACCTTATCAAATGCTTTGCTGAAATCCATATACACCACATCAACTGCTCTACCCTCGTCTACCTGTTCAGTCACCTTCTCAAAGAACTCAATAAGGTTTGTGAGGCATGACCTACCCTTCACAAAGCCATACTGACTATCCCTGGTCATATTATTCCTATCTAGATGATTATAAATCTTGTCTCTTATAATCCCCTCCAAGACTTTACCCACTACAGACGTGAGGCTCACCGGTCTATAGTTGCCGGGGTTGTCTCTGCTCCCCTTTTTGAACAAAGGGACCACATTTGCTGCCCTCCAGTCCTCTGGCACTATTCCTGTAGCCAATGATGACATAAAAATCAAAGCCAAAGGTCCAGCAATCTCTTCCCTGGCCTCCCAGAGAATCCTAGGATAAATCCCATCAGTTCCCGGGGACTTATCTATTTTCAGCCTGTCCAGAATTGCCAACACCTCTTCCCTACGTACCTCAATGCCATCTATTCTATTAGCCTGGGGCTCAGCATTCTCCTCCACAACATTATCTTTTTCCTGAGTGAATACTGACGAAAAGTATTCATTTAGTATCTCGCCTATCTCTTCAGACTCCACACACAATTTCCCATCCCTGTCCTTGACTGGTCCTACTCTTTCCCTAGTCATTCGCTTATTCCTGACATACCTATAGAAAGCTTTTGGGTTTTCCTTGATCCTTCCTGCCAAATACTTCTCATGTCCCCTCCTTGCTCGTCTTAGCTCTCTCTTTAGATCCTTCCTCGCTACCTTGTTACTATCCATCGCCCCAACCGAAACTTCACACTTCATCTTCACATAGGCCTCCTTCTTCCTCTTAACAAGAGATTCCACTTCCTTGGTAAACCACGGTTCCCTCGCTCGACGCCTTCCTCCCTGTCTGACCGGTACATACTTATCAAGAACACGCAGTAGCTGATCCTTGAACAAGCCCCACTTATCCAGTGTGCCCAACACTTGCAGCCTACTTCTCCACCTTATCCCCCCCAAGTCACGTCTAATGGCATCATAATTGCCCTTCCCCCAGCTATAACTCTTGCCCTGCGGTGTATACTTATCCCTTTCCATCATTAACGTAAACGTCACCGAATTGTGGTCACTGTCCCCAAAGTGCTCTCCTACCTCCAAATCCAACACCTAGCCTGGTTCATTACCCAAAACCAAATCCAACGTGGCCTCGCCTCTTGTTGGCCTGTCAACATATTGTTTCAGGAAACCCTCCTGCACACACTGTACAAAAAACGACCCATCTATTGTACTCGAACTATATCTTTTCCAGTCAATATTTGGAAAGTTAAAGTCTCCCATAATAACTACCCTGTTACTTTCGCTCCTTTCCTGTTTCTAACTTCAGCCCATACTCCCTCGGAAGAAGAGTCCCCATCTAGCATCCTCTCCGCCACCGTAATACTGCTCTTGACTAGCAGCGCCACACCTCCCCCTCTTTTGCCTCCTTCTCTGAGCTTACTAAAACACCTAAACCCCGGAACCTGCAACATCCATTCCTGTCCCTGCTCTATCCATGTCTCCGAAATGGCCACAACATCGAAGTCCCAGGTACCAACCCATGCTGCCAGTTCCCCTACCTTGTTTCGTATACTCCTGGCATTGAAGTAGACACACTTCAAACCACCTACCTGAACACTGGCCCCCTCCTGCGACGTCAAATCTGTGCTCCTGACCTCTATACTCTCATTCTCACTTACCCTAAAACTACAATCCAGGTTCCCATGCCCCTGCTGCATTAGTTTAAACCCACCCAAAGAGCACTGACAAATCTCCCCCCCCAGGATATTTGTGCCCCTCAGGTTCAGATGTAGACCATCCTGTCTGTAGAGGTCCCACCTTCCCCAGAAAGAGCCCCAGTTATCCAAAAATCTGAATCCCTCCCGCCTGCACCATCCCTGTAGCCACGTGTTTAAATGCGCTCTCTCCCTATTCCTCATCTCACTATCACGTGGCACGGGCAACAACCCAGAGATAACAACTCTGTTTGTTCTAGTTCTGAGCTTCCATCCTAGCTCCCTGAAAGCCTGCCTGACATCCTTGTCCCCTTTCCTACCTATGTCGTTAGTGCCAATGTGGACCACGACTTGAGGCTGCTCCCCCTCCCCCTAAGGACCCGGAAAACACGATCCGAGACATCATGTACCCTTGTACCTGGGAGGCAACATACCAAACGTGAGTCTCTCACGCTCCCACAAAATCTCCTATCTGTGCCCCTGACTATAGAGTCCCCAATTACTAATGCTCTGCTCCTCTCCCCCCTTCCCTTCTGAGCAACAGGGTCAGACTCCGTGCCAGAGGCCTGTACCCCATGGCTTACCCCTGGTAAGTCGTCC
Organism: Scyliorhinus torazame; assembly: GCF_047496885.1. Classification (NCBI taxonomy): domain Eukaryota; kingdom Metazoa; phylum Chordata; class Chondrichthyes; order Carcharhiniformes; family Scyliorhinidae; genus Scyliorhinus; species Scyliorhinus torazame. The sequence continues at coordinate 90,951,310 of NC_092715.1, read as the reverse complement.
CCCCCACAAGTATCCAAAGCGGCATACTTGTTTCTCAGGGGAACGACCGCAGGGGATCCCTGCACTGACTGCTTTTTCCCAGTCCCTCTTACAGTTACCCACCTATCTCCAATCTTTGGTGTAACTAATTCCCTGAAGCTGCTATCTATGACCCCTTCTGCCTCCCGAATGATCCGAAGTTCTTCCAACTCCAGCTCCAGTTCCCTAACTCGGTCTTGGAGGAGCTGGAGATGGCAGCACTTCCTGCAGGTAAAATCAGCAGGGACACTAACTGCATCCCTCACCTCAAACATCCTGCAGGAGGAACATTGCACTCCCTTCCCTGCCATTCCTCTAACTTTCTACCAAGATCTGGCTAACAACTAAATTAAATTTTTATAAAAAATAATAATAATATAATAAAATATGGTACTTACCTCAGACCAATGGGTTTTATTATTAGGTTAGAGGAGGAGGGCGGGTGGGAGACACTACACGTGTAGTGTCTCGGGTTTCCTCTCCACCAGAATTTATTGGTGAGGGTCTTCCCAGACGTCCGCGGGTCGACTTCCTGTTCCCGCCTAAAAAACTAATTTTAAAAAAAAGAAAAATTCTCAGCTCCTGCTGAAATTGACTAACCAGCCAGCTCCACTCCCGCCGAAATCGACTGGCCTGCCCCTGCAAAGAAAAGTGCTTTTAAAGGTTGACTTACCTCCCAGCAACCTCCTTCCGCAATGCTCCCGCTGAAACTGACTCACCAGCTGTTCTCACGCCGAAATCGACTGGCCTGCCCCTGCAAAGACAAGTGCTTTTAAAGGTTGACTTACCTCCCAGCGACCTCCTTCCGCAATGCTCCCGCTGAAACTGACTCACCAGCTGATTCTCCCGCCGAAATCGACTGGCCTGCCCCTGCAAAGACAAGTGCTTTTAAAGGTTGACTTACCTCCAGGCAACCTCCTTCCGCAATGCTCCCGCTGAAACTGACTCACCAGCTGTTCTCACGCCGAAATCGACTGGCCTGCCCCTGCAAAGACAAGTGCTTTTAAAGGTTGACTTACCTCCCAGCAACCTCCTTCCGCAATGCTCCCGCTGAAACTGACTCACCAGCTGTTCTCACACCGAAATCGACTGGCCTGCCCCTGCAAAGACAAGTGCTTTTAAAGGTTGACTTACCTCCCAGCAACCTCCTTCCGCAATGCTCCCGCTGAAACTGACTCACCAGCTGTTCTCACGCCGAAATCGACTGGCCTGCCCCTGCAAAGACAAGTGCTTTTAAAGGTTGACTTACCTCCCAGCAACCTCCTTCCGCAATGCTCCCGCTGAAACTGACTCACCAGCTGTTCTCACGCCGAAATCGACTGGCCTGCCCCTGCAAAGACAAGTGCTTTTAAAGGTTGACTTACCTCCCAGCAACCTCCTTCCGCAATGCTCCCGCTGAAACTGACTCACCAGCTGTTCTCACGACGAAATCGACTGGCCTGCCCCTGCAAAGACAAGTGCTTTTAAAGGTTGACTTACCTCCCAGCAGCCACTTCCGCAATGCTCCCGCTGAAACTGACTCACCAGCTGATTCTCCCGCCGAAATCGACCACCTCTGCCTCCCGAATGATCCGAAGTTCCTCCAGCTCCAGTTTCTAAGGCGCTGGAGATGGGCGCGCTTCCCACAGATGAAATAAGCAGGGACACTGATGGTGTCCCTCACCTCAAACATTCTGCAAGAGGAACATTGCACTACCTTCCCTGCCATCCCATCTAGATAAAAAAAGAAAAAGAAAGAAAGAGCTTATCTGTTATTCACTCCCCTTCTCAGCAAGCACTCACTCAGCAACCTCTGCACCCCACACGATAACACCTGAGGGAAAATAAAAGAAAAACTACTTACCAGTCACCAGTCAGTCCCTTACCTGCAGGCTGTGACGTCACGGTTCAACTTCTTTCGACTTCTACCTGCCCTCGAGCCTTCCTCGTGATCTTTACATTTGGTTAGAGGAGGGGGTAGGGAGGGAAACACTGAAGAAGTGTTTCGGGTTTAAGTGTCACTTGACAACAGCTCCTCCACAAACCACCTTCAAGTTAGGGTGAGCACATGGACGTATGCAAATTTCCCCCGCAAAAGCCAATGAGCAGCTCCGCTCTACTGCCCTCTGCTGGATGCTTGTCTTCACTTGAACAGCTAGGGTCTCTTGCGGAGGTATACCTTCAAGTTAGGGTGAGCACACGGATGTATACAAATTTCCCCTGCAAAAGCTAATCAGCAGCTCCGCTCTACTGTCCTCTGCTGGATGAGGCAGTGGGAGGTGTATACAGAATCAATGTGGAGGTGGCAAGCTTGTGTGATGCGTTGGGCTGAGTTCACCACACTCTGCAGTTTCTTTCGATCTTGGACCGACCAAGCTGTGATGCAGCCAGATAGAATGCTCTCTAACACACATCTGTAGAAATTTGTGAGAATCGATGCAGACATGCCAAATTTCTTTAGCTTCCGTAGGAAGTAGAGACGTTGTTGGGCTTTCTTGACTGTTGCATCAACGTGAGTGGACCAGGACAGACTGTTGGTGGTGGTGACCCCCAGGAACGTAAAGCTATCGACCATTTCTACTTCGGAGCATTTGATGCAGACGGGAATGTGTGTCGTGCTACGCTTCCTGAAGTCGATGATCAGTTCCTTGGTCTTTCCAACATTTAGAGAGAGGTTGTTTTCGGTACGCCATGCAACCAAGTGATTTATCTCCCTCCTGTAGTCTGATTCGTTGTTGTTTGAGATATGGCCCACCATAGTCGTATCATCCGCAAACTTATAGATTGAGTTGGAGTTAATTCTTGCCACACAGTCATGCGTGTATAGGGAGTACAGTAGAGGACTTAGTAAACATCCTTGCGGGGCTCTAGTGTTGAGGACTATTGTGGAGGAGGTGCTGTTGCCTTCCTGACAAATTGCGGTCAGTTGGGGAGAAAGTCGAGGATCCGGCTGCACAGTGAGGGGTTAAGTCCAAGATTGCAGAGTTTGGTTATTAGTCATGTTGAGATAATGGTGTTGAAGGCGGAGCTGTAGTCTATGAACAGCAGTCCTTGTCAAGGTGTTTGAGTGTTGATTGTAGAGCCAGGGAGATAGCATCTGCTGTTGGCCGATTGTGGTGATAGGCAAACTGCAGTGGATCGAGACCGTCTGGCAGTGATCCGTCTCATGACGAGCCGCTCGAAGCATTTCATGATAACAGGCGTGAGGGCCACCGGTCGGTAGTCGTTGAGGCAGGCTACCTTGTTCTTCTTTGGTACTGGTATTATGGTGGTCTTCTTGAAGGATGTGGGGACCTCAGAGCGGAGGAGTGAGGTGGTGAAGAAATCTGTGAATACACTCGTCTGCCCAGGGTCTGAGTGTCCGCCCAGGGACTCCGTTGGGGCCCGCCGTTTTCCGCGGATTCACTTTCAAGAAGGCAGCTCTTACCTCTGAGGCTGTAATAGTGGGTATGGGTGTGTCCAGGGCTGTTGGGGGGCGGGTGGCACTGATACATTGGCTGACTGCTCAAAGCGGGCATAAAACTTGTTCAGATCATTGGGTAGGGATGCTCCAGCCCCAGATATTCCACCTAGCCTTTCTTTATAGCCTGTGATCTTGTGTAGGCCCTTCTTGCCCAGTTCTGAATTTGCTCCTTGTCCAGCTGTGTGGAGGTTGGCGATAATCGCCCTTGGGAGTTTTCCTGCTTTGGGCCTTGCCGGAGCAACCTGTGGGCCTCGTCTACCTCTGGGGGTTTGGTGAAGCTTCTCCACCTCTTTCCTCCCCCCCCCCCCCCCCCCCAAACTAGCATCAGGGTGAAGTACTGTGTCGGGTTTCTGCCCTCTGTGCCCTCAGGTAGCCCGACAATCCTTAGGTTCTGGTGGCGGGACCTGTTCTCCTGGTTTTCCACCTTCCCCATAAGTGCTCTCTGGTGAGGCAATCCGATCAGTCTGGTCTGTGGCCACTTTCTCCAGTTCCCGCACTGTCGCCTCCTAGACCTCCAGTCTCTGCTCCATTCGTTCCAACGCCTTTTTGAAGGGGCCAGTGCGAATCCTATGGCTGACCTCATCAGCGCCATGAAGTCCAATTGATGGGAGTCCTTGTGTTTTTGGAGCTCCTATGTAAGGAGCTCCAACCATTGTCCTGACGGTGGGTTGTCGGTATTTGCGTTGGTGATCCCTCTGGGTCTGCCATGTCTTGCTCTGCGTGTCTGTGGTCTGTATTTTCCTCTACTGACTCTTGCTACTTTTTCTGTTTTTCAAGCTCTGTCTGTGGCTGGTTTGAGGGCAGTGAATTTTTATGGTCTATAATGAACTGCCTGAAAGAATGGTGGAAACAAAATCAATAAAAATGTTTAAAAGGAATTCGATGAATATGTGAAGGGGAATATGGGGAAAGAACAGGGGATGAATTGAATGGCTCTTTCGAAGAGCTGTGGACACGATGGGTCAAAGATCTCCTGCGCTATGATTACAAAGAGTGGTCCATTAGTTTAAAATTTGATAGCAAATTGGCAGCCTCTTTTACATCGCTCTTGATTCAGGATTTTAACCATCCAAGCACAGATGTAAAATGGGCTGCTCATTCATTACTGCCTATTTTGCAGAGTCCAAACATTACGTTTTGCTAATCCGTTTCAGCAGTAGCAATACATTTCACAAAAATATTGAGCAAATGATTGTGTATACACAGTAAAATTCAAGATGCTTTATTATTAGAGATGACTTCTGATTTCATGTACGCTTGCATATGTGGACACAAGTTCAAATATTTACATTGTGTTAAATGTAATTGGCAAGGATTCCAAGAGAGATTTGAGACTTTTATGCTTTTCATGTTAGGTGACATTATTAATCTTGGAAACCGACAGCTCACTGTTCTACACATGCCTGGTCACTCCAGAGGTAGCATCTGCCTTCATGATCAGGAGAACCGCATTCTTTTTAGTGGAGATGTAGTATACAATGGATCCATGGTTGACTGGCTCCCTTCCAGCAATATCAGTGACTACATTCAAACTTGCAAACACCTAATGACTCTAGTGGACAATAACCTTGTGAAACAAGTGCTGCCCGGCCATTTTGATCCCTTCAATGCTGAACGACTTTATAGACTGGCTTCAAGCTACGTTGCTAATGCTGGAGTGTGCCATAAAATCTTATCGTGTGCTGCAAGATGCATTACACGCCTGGCTCTATGGTTGAATTATCGCAGATGAGTAGACCAATAAGATGTATCAAGTTTAGCATTATTTAAGCTTATAGGTTCCCTTTAAATAAGATTGGTGCAAGAGGAAGGAGTGTATTTATAAATCAAATGATGCTCTGATCTTAGATAGTTAAGGCTCATACTTGTTAATTGTAGGAGGCAGTTTTGTAACTCACTATGCATAAGTAGGAGTAATGTCATGAAGCAAAAATTCAACAAAACAATAGTTTGGTAAAGTAAATTGTGACTACATTGTTACAGAAGTATAGAAGCAAAAATTGACTAAACAAAAGCTTAAATTACAAAATTAATACTGTAGATCAATTTTATATTTAAACAAAGACAGTCCTGAAAATTAGTTCATTGTAAACACTGTACTTTCAATGCCATTCTTATTCGACTGATGAAATGTTGTTCCCTGCTGGGAGATCAACTGAAATGTGACGTACCAGCTTTTGTCGGTAAATTAATATCACAAAATCCCTGCTTAGATTTTATTAATTATTTCTGCACTCACCCCCCCCCCCCCAATCCACATAACAATGCCCCTCGAGTGGGGAAGGAAAATCTCCGTTGGCTTTATACTAATGCCAAGACAAATTTGAAGATGATCATTTAGTATATGATAATGGAATATGAAAATTGTGGTTCCAGTCAAACGATCCTTCCCTGTGAATGTCTCAATTGGTTAGGTAGCATACAAAGAATAATCTTGTATGATAAACAGCAATAATGAATGACATGGTGCATCCAGCTTAGTCAGCAGGTAGGCAGGCCCCTTTTCTAACAACAGCAATTGGGTAAATAATTTTATAAAGGAAAATAAGAACACAAAAATTAAACAAGTTCTTTCTGCTATTGAATCTTATTCATCTGGTATATTAATCCTTACATCATTTACTGAGTAAATATTTTTTCCTTGATCTGTTCTAAATCTATTTTTCCACTTTTTAAATGTTCTTTGCTACTGTTTTCTCACAATTTACTTAACCAAAATTCAAAAATGTGGATTTATCTGTTCAGGCTATTCCCCTTAACCATTGACTTTGACAAGTGAAGTGTCTGTCTGTCTTACCATAATGTGTTCAGTAGATTCCCTGGTTGACCATAGTTTCATCCGACAGGATTGACAGAATCTGTGGATTTGCAGTTCGCTGAGCTATATTTGGTGTAAATTTTGAACTGGTCCTTTTTGGTGAGGCGTTGCAGCAATAGTGCTGTCATTAACATAACATAGAATTTACAGTGCAGAAGGAGGCCATTCGGCCCATCGGGACTGCACCGGCTCTTGGAAAGAGCACCCTACCCAAGGTCAACACCTCCACCCGACCCCCATAACCCAGTAACCCCACCCAACACTAAGGGCAATTTTGGACACTAAGGGCAATTTATCATGGCCAATCCACCTAACCTGCACATCTTTGGACTTATGGTGGTGACAGACTTACACTCAAGTACTACATGACTGTTGGAAAATAAGAAGGGCATGTTCTCATTACAGGGGCTTCATTATAAAATAAGTGTAAAGGGTATAGTCTGCGCCATACACTGTGGTGAATAACAAATGTCTAGTAGTCATTGTAAGAATTAAATCTAATGACAGCTTTTATAATGCAAGTGCACCTCTGGAACATGGATACAAGGCTGCAATTTATAATTCTGAATCTGACAGCACTTCTGCACACTACTAGGCTATGGTCTGGGAAAATACACCCTGTGGGTGTGCATTTATCTTCACATGGAGCTCTGCTTCTGGCTAGTAAATGTTCAGTAAATGAGTGTTTGAACTCTCCAAGAACACTTAAATTAGCTCTGCTTCGGTTTGTAAAGTGCCCAGGAGATGCAACTGATTGTCCATACTCTAGTTAAAGTTTAATTGACAAAAACTGGAGTTATGCTCCATGCAGTGTCTAATAAAATTTTATCAGACTACTTCATCCTCTTTAATTCCCAGGCAATGATTCCAATTTTCCCATCCATCAAAGCAAAGTTTCACTGAAATTTGGAATAGTATCTTGCAAATATCTTTCCATACTTGCTAACTTCTGTTCTCGATACATTTTTCATTTGTTTTCACATTTTAATTGTTTTTCCCTATTCGTAGGAGATTTGAAGTGAACTGCATCCTGTTTCCAGTTGTCTTGCCAAGTCTGTGTCAGTTCTATTCATTATTTACATGTGTGCTTTTTTATAGTTGCATATTCTCAGTGTTAAATTTACTTTAAGTATTTTCCTATTTGCATAACCAGTCTAAATTTTGCAAATATTCTGCTATGCAATATTCTTCACTGTTTTTTTTGGTGAGCTGAGTGGATGGTGCCAAATATGTTTTTAAAAACCAAGATGCCGACCTAAAAATGAATACTGGGAGATGTTTGAAGTATTGCAATTTTGAGGCAGTGGGAAAGAATGTAATTCATGACTAGATTTTGAAATTAGATGCAAAAACAATCCATAGAAATTAAATATTTATATTTCTCTCTTTATTTCTTCAACTTTTATATATCCTACAAATGATACAATTGGAAACAAACATATTGTGAGTAAAATGATAGTGTTCTGCAATTTGTATGTAATTTTCTTGTTGAAAATTAATGTTTTTTATCTAGCATTTCAGAATCTCTTTATCCAAGCTGGAATAAACAGAACACAATCTGAAAAATCACAGAATCTGGAATCTATTTATCAATCATGTGATTACTATAATTCACATTCATCTTTACTCATGAGTTACCAGTTCAGACTATTTGTGAGATATGAATAATTTCTCAGTCCTTCATAATCCTGTATGTATGTCAGATCAGGATTTTAAAATTGCAATCAAAAGATCAACAGTATACTTTGGGCATGTGAACATCAGTCAAAGATTTAACGTGTTGCATCAGTATTCCTTCAACTAATAAGAGAAATGGTTTCTCCGTAAAAATGCTGTGCCCCTTGGCTAAACTGGTTAAAATAAATGGTCATTGAATCATATATTTGTCAATATTCAACTCTAAACATTGGCCGTAGCTCGTAGCTTCCAAGTTCCGAGACAGTGTTTCTGGGCGGGGGTGGGGGGTGCTGTACACCAAGGATGCAGAAGATCCCAGGTACGAATTGCACAGCAATTGTTCAGGAAGTTCAAAATTCTGATGGGCAATTGCCCGGCACTGGGAGCAATAATATGATGTCAATCCCAAACTTTGGTTGGTTCTGACTGCTATGTAAGGTACCCAGGAAGTGTTGGAAGAATTGAAACCACTTCTTGCTTCTGGGTAACTATAGCACTGACCTCTCATGGGATGCTGCACTTCCCCCACCCTGCACCCAACCCCCATGGTCCAGGGGATACCCCTCCAACTACACCCTTCCACCAACAGCCCTCCCGATACCCTGTCTACCCTTCCGACCACCAATAGATGCCCCCTGACCATGGGGGTGTACTCTCTGGAGTACACCCCCACACCCTGATTTCCCACAGGACTCCCTGACTACACCCCACTCCTGACTGAGTGGGTTTCTCTCTCCACAGATGCTGCCAATTGTGCTGAGTATTTCCAGCACTTTCTATTTTTACCCTGAAGTAATGTTTTCTTGCAACTTGTTTGAATCTACTCTTTTTCATCTTATACTGATTTCTCATTGTTTTGCTATCTTGAACCAAATCAAATACCTCTGTCATGCATTGGGATTTCTTTCAACATTTTTCCACAAAATATATTTGTGTTGAGGTTTCTGAAACAAACTATTTGCACAAATTTGTAAAAAGTTTTAAGGATAATTAAAATGCTAATGACGTAAGCTTCTTAATATTCTCGAAGAATGAAAACAAACAACTTGTTAGTCCGTCTCAGTAATTGCTAAATACTTCACAACAAGGAGGGCCCTTTGTCCCCGGTGCTTGGCAAAAGTGGTATTGTATTGATTGGCCTCCCTTCTCGATGGGAACAAAATATTAAAGTGGGAATAAATACAACATTTTGAAACACCGTTCTTAAGGCATGTTTTTGGCAGGTTCAAAATGTTAAGATTGCAGGGGTGTAGTATGACGTTTTCTTTAAGCAAGTGAATATAAAATGTTATTTTGTATTATTACTTGGAAGTTAAATTGTATTTATTGCGAACTGTATACTGATTGATTCACTAATTCAATCATAACCGTTGTCTTGCATATTTGCTAACTGAAATAAAACAGTTTAACACCTATATTTAATCTCACCTTGTTAAATGTTTTCTTGATTGGAATAAGAATTGGAGTAATTGTAGGAGAGATGGTTACATAGTGGTAGTACCACTAGACTGGTAATTCAGAGACCCAGGCTAATGCTCTGGGGCCATGGGTTCAAATCCCACCATGGCACCTGGTGGAACTTAAATTCAGTTAATAAATCTGGAATAAAAACTAGTCTCTGTAATCGTGACCATTGGCTGGATTATACGTGCCCCCTGTTGGCATGTAAAATGGGAGTTGCACGGCATGTAAAATGGGAGTTGCCATACCTTCCTCCCTACCTCCAAGCTCTCTCCCATAACACATGGGTGCTGAAATTGGTCTGCCTGCCATATTGAAATCATCAAGGATAAATTGAGCTTGTTAACATGCCAATTAACTCCAATAATATCTTGGCCATGCCATAACATGATTGGTGTGGGCAGTCAGCATGAAATGGGCAGGCTGTTTTCATTAAAAATGTTTTTAAAAGGCTGGGAAGGGAAGAAGTGTGTACTATGTTTGAGGGCCCGTTCTTCCTACCTGCCTGCTCTCCAAAGCCCACCCTAAGCCAGCCGAACCCTCCCTGTCCAATACTTTGACTGTGTCTTACTCCTTGATCCATGGGACCTTTTTTCTTGGGATAGGCTGCAGTCCTGGTAGCACTCACAAATACGATCTTGGTGCTGCCAGCCTAACAGATTGACCAGGTGAGACGTTGTCCCAGTGTCATTGAATTTAACCCACCCACAGCATGTTATAGGTATAGTGTCGACTGGTGTGAAATGGGAAGTTGCCAAACCCCTCCATCCCAATGGTAATACTGAGCCCCATTAAACTGTCTTCTATTGTTGTAAAGACCTAGCTGGTTCACTAATTTCCTCAGGGAAGGAAATGTGCAATCTCTACCTGGTCTGACTTACATGTGACTCCAGACCCACAACAATCTGGTTGACTATTAACTGCCCCACTGAAATGGCCTAGAAAGCCACTCAGTTCAAGGGAAACTAGGGATGGGCAACAAGTGCTGGCCTTCCCAATGGCATCTGCATCCCATGAAAGAATAGTGGGGGAAAATGCTCCTTGTGAAACCTAAACATGACCTAACCCTGACTGATCCATTGCATCCCTGAGAATTTTTAATTTGAATCCCTCCATAATATCCCTTTTTCTCCAGTAGCGAGTCTGTTCTTGTTTTAGTTCCAGTTCCCTTATCATCCCCAGGAGCTTTTCTCTATGCTTTACTCAACTTGGTTGCTATCCTTCCTTTAATGAAAGCTCCAGAATTGCACACAATACCCTAGAGCTCTCTGCAGTAGAGTAGCATCTCTTATGTTCTTTTTTTTTTCCATACAACCTAACCTATCTTTTGCTTTCTTCACAGTAATCAGACATTGCCATATGTCTTGAAGGATTCATCTACTATGTGATCCTGATGAGTCAGTGTTTTCCCATTATCTTTTAATCCGGCTACCTAATGCTTATTTCAGTGCCTAAATTTGAATTTTATGTATGTTACACAGCAGTTGTTCACTCACCTCTCTGAATAGCCCTTCCACCCTCCTGCCCTCCCCCCCCCCCCCCCCCCCCCCCAAGCTTTGAGGTGAAGCGATTAATTGGCTTTCCCAGATACTGATTTGGTTTCAATCAAGATGCCCCCAGATGACAGTGAAGAAAATGTAGCCATGATTTCTGCTCCCGATTGTAGCCCAGAGATTTTCTGTAAATTATATGGATGTAGTCATTGGGTAAGGTCACTATTGTCAGAGTTTTTACAACCCGAAAAGAGGCCCTTCGGCCCATTGTGTCCACGTTGGCCATCAAGCACCTATTTGCTCTAATCCCATTTTCCAGCACTTGGTCCGTAGCCTTGTCTGCTATGGAATTTCAAGCTTCTTCTAAATACTTAAATGATGCGAGGGTTCCTACCTCTATCACCCTTTCTGGCAGATTCCCACCGTTCTGGGTGATAACGTTTTTCATCACATCTATAAACTTCCTGCCCGCTACCTTAAATCTATGCCTGCTAGTTGATGACCTTCTGCTAATCTATGCCCGCTAGTTGATGACCTTCTGCTAAGGGGAAAGGTTTCTTCCTATCTATGTCCCTCATAATTTTATACACCTCAATCAGGTCCCTCCCTCAGCCTTCTCTGCTCCAAGGAAAACAACCCAGCCTATCCAGTTGTAGCTGGAAAGTGAAGAAGTGAATAATCAGCTTCTTAGTTACCCACCAGGACCGATAGCTCAAGTTAAAAATGAATTATGGAGAGTTGAAGAATTTCTTCTCACGATGGTTAGAACTAGAGGCCATTAAGACAGAAACTGGAAAATGCTTTGAAGAAATTGCCAGTTGCCCAACTCCAGTAGTGGTGGAGCTTTCCTCGTTTAATACTAGGCTGACACCAGTAACATTAGAATGAACAAAATAGGCCAATCAATTTTGCACCCAGAATCTGTATTCAGTATTTATGGGTTAAATATTTTTACAATATAAGAGGAGCTGTAAAATACCTGTTGTTCTTGTGCAAACCGGTATTTTCTGTGCATAATTTCTTCTGCCACAGGTGCATAGATGGTGTCAGGATCAGTGAGAGGAAATTGAGTATTTATCAAACTACCCTTCGACCCAAGTAATACAAGACAACAAAGGCAAATGATTCAAGCGGGAGCAAATCTCAACCAAAAACCAATCAATGCTAGTGGAGATGCCAGAAAGGGAGGAAGGACGCAACTTCCTTGTGTCATTCATCTATGTCCCATCCATTTCTGAGTGCCAGCTATACAGCATTTATTTTTTAATTGATGTTCAGCAATTACCCTCCCTACCTATCTTTCTAAATGCCTTGTGAGAATAATTGATGCAAAGACCAATGCATTTTAAAGGACAAGTTGGATAAATATTCAAAGTAGTGAAACTTGATACTCCGACTTCAACGTTTCACAGAGGCTGCATATTGTCTGTGGGTTGTGTTCTCGATGCTAAAGTCATTGAGATATTCTTCATTACTATCTCTGCAAGGCTTTATTCTGATATTTATTTCTATTGTTAATTGTAAATCTCCCCACCTAAGCTGGATGTTTCATATCCAGCCTCAGTATCAATAACCCACTCTGCTCCCGCTTCAGGCTCAGTTTTGCATTGCTTAGTGCTACCTGCAATGGCACATGTTTGGACTCCACCATACAGTCATGTCTGACAGATAACAACTGGGTGTCCACCTTGTGAATGAATGGGGACATCTCAAGGTGAGGGACACTCTAGTACACTGAGCAGGGTCAAGACCTCAGGATGTGCTAATGCCAATGTTCTGGGGCTGGGTTAGTGTCACAAGAGAGGCAATGGTTCTCCCTTATGAAGAACAGCAGCAGGTGATGCTTAGGGGAACTCATTCTGCACAGATTATGCATGACCATCTCAAAGTCAGTTGATGCTAAAGCAGGAGTCTTTGGCTTGATTCTGAGAAGCCTCTACATACTTGTACCAGGGCCCACCTAATGGTGGAGACCAAGATGGCAGAGGTGGGTGAAAGTGGTCATTAAGCAGCCCATTTCACGCTTAAACATGGAGGCAATAACCAGAGAGACTCTCTTCTTTAGATTTTCACCTTCAGAGTGGAACTTGGTAGGAACAGCACTGTGAGAGAATAGTGGGGAAAATACTTGTTCAGTGAATCTGTCAGGCTAGGAAGTCAGCAAACAGCAAAACCCAGATGAAATGCTGTGAATAACAGCCTTGCAGGGATTAGCTGGAGCTTGTCAGTTTCACTGCTTGACAGGTGATTTCCAAATATCAGTTTACCTGTCTGGAATTTCAGTCACCTTGATCTGCACTTTCCTGCTGTCAGCCTTCATCACAGCAGATGGGCAGCTTATGCAGCTCTACTTTGAACGTCTAATGAGGAACAAGGTGACCAGCAGCACCAAAAGCAAATCTAACAGCAGCAGCACCAGCTGCCTTCTCCACAGGACAGAAGTGATTGACATAAAGATCCTGCTGGGAGAGGAGAGACCCCAAAAACAGGGTCTACATTCAGAGTCATCTCTTTCAAACTCTATTGGCACAAACTTCTCAAAAGGGAACAAGATTCCTAAGTGGACGCGCTTAGCCGCATGTTTCTCGGCACTCACAGTGCTGAGAAACACGTGGCTATTCAAAGCGACTGGGGAACGCGCGGCTAAGGCTGCACATAACCCTAATTTTTTGCGATGGGATGCTCTGCTCGCTGGAACTTCCCGTTGTAGCAAAAGATCGGGACGCCATTTTTAAATGATCCCGAGGAGGCCAAAGAAAAAAATCCCCGTCCCCAGCCCCCGACGCACAACCCTGGCCCAATCACGCAAGTGCAAAAAATTACCAGCTTGGCACTGGCACCCTGGCAGTGCCAACTGAGCAGTGCCAGGCTGGCATCCAGGTGGCACTGCCAGTATGTCCATGTGGCACCAGCAGTGCCAGGGCACCATCCTGCCCAAAGGGCATGCAACTGGGAGCCTCCAAACCTCTTGGAGACCATCACAAGTGCCGTTCCGTCTGGTCACCGTTTGTGGCCCACGCCCGTGGTCCCCGAGGGAAGGGATCGAATACCAAAGCCTCAGGTACATTGGGAATCTGCACATTAGAATAAGGCTTACTGCCTCGCTCTAATATGCAGATTTGTTAAAAACTGATCCCGCCCTCCTCAAGTCCTTGAACCCCTTCAGGCACTATCTCCAGGTTTTAGGGACTATACCCGTGCTGCTCAATTCCTGGGACACCTGCATCGACTCCTGGTTGCTTTGATAGGCTGTCCTCTTGCTCTTATGGTTGGCAAATATCACCTTATTGCAGTTCCTCAAAACTAGCAGTCAGGCCTTCAGCTTAGTACACGATATCCGGGGAGTAGCCTCACAGTTTTCCTTTCCATTCTTGTGCTTGCTGAAACTTCAGGAATCAATGTCCAGTTCAGCCATACTAAAACATGTCCAGATGCTGCAGATGTCAGCTATGACCTAGCATAGCTAGGTCATCTGAGAAATCCTTCATTTGACAGATTCAGCACAGCATCCTGCCCACCCTCTCTCATTGGCTGGCAAATGCTGAAGCAGATGCCAATGCAATGGCTGAGTTAAACAGCCAGGGCAAATGCATTCCTGAATCAAACAGGTTCCCAACCTGGTATGATCTCCCCACTGGCAAAACTTGGGTAAGATTGCATCTATTGCTTCCCTTTGATTTCTGAACCAAGAAGTGAGATTCCTGGTATCCATTGTAGCTGGAGTGGAAAAATAACAGCTAGGGCAAAATGCATTCCTGAGTCAAACAGGTGCCAAACCTGTTTTGACCTCCCACTGGCAAGATGGGTAAGATTGCATCTATTGCTTCCCATTGATTTCTGAACCAAGAAATGAGATTCCTGGTATCATGTAGCTGGAGTGGAAAAATAAGAATCACTTTTTCTATAATCCACCCTGACCAGTGGATGATCAACACTGAGGTAGTCCAGATGCTACACTAAAGCAAGAGGTGATTCTGGTTAATCACTTATTGGCCTTACAAACCATGCTTCCTGGGCAATCCTGCTGTTGAGTGCTGCCAGTTTGATCTTGGGTGCCGCAGAAGAATACCAACTAATTTGATAAAGACAGCGATCCTTTTATTTAGAGAATCGTTATTTTCTCCAAAACTAAAACTGTTACCGAGAGTGACAAAGACTGGTTATGCTTGGGCAAATTGATCAATAGTTTGTTATTCACGGGTGCTAGATCCAAACAGTTGAGCTGAATTATGTGGCTCTGGATTTTGCTGTATCTGATTGATAACCTAACTGTTTAGTTGGAATATATGATTGTATACCATGATTGTGATAATGGTCGTTATGGGCATGCTATATGTGTCCCAAACACGCCTGCAACAGAGTCACCTTCATTTCTCCAGAAGATTGCACTATTCACACTGCCAGTCTTTTGGAAGACTATATATTAAATTAAATCTCCATTCCCATACAAGTGTCTCTTCCATTCTTATCCTGTTTCCTGTATTCTGCACAGGATATCTGAATGAAGTTTAGCTCCCTTGTAAGCTGATCAGTTGTAAATATTCTATTCATTCTGCAAGTAATGCAGCACTTCCTAGACACCTGTTTGTCCCCTAGTCCTTTTTGGGGATTAGTTATGTTTCTTTTCCTGATTCTGGCTTGCATTTAGATGTCAACAACCTGGGTTCGAGGGCGAGATACAAATGAAGAACGATAGGAATCATTCAGGTTCAGAACATGTGGGCTTGCTTTCCACAGTTCTTTGAAAGTGAGGGTTTTCCCAAAATTAATTAGACTGATGCATCCCAATGATAAGATAGACATTCTACTTCTTTCAGCCAGTCTGAAGACTGAAGAGCTGCAGCCCTGCCCATGTGAATGGCAGGTGCTCATGGCACTTCTGAAAGTGTGTTTTCACTGCTTGACAGGTAATTTCCAACTTCTTGAAGTCCGTTTACCTGTCTTTAGTTACCTTGATAACTTCCCTGCTGTCAGGCTTCACCACAGGAAGGGAGCAGTTAATACAGCTCCACCTTGAACCTCTGGTGAGGAACAGGGGGAGCAGCAACACCAATAGCAGCATGAGCAAACCCAGCCACATGATGCTCAACAGGGCAGAGGTGATGGACGTAACAATCCTGCTGGGAGGAGGCAAGATTCCAAAAACAGGGTCTATGTCAGAGTCAGTTCTTTCAAATTCTGTGCTTAATCAGGAGACTCAGGTTTTCATGTCAGGTTGTTGCTGACATCTGCAACATCCTGGATCAAGACCTCCTTCCCCTGTGGTTTAGGTAGGTAGGCACGCATGGCCAGTGGCCATTAAAGTGCATGTCATTGGAGGGACAGTTCACAGCTTTCTGCTTCTCCCTAGAGTTCTGCACTCTTCTTCTGGAAGGATTTTGAAGAAATTGATTTAGTGGAGGGGAGGGAAGGACAACAATTGTGGAGGCAGTGTGAGGTTTGGCACCTGAATAAGCTTTAACACCTTTCCTGCCCTAAGATCCTTGATCTTCTTCTCTCAGAGAATTGTTGTTCATTGGATATATTCAAGAGGGAGCTGGATAATGCCCTTACGGCTAAAAGGATCAAGGGGTATGTCGAGAAAGCGGGAGTGGGATACTGAATTTGCATGATCAACGATGATCATATTAATTTTTGGTGCAGGCTCGAAGGGCCAAATGGCCTATTCATGCACATATTTTCTATGTTTCTATACGAGAACTCTAGGTTCGACCTCCGCAAAGCCATTAGGGATGCCAAGAGACAATACCAGACTAAGCTAGAGCCAGCGATGAACAACACGGACTCTTGTCAGTTGTGGCAAGACTTAAACAGCATTATGGGCTACAATGCAAAGCCGAGAAGAATCTCCAGCAACAGTACACCCCTCCCCAATGAACTCAATGCAGTCTATGCTCATTTCAAGCAGGAACCCAACGAACGGTTGTCAATGCCCCAGCAGCCTCAGACACACCAATCCCTTCCGTCATAGCCTCCAAAATCAGATCGGCCTTCTTGAAAGTGAACACTCAGAAAGCAACGGGTCTAGCGGAGTCCTTGGTCATGCACTCCGATCCTGCGCAAACCAACTGGCTGGAGTGTTCATGATGATCTTCAACCTCTTCCTACTCCATTCTGAGGTTCCCACCTGCTTCACGAAGATCACCTACTGGTGCCAAAGAAGAACCAAGCAACGTGCCTCAACGACTACCATCAGGTGGCTTTGACATCTATCATTTTGAAGTGCTTCGAGAAATTGGTCATGAGACACATCAACTCCATACTCTCAGAATGCCTTGATCCACTGCAATTCGCATACTGCCACACATCAGATGCTATCTCCCTGGCCCTACATTCATCCCTGGAGCATCTTGACAACAAGGACTCCTATGTTAGAATCCTATTCATTGACTACAGTTCGGCCTTAAACACAATAATCCCAGCCAAGCTCATATCAAAACTCTAAAACCTAGGATTTGGCTCCTCCCTATGCAACTTGATCCTCGACTTTCTGACCAATAGACCACAATCAGTAAGAATAAACAACAACCCCTTGTCCATGATAGTCCTCAATACTGGGAACCCGCAAAGCTGCATATTTAGCCCCCTACCACACTCCCCATACACACGACTGTGGCAAAATTTGACTCCAACTCCATCTACATATTTGCTGATGACAGGACTGTAGTGGGTTGGATCTTGAACAACAATGATTAAGAATACACGAGGGAGATAGAGAAACTAGTGGTATGGTGTAACAACAACAATCTCTCCCTCAAACTAAGGAGTTGGCCATTGACTTCAGGAAGCGAAGTATCGTACACACCCCTGTCTGCATCAATGGTGCCGAGGTGGAGATGGTTGACAGCTTCAATTCCTAGGTGTGCACATCAACAACAATCTGTCCTGGTCCACCCACATCGACACTACAACCAAGAAAGCACACAGTGCCTATACTTCCTCAGGAAACTAAGGAAATTCGGCATGCTCACATTGACTCTGACAAATTTTTACAGATGCACCTTAGAAAGCATCCTATCTGGCTGCATCACCGCCTGATATGGCAGCTGCACGGTTCAAGAAAATACAGAGTTATGCACACAGTCCAGTCCATCACACAAATCCACCTCTCACCCACTGACTCTGTCTACACCTCCCACTGCCTTGGGAAAACGGCCAGCATAAGCAAAGACCCCTACCACCCGGGTTATTCTCCCTTCCATCGGGCTGGAGATACAAAAGTCTGAGAATACGCACTAACAGATTCTAAAACAGCTTCTTTGCCGCTGCTCCCAGACCCCCGAATGACCCTCTTATGGAGTAAACTGATTTCACCACGCATCTTCTCTACTGAGTAGTACTTCACCCGATGTCTATATATTTACATCGTATTCTATGTTTTTCATGTATGGGACAATCTGCCTGAACTGCATGCAGAACAATACTTTTCACTGTACCTCGGCACCCGTGACAAATCTAAATTACCCCCCCCCCCTCCAGCAAGACGTTAGGCGGACATCATTTAGTACTCCTCTACAAAAACAAGAACCTGGCGCAATGGATACTGTGGGGAAGTGAAGAGGAGAGTAGTCCATTCCATTTACTGGCATGCAGCCCAAGTGCACCGGAGCTGATTGGGGGGTTGGAGGGTGCAAGCTCCTGGGCTGGGCTGGGGTTTAGCGTTTGTAAGACATCCAAGCTATCTTTAAATATTGTGGAGACCCATAGCAGGGCCAACCACAGTTGCAGCCTGTCTGTCCTACCAAACTCTCACACGGCAGAGCCATGCTACAACTTATCTTACGATAGTCCATTTTACCCCCCTTGAAATTCCAATAGGCTGTGTTTTCAATGTTGCAGTCTGCCTTCCTTTTTACCTTTGTACTTCGGTGTTCACATTCCATTTCACACCCTATTGACTGTGAGCATCCTCTAGCTTGACGGATGTTATCTCAAAGGAGGGATCAGCCTTGTTCATTGCAAAAATACTTCACAGTCCCTGAACTTTCAAGTGCTTCCAAGGAATGGGTGGCCTGTCTAAGAGGATGATTTGTGGACTGATGTCCTGCAACCTTTGATGCTTGAACAGCGTGTCTGTACTCCATAGAGGAAGCTGCCAACAATCAAACAGTAAGGTAAGGTGAAGTTGCTATAGTGCCAGATGACAATTGGCTGCTTCCCCTTTGAGGGGGAGAGCTGACTGGTAGTGATTGAACCGGAGGATCACCAGGGCAAGGTTGAGAAGGCCTTCATGAATAACCTCAGCTGGTACAAGAATTGAACCTGCGCTGCTGACTTTGCTCTGCGTCATGAACCAGCTATTTAGCCAACTTAGCTGAACTGGCCCCAAACAGTTAAGAGGAGGGGTTCACCGAGATGACCCTCTTAGGGCCAAAAGATAACTATTGCATGAGTGGACGACAACTGAGTATGATCCTGGCATAAATCTTGTGTCTAGGGGCTCCTGATCTAGGCAGGAGAGAGTGTACAGAGTGAATGTTGCCAGCACAACTGGCTCACTGGATGGCACTCTGAGAGAAGACGAGACAGTCATGGTAGGAGTGGGTGAGGTTTGGGGGATTTGAAGTTCTGTGATGGAAGACCCAACTGATTATCGGTCTCTCGCTCCTTCAAATCCTTCAGATACAAAGATGAATGTTGGTGTTGATCTTGTGGAGATTGGAGTTACTCTGCTTGTTGAGGTTGGCAGACATTACCAAAGGCATCAAGACCAGTGCAGGCTGGAGGCAGCACCAAACATGCAGGGGGCTGCAGCAAACCCTCAAGACCTGGCCACCCATCAGGTTGAGGAGGGGGCCAGAAAAGGAGACCAATGACATGCTCGTCTGTACAGGAGCCGATGGTCGTACGGTGAGCTGATGGACAGCATGTGCTGTAGAAGACTGCGTCTCTGCAGGGAGATGGCACCCCGTGGTGGAGGAGGTCACCCACTCCCAGTGGCCGTAAAGGTCACTGCAGCCCTTAATTTCTATGCCACTGGGTCATTCCAGGGCTTGAGCAGGGACCTGCATGGCATCACACAATCGTCAGCTCACAGGTGCACCCGTGAGGAGATGGATGTTCTGTATGCCCAAGCATCCAACTACATCACCGTTGACCTGGACCATGTGGTGATATCATGGTTGGGAGGTGTGCGACCTCCAACCAGCAGGTGGTGGTACAGACACATCTTGTGGCTTCTAGACCAAGGTCATGTGACCTGTGATTCCAATATAAGGGGAGACACATCCGGCCACCTTCAGAAGATTGAGAGGGTAATAAGACATACATGTGAATGGTCAGTGCGAGGTGCAAGTTCCAGGGGAGTAGTCGGCAGACTCCGTGATCATAGAATTTACAGTGCAGAAGGAGTCTGTACGCTCTTGGAAAGAGCACCCTACTTAAGCTCACACCTCCACCTTATTTCCATAACCCAGTAACCCCACCCAACACTAAGGGCAATTTTGGACACAAAGGGCAATTTAGCATAGCCAATCCACCTAACCTGCACATCTTTGGACTGGGAGGAAACCAGATCCCTCATGAGGAAACCCATACAAACACAGAAAGAATATGCAAACTCCACAGTCATCCAAGACTGGAATTGAACCCTGGCGCTGTGAGGCAACAGTGCTAACCACTGTGCCATCCCAGTTGGTGCCACTGTTGAGGTAGATATTGGGTGTTTCTTTCTCTGTGTCCTGGGTTTTTAACCCCTCGCAAGAAGGTAAACAAACGGAAAACTAATGTTTCTCCCCACCTGAAGCCTAATAATTCTCCTCAATGTTGCAGTTGGTGAATCATTGACACGCACTTTAAGATGAATGATGATATAGCAACTCCGTTTTTTTAACTTTCACTTTTCGCAAAGTATTTGACATCCTGTTTGTGACTTGTCTGTGCAAGAGTCTATATTATGTCAGTCGTGAGTGTTTCCAGGGCAGCGCCAGCACCAATAATCCTGGCACTCAGCCGACGGGGAGGGGATCGCCCGGTCCGCTTGCCCACGTGGTTGGATGGCGAGCCGGCCCCGCCTCCGGCCGCTGGGGTTATAACCGCCACCGCTCGAGCTTTTCACTGACGGTTCGGCATACAGCTTTAATTGACAGTGCAATCAGCCAATAGGAAAAGGGAGTATCGATCCGACGCCCTGTCATAAGCAGCAGGTGGCTGGAACCCCCCAATGGGCGCCGACGTTATCGGGAGGTGGGACTAGGGATTGCCCGGTTGCTGTGCTGGAAGCAGCTGTTGCGATGAGTCTGTTGCTCAGGTAGGTCGACCTGTATTGTTCGAAATTATTGGCAATGGAGTAGGAAATAAAGGCCCGGCTTTCCCTCCGTGATTCTCCCCCTCCGGTGATCCTGCAGGGCTGGTTATGTTGCCAGCTGTTTGCCAAATGCGGCGCTGCGGCCTCTTTCAGTTGAATTGGAACTTGCACCTTCCCCCGTGGTGAACTAACGGCGCCGGTGGTGTTTTTTTGGACAATAACAATTCGGCCTTTAACTTGCTAAAAGCAAGGGGGTTGCTGTGGGAGCTTACTGTGCGCAAATTGGCTGTTCTGTTTTCTGCGCAGTGGCGGCACATCAACGATTACTTGAATTTTTATAACCCCTTTATCATGATGAAATGCTCCAAGGTGCTTTAACTTATATGACTCAGTATCTAAATTTTATTTTGAGGACTGGAAGTTTACAACGAGTTAGATTTAAATGGAGGTTAGAGAGAGCATCCCAGAGATTGAGGCCTGGCCCAATATTGAAGCGATGGGACTTCTCAAAGTCAGAATTAGATGAGTGCAGATATCTTTGTGGATGCTGGAATTGGAGGAGATTACAGAGAGAGGATAATTGATAGAGGGACTTTGAAACAATGCTGAGAATATAGAGGCATTGTCAAGCTGGCAGCCAGTGAAATGGGTGATGGATAAGTGCCATTTGGTGTGCGCTTGAGACATGGACAGCAGAGTTTTGAATGACTCCCAAGTTATGGAAGGTAGATTGTGGAAGACCAGCCAGGAGTATATGGAATGCTGAAGTGTGCAGACATGGATGTAGGAAGAGCGATTGAACAGTTTAGGCCTATTCTCTCTAGAGTTTAGAAGAATGAGGGGTGATCAAATTGAGGTGTCCAAGATATGGATAAAGTAGACGTGGATGGATTCTTCCTCTTGTGGGACATTCTAGAATGAAAGGGCATACTCTTAGGATAAGAGGCAGGAAATTTAAAACAGAGTTGAGGAGAAACTGCTTCTCCCAAAGGGATGTGAATCTGTGGAATTTGCTCCCCAGAATATAGTGGATGCTGGGGCAATGAGTAAATTCAACGAGGAGTTGGACATATTTTTAATCAGTAATGGGTTATGGAGAATGGATAGGATAGTGGTGTTGAGGCCAGGATGAGAGCAGCCATGCTTGCAGGGGCTTTTCACAGTTACTTCATTGAAGCCTACTTGTGACAATAAGTGATTTTCATTCATTTTCATTTTTCATGGTGGAGCCGAATCAATGGGCCAAATAGCCTAATTCTGCACCTAATAACTTAAGAGGTTTCTGCAGTGGAAGAGATGGAGACAGATGAAAGTAGCCAGTCTTTGTGTCTGTATGGATATGTGATTGAAATATCTTTTTTGGTCAACATCAAGGTTGCTAGGAGTCTCGTTCAGTCTAGGACGGCAGGGCATGGCTGCAAGTGAGGTAGGTAATGTTGCCAATTTGCACCGGAGATGCCAATAATGTTGCTCTTTTAATGAGTGGAAGACTATCCCACCAGCGTCACCAATGTTGCCAAGTCATGGGTATCTACTTTAGTCGGATATTAGTCTTGACTGTTATTAATGAGGATATTGCTTTCAGAGTCGCCAGGTATCAAATGATACCACCTCATGTGAAGTAATGGGTTAAGAGACATTGCAATTTGTTGTCTCATTTATGTTAAGTATCTATTAATTGACACTGATATGTAAAGGGGCATCAGGTGGCCTCTGTCAGGTGATGTGTAGTTAGAGTTTTGTGCAAAGGCTGTTGGAATGAAATAAATGTTTGTGAAAAAGGAACAGAACTTTGACTCTTCATATAACAGCAACTAAAACGTCACAATTGGTAGCAGAGGATGGTTGCTGTGTAAATGTGAAGGGTTGAAAGATACAACTTTTCCAGATCAAACCAAGGAGTGAGTGAGAAAAAAAAAAGGGATATATGGCTGAACCGAGGATAAAGATGGCTGGCTATGATTATCCTCCCTTATTTTCT
Source organism: Scyliorhinus torazame (assembly GCF_047496885.1). Taxonomy (NCBI): domain Eukaryota; kingdom Metazoa; phylum Chordata; class Chondrichthyes; order Carcharhiniformes; family Scyliorhinidae; genus Scyliorhinus; species Scyliorhinus torazame. The sequence continues at coordinate 90,928,174 of NC_092715.1, read as the reverse complement.
GAAAGGGAATCATATGACCAATGGAGAAGTGCAGTAGTTATGTGGACTAAGGTAACTGCTTTGGGAAAGAGAAAACAAGGTATGGCATTGGCTCTTTCTCTACCATATGGCAGTAAAAGCTGAAACAAAGTGCTTTCTGAGCTGGAATTGGAAGATTTAGACTCCGAAGAAGGTCTGGAGACTTTATTACATTATATGGATAAGATTTATAAGAAAGATGACTTGTTCAGTGCGTATGAAGCATGGTCGGATTTTGATAAGTTCCTGAAAATGGAGGATATCGCCATGGAAGACTATATAATGGAATTTGGCAGACTATATAAAAGGCTGCAGAAACACAAACTGGAATTTCCACAGTCTGTGTTGGCCTTTAAATTACTTGACTGTACTAGAGTGAGCAACGTAGATAGATAGGCTCCTGGTTTTGACAGGAGTTCAGTTTACTGATAAGGATATCTTATTCGAACAGATGACAAAAACTTTACAAAAGTTTCTGGAGAAACATTCGATTCCGAGTACCAGTCCTTTGTCCTGGGGGAATGGGCCATTAGAATGCAAATTGGCTAGGGGTTTCGATACTGTCTGGTTCTCTGTTAGCAAATACACATTTTAGGCTCTGGGTTTGCCTGAATCCTGTATGGGACATATTTCCCTTGAGTCTTTGCAAGTGTCCATGTTTCCTTTGTAAGTTGGCCACAGTCCGTCCTCTTGATCCTAAACGCGAAATGTAGTGGATCACCATACTGATCCTTCATCTGTTCTTTGGTGTGCTGGGTACCCTTGGTTCAAGGACAGGTTCTGTACTCCTTTTGTAAGTTGCCATCCCAGGTGGCCACAGTCCGTCCTCTTGATCCTAAACGCAAAGCGTGGTGGATCACAATACTGATCCTCCATCTGTTCTTTGGTGTGCTGGGTACCCTTGGTTCAAGGACAGGTTCTGTACTACTCTGCCCAATGTATTGGAGCATTAACCTATGTATTGGAGCATTAACCTAAGTTATTTAAAGACTTATTTCCAATATATCACACATTTATAAATTCTAAGGGGGCACTATAACATTTCATCATTCATTTAACTTATTTACACAAAAGGAACCTCTAACTCCTTACCTAAACTACACTTATGCTGCTGGCAAATAACAATACAAAAACAGCAGCATCATATTTCTACTTATTTCTACTTAACTCATTACATTTACAGAAAACGCAAACTTTATTCATCAGGGAAAGGGGTTCAAAATGTTGTGGGGTCTGTTGAATTCCAAGAAAAGGGGCTCAGTGTATATATCAGGGAGTGGGAGGCTCTCCTTCGGCATTTTCGAAGTCTAAGTGTCTGAACAACACTGCAATTACCAATAGGGCTTCTACCATGTATGAGAGGGAATACCATTTTACAATGTTTTCGCACCATGTGGGGTTATCGGTGTTTATTTTCATGTGAGGTGTGGTGTCTGGGCTAGGGGTCTCACATTGCATGGTCATGTTTGGAGCCAGTGTGGTGTGAGTTACAGGGGCCGTCGACGCGCGCAACTGTAGTGATCCAACGATCATAATGGGGGTCATCAGTTCTGTCTTCCATGTCTTTTTTGTTCCTTGTATCTTCGTATATTCCTGGGGGTGCCAGCATAATATCTGTTATTACCTTTGTTTAATATCTCGTTTGTCTGTCTTTCTCTCCTTAAACTTCAATTACCCATTAGAATCGTCACCATGTGTGACCCCCTCATCTTTTTTTCTTGAAATTACTATTTTGAAGATGAGACATCCGAAAATCTTTTAAGTGCAAGAATCTCGCAGCTTGTGGTCGATGCATTGAGTGGGCGGGCAATTCCTCGTCCAGTTTTGAGGTAGTTTGTGTATAGCAGCAAACTTTGGTGTCAAATATGTAAAAAGCAGTTGGGGTAACGACCAAAGAGTCGCTGGAAAGTAAAAGTGTGTGCAGAGGCTGTGGCAAAGAGCATTCTTTAAACCACACGCAAAAAAGAACAGATCAGGGTAAACGAAGACCTACAGAGACAGAGTTTAAAAAAACTTTTCCAAATCCGTGATGGGAAACTTGGGGTGCGTATAGGGCAAGAATGGGTGGAATCCCCGGGTAGGGCGGTGATCAGTGCCGTTGCTCCACTACCCGAGCTTGGCTGACCGAATACATAGGGGGTCCTCAGGCAGGGCGGGGATTATAGTGGCAAGGATGGAAACATACTTTTGGAGAAAATAAAAATGGAGTTTTGGAAAAGATAGACATAATTTAGGATGCACAACATGTTCCACGACTTTGGAAAGGGAGGTTGGAGGTGTGGCAGTAGTTTGAAAGGCTGAACGTGCCAGTGGTTTTTAAGGAGAGGAATGATGATAAATTAGGAGAGAGAAATATTAGCCAGTGTAGAGAGAAATATTAACAATGTCACTAATGGGGAGCCAGGAAGGGAAGTTGAGTAGTCCGCATTTAGGATTAGAGTCAAACAGACAGGAGGTAGGTATGATGGACAATATGAGAGATACCAGGAAAAGCAGAGCGAGCACGGGAGCCTTAGAAGTTTGACCTGATGGGAAAGGGAGGGAAGTGACAAGCAGATTGTTGAAGGATCTCTATCGTGGTGATGAAGACGTTCATGAGCTCTTTGTATTTGTCAGTGGAGTTGAGAATGGAACGAGTTTGCAGTAATGAAAGAGGCCAGCCTTCATTGCAGGAGAATCTTGGAAAAGTGAGCAGTTTTTGCAGATGTGAGCAGGATCTGATTCCGTCAGATCTGGTAGTCCAGTTGTCTGCTAAATACTTTCAAGTGTGCATCCCTTGGACAGTTGGAATGGCCAAGATAACAGAGAGAATGGTTTTAAGAGGGCTCTGGTTTATACGGTTGAGTGTGAGAGTATGGTTGAGCAAATCTGAGCTGCAGTAGTGTCATGTTGAATGGAGGACCAAAGGGTTCCAGAAGAACAAGGGCATGGGATCACTGCACCTTTCAAGTAGCACCCTGACTTGAAAGTATATTGCTGTTCCTTCATTGTCGCTGGGTCAAAATCCTGGAACTTGCTATCTAATAGTAACATGGGGGTACCTCCATTACATGAACCACAGCATTTCAAGAAGGGGGTTTACCGCCATCTTATGTTCAATGAATGCTGGCCTTGGCAGTTGTGAATTAATTTAACAAACCAGTAGCGTAGTGTAATAAGACAACAGCTAAAGGATGAAAAAGGTAATCGAAGCATGCACTAACGTCTCATGGTCGCCGATAATGATTCTCTCTTAAATTTAGGAAATGAATTTGTGGAAGCTCTAACTTTCATGGAATATAATTCTTTATTATGCGTAGTGTGCTATTAATAGTCTGAAATCTGCTTAAGAGCTGTAAAATAATTACCATTTTAGAGTCTCCTATGAACCATATAATTGGAGTTCGTATTAAAGCCATTAATTATCCAATTTGATGCATGGAGTGGGTGCTCTTTGCTCTTTCATGATATCAGCAACTGACCAGGTAAGGGTCTAGATCATTTGCACACATCCTTTTTTGCAGTGCTTCGCAGTCGATTTATGCTATGAAGGCGAAAGACATGAATGTATATGTTGAGTGTGATTTGCGATTCTTTAAAAAAAAAAAGAACTGTTTAAATGTTCCACATAGGTTTAAAGATGAACTACATTTGCCTGCACCTGCAGTAGCATCTTGCTGTCTGGGAGGGTCAGAGATCGAATCATCATGTCAATGTATGTAGTACAAATGTACTGTAGAAAGAAGTAGTTTCTACTCGAATGCTATTTTCAATTCTGTTCAGGAAAATTAATGCCATGGTAGAAATGGATGCACAAGGATGCGAAGCTTTGGAAACCAACCTATATTTTGCCTTTTGAGACATAGAACAATACAGCGCAGTACAGGCCCTTCGGCCCACGATGTTGCACCGAAACAAAAGCCATCTAACCTACACTATGCCATTATCAGCCATATGTTTATCCAATCAACTTTTAAATGCCCTCAATGTTGGCGAGTTCACTACTGTAGCAGGTAGGGAATTCCACGGCCTCACTACTCTTTGCGTAAAGAACCTACCTCTGACCTCTGTCCTATATCTATTACCCCTCAGTTTAAGGTTATGTCCCCTCGTGCCAGCCATATCCATCCGCGGGAGAAGGCTCTCACTGTCCACCCTATCCAACCCCCTGATAATTTTGTATGCCTCTATTAAGTCTCCTCTTAACCTTCTTCTCTCCAACGAAAACAACCTCAAGTCCATCAGCCTTTCCTCATAAGATTTTCCCTCCATACCAGGCAACATCCTGGTAAATCTCCTCTGCACCCGCTCCAAAGCCTCCACGTCCTTCCTATAATGCGGTGACCAGAACTGTACGCAATACTCCAAATGCGGCCGTACCAGAGTTCTGTACAGCTGCAACATGACCTCCCGACTCCGGAACTCAATCCCTCTACCAATAAAGGCCAACACTCCATAGGCCTTCTTCACAACCCTATCAACCTGGGTGGCAACTTTCAGGGATCTATGTACATGGACACCTAGATCCCTCTGCTCATCCACACTTCCAAGAACTTTACCATTAGCCAAATATTCCGCATTCCTGTTATTCCTTCCAAAGTGAATCACCTCACACTTCTCTACATTAAACTCCATTTGCCACCTCTCAGCCCAGCTCTGCAGCTTATCTATATCCCTCTGTAACCTGCTACATCCTTCCACACTATCGGCAACACCACCGACTTTAGTATCGTCTGCAAATTTACTCACCCACCCTTCTGCGCCTTCCTCTAGGTCATTGATAAAAATGACAAACAGCAACGGCCCCAGAACAGATCCTTGTGGTACTCCACTTGTGACTACTCCATTCTGAACATTTCCCATCAACCACCACCCTCTGTCTTCTTTCAGCTAGCCAATTTCTGATCCACATCTCTAAATCACCCTCAATCCCCAGCCTCCGTATTTTTTGCAATAGCCTACCGTGGGGAACCTTATCAAACGCTTTGCTGAAATCCATATACACCACATCAACTGCTCTACCCTCGTCTACCTGTTCAGTCACCTTCTCAAAGAAAGTTATGTGACGGTGTTGCTTGTGTTTTGAACTGTGGGATTGGGGGGGTAAAAACCTGTTTTTCTTTTACTGTTAGCCCAGTTAAACAGATAGGCATGCCATTTGTAATTGCCATAAACCTCAAAGGGTGTTCCAGACATCATTCTTGTGTTGTGCCTGTGTATTGGTATGTCTTTTTTCAAAATATATTTTATTGAAGTTTTCAAACAGTTTTTCCCCCTTACAAATCAACAAAAACGATAACACAATAACTAATAGATAACATTATTTAAATATAATGTTATCTAACAAAGTAACAAGAAATAGTGCTCCCCCTTCCACCCCAACTAGAACAAAACCAGCTGCCCCCCCCCCCCCCTTCTGGGCTGCTGCTGGCTATCTATTTTCCCCTTGCGTTCCGCTAGGTAGTCAAGTAATGGTTGCCACCGCCTGGAGAACCCCTGAGCCGATCCTCTCAGTGCAAACTTCATCCGTTCCTGTTTTATGAACCCTGTCATATCGTTTTTCCAGGCCTCCACGCCGGGGGGCTTCGCTTCCTTCCACATGAGTAAAATCCTTCGCCAGGCTACCAGGGACGCAAAGGCCACAATATCGGCCTCTTTCGCCTCCTGCATTCCCGGCTCATCCGCTACCCCAAATATAGCTAACCCCCAGCCTGGCTTGACCCGGACCTTCACCACCTTCGAGATCACTCTTGCCACTCCCCTCCAATACTCCTCTAGTGTTGGACATGACCAAAACATGTGCGTATTTCGCCGGGCTTCTCCCGCACCTGTCCTCTACTCCGAAGAACTTGCTCCCGTGCTCTATGTAGCACCTTAAATTGGACCAAGCTAAGCCTGGCACACGAGGAAGAGGAATTTACCCTACTTGGGGCATCAGTCCACAAACCCTCCTCCCCGAGCTCTTCTTCCCATTTTCCCTTCAGCTCTTCTACCAGCTCCTCCCCCTCTTCTCTCATCTCCCGGTATATTTTGGACACTTTGCCCTCCCCGACCCACACCCCCGAAAGCACTCTATCCTGGATCCCCTGTGTCGGGAGCAGCAGAAATCCCCTCACCTGTTGTCTCATGAACGCCCTCACCTGCATATGCCTAAAGATATTCCCCGGAGGCAGCTCATACTTTTCCTCTAGCTAGCGCTCGCAAACGTCCCATCTATGAACAAGTCTCCCATTCTCCTAATTCCTGCCCGGTGCCAGCTCTGGAACCCTCCATCCAGCCTTCCTGGGGCAAACCTATGGTTGATCCTGATCGGGGTCCACACCGAGGCTCCCAACACACCCTTCTGTCGCCTCCATTGCCCCCAGATACTTAGTGTTGTCGCCACCACTGGGTTTGTGGTAAACCTTTTCGGGGAGAGCGGTAGTGGCGCCGTCACCAGCGCTTTTAAGCTCGTTCCTTCACAGGACGCCTCTTCCACGCCGCCCCCTCTCCCTCCATCATCCACTTGCGGATCATCGCCACATTGGCGGCCCAGTAATAGTCGCCCAAATTCGGCAACGCCAGTCCCCCTCTGTCCCTGCTATGCAGCAGGAACCCCCTCCTTACCCTCGGGGCCTTCCCTGCCCCCACACAACTCCTAATGCTCCTATCTATTTTCTTTAAAAAGGCCTTGGTGATCAAGATGGGGAGACATTGAAACACAAAAAGAAACCTCGGGAGAACCATCATTTTGACCGCCTGTACTCTGCCCACCAGTGACAGCGGCAGCATATCCCACCTTTTGAAATCCTCTTCCATCTGCTCCACCAGCCGCGTCAGATTGAGTTTATGTAAAGTTCCCCAGCTCCTGGCTATCTGAATCCCCAAATATCGGAAGTTTCTTTCCGCTCTCCTTAACGGCAGACCATCTATCCCTCTACTCTGGTCCCCAGGGTGTATTACGAAAAGCTCACTCTTTCCCATGTTAAGCCTATATCCCGAAAAATCTCCAAACTCCCTCAATATCTGCATAACCTCTGTCATTCTTCCTCCCCCCCCCCCCCCCCCACTGGATCCGCCACATACAGCAGTAGGTCATCTGCGTAGAGTGACACTCGGTGTTCCTCTCCCCCTCTAACCACCCCCCTCCATTTCTTAGTCTCTCAGCGCTGTGGCCAGTGGTTCAATTGCCAGCGCGAACAGTAATGGGGACAGAGGGCACCCCTGCCTTGTTTCCCTATGTAACCGAAAATACTCCGATCTTTGTCGATTTGTGACTACACTTGCCACTGGGGCCCCATAGAGGAGTTTAACCCAACTGACAAACCCCTCCCCAAACCCGCACCTCCCATAAATACTCCCACTCTACCCTATCAAATGCCTTCTCTGTATCCATTGCCACCACTATCTCTGCCTCCCCCTCTGCTGGGACCATCATTATCACCCCCAATAGCCGTTGCACGTTGACGTTCAATTGTCTCCCCTTTACAAACCCTGTCTGGTCTTCGTGCACCACCCCCGGGACACCATCCTCTATCCTCATTGTCAGCACTTTTGCCAGCAACTTGGCGTCCACATTCAGGAGCGAGATAGGCCTATAAGACCCGCATTGCAGCGGATCTTTCTCTCGCTTCAGGATTAATGATATCGTCGCCTCCGACATTGTCGGTGGTAGAGTCCCCCCTTCTCTGGCCTCGTTAAAGGCTCTTGCCAGCAGCGGGGCCAACAAGTCCACATATTTACTACAAAATTCCACCGGGAACCCGTCTGGTCCCGGGGCCTTCCCTGCCTGCATGTTCCCCAGCCCCTTGGTAACCTCGTCCACCCCAATTGGTGCCCCCAGGCCTTCCACTTCCTGCTCCTCCACCCTCGGGAACCTTAATTGGTCCAAAAACTGCCGCATCTCCTCTTTTCCCTCTGGGGGTTGGGACCTATAAAAGGTCTTAAACACCCCGTTTATCTTCGCACCGTAGCCCCCTTTTCGTCTCTAATTCCCCCTATTTCCCTCGCCACTGTCCTCTTTTGCAGCTGATGGGCCAACAGGCGACTAGCCTTTTCCCCATATTCATACCTCATCCCCTGTGCCTTTCTCCACAGCACCTCCGCCCTCCTGGTGGTCAGAAGGTCGAACTCCGTCTGGAGTCGTCGTCTCTCCCTGTACAGTCCCTCCTCCGGGGTCTCCGCATATTCTCTATCCACCCTTAAGATCTCCCCCAGTAATCTTTCCCTTTCCTTGGCCTCTGTTTTCCCTTTGTGGGCCCTGATGGAGATCAGCTCTCCTCTGACCACCGCCTTTAGTGCTTCCCATACCACTCCCACTCGGACCTCCCCGTCGTCATTGGCCTCCAGGTATCTCTCGATACATCCCCGCACTCTTCCACAGACACCCTCATCCGCCAGCAATCCCACATCTAATCGCCAGAGTGCACGCTGCTCCCTCCTCTCCTAGTTCCAGGTCCACCCAATGTGGGGCATGATCCGAGATAGCTATGGCTGAATACTCCGTTTCCTCCATCCTCGAGATCAACGACCTTCCCAAAACAAAAAAATCTATCCGGGAGTACACCTTATGAACATGGGAGAAGAAGGAGAACTCCCTGGCCTTCGGTCTAACAAATAGCCATGGATCCACTTCCCCCCCCATTTGGTCCATAAACCCCTTAAGCACCTTGGCCGCTACCGGCCTTCTTCCGGTCTTAGATCTGGATCTGTCTAACCCTGGGTCCAGCACGGTGTTGAAGTCTCCCCCCATTATCTAGTTTTCTACCTCCAGGTCCGGTATACGTCCCAGCATCCGCTTCATGAATCCCGCATCATCACAATTCGGGGCATACACGTTAACCAACACGACCTCCATTCCCTCCAGCCTGCCACTCACCATCACATAGCTGCATCCACTATCTGCTACAATGCTCCTTGCTTGGAATGATACCCGTTTCCTCACCAGTATGGCCACCCCTCTATTCTTTGCATCCAGCCCTGAATGGAACACCTGTCCCTCCCATCCTTTCCTTAACCTAACTTGGTCCGCCACCTTCAGATGCGTCTCCTGGAGCATAGCCACGTCTGCCCTCGATCCTTTCAAGTGCGCGAACACTCGGGCCCTTTTAATCGGTCCATTTAGGCCTCTCACGTTCCCCGTGATCAGCCGCACTGGGGGGCTACCTGCCCCCTTCCTGTGTCGACTAGCCATCACCCTCTCTAGGCCAGTCCCACGTCCCGATTCCGCGCTCCCACTCGTTCTCCAGGTGGCGCATTCCAGCCCCGACCACCCTTTCTTTAGTCAGTTTCTCTTTGATTTCTGCAGCAGCAACCCAGTTATCCTCCCCCCACTAGATCCCCATCTAGCGTGATTGCTCCCCCCATATTACTTCCGCAAGTCAACTGACCCCGGCTTCTCCCGCTCACTCCTTGACCCCCAACGTGTGGAGAACTCCCATCTACCTTGCGCCTATCTTCCCGCCATCATCCTTCTGGCGCGGGAACAAGGACAGTAGGCTCCCTATTCTCTGTAGCTGTCCCGCCCCTTGTGGCGCAGCTCCCTCTCCCGCCCCACTCCCATTCCTCATCCTCCGCTTCTGTCTCTTTTCCACCCCCCCCCCCCCCCCCACCGGCGCCCACATTTCTTAGTGCCCCCCCCCCCTTCCCAATTTACATCTCTATATACATCGACAGTGACATTTCCCTCTAATATCAGTCCCTCCGTTCCGATCCAATTTCTCGTCTTTAATAAAGGTCCATGCTTCTTCCGCCGTGTCGAAGTAGTGATGTCTCTCCTGGTACGTGACCCATAATCACGCCAGCTGCAGCATCCCGAACTTCACCACCTTCTTGTGTAACACCTCCTTGACTCGATTAAAACTCGCCCTCCTTCTCGCCACCTCCGCACTCCAATCCTGGTACACCCGTACCACCGCATTCTCCCATCTACTACTCCGTACCTTCTTGGCCCATCTCAGAACCACTTCTCTATCATTAAAGCGGTGAAATCGCACGATTGTCGGCCTAGGTGGTTCTCCCTCCTTTGGTCTCCTCGCAGGGACCCGATGAGCCCCCTCCACTTCTAAGGGGCCCGAAGGGGCCTCAGCTCCCATCAGCGAGCTTGGCATCGTGCTCACGTAAGCCCTGCAGTCCGCTCCTTCCACTCCCTCAGGGAGACCCAGGATCCGAAGGTTCTTCCTTCGTGCTCTGTTTTCTAGGGCCCCAATCCTTTCAATGCACTTTTTGTGGAGAGCCTCGTGCGTCTGTGTTTTGACCGCCAGGCCCAGGATCTCGTTTTCATTATCCGTCACCTTCTGCTCCACCACGTGGAGCTCTGTCTCCTGGGTCCTTTGTGCCTCCTTAAGCGCCTCAATTGCCTGTAGCATCGGGGTCAGCACCTCCCTCTTTAGTAGCTCCACACACCGTCTTAGGAATTTGTCTTGATCGGGCCCCCATGTCGCCTGGGCTTTCTCCGCCGCCATCTTGCTTCTTTTTCCCCTCCTGTCCCTATCGTCGAGGAGTCTTCTCGATGTAGCCGCCGCCGCCGATATTTTTCTCTTTCGTTGGGGGGGGGACTTCCTATTAGCTCACCCCACACCGGGTTTTGTCGTAAAAAAATTCCCCGTTGGGGCTCTTAAAAGAGCCCGAAGGTCCGTTTGAGCTGGAGCCGCCGAAACGTGCGGCTTAGCTGGGCATCGCCGCAACCGGAAGTCCCCTGAGACGGCCTTTGAAGTGGGGATACTTGTGGGAGGTGCTGAACGGGTTTGGGGAGGGGATCGTCAGATGGGTTAGGCTGTTGTACAAGGTCCCGATGGTGAGTGTGGCCACGAACAAAAGGAGGTCGGAGTACTTTTGGTTGCACGAGGGACGAGGCAGCGGTGTCCTTTGGCCCCCCCTGCTCTTCGCGCTGGCGATTGAACCCCTGGCTATGGAACTGAGGGAGTCGAGGAACTGGAGGGAGCTGGTGCAGGTTGGGGAGGAGCATAGGGTGTCGCTCTATGCGGACCCGGTGGGGGGGAATGCCAGAAGTAATGAGGATCCTCCGGGAGTTCGGGGATTTCCCAGGGTACAAGCTCAACATGGAGAAGAGCGAGTTGTTCGTGGTTCACCCAGGGGACCAGGAGAGGGAGATTGGCGAGCACCCACTAAAAAGGACGGAGAGGAGCTTCAGGTATTTGGGGGTCCAGGTGGCCAGGAGCTGGGGGCCCCTGCACCGACTTAATTTCACGAAGCTGGTGGAGCAAATGGAGGAGGAGTTTAAGAGGTGGGGCGCGTTGCCGCTGTACCTGGCGGGTAGGGTGCAGTCGGTTAAGATGACGGTGCTCCCAAGGTTTTTGTTCCTGTTCCAGTGCCTCCCCATTCTTATCCCGAAGCCCTTCTTTAGGCGGGTCAACGGGAGCATAACGGCGTTTGTGTGGGCGCGAGGCACTCTGAGGGTGAGAAGGGTGTTCCTGGGGCGGAGTAGGGATGGGGGGGGAGGGGGTGGCTGCCGCTGCCCAACCTCTGCAGGGACTACTGGGCCGCCTATGCGGCGATGGTGCGCAAGTGGGTGGTGGAGGGGGAGGGGGCGGCATGGAAGAGGCTGGCGATGGCGTCTTGTGAGGGTACGAGTCTGGAGGCGCTGGCAACGGCGCCGCTGCTGCTCCCTCCAAGGAGGTATACCACGAGTCTGGTGGTGGCTTCTACCCTCAATTTGGGGGCAATGGAGGTGGCAAGAGGGGGGAAGTGGGGGCTTCGGTGTGGACCCCGATATGGGGAAACCACCGGTTTGTCCCAGGGAGAATAGATGGAGGATTTTCGGGGTGGCACTGGGCAGGGATAAGAAGGTTGGGGGACCCGTTTGTGGATGGGAAGTTTGCGCGCCTGGGTGAGCTGGAGGAGAAGTAAGGGCTCCCCCGGGGTATCTACAGGTAAGAGCGTTTGCCAGGCAGCAAGTGGTGGAATTCCCGCTGCTGCCGCCACGCACGGTACAGGACAGGGTGCTCTCGGGGGTGTGGGTTGGAGAGGGGAAGATCTCGGCAACATACCGGGTGATGCAGGAGGAGGAGGCCTCAGTGGAGGAGTTGAAAGGTAAGTGGGAGGAGGAGTTGGGGGAGGATATTGAGTAGGGGACGTGGGCAGATGCCCTAGGGAGGGTGAACTCTTCCTCTTTGTGCGCGAGGCTCAGCCTCATACAGTTTAAGGTGCTGCACAGGGCACATGACCAGGACAAGGATGAGCCGGTTTTTTGGGGGTGAGGAGAGGTGTGTTAGGTGCTCAGGGAGCCCAGCAAATCACACCCATATGTTCTGGGCGTGCCTACCGCTTGAGGAATTTTGGAAGGGCGCAGCGAGGACGGTGTTGAGGGTGGTAGGATCCAGGGTCAAACCGGGCTGGGGGCTCAATATTTGGGATTGCAAAGGAGCTGGGAGTGCAGGAGCGAAAGAGGCCGATATTCTGGCCTTTTGCGTCCCTGGTAGCCCGGCGAAAGATTCTCCTTCAGTGGAAAGATGCAAGGCCCCCCAAGCGTGAAATCCTGGATCAACGATATGGCGGGGTTTGTTAAATTGGAGAGGGTGAAATTTGCCTTGAGGGGATCGGTGCAAGGGTTTTTCAGGCGGTGGCAACCGTTCTTAAACTTCCTGGCAGAACGGTAGACTTCCTGGCAGAACGGTAGACAATGGTCAGCCTGGGCGGGGGGGGGGGGGTTCTACTTTATTTTTGTTTGTCTGTACTGGGGGATCTGAGGGGGTGTATGTTTGCTATGTGTTTCGGCAGGTGTTAATTTATTATTTATGTATATGGGGAGGGGGGGCACCAGGTTGTTTTTTGTTTGGTATTTAATTCCATTGGGCTCCTTTTACATTTTGTTGTTGATATTTTGTGAAAACTTGATAAATTATTATTTTTTTAAAAATTGCGTGCATAATAGTTATGAAATTTCAAAAATACTGTAGTGCTTTGTGAATGTACATAAATGCTGTTGATCTAGCTGAAGCCTTGGTTTTGAGCAGCCATTTATTCAATGTATTGTATAAAAACATTTACCCCTGTCTTCCAGAAACGAACTTGCCATAGACAAGCCAAAAAAGAAAAAGCGGCGTGAATTGACAGAAGAGCAGAAACAGGAGATTAAGGAAGCTTTTGATTTATTTGATACCGATAAAGATAAAGCAATAGATTATCATGAACTGAAGGTGCGTTTTGGTTGGAATCCATTTTGATAGCTGAGCACTGTGCATTTAATGTAACTGTTATTACTTCAGCTATTTGACTTGTGTATTTATCTATTGCATTCTTCAAACAATTGTAAAATATGCTGTGGAAAATGCATGTTCTGGAGTTGAACTTGCTGAAAATTTTATAATAGCTGACTTGTAAGCGTATCTTTCTTTCTTGGAGTAATAGTGAAATATCACACCACCAAACACTTGGATTTCTTGTTATACCATCAACCCCCATGTGGTCTGGAAAGTCATGAACATCTTTTTAAAATAAATGAGAAACTTGTAGCTTTGCTTAAGAGCCCAAGGTGTTAATTTGTCAATTCATAATTTCCTTCTGTCACCATTGGGAAATATCCATTTAAATTAAACTTGGGAATTATCAAAATTGTATATTTGCATGCAGGGATACAAAAATGGTTGCCTGGTAAATTTAAAAAATAATCTACTGTCAGCCTTAACTCCTTGTAGTTTCATAAGAGGATGGAATGAAAAGATGTGTGAATTTGTCACTTCACTGTCGAGATTTTTAAAAATCAACAAGAGGCAAATGCCATCTAGCCTCCGTCTCACAGTCTTTGTACCTTTTAAAACTTACACAACATTTAGAAATGCATTTAATTGTCTCATGAGGCAGCTAAAATTTCACTGCTGCCTCCATGCAAGTCCAGCTTTCATCATTCACAAGGTAAGTTAAATGTCAGTAATTCCAATTTTAATTCTGACTAATTAATCAGAATAGAACATGTATACAAAATACATAAGTTATTTCATTTTCCCTTCCATCAGTAGTTGTTCCAAATGATTGAAGGATTGAATGTAATGAAATAATGTTATTCAGTGACTCTATCTTTAATGCTTATTTCTTTGCAGCAAATCATTTTATAGTTTGTGGGCTCAAACATTCAAACAAAAACACTCCTTGTGACAGTGGGGGGGAAAAATAAAAATTTGTTCCTTTTTGTTTTTTATTCATCTTCGGTTAATTTTAGTGCCTTTTCTCTTGATCCAATTTACAAATTCAGATTACTACTTTTCAAAATAAGTGGTGGTGGAGAAATTAATCAGTGAATTAATCAATCGCAGGTCTCAAACCTGTAGTATCCTTCATACTGTCTTTTTCTTCTAGTCTGAGGAATATGTCTTTTGATTTCTGCTATGTTCCTCATTGTAAACGAGTGTTCAGTTCACTATCAAATCTTCTTTCTCTGTCAGCTTGCAAACAATGGTCTGCTGCTACTTGCATGCTTGAAACAATTTTTAGTCGTCAGCAACTATTGCAGCTGCCCTTCTCTTAGAAATTTTGGTCTTCTAGGTAGGATCTTATTCCGAAAGGGAAGTCTGATTCTTTTCTTCGATTTCTAAACATTTCCTGTGCGCTTCCTAAGCTAACTCCTAGACTTTAAAGCAACATTATTCACTATCATAGTCAGTAGTTTTCACATTTGAGAAGAGAGGTGTATACTTTGAACGCTTTCCACATGCTCTGCATTAAAACTGTCCAGTTTTCCTGCCCTCATGTAATTTTGTGGCAAATTTCTCCAATTGCACAAAATACATTTAACTCCTTCCTTATTGAATTTGGCCACTAAGCAAATATGTCATGCTAAATCAAAATCAGGAATTAAATCAGAATCATAGTGAAGTTTTCTTGCTACTCCCTATTCAGTTAATCAATCCATAGAATCCCTACAGTGCAGAAAGGAGGCCATTCGATTCAATCCATCGAGTCACACCTACCCTCAAAAGGGCACCCTACCTAGACTTGCATACTGCCCTAACCCTGTAACCCCACTTAACTGGCACACAGTTGGACTTGTGGGAGGAAACTAGATCAAATTTCCTTGCTTCCTTCTCTCTCTCTGGAATTCAAGATTTTTTTCCCCTTTGAAACACCGTTTTCCTGTTCTCTCATTCTTTTTAATTTTAATTCACGGTTAGTATTTCTCTTTCCAATTCCATTTGTTTCATTTGCGACTGAATCTTGGCTAACTCCACTTGTGTGCTAATGTTCATGTGTTGAGCCAATACTTAAACAGACTCTGCCTTTTTAGTGATTACTTTTGAATCTATTTCCAATTTCTCTGTTATCAGATCCTCCCAGTATGTTGATCGAATAGAGGTTGCTAAAAAAATGAACTTTGATCAATGTAAATGACCAATGAAAGTACTTGCGTTGTGGACGTTGCAGTTATCTTATCATGTTGAACAAAATCTCCAATTTTTGGCCCTGGTACAAAGAACAAAGAAAAGTACAGCACCGGAACAAGCCCTTCGGCCCTCCAAGCCTGTGCCGACCATGCTGCATGTCTAAACTAAATCTTCTACACTTCCTGAGTCCATATCCCTCTATTCCCATCCTATTCATGTATTTGTCAAGATGCCCCTTAGATGTCACTATCATCCCTGCTTTCTCCACCACCTCCGGCAGCGAGTTCCAGGCATCCACTACCCTCTGTGTAAAAATTTAAAAAACTTGCCTCGTACATCTCCTCTAAACCTTGTCCCTCGCACCTTAAACCTATGCCCCCTAGTAATTGACCCCGCTAACTGGGGAAAAAAGCACATCTTTTGACTGGGAGGAAATCCGAGCACCCAGTAATGCAGAATATATGTCACATTTCAAATTGCTGTATTTAGCTAAATCTATTTGAAGCTTGTGGTTGCTCATTTGGGTTGGGAGTGTCTGGGATCGTTCTTTTAATTTGCTCATAGGGAAGTGTGCATCTGTTTCATATGTTTTTTGAAATGAAATGAAAATCGCTTATTGTCACGAGGAGGCGTCAATGAAGTTGCTGTGAAAAGCCCCTAGTCGCCACATTCCGGCGCCTGTTCGGGGAGGCTGGTGCGGGAATTGAACCATGCTGCTGGCCTGCCTTGGTCTGCTTCCAAAGCCAGCGATTTAGCCCAGTGAGCTAAACCAACCCCAAAACTTTTCAATTAATAATAGGAAATTAAAGATCAAAATCAATGATATTTTCATTTTGACAGTACATTGCCACTAATTTAGAATCATCCTTTTTAATATATTTTTTTACTGCCATGTTAGGTTGCAATGAGAGCGCTGGGATTTGATGTAAAGAAGGCTGACGTGTTGAAGATACTGAAAGATTATGATCGGAATTGCACAGGCAAAATTTCTTTTGAGGATTTCAATGAAGTTGGTAATTGCGTTCACAAATATTGATATTTTTCTTTTGCTTAAATTTTTAAAAAATATCTGTTTTTAATCATGATCTAGAGTGTGAATGCAAACACCAGGCACTAATCAAATCTGGTATGGGAGAGGCTGAGGAAGCATTTGGCACATGGAAAAGCAAATTAGTTTTAACTAATTTATAATTTGAGCTAAATCTGTCACCTAAATGGTACCATAATGTGACAACATATGAATTCTATCTTCTTATTCTTGAGATGTGGAATCGTGTTTTCCATTTTATCATTTACAGGACAGAAATAGGCCACTTGGATCAACTGATCCATGCCAGTTTTTTAATGCTGCACGTGACCTTCCTCCCACTACTTCAACCCTTATTCCTGTCTCTGTGATATCTTTATATCTAATTTTCCCCTTAAATGCACCAGCTACCCTGGTATAGTGGATTTTAAGGTTAAGCCTCTGGCTGAAGAGGGATGGGGAGTAGGCTCATGAAGCTGTTCTGGACAGCACTGTGTATTGTGTTCCGAAGCAGAGTATGGAACAGCTACACAATGCAATATCAACAACCTGCCTTGAACAAAATATAGTGCTTCTCAAGAATCATGGGTGTTTCACTTCTAGGCTGATGCAAGATCTAGTCTTGAACCACCAATCAGTAGAAATGCAAAAAATTTAATTTGAGTGTTATTTTGAAGACCTGAGTAGAAGTGGGCCATGTTGGCACATTACTGAAAGTGCCCAATAATGTTGCACTATAGTTTCAGCGTGACAAATTCCTGATCTTTGATAAGTATCTACAGAAAGGAAATCCAGCTCCTCTTGGAAAATGGAGGGGGAGACATGGAGGAACATAAAATATCTCCCACTTAATGTACCTCTTATGTTCAACATGTGAAGTTGATTTGGGTTATCTTGTTTGCTATCATGGTAAAGATCAAAGTATTTTCTGATTTGATTTATTGTCACATGTACTGAGGTACAGTGAAAAGTATTGTTCTGCATGCAGTCCATACAATCAGTCCATACAAGAAAAATGTAGGACATGCATAGTTACATGAATGTAAATACATGGACACAGGCAGCAGATGAAACATGCGGAGTGTAGTACTGCTCAATAGAGAAAATGTGTGAAGAGATCAGTTCAGTCCATATGAGGGTCATTCAGGAGTCTGGTAACAGTATAAAAGAAGCTGTTTTTGAATCTTAGTGAGTGTTCTCAATCTCCTACCCAATGGAAGAGTTTGGAATAGACAATAACCCGGTTGGGAGGAGTCTTTGATTATCCTGCCCACTTTTCAGATGCAGCGGGAGGTGTAGACCGAGTCAATGGATGGGAGGCGCTTTCGCGTGATGGACTGGGCTGTGTTCACGACTCTCTAGTTTCTTGCGGTTTTGCACCGAGCAGTTGCCATACCAGGCTGTAATGTTGCCAGATAGAATGCTTCCTATGGTGCATCTGTAAAAATTGGTAAGAGTCAATGTGGACATGCCGAGTTTCCTTCGATTCCTGAGGAAATATAGGCGCTGTTGTGCTTTCTTGGTTGTAATGTTGATGTTGGTGGACTAGGACAGATTGTTGATGTGCACACCTAGGAATTTGAAGCTGTCAACCGTCTCCATCTCGGCACCATTGATGCAGACAGGGATGTATACAGTACTTTGCTTCCTGAAGTCAATGACCAGCTCCTTACTTTTGCTGAAGTTGAGGGAGAGATTGTTGATACAGTAAGCCACTAGGTTCTCTATCTCCGTCCTGACTCTGACTCGTCACTGTTAAGATCCAACCCTACGGTCGTGTTATCAGCAAACTTGTAGATGGAGTTGGAGCCACATTTTCCCACAAGTCGTGTGTGTGTATAGGGAGTATAGTAGGGGGCCCCGCTATCATGGAGGAGGTGTTGTTGTTTATCCTTACTGATTGTGGTCTATGGGTCAGGAAGTCGAGGATCCAGTTGCAGAGGGAGGAGCCAAGTCCTAGGTTCTAGAGTTTGATATGAGCTTGGCTGGGATTATGGTGTTGAAGACGGAGCTGTAGTCAATCAACAGAAGTCTGACGTGGGAGTCCTAGTTGTCGAGATGCTCCAGGGATGAGTGAAGGTCCAGGGAGATGGTTGTGGACCTGTTGTGGCAGTGGACCAAGGCAACGTGGAAGTTGATGGGTTTCATGACCAAACTCTTGAAGCATTCCATAATGATAGATGACAAGGCCATCGGACGACAGTCGTTGAGGTACGTTGCTTGGATATTTGGCACAGGTATGATGGCGGGAACCACGGAACGGAGTAGGGAGAGGTTGAAGATGACCGTGAACACACCTGCCAATTGGGTGCACGACCAGGAGGCCCCTTTCCTTTCCGAGGGTTCACTTTCAAAAAGGCCGATCTAACTTCGGAAGCTGTGATGGTAGGAATTGGTGTGTCCGAGGCTGCTGGGGCAGTTACATCGCTCAAGGTTATCATGAAATTATCTTCTCCATCTACGAGTGTTCAAGAGAATGGGTGATTTATGAGAAACATTCAACAACTTAAAAATACACGAGAATAATCCAGATTTGTCTGTTGTTCACATTTACTATCCAGGTTTGACTGTTCGCGTTGTCTAACATTACGTGCATCCATTGAGAAGTTCTTTGGATTGTGATCAATCTCTGTGGCACAGGGTATTCAATTGCAATCATCGGCAAAAGGGTAACGAGAAAAATATCTTGATTAAAAGCTGACCTTCCCATCTTCTGATGGGCTGGACCTCAACCTAGGGTCTTGAAAGAAATAACTATGTAACTCCTTTATTCAAAAAGGGAGGGAGACAAAAAGCTGGAAACTACAGGCCACTTAGTTTAACATGTGTCATGGGGAAGTGCTGGAATATATTAAGGAGTTTATAGCAGGGCACTAAGAAAACCTCTTGTTAATCAGGCAGAGTCAACATGATTTTGTGAAAGGGAAATCTTGTTTCTCTAATTTATTAAGAGTTCTTTGAATAATGTGGATAAAGAGGAACCTGTTAATATGCTCGGACAAGGTGCCACATCAAAAGTTACTATGCAAAATAAGCTCATGGTGTAGAGGATAACCTATTAGTAAGGATAGGGAATTGATTAGCTAATGGGAAAGAGAGGAGGCATGAATGGATCATTGTCGGGTTGGCAAAATTTGACAAGTGGGAGTGACAACAGTGATCAATGCTGAGACCTCAAACTATTTACAATTGGTATTGAAACTTGGTTGAAGAGACCAAATGTATGATTGCTAATTTGCTGAGGCACCAAGATGGGTAGGAAAGTCAGTTTTGCAGAGGACATGAACCTGCAAAGTGAAATAGATAGGTTAGGTGACTGGGGCAAAAATAGCATATGGAGTATAATTTGGGAAGATGCAAACCTGTCCACTTTTAAGGGAAGAGTAGAAAAGTTGTATATTACTTCAATGGGAGAGTTTACAGAACTGATGTAAGGGGATCTGAGTGTCCTGGTACATGAATCACAAAGTTTAGTATGCAAGTGATTAGTAACGTGAATGCAATGTTGTTTATTGACCGGGAATTGAATATACAAATAGGGATTTTTATTTTTATATTTATTTTTGCTGCAGTTGTACAGGGTGTTGGTGAGTCTGCAACTGTACTGTGTACAGTTTTAGTCTTTTTTTAAGAAGCTATATAAATGTTAGAAGCAGTTCAGAGAATTACTAACCTCATTCCTGGGATGAATGGATTATTTGTGAGGAAAGGTTGGGTCTCCATCCATTGAGGTTTAGAAGAATGAGGAGTGATCTTATTAAAACATACATGATCCCGAGGTAGCTTGGCTGCCTTGTGGAAGAAATTGGAACCTAAGGGGACAAGGTTTAAAAATAAGTGGTCTTCCATTTAACACTCGGGAGAATTATTTTTCTGTGGGTCTTTAGAACTTTCATCCCCAGAAAGCGGAAGAGGCAGGTCATTTACTGTTTTATTTTTACTAAAAAGGAGTCCAAGATTCCCAGGAGTAGGTCAGAATGTGGAGTTGAACTACAATCAAATCTGCTATGATCTAACTAAATTGCAGAGCAGGCTCAAGGAACAAAATGACCTACTCCTGCTCCTAATTCTTGTGTACATATGGTTATTTCAATGTAGCACTGTCTGTAGGAATTATTGCAAAAATACATCAGTTGCCTGTATATTGTAAAAGGTATAGCTCGTCTTTCATTCTGATGCTAGGGGCTGTTTAGCACGGGGCTAAATCGCTGGCTTTGAAAGCAGACCAAGGCAGGTCAGCAGCACGGTTCAATTCCCATAACCGCCTCCCCGAACAGGCGTCGGAATGTGGCGACTAGGGGCTTTTCACACTAACTTCACTTGAAGCCTACTTGTGACAATAAGCGATTTTCATTTCATTTTTCATTCATTTCATGCAGCACTTTATTAGCCGAGGCACAGAATATAAGAACCGCAAGGTTATGTTGGAGTTAAATAAACAAAGGCTCAGTCACGACTCACAGCTAGAGTACTAGGTACAGTTCTGGCCACTGCATTATAGGAGAGATGTGATCATAATAGTGTGGTTATGGAGAAGATTAAAGATTTGCCTGGACTGCAGAATGTTAGTTCTAGAGGACTGATTGGCTAGGCTAGAGTTATTTTCTTTTTGGAACCGAGAAGGCTGAGGGGAGATTCTAGATATAGTGGATAAGAGCCCTGGTTTCCTTTGTTGAGGGGACCATAACCAGGAAGCATAGATTTGAAGTAGTAAATTGTAAATTTAGAGGGAATTCTGGGGGGAAGCTTTTTTGACTCCTTGATTGGCGGGGTTCAGGAACTCACTGCCTGAAAGACTGGTAGAGGCAGAAACCCTCCTAACATGTAATGATATTTGGGCATGCACTTGGAAGTACTGTAAGCCACGAGGCTATGGATCAAGAAATGAAATGTGGGAGTAAACTGGATGGTTCCTTGTCGGTTCCTTGTCAGTTAGCGCGGACAAGATAGACCAAATGGCCTTCTCCTCTGCTGGATATATCTATTCTGTGTACCTTTAAAGTAGAATCATTCAACATCAACTGATGTACATTTCCTTGGGTTTGTACCATAATATGATGGTATTTTCTCCTAGCTAACCATAAGTTTCATTGACAATGTTGATGAACCTTTAAACCTTGCAAGCCCAGGCCTAAAATTGTCAATCTCGAGCCACACCCCCACCCTTTTTTTTAAAGCTCATTATTGATCTTGGATTTAATTTTGTAAAAGATATGCCATTTCTATTATGTGTTTTTTCTAATTAGTGACCGATTGGATTTTGGATAGAGATCCACAGGAAGAGATCATGAAAGCATTTAAACTGTTCGATGATGATGACTCTGGTAAAATCAATCTTCGAAATTTACGTCGTGTTGCAAGAGAACTGGGTGAAAACATGACTGATGAAGAGCTACGTGCAATGATTGATGAATTTGATAAGGATGGAGATGGAGAAAGTAAGTGAATTTTTAAAAAGTTACTATATAGCGATGTGATAAATATTGTTTTCTCTATTCAAACAATGTAACCTAAGAAATAGGGGAAGGAGTAAGCAATCTGGGTGTTTGAACCTACCCTTCAATTTAATAAGATCGTGACTGACCTATCTCCAATCCACTTTCCCAACATATTCCCTTAGTATCCAAAGATCTATCCAACTCAGACTGGAATGAACTCCGTACGTACTCCCTATAATTCTCTCAATTTAACATTGTTTTATTTTTTTCGCATGGTTTATTTTTTTTAACTTGTATCCTTTTTGCTCTTTGGGGCTGAGGCTGCGGGGAGAGAGCGTGCCAGCTGCAATAGAGAATGTCAATGATTCTCAACCATCTAAGCGTTATTACAGGACAGAAAGAGGGCATTTTGCCCATGAAGTACATGCTTCAGACACATTTCCTGGCCAGTACCAATCCAGTTTTCTTTTGAAATCTTTGGTCATCTCTGCTTCCCCCAACCTCCATAGGCAGTGAGTTCTAGGTCATTTATTTTTTTAAAGCACAGCAAGTTGTTTAAAAAGATTTTTACACCTGCATCACTTTGTCCCATTCTATGAGTGATAACATTTCTCACACCTGGAGTTCCCAGTCGGTCGAAGCCCCTTCAGAATTTTGTTTCACCTGAGTCCCCTCTCATTCTTTAAATTCTAGGGAATCCAGGCCTAATATGTACAATTCCTTCATGCTAGGAATAAGTCCAGTGAACCTATATTCACTAACTCTTTCCAAAGTGATGTATAGCATTCCTTTTGTAAGGAGTCCAAAGCAGTGTGCAAGACTTTAGTGCCTTGGTGATGCCAAACCTATATAATTGAAATTCTAGGCTAATATATTTTGCTTTCGGAATTGTGGGCATTGTTGCCAAGGTCAGTATTTGATGCTCCTTGGAGATGGTGGTGAGCTACCTTCTTGAATGCTGCAATCCATCTGGTGTAGTTACACCTACAGTGCTGTCAGAAACTAGTTTCAGCATTTTGATCCAGTGACACCCAAGTCTGGCTTGGAATAGAACTTGTAGATTGTGATGTTCCCATATGCCTGCTGCCTTTATCCTTCAAGGATACTGTCAAAGAAGCCTTGGTGAGTTTCTTCAATGCAGTTGGTACACGGTGCTGCTACTATGCATTGGTGGTAGAGGGAACGAATATTTAAGGTGTTGGATCAGGTTCCAGTTGAGCCGGCTGCTTTGTCCTGAATGATGATGAGCTACTTTTTTCGTAACTGTACTCCCCCAGGCAAGTGGTGACGTGTAGATGGTGGTGGTGGGCAGGATTTGGGGAATCGGGTGGTGAGTTAAGCAGGCCAGAGATTGCGAATTCTGCGTCTTGTAGCCACAATATTTACCCAGCTGACCTTGGTCAGTTTCTACTCAATGACAACCCTCAGAATGTTGATGGTAATGGAGATGATCATTGCCTGGCACTTGTGTAGCATGACTTTTTAAAAGAAAAAGTGCCCAATTCATTTTTTCCAATTAAGGGGCAACTTAGCGTGGCAAATCCACCTAACCTGCACATCTTAGGGGTGTGGGCCGGGATCTAACCTGGGATGTCGGCGCCGTGAGACAGCAATGCTAACCACTGTGCCACTGTGCTGCCCTGTATGTAGCATGACTTCATTGCATCTAGGCCCAAGCATGAATGTTGTTAATATTTTGTTGCACACTGGTAGCTGTCTGAGGAATTGTTAATGTTGCACGTTCAATTATCATCACGAACATAGAGTACTATAGGTTCTGCTAAATTTCCCTCAACTGGAGTATTGTGTCCAGTTCTGGGTGCCACACAAGATGTGAAGGAATTGGGGTGTGCAAAAAACATTCCAATAGTTCCATGGATGAAGAACTTAAGTTACCCAGATAGATTGGAGAGGATGGGACAGTTCCCTTTTAGAAGAGGGGTTGAAAGAGATATGCAAAATCAGCAACAATCTGGACAGAATGGTTGGGGGGAAAAAAATTAGTTGGTAGAAGGATTGAGGCCTGAATTAAGGGGTGGGATTCTCCGTCGCAATCGGACAGAGGTCGGCGCTGAGCGCCCAACGTAACGCCATGTTCCGGCACCTCGATAGCGGCGTGAATGGGGTCCATGCCGGCAAGGGCTGCAACAACCATAGCATACTATTAACGTGCCCGACCCGATGTTCTCAGGCCTCTGCCAGATCGAAATGATGACGCCGCGGTTCACTTGTGGAATTAAAAATTGGGAAATGGGCACTGTGGCCGGTGAGAGGAGGCAAGTCAAAGGCGCAATGTGGACTGCCAGTTGTGCGGCTGGCCTGGGGGTGAACGCCCAGGCCGGGCCGGGGGGTGGGGGGGCAGCCATCTGGCTACGCACTCCACTGACTGACTGCCATAGTGTCCAGTGGATGTGCAGAGCACCACCAGCCGTATGGGTGCCAACCTTCTAGGAGCACATAAACCCCTGCCAAATCAGGATAGGCGTGGCCCAGCGCAGCCCATGGCTCACCAAATAATGAAGCTGTCAGCGTCCAAATACAGCAAGACCTGGTCAAATATCCAGATTTGGGCTGACGTGGCAAGTTACATTCGTGTCACACGTGTCAGGCAATGACCATCTCCTACAAGAGAGGATCTAACCATCACCCCATGACCTTCAATGCCATTACCGTCACTGAATCCCCCACGATCAACATCCTGGGGTTACCATTAATCAGAATGGATTAGCCATATTAATGGCTACCAGGGCAGGTTAAAGGCTAGGAACCCTACGACTAGTAACTCCCCTCCAAGAAGAAAAACGTGGCCACCATCTACAAGGCACAAGTCAGGAGTGAAATGAAATACTCTCCACTTTCCTGGATGAGTGCAGCTCCAACTACACAAGAAGCTCGACACCATCCAGGACAAAGCAGCCCAATTGATTGCTCCTTCCACAAACATTCAAACCCTCCACCACTGACGAACAGTGGCAGCCATGTGTACCATCTACAAGGTGCACTGTAGTAATTTCCCAAGGTTCCTCAGACAGCACCTTCCAAACCCATGACCACTACCATCTAGAAGGACAAGAGCAGCAGATACCTGGGAATCCCGCCACCTGGAGGTTCCTCTCCAAGTCACTCCACCCTGACTGTAAATGTATTGCCGTTCCTTCGCTGTCGCTGGGGCAACACCCTGGAACTCCCTCCCCAACAGCACAGTGGGTGTACCTACACATTAAGGACTGCAGCGGTTCAAGAAGGCAACCCACCACCACCTTCTGAAGAGCAACTGGGGATGGGCATTAAATGCTGGCTTAACCAGCGACGACCATATCCGTAAACCAATTTTAAAAAAGGTGCTGGCACACTCCAGTGCACCCATCTGAGGCGTTGCCTCACTGCAGGGGCAGCAGAGGAGACGGGAAGCACAGCCCAACCGGCGGACACTTGTACCATGGCTGTCAGCACCCACCCTGGCACACTACCTCTTGGCAGGGAGATGAACCGTCAGTGACTCCCTTAGCTAGCCCACCCCGCAGGACTGCCTGCTTTCACCAAGCCCTGCCTGCCCACTGAGCTTCTGCCTCCAGCCATCCTGCCCCCAGACTAATAGTCGCAACCGATGTGTGGCACAGTACACTGCATCTGCAGTTCCATCACATGCCACCAAGCATGGTGCAGGGAGTGGCACATTGCGCCTCCCCACCGACAACCTGACTGTCCTGCTGGCAGGGTATCACAGTCCACCAAAGGAGGACCCCCACCCCACAGTAGACTCCACAGGAGGACGCAGGACAGGGGCTGCAAAGTGTACTGCTGGCATGGGTAGCACCAGCCACTGGTACCTTGCCATCAGGGAGGTGTGGCGGGGTCACTGGCTCCCCCAAACCAGGCACGGGAGCCAGGGGTGCGGTGCGGAGGGTAAAAGTGTCAGGGGGAACAGAGGGGGGGGGGGGCGTGCAAGAGAGACCAACAGAAAATACGGGGTAAGGGCTGTAGTGCTGGCCTTGGCCACCATTTAGCCCGTTGGACCTGGCTGGGCATGGGAGTACTCACCATGCTAACATGTCGAAGGACATGCTTTGACATCTGGATTCAAAACTTAGCTCTTTTCTCTCCCTACAGATGCTGTCAGATCTGATATTTTCCAGCATTTTCTCTTTGGTTTCAGTATCCGCAATAATTTGATTTTATGCTAACATATCTGCCTGTTACTCCTTGCAGACAATAATTTTGGCATCAAATCTGGTGTGGCTGGCATCTGCCTAGCCACCACCGCCCTAGCGGATGCACTGAGGCTGCATGAGCAGTAACTGTTCACGGATGGCCCTGCAGAACCATAGCCTGCCCCAGAGGAGCAGGGGCCAGCTGGTGATAACAAAAAAAGCAAAGAACAATACAGCACAAGAACAGGCCTTTCGGCCCACCAAGCCTGCGCAGATCATGTATCCTACCTAGACCAACCACCTGTATCCTTATACCCCATCTGTTCATGCCCATCCAGATAAGTCTTAAAGGTCAATAACGTATCTGCTTCAACCACCTCACTTGGCAGTGCACTCCAGGCCACCACCACCCTCCTTTTTTAAAATAAAACTTCCCCCGCACCTCTCCACTGAACCTTTTCCCCCCTCACCTTGAACTTGTGCCCTCTTGTAATTGTCATTTCTGCCCTGGGAAAAAGCCTCCGCCCTGGGGAAAAGCCTCCAACTGTTCACCCTATCTATACCCCTAATGATTTTATAAACTTCTATCAGGTCGCTCCTTCAGTCTCCGTCTCTCTCTAGGGAGAACAATCCCAGTTTATTCAATCTCTCCTCATAGCTAATACCCTCCATACCAGGCAACATCCTGGTAAACCTTTTCTGTGCTCTCTCCAAAGCCTCCATGTCCTTCTGGCAATGCGGTGACCAGAATTGGACACCGTACTCCAAATGTGGCCTAACCAACGTTCTGTATAATTGTAACAATTTGAGTTTTTATACTCGATACCTTGTCCTATGAAGGCAAGCATGCCATATGCTTTCTTTATCACCATTTCCAGCTGTGCTGTCACTTTAAGAATCTGTGGACCTGCACACCCAGATCTCTGTGTCTCTATTCTCCTGATGGTGATGATGGAGAGCCAGCTACCCAACATGCTGAGAAAGTGGGACGGAGGTATTGCGTAAGGCCACGCGTATATCGGCAGCACCTCATGGATTGAGCGTGCTGCTGTGGCTGAGCAGGGAGACTGAAACATCTGTGCCTGGTCCTGGCACATGTAGAGCCACAGAGGTATGGGGGAGGACACCACTTCTGGTGGCCATCAAGGTGACGGTTGCCCTGAACCTTTATGCACGAGGCCCTTCCAGGCGCCGAGTGGGGACTTGTCCGGGATCTCCCAGACCTCCATGCACAGGTGCATCCGTGCTGTTACGGAGACTCTATATGCCTGGTTGGTGCAATATATCCACCTGGAAATGGAGCAACCCTACAAGATTGACTGACTGGGCAGCGGGCTTCGCCAAAATCACAGGCATGCCCCAGATCCAGGGGGTGATTGACGGGATGCATGTCCTCCTACAAGCACCGCCATATGAGGAGGTGACCGTCACAAAACGAAAATGGTTCCACTCGTCGAACATGCAATTGGTGTGACCCCCTGCTGCACGTCATGCACATCTGTACCCGATACCCAGGGTCTCCCAGTTCGTAGTAATCAGCTGCAGAGTGGCGACATGCTGGAGGAAGAGGATGAACGCCAGGCTGGGTATGGGGGTGGTATGTGGTGATGGTGGCATACCTCGCCTACCTCATGGTGGCCCACATATCTAGCCATGTAGCCTGCTGCATCCGAGGGCGAAACCCGGGATGGTCTCCGACTTCCAGCATCCATGCCCTACGTCACCAGCCTCCTAACCCTTCCACCTGGCACACCCTCTGCGCCCATCGCTCACAATCTTCAGACAGAGGACAGAAGCAATTCGGAATGTCGGTGAACTGGTGTTTATTGCGACATGTAGTATTGTGCCCTAGCCCCCATTGCTAACTTATGTGCTTCACCCATGCCAACTTAACTCGTGTCTAACATTCTTGAGGTTGTGTGCCCTAACGCTCCTTCTAGTGGGTCCCCCAGTCAGTACATCAGAAGTGGAGGCGGCCTGCTGCGTATCTCGCCATGCGACCTGGTTCCCCTTTGGCGGTCGCCCTCTGGAGTGACTGGGCCTGGCAGTCGTCAGGGTGCCCGCTGCCCATCGGATGCTCCAGGGACAGGTGGAGAGGGATTCAGAGGTGCTGCAGTTTATGAACACTCCCCTGGGAGTCACTGGCACGGACCGCATCACCAACCCCTCCCTCGGGGTGCCCAGTGGCCCCCGGGATGGGGGTGTGGCTGGAGCGAGGTCCGACGGATCCCCCACTATCACCAACACTCTCCACCAGCCAGAGACACTCACTTCGGCTGGGCATGTTGAAGGTTGAAGAAGAGGCTCCTGGGGAGCTGCTCCTGAGGCACTATCTGGTGCTCACCACGCACTGCCAATTGGAATCAGGGTGGGGGACTCGACTCTTCACTGTTTGAAGTTTTATGTAGCACAAAGACAGGTGGTTGTGGTTGCTAGATGGCCGTGATCTTATTGCCAGTCCTGGACGCCCACACTTGTCACAACCAGGTTATCCATGCTCACGGCCTTGGAGCACATGGACAGGGCCATCTCCCTGTTGCCTGGAACGTGGCTGCCTGTGACGTGGTTACCTTATCCTGTGCCTCGACCACCACTTGCACAGAGTGCTCCGGGCCCATCTTGACCCATGGCCGATACTTTCGCATCGAAGGCCTCCACTGTGGATGCCACCCGTGTGGTGTTGGCCTGGGTAGCACTCATTCTCGGCACCGCCTCTGTCCCTGCAAGCAGATGGACTCCACCAATTGGACCTGCAGACGCTGGATGGTTGCTGACACCCTCTCCTGTAGTCCCCAGCTCAGCGCCTGCATCTCCAACATTGATCGGGCTGCTCTTTCCAGAAGCGCAAGACCTGTCTGGATGGCAGCCAGTCCCTGGGGTTAGGCTGCCCTCCGACCGTCCGACCCCTCTGGGGTTCCTACCTGCACCTGATGTACCGCAGTGAGTGGTGAGCACCAGATAATGCCCCAGGAGAAAGAGAGACTCGACTCTTCACTATTTGAAGTTTTATGTAGCACAAAGATTTGTGGTTGCTAGCTGGCTGCGATCTTACTGAATGGGTGAGCTGGCTGGAGTGGCATATTCCTGTTCCAAATTTGTATGTTGATTGAAACGGTCTCCACCAACGGTCGCCACCACCCTATCAGGCCATGCATTCTAGATCTAAAATAAACTGTTCCCTAGATAAGTGTCTAATGCACTCCCCACATGTGTTGAACTGGCAACTAATGTAGTGACTTGGGTGTTCATTTGTAGAGCCGCACAATATGGAATTGTGTTTAAAGATGCAGTGGTGGATAAGTGTATTTTGGGTGTCACTCGCTAAACCATGATTTGTGGCCTGCGCCTAATTACCACATTATTGTAAGACAGAAGTCACACATCTGTCAAACTGTGACTGTTCATCAAAATACAGTTACATTGTTGTCTTTCTGATGACCTGGAAGCTGAAGAACCAATTGTGCAACAACGCAAGAAAAATAGTACACCGTTTGTTACCTTCTCTGTTCTCTCTGAACACCTCCTAAATGATAAATTTAGATGTATGTACTGTTCTGTGAAGTGTTGTGAAAGCACTGTTCTGTGAAGTGTTGTGAAAGCAATCTGATTGGCCTCTCTACTCTAGGGAAATCTAATGACTAGGGATGTTAACTGAAGAACTTGATTTTGTTTAGCTATTAGTTGGCAGTCAGGGTCAGTTAGCCCATTTGGCTGGACTGCTGGTTTCAGAAGTGGAACCCAATACTGCGGGTTCAATTCCTGTGCCGCTTGAGGTTATCCATGAAGGCCCTGTCTTCTCAACCTTGTGCCTTGCCTGAGGTGTGGTGGCCCTCGGGTTAAATCACACCATTTGGTGCTCTCGAGCGGGAGAGAGCCTATGGTCCTGGGACTATGACAACTTTCAGTTAGTGGTTCTTGCAAAATTGTTGAGTGGCAGGCAGCCCTGCACAGCAATGAGAGTTAAAAGTCCAATTTTGACAAGTTGGGGCAGAGTAGCAACATCTAAGTGCCTTCACCTCCTTTTTAATAGATCTGCAATGAGTGAAAGAAATGGGACACTATGGCGTAAAAGGAAATAGATGACAAAATGTAAGCAAGGCCAAGTCTGGGCCCTACTTGGAGATTTGTTGATTCTTTTCCTTTCCCCATGTATCCAAATGTATCAATTCTGATAAAATGAGACAGTTTACACGATCACAAACCAAACAATTCAGTTAACAAAATACACGAGCTAGATTTTCAAAAGCATTTTGACGCTGCCTTCCTGGCTCTGGTAGTGAGTGTGCAATGGTCTTGATTGCTGACCTTTTTCAAAAAGATGGTGCTTTTGATTTATTAATATTGTATATGGTACCTTTTTATCAGGTGTTGATTGTCACATGTTTGGTGAGCATCAGAATCCCATTGATCAATGCTGCTGTAGATTTGCTGGCTGGCTGATCTAGAAAACTGTCTTGAATGTATTTAATGGATTTTATTTCTCAGCTATTACTGTAGATTGTTTGCCCAGCCGATGTGAAAATTGAAGTCCCCCATGATCACTGTATGCCACCTAACCAGCTGAGCAAATAAAAAAATTAGGGCCGGGATTCTCAGTTTCTAAGAATGTGTTGGCACTGACGCAGGATTCGTGGACTTTCATGACAGTAAAACTGGCACCGAACCTGGACTTCAGCAACTGCTGGAGGGGCTAGCAGGTGTGCTACGTGGAACACAACCGATTCCAATGAAAAACAGTGCGGGATTCGCCGGGTCCTTGATTGTCAGCCTCCTAAGTGTCAATCTGCAGCCGCGTGTAAACATTACAATCCCTGCACACACTCATCACAGCCAACAAGATGGCACTGGTTATGCTGGAGCACGCCCATACATTTGATGGGTCGGCTGGTGCCAGAGGGCACCTGGGGAGACACCTATATGACCCCTGACTCTAAATTCACAGTGGGCTGTTAGCGGCGTGTGCAGCTGCATTACTGCCTTGCCGGCTATGGCAATTGTGTTCCGTGCCCATCCACCCCACGCCCAGACAAACTCTCTGGGCAGCGGGACAACGGTCGCCAAACTATGGCGAAGTTGGGCACTTTCCGTACTTCCCCTCTCGCTCAGTAGCCACGATGCAGGTTTCACTATTTTTAAAAGCACAAGTGAACTGTGCCTTTGGGAACTCGGCCCATCGTGAAGGTTGGGCCCCTTAATGTGCAAATAGTGTTTACTGTACGTGCGTCCCGGACCGCATTGATGCTGATGTTGAGGTGTCGGAGAATTGGGATTTGCCATCAAATCAGCGCACATCGCGATTTTAGTGTCGGAACCTATTCTGCGCCCATCGCTTTTCACAATTTCGGCGTCAGCCAACGGTGAATCCCGCCCTAGATATCTGCATTTTGCATAATTTGGTTTGCCTTTTTTGTTCTAAAAGAATGTAATTAAGGCATTTATGGTTTTATAATAATAAACGATACAAATGTAAAATAGTTCAGTGCGTAACACATCCCTCCATCTTCCACTGTTCCCGCCTACTCTGAACACAAAATAGCCTAACTCCCCCCTTACCGCCCCCCCCTTATTGAATCTGCTGACAGTTTAGTTTTGATAAACAGCTACCACCTCCGAACGAACCCTAACATTATTCCTCTCAGGGCAAACTTAATTTTCTCAAGTCTAAGGAAACCAGCCATGTCGCTAACCCAGGTCTCCGACTTTGGGGCTTAGAGTCCCTCCACGCTAGGAATATCCGTCTCCGGGCTAACGAGGAAGCAAAGGCAAAAATGTCAGCCTCTCTCGCCCCCTAGACTCCCGGATCTTCCGACACTCCAAACATCGACACCTCTGGACTCGGCGCCACCCTCGTTTTTAGCACCGTAGACGTGACATCCACAAATACCTGCCAGTATCCCCTAAGCTTCGGGCATGCCCAAACCATGTCGATATGGTTTGCGGGCCCTCCTGCGCACCTCACAGACCTGGGGCGTCATTCTCCGACCCCCCGCCGGGTCGGAGAATGGCCGTTGGCCGCCGTGAATCCCGCCCCCGCCCCCGCCGAAGTCTCCGAAGGGAGAAAAGTCAGCGGGGCGTTAATGGCGCCGCTGCCGCGGAGAATGTCACGGGTCTGCGCAAGGCAGCCGATTTTCGGCCTGCCGATGTTCTCCCTCCCGGATAGGCCGAAGTCCCGTCGACGTGATGACCGTTCACGTCGACGTGAATCAAACCTCCTTTTCATCGGCGTGACCCGGTGCTCCAGGCTCACGCCGACCAGCGAGGAGGTGAGTGACGGCCTGGGGGGTTGGCTCTGGGCAGGAAATGGCGTGGCCGCAGACTGATTGCGTGAGGAGAGGTGTGTCTCGGCTTGTGTGTGTGTGTGTGTGCGGCGGGGGGGGGGGGGGTGGTTAGAGTAGGCTGGGCTCCGGGGGAGTGCCGGGAGGGGGTCCGTGCCGGGGTGGAGGTTGGGGGTTGGGGGGGGTCCGTGCTGGGGTGGAGGTTGGGGGTTGGGGGGGGTCCGTGCTGGGGTGGATGTTGTGGAGGGGGTCCGTGCCGGGGTGGAGGTTGGGGTTGGGGGGGGGTCCGTGCCGGGTTGGGGT
The DNA here is from genome assembly GCF_047496885.1 of Scyliorhinus torazame. NCBI lineage: Eukaryota > Metazoa > Chordata > Chondrichthyes > Carcharhiniformes > Scyliorhinidae > Scyliorhinus > Scyliorhinus torazame. Next base: position 90,895,669 of record NC_092715.1, on the reverse strand, counting down.
TGGGGTTGGGGGGGGGTCCGTGCCGGGTTGGGGGTTGGGGGGGGTCCATGCTGGGGTGGAGGTTGGGGGTTGGGGGGGGGGTCCATGCTGGGGTGGAGGTTGGGGGTTGGGGGGGGGGTCCGTGCTGGGGTGGAGGTTGGGGTGGGGAGGGGGTGGAGGTTGAGGGTTGAGGGTTGGGGGGGGGTCCGTGCTGGGGTGGAGGTTGGGGTGGGGAGGGGGTCCGTGCCGAGGAGGGTGATGGGAGGGCAAATGAGTTGGTCCACCTGGCCAGGTGCCAGCCTCCAACAGTTGGACCCATGCGGTCCATGCCACCTGGCTGGGGGGAGGAGGGGATATGGGCAATGATGACATGTCGTCGTTCCCCCCCCCCACCAGGCCGTCATGTTTTCAGACCATCCAGCGATGTTGGCCGCCGTGGTGGCAGCCGCTCATGTCTATGTTGCCCTGGAGGAGGAGGAGCGTGCCAGAGAGGCGGCGCAGGCTGCCGCAGAGGGGCAGGCGGCAGCCGCCCAGGCTGGAGGGACACCTGACCGACAGGACGAGGAGGGGGAGGAGGACGTCGCGGCCCCACGGCAGCGGAGGCACCCGAGGGCGCCCAGTGTGTACCGGCCCCGGCAGTCATACCAGGACCTCACGGACCGGGAATGCAGGAGGAGACTCCGGATGAGCCGGGAAACCGTGGCACACATCTGCCACCTGCTGGCACACCTGTCACCGCGTGGCACTGGCGGGGGACACACTCTCCCCGTGTCCGTCAAGGTTACGGTGGCCCTGAACTTTTATGCAACGGGGTCATTCCAGGCACCGAGTGAGGACCTGTCCGGCATATCGCAGACATCGGTGCATCCGGGCAGTGACAGATGCCCTTCATGCCATGGCGCACCGCCACATCCGCTTCCCCGTGGACCGGGCCAGCCAAGATGCCCAGGCCGTGGGCTTCTCTGCCGTTGCCGGGTTCCCCATGGTCCAGGGCGCAATCGATGGGATGCACGTCGCCGTGCGGCCACCTGCAGATAACAGGGCCGTATTCACTAATAGGAAGGGGACCTATTCAAAGAACAAAGAACAAAGAAATGTACAGCACAGGAACAGGCCCTTCGGCCCTCCAAGCCCGTGCCGACCATACTGCCCGACTAAACTACAATCTTCTACACTTCCTGGGTCCGTATCCTTCTATTCCCATCCTATTCATATATTTGTCAAGATGCCCCTTAAATGTCCCTATCGTCCCTGCCTCCACTACCTCCTCCGGTAGTGAGTTCCAGGCACCCACTACCCTCTGCGTAAAAAACTTGCCTCGTACATCTACTCTAAACTTTGCCCCTCTCACCTTAAACCTATGCCCCCTAGTAATTGACCCCTCTACCCTGGGGAAAAGCCTCTGACTATCCACTCTGTCTATGCCCCTCATAATTTTGTATACCTCTATCAGGTCGCCCCTCAACCTCCTTCGTTCCAGTGAGAACAAACCGAGTTTATTCAATCGCTCCTCATAGCTTATGCCCTCCATACCAGGCAACATTCTGGTAAATCTCTTCTGCACCCTCTCTAAAGCCTCCACATCCTTCTGGTAGTGTGGCGACCAGAATTGAACACTATACTCCAAGTGTGGCCCAACTAAGGTTCTATACAGCTGCAACATGACTTGCCAATTCTTATACTCAATGCCCCGGCCAATGAAGGCAAGCATGCCGTATGCCTTCTTGACTACCTTCTCCACCTGTGTAGCCCCTTTCAGTGATCTGTGGACCTGTACTCCTAGATCTCTTTGACTTTCAATACTCTTGAGGGTTCTACCATTCACTGTATATTCCCTACCTGCATTAGCCCTTCCAAAATGCATTACCTCACATTTGTCCAGGTTAAACTCCATCTGCCATCTCTCCGCCCAAGTCTCCAGACAATCTAAATCCTGCTGTATCCTCAGACAATCCTCATCGCTATCCGCAATTCCACCAACCTTTGTGTCGTCTGCAAACTTACTAATCAGACCAGTTACATTTTCCTCCAAATCATTTATATATACTACAAAGAGCAAAGGTCCCAGCACTGATCCCTGTGGAACACCACTGGTCACAGCCCTCCAATTAGAAAAGCATCCCTCCATTGCTACCCTCTGCCTTCTATGGCCTAGCCAGTTCTGTATCCACCTTGCCAGTTCACCCCTGATCCCGTGTGACTTCACCTTTTGTACTAGTCTACCATGAGGGACCTTGTCAAAGGCCTTACTGAAGTCCATATAGACAACATCTACTGCCCTACCTGCATCAATCATCTTAGTGACCTCCTCGAAAAACTCTATCAAGTTAGTGAGACACGACCTCCCCTTCACAAAACCGTGCTGCCTCTCACTAATACGTCCATTTGCTTCCAAATGGGAGTAGATCCTGTCTCGAAGAATTCTCTCCAGTAATTTCCCTACCACTGAAGTAAGGCTCACCGGCCTGTAGTTCCCGGGATTATCTTTGCTACCCTTCTTAAACAGAGGAACAACATTGGCTATTCTCCAGTCCTCCGGGACATCACCTGAAGACAGTGATATACTACATGGGTGGGGGATGTGAACGGACTGGCCATCCGACGCGCCCCCGACATCTGGCGCTGCCAGTCCTGGAGGCCCGTGCTGGTATCGACAGGGGTCTGCAGGTTTGCAGCCATGGAGCCCAGGGGGTTGTCAAACCCTGTCTGTGACAGTGCGACGCCGGCTCGCACATGGCCACTGGCGCCGATGCCCTCAGCGATGGCCTGCTGAGACTGGGCCATGGCCTGCTGAGACTGGGCCATGGCCTGCTGAGACTGGGCCATGGCCTGCTGAGACTGGGCCATGGCCTGCTGAGACTGGGCCATGGCCTGCTGAGACTGGGCCATGGCCTGCTGAGACTGGGCCATGGCCTGCTGAGACTGGGCCATGGCCTGCTGAGACTGGGCTATGGCCTGCTGAGACTGGGCTATGGCGTTGAGCGCCTCTGCCATCTGGCACTGGCTCATGGCTTCCTGTGAGAGGGCAGCCATTTCCTGGGCCACAGACGCCGCCTGCACGGAAGGCCCCAGGCCTTGCAAACCGTTCCCCATGTCTGACACCATCGCACCCATTGCCTCCACCGCGGACGCCACCCGTGCGGTGTCAGCCTGGGTGGCACGCATGACCGGGACCACTCCCAGCTCCTGGACGCGGGTGGACTCCTCCACCTGCGACCGCAGCCGCCGCAAGCCACCCGTCACCCTATTCGCTCGTCTCCGTGTCGGTGGTTGCATCGGATCTATGTGTGGGTGTGGTAACTGCAGGAACCCGGGATCCATCTGGGCAGCAGATGTTCGCTTGGCCTGGGCTGCCCTCCGACCGCCCGGTCCCTCTGCTGCTCCTACCTCCACCTGCTGTACCGGGATGGCTGTGTTGTGCGCACCAGTGAGTGTACCAGATGCCTCATCACCAAAGTGCCCAACCGTGGTGAGTGTTTCTGCGATGGTGGAGGGTGTTGGTGACAGCAGTGGCGTTGTGTCGTGCTCTTCGTCCCACTCGGACTCCATGGCACTTTGGGGTGGGAGTTCGTCTCCACCCATCCACTCTGAGTCACTGTCCGGTATTTTGTCTTCCCGGGTAGTGCTGTCCCGGGTAGGGGTGTCCCGGGTAGGGGTGTCCCGGATAGTGGTGTCCTGGCTCGGATGTGACGGGGGCCTGTGGCTGCCCCCCTCATCACTGGGTGGTCGCTCCCGCACGTGACGGGGGTGTCGTCTCCCTGTTGCTCCAGGTCTCTCCGTCTCCCGTGGTGTGCGAGGGGCATCCTGCGGGCGTCGCATGCTGGAGGGTCCGGGTCTCTCCGTCTCCCGTGGTGTGCGAGGGGCATCCTGCGGGCGTCGCATGCTGGAGGGTCCGGGTCTCTCCGTCTCCCGTGGTCTCCGAGGGGCATCCTGCGGGCGTCGCATGCTGGAGGGTGCGGGTCTCTCCGTCTCCTGTGGTCTCCGAGGGGCATCCTGCGGGCGGTGTGCATCTGCGGGGATGGGTGCCTGGACGTTTGGTCCTGCGATGACCGGGTAGTGCTGTCCCGGGTAGTGCTGTCCCGGGTAGGGGTGTCCCGGGTAGGGGTGTCCCGGATAGTGGTGTCCTGGCTCGGATGTGACGGGGGCCTGTGGCTGCCCCCCTCATCACTGGGTGGATATGCAATGAAGCATGCATGGTTAGACATCAGAAAGTGATCAGGTGATACGGGGGAGGGGGGGATATGGGGGAGGGGTGGATATGGGGGAGAGGGGGGTTAGGGGGGATATGGGGGAGGGGGGGATATGGGGGAGGGGGGGATATGGGGAGAGGGGGGAGGGGGGTTAGGGGGGAATATGGGGGAGGGGGGAATATGGGGGAGGGGGGAATATGGGGGAGGGGGGGGAATATGGGGAGGGGGGGGAATATGGGGGAGGGGGGGGAATATGGGGGAGGGGGGGATATGGGGGAGGGGGGGGATATGGGGGAGGGGAGGGGAGGGGGGGAATATGGGGGAGGGGGGGGGGGAATATGGGGGAGGGGAGGGGGGGGAATATGGGGGAGGGGAGGGGAGGGGGGGGGAATATGGGGGAGGGGAGGGGGGGGGAATATGGGGGAGGGGAGGGGGGGGGAATATGGGGGGGGAATATGGGGGAGGGGGGGGAATATGGGGGAGGGGGGGAATATGGGGGAGGGGGGGGGAATATGGGGGAGGGGAGGGGGGGGAATATGGGGGAGGGGGGGAATATGGGGGAGGGGGGGGAATATGGGGGAGGGGGGGGAATATGGGGGAGGGGAGGGGGGGGGAATATGGGGGAGGGGGGGATATGGGGGAGAGGGGGGGATATGGGGGAGAGGGGGGGATATGGGGGAGAGGGGGGGATATGGGGGAGAGGGGGGGATATGGGGGAGAGGGGGGGGATATGGGGGAGAGGGGGGGGATATGGGGGAGAGGGGGGGGATATGGGGGAGAGGGGGGGGATATGGGGGAGAGGGGGGGGATATGGGGGAGAGGGGGGGGATATGGGGGAGAGGGGGGGGATATGGGGGAGAGGGGGGGGATATGGGGGAGAGGGGGGGGATATGGGGGAGAGGGGGGGATATGGGGGAGGGGGGGATATGGGGGGGGATATGGGGTGGGGGGGCAGGAGGGATATGGGGGGGGATATGGGGGGGGGGTATGGGGGGGGATATATGGGGGAGGGGGGATTATGGGGGATATGGGGGAGGGGGGATATGGGGGGGGGATATATGGGGGAGGGGGGATTATGGGGGATATGGGGGAGGGGGGATATGGGGGAGGGGGGATATGGGGGAGGCTCACCCTGCCTGCTCTGACGAGGTCGTTCACCTTCTTGTGGCACTGGGTGCCTGTCCGTGGTGTCAGGGCCACAGCGGGTGACGGCCTCTGCCACTTCCCTCCACAGACACCGGCTGTGGCGTGGCGCAACTCTGCGGCCGTGCCCGGGATGCAGGGCGTCCCTCCTCTGCTCCACCGCGTCCAGGAGCGCCTCCACATCGCGTGACTCGAACCTCGGGGCTGAGCGACGGCCAGCCATCCAGTCGGGGTGTTGCGGTCGGGTGATCTGGTCGGGTGGGGGGGAGCTGCGCGGCCTTATGAGCCGTCACGCCGTGCAGCGCGTATGACGCTGCACGGCGTGAACCACTGCGCAAGCGCGGATCCTGTTACGTCGCTGCTAGCCCATTTCGGGCCAGAGACTATCGTCCCATTTTTATGACGTGACGCAAGTGGGATTTGCGCCGATCGGCGGACTTTCCGCGATAACTGAGAATTTCGCCCCTGTTCTCTACCCCAATATACTTGCTCATCTGGACCACCGTCATGTGTGACCAGTGAACCACCTTGAATTGTATCAGGCTGAGCCTGGTACATGATGAGGACGTGTGCTCAAGAGCATCCTTCCACGGACCCGCCTCTACCTCCCCTCCCAGCTCATCATCCCATTTACGCTTAAGCTATCTGGGTTTCCTCCCATTCCATAAGTTCTTTATCGATTTCCGAAATCTTCCCCTCCCCCACTCCCGTTCTAGAAACTACCGTGTCCTGTTTCCCCTGTTGCGGTAGAAGCGAATAGGCCGAAACATGCCTTTACACAAAATCCATTATCTGCAGATATCGAAAACCATCCCCCTCCAGCAATTCAATCTCCTCCTCCAAATCCTCTGAACATCCAACCTCCCCGGGACAAACCGGTGATTGCCACAAATTGGAGCCCAGACCGACGCTCCCTCCACTCCTATATGCTTCCGCCACTGCCCCCAAACTCAGAGCTGCCACTACCACTGGGCTGATGGAGTACCGGGGTCGGCGAGAACGGCAGAGGAGCCGTTACCAATGCTCCCAAACTTGTGCCTTTACACGTGCCGCCTCTACCCGCTACCATACCAACCCCCCCACTACCCACTTCCTAATCATGGCCATATTTGCTGCCCAGTAATAGTTCCTAAAGTTCGGCTGTGCTGCTCTAACAGCAAAGAACAAAGAAAAGTACAGCACCGGAACAGGCCCTTCGGCCCTCCAAGCCCGTGCCGACCATGCTGCCCGACTAAACTACAATCTTCTACACTTCCTGGGTCCGTATCCCTCTATTCTTATTCATGTATTTGTCAAGGTGCCCCTTAAATGTCACTATCGTCCCTGCTTCCACCACCACCTCTGGCAGCGAGTTCCAGGCACCCACTGCCCTCTTGTGTAAAAAAAAAAAAACTTGCCTCGTACATCTACTCTAAACCTTGCCGCTCGCACCTTAAACCTAAGCCCCCGATTAATTGACCCCTCTACCCTGGGGAAAAGATTCTGCCTATCCACTCTGTCTGTGCCCCTCATAATTTTGTAGACCTCTATCAGGTCGCCCTTCAACCTCCTTCGTTCCAGTGAGAACAAACCGAGTTTATTCAACCGCTCCTCATAGCTAATGCCCTCCATACCAGGCAACATTCTGGTAAATCTCTTCTGCACCCTCTCTAAAGTCTCCACATCCTTCTGTAGTGTGGTGACCAGAATTGAACACTATACTCCAAGTGTGGCCTAACTAAGGTTCTATACAGCTGCAACATGACTTGCAATTCTTATACTCAATGCCCCGGCCAATGAAGGCAAGCATGCCGTATGCCTTCTTTACTATCTTCTCCATCTGTGTTGCCCCTTTCAGTGACCTGTGGACCTGTACTCCTAGATCTCTTTGACTTTCAATACTCTTGAGGGTTTTACCATTCACTGTATATTCCCTACCTGCAATAGACCTTCCAAAATGCATTACCTCACATTTCTATACTTGCTGGTTTTACCCGTCCACACACAACCAGAGATTACCCTATTCACCCGCTTCAAAAAGGTCTTTGGTATAAAAGTAGGGGTGGCACTGAACAACAAACAGAAATCTCAGGAGGACCGTCATTTTTACGTCTGTACCCTCCCCGCCAGTGACAACTGGAGCATGTCCCACCTCCGAAAGTCCTCCTTCATTTGTTCAAACTAACCGGTCAATTTACGTAACTGCTCCCATCCCTGTGCCACCTGAATTCCCAAATAACGAAAACTTCCTCCCACCACTTTAAAACGGCAGCTCCCCCATTTTCATCTCTTGCCCCCCTCGCCTGGATCACAAAAACCTCACTTTTGCTCATATTCAATTTGTACCACGAGAACCGGCCAAATTCACCTAAGATCTGCATATGCTCTCTCTCCCCCGCCCCCCCCCCCCCCCCCCCAAAACGGGTCAGAAATATACAGGAGTAGGTTGTCTGCATAGAACGAGACCCTGTGTTCCACGCCCTAGCCCCTTCCAGCCATTTGATTGAAGCTCTCCGTGCCATCATGCAAACAACAGTGGGGAGAGAGGGACACCCGTCTTGTCCCCCGGTGCAGTCTAAAGTAGTCCGGACTCACCCGGTTCATCTGCACACTCGCCACTGGTGCCTGGTACTGCAGCCAAACCCAGTCAATAAAGCCCTGCCCAAACTCCCAGGACCTCCCACAAAATAATTCCATTCTACCCAGTCGAAGGTCTTTTCCACGTCCATAGAGGTCAGTACTTACGTCTTCCTCCCCTCAGAGAGCATCATGATCACGTTGGGAGCCTTCTAATGTTGGCTGTTAGCTGTCTTCCTTTAACAAACCCCATCTGGTCTTCCCCTATAACCCCCGGAACACAGTCCTCTATCCTTGAGGCTAAAATTCTGGCCAACAATTTGGCATCGACATTCTGGGAGATTGGCCTGTATGACCCACATTGCTCTGGGTCCTTCTCCCGCTTCTGGATCAATGAGATTGAAGCCTGTGGCATTGTTGGGGGAAGAACACCTCGCTCCCGTGCCTCATTAAATGCCCTCACCAGCAGGTGGGCCCAGCATCCCCCGAAAACTTCTTGTAAAATTCCACAGGATAGCCATCTGGTCCAGGGCCTTGCCCGACTGCATGGCCTCCAACCCCTCTACTACTTCTACAGTCCTGATCGGGGCTCCCAACTCCTCCACTGACCCTTCCTCCACCTTCGTAAACTCCAACCCTTCCAAAAACTGCCTCATCCCCTCCACCCCAGCTGGGGCTTCCAACTCATACAGCCGACTATAAAACTTCTTGAACAGCCCATTCACCTCTGCTGGGCCCAAGACCGTGTTTTCCCCCCCTCTGTCCTTCACTATCTTCCTTGCCTCCTCCTCCTTCCTTAGCTGGTGTGCTAGCATCCTACTGGCCTTCTCCCAATACTCATACCACCCCCCTCGTCTTCCTCAACTGCCCCGCCGCTTTCCCTGCAGATAACAGACCAAGCTCCATCTGCAGCTTTTGCCGCTCCTTTAACAATCCCGCTCCACCTTCTCCCGATGAGCCCGTATCAAAATTAGCTCCCCCCTGACCACTGCCTTCAGCGCCTTCCCCTGTATCATTTATCTCTAAATAGTTCTGAACGGCCCTCCCCACCCCCACGCACCCTCATCTGCTAACTGTCCTACATCCAATCTCCATTGCGAGTGCTGACCCCCCCCTCCTTACTCACCCGTAAATCCACCCAATGTGGGGCATGATCCGACACAACTATCGCCGAATACTTGATATCCACCACCCCACCACTAAAGCCCTGTTCAAAATGGAAAAATCAATCGGGGAGTGCACTTTGTGTACGTGGTGTGGGGGGGGGGGGAATTCCTTCGCTCTTGGTTGTCCAAACCTCCACGGGTCCTCCAACCCCCCCCCCCCCCCCCACCCCCCAATCTGTTCCATAAACTCCTTTAGCTCCTTCGCCGGCTGCCACCCTCCCTTTCCCTAACACCCGCCTCATAAACTCCGTGTCATCGCAATTTGGTGCGTAAATATTCACTAGTACCACCGGCATCCCCTCCAGATTCCACTCGCCATGATATACCTACCCGCTGTGTCCGCCACTATATTCCCTACCTCCGTGACACCCAGTTATTAATCAACATCGTAACCCCCACCCTAGTTTTAGAGTCTAGCCCCGAATGAAATACCTGCCCGACCCATCCTTCCCTCAACCTAGACTGATCCACTGCCCACAGGTGTGTCTCTTGTAACATTGCCACATCCACCTTCAACCTCCTAAATGCGTGAATACTCAAGCCCTTTTAACCGACCCATTCAGTCCTCTCGCGTTCCATGTGATGAGCCTGGTTGGGGGGCATGCCCCCCCCCCCTCAACCATGACCCTTCTTGAGCCAGCCTCCAGCTTGTGTCCTGCACCTCCTCAGGCCCGCCCTCGGGCACCCACAGTCCTCGACTTCCAATTTATCTCCCAGCGCCAGCCCTTCTCCTGTCAGTAGAACAATCCCCACCCCCCACCAATAACAAAATAACACTCCCAATCCAACTAGTCACATGCTTGCCCCCCACTGCGCTTGCGTGAGCTCGCCCGCCTAGCTAGCCTGCCCCCGCCCATGGCGCCAAGCATCCTACCCCCCACTGATCTCTCCCCAGCTCGAACATATGGAAAACATCACAATGGGCAGCAAACACAAGAAAATTCCATCCACCACAAAGATAACCCGTATACAAAGCTGAGCAATTTCCCAAAGAAATTGGTACAAAAACACTGCATACACAGCCCATAAAGAAAATAAATTTAGCAGCGTAGGTATAGACCTACTCGCCCCCAAGTTCAATGTCCTCCAACAACTGCCAGTCCCCTGTCCTTCACAAAGTTCATCGCCTCATCCGGCGCTGCAAAATAAAGTTCTTGACCCTCGTAAGTGACCCACTAACGAGTTGGGTACAGCATGCCGAACTTCACCCCCTTAAGAGGGCCGATTTAACTTTGTTAATATTCGCCCTTTTGGCCAGCTCCACATCCAATTCCTGGTAAATGCGCACCTCGCTATACTCCCATTTGCAGCTCCTCGTCTGCCTGGCCCATCTCAAGATCTGTTCCTTATCCAGGAACTGGTGCATTCGTACCACCGTCTCCCTCGGTGGCTCATTGATCTGCGGCTTTCTCTCAAGCGCTCTGTGTGCCCTGTCCACTTCCAAGGGTTGAGCAAATGCACCTTCGCCCAGCAGCTATTCGAACATTTGCTCCACGTATGCCCCTGTGTCCGATCCCTTGATGCCCTCTGGGAGGCCAACAATCCTAAAATTCTGTCTACGCGACCTGTTCTTCAGATCCTCCACCTTCACCCTGCAGCCTTTTCTGGTGATCCCCTCATCAGATCCATCTCCACTGCCATTGCAGTTAGCTGGTCCTCTTGCTCAGCCACCTTCTCTTCCATCTTCTGGATCGCCAGTCCCTGGGCTTCTAATCTTTGCTCCCCCCGTCTTAATCGGGTCCAGGTTGTCTTTGCTTGGCGAAACTCTCCTGGAGGAATTTCATCAACTGTTCCATTGAACACTGGGCTGGCAATCCCAGTTCCCGGAACCTCCGCCATGTTTTCCTGTGCTGCAGACTCCACTCTCTTCTTTGCCTAACAATCTCTCCTTTGCAGACCACTGCTGTTCCATGATTCCATAAATCGGTGGGGGATTCCTCCTCTCTATCTCGTCCATTTTTTCGATCAAATCCCCAATAAGTCGGGGGTGAAAAGGTCCCAAAAGTCCACCACGAGCGGGAGCTACCAACTAAGCGACCTCTCACTCCATGGCTGGTTGTCGTCTGGTTTGTCTTTTTGTTCTAATTGATATGCTGGTGGAACTTGCATTGTTCTAGGACTTCATCATAGTTATGGGAATTTATTTAGTGAATTTAATGGCTGGTAGTTATCAAAGAGGTTATCTGAAGCTTCTAATTCATTTTTGAGTTGACTACCAAGCCTGACACTTCAGATTTCTCAGTTCTTGTGAACAGAACTAAATAATTGGTAAATCTTTAATTCTGAAACTATCAATTATATGAAAGAACATCCTTAAGTTCTTTTTAACTTGGCTATGTTTTCAGGGACTTGCTGAGTTGAGGCCAATGATTTTACTTGTAGAAGCTCATCAAGATAAAGCCATAACAATTACGTGTTTTAGTGTGCATACAAACCGTTATTTTTTTTAATTTAGCAACTTTCCAACAATTTTACAATACAAAACAATCCCAAACAAACGTCTGCAACCCCTCCACCCTCAAACAGTCAAGTGTAACCAACTCCTGAAAGTGGACGATGAACAAATTCCACAATTGTAGAACCCTTCACTCGCCCCCCCCCTGTGCGCAAACGTCACCTTCTCCAGAGTCAAAAACTCCAGCAGGTACCCGCACCATGCCGAGGCACAGGGTGAAATGCTGACCTCCACCCACCGAGACTTGCCTGCGAGCAATCAGCGAGGCGAAGGCTGAAATATCCAACTCCAGCCAGTCTGACACCCTGAATATGGCTTCTAGGAGATAGGGCTGCACATCTACATATACAACCCCTGAGATTGGACTGAATACATCCTCAAATCTTTCCAGCTTCCGACAGGATCAAAACATATGAACTTGGTTTGCAGGGCCCCTACCACATCGCCCACAGACATCTTGCACCCCCTCGAACAGCCGGCTCATCCTTGATTTTGTAAAGTGTGCCCTGAATACTACCTTCAGCTGTATTGACCCCAACCTTGCACATGAATACGAGGCATTTACCCTCCGCAGCACCTCACACCACAATCCCTCCTCCAGCTCCATCCCCAGCTCTTCCTCCCACTTTGCCTTGGACACCCCATCTTCCTCCAAAATCCTTCCGTATATCGCCGAGATGACCCCACCCCCCCACTGACAGCACCGCCGCCAACAATGAGGATGCAGGTGCGATTGGGAAGGTCAGAAAGACCTTCCTTGCAAAGCCCCACACCAGCATATACCTAACCCCCCCCCCCCCCCCCCCCCCCCCCCCCCCAATGTTCTGAATGCATATAAACAGCTGCTAGATAACTAATATTATCTATTCTTAATATCATTTCCGTGCGTTGTTTCTTTTTATATTCCCTTTCAAATTAGAAATAGGCCACTTAGCCTCTCGACCCTGCTCCACGATTCAACAAGATCATCATTGCTGATCTAATTGTAACCTCAACCCCACATAATTTTGCCTGTTTTCATAATGATTTGCAAACCAGTGAAAACAATTCTTTACCATTTACCCTCACGTGATTTCGATTTTGTTTTAGAAAGGCTTATTTTTCCAGCCCTTCCGAACTTCGGGCGGGATTCTCTGACCCCCCGCCGGGTCGGAGAATCCCCGGGACACCGCGCGAATCGTGCCACGCCTCTCGATTCTCCGGCCTGAATGGGCCGAGCGGCTGTAGCAAAATACCAGAGTCCCGCCGACGGCGTTCTAACATGCTCTGGGCCGGCGAGACCTCCGCATTGAAGGGGCCGGGTGCGGCCTGTGGGGGTGGGGGAGGGGAACGACCTCCATTGCGGCCTTGCCCGCGATTGGGGCCCACCGATCGGCAGGCCAGCTTCTCGGCCTGGGGGCCTCCTTCCGCGCAGGCTTCTGTAGCCATGTGCCATTTGGCGTCAGGACCGCCGCGGAGAAGAAAGCTACTATCTCTTGGCTTTTCTTTTCTTTTCTGCTCCTGTAGGGTCCCTGTCGTGTTGGGTGTTCTGATGTACAAACGATCCAACACGGCTGGAGATGGTGTAACTCAATTTTATTAACTACTCAACTGTAACAGCACACTGCTAACTTGGGTGCGTGCATTACCAGCTAGTCTGTGGATCCTGTCCTATTACTATCTGGGTGAGGCACTCAGCACATGGTGAATGTCTGAGTGGCAGGCTCTGAGCTTGGTGCTCTGAGCTGGCTGCTGTTGGAATGAGCAGGAACTGTTGTGTCCCCTGTTTTTATAGTGCGTGTGCTCTCACTGGTGATTGGCTGCGATGTGTGTGTGTGTGTGTTGGTTGGTCCTACTGCATGTCCATCAGTGTGTGTTTGATTACACCATGATATGCTGGTCTAAATATCATGACATATCCCCTTTTCGCAAAGAATATGTGCCTACATGATAATAAATAAGGAAGTGTGGTGAGTGCATCTAATCATGTGTGTGCAATATTTACAACAATATGTATATGTGGCTATACTATATACACAGGAAGGTGCCAGGTGCAGAAACTAACTATGTTACACCAAGAACGAAACCAATATTATTAACAAACAATAACAAAATCTTAAACAGTATGGCAAAAAGTCAAAAACATTACGTCAGAACAAGTCAGTGAGTCCAATATGAAAAGGTTTATAAATTAAGTCTCTCAGGTGGGTGAAGAATTTGGGTTGACCGCCTCAAGGGTGGGTCAGGATCCACCGGCTGAGGAACGGGCCGGGCCACGGTCGAGTGAGGAGGATGCAGGGTGTCCGGAAGGTCAACAAAGTCCATTGCAGGGACAACAGGAGGGCGCGGCACCGATGCAGTATCACGTAGCGACCATGGAACCAGCCGAAGGGCACGCTGATTGCGGCGGCGAATAGAGCCATCAGACAGACGAACCAGGAACGAGCGGGGAGCTATCTGTCGGAGAACCTCAGCGGTTGCTGACCAGCCACCCTCCAGAAGGTGTATGCGGACATTATCTCCAGGCACCAGGGCAGGAAGATCAGTCGCCCGAGCATCATGTGTCGCCTTTTGTTGCTCACGCTGTTGCTGCATCCGCCAAAGTACCGGAGCATGGTCGAAGTCTGGGACGTGAATGGATGGCACAGTGGTCCTGAGGGTGCGACCCATAAGCAGCTGGGCCAGCGATAGGCCCGTGGACAGTGGGGCCGAAAGATAGGCCAGCAAGGCGAGGCAGAAGTCCGATCCTGCATCAGCAGCTTTGCAGAGGAGCCTTTTAACGATATGGACGCCCTTTTCTGCTTTGCCATTCGACTGAGTGCAGAGCACTGGACGTCACGTGTGTGAAGTTGTATGAGCTGGCAAAGGAAGACCACTCCTGGCTCGAAAAGCAGGGGCCATTGTCTGACATCACGGTGAGCGGAATGCCATGGCGAGCAAAGGTCTCTTTGCAGGCTCGGATGACAGCCGATGACGTGGTGTCGTGCAGGCGTATGACCTCTGGATAGCTGGAAAAGTAGTGATGATGATGTAGTCCCTGCCGAGCGCATGGAACAGGTCCACGCCCACCTTCGACCAGGGGGACTTGACCAACTCATGGGGCTGAAGGGTCTCACGGGGTTGTGCCGGCTGAAACCGCTGACAGGTGGGGCAATTGAGCACAGTGTTAGCAATGTCCTCACTTATTCCCGGCCAGTACACAGCCTCTCGGGCCGTCCGCTGGCACTTCTCAACGCCGAGATGGCCTTCGTGCAGTTGTTCTAAGACAAGCCGGTGAATGCTGTGTGGGATCACGATGTGGTCCAGCTTCAGGAGGACACCATCAACGGCTACCAAGTCGTCCCGAATGTTGCAAAACTGTGGGCATTGTCCCTTGAGCCACCCGTCCATCATGTTGCGCATCACACGTTGCAGAAGGGGGTCGGTCGCAGTCTCACGCGAATGTGGGCCAGGCGTGCATCAGTAGCCGGCAGATTGGCAGAAGTGAAGGCTACATGTGCGTCGACTTGGCAAACGAACCACTCAGGGTCGGACGGCGTGTTGACTGCCTTGGACAGAGTGTCTGCTATGATGAGGTCCTTACCCGGGGGTGTAGACAAGTTGAAAGTCGTACCTCCGGAGTTTGAGCAGAATGCGCTGGATGCGAGGGGTCATATCATTGAGGTCCTTTTGAATGATGCCAACCAGCGGGCGATGGTCAGTCTCCACAGTGAACTGGGAAAGGCCATACACATAGTCATGGAACTTGTCAACGCCAGTCAACCGGCCTTGGCACTCCTTTTCAATCTGCACATAACGCTGCTCTGTGGGAGTCATGGCCCGTGACGCATAGGCGACTGGAGCCCATGATGAGGTGTCGTCCCGTTGCAGGAGGACCGCCCCAATGCCGGACTGGCTGGCGTCAGTCGAGATTTTCTTCTCACTTGCAGGTTCGAAAAATACCAGTACCGAGGCGGTGGTGAGCTTGACCTTGAGCTCCTCCCATTCATGCTGGTGGTGGGAAGCCACTGGAATTCAGTTGTCTTCCTGACTAGGTGCCGGAGAGCTGTAGTGTGGGAAGCAAGGTTGGGGATGAACTTGCCCAGGAAGTTGACCATTCCGAGAAAGCGTAGCACCGCCTTCTTGTCTGTGGGCTTCTGCATGGCCGTGATGGCTCCCACCTTGTCGGCATCCGGCCGCACCCCCAACTGGGAGATGTGGTCCCCCAGGATCTTCAGCTCGGTTTGTCCAAAAGAGCATTTGGCTCGGTTAAGACGCAGGCCCTGGTCCCGTATCCATTTAAAGACGCGCTGGAGGCGACTGATGTGCTCTTGCGGTGTGGTGGACCAAATAATGATGTCGTCTACATAGACGCGCACCCCTTCGATGCCCTCCATTATCTGTTCCATGATGCGATGGAACACTTCAGAGGCCGATATGATGCCAAATGGCATCCTAGTGTAGCAGTATCTGCCAAATGGAGTGTTGAAAGTGCACAGCTTCCTGCTGGACTGATCCAATTGAATCTGCCAGAAGCCCTTTGAGGCATCAAGCTTGGTGAATATTTTTGCCCAAGCCATCTCGCACGTAGTCTCCTCACGTTTGGGTATGGGGTAGTGTTCCCTCATTATGTTGCGATTTAAGTCTTTCGGGTCTATACAGATCCGGAGCTCGCCGGAAGGCTTCTTGAAGCAAACCATGGAGCTGACCCATGGAGTCTGCTCCGTTACCCGGGAAAGCACTCCTTGGTCCTGAAGGTCCTGCAGCTGCTGCTTGAGGTGGTCCTTGAGGGGTGCTGGGACCCTGCGAGGTGCGTGAACTACCGGGGTGGCATCCCGTTTAAGCCGGATTTTGTACGTGTAGGGCAGTGTGCCCATGCCCTCGCGAACATCCTGGTTGTGCGTGAGGATTGAATTGAGCTGCGCCCTAAAGTCTGCCTTCTGGAGAAAGAGAGTGTACACGCCGAACGAGGTGGAGGATTTTGCACGCCTTTGCGCATAGCAAAGAGTCCTTGGAGGAGCCCACGATTTCGAATGGTAGTGTGGCTTTACGTGAGTTGTGTGTGTCACTTCGAGCTGGCACGACCCCGTGGCGGTGATGACGTTGCCATTATAGTCAACGAGTTGACAGTTGGAGTTCAGAATAGGTGGTTTAACCTTCAGGGTCTGGAATACTGACCACGTGAGGAGATTGGCGGAGGCACCAGTGTTCAGGCGGAATCTGATCTGGGATCGGTTGACCGTCGGGGTGGCACACCACTCGTCATCCGGATCAATGCTGTGCACTGACAGCGGCTGGTGCATTCGACTCGGGGCGGCTTGTTCTTGTTGATGACAGCAACGCGGAAGGGCTCCCTGTCCTCAGTGTCACTGGTCTGTGTGACGTCGGGATCGGAATCGGTGAATGTGGGTTGAATTGCCCGAACGTTTCTGCGAGGCTGGTTACGAGTTGGCAGGGTGAGCTGCTCGACAGCAGGCAGCATAGTGGCCCAACCTGCCACAGCGTAGGCATTGTCGCGCTTTGGCAGGACATTGCCGCTTTAAATGGGCGGAGTCACAACGTGCAGCAACTGTGGCATCAGTGCGTTCGTTGCGCCACCGCGCATGCGCAGTGCGGTCTTGCGTAGTGCACGCCTGCGCATCGTGTTCCTTTGCGTCAGCGTCCCCTCTTTTTGCGCGTACAAGCGCGAAGGCCTCGGAAAGCACGCGAAATGGCCGGCCTCCTCCAGGCCGTGGCCCGGGAGGTACTCGATCGTCGGGACCCGCTTCGCCACGTTTGGCCCGTGCCGCGCTGTTTCGGCCGCCTGGATGTGTGAGTACCGGCTGGTGGCGTTCTCATGTAGGACGCAGGACTCGACGGCAGTCACCAGGGTGAGTTGCTTGACCTGAAGGAGCTGCTGGCGCAGGGTGTCTGATATGACTCCGTGGTGCAGGACGGCGGATTGCTGATACGTTGCAGGTAGGTCTCACAGGCGCTGGTTTGAGTCTACATCTGGTATCATGTCGTGTTGGGTGTTCTGATGTACAAACGATCCAACACGGCTGGAGATGGTGTAACTCAATTTTATTAACTACTCAACTGTAACAGCACACTGCTAACTTGGGTATGTACATTACCAGCTAATCTGTGGACCCTGTCCTATTACTATCTGGGTGAGGCACTCAGCACATGGTGAATGTCTGAGTGGCAGGCTCTGAGCTCGGTGCTCTGAGCTGGCTGCTGCTAGAATGAGCGGGAACTGTAGTGTCCCCTGTTTTTATAGTGTGTGTGCTCTCACTGGTGATTGGCTGCGATGTGTGTGTGTGTTGGTTGGTCCTACTGCATGTCCATCAGTGTGCATTTGATTGCACCATCATATGCTGATCTAAATATCATGACAGTCCGTTTTGCTAAATCAGTAGAAGAGCTGGCGCATAAGACTTGTGCACATCTGGCTAGTTTTTCCAGTTTACAGCAGTCTACCCATGAGCTTTTTAAAGGGACTGCTGCATGCTTTTGAAGAAATCCTGGAATTTCTTGTAATATCTTTTTTGCTGGACAGGGCACTGCTGCATGCCCCTACCAGTTTGCACTTGCTTCTCCATGTTTTCTTCCTCCTTTGGAAAGCAGTCCTATTGGATTTCTGTTTGGAGGCATGATTGGTTCCAGAAGTGTCTCTAATGTTGCGACCCAAGCCACAATTTTGAATATCTTCTGCGGTGTCAACTAAAATGGGACATTTAGTGACTACCCTGTTGAGTGTAAGAAAAACAACAACTTTACATTGGAGCTGGTTTCCTTCCACAAGTCCCGAAAGACGTGCTTGTTAGGTGAATTGGACATTCTGAATTCTCCCTTAGTGTACCAAAACAATGCCGGAGTGTGGCGTCTAGGGGCATTTTCACAGTACTTTATTGCGCTGTTAACGTAAGCCTACTTGTGACACTAATAAAGATTTTTATTATATATATATATATATATATATATATATATATATATTGAGAACTCGGTTTCTGGAAGGAAATCTGTTCTGTCATCGCAAATTGGCCATGGACGTTTGGTCTTTGAGGTTCGCCTTGGCAGTGGGTTGGTGGATGTTGTTGGAGGTGCCTTGACCTGGGGTTATGTGACTCCTTGGCACTTGTTCCAGAGCCATGAGCTGACAGCGCTGAAACCTAAAACTGAGTCTCAGCCTTGTAATTGAAACCATGGAGTGCAGATGGTGCTAAGGGTTAACTCGTGAGGGTCAATTAGTTTCACCTGCATGAAGCTCAGGATACCAATTGCGTACAATAGGTTCCTCCTTCATGCAGTGCAAATAGGCACCCTGCCTAGCCAGTCTGACCCGGCTCAAGGTGATTACCACATCCCACCGCTACCTCATGGGCCCAAAAAGAAAATGCTGGAAAACTCAGCAAGTCTGGCAGCATCTGTAGGGAGAGAAAAAAAGGTAACATTTCAAGTCCAGGTGACCCTTTGTCAAAGCTGGAGTTGAAACGTTAGCTCTTTTTTTCTCCCAATAGATACTGCTCGACCTACCGAGATTTTCCAGCATTTTCTCCTTGGTTTCAGATACCAGCATCCGCAGTAATTAGCTTTTATTCCACCTCATGGGCCCCACACCCACCACAGCGAGTGAGCTCTCATTCTACAGCCGCAACGTTTGTGCTCATAGTCCACAGAACACGACATTAGTGGCCACCTGCGAGCTGCCCTCCCCTTTTCTCCTACTTTCCACCCGCACTCCCCCTGTTGGGGCTGCCCAATGATCTCTGTCCTCTTAGACTCCCCGGTGCCCAGTTGTGCTCATCTCCATCCTCCCTCTTGGATGTCATGTCATTTTTAAAGAGCAGTAATGATTTGCGCCGCCATGATGTTACAGTTGGTGGGTGGGAAGATTCGTTGAGAATGGAGGATGTGACAGTAAGCTTGATAAGTATATTATAATGCATGCAAATCAGGTTTCTCACCCTTCCTGGGCGTGAACATGATCGTGTCATGTGGGGGTGGGGGGGGGGGGGGTGGGGGCTGGAAAGATTGAGTTTGGAAACCTCGCCGTGCAAATCCTGGTTTTCGCCTCTCGAGATTTACCAGCTATTACGGGATTTGCGCCGGCGGCTCACATATCTTTACTATTTACTGGTTCCTAACGAGATGAGGAGCCCAAAAATAGGCTTAATGATTGGTAAGATTCCGTATCCTGTTGTCTCTGCTACAGTATGTAGCAGAAAACAGCACAGTGGCCGGCATGGTAGCTCAGTGGTTAGCACTGCTGTCTCTCAGCACCAGGGACCCAGGTTCAATTCCTGCCTTGAGTGACCGTCGTGCGGAGTTTGCACTTTCTCCCTGTGTCTGTGTGGGTTTCCTCTGGGTGCTCTGATTTCCTCCCACAGTCCAAAGATGTGCAGGTTAGGTGGATTGACCGTGCTAAATTATCCCATTGTCCAAACATGTTAGATGGGGTTATGGGGATTGGGTGGGGTGAGTGGGCATAGGTAGGATGCTCTTTCAGACGGTCGGTGCAGACTAGATGGGCCAATGGCCTCTTCTGTACTGCAGGAATTCTATGATTCAATATATTTTGAATATGTTATGCTAGAGCAATCACTTTTTCATCATCTAAAAATCGAAGGGGCGACACGGTAGCACAGTGGTTAGACTGTTGCTTCACAGCGCCAGGACCTGGGTTTGATTCCTGGCTTGGGTCACTGCATGAGCGGAATCTGTTTGTTCTCCCCATATCTGCGTGGATTGCCTCCGGTTGCTCCGGTTTCCTCCCACAGTCTAAAGATGTGCAGGTTAGGTGGTTTGGCTATGCTAAATCGCCCTTGGTGTCCAAAAATAGGTTAGGTGGGGTTACAGGGATAGGGTGGAGGTGTGGGCTTGAGTAGGGTGGTCTTTCCAAGGGCCGGTGCAGACACAATGGGCCAAATGGCCTCCTGCACTGTAAATTCTATGAGTCAAATAGAATGAGATGCTAGTATCCCTCTGAGTGACCTTGTGATAGGAGAGTGTTGTCTCTTAACACTATTACGGTTTGCACTCTTTATAAGCTTCATGAGATATGACCAACATCAAAAATGCTAAATATATTCTTGTAGTCACGCATGCAGTTATGGTGCATTAAGCACTGGGTTAATGTGCTTAAAATATTCCTGCCATCTCATTAATCTAGATGAATGTCAACACCTTGATTTTTAAAAAAAATTGTATTTGAAAAATCTTTTCTAGGTAAAATGTTTTTTATTTTCCTTAGTTAACCAGGAAGAATTCATTGCTATTATGACTGGAGACATCTAACCTTTATGCAAAAAGGTACTGCAGAAGTATTGAATTTCTCGAGGGCTTTTTAGTTGTCACTGCTCAAGCACTGCATCGGAGGAAAAAGAAGCACAGGATCCTGAGGATTTCTACGCTAACCTCCTCAAAACCAATCAAATGTAATTGATGCTGCTTATGAAATAATTTTGAATTCACTTTGTCATTATTCTCTCAGTTGTTTGTATAATTGTTAGTAGTTTTACTTTGTTTAGAAACCTTGAAGTGTTAAATACCATAATTTTATTTTTGTCATTACTAATGACCTTAGCACAGTTTTTACACTCAATCCATTCCTTTTGATACCTTTCAAAATGATTGTATTAATACCATTGTGGGGTACTGCAAGTAGTTTTTAATAAAGATATCTGTCACATGCATTTATCAAAGTTTGTTATTCTTTTGTGAAATTCTTTTCTATCCTTTAATTGAAACTGGAACAGATCATTCTTCACTTGGGTACTAAATGCCATTGTCATCAAGCATTTTAGATTGAATGTAGTGCAAAGTTTCTTTTTAGTGATGTGCCTCAACCCCACCCAGCTCAAAATGCATTACTGATTTAAAATATTTATTTCCAAAATAGCGTCACCAAAGTTCACGAAGAGCTAAATTAAGATCACTTCAGCTAATTTCACACATTCTTCCTCCATTGTTCCAAAAGAACCTCTCCAGGTTTCCCCCTGCATAGAGTAGTTTCTTAAATGACTTTCGGGTTTTTAACTCCATCTTCTAAAATTATAAAGAGCAAGCCATTTGGTTTTTTGACCCTCCTTTAGAATTCAATATGGTCTTTTGAAGGGTCGGTGCAGATTCGATGGGCTGAATGACCTCCTGCACTAGGTGTTCTATGAATAGATGATTGATGAATACATTTAAGGCAGTACTTGAATAAAGTGAATTAAGAATCAGTTCTGATTTCAACGTTACTAGAACTCAATACATAGCTGAACAGATGGTATGAGAGGGAGGGTTTCAGATCCCTCGAGTATTGGGCACAGTTCTGGGGGAGGTGGGACAAGTGCAAATTCGACAAGGAAAACGCGGTGGATTTTCATTGCTGGGCGTGCAGGTCCACTGATCTTTGAAAGTGGCAACACAAGTGGACAAGGCAGTCAAGAAACCATTTGGAAAGCTTGCCTTCATTGGACGGGGCTTCGAGTATAAACACTGGCAACCCATTCTGCAGTTGTATAGAACCTTGTTACGGCCGCACTTGGAATATTGTGCACAATCCTGGTCGTCACACTACCAGAAGGATATGGAGGCTTTGGAGAGGGTGCCGAGGAGGTTTACCAGATTATTGCCTGGTCTGGAGGGTGTTAGCTATGCAGAGCGGCTGAATAGACTGGGACTATTTTCATTAGAATGACAAGATTATGAGGGGGGTGGATGGACAGGCACTCTTTCCCAGGGTGGATGGGTCAGTCACCAGGGAGCATAGGTTTAAGGTCCGTGGGGCAAAGTTTAGAGGAGATGTGCGAGGCAGGTTTTTTATGCAGAGATGATGAGTGCCTGGAACGCGTTGCCAGGGGAGGTTGTTGAAGCAGATACATTAACAGCATTTAAAAGGCATCCAAACACATGGATATAGAGGGATAGGGCACAAGGAAGGACAGTTTAGCACAGTGGGCTAAATAGCTGGCTTGCAGTGCAGCACAATGCCAGCAGTGCAGGTTCAATTCCCGTTCCGGCCTCCCCGAACAGGCGCCGGAGTGTGGTGACTAGGGGCTTTTCACAGTAACTTCATTGAAGCCTACTAGTGACAATTATTATTATCTCTACACTCTAGCTATGACTGTAACATTACATTCTGTAGTCTCTCCTTCCCTATGTATGGTATGCGTTGTCTGCATAGCATGCAAGAAACAATACACTGTATACTAATACATGTGACAATAATAAATCAAATCGAAAAGGAAAAGGGTGGATTGCTGGTTAAAGAGGAAATTAATGCAATAGTGAGGAAGGATATTCGCTCCGACAATGTGGAGTCTATGGGCCGAGCTGAGAAATACCAAGGGGCAAAAAACTTTTATAGGTTTTGTACATAGACCCCCAAACTAGTGGTGATGTTGGGGATGGCATTAAACAGGAAATTAGACATGCATACGATAAAAGAACATCTGAATTTGGGGTGATTTTAATATGCCTATGGGCAGATGATAGCACAATGGTTAGCACTGATGCTTCACAGCGCCAGGGTCCCAGGTTCGATTCCCGGCTTGGGTCACTGTCTGTGCGGAGTCTGCATGTTCTCCCCGTGTCTGCGTGGGTTTCCTCTGGGTGCTCCGGTTGCCTCACGCAAGATGTGCTGTTAGGTAATTTGGACATTCTGAATTCTCCCTCAGTGTACCTGAACAGGCGCCGGAATGTGGCGACTAGGGGCTTTTCACAGTAACTTCATTGCAGTGTTAAGTAAGCCTACTTGTGACAAAGATTTTTTTAAAATTGGGCAAATCAAGTTAGAGGAGAAATTACTGTAGTTTATATGGGATGGTTTTCTGGGCCAATACATGAGGAACCAACTGGAGAACAAGCCATCCTCGACTGGGTACTGGTTGGCAGACTAAACAAAGGGTAGGAATTAACGGATCTTTTTTGCAAATGGCAGATTGAGACTAGTGGGGTATTTTAGGGATCAGTGCTGGGACCCAGCTATTCACAATATATATCAATGATTTGGATGAGGGAACAAACTATTGGCACAGTTCAACCAAAAAATCTCCTTGTCACCAAGTCGGGCAAGACAAAGCCGTTGAATTACATCTATAATATCCCCAAATTTGCAGATGACACGATGTTGGGTGGAAGGGTGAGCTGTGAGGAGGATGCAGTGATCCTTCAGTGTGATTTGGACAAGTTGAGTGAGTGGGCAAATGAATGGCAGATGCAGTATAATTTGGATAAATGCGAGGTTTTCCGCTTTGATAGCAAAAATGGAAAGGCAGACTATTATCCTAATGACCATAAATTAGGAGAGGGGAATGTGCACTGAGTCCTGGGTTTCCCGTACACCAGTCGCTGAAGGTAAGCATGCATGTGCAGTAGGCAGTAAAGAAGGCAAATGGTATGTTGGCCTTTATAGCGAGAGGATTCGAGTAAGGGAACAGGGATATCTTCATGGAATTATACAGGACTTGGTGAGACCACACCGAGAATGCAGTTTTGGTTTCCTTATCTGAGGAAGGATGTTCTTGCTGTAGAGGGAGGGCAGCGAGGGTTTATCAGACTGATTCCTGGGATGGCAGGACTAATATATAAGGAGAGATCGAGTCAGGATTGTATTCGTTGGAATTCAGAAGAATGAACAAAGAACAAAGAACAAAGAAATGTACAGCACAGGAACAGGCCCTTCGGCCCTCCAAGCCCGTGCCGACCATACTGCCCGACTAAACTACAATCTTCTACACTTCCTGGGTCCGTATCCTTCTATTCCCATCCTATTCATATATTTGTCAAGATGCCCCTTAAATGTCCCTATCGTCCCTGCCTCCACTACCTCCTCCGGTAGTGAGTTCCAGGCACCCACTACCCTCTGCGTAAAAAACTTGCCTCGTACATCTACTCTAAACTTTGCCCCTCTCACCTTAAACCTATGCCCCCTAGTAATTGACCCCTCTACGCTGGGGAAAAGCCTCTGACTATCCACTCTGTCTATGCCCCTCATAATTTTGTATACCTCTATCAGGTCGCCCCTCAACCTCCTTCGTTCCAGTGAGAACAAACCGAGTTTATTCAATCGCTCCTCATAGCTTATGCCCTCCATACCAGGCAACATTCTGGTAAATCTCTTCTGCACCCTCTCTAAAGCCTCCACATCCTTCTGGTAGTGTGGCGACCAGAATTGAACACTATACTCCAAGTGTGGCCTAACTAAGGTTCTATACAGCTGCAACATGACTTGCCAATTCTTATACTCAATGCCCCGGCCAATGAAGGCAAGCATGCCGTATGCCTTCTTGACTACCTTCTCCACCTGTGTAGCCCCTTTCAGTGATCTGTGGACCTGTACTCCTAGATCTCTTTGACTTTCAATACTCTTGAGGGTTCTACCATTCACTGTATATTCCCTACCTGCATTAGCCCTTCCAAAATGCATTACCTCACATTTGTCCAGGTTAAACTCCATCTGCCATCTCTCCGCCCAAGTCTCCAGACAATCTAAATCCTGCTGTATCCTCAGACAGTCCTCATCGCTATCCGCAATTCCACCAACCTTTGTGTCGTCTGCAAACTTACTAATCAGACCAGTTACATTTTCCTCCAAATCATTTATATATACTACAAAGAGCAAAGGTCCCAGCACTGATCCCTGTGGAACACCACTGGTCACAGCCCTCCAATTAGAAAAGCATCCCTCCATTGCTACCCTCTGCCTTCTATGGCCTAGCCAGTTCTGTATCCACCTTGCCAGTTCACCCCTGATCCCGTGTGACTTCACCTTTTGTACTAGTCTACCATGAGGGACCTTGTCAAAGGCCTTACTGAAGTCCATATAGACAACATCTACTGCCCTACCTGCATCAATCATCTTAGTGACCTCCTCGAAAAACTCGATCAAGTTAGTGAGACACGACCTCCCCTTCACAAAACCGTGCTGCCTCTCACTAATACGTCCATTTGCTTCCAAATGGGAGTAGATCCTGTCTCGAAGAATTCTCTCCAGTAATTTCCCTACCACTGAAGTAAGGCTCACCGGCCTGTAGTTCCCGGGATTATCCCTGCCACCCTTCTTAAACAGAGGAACAACATTGGCTATTCTCCAGTCCTCCGGGACATCCCCTGAAGACAGCGAGGATCCAAAGATTTCTGTCAAGGCCTCAGCAATTTCCTCTCCAGCCTCCTTCAGTATTCTGGGGTAGATCCCATCCGGCCCTGGGGACTTATCTACCTTAATATTTTTTAAGACACCCAACACCTCGTCTTTTTGGATCACAATGTGACCCAGGCTATCTACACCCCCTTCTCCAGACTCAACATCTACCAATTCCTTCTCTTTGGTGAATACTGATGCAAAGTATTCATTTAGTACCTCGCCCATTTCCTCTGGCTCCACACATAGATTCCCTTGCCTATCCTTCAGTGGGCCAACCCTTTCCCTGGCTACCCTCTTGCTTTTTATGTAAGTGTAAAAAGCCTTGGGATTTTCCTTAACCCTATTTGCCAATGACTTTTCATGACCCCTTCTAGCCCTCCTGACTCCCTGCTTAAGTTCCTTCCTACTTTCCTTATATGCCACACAGGCTTCGTCTGTTCCCAGCCTTTTAGCCCTGACAAATGCCTCCTTTTTCTTTTTGACGAGGCCTACAATATCATTCGTCATCCAAGGTTCCCGAAAATTGCCGTATTTGTCTTTCTTCCTCACAGGAACATGCCTGTCCTGTATTCCTATCAACTGACACTTGAAAGCCTCCCACATGTCAGATGTTGATTTGCCCTCAAACATCCGCCCCCAATCTATGCTCTTCAGTTCCCGCCTAATATTGTTATAATTAGCCTTCCCCCAATTTAGCACATTCATCCTCGGACCACTCTTATCCTTGTCCACCAGTACTTTAAAACTTACTGAATTGTGGTCACTGTTACCGAAATGCTCCCCTACTGAAACATCTACCACCTGGCCGGGCTCATTCCCCAATACCAGGTCCAGTACCGCCTCTTCCCTAGTTGGACTGTTTACATATTGTTTTAAGAAGCCCTCCTGGATGCTCCTTACAAACTCTGCCCCGTCTAAGCCCCTGGCACTAAGTGAGTCCCAGTCAATATTGGGGAAGTTGAAGTCTCCCATCACCACAACCCTGTTGTTTTTACTCTTTTCCAAAATCTGTCTACCTATCTGCTCCTCTATCTCCCGCTGGCTGTTGGGAGGCCTGTAGTATACCCCCAACATTGTGACTGCACCCTTCTTATTCCTGATCTCTACCCATATAGCCTCACTGCCCTCTGAGGTGTCCTCTCGCTGTATAGCTGTGATACTCTCCTGAACAAGTAGCGCAACTCCGCCTCCCCTTTTACATCCCCCTCTATCCCGCCTGAAACATCTAAATCCTGGAACGTTTAGCTGCCAATCCTGCCCTTCCCTCAACCAGGTCTCTGTAATGGCAACAACATCATAGTTCCAAGTACTAATCCAAGCTCTAAGTTCATCTGCCTTACCCGTAATGCTCCTTGCATTAAAACATATGCACTTCAGGCCACCAGACCCGCTGTGTTCAGCAACTTCTCCCCGTCTGCTCTGCCTCAGAGCCACACTGTCCATATTCCCTAGTTCTCCCTCAACGCTCTCACCTTCTGACCTATTGCTCCCGTGCCCACCCCCCTGCCATACTAGTTTAAACCCTCCCGTGTGACACTAGCAAATCTCGCGGCCAGGATATTTATGCCTCTCCGGTTTAGATGCAACCCGTCCATCTTATACAGGTCACACCTGCCCCGGAAGAGCTCCCAGTGGTCCAGATAACCGAAACCCTCCCTCCTACACCAGCTGTTTAGCCACGTGTTTGTCTGCTCTATCTTCCTATTTCTAGCCTCACTGGCACGTGGCACAGGGAGTAATCCCGAGATTACAACCCTCGAGGTCCTGTCTTTTAACTTTCTGCCTAGCTCCCTGAACTCCTGCTGCAGGACCTCATGCCTCTTCCTGCCTATGTCGTTAGTACCAATATGTACAACGACCTCTACCTGTTTGCCCTCCCCCTTCAGGATTCCCTCTACCCGTTCGGAGACATCCTGGACCCTGGCACCAGGGAGGCAACATACCATCCTGGAGTCTCTTTCACGTCCACAGAAGCGCCTATCTGTTCCCCTGACTATAGAGTCCCCTATAACTATTACTCTTCTGCGCTTTGACCCTCCCTTCTGAACATCAGAGCCAGCCGTGGTGCCACTGCTCTGGCTGCTGCTGTTTTCCCCTGATAGGCTATCCCCCCCGACAGTATCCAAAGGGGTATACCTGTTCGAGAGGGGGACAACCACAGGGGATTCCTGCACTGACTGCCTGCCCTTTCTGGTGGTCACCCATTTCTCTGCCTGCACCTTGGGTGTGACCACACTTACATAACTGCGATCTATGACGCTTTCCGCCACCTGCATGCTCCTAAGTGCATCCAATTGCTGCTCCAACCGAACCATGCGGTCTGTGAGGAGCTGCAGTTGGGTGCACTTTCTGCAGATGAAGCCATCCAGGACGCTGGAAGCCTCCCGGACCTGCCACATCTCACAGTCAGAGCACAGCACCCCTCTAACTGACATTGCGTCAATTAATTAAAATTAAAATTTGTCTTTTTTTTATAAATACTTTTTTTTTTTAAATTACAAAGTTACTGTCAACTATCTGTTTCCTAGCACTAGATTTCTAATAGAAATGCGATAGCTAACTATAATATCCTCCGATCTCTGGCTTAGATATCCTCTAAATTATAATTAAGTTATTATGTTTAATTAGTTCCCAAATAGTCAAAAAAATTTAGGTTAGAATCCCAACCAGCCACTCAGGTCACAGCTTTTCTGTCCCCCCCGACACACACAATTTGAAAAAAGGTATAAAAGTAAAAATCACTTGCTTACCTTCTGAGATGTTCTCAGGTTCTCTCGCTGACAGAGACTGCTCCTCCACCTCCAATCCTTGGCCTGCACAATGCTAATAATATATAATATAATATGGCACTTACCTTACTCCAATGGGTCTTATTATTAGGTTAGAGGAGGAGGGTGGGTGGGAGACACTACACGTGTAGTGTCTCGGGTTTCCTCTCCACCAGAATTTATTGGGGGGGGGGGGGGGGACTTGCCAGAGGTCGAACTTCCGGTTCCCGCCGAAATCCAAAGGGCTGCTCCTGTAAAGGTAAGTGCTTTTAAACTCACTACTCACCTCCAAGAAGTGCCCCTGCGCACCGCTGCCGCCGAAATCCAATGGGCTGCTCCTGTAAAGGTAAGTGCTTTTAAACTCACTACTCACCTCCAAGAAGGCCCCTGCGCACCGCTGCCGCCGAAATCCAATGGGCTGCTCCTGTAAAGGTAAGTGCTTTTAAACTCACTACTCACCTCCAAGAAGGCCCCTGCGCACCGCTGCCGCCGAAATCCAAAGGGCTGCTCCTGTAAAGGTAAGTGCTTTTAAACTAAGGGAGGGTCTCATAGAAACCTATAAAACCTATAAAATACAAACAGATCTAGACAGGGTAGATGCAAGAAGGTTGTTTCTGATGGTGGGGGTGTCCAGACCAGGGTCCACAGCCTGAGGATTTGGGTTAGATCATTTAGGACATGAGGAGAAATTTCTTGACCCAGAGAGTTGTGAGCCAGTGGAATTCATTACTATATATAGAATGTAGTTGAGTTCAAAACATTTTACCTTTACAGGAAGAAGTTAGATATAGCACTTGGGGCGACGGGAATCAAAGGATATGGGGGGGGGGGGGGAAAGCGGGATTCGGCTATTGAGTTGGATGATCAGCCATAATCATAATAAATGGCAGAGCAGCCTCGAAGGACCAACTGGCCTCCTCCTGCTCCTATCTTCTATGTTTCTATGACCTACTTGGCTTCCTGTTCTATCGTGCTTCAAACATTGAATTTTGATAAGTTTTTTATGTCCCTCCATAGCCTTGCCCATTCTATTTATGTGGCCTCTTCCAGCACCAAATCTCACAATCTGAACTCTCGGTGCCTCTGATTCAGACTTCTTGTGGATCCCCTCATCGCTACAGCCACCATTGTCTGGCTTGCCTTCAACAACTTAGATCTGCACTCTGGAATTACCTTCTGTTATCCTCTTCTTCACAAACTTTCTCGACCCTCCTTTAAGATTTTAATCAAAACCTACTTACCTGGCCAATCTTTTGATCATGCTTCCAATCTCTCTTTCTTCACCTCAGTATCTAATAGTGTTAAGACGCCGTTAACTGCCCTGGGATTACACTGAATACCGATGTTATTTCCACTGGTGCTTTGAAGATGAAGTTTATTTAATGGAGGATTTTAAATATTATATGTTACCAAAGTGATTAATTCCTTTGGTTGGAGAATTGGTGATGCAAGGATATCAATTTAAAATTGTCAGAGAGTGAGGGGTTTTTAGAAACAGGGGCTTTATGCAGATCCTCAGTGCTAACACAATTGAATTAAGCAATAATTCTCAGACAAATACCAAAGTTTTTGGCCTTTTGCTGCTCAATAATTAGTCACCAGCTTTGTAAATTTAAACACAATTGTTTTTTTATTTATAACGAACTATAATGAAATATGCAGCAATACAACTGGTTAACGATTATCTAATTCCTAATCCCCCCACTTTAACTTTCCTCCACCCTCTATACACACACACACAAGACAAACAAACACAGAGGGAAGAGAAGGATGAAAATAAGAAGTAAAAGGGTAAAGAGCCTTTGTTTCAGATGGTTGTCTTGAAGCACACTTTCCTTCAAACGAGGCTTTCAGGTCGAGGTCTCTGTTTTCAGTCTGCAATGGTTTTCACTGCTGTAGATTCATTCATTCAGGTTCTCTGGAGGTTCAGAAATACAGCAGCTCACTGCATTTCTGGAGAGAGAATAAATGAGAGAAGAGAACATGAGCAGGCACATACTGCTCCTTCCTTGAGCATCCAGGACCCAACTCTGCTTTCCTTAGGTGCCTGGAAATCATCCCACTCGGATAGGACATAATCACCATCAGTTACCGAAAAGAATATGACGTTTTGAACAATTCGTTGCCAACCAGCCAAGTAATCAAACCGAGTCTCACCCCATCTCTCGGGTGCCATGAAGTCTGCGTTCTGCTGCTCAAATACTAGCACCATATACTGTGTCGCAACCTTTTGAATTCCTCATTCTCTCTGCTGCTTGACTGAAAGATACATGTCCATTAAGCATCCATGGATCAAAATGATAACAACAAAAATAGATGAAGGGGAAATAAGCGAATAAATAGGAAGGTCCCTTACAATTGTAGCATTCAAACAGTCGTAATTAAATATTCTTGCTGCTGAAGATTTCATTAGTCAATGCAAAGCCACAGACTTGTCTGTTGGCATTCTGTTCCTCAAAGTTTCATGCAAAATAGACATGGTTGTCTACAGCTGCACCTTGTTGTTAAAGAATTTATCTTACGCAAAAATACATTTCTTAACTCTGCAATATTAGTTTCATAATTTAAACTTAATTGAAAGCTGGTTTTAATTTATCTTTGTGCATATTTTACTCAATTAAGAACATTATAGAGGAAGAAATTTGTTTTTCCCCTGAATTAAATACTTAATTATTATTATTATGCTGTTCCAACTGGAAGACCGAATGTCAAAATATTAGTGAATGGTGTGTATTTTCATATTTCCATATTAGAGCTAGTCATCACCCTAGTCTTTGTGCCATTTCATTATTCATCATTTTTGAAATCTGTCCCTTTCCCCCCAAAAAAATATATGCTACTTGGATAAATACAAATCACATGGCTCCCTCCATTATCCAAGTTTTCTTGTCTTATCGCTCTTCTCCTGAAGACACTGACTCCTGTTTGAGTTATGATTAAACAGAAGTAAGTCCACTCCCCAAGGACTTCCATATTGAATATGCCCAGGGATTGAGTGTTCACAGCCATCTGGAGTCGACAATTCCAAAGTTTCTCAACTCTCCGAGCGAAGAGATTTCCCCTCATTTAAGTCCTAACTGGCCAATTGCTTATCCTGAATCTTGCAATTTGCCCTCTAATTTTTTTAATATGGCTTGAGAAATTTATTTAAGTGCATGGATCCTCTGCATGTGGCGGCACATGTGTACTTACGTAAAGCTGCTAATTTGCATGGAGCCTTTGCGGGAGCTTTCAGATTCCTGTGCAGCTGCATGGTTTTGAGGGAACTTTGTGTCTGACCCCAGTCCTAAACGCTCCATCCAGGGGAAACAGGGTCTCAGCATCTTGCCCGTTGAGCACTATAAGAACTTGTGCTTTTCAATGGATTCTTCTAAACTGCATAGAATATAGGTCCATTCTACTCCATTTCTCCTCTTAAGACATGTATCTTTCACCAAATCAGGACACAATACTCTAGACGTGGTATCAGCAAAGCCCTGTACAACTGTATGAATACCCCTTACTCTTCAAACTCCAACCCTTGCAATAAAGCCCAAAATATAATTTTCCTTCTTAATTGCAAGCTGTACCTGCAAATTAACTTTCTGTGATACATGTACAAGGACACCCAAATCCCTCTCAATATCAACGTTTATCAGTCTCTCCCTTTTTGTGCTTTTGTACTCTACCTAGGAAAGTGCATAATTTTACTCTTTACACTGCATCGGCTGTCTTTTTGTCCAATCATTGAACCAGTCTATGACCCTTTGTATATAAAGGAAAATTAATGCGGATGATTGAATCGGAAGCAAAAACAGAATATACTGCACAATCTCAGCAGGTCTGACAGCATCTATGGAGAGAAAAGGGAGCTAACATTTCGAGTCTGGATAACTCTTTATCAAAGTTTTGTCAAATGTTAGCTCCTTTTTCTTTGACAAAGACTCATCCAGACTTGAAATGTTAGCTCCCTTTTCTCTCCACGGATGCTGCCAGATGCTGAGATTGTCCAGTACTTTCTGTTTTTGCATAATCGTTTGCAGCCTTGTTGCATTGTCCTTCCTGCTTATTTTCCTTATTTTGCATTGTCAACAAACGTGAATTTTTTATGCTTGATCCTTCATCCAAGTTACTAATTCTCAGAATCACAGAATTGTTACAGCATAGAAGGGCCATTTGGCCCATCACATCTGTACCTGCCCTCTGAATGAGCAACTCACTTTGCACCATTACCTCGCCTTCTCTCTGGAATCCTGCATGTTCTTCCTTTTCAAATAACTGTCAAATTCTCTATTAAATTCTTTCATTAAACTTACCTCTGGCACATTCTCAGCCAGTGCATCCCAGACCTGAACCACTTGCAGCATGAAATCGTTTTTCCTCAAGTTCCCCTAATTTGGCAGGCCTTTTAGTGGGTGCGGCTGCCCTTTTTGAGCCTATTCAACTAATAAACCCATCCAAAGCCTCAGTACGTCGACAGATTATAGCCTGATTTTGCTCCATCTGTGCAGCCTGCCTAACGTATTGAAGCACTTGATTGAGTGTTCGGTCTTTTGTCTGTAAAAAAAATCTGACAGCATTTCATTGAAGCTTGAAGGACAATGCAGTCATGAATAAGTTAATCTTTCAATGCACCATATCCCAACAACTGTTCAGCTGATACAGGTCTGTGAGAAACAATTTGACAGATTTCACTGGCCTTTGGGATCTCTGATTGATTCAAGCTTGGTCTATTATGAGGTTCCACTTTGGGCTGAAATATGCTTTGAACGCTTTTAGGATAGTTTTGAAGTCAGTAGAGGTCTCAGAGGGGTGCTGGCATCAGGTCCTGCTGTGTGGAGGAATGATATAAACTGATGCTTCTGCTCCTTGGCATGCAACCCTCAACACTGCTCAATACTTCAAGAAGTATTTTCCCCAGAACTCCCAATGCGGGTCTCTCTGTGAACATTCAAGGTTTTCGAACAGCTGCAGAAGGGGCAGTGACTGGTGCCGATATCACTACCGATTCTCAATGTGCCTCTCATCAAGATAAGTTCTTCTTCCGATTTCTCCCTGTGGTTTTATGGTCGATGGCTCCAATTTGTTGTTAGTTTGGTGTCACCACCGCTGCTACTATGTTTTGTGGTCTGTCTCGTGGTTCAATCTATACTGGGAAGGTTTCCCTCTACTCATGATTAACTCAGGTCAGACATTTCAAAGCTATTTACACTATATACATGTCAAACTACAAGGTAAGTCCATCTCTTGTGTGCAGACTATTACATTACCAGAACTATTACATTACATGAATAAAGCTCATTTTTCAGCTATCATTTTTCTTGATAAACTTTGATGTCAATTTATTCAGATCAGATCCATTCTTATCCCATTGAATTAAGCTTCCCCTAGTTAATTATTCTTACCCTAGTTTGTAAACATTTAAGGTCCGAACATGGATGGTTGTGCTACTGATTGCATTCTGACATCCTGAAAATGACCCATTTATTCCTACTCTACGTTTTCTATCCATTAACCAATTCTAAATCCTTACTGATATGTATATATTTTATTTATTTTTTCTTAATTTAAAGTACCCAATTATATTTTTTTCCAATTGAGGGGTAATTTAGCATGGCCAATCCACCTACCTGCACATCTTTGGGTTGTGGGAATGAGACCCATGCAGACAAGGAAGAATGTGTACACTCCACACAGACAGTGGCCCGGGGCCGAGATTGAATCCAGGTCCTCAGCGCTGTGAGGCCGCAGTGCTAATATATTAATATCCTATAGGTGGTAGTTAAACTATTTTTAGAGATGGTCATTATGTAACACTTGCGAATATTATTTTATCAGCTCAAGCCTGGATGTTAGTTTGAAATATAGAATCATAGCATTTACAGTGCAGAATGAGGCCATTCAGCCCATCAAGTCTGCACCGGCCCTTGGAAAGAGCACCCCACTTAAGCCCTCCACCCTATCCCTGTAACCCATTAACCCCACCCAAACTCTTTGGACACTAAGGACAATTTATCATGGCCGATCCACCTAGCCTGCATATCTTTGGACCGTGGGAGGAAACCGGAGCACCCGGAGGAAACACACGCAGACAGGGAGAACGTGCAGACTCCGCACAGACAGTGACCCAAGCCAGAATTGAACCTGGGGGTCAGCATGGTGGCGCAGTGGGTTAGCCCTGTTGCCTCATGGTGCCGAGGTCCCAGGTTCAATCCCGGCTCTGGGTCACTTCCGTGTGGAGTTTGCACATTCTCTCCGTGTGTGTGTGGGTCTCATCCCCACAACCCAAAGATGTGCAGGCTAGGTGGATTGGCCACGCTAAATTGCCCCTTAATTGGAAAAAATAAATTGGGTACTCTAAATTTATTTTTAAAAAGAATCAAACCTGGGACCCTGGAGCTGTGAAACAACTGTGCTAACCACTGTGCTACCGTGCTGCCCGTGGATATAGTGACTTCTTGAAAAATAGTGAGTGGGATTTGATAACTTGAAAACTATTTGTGATTTCAAGAGTGTAATATCACTGATTTCCTTTCTAGAATAGCATGTAGTGTCACGTAATTGTTTTAGTTATTGATTTAAATTAAAGAATGGAAATTGCAAGTCAAACATAAAACCTGAGTACCATCAGTTCCAACGGACATAAAGGAAATTATGATATGAATTAGAATCAATATGTGAAACCTGTGAGGGACTAGTGGAAAATATCAAGTTGGATAAGCTCAAACTCAAAATTTCTTAGCAAACGACTTCCGGTTGCGGCTATGCCTAGGTAGGTCGCACGGTCGGCAGCTCCTGCCGATAACGGACATTTGGGCCCATTAAGTAGCTCCAGCGGCATTTGGACGATGGTTCCCGATGTGGGAAGGAAACAGTGAGGGTCCCCCAGCACTGTATGGAGTGGACCAGTCCAAAAAGGTGCTTCAGGGAAGAGAGGAGAACAGGCGTGAAAAAACAAGATGGAGGCGGGCTGGGATCAGGCAGCGTGGGCCCAGTGGTCCTGGGAGTAGCAGGAGTTTTTAAGAAGCTGCTTTGCTGACTTGAAGACGGAGATTTTGGCCACTATAAAGGCGTTGATTGAAAGGCTGGTGGACGGCAATCAAGAAGGTGCAGCAGAAGGCCTCTGAGAATGAGGACGAGATTCTGAGCCTGGCGGTCAGAGTGGAAGCACACGAGGTGCTGCACAAAAAATGGCAGGAGAAGCTGGAGGACCTGGAGAATAGGTCGTGGAGGCAGAACCTGCAAATTCTGGGTCTCCCTGAAGGCGCGGAGGGGTCGGATGCTGGGGCGTATGTGACCACGATGCTGAGTACGCTGATGGGCGCGGGGGCCTTCCCGAGGCCCCTGGAGCTGGATGGGGCGCACAAGGAGTCCTGGCAAGGAGGTCAAGGGCGAACGAGCCGCTATGGAGCTATGGTGGTAAGGTTCCACCGCTTCACCGACAGGGAGTGTGTCCTACGATGGGCAAAGAAGGAGCGGAGCAGCAGGTGGGAGAACACCGAGATCCGGATTTATCACGACTGGAGTGCAGAGCTGGCCAAGAAGCATGCAGGATTCAATCGGGCCAAGGCGGTCCTCCACGGGAAGGGGGTGAAGTTCGGGCTGCTACAGCCGGCGAGGCTGTGGGTCACATACCAGGACCGACACCATTATTTTGATACGCCGGATGAGGCGTGGACTTTCATCAAGAATGAGAAGTTGGACTCGAGTTAATGGATTGCAGTATGCTATGGGGTTGTTGGTGAGGGGGACGGGGCGATATTTGGGTGGGGTTTTCCCCACGTTTTCTTGTGTCTTTGTGGCCCCGTGGCCTGGGGCCCTCAGGGATTTGGGTGAGGTCGCAGTTGAGAGGAGCTGCGTCACAGGGGGTGGGGACGGCCCAGGCAGGGAGCGCGGTTTTTCCCGCGAAATGGTACGGGCGGTACCTGAAGCGGGGGACGGTACTGTCCGCATGACAGAAATCTTTGGATCCTCACTGTCTTCAGGTGATGTCCCGGATCCTGGAGAATAGCCAATGTTGTTCCTCTGTTTAAGAAGGGTAGCAAGGATAATCCAGGGAACTACAGGCCGGTGAGCCTTACTTCAGTGGTAGGGAAATTACTGGAGAGAATTCTTCGAGACAGGATCTACTCCCATTTGGAAGAAAATGGACGTATTAGTGAGAGGCAGCATGGTTTTGTGAAGGGGAGGTCATGTCTCACTAACTTCATAGAGTTTTTCGAGGAGGTCACTAAGTTGATTGATGCAGGTAGGGCAGTGGATGTTGTCTATATGGACTTCAGTAAGGCCTTTGACAAGGTCCCTCATGGTATACTAGTACAAAAGGTGAAGTCACACGGGATCAGGGGTGAGCTGGCAAGGTGGATACAGAACTGGCTAGGTCATAGAAGGCAGAGAGTAGCAATGGAAGGATGCTTTTCTAATTGGAGGGCTGTGACCAGTGGTGTTCCACAGGGATCAGTGCTGGGACCTTTGCTGTTTGTAGTATATATAAATGATTTGGAGGAAAATGTAACTGGTCTGATTAGTAAGTTTGCAGACGACACAAAGGTTGGTGGAATTGCGGATAGCGATGAGGACTGTCAGAGGATACAGCAGAATTTAGATTGTTTAGAGACTTGGGCGGAGAGATGGCAGATGGAGTTTAATCCGGACAAATGTGAGGTAATGCATCTTGGAAGGTCTAATGCAGGTAGGGAATCTACAGTGAATGGTAGAACCCTCAAGAGTATTGAAAGTCAAAGAGATCTAGGAGTACAGGTCCACAGGTCAATGAAAGGGGCAACACAGGTGGAGAAGGTAGTCAAGAAGGCATACGGCATGCTTGCCTTCATTGGCCGGGGCATTGAGTATAAGAATTGGCAAGTCATGTTGCAGCTGTATAGAACCTTAGTTAGGCCACACTTGGAGTATCGTGTTCAATTCTGGTCGCCACACTACCAGAAGGATGTGGAGGCTTTAGAGAGGGTGCAGAAGAGATTTACCAGAATGTTGCCTGGTATGGAGGGCATGAGCTATGAGGAGCGGTTGAATAAACTCGGTTTGTTCTCACTGGAACGAAGGAGGTTGAGGGGCGACCTGATAGAGGTCTACAAAATTATGAGGGGCATAGACAGAGTGGATAGTCAGAGGCTTTTCCCCGGGGTAGAGGGGTCAATTACTAGGGGGCATAGGTTTAAGGTGAGAGGGGCAAGGTTTAGAGTAGATGTACGAGGCAAGTTTTTTACGCAGAGGGTAGTGGGTGCCTGGAACTCGCTACCGGAGGAGGTGGTGGAAGCAGGGACGATAGTGACATTTAAGGGGCATCTTGACAAATACATGAATAGGATGGGAATAGAGGGATACGGACCCAGGAAGTGTAGAAGATTGTAGTTTAGTCGGGCAGCATGGTCGGCACGGGCTTGGAGGGCCGAAGGGCCTGTTCCTGTGCTGTACATTTCTTTGTTCTTTGTTCTTTGTTCTTTGTTCTTATTGGTTCATACGGTTTGTAGGGCTTTCTCTACCCACTTAGGTGGGGGGGGAGGGGGGGGGCGGAGATTTGGATGGGGAATCCACAGGGGGATTGCAGATAGAGGCAGGAGTGGCCGGGGTCAGCATGAGTCAGCTGACTTACGGGAGTGCAATGGGGGGTGGCAGGGGGGTGAAGCAGTTGCTTGGCCAGGGAGGGAGGGTTTGGAGGGGGGGGGGACTGGGTTGCTGCTGTGCTGACTGGGGGGGAATTGATGGTAAGAGGGAGGCGCTGGCACGTGGCTGGCCTAAAAAAGGAGATGGCTGGGGGGGGGGGGGGGGGGGGGGGGGGGGGGGGGGGCTCGGGGAGTCCCCCGATCCGGCTGATCACGTGGAACGTGAGAGGCCTGAATGGGCCGGTCAAGAGGGCCCGGGTGTTTTCGCACTTGAACGGGCGAAAGGCAGACGTAGCCATGCTACAGGAAACACACCTGAAGATTGTGGATCAAACCAGGCTGAGGAAGGGATGGGTGGGGCAGGTTTTTCACTCAGGGCTGGATGCGAAGAACAGGGGGGTCGCAATCTTGGTGAGTAAGCGGGTGGCATTTGAGGCGGTGGGTATTGTGGCGGGTAAGGGGGGTCGTTATGTTATGGTGAGTGGCAGGCGGCAGGGGGCCCGGGTGGTGCTAGTGAATGTGTATGCTCCGAACTGGGACGATGCAGGGTCATGAAGCGGATGCTGAGCCGGATTCCGGATCTGGAGTCATGTAGTTTGGTAATGGAGGGGGACTTTAATACGGTCCTGGACCCGACATTGGATCGGTCTAGGTCGAGGTCGGGTAAGAGGCCGGCAGCGGCCAAGGTCCTGAGGGGGTTCATGGACCAGATGGGGGGAGTGGATCCGTGGAGATTTGTCAGGCCAAGGGCGAAGGAGTTTTCCTTCTTCTCCCATGTACACAAGGCTTACTCGCGGATAGATTTTTTCGTGGTAAGCAGGGCGCTAATTCCGAGAGTGGAGGGGGCGGAGTACTCGGCCATTGCGATCTCGGACCATGCCCCGCACTGGGTGGAGCTGGGGATGGGGGAGGAGAGAGGCTAACGCCCGCTGTGGCGAATGGACGTGGGACTACCGGCGGACGAGGAGGCCTGTGGGTGGATCCGGAGGTGCATCCAAAGATATGTGGAGGCCAATTATAATGTGGAGGTTTCGGTGAGTGTGATCTGGGAGGCGCTGAAGGCAGTGGTCAGGGGGGAGCTAATCTCAATCGGGGACCCCAGGGAGAAGAAGGATAGGATGGAGAGGGAGAGGTTGGTGGGGGAGATACTGAGGGTGGACAGGAGGTATGCGGAATCCCCCGAGAAGGCACAGTTGAGGAAGGTACAGGGAGCAGTGTGTGAGTATGGGGAGAAGGCAAGTCGGATGCTGGCGCATCAGCTGTGGAAGAGGGAGGCGGCTAGGGAGATTGGGGGAATTAGAGATGGGGGGAAACATGGTGCTGAGCTCAGCTAGGATAAACGAGGTCTTTAAGGACTTTTATGGTAAATTATACGAGTCAGAACCCCCAGAGGGAGGGGAGGGGATGAGGCAGTTCCTGGACCAACTGAGGTTTCCAAAGGTGGAGGAAGGGCGGGTGGAGGAATTGGGTGCCCCAATTGAGATGGAGGAACTAATTAAGGGGTTGGGGAGTATGCAGGCGGGCAAGGCCCCGGGGCCGGATGGGTTTCCCGTAGAGTTCTATATGAAATTCTCGGTGCTGTTGGACCCGTTGCTGTTGAGAACTTTTAGCGAGGCTAAGGAAAAGGGAATCCTTCCCCCAACGATGCTGCAGGCTCTGATCTCGCTTATCCTCAAGCGTGATAAGGACCCGCTGCAATGCGGCTCCTATAGGCCGATTTCGCTCCTTAATGTGGATTCCGAGCTGTTGGCCAAGATCTTGGCCACTAGGATTGAGGACTGTGTCCTGGGAGTGATTCATGAGGGCTTTATGAAGGACAGGCAGCTGAATACGAATGTGCGGAGGCTTCTGAATGTGATCATGATGTCCTCCTCGGAGGGTGGGAACGCAGAAGTGGTAGTAGCAATGGACGCGAAGAAAGCCTTTGACCGGGTGGAGTGGGAGTAGCTGTGGGAGGTGTTAGGCAGATTTGGGTTTGGGGAGGAAGCCATAGGGTGGGTCAAATTGTTGTATCAGGCCCCGGTAGCGAGTGTCTCGACGAACCAGCGGCGGTCGGGGTACTTTAGGCTATATCGTGGAACGAGGCAGGGGTGCCCCATGTCCCACCTGCTGTTTGCCCTGGTGATTGAGCCGCTGGCCGTGGCGTTGAGGGAGTCCAGAAACTGGAGGGGGTTAGTTCGGAAGGGGGGAGGAGCACCGTGTTTCACTGTGCGGATGACCTGCTTGTACATTGCAGATCCGGTGGAGGGGATGGGGAGGTCGTGCAGATACTTAGGGATTTTGGAGCCTTCTCGGGATACAAGCTAAATGTGGGAAAAAGCGAGCTTTTTGTGGTGCATGCGAGGGGCCAGGAAAAGAGGTTGGGAGAGCTACCGCTCAAGATGCTGGAGAGGAGCTTTCGGTACTTGGGCATCCAGGTGGCCAAGAGCTAGGGGGGGGGGTCTTGCACAAGCTCAATTTAGCATGGCTGGTGGAGGAGATGGAGGAGGGCTTTAAGAGGTGGGACATGCTGCCACTCTCCCTGGCGGGCAGGGTGTTGGCGCTGCCGAACTTGTGCAGCTATTACTGGGCAGCGAATGTGTCTATGATTCGGAAATGGGTAATGGAGGGAGAGGGGGCGGCGTCCTGTACAGATACTAGCCTGGGGGCATTGGTGACGGCACCGTTGCCGCTTCCGCCGAAACGGTATACCATGAGACCAGTGGTGGCAGCGACACTGGGGATTTGGGGGCAGTGGAGACGGCATAGGGGGGAGGTAGGGGCCTCAGTCTGGACCCCAATACGGAACAACCACAGGTTCGTTCCAGGTAGTATAGACGGCGTGTTCCTAAGCTGGCACAGGGCGGGAATCAAAAGGATGGGGAACTTGTTTATCGATGGGACTTTTGCCAGTCTGAGGGCGTTAGAGGAGAAATTTGGTTGCCCCCGGGGTACATGCAGGTTCGGGCATTTGTGAAAAAGCAGGTGGGGGAATTCCCGCTGCTACCTGCCCGGAGGATACAGGACAGGGTGGTCTTGGGTGTGTGGGTGGGGGATGGCAACGTATCGGACATATACCAGGAGCTGCAGGTGGCAGAGGAGGCTTCGGAGGAAGAGCTGAAGGACAAGTGGGAGGAGGAGCTGGGTGAGGAGCTGGATGACGGTCTGTGGGCTGACGCCCTGGGCAGGGTCAATTCCTCCTCATCTTGCGCCAGGTTGAGTCTGATTCAGTTTAAAGTGGTGCACCGGCGCATATGACAGTGGTGAGAATGAGTAAGTTCTTTGGGGTGGAGGACAGGTGTGTGAGGTGTTCAGGGGGCACAGCAAACCATGTCCATATGTTTTGGGCATGCCCAGCACTTACAGAATTTTGGAAAGGATTTGCAAAGGCTATGTCCAAGGTCTTGGACACTCGGGTAAAACCGAGCTGGGGGATAGCGATATTTGGGGTATCGGATGATCCGGGAGTGCAGGAGTCGAAAGAGGCCGGAGTTCTGGCCTTTGCCTCCTTGGTAGCCCGGAGAAGGCTCTTGTTAATGTGGAGGGACGCGAAACCCCCAGGCGTAGAGGCTTGGGTCAGTGACAAGGCGGGGTTTCTCAGGCTGGAGAAGATGAAGTTTGCCTTGCGAGGGTCCTTGCAGGGGTTCTCCAGGCGGTGGTAACCGTTCGTTGACTTTCCCGCGGAGCGTTAGATGGAGGTTATTGAAAATTATTGAAAATTTTGAATAAAAACATTTAAAAAAAAAAAATCTTAGCAAACATAAATATCTTCTGTCAATATAATATGAATATTCAAAAATGATCTGTTTTTTGAATATTTTTTTACCAACACTAGATGGCGTCCTTTCTCCTCAATGATCAAAACGTGTCCGTTTTCACAACTGTTTTCCTTATTTGCCTGCAGGAGAGCAGAATTTAGCATTATATCCAATTGTCATATTTAAAAACAGTTATGGTTCCAATGTTATACGGCCTACTGTAGCTCAAACTTTATTTGCTCAAATTTTGAAATTAAACATGAACAATTCAAATCATAATTCAACTTGCCATTCAAAATTAGAACAAAAATAGGCTGACATAGTGGTGCAGTGGTTAGCACTGCTGCCTCACTGCTCCGAGGAACTGGCTTCGATCCTGGACCCCGGTCACTGTCCGTGTTGAGTTTGCACATTCTCTCCGTGCCTGTGTGGATCTCACCCCCACAACCCAAAAATGTGCAGGGTAGGTGGATGTCCATGCTAAATTGCCTCTTAATTGGGAAAAATAATTGGGTATTTACTTTTAAAAAGAATTAGAACAAAAACAACGAGAAACCTCAAAGTATCTTGCACAAGATCAAATAAATTGACAATCATTAGTCTTCAAAGTCTATCAATATAAGAGAAAAGGCAGAGCCAATCAAATTGGCTCTAGCTAGTTTGGGAGTGAACGTTAATGAACGTTGGCCTCAAATAGCTTACAGCAATAAGTTTGAACATGTAATAATTTTGTTTTGATTTGACTTATACCCTATTGTGGGAAGCTGTTACACTGGATTCAGAAATGTTTACATATCTGTAAGCAAGGTGTCACCATTGGGCAACATGGTGGCACAGTGGTTAGCACAGTTCCTTCAAAGCTACAAGGTGCCAGGTTCCCAGGTTCGATTCCCGGCTTGGGTCACTGTCTGTGCAGAGTCTGCACGTTCTCCCCCTGTCTGCGTGGGTTTCCTCCGGGTGCTCCGGTTTCCTCCCACAGTCCTAAAATGTGCAGGTTAGATGGATTGGCCATGATAAATTGCTCTTCATGTTCAAAAAAAATGGTTAGGTGGGGTTACTGGGTGACGGGGATAGGGTGGAGGTGTGTGCTTAAATGGGGTGCTCTTTCCATGGGCCGGCACAGACTCGATGGGCTGAATGGCCTCCTCCTGCATTGTATATTCTATGACTCAAACACCATGGATTAGCTTGGAGGCCACTTACCATTTGTGTCCTGCAGGGGTCAGTGTTAGACCCCTTTCTCTTTACCATCCATATTGAGATAGCATTTAGGCACCTCAGGGAGAAGAACCATGCTGGATGAGGGAATGTTGAATTCTGTTAGACTAAATGTAATTATTCAGTTTGAAATGTTTTGCCCTAAGGCTGTATGGCTGACATGAAATGTATATGGTAAATAATCAAGAGTATTACAATTGTAGCGTCTAGGAATGGAACATAATTTATGGAGATGAGTTGAATTTTATGGCACTTTCTGTGATTTTCAAGTTGACATGTTTTGTAATGTACTTCTCCAAATGTTATTAATAAAGCATATTTTTGAAAGGAAAGGAAAAAATATCTACACGACCAGTGAACTGCAGAGGAGGATAACAGATCCCAATAGTAGGGGAATGGGCCGGAATTTGACAATACTATTTAACTTGGACAAGTTTCTGCAGCTTAACTCATCCAGGAAGGGACAATGCTAACTATATCGCCACATTCTGAGAAGTAGTACTGAAGCCTGAGGTGAAAATAAAAGATGTTGGTATTATGCTTCGTAACTCTAAACGGGCATAATTTTCCTATAAAATGGCAAATTGTCAGATTCTGGCTGAAAACTGGCATGTTTCTCCCCAGGGAAACAGAGAGGTTTTCTCTCCAGATCTTCTGACACTTGGTCAAAAAAAGCAGGTGCACGTGTTTTGTGGCGTCCCACTGGGAGGTGGGGCCTCATAAGAGCCAGCAAGCCTGGCTCGACAGAGATCAGGGTGCCGTTTTTAAAGAGCACCCCAATCTCAATGTGGAAGTAGATGCTGTCCCCCCACCGCCGCCACCATGGCCAGCATCAGGGCGTAGTGGAAGCCCTTGCCAATGGGGTTCCAAGGAGGCCCCGCTCTGGTACTGCCAACTTGCCACTGCCAGGGTCCCATGTTGGCAGCCAGGGTGCCAGGTTGGTAGTGTCCGGGTATCAGTTTGGCAGTGCTGGGGTGCTGGGTTGGCACTGCCAGGTTGGCACTGCCAGGGTTCTGTCTTGGCAGTGCCAGGGCATTTCACAGCCAGGTCCTTGACCATCTGCGTGCTACACTGGCCTTCCCCGAGAGAAT
The DNA here is from genome assembly GCF_047496885.1 of Scyliorhinus torazame. Classification (NCBI taxonomy): domain Eukaryota; kingdom Metazoa; phylum Chordata; class Chondrichthyes; order Carcharhiniformes; family Scyliorhinidae; genus Scyliorhinus; species Scyliorhinus torazame. Next base: position 90,851,690 of record NC_092715.1, on the reverse strand, counting down.
AGTAGTGATTTTCACCGGAAGATACGCCGTTAATGAATTCAAATTGATGGTAATCAGGTTCACACCCTCACTGAGCATGAATCTGATTATGTTGCTGGCAGAGGCTGGGGAAGATGACATTCTGAGAAATCCCTGGTGCCAATCCCATATGGCCCCCTCATGAGAGTTAACAGGCATATCGGGATTTGCATCCATCACAAACAGGCCCAGAAAATCCCCCCCAAAATGTCCGATCAATGCAGAGAAGTTATACTCAAGGGTTCTGTGCCACATTCATAGGATTATCTATTACAAAGTGAAACATACAATTTTATGATCAGAGGTGGGGCAATTAACTGGTGGATGGGGAGGGTGATCCGAGGGATAAGGTCTGAGGCCTCGAGCTAGGGGGATCGGAGTGTTACGGCAGTGCGGTGGGATATTGGGGCCTGGTTGTTACAGGGTGGAGGAGGGGCGGTGGTGGAATTTGGGGTTGGATCGAGCCTGGTGGCGGTGGGAGGGGGAAGATTGGGGCCTGGTGGAAGATGGGCATGGTGCAAATTGGGGGAGGCTCATGATGATGGTATTTTGGGGCTGCCTCCTCAGACAGCTACCTGAATCCAGGGGTGAGTATGAAGGCACCCCTTCTGAATCCACCAAGTGTTCAACTTGAAGTCGCAGCGCATCCCCCAACACTTGAGAAAGCTAACCAACTGCAGTAAAAATTCAAAAGCAGAATGGCAGATTCATATCACATTTAAGTTCCAACCTGCCTGTTTCGATCAAGTTGGTCACCTTCCCATATCCCAGCCTTTGTTAAAGCTGGAAATGGATTGGAGGCTGATTTGGATCAGGAAACTGAGGCGGGATTCTCTGATCCTGGGGCTAACTGTTGACACCGTCATAAACGCGGGAGCGTTTTACGCCGGCGACAACAGACCCCTAGGGGCAGCGATCCTGCGCCGCACAGAGGGCCAGCACGGCACTGGAGCGCCAATCGCAGCTCCAGCTGCCGGTACCGGCGTCAGAACGGGCGGCGCGGGTCCGCGCAGCCGCTCTATGGCCAGCGCGAATTCACACATGCGCATGGGTTGCCTTCTCCGTGCCGGCCCCAACGCAACATGGCGGAGAGCTACAGGAGCCCCGCGCGGAGGACCATTGGCCCCACCAGGATAAGCCCGCCCACCGATCGGTAGGCCCCGATCACAGGCCAGTGCACCGTGGAGGCCCCCCCTGGGGTTGGATCCCCCCAACCAGGACGCCCCTCGCAGCATGAATGCTGAGGTCCCGCCGGGTAGGACCACATGTGAACGGCGCCGGCAAGACTCGGCCTATCTTGGCAGGTACTCGGCCCATCGCGCCGCGGAGAATCGCTGGGGGATCGCGCTGGCGCCAATGGCGCCGATTCCCTGGTCACCAGAGAATCGGTGGACCGGCGTCGGGGCGGCGTTGTGTGAATCGCGCCACCCCTCCCCCCCCCCCCCCCCCCACCCCCCACCCCCACCCCGGTGGTTCTCCGACCCGACCCGGGGTCGGAGATCCCCGCCCCTGATTTCTGAGACTTTAACCTTGCATCTGGTCTGTTTCCTTCTGTTAACAGTCAGCATCATAGACTCAGGAAATGGAATGGAGGTATATAAAATGATGAATGGCCTAGATTGTGCGCACATAGACAATTTATTTTAATTTGATAGGTTGGTAAGGAGCAGGTGTCATAAGTAAAAAAGGGAGGAATAGGTTAGATGCTAGATACTTCTCTTCCCTGAAATAGTAATTCCATAAAACAAATTTCTGCCTTAAACTGTGGGTGCTGATTCACTGGGTTCCTTCATGAGCGAATCAGATCCTTTGGGTGGGGTGGAACTTATCTCAGGAAAGAGCTATGTACCAATTAATGTCAATCATGGTCAATGTTTATATTTCATAATATTTCCTAACTAGTTAAAGGATTAGTTTCAATCTCCTCGAGAGAACAGAGAAGAAGTTTTTTTGGGTACAATATGGTGGTGCCTTTTGAGTCAGTTTGCATTTTCACATACACAGGCAAAAATGCACCCACTTAGAAGAAAATTCACTCCCTGTTGGTCCTCAAGTAAACCTGTCTTCAAACTCAAAGCGTACAGGAAAAAATTGATTGACTGGCAGAACAAATTATTGTCATCAGATCCATATGGTGCCTCAGAAAGAATAGGCACTTTTCTGAGTGTACCTGAGTTGCCTTCTGCTGTTGGAACGTAGCCTCACTGCCAGATGTTTTGGACAGCACATCTTTCGGTCAAACCTGAGCTAGTTGTACCTCTACCCTCTGAACCCCTGACTCTGTGCCTGGTAGGAATGACTAAAACCAATGTCCCAATTTTCTACATTCAGCAAAATGAGGGTTGTCCTGGATCCTGTAGCACAGAAGGCAGATCCTGCCTGATCTGAGCATTTCCCTATAATTTGAATAGGCTTTAGGCACAGAGAAAGCTTTCCCAGAGAACTTGGCCTGCAACAAATTTGGCTGGGAATCAAAAACTCGAGACAGGGAGTGGCTCCTGTAAGGTCTGTAACTAGCCATTATAGGGGAAGTTGTGGTAGAGTCAAAAAGACTAATTGATCCCAATGGCATAGCTGGGACATGTGCTCAACACTGGTCCCTTTGATGCTGAAGCTGAAGAGTCAGAATTCCTGCTGCAGAACGAGCAGCAAAGGTCAGTGACCACTTCTTGGGCATGAAGGCCACCTTCCAATCAAAGTACAGTTATTATCTGCATCAAAAGTCATCAACCGGATTTATACACTTGTGCTTTTCCCAATCCGATAGAAATACTGTGGATCTCTGCCAGTAGCTGGGTATTTTCCATGCCCTGTGCGCCTTCGTGGGGCAACACGGTAGCACAGTGGTTAGCACAGTTGTTTCACAGCTCCAGGGTCCCAGGTTCGATTTCCAACTTGGGTCACTGACTGTGCGGAGTCTGCACGTTCTTCCCATGTCTGCGTGGTTTCCTCCGGGTGCTCCGGTTTCCTCCCACTGTCCAAAGATGTGCAGGTTAGGTGGATAGGCCATGATGAATTGCCGTTCGTGTTCAAAATAAAAAGGTTAGGTGGGGTTACTGGGTTACGGGGATAGGTGGAGGCGTGAGCTTAAGTGGGGGTGCTTTTTCCAAGGGCCGGTGCGGACCCGATTGGCCAAATGGCCTCCTTCTGCACTGTAAATTCTATGATTTCCTACTTTAATGCTGATATCAAGCTTGGCTCACTTGTGGAGTTACCAGAATTTCTGACCCACTTAATTGGACACTTGGCAGCTCACCTGAGTTATGCTGAACAGGGCGGAACCTGAAAATGGTTTTGGCACTGGCTCCTGTGAAAGTCCCAGCCGATCTGCCCACTTTATACCACTTTGGGTGAAAGTTAAAAATCGCATCCATTCTTTCTCTGTGCCAATGCTGCTTAATACATTCCTTTGTAGCTGGAAATGGTGTACATGGAACACCAAACAGATGTTTAGGCTGCAAAGAAGCTGCTACTGTTGATTGCCTACCTCCTGGTTAATGACCACTGATGTTCATAACTATATTTCTTTAGTTACGTGCCAGCTCCCTTTACTTTAGTTCAAAGGCTTTCTGACATGTAGGCCTGAATATGAATGTCCAACTTGTTTGCGACCAGATGAAGCAGGTTGTGCAGGTCTGTATCTGCTTCCCTGGCAGCAGTCATGATTCATTCAGCCTGTGCCCATCCTCTGTCCCACTTTTAATTCAACAGCTCTGTCACATCACAGGCTGTCTACCAGGTGGCAAGAGGTGACTTGCGACTCCTGTCCGGAAATCAGACACACACTCAGAACTGGCCTCGCCACCATTAGGAATGGCATCAAGCAGACCATCGGAGGGTTGGTTTGCACATTTCAACTTGGTGAGCAGAAGGTCGTTGAGAGTTCTCGCACCCCATCAGATATTCAGGCGAAAGAAGGAATTTTTCTCATCATTCAATTTTAAATGAGGCCTATGGATGGCAGTAGTGCAGCACATTTATTACTCCAGAATTTACCTGTGGGGTAATTGAACTGCATTATTCCTGTGCACTTAACCATGGGCATGCCCATAATCCCTGCCCACTGCCTGTGGGTCTTCACACCCCATGTGGAACATTGGAAAACCTACCCTCTCATCTTTATTCTGCTGAATTCAGTGAATCTTTCATCATTAGCGCAGTTTGAGCTCTGCTGTCATTTCTTCAGATACTCCGCAGCAAACAGCTTCCTGAATGGGTGGAACATTTCTAATCCTCAGAGACTATGCACAGAGATGCAGATATGAAGTTTTTATGCTGGCTGTGAATTTGGAACTTCAATCAGTCAATGTAGTAACACTGACACTGCTCATCCAGCTCTACCATTGGAGATTTGGCATGGTTATGTTTGTAAACTCTTTCACAGACTAAGAAATAGCTAACCCACCATTAGGTCAACCAGCTAATGGTTATATTTATTCAGTAATTGCTATTTTTATGCGCATTGTCTGTCTTCTTTGTGGTCGAACAGAAATGTTACATTACATGCACAGATAGAACAGCATCCAACCATAATGAGGTCTATGTGATGTTATATTCTTGAGGTGCAGCTAGAGCAGAAGTATATAGATTGCATGTATTGTCGACATCAAGTCTATGTGCTTAAAGTCCTCCCACACATCTGTAAATAGTGCAATTTACAGGAACATTTCTTTTATTATTCTCCTTCCAATGATTATGACTTTACGGCAATCTCAAAGTCAGTATTACATTAGACTTTGTTACTTTTGGGCCAGTATTATTTTTGTAATGGCACAAAGTTGTGTAACATTCTATTCCTTTTCATTCAAAGTTGCTTAATTCATTTTTTGCATTAAGTTCCCATTTGTTGATACTTATGTTGCTTGTTTCAGATTATTGGACAATTCAATTATTTTTACTGGCAAAATACAACTTCAAATTATTAAAAGCAAACTTTATAGGCAAATGTGGATATAAACACCATAGAAATCAGTAGACCGAGAGATTCACAGGTTGATAGAAACATCTTTTGAGACATCTTTTCTTTCGTGAGGAGTATGATAGAAATTCAAATTGTTGTTGATGATGAAACTGCAACTTAGGTTCAACAATTTATGGAAACTGTTTGTAATGTCCACAGTGTCAATAAGCTTCATCTCAAAATGTATGGGTCATTGTAGAGACAATCCAGAAGACTGTTTGGAAGTCATAGTAGATAGACCTCAAGTAAAATGTTTGATTGCTGTCAAGTGAACAAATGAGCTGTTGGAATGCACATTGTTTATTTTCAAATAGTCCTCTAATGCCCACTTGAATGTCTCGATTGAAGCTGCCTCCGCCACAATTCCAGTCAGTGCATTCCAAAGCTTCTTTTCTCACATTGTATTTGATTCTTGTGCAAATCGCTTTAAATCTGCCCCTTTATTCTCAATCCTTTTATGAGCGGAACAGTTTCTCTCTATCTACCCTGCCCAGCCCCCTCAAGATTTTGAACACCTCCATCAAACCACTTGGCCGCCTTCTCCCCAAGGAGAACAATCTCAACCCATTCCCATCTATCCTCATAACTGAAGTTTCTCATCTCTGGAAGAAACCTCTTCTGCACTCTCTCAAATGCTTTCACATCCTTCCTATAGTGTGGTGCCCAGAACTGTACATAAAACTTCAGCTGAGATCTAACCAGTATCTTGTATAAGTTCAGCATACCATTCTTGCTTTTTGCACTCCTTGACCCTATTCATGAAGCCTAGGAGCCTGTATGATTTATTAACTGCAGGTGCAGCACGGTGGCGCAGTGTTTAGCACTGCTGCCTGACAGCAGCGAGGCCCTGGGTTCGATCCCGGCCCTGGGTCACTGTCCGTGTGGAGTTTCCACATTCTCCCCTTGTCTGCGTGGGTCTCACCCCCACAACTCAAAAGATGTGCAGGCTAGGTGGATTTGCCACGATAAATTGCCCCTTAATTGGAAAGTAAATGAACTGGGTACTTTAAATTTATTATTTTTTAAATTAGCACAGTAGCACAAGTGATTAGCACAGTGGCTTCACAGCGCCAGGTTCCCAGGTTTGATTCCCTGCTGGGTCACTGTCTGTGCGGAGTCTGCACGTTCTCCCCGTGTCTGCGTGGGTTTCCTCCGGAGGCTCCGGTTTCCTCCCAGTCCAAAGACGTGCAGGGTAGGTGGATTGGCCAAGATAAATTGCCCTTAGTGACCAAAAAAAGGTTAGGAGGGGTTATTGGGTTACGGGGATAGGGAGGAAGTGAGGGCTTAAGTGGGTCGGTGCAGACTCGATGGGCCGAATGGCCTCCTTCTGCAATGTATGTTCTATATGTTCTAATGCTCACAAAGTGAATCAGGAATGATTTTAACTTTCAGAAATGGTGTTAAATGGACAAAATTCAATCAGCCGCCAAAGTACATCTTATCTACTTTGCGTTAACTTCAGTGGACAGGAAAATCTGACAGAGTGTATGATGAGTTTCAATTCAATTTTGCAGGTTTTACACCTTCAAGGGAAGTTAAATTTCCCCAGCAGAATATACCTAAAAGAGGTCCTACTGTGTGTTTATAGAGTGTCGATCAGATTTTCCTGGAGTATTGTGGAGCCCACATTACAGGCAGCAGCAGGGATTTTCTGCCTGACCCCATGGTATAGGTGGAGCCAAAATAATCTGCCTGCTACTGATCTTGGAATATGCACAAGGCAGAATGGGCAGAGGTTCTATCCTGCCAGACTCACAGGGGCATTGCTGCTGGAGTCTCAAGTCCTGACTTTGATTTTTATTCCTCTGGGTGTGGTGTAAGGATTTTTATACATTTCTGTCCTCTGACTGTTGCTAACATCAAAGGAAAATATAGAATATATGCCATCCTTTAATCTGCCCTCTGCCAAGGAGGATTAGAGGCTCTAGTCAGGCAGACACATACAAAGTTGCATCAGTTTCATCTGATGTGGAGTCGAAGCCTACAGCTGTAATCTTTTTGCCTGAATACTGTTTGAAATTGTCACGACACAACTTTCCTGCATGTCCTTTTTCTTTCCTTTGAGCTACTCATCCAAAATGGACCATACAATCTAACCACTGTTATTACAAACTCCTTGAAATGCTCACAACAAACTTCCAATTCACATCCAACCCCAGAACAGTCTGAAATAAAAACAGAAAATGCTGGAAAAGTGCTGCAGGTCTGTGGAAAGAGAAACAGAGGGGGAGGGGGATTTCCCTCACAGGTTTTCGGCATCAGGAGCAGAAAATCACACAAGAGGCCCAAATTGACATAAAGGCGTGAGGCTATTGTTCCCTCATCACCGGAATACATATCCAACCATTTGAGAACTTTTACCTGAGACGGGTGTGGCACGCCAGGAATTTTCCAGACTCGTGACAGGGGAGTGATGATCCAGACTGGTGACTTTTTTTTTACCTTTAGTACAGACCTATGCTATTCCCATATTTCTAGATCAAAATATAATTTACTGCCCAAAGATGCCAGGGTTTGTGACAATTATACAACTACATTTAACATACTACGTTTTGGAATGTTCTGGTTCACCTTTCTTAATTTTTTCCCTGGGGGCACTTACGTTCGCACGAAGGTCAGTGGCAATTACTTTGAATCATTTGGTCTTCCAGCACCATTACAACAACAACAACTTGCATCTACATAATTGCCTTTAGCAGCTAAAACATCTCAAGGTATGTCACAGGAGGGATTTTCAAACAAGATTTGACACCAAGCCACAAGAGGGCTTATACAGCTGAAACAAATAGGTTTTAAGGAGCACCTGAAAGAAGGAGATTGAGATCCAGAGGTGGAATTATTTAGGAAGTGAATTTCAAGTTTTCACCCAAAGACATCGCCAAAAATGATGGAAAGATTACATTTAGGGAGGGACAAGGGACTAGCATTGGAAACGCACAGAAATCTCTCAGGGTTGTCGAGCTGGAGGAGGTACAGAAGCAATGAATGATGAGGCCATGGAGGAGTTTGAAAAGAAGGATGAACATTTTAAAGTTGAGCAGTTGCCAAACTAGGAGACAATGTGGATCAGAGACCACAGGGCTGCTGAGTGACCAGGACTTGTTGCGAACTGGGATACAGGCAACAGAGTTTTAGATGAGCTCAAATGTATGTAGGATGGAAGATATGAGCCTATCCAGAAAGCATTGCAAAAGTCAAGTCTCGAGGTAAGAAAGACAAGGATGTGGGTTTTAGCAGCAGATTAGTAGGAATAACCTTGAATATTGACATCAGTGCTGTTCCAGCAGGGATTTCACTTCACCATTCCACGCCTTCTAAGGTGTCTGGGAGAAAAACAGGGCCAAGAAGGATGCCAAGCAGGCTAACCTATGTGGGTGATACTTTATTATCTGTACTCACCCCTTGACTCCTGCACGCTGACATCTACAAACAGGAGTGATTGGAACTTGCATTGACAAATAATGAATGCAGAGGCTCCAACTTCAAAGGTAGGCCATGACAATAGGCCCAAGAGCACAGATATATTGTATAGGTCCAACCATATGATCTCTCTCTTGCCATCACTCACCAGTGGCTTGGGTCCTTCAGCAATCCTGTTTTGGTAGGTGCATTGCCAGCAGATGCCACTGCTCTCGTGGTAATGCTGATAAACCATGAAGAGCTGCTGACCTCTTATTGGTTGGCAGCTGGGTTGGTGGGACTTCCATCCTAGGGCCTTGATCCCAGGAAGTCCCACCACTACCCAGTTATGTGCCTGATGGGCACTTAATGTAGTGGGTCTTCTCAAATGGGAATTAAATTCTGCTTCAGAGTCAGGCAGGCACAGAGATTTTGGGAAGAAGACTGAAAAGACTGGAATGCCAAGCAGAGGAATGGACTATTTTTGTGTTGACCACCAGGCAGAGTGCTGGTGAGGACAGATTCCCTGTTTGAAGAAAAGGTTTGTGGTGAATTAAAGACCTAAGAGTTGCCAACGGGTGCCTTGCCATTGGAAATCCATTTGATTATGCTCAGAAGATTGAGTGAACGGACCTTTTTAAATAAAGGACATTGGAATATTCACCCTGGTGGGATAAGAAGAGATCCTATTAAAGTTGGGAGGATCTTGGGACTTTATATACATGATTACATTACTAAGGGAGTGCGGTATAATATATAAATGTGGTGCGGGGGTTTTGGATATGTTAGGAAATCAATGAGGCGTACCATCTCTTTAATAATAATAGTAATAATAATCTTTGTTATTGTCACAAGGAGGCTTACAGTAACACTGCAATGAAGTTACTGTGAAAATTCCTTCGTCGTCACACTCCGGTGCCTTTTCGGGTACACAGAGGCAGAATTCAGAATGCCCAATTCACCTAACAAGCATGTCTTTCGGGACTTGTGAGAGGAAACTGGAGCACCCTGATGTGTTGGGTAAGCTGGGTCTGCGAGGACTGTGTTTACTGTAGCAGAGAGAGAGACAGGCTTCCAACACTTGAAGAAATCCAACTCTATTTTATTAAACTCTTAACTATTAAACATGCTTGAACTGTGGGTTGACACTATGCTGAGTTGACTGGAGACCTGAGGCTTATCTGACCAGACTATCTTACTACCACATGGTGGATGTTCTAGTTGTTGCTCACAGGCTCTGACTGTCTCAGAGGCTGCATCCCAAGAGAGCGGGAAAACTAGTGCCCCCTTGTTATATAGTGGCCGTGTCCTGTCTGGTGATTGGCTGCTGTGTTCTGTATGTTCATTGGTCATCCTTTGTGTCATTCACTGTCTGTCTGTGCACCATCATATACTTGTGTGTATATTATGACACACCCGGAGGAAACCCACGCAGACACGAGGAGAACATGCAGACTCCACACATACAGTGACCCAAGCCGGGAATCGAACCCAGGACCCTGTCGCTGTGAAGCAACAGTGCTAACCATTGTGCTGTGTATCAGTTGCCGATGAAGTAATGTTTAATCAATGTTCATTTTAATTTGCTTGTTACAGTAAAAGACTTAAGATTTAAAATCTTGTGCAATACTTTGCATCGGCCCCTGGGAAATTAAATCTATTATTTAAAAGTTATTGGTTTCTATGGGGATTGCAACCATGAAAGTTGCTGATTGTACTATTTTTCAGCAAGCATTTGTGGTCTATAGCCAATCCCTGTACCTCTCCAGTTGGACTTGTCAGCCTCTCTCAAGAAGATCACCAAAAGAAATCAAATTATTTTGAGGCCAAAAAAGCAGCTAAGGTATGTCTCCATTTCAGGCAGAAATCATGCCTCTCCAGAGATAGGCCATAAACCTGCAATCTATAAGTCCAGTTATTTACCATTTTCTTTCCTTTTGTATGTGGTGAAGGTGTCATGTGATCAATTCACTCTCAATGGAGTTTTGCTTAATTTCCCTATTGCCAAAACTCAAATTGAAATGGAATATAAGAGTTACCAGAGTGTAAGTTAGTGATCACAGATGTGCCATCAATGAGGAGCTGAGAGGAGACTGAGTACTTCTCTATGAAAAAGGAAAGAAGATTGTAGAATGAATCATCACATGCTGCTCATGCAGATTTTAACAGCCAATGCCAAAATTACTCAAACAGATCTGCAAATACATTGTCTGCCTGTCATTTGGCATTGACCGACTGAAGGATCTCTGTGTCTTTTCGGAACCCTGGATATCCATTATCCCTTCTCAGTTCCCAAATAACAGAGGTCAAGTCTGTGCTTTTTGGCAAAGTCCATTGGAACTTTATTTTTCAGCTGTGTCCACTGGTAAACTTATTTTCAAAACAACATATAGGAAGTTCCGAGTAGCCCTTTAGCAAGCTAGTCAGATTGATTTTCTTTAGCGAATACAGTAGTTGAGTTTTAAAATACAGATCGTGGTAATTCTTCAAATCATAATACACAGAATAACATAACTGAGTTTTTTAAACAAAAGAAAGATGGCGATTAGCAAAAACAAGCAGCAAACACACAGGTTTCAGAAAAATAGAGTGATTCCGGAATGAATTTTTCCATCCCGGTAAGTGATTATTAAGGAAATAATTATCTTAAGGTCTGGCCTTCTTTTTACTTCTGATTGGCTTTAACTAATTTATAATTCTCTCAATTCAGCCAAACTGTCTGTCTATCAATTTTAAGAGATATATGTAATTAAATATCTTGGTGCGACTTTCCCATACACCTGCATCTCTCATTAATTAGAAAAACACAGTTTTTGCTGAGAAATTATATCTCTAGACTGACTGTTTCCATACTTGTACTGAACAGCCGTCCAGTTTTTAACATACAATGGGGCCTTTTAGCTAGTTAACGTCAATGACCTTGCAGTTTCAAGCTGCTTGCAAAATGTAAAACCTGAGAAAGAAATTAGAGGGTGTTATCTGGATTAACCCTTAGTGGGTTCCCAGCTATTTGTTGCAATGGAGTAATGCCTAATATGATTATAGTTAATTATTCTTAATGAGTTCTCAATTAAACCTCTTTCATCTCCCCTTACTCTCATGGTTATAGCAGATTAGAAAAGTCAATTTCTATCACCGACAAAGGTACATGAGCAAGAGAGATGGGAAGCATTTTTCTTTGGTACAAAGTTAATCAGCTCATAATATTTGGGCTCAAATGGCTCTGCACAACATTTAGTAAAACTGCAGGACATGACGCAAAACAATTTTCTTCCCCTTCTTCTTCGGCAGTCCCTCGGGGTTGAAGGTGACTTGCTTCCACACTAAAAAGGAGTTCTCAGGTGACTTAGGGGTACAATGCGAGACCTACAGTCTCTGTCATAGGCGGGGCAGATGGTAGTCGGACGAGTGGATAGGTGGGATGCCCGGGTTGTCATGCGTTCCCGTTGACACTTGACTTCAGCTTGTTCTCGGCGATGAACACAAGGTGTTCAGATTCTTGCTGGATGCTTTTTTTCCATCTTGGCCGGTCTATGGCCAGGAGTTCGGTGGGCTTTGTGAGGTCAAAGAAGGCCATGTACAAGAGTTGGTGCTCTTCCCTACATTTCTCTTGTAGTTGCCGTGTGGTGAAGATCCTGTCCATTGTGCCACTTAGTGAGCATCAGGAGCATTTTCATATAACAAGCTGGTCAGTGGCAAATGGAATTCAATCCAGATCTGTGTGAGGTGATGCACTTGGGCAGGACAAACAAGGCAAGCTAATACATGATGAACTGCAGGATTCTGAGAAGCATTGAGAATCAGAGGGACCTTGATGTGCCTGTACAGCAGTCCCTTAAGGTAGTAGGGCAGTGGATACAGTGGTTAAGAAAGCATATGGTATACTTGCTTTTATTAGCCGAGGCATAAAGTTTAAGAGCAGGGAGTTTATGCTGGAGCTGTATAAAATGTTGGCTAGACCACAGCTAGAGTATTGGGCGCAGTTATGGAATCCACATTATAGGAGGAATGTGAGAGCACTGGAAAGGGTGCAGAGGAGGGCTGGAGAGTTTTAGTTATGAAGAGAGATTGGATAGACTGGGATTGTTTTCCTTGAAGGAAAGGAGGCCGGGGGGGGGGGGGGGGGGGGGGGGGCATAATTGCAACGTACAAAGTTATGAGGGGCATAGATATAATAGACAGGATGAAAGTTTTCCCCTTGGTGAGGGACCAATGATCAGGGGGCATAGATTTAAGTTAAGGGGCAGGAGGTTTAGAGGGGGTGTGAGGAAAAACCTTTTCACTCAGATAGTGGTGGGAGTCTGGTAATCGCTGCCTGAAAGGGTGATGGAGGCAGAATCCCTCATAGCATTAAAGAAGTATTTAGATTTGCACCTGCAATGCCAAGGCATACAAGGCGATGGGCCAAATTCTGGAAAATAGGATTGGAATACTTAGGTGGTTATTTTTCACCGATGCAGACACGGTGGGCCGAGGAACCTTTTCTATGCTGTAGGTCTCCATGACTTGATTACTCTAACTTTAATGCCCATGCATTAGGCAATATTCTCAGTAATACCAAAGTTGAATGGCACATCCAGACCCGAATTCCACTCGACTCAGAGAGGCAATGCAAGACACTGCTTAGTATGTGAATTCAGTAAGTGTCAAACTAAATTTACAGTGATCATTTACATCCTTGAGCACTTTATAAACCTTCTTGATCTTAATGCACAGCCTGGAAACATTTTGGAGGCAACTTGTCATGAAATTTATCCCTAATGAATGCTTATTTTGTGAGTGCATAGATCAGGAAATACAAGGCAGAGACCAGTAATGCCAACTATACTTTCTTTACATTACCAATGATTTTGTGGGCTGCTTCCAATATGAGTAACAGAGTTTGACTTTCAATAGGATCAAGTCCTGGCTTGCCATGGAAATAAAGTGGGAGGGCTCATTCATGGCCCACCAAAGTGAATTTCCTCTGCTTGCAGCTGAGGGGCATTCAGATTCAGAGGCACGCCATGAATTTAGCACTTTGAACCCATTTGGAGTTTGGAAATCAGGTAGTAAGGTCGATAGGAAAGTGTTCCCATTCTTATTAAAACATGTAGGATTCTTAAGGGGCTTGGCAGGATAAATTCTGGGAGGGGGCTGGATTCTCCGATCCCTGAAGCCGAAATCGCATTCGGTGACGGGGCGGAGAATCCCCGCTGACGGCAAAATCAGGGGCGGCACCGCTTTCGCGATGCTCCGTCCCCGACCGGCCGAGTTCCCGACGGCGTGGGACACGTGTGGCCTCAACAGTTGTGAACTCAGCGTGGCGGCTGCGGACTCAGTCCAGCGCCGCCACAGTCGGGGGAGGGCCGATCCGCGGGCAGGGGGAGCTTCATTCGGAGCTGGCGGCACTGTGGATATCCAGGATGCGTGAGCGACTGAATGGGGGGACTATTTTAGCGGTCTGGATCTGCAGGCTGTGTCCGCCAAGAAGCACGGCGCGGCCGCTGCAAGCCGCCATCTTGCGCATGTGCTGCCACGGAGCCGGCGATGCTTCGGGCCATATCGGCAGCTAGAGCTGGGAGCTCTACACTGCCTGTCTGCTAGCCCCCCCTCCCCCTCCCCCGAGCAGGGAATCGCTGACCATTTTGCATCAGTTTTCCTGGCGTAAAACACCACCGTTTTCATGCCGGCGTGGGGACCTAGTCTCCCAAACAGAGAATCTCAGCCCAGGGTGTTTCACTTCACTGACACTGGCATAGTGTCAGAATAAAGGGGTGCCAATTTAAGACTGTGATGGGGAGGAATTTCTTCTCTCAGAGAGTTGAGGGTCTTTGGAACTCTTTGCCACAGAGAGCTGTGGGGGCAGAGTCCTTGTGTATACTTAAGGCTGAGATAGATGGATTCTTGATCATCAAGGGTTACGGGGAAAGGGCAGCAAAGTGGACGTGAAGAATGTCAGATCAACCATGATCCTATTGAATGGCGGAGCAGGCTTCAAGGGTCAAAGAGCCTACTTCTGTTCCTATTTCCTATGGTCTTATCCAGATTCATATCCAGAGGTCTGTTGTCTGCTGCTCTACAAAAGCACTACAAAAGGCTTTGATATTTGGGTGGGGGTGGAGTGAGGGGCAGGTTCATAGCTGCAGGTCTGCCAGGCTCTAGTTTCTCATTGTGTTTTTTGGCACAAGGCCTGAGAATGGCGAAGGCCCACACCCAGCTTGTAAAGGTCCGTATGAACCCCTCCAAATTTAGCTTGGAGGAGGGCAATGCACTTCAAGCCAGGGAACTGAAAATCCAGTCAGGCTGAGCAAACAGTGCACTGCCGAGCAGCAATTGAAAGGTGCATGCCAAGACAAAGACTGCTTTTGCATGTTTTACACTGAATTGCAATGAATATAACATCTTCTAACTAGCTGCACACACAAAGCCCACCAAATAACTTCACAGCTTAAAGTTCTTTGCCTTTAAGGAGGGAGTAACATGTTTATTAAATAAAATGATTTTACTGATCTCTACCAAGGCTACTGAGGTGGAACACTGTTCTTCAAATGAAGCTTTCCATGGGTGGCACGGCGGTGCAGTGGTTAGCATTGCTTCCTCATGACGCCAAGGACCCGGGCTCAATCCTGGCCCCAGGGCACTGTCTGTGTGGCGTTTGCACATTCTCCCTGTGTCTGTGTGTGTCTCACCCCCCACAACCCAAAGATGTGCAGGGTAGGTGGATTGGCCACGCTAAATTGCCCGTTAATAATAATAATAATAATAATAATAATAATAATCTTTATTACTGTCACAAGTAGGCTTACATTAACAATGCAATGAAGTTACCGTGAAAATTCCCGCACTGGTCGCCACACTACTGCGCCTGTACGGGAACACAGAGGGAGAATTCAGAATGTCCAATTCACCTAACAAGCACGTCTTTCGGGAATTGTGGGAGGAAACTGGAATGCCCGGAGGAAACCCACGCAGACACAGGGAGAACGTGCGGACTCCACACAGACAGTGACCCAAACCGGGAATCGAACCAGGGTCCCTGGTTTTGTGAAGCAATAGTGCTAACCACTGTAATAGGGAAAAAAGAATTGGGTCCTTTAAATTTAAAAAAATGAAGTTTTCCTCATAACCTAAATTAAATTAATAATTCTTAGAATGTGCTTGTTAAATCACAATACAATCACAATCTGCTCAACAGACTACATCAAAATATATCACGTGATTTAAGTCAGGGACTTTTATCACGAGGAATATGCAGATACATCCAATCCTCAGGCATTTGTCAAGCCTGTTATTCCCATGGGAGTGAAATTTGAGTAAGCGTCATAGTCCTCAGAAAAAAGTGGGGCAGTTGATGCATTTCTACTTATACTAGCATTATATAATCTCTGAGTACACTTCACATTACCTTTTGATTGACAGCATGTGCCTGTCCTGCTGAAGAGAAACTGCTGTGTGTGGAGGTTGCATAGGGTTAAAGAATAAAATGTCAATTGTCCACAGGTTAGTGCCCAAGTGACACTGACAAGCTGGCTGAGTTATGTTCAATTCTTTGCACAACAATAGTTATTTGGATATTATTGAGGAGTAAAGTTGCATAATGCATTATCTGAATTCATCTGTGTGATCAGTGCCTTTTTCATTGGTTCATTCGTTGACCTATTTTTGTGTTTGTGTGAAGAAATGAAATGAAATGAAGATGAGACAATCACAGCTTAAGGGTGCATGTATGTGTGTTCTGAAAAGAATCCTGAGATACCCTCAATTATGACTCAGGAGAGGAGTTTGATAATACAAAGGCTGTAATAACCAGAAAACCAGACAGCTGCCGAGAAGTGTACTCACTGCACGCTGCCGACTGAACTTAACCTTATATACAGCTTCCTGGGGGCGGAGTCCCCCAGGGTTCCAAACCCGGTCTTAAAGGGGCCTACGCATTAAAGGTACATATGTATACAGATATCATTCATCACACTCACTCCCTGATTAAAAATAACGCATAGTCCATCGGGGGTGAAGTGGAATTACAAGTTCAGTCTTTTGGGTGGTCTGATTGCTCGTGTCGACCTTCTCAGCTCTGGTTGTGGTGCAGCGGATACGGTCGTCCTCGGTGGTGGTACATCCAGGAGCACGGTTGTCTGAGCCTTTGCCTGCGTTGGAGCAGGGGGGGTATCCGAGGTGACTAGGGTGATTGGTGCCGGCGCCGGCTGGGGGGAGTGGGGCGCTATGGGGGGGGCTGTCGGAGTCGACCGCCGGTGCGGGGAGGGGAGCGTCGGTGGAAGGGGGGGGCGTCGGTGGGCGAGCCGGCGGGTGCCAGGTCTCGCAGGGAAACGGTGTCCTGCCTGCCATCGGGGTGCTCGACGTAGGCGTATTGAGGGTTTGCGTAAAATAGTTGGACCCTCTCGACCAGTGGATCTGTTTTATGGCCCCTCACGTGCCTCCGGAGTAGAACTGGTCCCGGAGTCGTCAGCCAACGTGGAAGCGAGACCCCAGAGATGGACTTCCTGGGGAAGACGAACAAACGGTTGTGAGGGGTCTCGTTCGTGACCGTACAGAGGAGCGACCTAATGGAGTGTAGGGCATCGGGTAGGACCTCCTGCCAGCGGGCGATTGGGAGACTTAGTCTTCCAAACTGTTGTGTTCTCCCTCTCCACCTGCCCGTTTCCCCGCGGGTTATAGCTGGTCGTTCTGCTCGAGGCGATGCTCTTGTTGAGCAGATACTGACGCAGCTCATCGCTCATGAACGATGTACCCCGGTCGCTGTGGATATAAGCGGGGAAACCGAACAGGGTGAAGATGCTGTGCAGTGCCTTGATTACGGAAGCCGAGGTCATATCGGGGCAGGGGACAGCGAATGGAAAGCGGGAGAATTCGTCGATGACAGTGGGGAAGTAGGTTGGTGGACGGGAGGGGCCCTTTGAAGTCCACGCTTAGTCGCTCAAAGGGCCCAGAGGCCTTTACCAGGCGAGCCTTGTCTGGTCGATAGAAGTGTGGTTTGCACCCCGCACAGATCTGGCAAGCCTTGGTCATGGCCTTGACCTCCTCGGTGGAGTAAGGTAGGTTGAGAGACTTGATGAAATGGACAAGCTGGGTGATCCCCGGGTGGCAGAGGTCATCGTGGATGGCCCACAGACGGTCTTTCTGCGCGTTGGCGCACGTGCCGTGGGACAGGGCATCTGGGGACTCGTTGAGCTTCCCCGGACGATATGTAATATCATACGTGTAGGTGGAGAGTTTGATCCTCCACCTCAGAATTTTATCATTCTTTATTTTGCCCTGTTGTGCGTTATTGAACATAAAGGCAACCGACTGTTGGTCGGTGACGAGGGCGAATCTCCTACCGGCTAGGTAGTGCTTCCAGTGCCACACAGCCTCCACTGTGGTTTGTGCCTCCTTCGGCTTGTGCCTCCTTCTCGACTGCAGAGTGTCGAATTTCCGAGGCGGTGAGGGTTCGGGGGAAGAACGCTACTGGTCTGCCCGCCTGGTTGAGGGTAGCAGCCAGGGCGATGTCTGATGCGTCGCTTTCTACCTGGAAGGGAATGGTTTCGTCCACCGCGTGCATGGTGGCCTTCATGATATTGGCCTTGATACGACTGAAAGCCGGCTGAGCCTCAGCCGTCAGGGGGAAAACCGTGGTTTTAATGAGTGGACGGGCTTTGTCCGCATATCTGGGGACCCACTGGGCATAATAGGAAAAGAGCCCCAGGCACCGTTTGAGTGCCTTGAGGCTACGGGGGAGGGGAAGTTCCTTAAGGGGGCACATGCGGTCGGGGTCGGGCCCTAGGACCCCGTTTTCCACGATGTAGCCGAGGATGGCTAACCGGGTTGTGTGGAACACGCATTTCTTTTTATGGTCGCAGTTCCTGGCGAGCGAGGTGAATCTCTCAAAGTATTCATCTAGCGTTTCCCCGGAGCGCTGGCGGCAGGTCGAGAGCAAATGTCTGGCGTGTACGTCGTTTATCGGCTTTACGAAGCGCTTCTGTAGGATTTCGGCCGCCGTTTCGTACGTCGTAGCTTTCTCGATCACGGAAGATAGTTGGTGGCCCACCCGGGCATGTAGTAAGCTCAACTTGCGAGGTCCGTCAACTTCAGTCTCTGAGGAATTCAGATAGGCCTCAAAGCACCGGAGCCAGTATTAAAACATTTCAGTGGCTTCCGGCGACCGAGCGTCCAAATTGAGCCTCTCCGGCTTTAGACCGCTGTCCATCATGATGTAGTCTGGTTATTAAATTGAGATAACCTCAATTACGACTCAGTAGAGGAGTGTGATAATACAAAGGCTTTAATAACCAGAAAACCAGACAGCTGCCGAGAAGTGTGCTCACTGCACGCTGCCTACTGAGCGTAACCTTATATACAGCTTCCTGGGGGCGGTGCCGGAGGCGGAGTCCCCCAGGGTTCCAAACCTGGTCTTAAAGGGGCCTACACATTAAAGGTACATATGTATACAGATATCATTCATCACAAATCCACAGCAAGTCCTTCACAAGGGATACAGTTAGATCCCCAGTTAAAGAAGGTGGTGGATGAGCATTCTCCTCAAAAATCAAGTTAAATGCTAAAATCGAAGATTGGCTTGAAGACAATTCTCTCGTTTTTAATATTTTTTTTAATGCTGCTGCTAAATGTAATTAAAAAAAAAAAAGACAGTGTTTGCTGATGGTGTCATTGCAGAACTGGTCTGCAGATACGTGGCCAATAGCAGAACGGTGGTGTATTGACTTATATATTTGAAATGACAAATGGCTGACATATTCTTAGCCGATGATGTTAATTCTTAGACTGAGCACAAAGTAAAATTCTGCACATGTAGGAAATCTATTATAAAAACAGAAAGTGTTGCAAATGTGCAGCAGTTCAGGCAGCATCTGTGGGAGAGCAGAATTCAGTTATGGATTCCCACTTCTGCCATATCTGAAATGCCAATTTTCCCTTTTCCCCAATAATTCTTAGTAACTGCTCTCGTTTATTTTTTCCAAAGGTGTCATCAGCACCTGTATATCTCTTTCTTTCTCTCTGCGTGGGATCTCCCCCAAGCCTCTGCTGGCAGGTTTGATGGCGAGTGTGGGGAGAGAATATGTTGGAAGGCCCAGAAATTGGTTTAACGCTGGCTTAAATTTAAAACAGGATCCTTCGCTGGCCCCCACTATGGGAGACTGGAAAACCCACCAGAAGCCGGCATGATCCTCATTAGCAGCCCAGTAACGGGATGCAGATGAATGCCGAACCCATCGACCCCACCATCCCGAATTCTTTACAATATTGGTGGGAAAACATGCCGATGTGAAATATGTTCAGGACAATGTGGCCTGCAGATATCAGACTGACCTGAGCAATGCCTGGTGCTGCCTCCGGAGTTTAAGGTGGAGGCAGCCTGCAGCACTGGGCCCTGGTAAACCACAGCAGTGGGTTGGGGAAACATCTAGAGGTGGGCTTTCCAGATTTGGTGTCCTGGAGTGTCCAGCCTCAGAATATTCCTGGAGATCCAACTTCTTACTCAGGAGGTCCATGTTCCAGACTCAGAGAGCTCCTGGAGATCTACCTTCATTTTCAGGAGGTCCACCTTGTTTATTCAACAGTGGGTCAGTAATGAGAGCACCTTTTCAATCTGACACCTGGACACAAGAGCAGGCCACGTGTCAAGCCACTGAAAACTGCGTAAAACACCCATAATAAATGAGGTTGGGGTAGGAAGATTTGGCGTGTTTTCCTGTCAGCCTCTGCAGGGGGAAAAACTCCACATTCCCGCCCCCACCATTCAGTCTCAAAATGGAAGAATTCTACCCTCTGTCTCTTAAGATCCCTTAAGGAGGGCATTGGCAACCATGAACCTGCATATTAATCTTGCTCAGGAGGCATGGATCTTCGTCGGTGGAAATTTATACAGTTTGCGAAGCTCTTTGTCTGCCTCGATCGCTTTTACCTTCAATCTTTCCCAACAGTATCAGACTTTCTAAATCATGATTTGTTATTACGTGGCCAAGAACTAAAGATAATAAAAAAGGATGTAAGAAACTTGCCACGAGGCTGTGTATTGATAGTTAGACCTCCTCCCTTTTTTAGAGCAGCTATCTGTTCCAATTACAATTTTCTTTCCTACACTAGTTTTGCTAACCCTTTGAGTGCCAAGCAGCAATTTCAACTTTCATAACGTGTAAACATATGATAGATGAGATGCTTGAAATTAGTATTACTTCAGGAAAAAATGATGTTCTTTTATTTTATTGAAAAATTCTTTTAAAACTGTATTGGCAATTTAAAAATGAGGAAGATAAGTCCTTCCAATATTATCTTCTCTTCTGCTGCGTGCAGGAACAGGAAAAGGCAGCGAGAAGAAAGCGAAATAGTTTTCATACTTGTTTCCAGTGCAGTACAAAGTGCACCTGGTTTGAGGCCTTGCTGGCCTGTGTTGAATTTGGCTTATGCTCGATAAATGTGGGAGCCAGCCGTGATCAAAGGATTCAGCACATACTGTACTTCCGTGGGAGTGTTGACAGAATAAATTTTCTGCACAGTAAGGCGAGGTTGTTAAGCTGTGAGAACCAGAAAGCTTGGAGAGCTCGGACAGATCGGAAAAAATGTCACTCATTTCATCTTAGCTTTCCTTATCCAATTCAATGCTGAGGAACTTCTTGGAATAATTTTAAAAGGAAGATAAACTAGGGGAGTTGTACCCATCCAGCAGGAAAAGGGCAAGTTAAAATCACCCAAGTTACTTACTTAGAGCTGCCAGGAGCTGATTTGTTCTGACACTTATAAAAATTGGAACCTCAGACTAGGAGGAGATAATATCACCTTCCAGCCTGCTCTGCCATTCTAAAAGATCATGCTGGTCTTTCAACTCCACTTTTCTGCCTGAACCCCGACACTTTCATTTTAGAGCCCAAATGCCTTTTTCTGAGACTGTGCTCCCTGTTTCTGGATTCTCCAGTTGAGGAAAACATATACCGTGTCAAAGCCCTTGTAAATCCATGCTTCATTGAGATCATGGTGTGTATTCTCTGCTGCCCGACGACGGGAGTGGGATTTGCGATCGGGCAGAGGATTGGGCATTGGGCTAACCCAGCCCCCTGCTGGTGGAGGCAATGAGCTAAACTCCCCGTGCCAGCGCCACCATTCAAAACGAAAGAGAAAATGCTGGAAAATCTCAGCAGGTCTGGCAGCATCTGTAGGGAGAGAAAGGAGCTAACGATTCGAGTCCGATGACACTTTGTCAAAGCCTTGGTTTGCATGGATTTTAATGGCCATTGAGGGGGAACAAGGAGGTAAGCAAGCTTTTCAAAATTTTCGGGCTTGCTGCGGGGTGTATGCCTGGACTTCAGGGAGTAGCAGGGAACAACGGTGGCAAGTGCGTGGGGGATGTCCCGCTCAGGATTCAAGGTATCCTGGCTTAGGCCCCATTGCATTTAAAGCTGCAATTTGCAGGCTCCTGGTTGCTGAGACTGCTGACAGCTCTCAGTAGCTTATACATACTCTGAGGGCTTCTGGTTATGTGAATCCCCACCCAGCCCGCCCCTTTGGAAACCCTCATACCCCAATAGTATCATCAAGGGGGTGGGCGTGATCATGCTCAATCATTGTCCCACCAGGTATGTGTTGACACTCCCCAGGTGAATTCCTTAGAAGTGCAACACCACAGCAGAGGAAGCAGGGGATTAGCGGAGCTCCACCCAAGGGCCACCTGCACCATGACCGTCGGAACCTTTCCTGGCACACAGACCCTCTCAGATTAAAAGCCTCACCAGCAACTCTATCAACTTGTCCACCCCTGAGGATCATGAGATGTCTCCAAGACCTGTCTGTCTGCTATACCCCCTGATCCCACCTATCCCGTCCATGGCCAGGAACTCTGTCACAACCTGTGTGTTAAACCCAGGCTCTATATCACTCTGCAGCTAAAGGCCCAGCAAAGGCTCACATCCCTTGCTCACTCCCATCTGTAGGATCTGCTCGCACACCAGACTCTTAGCATGGAGATGAATGGTTGCATAGTATGAACATCTCCACCACACAACCAGTTTCTACCCTGCTGGTGGGATAACACAAGGTCCACCCAATGAGTAGACCCATCTGGGAGAAACAGATGCCACAGAAGCTCTCACTAACATCAGTTGCAGCAGCCACCGGTAACCCCGTTGGCAGGGACAGATGGTGAGGATAGAGGCTCCCCACATCACCAGGTGCCAGTCACTGATGGGGACAGGGGTGCAGTGCGGAGAACATCATCTCGACGGGGCCGGGATAGGGGTGGGGGGCGGGGCATGTTGAGGGTGGCCCATCAGAACAATTCAGGGTCACCATCTAACCTGGTGCCATTGGATGGTCAAGGGAATCCTCATCTTGTGACATTCTCGGTCTCTTCCCCCTGACCCCGCAGAGACATGCATTTCGGACTCCAGCCAACTGTGCTCGCTATCTACCTTTCTGCTGCTGCTGCAGCTGCACAATGACAAGAGTGCCAGGGTCATTCCAGGGTCTGCGCGGGGACCTGTATGAGATCTCACAGCCATCTGCATACAGGTGCATCCATGCTGTTACGGATGCGCTATGCCACAGGGCATCGGAATACATCGCCTTCAACATGGACCAGGGACAGCAAGATGTCCAGGCAGCAGGATTAGCCTCAATCGCTGGCATGCCCCAGGTCCAGGGGGCAATCGATGGCACACATGTTGCACTCTGAACACCGGTTCGACAAGAGGTGCCCTTTGTCAGTGGGAAGGGCTTCCACTCCATGAATGTGCTGTTGGCATGTGACCACCAGCAGCACACCATGCAGGCCTGCACCTGATATCGAGGCAGCGTGCGCAACGCATATATCCTGCTCTACTCGTCGGTTCCTGGCACCTTGGAGATGCTCCCTTTGGGTGAAGATGTGGCTAGTGGGTGACAAGGCTTATCCACTGAGATCATGGCTAATGACGCCT
The DNA here is from genome assembly GCF_047496885.1 of Scyliorhinus torazame. Lineage (NCBI taxonomy): Eukaryota > Metazoa > Chordata > Chondrichthyes > Carcharhiniformes > Scyliorhinidae > Scyliorhinus > Scyliorhinus torazame. Next base: position 90,828,407 of record NC_092715.1, on the reverse strand, counting down.
GTGCGGAGGTCCCAGACTGAGGCAGAAAATCGTTTTAACAACACTAACTCACCAACTAGGAGTTTCATTGAGCAGTGCATCAGTGTGCTCAAGATTCGCTTCCGATGCCTGGACCGCTCTGGTGGGCACTCCAAAATGTTGCCCTGAGGGTCTCCAGCATTGTGGTGGCCTATAATCCTTCATAAGATCGTGCAGAAGTGGGGTGACATACTGGAGGAGGAGGAAGAACAGGATGTAAATGGATGTGGAGCTGTGTGGGCAGGCCGACCAACGTGCGGGCCACTGCACATGCGGCAACCTCATCACATTCTGATTTACCAATTTGGACGCCAGGCCACCAGCAGCTTCACTGCCATGTCCCACCTCTCCTCTCCCCCCCCTTACTTCAATGCCCCCCGCCCACTACCACACAGAATCCATCTTCCCCTGAACCTCTCACCCCTTACCTCTCCCTCAGTCCTTCCACCTCTTCCCTCACCCTTAGTCCTTCACTCCACTTTCCCCCTAGCCTTCCACTCCTTCCCACAACCGTATCTCCCCCTCCCATCTCTGAGAGCCCTACCAGCATCGCCACATGGTGATTGTCCTGGGTTGGCAGTATCAGCGGGTCTTGTCCACAGTACAGAGGATGACGATGACTTGCTGTGAGGTTAGCTCTGCTGCTCCTCATTGCCTGACAAAGATAACATACCACTGTCTGCCCGGGTGATGACTGCATGAGTGCTGGCGATTGTTTCTCATAGGCTCAAATTCACAGCCACAGAAGGACATGTCACAGGCACAGAGGACATGAGCGAGGCAGTGAGGGACATGGCTCACTCGCTGAGAAACATGTCCCAGTCTCGGTGCCCCAAGGTTGAGGGCATCGACACCATGGTTCGTGGGAGATGGTGGACGATTAGGACATACTCACTGGGGATGGTGTCACACAAGGCGGGCTCACACTGCTGCCATCATGCCCTGCCACTTCTCGGTGAGTGTGTAACCATGTTGGACATTCACGTGTCATGAGTGCCATGCACCACTTCCCAGTCTGATGCATCCACCCAGCCCTAGCCCATCCTTCACACCTGTGAAACAGAGGTTAGATGCCTCTGTCAGGTGGGGAGACTATGAAGTGCTGAGGTGCTAAGGCACCGACATGGGCACCATTAATTCCTCCTCACTCATGGAGCTCTCTGTTCCCCGGGCTTCTTCATGGGATGGTGCTGAGGCCGGAGGCCCGCCCTCATCTGAACCATGGTGTCGATGCCCTCGGCCTTGGGGAACCGAGACTGGGATATGTTTCTCAACGAGTGAGCCCTGTCCCTCACTGCCTCTCTCATGTCCTCTGTGCCTGACATGTCCTTCTGTGACTGGCCAAGGTCAGTTAGCACCCGACCAATGCTTTCAATGCCCTCAGCTATGACCCTTTGTAAATGGGCTAAGCTCTGCAGTGCCGCAGCAATGTCCATGTGCACCTGGCCATGTCTGACACCTGTGACTGGGCTCTCCTGTCCTGTGCCTCAGCTATGGACAGCGCAGTGTGCCCCAAGCCTTGGACGTCCTGACACATGGCTCTGACATCTTGCCCCAGACGTTCTACCATGCATTGTTGGCACCATCTCCAGCACCTGAAGGTGGCTGGACTCCTCCAATTGGAACTGCATGTGCTAGAAAGTTGCTGACACTCCCTCCTGTAGATCCCGGCTCTACTTATGCATCTGCACCAGTGATGGGATCATCTTTTCCAGAAGCACAACACCTGTCTGGGTGACAACTGTTCCCTGGGATCGGGCAGCCCCTGACGTTCTGCTCCCTCGGGAGTCTCTGCCTTCATTTAATGTGTTGCAGCATGTGTGTGGTGCTCACCAGAAGGTGACTCAGAAGACAGATCACGAACAATACCCGCCAATGTGATATGGTGCAGGTGAAAGCACTGGCGAAACGCGGTGTCTTCCACAGAGTTCCCCAGAGAAGGGATAAACCAGGAAACTACAGGCCAGTTAGTCCAACCTCAGTGGTGGCGAAAGTATTGTAAGCAATTCTGAGAGACAGAATTAATCTGTATTTTGAGAGGCAGGGATTAATCAAGAACAGCCAGCATGATTTTGTTAAGGAAAGATCATGGGCGCGATTCTCCACTCCCACGCCGGTTGGGAGAATCGCCTGGGCCACCGAAATTTCCGGGGCCGCTGGTCCGACGCCCTCCCGCGATTCTCCCGAGCGGCGGGAACGGGCCAGTCGAGTTTCGCGGGCCACAGGCCGGAGAATCGCCGGAGATACCCAAAATGGCGATTCTCCGGCACCCCCGTGATTCTGAGGCCCGGATGGGCCGAGCGGCCAGGCCAAAACTGCGGGTTCCCCCCAGCGCTGTCCACACCTGGTCGCTACAGTCGTGGGCGGTGCGTGAACGCTGGGGGGGGCGGCCTGTGGGGGGGCGAGGGGGGATCCTGCACCGGGGGGTACCTTAAATGTGGGGTGGCCCGCGATCGGTGCCCACCGATCGTCGGGCCGTCCTCTCTGAAGGAGGACCTCCTTCCTTCCGCCGCCCCGCAAGATCCGTCACCCATCTTCTTGCGGGGCGGATGTGGCCAGGACGGCAACCATGCATGCGCGAGTTGGCGCCGGCCAACCCGCGCATGCGCGGATGACGTCCGTTATGCGGCGCCGGCCGCGTCATCTAATTGGCGCCGCTTTTACGCGGGCGACAAGGCCTCGCGCGGGTAGATGACGCGGCCCCGATACTGGCCCATTGTCAGGGCCTGAATCGGTCGCGACCGGGGCTGTTCCGCACCGTTGTGAACCTCGACGGCGTTCACGATGGCGCGGCCACTTCGGCGTGGGGGTGGAGAATCGCGCCCCTTGTCTGGCCAACATGATTGAATTTTTTTGAAGAGATGACCAGGTATGTAGGTGAGGAAAATTAATTTGACATAGTCTACTTGGACCTCAGGAAGGCTTTTGATAAGGTCCCACATGGGAGACTGATAGCGAAGGTAAGAGCCCATGGGATGCAAGGAAATTTGGCAAATTGGATCCAAAATTGGCTGAGTGGCAGGGAGCAGAGTGTGGTGGTTGAGGGTTGTTCTTCTGACTGGATGCCTGTGTCCAGTGGGGTCCCGCAGGGATCAGTGTCGGGGCCCTTGCTGTTTGTGGTTTAAATAAATGATTTTGATATGAATGTAGGAGGGTTGATCAATAAGGTTTTGATGATACGAAAATTGGTGGGGTGGTAAATAGTGGGGAGGATAGCCTTCAATTACAGGAGCATAGTGATGGGCTGGTCAGATGGGCTGATCAGTGGCAAATGGAATTCAACCCGGATAAATGTGAGGTGATTCATTTGGGCAGGACAAACAAGGCAAGGGAATACATGATAAACGGCAGGACCCTGGGAAGCACCAAGGATCAGAGGGACCTTGGTGTGCATGTACATTGGTCCCTTAAGGTAGCAGAGCAGGTGGAAACAGTGGTTAAGAAGGCATATGATATACGTTTTTTGAAATTTAGAATACCCAATTCATTTTTTCCAATTAAGGGGCAATTTAGCGCGGCCAATCCACCTCTCCTGCACATCTTTGGGTTGTGGGGGCGAAACCCAGCAAACATGGGGAGAATGTGCAAACTCCACATCGACAATGAACCAGAGCCAGGATCGAACCTGGGACCTCGGCGCCGTGAGGCAGCAGGGCTAACCACGTGCTGCCCGGCATGTGGTATACTTGCTTTAATCAGCCAAAACATAGAGTTTAAGAGCAGGGAGGTTATGCTGGAAATGTATAAAACGTTGGTTGGGCCACAACTAGAGTATTGTGTGCAGTTCTGGAATCTACATTATAGGAGGGATGTGGTAGCACTGGACAGGGTGCAGAGGAGATTTGTCAGGATGTTGCCTGGGCTGGAGAGCTTTAGTGATGAAGAGAGATTGGATAGACTGGGGTTGTTTTCCTTGGAGGCTGAGGGGGGATATGATTGAGATGTATAACATTATGAGGGGCATGGATAGAGTAGACAGGAAGAAACTTTCCCCTTGGTGAATGGGTCAATGACCAAGGGACATAGCTTTAAGGTAAGGGGCAGGATGTTTAATGGGGAGGTGAGGAAAAGCCTTTTTACTCAGTCGGTGGTGGGAGTTTGGAATTCGCTGCCTGAAAGGGTGGCGGAGACAGAGACTCTCACAACATTTAAGAAATATTTAGATGTGCATTTCCGATCCCAGGGCAGAAAACGCTATGGGCCAAGTACTGGAAAATGGGATTAGAATGGTTCGGTGGTTGTTTTTGACTGGTGCAGACACAATGGGCCGAAGGGCCTTTTCTATGCTTTATGAATCTATGACTCTACAAGTGGTGCTCCGGGGTGTTCTGGAGGTCTAGCTGGAGGGTAGCGACCCCGGACGGCCCGGGCCAGCCTCATCTTGTGGTGATCCTGCAAGTCAAAAGATGTGGGGAGAGTACCTGGAAAGGACTGGTCTATGGGAATGGATGACTCACTTGCTATAGGAACATCTGTGTTGCTTTGGGCTCGTACTTGTTTGCCATTCAACCAGCTTCGCAGCACCCGCCCTCTCCTTGGCCTTGTCAATGAGTTGCAGGGCCCTCTACCCTGTGGGTGCGGGACCCAAATATCTCGGATGCCCCCTCCCATTTCTCTCGTTCCTGGTAATTATGGGCTACCATATCCTTAAAGACACAGAAAGGACATAGAACATAGAACATAGAAAATACAGCACAGAACAGGCCCTTCGGCCCACGATGTTGTGCCGAACCTTTGTCCTAGATTAATCATAGATTATCATTGAATTTACAGTGCAGAAGGAGGCCATTCGGCCCCTTGAGTCTGCACCAGCTCTTGGAAAGAGCACCCTACCCAAACTCAACACCTCCACCCAACACCAAGGGCAATTTGGACATTAAGGGCAATTTATCATTGGCCAATTCACCTAACCCGCACATCTTTGGACTGTGGGAGGAAACCGGAGCACCCGGAGGAAACCCACGCAGACACGGGGAGGACGTGCAGACTCCGCACAGACAATGACCCAAGCTGGAATCGAACCTGGGACCATGGATCTGTGAAGCAATTGTGCTATCCACAATGCTACCGTGCTGCCCTTAAGAACAAATAAATCTACACTATATCATTTTCCCGTAATCCATGTACCTATCCAACAGCTGCTTGAAGGTCCCTAATGTTTCCAACTCAACTACTTCCACAGGCAGTGCATTCCATGCCCCCACTACTCTCTGGGTAAAGAACCTACCTCTGATATCCCTCCTATATCTTCCACCTTTCACCTTAAATTTATGTCCCCTTGTAATGGTGTGTTCCACCTGGGGAAAAAGTCTCTGACTGTCTACTCTATCTATTCCCCTGATCATCTTATAAACCTCTATCAAGTCGCCCCTCATCCTTCTCCGCTCTAATGAGAAAAGGCCTAGCACCCTCAACCTTTCCTCGTAAGACCTACTCTCCATTCCAGGCAACATCCTGGTAAATCTTCTTTGCACCTTTTCCAGAGCTTCCACATCCTTCCTAAAATGAGGCGACCAGAACTGTACACAGTACTCCAAATGTGGCCTTACCAAGGTTTTGTACAGCTGCATCATTACCTCATGGCTCTTAAATTCAATCCCTCTGTTAATGAACGCGAGCACACCATAGGCCTTCTTCACAGCTCTATCCACTTGAGTGGCAACTTTCAAAGATGTATGAACATAGACCCCAAGGTCTCTCTGCTCCTCCACAATGCCAAGAACTCTACCGTTAACCCTGTATTCCGCATTCATATTTGTCCTTCCAAAATGGACAACCTCACACTTTTCAGGGTTAAACTCCATCTGCCACTTCTCAGCCCAGCTCTGCATCCTATCTATGTCTCTTTGCAGCCGACAACAGCCCTCCTTACTATCCACAACTCCACCAATCTTCGTATCGTCTGCAAATTTTCTGACCCACCCTTCAACTCCCTCATCCAAGTCATTAATGAAAATCACAAACAGCAGAGGACCCAGAACTGATCCCTGCGGTACACCACTGGTAACTGGGATCCAGGCTGAATATTTGCCATCCACCACCACTCTCTGACTTCTATCGGTTAGCCAGTTCGTTATCCAACTGGCCAAATTTCCCACTATCCCATGCCTCCTTACTTTGTGCAGAAGCCTACCATGGGGAACTTTATCAAATGCCTTACTAAAATCCATGTACACTACATCCACTGCTTTACCTTCATCCACATGCTTGGTCACCTCCTCAAAGAATTCAATAAGATTTGTAAGGCAAGACCTACCCCTCACAAATCCGTGCTGACTATCCCTAATCAAGCAGTGTCTTTCCAGATGCTCAGAAATCCTATCCTTCAGTACCCTTTCCATTACTTTGCCTACCACCGAAGTAAGACTAACTGGCCTGTAATTCCCAGGGTTATCCCTAGTTCCTTTTTTGAACAGGGGCACGACATTCGCCACTCTCCAATCCCCTGGTACCACCCCTGTTGACAGTGAGGACGAAAAGGTCATTGCCAACGGCTCTGCAATTTCATCTCTTGCTTCCCATAGAATCCTTGGATATATCCCGTCAGGCCCGGGGGACTTGTCTATCCTCAAGTTTTTCAAAATGCCCAACACATCTTCCTTCCTAACAAGTATTTCCTCGAGCTTACCAATCTGTTTCACACTGTCCTCTCCAACAATATCGCCCTTCTCATTTGTAAATACAGAAGAAAAGTACTCATTCAAGACCTCTCCTATCTCTTCAGACTCAATACACAATCTCCCGCTACCGTCCTTGATCGGACCTACCCTCGCTCTAGTCATTCTCATATTTCTCACATATGTGTAAAAGGCCTTGGGGTTTTCCTTGATCCTACCCGCCAAAGATTGTTCATGCCCTCTCTTAGCTCTCCTAATCCCTTTCTTCAGTTCCCTCCTGGCTATCTTGTATCCCTCCAATGCCCTGTCTGAACCTTGTTTCCTCAGCCTTACATAAGTCACCTTTTTCCTCTGAACAAGACATTCAACCTCTCTTGTCAACCATGGTTCCCTCACTCGACCATCTCTTCCCTGCCTGACAGGGACATACATATCAAGGACACGTAGCACCTGTTCCTTGAACAAGTTCCACATTTCACTTGTGTCCTTCCCTGCCAGCCTATGTTCCCAACTTATGCACTTCAATTCTTGTCTGACAACATCGTATTTACCCTTCCCCCAATTGTAAACCTTGCCCTGTTGCACGTACCTATCCCTCTCCATTACTAAAGTGAAAGTCACAGAATTGTGGTCACTATCTCCAAAATGCTCCCCCACTAACAAATCTATCACTTGCCCTGGTTCATTACCCAGTACTAAATCCAATATTGCCCCTCCTCTGGTTGGACAATCTACATACTGTGTTAGAAAAGCTTCCTGGACACACTGCACAAACACCACCCCATCCAAACTATTTGATCTAAAGAGTTTCCACTCAATATTTGGGAAGTTAAAGTCGCCCATGACTACTACCCTATGACTTCTGCACCTTTCCAAAATCTGTTTCCCAATCTGTTCCTCCACATCTCTGCTACTATTGGGGGGCCTATAGAAAACTCCTAACAAGGTGACTGCTCCTTTCCTATTTCTGACTTCAACCCATACTACCTCAATAGGGTGATACTCCTCGAACTGCCTTTCTGCAGCTGTTATACTATCTCTAATTAATAATGCCACCCCCCCACCTCTTTTACCACCCTCCCTAATCTTATTGAAACATCTATAACCAGGGACCTCCAACAACCATTTCTGCCCCTCTTCTATCCAAGTTTCCGTGATGGCCACCACATCGTAGTCCCAAGTACCGATCCATGCCTTAAGTTCACCCACCTTATTCCTGATGCTTCTTGCGTTGAAGTATACACACTTCAACCCATCTCCGTGCCTGCAAATACTCTCCTTTGTCAGTGTTCCCTTCCCCACTGCCTCATTACAAGCTTTGGCGTCCTGAATATCTACATAGAGTAGAGTAGAGCGTGTCCTTCCCCCTCCTCAATGGATCCGGAATTCTGTTGGTCTCTGACTCCCGCTGCCTTGGAGCAGACCTATATGCAGCCATTTTCTTGGCTGGAATGACAGCCTGTGGTGAGTGGGGTGCTTAAAAGCTGCTCCAGCTTGTCAGGCTTTTAACGCAAATCCCGATCCCAGCGAATCAGACACCAGTGGGGCCGGGAATTACTCGGGCTGCGCATGTAAAGTGTGCTGGCCCATTTGCATGACCTAAATTTCTCCTGGGCAGGGGAAGGTCCCACGATTCAAATCTGGTGGCAGCACTTTGTCTCTGAAATTGAGAAACCAGACCCATTTCTCATTCTTCTGAAGTCCAGAGAACATAGGCCCAACCTGCTCAAATTCTCCTCATAGAGTTTAAATCTCTTCTCCTGAACAGGGGGTGAGTACAACTTATCCATGGTGGAGGGGTCATTTTTAAAGAGTGCAGGTCAGGCCCAATAACCTTATTGGGACTGGACCGTAATGCTTACTTGAGCCTTGAACAGCAATTGTAGTGAGTTTTCCATGGGGCCAAGTAAGTGACAGAAGAGCGATACAAAGGGTGCTCCACATGTTTTATTTTTCAGTTTCCTTATAGGGCTAGCAAGTAGGTGGGTGTTTCTTTGGCCTACACAAGGATCTCCATGTAACGGAGTCTCTTCCTCCTGTCAAAGTCCTTCCTGGTTATTTCCTTTGTTCCCATTTCCTTTTATGTTATCTGTTATTTTTGTGCCTTTCAGTGGAGGACTCAAGCTTGAAGCAGCCTGCTTGTCAGGACAGTGTGTTACTGGGTTTGTACTTCGGAGAGGAGAATCAGACTCATCAGCGCCGAGTGAATCTTAGGAACTGGTTTTGGAGGAAGTTGGTTTGACTGGCTGACTGCAACCTGTCGGTTGGCCAGGGACAGTGTACTGTCTGACTACAGTCAGTGATTGGTTCCTGTGTGATGCTTTTGAGAGAGCTGGGTAGAAGTGTTTAGACCTTGAAAGTGAAAGGAACAGTCGCTCTCTTGCATCCTGAAGTGACAGAACTGCTTTATTGTTCGAAAATCAGTGAGTGCGTGGCACAACTTTGTAAACTTGAAATGAGCCTGAATCTACAGAGAAAGTAGAGAACCTTGCCAGAAAAAGCCACCTCAAGCCTAGAAGGAAGAATTACTGAAACGAAAGATGAACCTCAGAACGACAATAACTAGAAAACATTCCAGTGCTTCAAAGATCCTTCATCCTTTTACTTTTATCAATAATTTATTTACCTCTCAACCACCCTTTCCCATCTGTGTTGTTGTCTGTGTATGGATAGTTAGAAAGGGAGGGGGGAGTTGGAAAAGGGATATTGGATAGTCATTTACATTTTTCTGTCAGTTTAATTATAATACTGTACATAATAAATGGTTATTTGTGTTAAGGTTACAAACCTAGTGACTGCAGTTTATTGGGCTCAGCCAAGGTCCCAATGGGGTCAAATGGGGCTGGAATTGACCGTGCACTAGCCCAGGGGGCCATAACACTGCTCAACCACAGACCCCTCACAGAATGGCCCAGCAGTCCCTCAGCACTAACCTGATGTTCAGATGGACAATTTTATCTCGCCTGCTGCCAGCTTCCCAGAAGAATGGGTGGAAAATTGTCAGGCCCATTTAAATCAGGCAAAATTCTCCATTTGGGAGACAAAGTGTTGATGCCGGACTGAATTGTGTGCGATTTGCTTTCCCGTTGGGGGCACTATTTGTGGAGCAATTCAGGAGATGCTAATGGGCCAGTACTCTGCCTACGTGAATCTAGAGCAATTCTCATTCACGACAGCATCAAATTCGCTGGGGCCGGAATTGGGGCAGGAGAGCTTGACAAGCTGGAGCTGCTTATAAGCTCTCCACTCCCTACACACTCCTATTCCAGCCAGGAAGATGGCACAGAGGAGAGCGGCCTCGAGATTCACAGAGTCAGAGCTTGATCGAATGGTGGATGCAGTGGAGGAGAGGCGGGCCACTCTGTTCCCCATGGTGAGCAGGAGGCTCCAGCACATGATTGTCACGCAGTGTCGAAAGAAGATGAATGACCTCCTTAATGCAGCTCGGGTGAGCCACACCTCTGTTCTCCTGGCATCACCACGTCCCTCGCTCCTCACATCACACCTCCACTCTCATAGAGGCCAATCAAAACCCACCTGCCTGCATCTCCCTCACATTCCCACCCCGAACCAAACCCCAACATGTCTATTGTCCACTTTGGACAGGTGCTTTGCACACACCAGTGACAGCCCCCCCCCCCCCCCCCCCCCCCCACTCCTTTCTAAATTGCCACTATGCATCTCACCATAGGGAGTGGAGAGCTTATAAGCAGCTCCAGCTTGTCAAGCTCTCCAGCCACAATTCCGGCCCCTGCTAATTTGACGCTGGCGTGAATGAGAATTGCCCTAGATTCACATGAGGGTTCTGTGGTTGAGCAGTGTTACGGCATCTCACCACGTCTTTTATGTGTCCCCGAGGAAAAGGTAACCCATAACTGAACAGAGCGGGTGAAGACCAGAGGGGGGGTGTCCGAGGTCTCAGGGCTCCATACACCGTGGAGCAGAGGGTGATGGAGTTAGCCGGGGAGGTGCAGAAGAGGGCTATCACCGAGGCCATCACCATCAGACCAGCCTGGCTCGTCTGGGGTATGTCGCCCCCAGCTATGACCTGAGCACACCCCGGAGCACCAGTCCGAGGAAGACACCGACTGTTCATCACTGCTGTCACCTGCACCTTCCACCATCGCCGATACTATCATCTCGGTTAGTAATGAGGCTCCTGAGCGACCTTCTGGTGCGCAAGCCTTACATCCTGCAGCACATCAGATGGAGGTAGGGACACCCAAGGGAGTGGACAGTCAGAGGGCTGCCTGATCCCAGGAAACAGCTGTAGCCCGGATAGATATTGGGCTTCTGGAAAGTATGTCCCCAACACTGGTGGAGATGCAGCCACTGAGCCAGGATCTACAGGAGGGAGTGTCAGCACTGCAAGTGCAACTAGAGGAGTTCAACTGCCTTCACGTGCAGGTGATGTGCCGTGAATGCCTGGTACCTAGTCGATTTTGGCGGCATGAGAACAGCTGTGAGTGGTGAGTCAGTTTCAGCGGGAGCATTGCGGAAGGAGGTTGCTGGGAGTTTTTTAGGCGGGAACAGGAAGTTGACCCGCGGACGTCTGGGAAGACCCTCCCCAATAAATACTGGTGGAGAGGAAACCCGAGACACTACACGTGTAGTGTCTCCCACCCGCCCTCCTCCTCTAACCTAATAATAAAACCCATTGGTCTGAGGTAAGTACCATATTTTATTATATTGTTATTATTTTTTAGCCAGATCTTGGTAGAAAGTTGGAGGAATGGCAGAGAAGGGAGTGCAATGTTCCTCCTGCAGGATGTTTGAGGTGAGGGATGCAGTTAGTGTCCCTGCTGATTTTACCTGCAGGAAGTGCTGCCATCTCCAGCTCCTCCAAGACCGAGTTAGGGAACTGGAGCTGGAGTTGGAAGAACTTCGGATCATTCGGGAGGCAGAAGGGGTCATAGATAGCAGCTTCAGGGAATTAGTTACACCAAAGATTGGAGATAGGTGGGTAACTGTAAGAGGGACTGGGAAAAAACAGTCAGTGCAGGGATCCCCTGCGGTCGTACCCCTGAGAAACAAGTATACCGCTTTGGATACTTGTGGGGGGGACGACTTACCAGGGGTAAGCCATGGGGTACGGGCCTCTGGCATGGAGTCTGTCCCTGTTGCTCAGAAGGGAAGGGGGGAGAGGAGCAGAGCATTAGTAATTGGGGACTCTATAGTCAGGGGCACAGATAGGAGATTTTGTGGGAGCGTGAGAGACTCACGTTTGGTATGTTGCCTCCCAGGTGCAAGGGTACGTGATGTCTCGGATCGTGTTTTCCGGGTCCTTAGGGGGAGGGGGAGCAGCCCCAAGTCGTGGTCCACATTGGCACCAACGACATAGGTAGGAAAGGGGACAAGGATGTCAGGCAGGCTTTCAGGGAGCTAGGATGGAAGCTCAGAACTAGAACAAACAGAGTTGTTATCTCTGGGTTGTTGCCCGTGCCACGTGATAGTGAGATGAGGAATAAGGAGAGAGAGCATTTAAACACGTGGCTACAGGGATGGTGCAGGCGGGAGGGATTCAGATTTTTGGATAGCTGGGGCTCTTTCTGGGGAAGGTGGGACCTCTACAGACAGGATGGTCTACATCTGAACCTGAGGGGCACAAATATCCTGGGGGGGAGATTTGTTAGTGCTCTTTGGGGGGGTTTAAACTAATGCAGCAGGGGCATGGGAACCTGGATTGTAGTTTTAGGGTAAGGGAGAATGAGAGTATAGAGGTCAGGAGCACAGATTTGACATCGCAGGAGGGGGCCAGTGTTCAGGTAGGTGGTTTGAAGTGTGTCTACTTCAATGCCAGGAGTATACGAAACAAGGTAGGGGAACTGGCAGCGCGGGTTGGTACCTGGGACTTCGATGTTGTGGCCATTTCGGAGACATGGATAGAGCAGGGACAGGAATGGATGTTGCAGGTTCCGGGGTTTAGGTGTTTTAGTAAGCTCAGAGAAGGAGGCAAAAGAGGGGGAGGTGTGGCGCTGCTAGTCAAGAGCAGTATTACGGTGGCGGAGAGGATGCTAGATGGGGACTCTTCTGCCGAGGTAGTATGGGCTGAAGTTAGAAACAGGAAAGGAGAGGTCACCCTGTTGGGAGTTTTTTATAGGCCTCCTAATAGTTCTAGGGATGTAGAGGAAAGGATGGCGAAGATGATTCTGGATATGAGCGAAAGTAACAGGGTAGTTATTATGGGAGATTTTAACTTTCCAAATATTGACTGGAAAAGATATAGTTCGAGTACAATAGATGGGTCGTTTTTTGTACAGTGTGTGCAGGAGGGTTTCCTGAAACAATATGTTGACAGGCCAACAAGAGGCGAGGCCACGATGGATTTGGTTTTGGGTAATGAACCAGGCCAGGTGTTGGATTTGGAGGTAGGAGAGCACTTTGGGGACAGTGACCACAATTCGGTGACGTTTACGTTAATGATGGAAAGGGATAAGAAGACACCGCAGGGCAAGAGTTATAGCTGGGGGAAGGGCAATTATGATGCCATTAGACGTGACTTGGGGGGGATAACGTGGAGAAGTAGGCTGCAAATGTTGGGCACACTGGATAAGTGGGGCTTGTTCAAGGATCAGCTACTGTGTGTTCTTGATAAGTATGTACCGGTCAGACAGGGAGGAAGGCGTCGAGCGAGGGAACCGTGGTTTACCAAGGAAGTGGAATCTCTTGTTAAGAGGAAGAAGGAGGCCTATGTGAAGATGAAGTGTGAAGTTTTGGTTGGGGCGTGGATAGTTACAAGGTAGCGAGGAAGGATCTAAAGAGAGAGCTAAGACGAGCAAGGAGGGGACATGAGAAGTATTTGGCAGGAAGGATCAAGGAAAACCCAAAAGCTTTCTATAGGTATGTCAGGAATAAGCGAATGACTAGGGAAAGAGTAGGACCAGTCAAGGACAGGGATGGGAAATTGTGTGTGGAGTCTGAAGAGATAGGCGAGATACTAAATGAATATTTTTCGTCAGTATTCACTCAGGAAAAAGATAATGTTGTGGAGGAGAATGCTGAGCCCCAGGCTAATAGAATAGATGGCATTGAGGTACGTAGGGAAGAGGTGTTGGCAATTCTGGACAGGCTGAAAATAGATAAGTCCCCGGGACCTGATGGGATTTATCCTAGGATTCTATGGGAGGCCAGGGAAGAGATTGCTGGACCTTTGGCTTTGATTTTTATGTCATCATTGGCTACAGGAATAGTGCCAGAGGACTGGAGGACAGCAAATGTGGTCCCTTTGTTCAAAAAGGGGAGCAGAGACAACCCCGGCAACTATAGGCCGGTGAGCCTCACGTCTGTAGTGGGTAAAGTCTTGGAGGGGATTATAAGAGACAAGATTTATAATCATCTAGATAGGAATAATATGATCAGGGATAGTCAGCATGGCTTTGTGAAGGGTAGGTCATGCCTCACAAACCTTATTGAGTTCTTTGAGAAGGTGACTGAACAGGTAGACGAGGGTAGAGCAGTTGATGTGGTGTATATGGATTTCAGCAAAGCGTTTGATAAGGTTCCCCACGGTAGGCTATTGCAAAAAATACGGAGGCTGGGGATTGAGGGTGATTTAGAGATGTGGATCAGAAATTGGCTAGCTGAAAGAAGACAGAGGGTGGTGGTTGATGGGAAATGTTCAGAATGGAGTACAGTCACAAGTGGAGTACCACAAGGATCTGTTCTGGGGCCGTTGCTGTTTGTCATTTTTATCAATGACCTAGAGGAAGGCGCAGAAGGGTGGGTGAGTAAATTTGCAGACGATACTAAAGTCGGTGGTGTTGTCGATAGTGTGGAAGGATGTAGCAGATTACAGAGGGATATAGATAAGCTGCAGAGCTGGGCCGAGAGGTGGCAAATGGAGTTTAATGTAGAGAAGTGTGAGGTGATTCACTTTGGAAGGAATAACAGGAATGCGGAATATTTGGCTAATGGTAAAGTTCTTGAAAGTGTGGATGAGCAGAGGGATCTAGGTGTCCATGTACATAGATCCCTGAAAGTTGCCACCCAGGTTGATAGGGTTGTGAAGAAGGCCTATGGAGTGTTGGCCTTTATTGGTAGAGGGATTGAGTTCCGGAGTCGGGAGGTCATGTTGCAGCTGTACAGAACTCTGGTCCGGCCGCATTTGGAGTATTGCGTACAGTTCTGGTCACCGCATTATAGGAAGGACGTGGAGGCTTTGGAGCGGGTGCAGAGGAGATTTACCAGGATGTTGCCTGGTATGGAGGGAAAATCTTATGAGGAAAGGCTGATGGGCTTGAGGTTGTTTTCGTTGGAGAGAAGAAGGTTAAGAGGAGACTTAATTAGAGGCATACAAAATGATCAGGGGGTTGGATAGGGTGGACAGTGAGAGCCTTCTCCCGCGGATGGATATGGCTGGCACGAGGGGACATAACTTTAAACTGAGGGGTAATAGATATAGGACAGAGGTCAGAGGTAGGTTCTTTACGCAAAGAGTAGTGAGGCCGTGGAATGCCCTACCTGCTACAGTGGTGAACTCGCCAACATTGAGGGCATTTAAAAGTTTATTGGATAAGCATATGGATGATAATGGCATAGTGTAGGTTGGATGGCTTTTGTTTCGGTGCAGCATCGTGGGCCGAAGGGCCTGTACTGCGCTGTATTGTTCTATGTTCTATGTTCTAACACTGAACGGGTGGCATCCACGGTGGAAGCCTTGGGTCAAAAAGTCACAGCCATCTTTCAAGACATCCAAGACTTGGTGCAATCGGTGCAGTCGATGTCTGAGGCTCAAGAGAGGGGAGCCCGGTCACAGGAACCATGTACTGGGCCCACATGGACATTGCTGCGGCACTCAGAGCTTGGCTCAATCACAAAGGGTCATGGCTGAAGGTGTCGTTGGTATTGGCTAGGCCCTGACTGACCTGAGCTAGTCACAGAAAGACGTTGCAGTGCCAGAGGAACCTGACTGAGGCAGTGAGAGACATGACTCACTCGCTGAGCGATGTGGCCCAGTCTCAGTGCTCCATGGGTGAGGACATCGAGACCCTGATTCAGCCGAGGGTGGGCCTTCAGGACTGGCAGCGCCAGGTGATGCTGGAACCTTGGAGTTCACTCCAGCCTCACCTCCATCCCATGGAGTATCCTGGTAGCCATCCAGCACACTGAGGGAGGAAGAAGTGATGGGGCCAATGCCGGTGCCTCCTGCAGGTGAGATGCTGGAATACCACAGCACTTCTGAATTCCACCCCCATCCCCTCCCCCTCACCCCACCTGGCACTGGCGCATCTGATGGGCAGTGAGGAGAACAAGATGGCACCTAATTACCTGTGACACCCAAAAGTCGGTTGGGCCCATCCAATTGCAGGACCTCCAGAGGACGGCCACCAAATGTATCTCAGGTCAGAGGGTGAGATACACCTTCCTGTCTGATGTGCTGTCTGGGGTCACACTTAGAAGGAATGGTAGGCCACATAAGGTAAGAAAGTTAGACAGCAGTTAGGTTTGCATGGGTGCAGCACACAGGTTAGAGGTAGGGGTTAGGGCACAATAATATATATAGTCACCATTATACACCTTCTCACCAACAATCTTAACTGCCGCAATCTTCTGTCTGAAGGATGTGAGGGATAGGCTGGGCTGGGTATAGAGGGTGTGCCGCGTGAGGGTGCTCGATATTGGCATGGGGCAGGGCCCCCAGGACAATTGAATTTTCCATCTGGGGCCACCCTCAGAAGCGGCAGGGAATGGGCCAGAAATGTGAGACCGCCTTTTAGCATAGCTTACCCAGTGACTGACCCATCACCACTCACCATCTCCATAACCACCCCACCCTCTCCTCCCTAAAGGATATATGGGTCTGTGAGATGGAATGGCCAGTACACATGCAGGGATCAACCGGGTGGACAGGGGATGGTGATCCTGAAGGCAGGAGTCAGACTTTGCAAACAATGAGGAGCACCAGTGTTCATTTCACAACAAATCATCATCATCCTCCGTCTCTGACAAGACCCGCTGATACTGCCTGCCCAGGGCCAACACCCTGTAATGATGTTGGTAAGACCCTAGGAGGGAGGAGGGAGAACTGGAGTGGGAGGAGGAAGTGAAGGGAGGAGGGATAGGATGGTGCAGTGAAGGTGGGACTTGGGTGGTGATATGGAGTCAGGGAGGAGGGACAGGAGTATGTGAGCAGCTATGGGGAAGGGGCACCACTTGGAAGAGAATGAGGGGGGAGAGTATGGAGAGGTGGGACAGGGTGGCGGAGTTGCCGGTGGCCAGGACCCCTCGTCGGCAAATCTGGAGGTGATGAGGTTGTCCCATTTAAGGCAGCGACACATTGGGCAGCCTGTTGTCCCAGCCCAGGCTCCATGCCTGGTTCTTCCTGGCCATCCTCCTTGTCAGAACAGGCCTGTCATTTTACCTCCTCCTTCATCTGTTGCCCGATATTGTGCAGGATGCAGCAGGCCAGCCCGATGTTAGAGATCCTCCTGGGGCTATACTGGAGAACCCCACAAAAGTGGTCCAGGCATCGCAAGCGCATCTTGAGGATGCCGATGCACCGCTCAATGATGCTCCTGGTTGCTGCATGGGCGTCGTTATAGTGGTTCACTGGGTCTTAGTGGGGTCTCCGGACAGGCGTCATTCGCCAAGACCTCAGTGGTAACTCTTGTCGCCCAAGAGCCAACCCCTCACCCGATGGAATGCCTCGAAGGTGCCAGGAATCGACAAATGCGCCTGGATGTATGCGTCGTGCACGCTGCCTGGGTATCAGGAGCTGATGTGCATAATGTGTAGCTGGTGGTCACACACCAACTTCAAATTCAGAGAGTGGAAGATCTTTTGATTGATGAAGGGCATGTGTGCCATCAATAACCCCCTGGACCTGGGGTATGTCAGTAATGGCAGTGAATCCTGTTGGCTGGGCACCCTGGTGTACCTCGTCCGGACTGAAATTTATGTAGTCCGTTGCCCGGGCACATAGGGCATCCATCGCAGCACAGATGCACCTCTGTAGGGATGTCTGTGAAGTCCTAGACAAGTTCCCACTTTACCCTTGGAAAGATCCAGAAGCATAAATGTTCAGGCTGACCGTCACCTTGACGGCCACCGGGAACGGGTGACCTCCTCCATCCGCGATGCCAGGTGTGCCATCATTCGACACAGGTGGCGCATGGTCTCCTTGGTTAGCTGACATCTTTGGTGGCACATGTGGTCCAGTTGCTTCTCAAAGGACAGGCACAACGGTATACATGGAGCCTGATGCGGCACTTCCTTCACACTTGACCTGTTGGGCGTCCGGCACTCGAGCCTCACCAGCTGGCCCCTGCTCTTCTGGGGCAGACTCCTCATGTGCAGGGTCCTCCCCGAGCAGGCCCTGTGCCTCCAGCCTCCGGGCTTCTGTAACAGCAGCTGCAGCCGGGTAGATAGCGAGCATTGTTGGCTGTACTCCCAAATTCATTTTCTGCTTGGGAGAAAAGAAACGTTAGTAAAATGAGTTTCCTTGCCAATCCAAATCCACCAGACTACATGGTGACTTGCAGTTACACTTCAGCTCCACCCTCCACATGTTCCCCAAAACCCACCCCCACCCCACAGCTGTTCTGCCCCGATACGTCACCTTCCACACTGCACTCCTCTCCCCATCAGTGAATGGCACTGGGGAGCCTCTATCCTCACCACCTGTCCCTGTCAACAGTGGTACTGGTGGCTGCCGCAACCTGAGTCAGCGATAGGCTCTGCGGCCCCTGTCCTGTCTCCCCAGTGGGGTCTACTGTGGGTGTCCTCATTATGTGGACCGTGTGTTATTCCACCAGCAGGGTAGCACCTGGTTGTGCGCTGGAGAGGGTCAACATGTGACATCAATCACCTCCATGCTTAGAGGCTTTTGAGTGGGCAGATGGGGGTGAGGCAGGGAAATGTGCATCTATCAGGAGTGTAGCTGCAGTGCGATGTGTGACACACAGGTTGTGACACACAGGTTGTGACAATCTACCTAGGCAGGATGGATGAGAGCAGGGGTGCAGTTTGGCAGGTAGGGTTTGGAGGCAGCTGGTGCTCCTGCGGGGTGGACTAGCTGATAGTGTAACAGTTAAGCCTCTGCCTGAGAGGGCTGTGTGCCAGTGAGGGTGCCAAAGGCCACGGTGCATGAGTCTTTGTTTGGGGTGAGCTCTGCTTTTCCCCTGCTTCCCCTGAGGTGGGGCAGTGCTGCTGATGAGTGCACTGAAGAGTAGCAGCACCTGGTGGGCCACTGATTGAGTTTGGCCACGCCCAACCTGTTGATGGCTCAACTGGGGTCTGAAGTTTCTAGCGGGACGGCTGGGTGGGCTCGCAAATGACCACAGGCTCCGTGAACATTTACAGGACACAGTGAGCAGTTAGCAGAGTGGGCAGCCAGGGGACTGTAGCTTGTGCCAAATGAGTGCATTTAAAACAAATATGGCAGCAATGGCAGCCTGAGCCTGGCCACCCCGATCCTGAGGGAGACACCCTGAATCCACCGAGCTGTCAGCAAGTCGTTCCCCACTACTCACCTCCCGGCCCTTGCAGCCATCCCCAGCAAGCGAGACAATTTTTAACAGTTTTTCAAACTTTGCTACCTTCTCTCCACCCTTCGTAGCCATGGTGCCCAGTTCCATTTGTAAATACCTGTGGTAAATTGTGCCCACGTGAATTCTGCCTGAGAGGGGTGGAGCATCGCGGAGGCCCGATGTATAGTGGGTCATATGCGCTAAATATATTGAAATTCATGCAAATATTGTTTTCCATGTGCCCGCCAGCGCAGGGTGTAAATCTCGTCATCACCACCAAGGAGAGACCGAGCATGGCTCTCGAATTGGTGGTGGGCGCGGGCCTTGATTTTGGGCAGATGCCCGATTCTTCACCCGATTGCAGTTCGTATCTGTAGCGTTGCGAGGCAGAGAAATTAGCCCAAAGCCCAAGAATTGAAATGACCTGGGACTTAATTCTAACACACACTGCTACCTGCTGGATGTGGCACCTAAAAGGGTCGTAAAAGCTGTTCCAATTTTAAATTCCAAGTGGGAAGTATGTAAATACAGCAAGGCTGTGGGGGACTAGGAGGTGTGTGGGGCGAATTGGATAACCCTTTTAAAGAACCACAAAGCTGGTGTGCTGTGTGATTCTTTGCAAACGTGCCCAGAGTTAAACTCAGGACCCGGATATCTGGGGTGGAATTCTCCGACCCCCCGCTGGGGGGAGATTCGGCGGGGACGGGAATCGCGTTGCGCCGGTCGCCCCCCACCCCCCCCCCCCCCACCCCCCCCCCGGCGATTCTCCAGCCCACGATGGGCCAAAGTCCCGCTGCTGTAATGTTGGTCCCGCCAGCGTGAATTAAACCACCTCCCTTACCGGCGGGACCAGGTGGCGCGAGCGGACTCCAGGGTCCTGGGGGGGGGGGGGGGTGCGGGGCGATCTGTCCCCGGGGTGTGCGTCCACGGTGGCCTGGCCCGCAATCGGGGCCCACCGATCCGCGGGCGGGCCTTTGCCGTGGGGGCATTCTTTCCCCCAGGCGTCGGCCAAAGCCTTCCCGATGGCCGAAGCGGAGGTTGTCGTGATATTCAGATAAACATCATGGTGCAAACACACATACACACTGATGGACAGATCGACGGACCAATTAATACACACGCAACATCACAGCCAATCACAAGCAAGAGCAGACACACTATAAAACGGGGAACACGACACTTCCATTTCATTCCAGCAGGAGCCAGCTCAGGGCACAGAGCTCACAGCAAGCCACTAAGACATTCACCATGTGCTGATCGTCTGTGTAGCAGAGCACCCAACACGACAGAGGTGACCCCCCCCGCGCATGCGCGGGGATGACGTCAGCAGCCGCTGATGCTCCCGCGCATGCGCGGACTTCTGCCGGCCGGCGAAGTCCCTTCGACCCCAGCTGGCGTGGCGCCAAAGGCCTTCCACGCCAGATGGCGGGACAGCAACCACTCCAGCAAGGGCCTAGCCCCTAAAGGTGCGGAGAAATCTGCACCTTTGGGGCGGCTCCACGCCGGAGTGGATCACGCCACTCCCTCCTGCCGGGACCCCCCGCCCCGCCGGGTAGGGGAGAGTCCCGGCCCTGAAAATCAGTACTTAAGTAAAATCTTAATTCCAGTAACAGGTTTTGTGACAATTAATTAAAATACTTTGATTTATCTGGGTTTCACAAACAGGAGTGAAATAATCCAGGTCTGCACTATAACATTCTCTACGGTCAACAAAGCATTTATTGTTCATGTTTCAGCTGGCCCTTGTTGTACGTCATTTTTAAAGTACGAAGCAGACTACCCAGTCTTCAGAACAGTGACCACGACACCACACAACCCTGTCATGGCAATCTCTGCAAGACGTGCCAGATCATCGACATGGATACCACTATTACACGTGAGAACACCACCCACCAGGTACGCGGTACATACTCGTGCGATTCGGCCAACGTTGTCTACCTCATACGCTGCAGGAAAGGATGTCCCGAAGCGTGGTACATTGGCGAGACCATGCAGACGCTGCGACAACGAATGAACGGACATCGCGCAACAATCACCAGGCAGGAATGTTCCCTTCCAGTCGGGGAACACTTCAGCAGTCAAGGGCATTCAGCCTCTGATCTCCGGGTAAGCGTTCTCCAAGGCGGCCTTCAGGACGCGCGACAACGCAGAATCGCCGAGCAGAAACTTATAGCCAAGTTCCGCACACATGAGTGCGGCCTCAACCGGGACCTGGGATTCATGTCGCATTACATTCATCCCCCCACCATCTGGCCTGCAAAATCCTACCAACTGTCCTGGCTTGATACAATTCACACCTCTTTAACCTGGGGTTACCCCATCTCTGGATCTGTAAAGATTTAATCACCTGCTAATGGTCACATTCCTAGCATTGTTTGGCATCTTTGAATTTGTCTATATATGTGTTTCTGGAACATACCTCTTCATTCACCTGAGGAAAGAGCAGCGCTCCGAAAGCTAGTGACATCGAAACAAACCTGTTGGACTTTAACGTGGTTTGTAAGACTTCGTACTGTGCTCACCCCAGTCCAACGCCGGCATCTCCACATCATGTCATTTTTAAAAACAGCCTTTTTGTGAGCGGATCGAACAAACAAAACCCACCTGTTTCTGATATTGTATTGAATGCAATCAATTGGCTTTTGTTCTGTCCATTTTTTGAATTATACTTGTCTTGCGATTGTTTACATATACACCCACTTATGAAGCACATGTGGGGTTCCTGATGGACATGCACAAGCAGCATTTTGAACAGCAGAAAAGGCTTTTAAACTCTTTGATAGTGGGGATCTATTTTTTTTAAAGTGGAGCTAAAGTTAAAAGAAATCTGTGAGGAAGATGTTGACAAATTCAAGATCAAGAAATTTGGTAAGGAATCTCGTGTGAGGCAGGTATTGCATCAGTTTAGAATTACCACATTTAGCGCGGGATTTAACTAAATGGAATCAGAGTCCCATAGCTAACACATTTAACCGCGTGTTTCCCGGCGCTCACAGCGCAGAGACAACACAATGCTTTAAAACAGCACTCGCAGGACGTCCGGTGATGTAGGTGGGTTGCTCCTGCTACATTCTTCGATTTTTGGACTTTTATGCCCAGTCTCAGGGGTACTTTTTGGATGAGCTGGTGTGGGAAGTTCTAAGGAATCGGTGGAATGTCGAAGTTCCAAGGAAAGATCATGGAAGGAAGGGGGTGAGTGAAAGTCCACCACCGAGAGCTGCTGTGAGTCCAACAGGAGGGAAGATGGCGGGTGCTTGTTTGTTGATTGAAACTCTCACCAAGGTGGTATCAGGGGAGTTTGGACAGCTATTCGCCAATCATTTAGAGGTGCACCGGAGAGAGATGATGGCCTCGCTCAAAGAGTGGTGGAGGAGATGCATGCCCCAATGAAGGCAGCATTGGCAGAAGATGAAAGGGGTGGAGGTGGCATTGTTGCAGCATAGCGACCAATTCACCTCGATGGGTGAGGAGCTGCGGAGGGTGGTGGAGGTCAATAAAGGAATAAGAGCCAAATTGGAGGACCTGAAAAGTAGTTCGAGGAGACAGAATTTGAGGATCGTGAGCTTGCTCAACGGAGTGGAGGGCCGGAGGCCGACCGAGTACTTTGCATAGTTCGCCATGTTGATGGGGGAGGGGGAAGAGCCATCCCTTTATGAGTTGGACAGGGCCCATCGGTTGCTCCAGCCGAAGCCTAAAACGAATAGGCCACCAAGGGTGGTCATCCTCTGCTTCCACAGCTACCAGGTGAAGGAGAAGGTTTTGAATTTGGTGAAGCAGAGGCGCGATGTGAAGTGGGAAGGCGTTGGTATATGTATATACCAAGATCTTACGGCGGAGTTGGCGAGAAGGCAGGTGGCCTTTGTCGGGTGAAGATGGCGCTGTACAGCAGCGGTGTGAGGTTTGGGATGGTCTACCCGGTGAAAATAGCACCAGTCGGTACTCACATATACAAGCGGCTGAAACGGCGAGGCAAGGTCCCCACGAGTCGAAGTGATTGAGCACCTCCAGGCCTCAGCCTGGATGAGGGCGGCCATTTCGCGCGCTTTTCGCGGACTCCCGCACTTGTACGCACCAAACGAGGGGACGGCGACATTGAGGAACGTAATGCGCAGGCACGCACGACGCACGACCGCACCATGCATGCGCGGTGGCGCAGTGAACGTGCTGATGTCACGACGTGCGGCAAATGTGGCTTCGCCCATTTAAAGCGGCAATGCCCCGCAAAATCTCGACAATGCCTTCAATGTGGCAGACTTGGCCACTCTGCTGCCTTCTGTCGAGCAGCTCAGCCTGCCAATTCGTATCGCTTCAGCCAGCCTCGCAGGAATGTTCGGGCAATTCAACCCACGGTCACCGAGCCCGATGCGGACCTCCTACACAGCAGTGACACCGAGGATCCGAAGGTGCCTTTTCGAGTCGGTGTCACAATGAAAAACAGGCTGTCCTCGAAGCAACGACACCAGCCGCTGTCGGTATATAGCATCGACGCAGACGATGAGTGGTGTGCCACCCTGACGGTCAACCGGTCCCAAATACGATTCCGCCTGGACACTGGTGTCTCCGCCAATCTCATGGCGTGGTCTGAATTCCAAAGCCTCCGTGTCAAACCACCCATCCTGCCAGCTATTGGATTATAATGGCAACATCATTCCTGCTAGCGGCTCGTGCCAACTTGAAGTGACGCACAGGTCACGCAAAGCCATCCATCCTTTCGAGATCGTGGGCTCCTCGAAGGACTCCCTGCTTGGCGCACAGGCATGCAAGCTGTTGAACCTCGTTCAGAGAGTTCACTCTCTCTCTCTCTGGATTATATGTCTGCCTTCCAGGACGCTGACTTCAGGGCGCAACTCAACGCCATCATCGACCACCACCGCGATGTCTTCGAAGGCATGGGCACGCTCCCATAAACGTACAAGGTCATACTCAAACAGAACGCTACGCCTGTGGTGCATGCACCTCGCAGAGTCCCAGCACCCCTTAAGGACCGCCTCAAGCAGCAGCTGAAGGACCTCCAGGACCAAGAAGTGATCTCCAGAGTTACGGAACCAACCGACTGGGTCAGTTCCATGGTATGTGTAAAAAAGCCTTCCGGCGAGCTGAGAATTTGCATTGATCCCAAGGATCTGAATCGCAATATCATGAGGGAGCATTATCCAATTCCCAAGCGCGAAGAGATCACATGCGAGATGGCTTGCGCCAAGCTCTTCACCAAACTCGACGCCTCGAAAGGATTCTGGCAAATCCAGCTCGACAAATCCAGCAGGAAACTGTGTACCTTTAATACCCACTTTGGCAGATATTGTTACAACAGGATGCCGTTTGGGATCATATCGGCTTTAGAAGTGTTCCACAGGATCATGGAACAAATGATGGAAGGCATTGAAGGTGTTCACGTCTATTTCGACGACATAATCATTTGGTCCACCACCCCGCAAGAGCATGTCAGTCGCCTCCAGCGCGTGTTCAAACGCATACGTGAGCAGGGCCTACGCCTCAACAGAGCCAAATGCTCCTTTGGTCAGACGGAACTCAAGTTCCTAGGGGACCACATCTCCCAGTTGGGTGTGCAGCCGGACGCGGACAAGGTGGCTGCTATCACAGCCATGAAAACGCAAGAGGACAAGAAGGCAGTCCTCTGATTTCTGGGCATGGTCAACTTTTTAGGGAAGTTCATCCCTATCCTCGCCTCTCATACCACGGCTCTCAGGAACCTGGTCAGGATGACGACAGACTTCCAATGGCTTCCTGCCCACGAGCACGAATGGAGAGAACTCAAAACCAAACTCACCACGGCCCCGGTCTTAGCCTTCTTTGATCCAGCGAAAGAGACAAAAATTTTGACCGATGCCAGCCAATCCGGCATTGGGGCAGTGCTCCTGCAAGACGATGTGGCCTCATCATGGGCCCCCGTTGCATATGCGTCACGCGCCATGACCCCCACGGAGCAGTGCTACGCGCAGATAGAAAAGGAGTGCCTGGGCCTTTTGACCGGTGTCGTCAAGTTTCACGATTATGTGTACGGACTTCCTCAACTCACCGCCGAGACCGACCTTCGCCCGCTGGTCAATATAATACAAAAAGACTTGAACGACATGACGCCTCGCCTCCAGTGTATTCTGCTCAAGCTCCGGCGAAACGACTTCCAGCTGGTATACACCCGAGGCAAAGACCTCATCATTGCCGACTCTCTCTCCAGGACAGTCAACACTCCATGTGACCCAGCGGGACTCGTCTGCCAGGTTGACGCCCATGTGGCATTCGTGGCCTCTAATCTACCTGCCACGGATGAACGCCTCGTCCAAATTCGTCGCGAGACGGCGGCTGACCCTTTGCTACAGCGTGTCATGCGCCACCTAACAGAGGGTGGCTCAAAGGCCAATGCCCGCAGTTCTATAACGTCAGAGATGATCTGGCGGTAGTAGATGGCGTTCTACTGAAACTGGACCGCATTGTCATCCCGCATAGCATGCGCCAACTTGTCTTGGAACAGCTACCCGAGGGCCACCTTGGCGTGGAAAAGTGCCGCCGACGGGCCCGAGAGGCAGTGCACTAGCCTGGCATCAATGACGACATCGCCAACACAGTGCTCAACTGTCCCACTTGTCAGCACTTCCAGCCGGCCCAACCACGTGAGACCTGACAGCCGCATGAGTTGGTCACGTCCCCTTGGACCAAGGTGGGCATTTACCTGTTCCACGCACTGGGCAGGGACTATGTCCTGATTGTAGACTACTTTTCAACCCGGAGGTGGTATGTCTACACAACATCACATCGTCTGCAGTCATCCGTGCCTGTAAGGACACCTTTGCTGGTCACGGCATCCCACTCACTGTGATGTCGGACAATGGCCCCTGCTTCGCAAGCCAGGAATGGTCCAACTTTGCCAGGAGGTACAACTTTGTGCATGTGACATCCAGTCCCCTGTACTCCCAATCCAACGGCAAAGCGGAGAAGGGCGTCCACATAGTCAAATGGCTCCTCTGCAAGGCAGCTGATGCTGGGTCCGATTTCTACCTCACCCTGCAGGCCTATCGCTCGGCCCCACTGTCCACTGGCCTATCGCCAGCCCAGCTGCTCATGGGTCGCACACTGAGGACGACGGTGCTGTCCATTCATGTCCCAGACCTCGACCACGTTCCGGTCCTTCAACGAATGCAGCTGTCTCGTACACAGCACAAGGCGACTCATGGCTCCCGTGCAGCTGATCTCCCTGCTCTGGCTCCAGATGACAACGTCCGCATCCATCTTCCGGAGGGCGGCTGGTCTGCAACTGCTGTGGTTCTTCGGCAGGTGGCTCCCCCCTCGTTCCTGGTTCGTCTACCAGATGGCTCCATTCTGCGCCGCAGTCGACATGCCCTTCGTCTCGTTCCACGTTCGCTACGTGAACCTCCACCATTGCCACGCCCTCCTGTTGACCCTGACCTGGACTATGCAGAGATTCCGGTCACTCTGCATCCTCCTCACTCTGACGCAGTCCAGCCCGCTCCTCAGCCGGCGGCTCCTGACCCACCCTTGAGGCGGTCAACCAGAATTCGTCGCCCACCTCAGAGACTTAATTTGTGAACTTTGTGGACTTATGGACTTTCTGATTTGTTCTGTTCTTCCGTTTAATCGTTCAAGTGGTTTGTATATCGTGTTCATCTCGTTATTCTTGTGACACACTGTTTTTCTGCACCAGGCACCTCCCCATGTCAATAGCTTAGTTTCCATGTACATAGTCCTGTAAATATTTCGCACACACATAGTCAGGAACATTCACCATACACTATTTATTGTCACGCAGGCACATTTTTTATAAAAGGGAGGATGTCATAATATACACCAGTATATCATGGTGCAGACACACACTGATGGACACACAGTGGGACCAATCAACACACACAACACCGCAACCAATCACCAGTGAGAGCACATGCACTATAAAGACAGGGTGCACAGAGTTCCCGCTCATTCGAGTTGCAGCTAGCTAGGAGGACAGAGCTCACAGCCTGTAACACAGACATTCACCATGTGCTGAGTGCATCGACTGGTTAGAACAAGGCAAAGGTCTTTAGTTAAAGCTAGTAACGTATTAACCCATAGTCTGAGTGTGTTTAAACAGTTAATGATTCAATAAAATAGTGTTGCACTATTTCAAGTGTTGGTGACCTGTATCTGATCCAGAACACCCAACACATCACCAGCTGCGGCAGCATTTCGTGCTAACCAAAATGTCCGACAAGGCCCCCATCTGCAACTACCACTTCCGCGACAATGGACCCCACCTTCAAAAGGTGGAGACAGGTTGGGGGGGACGCTGACAGTTAGGGACTTCAACACTGACAACAGACTGACAATGCTCGAGGAACTTACAGAAAAGCTCGAGCTCACAGGGGGAACGAACTAAGATGTATGCAGGTCAAACATTTCTTACGTAGGGAAAGGAGGACATCCCCAAGACCACCACAACAATCACTGCTAGAGGACCTATTCGATGCTAGTGAAGGGAAATTGCGGCGACATGTATGGGCGATTACTAAGGAGGGCTAACACCCAACTGTACGAGGCGAGAGAAAAATGGAAGGAGGGGTTTGAAATAGGATGGGGACTCTGGAGTGAAGCACTGCACAGGGCCAACTCCACATCCACATGCGCAAGGCTAAGCCAATGCAACTAATAGTGCTACACAGAGCCCACATAACTAGAACCCGAATGAGCAGGTTCTTCCCAGAGGTGGAGGACAAATGCGAACGGTGCCAAGGAGGCCCGGCCAACCACACCCACATCTTCTGGTCCTGCCCCAGGCTTGCCAGATTTCAGACAGCTTTCTTTGAGGCAATGTCCAAGGTGGTGGGGATGAGGGTGGAGCCATGCCCAAGAGTGGCAGTCTTCGGCGTCTCAAACAGCCAGATCTATTCATGGGGAGGAGGGATGTTGCCTACCGGAGAATCCTGCTCGGCTGGCGGTCAGCGGCACCACCCAAAGCTACAGACTGGCTGTCCGATCTATCGGAATTTCACCAAACGGAGAAAATTAAATTCGCCATCCGGGGGTTGGAAGAGGGCTTCCACAAAACATGGGAGCCATTGATCCAGTTGTTCCAACATCTGTTTGTAGCCAGCTGCCAATAAGCCAAAGAAAAGGAGAGGCCAGTCACAATGCAAGAAGTGGGGGGGGGGGGGGGGGGAACAAAAGGCATGGAACCAAACCATGCTCAGCAAAGAGCAAGATATACGGCATCACACCAATGCAACTGGAGCAGGGCCCAAGGGCAGATGAGGGAGGAAGGCAAGCTAGATGGGAGTGGGGGGGCGGTGGTGGTCAGGAAGAAAAGGGGGAAGAGGGGATCAGGGGAACCAGCCAGAGCCAAACGCATACTGGAAAACGAAAAACAGGAAACTGTAACCATTACAAATAATGTAAGACGACTGATGTAGATAACAGAAGCCGACCGATGTGTATATATTTCTCTTTATTTTTTCTTTTGTCTTCAAATGTATGTCCATGCTTATACTTGTTCTATATATTACAAAAACAGCAATAAAAACATTTTTTAAAAAACGGATATTTTTCATTGCACCGGGGAACGAGGCAGGGTGCCCCATGCCTCACCTTCTGTTTGCGTTAGCGATAGAGCCCTCGGACATTGCGCTGAGGAGCTTGGAGTTATGGAAGGGGTAGTGAGGGGAGGTGGAGCATCGGGTGTCCTTGTATATGAACGATTTGTTGCCATACAAAGATTTGGAGTGTTTTTGTGGTATCCTCTCCAGGGACGGGGTCTGGGCTGGGGGGTTCTCATTCCATGTGGCAGCTTCTCATTTTAGGTATCTGGGCATGCAAGTGGCTTGGCATTGGGCAGGTCTTCACAAGTTGAATGTTTCAAGTTTGGTGGGGAGGGGTGAAAGCAGAGTTGTTGAGGTGGGATAATCTTCCTCTGTGGTTGGCAGGCCGGGTGCAGGCGGTGAAGATGAATATTTTACCACGGTGTTAGTTTTTATTTCAGTGCTTGCCGGTCTATTTGCCTCAGGCATTTTTCAAGGGGGTGGATAGGCTGATTTCCTCGTTCATTTGGGCAGGGAAGGTGGCCAGGACAAGGAAGGTGGTACTGCAGAGGGGACGGCAGTCAGCCAGGGTTAGGCCTCCCAAATGTAATGTATTATTATTGGGCGGTGTGGTAAACCACTGTTGCACCTGTATTAGGTGATGTAAGGTAGGACCTGTACTACAGGTTCGCCGGTAGTCCCTGCCTGCTGGCTCTGCGCAGTAGGCGAAGTATAAATATGCGTGTCCTCCATTCAGCAGCCATTTCGCCAGCTGCTGTGGGAGGCCACACATCTTACAGCAATAAAGCCTCAGTTGTATCCAACTCTAGTCTTTGTTCAATTGATCGTGCATCAATTTATTGCTCGAAGATTTTCTAAAAGGTGGACCTCCGTATCAAGCCAGATCGCCTGCAGTTGGATCCATCCGCAATCAAGCGACGCCAAAAAGGACTTTAATCACTGGCTAGCTTGCTTCGAGGTGTATATCAACTCAGCGACCACCCTGATGTGTTAGGCAGGTTGGTTCGATGCACTCGATGCAGGGAAGTTAGAAACAGACGTCTAACACAGGAGGAGATCCAACATTGTTTTATTCAACTAGATGAACTGCTGTACATATTCAGCTGTGGGTCGACACTATACTGATCTGACTAGTGATCTTGTAGTAGCCT
The DNA here is from genome assembly GCF_047496885.1 of Scyliorhinus torazame. Taxonomy (NCBI): domain Eukaryota; kingdom Metazoa; phylum Chordata; class Chondrichthyes; order Carcharhiniformes; family Scyliorhinidae; genus Scyliorhinus; species Scyliorhinus torazame. The sequence goes on along the minus strand of NC_092715.1, from coordinate 90,798,612 downwards.
GACCACACTTACTAGCTACCGCATGGTGTTTGTGCTTGCTAGCTCATGGACTCTGACTGTCTCAGTAGCTGGGTCCCGAGAGAGCGGGAAACCTAGTGCCCTCTGGCTTTATAGTGGTAATGTCCTGTCTGGTGATTGGCTGTGCTGTGCTGTAGGCTTACTGGTCATCCTATGTGTCAATCACTGCCTGTCTGCATCTCATTATATACATGAGTGGATATTATGACATCTCACCCTTTTTCTTTGAGTTAAAAAAATACTGAGGTATGTGTATATATATATATATATATATGCCTGACTATATACAAACGGTGATTGAACAAACGTATATACATGGGAAGGTGTCGATAGTGCAGATACATGGCAAACTAACAATATTTACAAGAGTTAAGTCGATGGATTCAGTCACAAAATTTACAAAAGTTAAGTCTACAGATTCAGTCTTTGTGTCGATCGCCGCAGAGGTAGATCAGGAGCCGCCTGCACGTGGAGAGGTGGGATTGCTGCCATTGCGGTGGTCGCGTGGGCCGGCAGGATCGCTGGCAGGTCGGTGGCCTTGTGGCAGGGTGCGTCCGGAGGAAGCATGATAGTCGGCGGAGCACTGCGGTCAGGTGGTGGGCGTGGAACTCTTCGCAATGCCCGTCTGTTGCGCCGTAGCAGGGAGCCATCAGCCATGCGAACAATGAAAGACCTCGGGGCAACTTGTTTGACAACAACAGCTGTGGCTGACCAACCGCCCTCAGGCAACTGGACGCGAACATGATTGGCTGGAGCCAGCTCAGGTAAATCCGTGGCATGGGCATCATATGTGGCCTTCTGTTGGGCCCGGGACTGCTGCACTTTTTGTAGTACCGTGAGGTGGTCAAGGTCTGGAACATGGATGGCTGGAACTGTGGTCCTCAGTGTGCAATTCATGAGCATCTGCGCTGGAGACAACCCAGTGGACAGTGGGGTTGCCCTGTATGCCAGCATTGCCAGGTTGAAGTCGGAGCCTGAGTCTGCAGCTTTGCACAGCAACCGCTTGACAATATGGACCCCTTTCTCGGCCTTCCCGTTTGATTGCGGGTAGTGGGGACTGGAGGTAACGTGCCAGAAGTTGTAGGACTGTGCAAAATCAGACCATTCTTGGCTGTAAAAGCATGGACCATTGTCGCTCATTGCCGTGAGCGGTATCCCGTGCCTGGCGAACGTTTCTTTGCAGGCTTCGATGACAGCCTTCGACGTGAGGTCGGACAGTTTCACCACTTCTGGGTAACTGGAGAAGTAGTCGACCAGGAGTAGGTAGTCACGCCCCTTGGCGTGAAAAAGGTCTACACCTACTTTGGGCCACGGAGAGGTCACGATCTTGTGCTGTTGCAGTGTTTACTTGGGTTGAGCCGGTTGAAACCTCTGACAGGTGGGGCAGTTGAGGACCGTGTTGTCAATATCCTGGTTAATGCCCGGCCAGTAAACCGCCTCCCGAGCTCTGCGTCGGCATTTCTCGACTCCAAGGTGACCCTCATGGAGTTGACCCAGCACCATAGCCTGCATGCTTTGAGGAATAACGATCCTGTCGAGTTTCAGAAGGATTCCCTCCACAACCGTCAGCTCGTCTTTAACATTAAAGAATTGGGGACATTGTCCCTTCTGCCAGCCATGGGTAAGGTGCTGCATCACACGCTGCAGTGAAGGATCCTTGGCCGTTTCCTCACGAATTTGGACCACCCGTTCGTCAGAGGTTGGGAGGTTGGTGGCACACAATTGCACTTGCGTTTCTATGTGGCAGATAAAGTCACCTTGTTCACACAGTGTGGTGATGGACCGGGATAGGGCATCTGCAATGATCAGCTCTTTGCCTGGCGTGTAGACAAGTTTGAAGTCATAGCAGCGGAGTCGAAGAAGAATTCGCTGTAACCGAGGTGTCATGTCATTTAAATCCTTCTGGATTATGTGGACTAGAGGCCTGTGGTCCGTTTCCACCATGAATTTTGGCAGGCCATAAACGTAATCATGAAACTTGACTATCCTGTCAGGAGACCCGGACACTCCTTTTCGATCTGGGCATACCGTTGCTCAGTGGGCGTCATGGCCCTGGAGGCATATACCACTGGAGCCCAGGACGAGGAGTCATCTCGTTGGAGGAGCACTGCCCCAATGCCGTCCTGGCTTGCATCAGTTGATATCTTGGTTTCCTTGGTTGGGTCGAAGAACGCCAAAACTGGGGCTGTGGTGAGCTTTGCCTTCAGCTCACCCCATTCTGCTTCATGTGTGGGCAGCCACTGGAATTCTGTTGACTTCTTGACGAGATGGCGGAGGGCCGTGGTGTGGGATGCCATATTGGGAATGAATTTCCCGAGAAAGTTGACCATCCCGAGGAAGCGGAGGACCGCCTTCTTGTCCTCCGGGGTCTTCATGGCGTTGATCACCAAGACCTTGTCGGCGTCTGGCCGCACACCCTGCCGTGAGATGTGGTCGCCTAGACACTTTATATCAGATTGACCAAATGAGCACTTGGCCCTGTTGAGCTGGAGACCATGTTCATGAATTCGCTGGAAGACCTGCTTGAGGCGAGCGATGTGTTCCTGGGGCGTTGTGGACCAGACGTCCACGTATACTCGTACCCCCTCGATGCCTTCCATCATCTGCTCCATGATGCGGTGAAATACTTCGGAGGCAGATATGATACCGAAAGGCATGCGGTTGTAACAGTAGCGGTTGAACGGGATGTTGAACGTGCACTGCTTGCGACTGGACGCGTCCAGCTCTATTTGCCAAAACCCCTGGAGGCGTCCAGCTTAGTGAAGAATTTGGCATGAGCCATCTCACTGGTTACCACTTCATGCTTCGGGATCGGGTAATGCTCCCACATGATGTTGCGGTTTAGATCCTTGGGATTAATACAAATGCGGAGCTTCTTTATGCATACCATGGAGCTGACCCTGTCTGTTGTCTCTGTGACCTTCGAGGTGATGCCCTGGAGTCTTGGAGGTCCTGTAGTTGCTTTTTCAGACGATCCTTGAGGGGCGCCGGCACCCGGTGTGGTGCATGGATTACAGAGGTGGCGTTCGGCTTGAGCAATATTTTGTATCATTCCATCGAATACACTGTGGTACTGTAGCCATCTGGGATGGCCACGTCCCGATTACAAAATGGACACTTGCAAAGAATGCAGGGAAAATTGGACAATGCTAAGAAACAAGCAGGTGCAAGCTCTGGCTGTTGATTAGAACCTTAAACTCTCAAGACAGGACAGAAACTACCAAACAATCTACATACTAATGAGCCATCTCCAGGGACAAAAGGGAAACATTTAGATTCACAATGTTAAGGCAGACTCCCCGGCACCAGAAGAAGCTACGACAAAGCAGACTGACAGTCACCAGGACACGCCCAGCGATCAGGGAACCACCCATCTATTGGAGGAAAATCGATACAGATGATTGGGAAAGATCCAATTAGTTGAGGCCAAGTTCAAGGCCCGCCCAAAAGCGCGCAAAGCCCTTTTCAGTACAAAAGGTATCCCCCAAGGGAGAATCTTCCTGCTTTGACTTTGGCTCTCACCGAAGAGAGAGACCTGCCGAGCAGCTGCACCAGAACAAGTAAGTCCCAAGTCAACGCACGCTACGAGATAGACGCTCCTAGTTGCTACCCTGTAAACAGCTCAACCCAGCAGCCTCAGAACCGAGCAACGGCCATTGTTCCTCTGACTGAGTGGGCACCCGAAGCAAAGTATAGGCTTTAGTAATAGTGGTAGTTTAGTTTGTAGAGTTTATGCATGAGTAGATTTGACTGTGTGTAAATAAATGAGCATTGCTTTTGAACTTACTAACTGGTGTATCGGGTCATTGATCAGTATTCGGTTCTGAACCATGTGGCAGTGTCGAAATATACCTGGCGACTCTTGAGCAAACGTGATTAAACAGAGCCAAATTAAGAGCCAACCAAAAGTTAGCAACAGCACTGCGTGATAATGTCATCTAAGTCGGCTTGCAAATTTCCATCAGGCAAGGCCGTCGCCAGTGACGATGACATGGTGTGGACTCGCTGAACCAGGTTCAGGAGCTTGCAGGCGCGAGCACCGAGCAGGGACGCCCTGTCAGGCCTGACAATTTCAAAGTGAAGAGTTGACAGGAGCCATTGGCAGCTATGGCATTGCCATTGTAGTCAAGGAGCTGGCAGGCCGGTGGAAGAATGTTTGGTCGGGCCCGGATGGTGTCGAGGTTGGATTTTGAGATGAGGTTCGCTGATGCGCCGGTGTCCAGTTTAAATCGGATACGAGCCTTGTTAACTGTGAGGACAGCACACCGCTCGTCGTCGGGATCCACACTGAGGATCGAGAGGTGTTGCGCAGGTGTGGTGGAGGCCAGCTGATGTGTGGTTATGATGCCCACCCGATATGGAGACTTGAGACACTCAGCATCAGGGTCCGTTGGGCTGTCGGGATCAGAATCTGGCATGCCTTGTTGTATTGAGCGGATACTTCTGCGCCGCAGCTGGGATCTCTGGCTGCTGAGCGGTGGAGCGGATCTGTAGAGGGCTGCGTAGTGGCAAAACTTGCCACACTGGAGACATCGGCGTCCTCTTGCCGGACATTGTCGCTTTAAATGTGTGGAGCCACAATTCGGACACATCATGACGCTAACGTCAGCGCGATTGGCCAACGTACGCACCTGCGCAGTCGGGTTTTCGGTCTCGTCGTGGCGTGCATGCACAGAGATCCGAGAAAAGCGCGCAAAACAGCCATTCTCCTCGATGCTCAGGCCCTGCATCTGTGCAATGGCCTGCACCCTTTCTGCCTCGTGGGAGGCCAGCTTTGCAGTTTCTACCGCCCTGATGTGGGAGTAACGATTCTTGGCATGCTCATGGACAATGCACGTCTCCACAGCGACAGACAGGGTCAATTGTTTGATTTTAAGGAGCTGCTGCCGAAGGGAGTCGGAGTGGACCCCGAAAACTATCTGATCCCAGATCATGGAATCAGCCGTCGAGTCATAGTTACATGACTGCGCTAGGATGCGGAGATGGGTCAAGAAGGACTGAAAAGGTTCATCCTTACCATGAAGCCTCTGCTGGGAGATGTACCGATCAAAGCTCTGATTCACCTCAATGTCGCAGTGGCTGTCGAACTTCAGCAGGATTGTTTTGAATTTCGTTCTGTCTTTGCCGTCGGCGAACGTAAGCGAATTGTAGATATGGATGGCGTGGTCCCCCGCAGTGGAAAGAAATAGCGCGATCTTGCTGGCATCTGATGCTGCCTCGAGGTCAGAGGCCTCGATGTACAAGAGGAAGTTTTGCTTGAAGATTTTCCAGTTGGCGCTGAGGTTGCCGGAGATGCGGAGCTGCGGAGGAGGCTGGATTTTCCATTTCACTAGATGGCTGCTTGCTGGTCGATGCTGATTCACTCGAGGTAGGTCCGTCAAGATCAATATCTGGTACCATGATGTGTTAGGCAGGTTGGTTCGATGTGGACTGCACTTGATGCAGTTAGAAATAGACGTCTAACACAGAAGAAGATCCAACACTGTTTTATTCAACTGGATGAACTGCTGTACATATTTAGCGATCGCATGGTGTTTGTGCTTGCTAGCTCATGGACTCTGACTGTCTCAGTAACTGTCTTAGTAGCTGGGTCCTGAGAGAGCGGGAAACCTAGAGCCCTCTGGCTTTATAGTGGTAGTGTCCTGTCTGGTGATTGGTTGTGCTGCGCTGTATGCTTACTGGTCATCCTATGTGTCAATCACTGCCTGTCTGCATCTCATTATATACATGAGTGGATATTATGACACACCCCTGTTCCGGAGGCTCAGAAGGTATAGATCCTGTACTCAAGGTTGAGCTCCAACATGTTTCCACTGATCCAGGACGCGCCGAACTACGCCGACGCCATTGCGCTTCTCAAAGAAAACTACGCACAGAAGACGAACACGCTCTTCGCCAGGCACGCACTCGCCACTCGCTCTCAACTCCCTGGTGAGTCCATAGAAGACTTCTGGCCGCCCCTAATCCCACTCGTCCGGGACTGTGACTGTCAGTCCATTATGGCCACTGAACATTCGAACCTCCTTATGCGGGACGCATTCGTTACGGGGATTGGGTCGGACCTCATACGCCAAAGACTGTTAGAAGGGGCCACGGTCGATCTAGCTGAGACAAAGAAGCTAGCGCTCTCTATGATGGTTGCCTCGCGCAACAGTCAGGCCTACCCCCGCCAGCCGTGTGGCCCACCCACCCTACGCATTGTGGACCCCACAGACGGCCGCCCCAGCGAGTACGCCTGTGCCAGGTGCCAGCCTGCGCACCCTGGGGGTCCCCGATATTACTTCTGCGGCCAGCAGAAACACCCTCGCCAACGCTGCCCGGCCTGCGCGGCCCTTTGCAAGGCTTGCGGTAAAAAGGGGCACTTCGCCGCGGTGTGCCAGGCCCGCGCAGTCGTCCCTGTCGCCCCCACCCCTCTAGTTTGCACACAATGGGCGCCGCCATCTTCATCTCCCCGGACCACGAGCAGCCAGTGGGCGCCGCCATCAGTTCCCCTCAGTCCACGTGCGGCCCATGGGTGCCGCCATCTTGTCCAACCCCCGCAACGTGCGGCCTATGGGTGCCGCCATTTTGTCCCCCTCAGGATCTTCAGGTGCCGCCATCTTGTCTCCCCCACAGGGCATGGACACCGGCAACATTCCAGGACCTGGGCCCCCCAGGCTCCCCATCATCCGACGCCAGTGACGATCGACCAGTCTCGTCCGCATAACCTGGCCACCGCATCGACAAGCGTGAAAATCAACGGCCACGTGACCTCTTGCCTGCTGGACTCCGGGAGCACCAAAAGCTTCATACACCCAGATACGGTAAGGAGCTCCTCCCTCGTGGTACACCCCGCCAACCAAAGAATCTCCCTGGCCTCCGGATCCCATTCCGTCGCGATCCAGGGATCCTGTATGGTCACACTCACGGTCCAGGGCGTAGAATTCAACGGTTCCGCCTCTACGTCCTCCCTAACCTCTGCGCTGCTCTAGTACTAGGCCTGGACTTCCAGTGCAATCTCCAGAGCCTAACCCTCAAATTCGGTGGGCCCCTACCACCCATCACTGTGTGCAGCCTCGCGACCCTAAAGGTCGATCCGCCTTCTCTCTTCACAAATCTAACCCTGGATTGCAAACCGTCGCCACCAGGAGCAGATAGTACAGCACCCAGGACAGGACCTTCATCAGGTTCGAGGTCCAGCGGCTGCTTCGGGAAGGCATCATCAAGGCCAGCGACAGCCCCTGGAGAGCCCAAGTGGTAGTCGTTAAAACTGGGGTGAAACACAAAATGGTTATGGACTACAGCCAGACCATCAATCGGTCGGAACACGCAGCTCGACACGGGTCAATCAGATTGCACAGTACCGGGTCTTCTCAACGGTAGACCTCAAATCCGCCTACCACTAGCTCCCCATTCGTAAATCGGACCGTCCATACACTGCTTTTGAGGCGGACGGTCGTATCTACCACTTCCTCAGGGTCCCCTTCGGCGTCACTAACGGGGTCTCGGTCTTCCAAAGGGAGATGGACCGAATGGTCGACCGGTACGGTTTGCGGGCCACCTTCCCGTACCTAGACAACGTCACCATCTGCGGCCAATGCCAGCAGGACCACGATGCCAACCTTGCCAAATTTCTCCCCACTGCCACTCTCCTCAACCTCACCTACAACAAGGCGAAGTGCGTGTTTATAAATGGGTTGTTTTCGGGTTAGAAATTAAATTTAGAGACGAGAGGGTACTTTATGGTGTTCCAGCCAGGAGTGGGGGGGGCTACCATTTCGAAGGGCATCAACCCACTTCAGGTATTTGGGAGTGCAGGTGGTGCATGACTCGGGGGGGGCGGGGGGGGGGGGGGCTTGGTAGGTATAATTTTACTAGTTTGGTGGGGAGGGTGAAAGCCGATTTGGCAAGGTGGGACAGCCTCACCCTGTCCTTGGCGGACTGGGTGCATGCGGTTAGAAAGAATGTGCTGCCACAATTTTTCTTTTGTTTCAATGCCGGCCAGTCTTTCTACCCAAGTCAATTTTTAAGGATGTGGACAAGCAGGTCACCTTGTTTAGTTGAAGGGGAATGGTAGATAGGGTTAGGAAGGTGGTCCTGCAGAGAGGCGACAAGCCGGGGAGGATGAGTCTCCCAAATGTATTATTATTACTGGGCGGCGAACATGGAGAAGGTGCAGCGTTGGGTTGTTGCGGGGTTGTCCCAGTGGGTTAAGATGGAGGAAGGAGGGCAGCATGGTGGCACAGTGGTTAGCACTGCTTGCCTCATGGTGCCGAGGTCTCAGGTTCGATCCCAGCTCTGGGTCACCATCCATGTGGAGTTTGCACATTCTCCCCGTGTTTGCGTGGGTTTTCGCAACCACAACCCAAAGATGTGCAGGGTCGGTGGATTGGCCACGCTAAATTGCCCCTTAATTAGAAAAAATGAATTGGGTACTTTTGTGCTAAAGAAAACAGATGGAGGAAGGCTTGTGCAGGGGGTCGGGTTTGAGGGCGTTGGAAATGGCGCCGCCTCCCGGTGGCTCCAGGCAAGTACTCTGGGAGTCCGGTGGTAGTGGCAACGCTGAAGATCTGGTGGCAGCTGAGACAGCACTTAAAACTGTGGGGTTGGGTCATGAGGGATGCCAATTGGGGGGAATCATAGGTGTTTGAGCCAGGGAGGCCAAGTTCTATGAGCATCGCCTTCGTGAATTGCAGATGACACACACATGGCTTAGGTGGACATAAGGGCCGGGATTCTCCCCTACCCGGCGGGGTGGGGGATCCCGGCGGGATGGAGTGGCGGGAACCATTCCGGCGTCGGGCCGCCCAAAGGTGGGGATTTCTCCGCACCTTTAGGGGCCAAGCCCTCACCTTGAGGGGCTAGGGCTGGATTGGTTGGCACGCCGCTGGCCGGCAGGAAAGTCCTTTGGCGCCATGCCAGTCGGGGCCAATGGGACTGCGCCAGCCGGCGGAAGTCCGTGCATGCGCAGGAGCGTCAGCGGCTGCTGACATCATCCTTGCGCATGCGCAGGTGGGGGCTATGGCTGAGGCGGAAGCAAAAGAGTGCCCCCATGGCACACAGGCCCACCCGCGGATCGGTGGGCCCCGATCGCGGGCCAGGCCACCGTGGGGGCACCCCCCGGGGCCAGATCGCCCTGCACCCCCCCCCCCCCCCCCCAGGACCCTGGAGTCCGCCCGTGCCGCCAGTCCCTCCGGTAAGGTAGGTGGTTTGATTCACGCCAGCGGGACTGGCATGACAGCAGCGGGACTTTGGCCCATCGCGGGCCGGAGAATCACCGGGGGGCGGGGCTGCCGACCGGCGCGATTCCCGCCCCCGCAGAATTTCCGGGTGTCAGATAATTCGGCAGCCGGTGGGGGCGGGATTCACGCCGCCTCCCAGCGATTCTCCGACCCGGCGGGGGGGGGGGGGGGGGGGGGGGGTCGGAGAATCCCACACAAGGAAAGTAGGGAAGACTCGAGGTGAATAAGTCTTTGAGTTGAGAATCCATATCCTAACGGTGGTGCACTGGTTAGCATCGCTGCCTCACGGTGCCGAGGTCCCAGGTTCGGTCACTGTCTGTGTGGAGTTTGCACATTCTCCACGTGTTTGCGTGGGTTTCGCCCCCGCAACCCAAAGATGTGCAGAGTTGGTGGATTGGCCATGCTAAATTGCCCCGTAATTGAAAAACAAAATGAATTTGGCACTTATTATAAATCTAACTTTATAATGTACATAACATTTAACAGATTATACTAAATATCAATTAATCGTATTGGAAAAACTAATATAATTTTGTGAAATATCATTGTTAAAGATACATATTATGGTAAAAAAAACTCACCAGCAATTCTAAACTTACCAATTTTTGTTTTTTACTTGCTTGTATGTTTAATGTCACTCTAAAGGTTTTGAGTATCGAGTATGGACTTTCTGTGGTGCATGTAGAGTTTAATGAATACAGTTTAATCATCAAGTAACTACCTCCAGTGTCTCCCATCTGGCCGAGGAATTAGGTAGTCAGTGCCATATATAATACTTCTTGTCATCATTACCTCCAACTGTCTTGTAAATTTTAATCTCCAAATATTATTGATGGCACAACTTGCTACCCAGATTCTGGGTCACCAAGCCTTCAGCTACATTTCAGGGAGTGCATATTTCATATTTTATTGAAAGAATTTATTGAGGAATCAGGCAACTGTAGCTCAAAAATCCATATGTTAATGGCTTGGCTGCAATTACCACAAAATAAAAACATCCACATCAAAATGAACCCAGAGAGCTGCTTAATGAACTAAAACGTTTGGAAAGGATGTGGGTGTTTAGGTCTCCAAATATTGTTGATGGCATTCTCCGCACAGCGTGCTGTCCAAATTGCTGTCATAGAGTCTTTTCATAAGGATCAAGAATCTAATTGCCAGCTCATCATGATGCTTACCTGTGGTTATTGATAGAGGAGACTAAAATGGAACCTCTCACTACTGGGTGGGATGACATGTCTGTGTGGAGAGACCATTGGACAGCTAGTTTTCTCATCTCTGAAGAAGAAGTGGGTTTGTGTCTCACTCCAGAGGATTATGGTAAGGGGAGAACAGAATACTAACTCTGAATATCAAACCATAGATAAATTACTTCACAAAAGGAGGCAATTTGACCTGGTCATCCCTGTGCTGACTCTCTGTAAGAACCATTTTGCGAGTGCTACTCCCATGCTTTATCCCCATAGCTCAGCATTTTTTTAATTGTCTAATTTCCTTTTTAAAACCAAGATTGAGTCTGCCTTGGTCACACTCTCAGGCAAATGCATATTTATCATGTCATCTTTGGTTCTTTTGCCATTCATCGGTGTCCTTTCGTTCTCGACCCTTCCACGAAAAGGAACGGTTTTTCCCTATCTACTCTGTCCAGAACTTTCATGATTTAAAACATATCAATAAAATCTACTCTCAACCTTCTCTTCTCGAAGAAGAACAATTCCAGTTTCTCCAATCTGACCACTCAACTGAACTCCCTCATCCTTGGCCGCAGTTGTGTTATTCTTTTCTGCATCCTCTCTACCGCCTTCACATACAGCTTTGAGGTGTGGTGCCCAGAACTAAACACAATCCTCCAGTTGAGGTCAAACAAATGTTTGATAAAGATTCACCAGAACTTTCTTGTTTTTGTATTAATGGGCTGAAACCACTGGTTGAGTTTTAAAAGACTGAATAACAGCATTCCAGTGACTTAAACAGTAGCTTCTGAGGTCCGCCAAACATTAGCATAGCTCTATCCTGGAAATCACAAAGCCATCAGAGCCAGGGTATCTAGGAGAACCCATCAGAGATTGTCACCTGAGAGGAATGTGAATGGCCCATCTCCTGATCACAAAACACACAATCACCTCTGTAATCAACTGGGCTTGGAACAAGCTATTAAACACAATGGCTTTGAACAATGGACCCTGGGTTAGGTGGAAACACTTCCAGCCATCATACTATCATGTCTAAATCATGGATCTGGAATCACCTAGTTATGATCATATTTGAGTAACTGGTCAGTCAGTGAGAGCGGATCATTTAATGAGACAAGTAACCTTCTTTTGAGTTTGAAATATTGCTTTTCTCTAGTGTTGCTAACTTTTGGTTGGTTCAATTGGCTCTGTTTTATAACCTTTGCTCTCAAGTCGCCAGGTATCTTTATTATACCGCCACGAGGTTCAAGTCCAAGAAATGAGCAATAACTTGATACACCGATTAGTAAGATTCAAATCAAAGCACATTTATTATACACAGTAATCGCTACTCATGCACAAATTCTACGTTGAAGCTACTTCTACGACTAACCGGCCTATATATACAGGCCTATAACCTGGCCCACCAGGTCAGGGGAACAAATGGCCTTTCGTTCGGGTTTTGAGTCTGCTGGATTCAAAGTTGGTACGGATTGGTAGCTAGGAGCGCCTATCTCGTAGCGAGCGTTGACTTAAGACTTACTGGATCTCGGCGGCAGTTGAACCGGTCACGATCAAGGTTGGTTCGCGTTGCTGGGTGACCCGGTCAAGAAGAACGATTTGAACTTGGGGGCTTAACTTTATGGTCCCCAGGGGCTTCCTGCCTTTCGGGGCAGCCCCTGTACCTGGTTCCAGGTGATTGGACTTTGTTCCAATCGCTTGGTTTGATTTCTCCAATACTGGAGCGGGTCCCTGATTGATGGGCGGTCTTGAGGTGTACGTTAACCTCTTTTGTGTTGGCTCCTGCTGGCGCCGGGTAGTCTGGCTTCGCTTTGTTTGTCCCAAATGTTGTGATTGTTCCCGGGGATCGCTCATCAGTATGTAGATGGCTGCTACATTATTATGCAGATGGCTGCTTCTTTCGATGCTGTCTGGGCTTTTGCAGAGTTTAATACACAGTAACTTGCACCTGCTGGTTTCTGCCTGTGTTGGCTGAATTTCCCTGCAGCCTTTGCTGTTCTCCATTTTATATCGGGAGTTGGCCAACTCAGGTGGTTACACTAGCCTACAGAACAGAAGATGAAGTGATGCGGGAAGTGAAGGATCCTCCTGCCTCCTGGATCTCTTTCTCCACCTATCCTGCAAGAATGGCCTTGCCTGTTGTTTGACCATACACATACCACAAGCAGTATTTTAAGAATCAACATAGCAGCTGCTGACTCGAAAAGAAAATATTTAATCCATCTGTCAACATCTTTAAATTGTCTCGATGCAGAATTGAGAAGGACCATCAAGTTCTGTCTGAAACCATCCAAGACATTATTCTTCAAGATCCGCGCTGGACTGATTTTTATCGGACTTCTAAGCCACTCAACTCATTCTCCCACTTTGTAATGTACTGGTCTGTATGTTTGTGAATCCTTGAATACATGTGTGTGTTATTATTATTTTTCTTTAAATCAGGTGTTAAGTACAATAAATACGACTCTCTTTTCTCTTCAAAAACTTACAAGAAAACCTGCCTGTGTGTCTTTTGCAGTCACAGCACTTAAAGAGTTAAACACTCACTGAATTGGTCAGTATAATTTTTTTTTTAAATACTATAGTGTGTGAAATTATGGGTTGGATTCTTCCTCCCTGCCCGCCGCAAGGTCACCACAGGTGAGATGCAGACAATGGAGAAGTCCATTGATCTCGGGCGGGATTCCCCGGTCGCCAGGCGATACGCAGCTGGAGAATCCCACCTTATTGGTGAGAAATGATCGGACCCATGCTACCCCTTCTCACGTGATCATAACAACTGTCTTGTTAATAAAGAACAATTCTCCATTAAGAATGTCCCTAAGGTGAAACCTTTTAATTTTATGACGAAAATTCTATCCAAAGATTTGCTACCAAGCTTAATCTGACCAATGATTTTATTGCATATAACATCTGGGATGACTGACAGACATCAGTAGGCACACAGACATTTTCTTTTATATCATATAAAATTAGATGACAAGACTGAGGAATACAGTTTCCTCTTAATGAGATTAGTTTAAATCAACATAGTATTATTTATGTTCATTGCAAAATATAAGTCCTTTAAATATACTGAAAAACAACTAAAAGATGACTGTGAATATAACAAATAAGTATACATTCATAAAGATAGATAACATATACAGAAAAGTTACTGGATGCAGTCTGAGGAAGTAGCAGGCCACAACCTAGGACAGGGATAATAAATAATCCTGAGTTATGGAGTCAGTACAGTGCTTTTAATCAGCAGCCATTTACTGCTGAGAATGGCTTTGTTGATTTGCAATAAATGTGACTGCCAGAAAAACAACTGTTCTGATAAAGTAAAAAAGAGTTTTTTGTCTGAAAATTGCTTCTGTGTTATGTAAACTTCCTTTTATAAATAGGGAATTTTGGTCAGCACCATTTAAAAAAAAGCTGTACTAAAGATTTATGCTCAACATCGTGTTTGTCAGTTAATATTGTTCTATAAAATATATGCAGTCGGATTGTCATGTCTGCAGTCATTAAGGCCACTCGGTCAGTTAATCCAAATTAATGGCCCATGTTTACTGCGCAAATCGCAAAATGCATAAGCACTTTTTTGCATAGTAATTTACTGCGAATGGAAAATGAAGGCATTCATAGAGTGAATGTGTAATAAATGGAACACCAAATTAAACAATTTAACAACAGGATATAAAACACTTGACCTTTGTCAAGGAGTTACTTACTGCAACAAAACTGAAAACTCACTAAATTCATGCCAATTCCAGAGAGCATACATTTCACATTTTAATGGAAAAATTTATTGAGGGACATGACAACTATGGGCTTAAGCCCATTTTACACTTTGACGATAATTACCCAAAGATAAAAAAGATCCACACCAAAATAAATCCAGGTAGTATATTCATTTCTATTCAACCTCTCTTTAAAAGCAATATAAGCATTTTGATTAATCTAAGTCAGCATTTCACTTTTACCCTCAGTTTTGGTCAGGCTTTATATGGGGTCCCATTTGGGGAACATAGAACCATAGAATTCCTACAGAATCGCACAATCACAGAATAGAACAACACAGAAGAGGCTCTTCAGCCCATCGAGTCTGCACTGACGCATGAAAAACACCTGTGGCGTCATTCTCCGACCCTTCGCCGGGTTGGAGAATCGCCGGGGGCTGCCGTGAATCCCGCCCCCGCCGGTTGCCGAAGTCTCTGGTACCGGATATTCGGCGGGGGCGGGAATCGGACCGCGCTGGTTGGCGGACCCCCCCCCCGCTCAATTCTCCGGCCCGGATGGGCCGAAGTCCCGCCGATAAATTGCCTGTCCCGCCGGCGTAAATTAGAGTACCTATTTACCGGTGGGACAAGGCGGCGTGGGCGGGCTCCGGGGTCCTGGGGGGGGGGGGGGCGCGGGGCGATCTGACCCCGGGGGGTGCCCCCACGGTGGCCTGGCCCGCGATCATGGCCCACTGATCCGCGGGCGGGCCTGTGCCGTGGAGGCACTATTTCCCTTCCGCCTCCGCAACGGTCTCCACCATGGCGGAGGCGGAAGAGACTCTCCCCACTGCGCATGCGCGGGAAACTGTCAGCGGCCGCTGACGCTCCCGTGTATGCGCTGCCCCGACATGTCATTTCCGCGCCAGCTGGCGGGGCAACAAAGGCCATTTCCGCCAGCTGGCGGGGCGGAAATCCCTCCGGCGCCGGCCTAGCCCCTCAATGTTGGGGCTCGGCCCCCAAAGTTGCGGAGCATTCCGCACCTTTGGGGCGGCGCGATGCCCGTCTGATTGGCGCCGTTTTGGGCGCCAGTCGGCGGACATTGCGCCGTTTGGGGAGAATTTCGACCCTGATCTGTCTACCTAATCCCATTTGCCAGCACTTGGCTCATAGCCTTGAATGTTATGATGTGCCAAGTGCTCATCCAGGTACTTTTTAAAGGATGTGAGGCAACCCACCTCTACCAGCCTCCCAGACAGTGCATTCCAGAGCATCACCACCCTCTGGGTAAAAATGTTTCTCCTCAAATCCTCTCCAAACCCCTGCCCCTGACCTTCAACTTGTGTTCCCTCATAACTGCCTCTTCAACTGAGGGGAACAGCTGCTCCCTATCCACCCTACAGTGCAGAAGGACAAAGAACAAATAACAATACAGCACAGGAACAGGCCCTTAAGAAGGAGGCCATTTTTATTGCATTTGCCTTGTTTAGAATTGCAGTGTCCAGCAGCTGCCTCCAGTAATTCAGTGTACTTTCCCTTTAAGAGGGCAGACTGTCTTTAAGAAATGTTTGGTCGCATCGCATGCTATAATCATAGGCAGGTTGGTGCCTCCTGGCACTCAAACAGTCAGCAGCTCTACCCTACTGGGACCAACACTATAACCAGATAAATGAGGAGAAAAGCTGAAAAAGTTTAAATGACTTCACCAGAGTTATCAAGGTAAGAACACTGTTTTTTTCTTTATTCAGCCATGGGATATGGGCATCACTGGCTGGACCAGCATTTATTGCCCATCAACTGTTGCTGCTATCAAGGGCAGCACGGTGGCACATGGTTAGCACTTCTGCCTCATAACTCCAGGTTCAATTTAAGCCTTGGGTCATTGCCTGTGTGGAATTTGTATGTTCTCCCCGTGCCTGCATGTGTTTCCTCCGGGTGCTCCAGTTTCCTCCCATAGTCAAAAGATGGCAGGTTAGGTGGATTGGCCATGCTCAATTGCCCCTCAGTGTACAAAAGTTAGGTGGGGTTACTGGGATAGGGTGGGGGCATGGGCCTAGCTAGGGTGCTCTTTCAGAGGGTCGGTGCAGAATCAATGGACTGAATGGCCTCCTGCTAAACTGTAGTGAGACTATGATTCTATGGGTGTGATTCTCTGGCCTCATTGCGCTCTGGCTTGAGCGAAACGAGACCGGTGAATAGTGGGAGAAGCCAAAAATGAGAACCGTGCCAGGTGACAAACAGTTTGCGATGCAACCGGCCCATTCCCATAGGTGAAATTGGGTCCTTGCTGTAGCGTGTCGAGAAACCAATTATCACCACTTAAGCCCTATTTCCATACACTTACCGGGAGCCACCCCATATCCTACAGCCTCCCATCATTCATCAGCCTCCCCAGCAAGTGGTCACGCTGGCGCCGATTAGAACTCTCCTTTTTAAAACGTGAACCTGGCAGAAGGGCTTCTCTGGGGAGCTGAGGAGATGAGTGGCCATCTTTGCTCACAGGCAAAGAGCCTGGGGTCGCTGGGCTTGTCACCCCAGTGGTCGTCAGGGAGGAGGGGCACTCCGCAAGGGTGGGCCACCATGAGAGGATGGGGAGGCGCTGGAGGGTGCAACTGGGGGGCAACCGCATGTGGTATCACCATGCCAACACCTGGATTGTGTGTACCCATTCTGGGGCAACCCTTGTCCCTACCCATCTGCCCCACCAACCACCCATAACCCCCACAGACTGGCGTGGCCTCTGGCCGTGCGGGTGAATGCTATTGCTAATAGTAAATTGGCAATCGTGGTTAAGTGAGCATTTCACACAACCCAAGTGCGTGCCCATGTGCCATGTAGCATGTGGGAGTTATTGCCTAGCATCCTAATCAGACCGTGGTGCCTCGATACCTAGCCTGAACACTGCGGAAGCAACACCACACACACACCAGCCAGGGGGATGGGACACAGCTCCGCGGACATGTTCACAGACGAAGGTGGGTGAGTGTCACGGGGAATGTGGATGCCTGGAGAGATGGGCCAAGGGTTCAGAGATCGACTCACATTGCGGAAGAAAGTGACAGAGAAGTCATACAGTTTGTGCACAGGGTGTTTATTGTGTGTAACACATCCCCACTCACCTGGTGGTGCCTACCCCCTTCTCCCCACCCCTCTCACCCCCTACCTATCACCCCATCCTCTCCCCCTTCCCCCGGTGCCCTCAGTGATCCTCGATGTGCTTTGCCTTCCTAGCTCTCCTTCTACATCTAGGTGTGCCCCAAGGACACACATCAGAGGTGGAGGCAGCCAGCTGCTTACCAAGTCGCGTGGCCTTCGATGCCCTTGGCGGGCGTCCTCTGGGGTCCCTGGGGCCGGAGGGCCCCAGCTCACTTATCAGTGGCACTTGCACAGCCATGCCACTCTGTTCCGGCTGCTACCTCGATGAGGCGGCCTCACCAGAGGGGTGGAACTCAGGGGAGCTGGTGGCCACTATCCCCACTCCATGGGACGGGTCCGGGTTTGCACTCTTCCCGCTCGGTGCCCATAGGGTCCTAGGATTCACCATGAGACAGAGGGGCAGCTGTTTTGAACCCCGGCTGCCCCTGCATCATTTGGCTCTGCCAGCCCTGGTGGTTCCCATGGTCTGCACCATTGTGTCGACGCCCTTGGCGATGCTCCTCAGTAACTAGGACCTGCTATGCAGCACCTCGGCCATGCCCATCTGAGAGCGGGTCATGTCCCACAGAACCTCATCAAGGTCAGCCTAGAAATGGGTGACAGCCCCTAGCGGGTCGGACATTCTGTCAAGACCCTCAGCCATGGCCGTCACCGACTGCACAATGCCTTGGACACCTTCACTAACGGTGCCGAGGTTGTGCACCAGGCGCTCCACTGTGCTCGCCACCCTAGCAGTGTTGGCCTTGGTGCGATGCATTGCCGGTGACATTTTATTCACCTGTAGCCTCTGGGAGTCCTCCAATCGGCCATGGATCTGCTGTAGTGTTGCTGCAATCTCCCTCTGAATGTCCTGGCCGCTCCCAATCATCTCCATCAGCTCTGGGAATACCTTTTTCACAGCGTCAGCATCAGGATGGGACCCACCTTGCTCCTGGGATCCAGCAGACCTCCGACTACTGTCTCACCTGGGGGTTTCTGCCTACACCGGAAACACATTAGCAGCTGTGTGGTGTTCACCAGATTGTGCCCCAGATGCCTGACCACTAACATTTCCCACCGAGTACGCTTATCTGCGCTGGTGGAGGGAGGGATGACAGCTGTGATGCCTCGATCGTGTCTTCCTCGGAGCTCCCCTCCAAGATGTTTACTGGCTGCCCTGTGGCTGACCCTCTGGGACCCTCAAGAGAACAGGAAATCCCTCTTGTCCTCCACTGCATCTAGGGGCCTGGCCAGATCTGCATCTCTGAATCCTGGAGCAGGTCTCCTGGGCTGGGGTTGGCTGTGCAAGAGCTGTTTAAGTGCTGCTTGACCTTCTTATGTTAAAATATAACCCTCATCATTCCATCATTTTAGATGGTGAAGCTACTGTGCCATTTCAAGAAGAGGAGGGAAGCCTTGCTGAAGATGTCACATGACTTTAACTGTCCCCAGCAAGCCCCTGATCAACACAGCTACTTTAGAGGGTGGGAGTCAGACCTGTGTGATGTGCTTCCTGTGTTAATAAACATGCTAGGCATTTAAGGAGCAAAATTCCTTTCAAATGAAGAAGATAGCTGGATAGTGAAGAGGAACACTCAAGACAAGATATGCATAGTTAAAGTCAACGTGAACCCTATGAAACCTTAAATGTGTTTGAATCCCGCTGCTCTCTCTTTCTGATTCATTCTATCCTTGAGAAAGAAATACAGATGTTCATCCTGGGGTATTGGGCTTCAGTGACCTCCCTGATACAATGGTGCACAACAAACTGGGGGATGCTGCTTATGAAGGCAATAGTGAACTTGACGACCATTAGTAGGGCTGTCTACGCTGTGGCTTGAGTTTTCAGTTGTGGCTACAGAAGGTAGTTTGACTTGATGATAATGTCCTTTTTCAAATTCATTTTTACAGGATGTGGGCATCTCTTGCTAGGCCAGCATTTGTTGCTTATTCCTAGTTTCCCTTCAGAAGATGGTGGTGAACTGCCTTCTTGCACCGCTGTGGGTCCTGAGGTGTAGGTACACCACAGTAGAGAGGGAGTTCCAGGACATTGACCTAGCGACAGTGAAGGAACGGCGATATCTTTTGAAGTCAGGATGGCGAGTGACTTGGAGGGGAAGATCTAGGTGGTGGGGTTCCCAGGTATCTGCTGCTCCTGTCCTTCTAGATGGTAACAGTTGTAGTTTTGGAAGGTTCTGCCCAAGGAACCTTGGTGAGTTCCTGCATTACATCTTGTAGATGGTACAAAAGGCTGCCACTGTTTGTCAGTGATGGAGGGAGTGAATATTTGTGGAGGAGGTGACAATCAAGTGGGCTGCTTTGTGTTAGATGGTGTCGGGCTTCTTGAGTGTTGTTGGAGTTCCACTCATCCAGGCAAGTGGAGAGTACTCCATTACACTCCTGACTTGTGCCTTATAGGTGGTGGGCTGGCTTTGGGGAGTCAGGAGGTGAGCTACTCACAATCGGATTCTTCGCCTTTGTTGACCTGCTCCAATAGCCACAGTGTTTATTTGGTGAGTCCAGTTCAGTTTCTGGTCCTTGGTGGATTGCAGGTGTAGCTGAGGTCTGAGATATATTCCCTGAAGACCGATTGCTAGTGTGTCCTCTGCACGGTTTCCTCTTTATCCCATTTTCAATTGATTCCGTTCTCTCCTATATTCTTTGCGTCTTTCCCATCCTCCATATTAAAAAATCAGATTGACTAGACAAGGATAAAACTGTTTTCAAGGAATATGAAAGTATCTCAGCACCAAATGGTCCTGAGGTTAACCAGCAGCTTAAGGGGGAAAACTAGCAACTAATATGTATGGAATGGATGGCTCCTTTAAGAAGCACTACTGCAGTGTTCTTGCTTCTAGTTAGTCTCATGATTTGCTGGGAGCATATAACACATGGTGATCCAATCGCTTGAGCAGACCATTTCTCAAAATGGTCCAAAAACAAGTCTTAACCCTTGTTTGAGTCTTAGAAATAAATGTTGGAACTCAATCCTATATGTCAGATATATACTTCTGGCATGATATGCAGATGACATGCATATCCCTTGCCATATTGGATCCTTAGAAACCCATTGGCAATACCATTTTTCGACCATAATCTTCTGGGGACTCAAGAAAGGGAAAATACTCCTCAAGCTCCGCTACAGAAATATCACGAATAGCATTGTGCTACAAACTAGCACTTTCTGTTGCTGGTTCAAGATTTATAAATCATGCCCTGGGGATTTTATTTTGCTCTCCAGACCCTTGCCAGAATTGTCTCTTGTTGATGGGTGGCTTTCAGCAGAAGCTGAAGCAGAAATACCTCCCATCACAACATTTAGGAACTCATTTGTAGAGTTTTAAACTTTAAATAATTTGTAAAGAGACAAGTCCTTGATTTTTCAACCACTTTTCTGTAGGTGCTGGGTTTCAAAGGCTTCCATTGTCAACGTTCATGCCTCTCTTTTAATATATCAATACAAGTGTCCCTCTGAGTAGTTGGATTGTGCACAATACAGCACATTGAAAATGTTCAAACCTCCAGGGATACATCCTGGAGGGCACTTTGTGTTAGGTTGCCAAATACTCTCTCAGTCATGTTCCATTTTAACCAATGTGCCTCATTATATTTGTACTCACATGGGGTCTGTGGGCTATGTTGAAGTGGCAACATCCCCATCTTCAGGCTGCAGCCACAGACCCCAAGGAACCATCCATTCACCCTGTCAACTTGTTTAAAGGCCCTTGGCGATCAAGCCTGACTTAAAGTGAATGAATCATGAGCTGAGCCAAGGAAATTGGCAGTTGCCTGCATGATTTCATGCTTGGCATTGCAGACAACTTGGGTATTGACAGAGCACTATCCCTTTGATTTATGTATGGAAGGGATTTTGCCTTGGGGTCCTGATTTTCACATGATTGCAATCTGCCCATCCACCACTCTAAACACAAGAACAATCCAGCTAAAGCATGGAAATGTAACTGGTTAGCAGACTTCCCTTCCACTGATTTCGTGAAAAAGAAGAATCTCCCACTTTTGAGTAGATGTTATATAGGCAGCCTACTTGCTAATTCTTAACAGCTTTTGATAGAGTTCTCGCAATCAGAGATTAACATTCAAGAGGTCATTGGTTTGTGGATGATGTGAATGATAATACATCTCTGGTGACATAAACAATACCTTGCACATTGCTGCTGAGTTTAACACCAATATTTGTATCCTGGCCAGAAGATCCTTTCAACAGGATATGCAATAATATTACTCACATAGAATGTTCTAATGGACACTCATCGATGTGTCAAGGATCTCGGCACTTTTACTTTGTGAAGTTAATCTTCAGTTTGTGCAAGTAATTTCTCCATGCAGTTTGCTCAATGATGGTGTTAGGTTTAGATGCCAGCATTAATCCCATGAAAGTACTTTTGCCTCTGAGCAGGCAGACTATGAGTTCAAGGTCCACAGCTTTGCTTGAGCACATCATCTAGGCTGACATTAAAGTGCAACACTGTCAGAACTGTAGTCTTTCAGATGAGATATTGAAGCTGGGCCCCATCTGCACTCTCACGGGATTCCATTGCCCAGCAGTTTCCTTGGGTCTGCTCCTGTTCTGCTTACATACAAACTTTCTGTAAGTGCGGTTGAAAGCGGCCATGGTTATTGCCTCAGAATCGGGGACAGTGCCGGTTTGATGCCATGCTCCAACGTCGACACGGTGGTGGAATTGAACATCTCTGAGGCAATTCCTGGCCTTTGTGTTCTGGCCAACATTTATCCCTCAACTATATCACTGAAATAGATTGGACTATAAACTGAGTATGGCTCATTAGCAGGCAGAGGCATCGCAATGCACAATTACCTTATGGCCAATGCAAGTGACATAGGCAGCATTCAAACTACCTTCAACTTACTCATCTACGCAATTGTGACATAGGGTCCAGCACTTACTGAGTTCCTCTGGCTTAACAGGGGGCCCTGATTCATGTTAGGCCATTATCAACTAAATCCAGCCTGCACTTCTTAAAGGGAAAGTGTATTCTGGCTGTAGTAGCTGCTGGAAATGGATGAGAGAGACCTCCTCAGCTGGAGTTCAGAACAATGAGAAACAGGTCTGAGGGTTTCCAGATTCCAGGTTTCCAGATTCAGCACTGGAGGTTTTAGTGCACCAGGTGAAAGGAGGAGAGAGGTCCTCTTTCCTGAGCACCTCCAGACAAGCATAGACGGAAATAGGAGGTGATAGCCTCAGAGATCAGAATCAGTAATTTGACCTGTGGACTTCACTATAGTGTTGTAAAAGGTTCAATGAAGTATTATGTGGTAGTATCACAAGTGGTGTTCACCACTAACAGGATGCTGCCACCAATCCAAAACAACGTTCTGCCTATATCGCAAATGAGTAATGTGGTATTTGAATTTCAGTAGCAATGTGATGTGAATGTGATGAATGTAAGAAATTGGTATATATATATTGGATTATAGGTATCTGGTGCAGTAATGGTTATAAATGCCTGGGTTGAGTGTGTATACATCTGCTGCAGTAATATTTAAAAATAATCCTGGTTTAAAAGAAAGACAGACACTGTGACAGCAGAATGTACAATTAAGATGTCATAAAAATGAGCCCTTGTTATTTATAACCATGCTTATGTTTAAAAGGAGCGGTTTAATGGATTTTGTTATGATTTATGGGGAGTAGATAATTAGAGACACGGGGCTGGATTCTCCGTTTCTGACTCTGGGTGTTGACGCCGGCGAAACATGTGTGGACTCTCACGATGGAAAAATCGGCGTGATACTCTCATAGATTCTGGCACTCGTGAGGGGCTAGCACCGGCACTGAGTGAGACTCCTGCTGATCGCACTGAAATCGTCCGGAGAATGGCAGGGTCCTGGGCCGCATATTCAGACGGATGAAGACTTGCACCGGTCGTGCCGTAAAACATGTACGAACCCAACCCGCCAACCACGTTCCCACAACCCACCCCCTGGCCACCCGGCACCAGTCCCCCTAGCTGTAGCAGAAGTCCCCCCCCCCCCCCGTCCAGCGGCACGGATCCCGGCCAAGTGTGGCGGTGCTGGATACGTGGCCTGCGCCGTCGGGAACTCAGCCCATCATGGGTGGAGCATCGCAAGTGGGCTGGCCAATGATGCGCCAACGGCGTTGAAATGTCGCGTGCCACACATCTCGATGATGCCGGTTTGGAGGGGGTGGAGCATGGCATCAAACCGGCACGGTCCCCGATTCTGGCATCAGAATCCATTCTCCGCCCGATCGCCGATCACGATTTTGGCATCAGGCTATGGAAAATCCAACCCATGGTGTTTAAACTTAAGTAATTAGGCTAATGGGATTTGAGTAGAATTACAATGATGTAGTAATGGGAGGGGCCCCGTCTGTGCCAGTCAATCTGGAGTGAGCTCTCTGGAAGTTGTGGCAACATATTCTGCAAAAGGCTGTTAGGTTAAGCAGCAGTCTGACACGGATAAGAATCTGCAGGATGTTTCCTGACAGGATCTCTCTCTTCAAACAGTCTTTCAAAACATCTTTCTATCCGAAGTTAGGCAAATAATCCTGTATTTGGCAACTTTATTTAAAAGTGGATTTTGACCTGTGATGACTTTTGCTTGATTCGAGACAAAGAAGGTAGCAGTTAGGAGTTAAAGTGTTTTGTTTTATTGTTAAGCATTGTTTAACTGGTAATTTAAGCTATTTTTCTGTAATGTTAAAGGTAGTTTAATACTGTGTTAATAATAAGGTTTGTTTTAATATACCAGATCCCTATTTTTGCGCAGAATCACTCCTGGAATGAAATATCCTTTCCTCACAGTTTTACAAATTAAAATAAATGTTGGGATTTCTGTCTGGTACCCTAGCAAATTTGGGGTCTGGTCCGGGTTTGTAATACTAGGTATGTCGGCTGTACATTCCAAAGACTAGCAGATTGTATCAAACAGCATTGACCTTCAGCTGTTTGCATCAGGAAAGATGCCGACCATACCCAACCAACTCATGCTTGCAAAACTTAAAACACACTGTCCAACATTAGATGTGATTCGTTAACAACATTGAGTGTGCTAAGAATTACACTGACAACTAATTCAAAACTGCATATATTAATACACAGATTCCTGTCCTTTTGAAACAGAAAAAACATGTACACACATTGCGCCTGTTTTAACTAAACAAAATAGGTGCAGCCATTCTTTGGTTCATTTCCCAGGCAATGTCTTTACCAATCAGTCGACCTGTCTGAATTTAAACAAAGCTTGACAGATGACTGGTGCATTCTCCATTGCAATGCATCTCCCAATCAGTGTCCAGTTACCAACCATTGTTGTTCCCTTTACATTTGGTATTCTTGCTAATTGTCCTGATGAGTGCGAGATGAAAAGCTTTGAGAACACATGTCTTTTATCAGCTACACTCAAGTTCTGTACGTCAAAATGACTAAATAGTGGAATGTTGGACTTGACTTGGAAAATATAAGTTGGAATCCAATATCCTGTCATTCATCATTATTTAGAGATGGTGGAAGAACTGATTCTGTTAATTCCAACATTATTTCCCAAGGCTAAATCAGCATTGGTGGCATCCAGATGAAAGAATATGAAGGACTAAATTTGAGGAAGTGAGTATAAGAAGGAGAAAAAAAAATGAAGAAAGGAAATCTTACATGGCTATTAATTAGTGTGTCACAAAGTTTGCTTGACTAAACGTGTCAATTGTAACCTTCACATTGACTGGCTGGAAAGCGTTCTGAACTCACAACCCTCCTCCACAATTACTTTTCTGTTGTGCTTATTGATTCTGTGTGATTAGAGAAACTTTTTGTAACAGGAGACTTTCAGGGCCAGCACATCATCTTTGTATCAGAATTCTAAGCAGAGCCAAAAGTTCATGATCAAGAGGCTCAGTAGTTTAATGATTATTCTGCTGCCTAATTCTTGTATTGCCACATATTTTAATGCAAATGCACGACAACACCTATTTTCCACATGATACGCCTCAGATTTGTGTTACATTGTGTAGGAAATAAGATGGGAGATTTTCTCGAGCATTTCTCTTATTTCCCACCCTAGCTTCAGCTAAAAAACCTTGGAGAAATGGTGTAAACAGCTGGCTTCAGTCCTTTCGTGGTTTTAGTTGTTTATTCCATTTAGTTCCGCTGATCGCCTGCTGGAGAACCTCTGTGGAAATTCCAGGCACTGTTTTCTTTTAATAACTGGCACAGGGGCCAATGTTCCTGTCGTTAACTCTGCATGTCTTCTAGTTGTTGGAGCATTAGAGAAAAAAAATCACAAATCCATGACAAACATTTGCTACTTGGGCAATGGGCGCCCTTTACATATTTCATGGTAATCGAAGACAGAATGAAAGAATGTTTGAGGATGAAGGAACAGTTCATTATTATAATGATCTGTACAGTACATGAATATGAAGATGACAGTGTGGTCCCTAGCCCACTTTTAATGAGAGTCATGTTGGTATAACGAGATAAGCATGAAGCCCTCATAAGGGATTGTGTGAACATGTTGCAGGTTCGTTTATTTAGAAGAGGCACATGGGAACATTCAAACATAGGTACAAAGCTTGAAGCCATCAGCACCAGAGCTGTTCTCTGCTCACAGACAAAAGTGAAACTAAGACTGGATCGCATGATATATTTCCATTCTAGTGATGTCATGCTGCTATCCTTAAAGGCATATTACAACAATGAGGTAAGTGAACTGTTTGTGCTATTAGCACAGTGTTGCTGGCATTTACTTAATCCACCTACTTCTACCAAGCTCTATGACTCACCCTTCAGCTGATCTGACGGCCATGAAAACAAGAGCTTTCATTTCTAAAGCGCCTTTCACGACTCATGATATCTTAAAATGCTTATAGGCATTGATTTATGAAATATAATCACTGTTGTTATTCAGGATAATACAACAACAATTTTACACGTACCAAGAATCCAGCCCAATAGCTATGTCAAAGAGGTGAATTTCAAGGAGTGTTTTAAAGATGGAAAGATTTAGGAAGGGAATTCCAGAGCCTCGGCAGCTGAAGGCATGACTGCCAGTGGGAGAGCAATTAAAACCAAGACTGAGCAATTAAGAGACCAGAATTGGAAATATCTTAAAGGATTGTAGCAGCCTTACACCTTGCAAGACAATGGTTTGCTCCATGGTGAGGTACCTGTTTTAAGCATCACCTCGTATGGCTCAGGAGTTCCGTTCTGGCATGACAGTCTCTCGCTGCAGAGGATCTCAGTGTGTTGAGAAGGTGTGCAATTTGCTGACCTCTGTTTTCTCTGGGCATTCTTCTTGGTCAGCTGAGCTCTTCATTTCTGCCAGCCTTTTCTCCTGTCCTTCCAAACAGTCAGCCTCCACGGATCATAGCCATCAGAGACTGTCTCACAATTTTCAGTGTCAATGTCCACCATCTTCATATCTTGCTTGCAGGTGTCCTTGTGGAGGACGTGTGGACACCCAGAGGTTGTGACCCAGTGGCAAGTTTACCGTACAGAAGGTCTTTCGATACACTGCTGTCGTCCATCTGATGGATGCGGCAAAGCCAGTGCAGACATTGTTGGCTTAGCAATGCGTGTATGCTGGTGGAATTTGCATCCTCCAAAATATCTGTGTTGGCGATCCTGTGTTTCAAAGGGGTTTTCAAGACATGTCTGAAAAGTCTGAAATTGGATTGTCCTCTCCAGGGTGCAAAGCTGGACAAAATTAGTGGAGGGTCTGGACTGGTCAAACGTCAGGGTCCCCCCTCTCGGCCTCCCAGGTTGAGTCAAAAGGAGTGCAAAGCACTATGTTTGGCATTGGCTTTGTTGCAGGAGTTGCCAGAATAATGAGATATTTAGACATCAGTCTGCCATTGGGTTCCATTCCAGATGTTTTGACAGGGTTTACTCCTCTTAGTCTTCAACCCTCTTGCGGTAATCGACAAGGCAGTTAAGCTACTCACCGATAGCTGCGAGATTTATTAATGAGTTCCAGGGCATGGCATTGGCTGGTGGGCCTGCACACTTCATGGGGTTCAAATTTGGGGCTCAAACCTTCGGTGCATTCCTCCATAAGCTTTAGCCTGAGGCTGTGAGGGACCAGTTTCCGTGTGTAACCATGTGGAGGCACAGCTGTGGACTTGACAATAGAGAGGCAGGGAGACTCTTACACATTTGGGCCTCTTTTTCACATTGTGCTAACCAGTTGTGTAGGCTGAAAATGAGAAGCAAACTAGCATACAAAAGCGGAAAGCATATTACCTCCCTCCACTCACACATGGACATGCATCACATTGAACTGTTGGACACATCAACAGCAATGAGACCATAACCAGCTGAGCTGTATTAATGGTGTTGATTGAGGGATAAATATTGGCAAGAACTCTTCAAGGGCCCCTTTTTTGTACACTGCTGTGGGATCTTTTTTATCGCCAAACCTGGGTAAGCAGGGCCTCGGATTAATGTTCCATCCGAAAGATGGCACTGTTCGTTAGTGCAAACCTTGCTAAGTTTTGCCCTGAAATGCAGGCCTAAATTATATGCTCATCTCTCTGGAGTGAGACTTGAAACCACAACATTCCAACACAGCGGTAAGGGTGTGATCATTGAGCCAAAATTGGCACTGCAGACTGAGTTATTTTGTGGGAACAAGGGCTCTCTCTGGCGTGCACTTATTGTAACAGATTTCAACTGATCTCTCAATGTGGGAAGCCCAATGTTTCTCCAACTGGTCCCAGATGCTGTCTTCAACTGTCGGATCTGTTTCTGCAGCCACCATTAAAAAAAACAATTGCCTAAAGCTGCTGGGGCCTTCTTACTCACTTGGATGAATGTTGAGACTGAGACAGCAGTCCCTAAGACCCTGAGGCCAAATTTTCCAGCCCCTCAAGTTGATGGGATCTTCTGGTCCCACGGACGTGAATGGAAATTTCAATAGATCGCAGGCCCTCCCGCGAGGGAACCCGCCGTGGGGGAGGAGCGGGGGCTAGAAAATTCAGCCTTAGCAACTGTACCAAAGATTTGTACAAGACGGTTTCCAGGAGTCATCAAAGTTTACAGGATAACCCCGCTGCCCCCGCCATAAAAATGTTTGAAAACTGCTGACGTAAAGATGCTAAAGTACAGTAACAAAATCAGCGATTACAAACAGAACTTCCTGTATATATATTTTCAACTGATAATGATAGAACATATTCTGCCAAACTGGTATTAGTAGCCATATATATGTTGCACTTCAGACAAAGCACATTTAGTTAAATGTTATGTTCTTCGTAAACATGAAGAACAGTCCCAGTAATCGGTACTAATTATTCGGTCTCTTGTAGGTTTTCATAGAACTTCACAGAAAGCAAAGATTTGTGGAAATCTGTTCAATAAAATGAACAGCGACAGCCTTTAATGTAGTAAAATGTTCCAATACCCTTCACAAGAGTACAAAATTTGACATTGAGCCATATAAAGCGATACCAGGACAGACAATGGGCTGGATTCTCCGTTTCAGGGACTATGTCCGCAAGCCGTCGTAAAAGCTGTGGTCTTTTATGCCAGAAAAACTGGCATGAAAAAGCCACATATTCATAGCCCTGCAGGGGGCTAGCAGGGACCCGTTGTGAATCTAGCAGCTTTCGCTGCAGATACGGGCCCCTGTATCACCTGGGTCAGAGTCCGCTCATGCGCACTGCGGCGGCCTCCAGCAGACGCACCGTGCTCCATGGCGGACTCAGACCACGGAGCTGGACCTCCTAAATAGTGCCCCCGGTCGGCCGCGCGCCCAAACTTAATCCAAACTGAACGGCAGGAACACATTAGATCCATGCCGTCGCAACTTCGGCCGATCGGGGGCGGAGAATAGCGGGGCGGGCCTCCAGCAATGACTGCAGGTCGGGGATACATGGCGCAGCATACTCCCTGAGTACACTGCTTTTTGGGGGCCGGAGAATCGAGGAACCGTTGTCCTGATTCCATGCGCGGAAATGTATTCTCCGCCCCAGCTTCGGACACGATTTTGGCGTTGGGGTGCGGAGAATCTAGCCCAATAGTTATGTCAAAGAGGGGAATTTCAAAGAGTGTTTTAAAGATGGAAAGATTTAGGAAGGGAATTCCAGAGCCTCGGCAGCTGAAGGCATGACTTCCAGTGGTGGAGCAATTAAAACCAAGACTGAGCAATTAAGAGACCAGAATTGGTTTCTTTGGGGTCGGTTTGCAGGATTGAGGGAGCTGGATTCGAAGTATGGGCTAGAGCAGGGAGAGGTGTTTAGGTACATGCAGGTTCGGGATTTTGCCAGGAAGGTGATACAGAGCTTCCCAGAGGAACCGGCCTCCACATTGCTGGAGGAGGTGTTGACGACAAGGGGACTGGAGAAGGGGGCAGTGTCAGCGGTGTACGGAGCTATTTTGGAAGAGGAGAAGGCACCACTGGAAGGGATCAAAGCAAAGTGGGAGGAAGAGCTGGGAGAGGTTATAGAGGAGGGGGTCTGGTGTGTGGTGCTCCGGAGAGTGAATGCCTCCACCTCATGTGCGAGGTTGCGGCTGATACAGCTGAAGGTGGTATATAGAGCATACCTCACGAGGGCGAGGATGAGCCAATTTTTGGAAGGAGTAGAAGATGTGTGTGAGGGCGCGAATCACGTTCATATGTTTTGAGGTGTTTAGGGTAATTTCCAAGGTGGTGCGTGTGAAACTGGACCCGGGCCCCCGGGAGGCCATATTCGGGGTGTCGGACCAGCCAGGGTTGAAAACGGGTGCAGAGGCTGATATCATAACCGTCGCCTCGTTGATCGCCCGAAGGCGGATCCTGCTGGGATGGAGAGCAGCCTCTCCACCCAGTGCCCTGGTGTGGCGGGGGACCTGTTGGAATACTTGACCCTTGAGAAGGTTAAGTTCGAACTGAGGGGAAGCTCAGAGGGGTTCTACAAGTCATGGGCACACTATTTATTATGCACTTTCAAGAACTGGATAACATCGAACATTAGTTGGGGGGGGGGGGGTGGGGGGGAGGGGGGGGGGGAGGGGGGCTGTGTAGATTAAGGGTGACAATGGGTAATCCCTGATTCCTTTTTGTCATTTGTTTATGTAAACATGCGGGCTGATGTTTGGGGGTTGGTGGGCGGATGGGATCGTTGATATTATGGGGATTGACATATCTTGCTGATTATTGTTTATTGTTGATGTGTGTAAATGCGGGAGAAAATGTGAAAAAGGAGGAGAATAAAAATATTTTTTTAAAAAAAGGGACCAGAATTGGAAATACCTTAAAACTTGTAGAAATGGAGGATGTCAGTAAATTAGGGAGGGACAAGCCCATGGGGTGATATAAAAACAAAGTTGGAAATTTTACAACTGAGCTGTTCATAAGTTCATAAGTTCCTAAGATATGGGAGCGGAATTAGGCCATTCGGCCCATCGGGTCTGCTCCGCCATTCTATCATGGCTGAACTAGGAGTCAATATAGGCCAGTGAGCTCAGAGATGATTGGTGAATGGGATCGGTGAATGGGATTAGAACGAATTAGGATTCAAGTTTTAGATGAGCTAAAGTTTATGTGGTCTGGAAGTTGGAAGGCCAGTTAGGAAATCATTGGATTATTCAGGTTGAGAGTTACAGGGCGCGATTCAACGGGAAAAATTCAAATTCCAGTTTTGGGTGCGACAGCTGTGTTGGCGAGATCGCGACCCGTATTTAATGGCATTTAGTCCCAAAAATGAGCCTACATTTGATACTCGCCATTACTAGCTACCTCGCCATCTGATTCGCGCCCCAGCAGCTTGTTGCAAACAAGGGGAAGCTGCTTTTAAACGCTCCCTCACCACTCACTTCTAGTCAACACAAAGGCATGGCAGCAGGCACACCTGCTGTTCACTTTGGGGATGCCAACCTGGCCAGGCTTCTCGACACTGTGGATGAGTCGTGGGCCACCCTGTTCCCCCGAGGAGATTGGCGGACCAGCAGCAGGGTCAGCAATGCCGCCTGGGAGGTAGTGGCAGCGGTTGTCAATGCGGGCAGCATGATAAGGAGGACCACCGCCCAATGTAGGAAGAAGACAAACAACCTCCAATGAGCTGCAAAGATAAGTTACCACCTCTCTCCTGACATTGGTCCACCAGCCACTCCACAAATTCCCAAAGTCACTCCCCCAATTCACTGGCTGACACTTCGCACCCTCCCACATCTGATCGTCATACTTGTTCCTCAGAACCCCCTGGCGCCCACCAGCACAACCCCTCCATGTCCAAGCGCAGTGCCCACACATGCCAGCTGCCACCTGACCCATCAAGCGTGCCCTCTCTTTGTCCCCACAGGAGAAAATAGCCCATAATAAACCAGAAAGAGCCAAGACAGGAGGTGGAGTCCCAGAGATTCGGGTCCTCATCCCCTATGAGAAACGGGCCCTGGAAATCGCAGCAGTGCCCGAAGGAAGAGAAGTTACTGACAACGAGGTTGACCTGAGTTGCAGAGGTGAGGATCCACTGCTCCTTCACCCAGAAGATCTGTGTCAAATGAATAGTTCATGTCCGACAAACTGATTCTTTCCTCTCACTGCCCACATGTCCATTGTCTCGCAGGACCTCCATCTGATGAAGCCGGACCATCCAGATTCATAACAGCCCCCCCACCACCTAAGAGGACACCTTGGAGGGGAGCTCCCAGGAGATCACCATCAAGGTGTCACATCTTTCATCCACACCTTCCATCAAAGCAGAGTCACACAGCTCGGTGGGTGACATTAGTGCACAGATTTTGGGGAAAGAATCTGGTGAGCATCACACAGTTGCTGATGCACATCAGGTGGAGGCAGGAACATCCAAAGAAGACAGTTGGAGGTCTACTGAATCCCAGGACTCAGCTGAGCCCCAGTCAGATGCTGAACCAGTGGACAAAGTTCTCCCAGAGCTGATGCAGATGATAGGACACAGCTGTGATATTCAGGATGGGGTGTCAGCAACATTCCAGTAACTGCAAGGCCGATTGAA
Organism: Scyliorhinus torazame; assembly: GCF_047496885.1. Lineage (NCBI taxonomy): Eukaryota > Metazoa > Chordata > Chondrichthyes > Carcharhiniformes > Scyliorhinidae > Scyliorhinus > Scyliorhinus torazame. Next base: position 90,766,397 of record NC_092715.1, on the reverse strand, counting down.
GGAGTTCCAAAGGCTGCAGGTGAAGGAGTGCAGGCAATACATGGCACTGAGGCCAACACTGCTAGGGTGGGTGACCGCAGTGGAGAGTCTGGAGCACGACATTCACGTCTTCAGAAATGGTGTCCAAGGCATGGCTCAATCTGTGACGACTATGGATGAGGACCTTGACATTATGTTCCAATCACTGAGGGACATATCCCAGATGTAAATGGACATACCGAGGCCCTGAGGAACACAGCCTAGTCACTGAGGGGCGTCGCTGAAGGTGTTGACATGATGAAGCAGACAATGGGAAGCCTCCAGGACTGGCAGCACCAGATGACTCAGAGGCCTCTGGAGCTCACTCTACTTAACCTCCCCCCACCCCCACCCCAACCCATGGGGTCCCCCAGGGCCTTACAGGCACCATCAGGGAGGAGGAAGCATTGGAGGCCAACCCGGGACTTGTCACCAAGGAGACGACGGCAATGTCCATATCTTCCAAATCCCCTCCCCCCTCCCCCTCCTGACACTCATGCATCTCAAGAGCAGCAGGCAGAACAGGGTGGCATGGCGACACCAATAGGTTCCGGGTCCTCCAGAGGATGTCCACCAAGGGCTTCAAATGGCACAAGGCACAGAAAGCAGAAGACTGCCTCACCTAGACATAGCAGTAGATCACAAAAGGTCCAGAGAGAGAGGATCACTGATTGGGCACTGGTGAGGTCACTATCCAAGTGGGGAAATGAAAATCTGTCACAGTAAAATGTTCACTATTAAAACATGTCACACCTCATACATGTGAATCCTCTATCACTTTAATCTTCACAGTGGGTCTGCCTGCAGTGCCTGTAGCCCACACCCCCCTGGGCAAAGTAGTGCAGGAACTCAAGCCCCCGATGCAGACCCCATTCAGAGGATGGGTGTCAGTGCGCTGTCACTAGAGAGACAGGAGATAGACTTTTGCAGACAGTTAGGAATACCAGAGCTTTCCTTACAGTGAATTATCATCACTTTCCTGCCTTGTATAATGACCCGCTGACACTGCTGGCACAGACCCATCATCCTGGGATGATGTTACACAGACCCTTGGAGGGGAAAACAGGGTACTCGGGGAGGGTGTGATGGTAAAGGAGGGGGGGGAATGGGAGTAGGGGGCAGGGAGGGAAATGGTGGGGAGAGCGGGGAGAATAGGGGGACGGTGAAGGAGGGAGAAATGGTTGGGCGAGGGGGTATTGGGGTGGGAGGGAAATAGTGTGGGGGGGGGGCAGCAGTTGAGCTGATGGCCACAGCCTCGTCATAGGAGAATCTGGAGATGATGACGGCCTCCCAAGTCCTCATCGCCATTGATCGCCCTCTTGACCTGGGATTAAATGGTGATGGAAAAAATCCTGCAGCCCATGCATCATGGTGGGCTTGGTCCAGCTGGAAGGTGATATAGTTGGATATCTGGGCATACAGAGCATCCATAACCTCCCGGATGCACATGTGGACTGTAGATTGTGACATGTCACATAGGTCCCCGCTCGAGCCCTGGAATGACCCAGTGGGATAAAGATTCAGGGCAGTAGTGACCTTCATGGCCACCTGGAGAGGGTGTCCTCCTCCTCCATGGGATGCCAAGTCCACGAAGCCTCATTGTCTCCCTGCTGAGATGCAATCTTCTGCATGCCGAACATGGAGTCCGTCATCTTGTTGAATGATCAATAATGCCTGTACATCTTGGGCCATCCCTGGCTTCCCCTTCTGGGTCTCTCTTCAGCCTAATGGGTGGCTGGGTCTTCAGGGTGTGTGGCGGCTCCCAGCATACCTCCACCTGTTTTAGCCTTGCTGCCATCTCCGGCATCTGCCACGAGCAATGTGAGGGCAGATTCCGCGGGATTCATAGCAGCAGACATTGTTATACCTGTAAGGAATTGGAGAAAGAGCAAGGCCAACAATCAGTTAGGGCTTCCACCCCAGGATCCTCAACTCCCCTAAGCCGCCCCCACTCTTACGTGTCCCGCCTTCTCTCAGAGTGTCATCCAGTGAGCCTCTTGTGCTGGCAAACCTTGCTCTGCCCCCTCACCCTCGGCCACATCAGGAGCCCATAGACCGCTGATGCCAGACCTCTGCCGGGAACATTAGGAAGACCGTGCCGTGCTTGGGCAGCATGGTGGCACAGTGGTTAGTGCTGCTGCCTCACAGCGCCGAGGTCCCAGGTTCGATCCAGGCTCTGGGTTAATGTCCGTGTGGCGTTTGCGCACTCTCCCCGTGTTTGCGTGGGTTTCGCCCCCACAACACAAAGATGTGCAAGGTAGGTGGATTGGCCACGCTAAATTGCCCCTTAATTGGAAGAATACATTGGGTACTCTTAACAAAATAGGGAGACTGTGCTCAGCTGCCCTCCCCTTATTCACACGCTTACCCTTTGGTCGCAAAACGATCCACAGTGGTGAAGCCCTGCTCTTTAGTGTTTGATTGCTGCCTCTATGGTGCTGACACTCCTACAGTTCTGGCACACTGTTCAGGCATCAAAGTTTGCTGGACATGCAGTGCGCTAATCATTCTCTGGGACATGTCACGTGTGCTTTCGAGGAGACACTTGGGAGTTGAGGATCGTGAGGTGCTCTCACAACTAACAGGGCTAATTCCTAATTTGAAATAGTCTTCTGCTGTGAAGCTGGAAGCGGTCACAGTCAAATGGAGTGAAATTGAATTTCAGGATAAGAAGCCACTCTGCCCTGGAAGTGTCTGTTAGCACAGACACGCTGCAGCTGCAGCTGTGGTTACCCCTGTTTTGGCTCGCCACAATATTTAAAGATGGATTGAGGGCCTCACAGATGCAAAGCCCCCTCAGCCCCCTGGCCCAGTAATGATCCCTGACCTAGAACGGGGCAGCACGGTAGCACAGTGGTTAGCACTGTTGCTTCACAGCTCCAGGGTCCCAGGTTCGATTCCCGGTTTGGGTCACTGTCTGTGTGGAGTCTGCACGTTCTCCCCGTGTCTGCGTGGATTTCCTCCGGGTGCTCCGGTTTCCTCCCACAGTCCAAAGATGTGCAGGTTAGATATGTATATTTCCCCCCCTATCTTATCCCCCCTCTCCTTACCTTTTCTCCTTTTTGCTTCTCCCTTCCCCCCTACATCTGTCACAGTTTACTCTCTGATTTTAGTTTCTCAGCTTTCACACCTTTTATTCTCTCTGGGGACTGCCATTAACACTCTTTTCCCTTGGTTTCTGTGGCTATGACTCATCTTTCATTCTCTCACCCCACATATAAATATCTCCCACTTTCTATGCCATTTAGCTTTGTCAAAGGGTCACCTGGACTCAAAATATTAACTCTTTTCTCTCCCTACAGATGCTGCCGGACCTGCTGACATTTTCCAGCATTTTCTCCTTTGGTTTCAGATTCCAGCATCTGCAGTAATTTGCTTTTTTTTTTAGAACAGAGGCAATTTGGGCTGACAAAGAGCCCACCACTGTCCAACAACTGAGCTCCTTTTTGGGGTTATGTAACTTTAACAGGAATTGGATTGATTCATACACACAGTCATTGACTGACCTTTTTAAGGGAAATCAAAAATCAAAAGAGGAGGTCGCCCTTACAACAGAATAGCAAGAGGCCTTTGTGAATCTGCAACAGGCCTTGTGCTCAGCACCAGCTCTAGGGATTCCAAACAATGGGAAACCATTCATCCTGTTTGTCCATAAGAAAGAAGGATACATGACAGCAATTCTAGCCCAGGAACATGGGGATCAACAGGGACCAATTGGGTACAATTCAGGAAAACTGGACACAGTCGCCCTCGGATGGGGAAGTTGCCTGAGAGCCATGGAGGCCATGTGACAGGCTGTAACGGCTACTGCAAGCATTGTCCTCGACCAAACACTGACCATTAAATGCCCTCATACAGTTCATGCGTTAATACCTATGAATAGAATCGCACAAGTCACCACAGTCAGATGGACCAGGTGGACAGCAGTTTTGGAAGCCCCTAACCTCCATTTCCAACGGGCAAGCCCAGTAAACCCATCATCTATGTTTCCGCTTCCCGAGGAGCAAGAGGAGGGAGGAGAAGAGCATGACTGTGTTGAAATCACAGAGGAAATGGAGGAGGTGCGCCTGATAGAAGAAGATCCATTATAAAACCAAGACTTAATTTTATTTACAGATGGGTCCTCCTTTGTTGAAAATGACATTCGGAAAGCAGGATGGGCAGTCACGAGCCTGTACACCATTATGGCAAAGGAAGTTTGCCCCCAGGGACATCAGCCCAACAAGCTGAGTTGAGGGCTGGTGGGGTTGAGGATTCAGGAAACATGTCCAGGTAGTGGCAGACCACTGCATCACCTGTCAGAAGAACAATTCAAGGCCTATAACATCAATGCCTCAGTTAAGATCTCCTGCCCCTGCAGGACCATTCCAGCATATACAGGTCGATTACATTACGCTTCCGCCATGTCAAAGGTACCCTGACGTCCTGGTAATAGTGGACATGTTCACCAGATAGGTAGAGGCCGTCTCGGCCAGGAGAGCTACAGCTAGCCACACGGCTAAGGTTCTATGCAAAGACTATATTCCCAGATGGGGAGTACCAACCAGCATAGACTCAGACAAATGAACCCACTTTACAGGTGCTGTTTGCAAAGACGTTTGTCAGCCATTGAACATTAAGTGGGAGCTACATTGCCCTTATCACCCACAATCGTCAAGACTAGTGGAACGTATGAACCTGATTCCGAAAGAGCAATTATCGAAGTATCACCAAGAAGGAATGCCATGGCCTCAAGCCTTACCACTAGTTCTGTGCAGCATCAGCAACACCAATCAGAACTACGGGCTTGAGTCCATTTGAAGTAATTACTGGCAGGCCCATGTCCTTGCCAGGGACTATTGACTTATGAAAAGCTGATTGTCATTTGATGAGTGATTTGTTACTCAAATATTGTCAGAATCAGGTCAATGACGACGGCGAGGTCCCTGTGGGCGTGGTCTGGGAAGCACTAAAAGCGGTGGTCAGAGGAGAGCTGATTTCTATTGGGGCCCACAAAAGGAAAACAGAGGCCAAGGAAAGGGATAGATTACTGGGGGAGATTTTAAGGGTGGACAGGGAATTTGCAGAGACCCCGGAGGAGGAGCTGTACAGGGAGAGGAGACGACTCCAGACCGAGTTTGACCTTCTGACCACCAGAAAGGCGGAGGTACTGTGGAGGAAGGCACAGGGGAGGAGGTATGAATATGGGGAAAAGGCTAGTCGCCTGTTGGCGCACCAACTGCGAAAGAGGGCAGCAGCGAGGGAGATAGGAGGAATTAGGGATGAAAGGGGAGACACTGTGTGAAGGGCAGGAAAGATAAATGAGGTGTTTAAGACCTTTTATGAGGAACTGTATAGGTATCAGCCCCCAGAGGGAGAGGAGGGGATGCGGCAGTTCCTGGACCAATTGAGGTTCCCGAAAGTGGGGGAGCAGGCGGTGGCAGGCCTGGGGGCGCCGATTGAGGTGGACGAGGTTATTAAGGGACTGGGAAGCATGCAAGCAGGGAAGGCCCCAGGGCCGGACGGGTTCCAGGTGGAATTCTACAGAAAATATGTGGACTTGTTGGCCCCGTTGTTGGCGAGGACGTTCAATGAGGCCAGGAAAGGGGGGACTCTACCCCCGACGATATCGCTAATTTTGAAGAGGGACAAAGATCCGTTGCAGTGCGGGTCCTATAGACCTATTTCACTACTGAACGTGGACGCCAAATTGCTGGCAAAGGTGCTGGCATCGAGGATAGAGGACTGTGTCCCGGGGGTGGTGCACGAAGACCAGACAGGGTTCGTAAAAGGGAGACAATTGAATGTTAACGTGCGACGACTATTAGGGGTGATAATGATGCCCTCAGTGGAGGCGGAGGCAGAGATAGTGGCGGCAATGGACGCAGAGAAGGCATTTGATAGGGTGGAGTGGGAGTATTTATGGGAAGTGTTAAGGAGGTTTGGGTTTGGGAACGGGTTTATTCGCTGGGTTAGACTACTTTATGGGGCACCAACGGCAAGCGTAGTTACAGGTCGACATAGATCGGAGTATTTCCGATTATATAGGGGAACAAGACAGGGATGCCCGCTGTCTCCATTGTTGTTTGCACTGGCAATTGAACCTCTGGCCATGGCGTTGAGAGACTCCAGGAAATGGAGAGGGGTGACTAGAGGGGGAGAAGAACACCGAGTCTCGTTATACGCGGATGACCTATTGTTATACGTGTCGGACCCAGGGGGGGGGATGATAGATGTTATGCAAATTTTGAGGAGGTTCGGGGAATTTTCGGGGTATAGGTTAAAGATGGGGAAGAGTGAATTATTTGTGATACATCCAGGGGACCAGAGTAGAGAGATAGAAGGCTTACCGCTAAGGAAAGTGGAAAGAAACTTCCGATACTTGGGGATTCAGATCGCTAGGAGCTGGGGAACCTTGCACAGACTTAATCTGACACGGCTGGTAGAACAAATGGAGGAGGACTTTAAGAGGTGGGACATGCAGCCTTTATCGCTGGCGGGCAGGGTGCAAGCAATTAAGATGATGGTCCTCCCGAGGTTCTTATTTGTATTTCAATGTCTCCCTATTTTAATCACCAGGACCATTTTTTAATAAAATAGATAGGAGCATTACGAGCTTTATGTGGGCAGGGAAAGTTCCGAGGGTAAGGAGGGGGTTCCTTCAGCGCAGTAGGGACAGAGGAGGACTGGCACTACCGAACTTGGGAGATTATTATTGGGCCGCCAATGTGGCAATGATACGTAGATGGATGATGGAGGGTGAGGGAGCGGCGTGGAAAAGGCTGGAGAGAAGGTCCTGTAAAGGGACGAGTCTAAAGGCGCTGGTAACGGCACCGCTACCGCTCTCACCTAAAAAGTACACCACGAACCCGGTGGTGGCGGCAACACTGAACATATGGGGACAGTGGAGGCGACAGAGAGGGGTGCGGGGAGCCCTGGTGGGGTCCCCTATCAGGAACAACCATAGGTTCGCCCCAGGAAGAATGGATGGAGGATTTCAGAGCTGGTACCAGTTGGGAATTAGGAAGGTGGGAGATTTATTCATAGATGGGACTTTTGCGAGCTTGGGAGCACTGGAGGAAAAGTATAAGTTACCCCAGGGAAATTTCTTGAGATATATGCAGGTGAGGGCGTTTACTAGACAACAGGTGAGGGAATTTCCGCGGCTCCCGACACAGGGGATACAGGACAGGGTGCTTTCAGGGGTGTGGGTCGGAGAGGGCAAGGTGTCAGAGATTTACAGAGAGATGAGGGAAGAGGGGGAGGAGTCGGTGGGCGAACTAAAAGGAAAGTGGGAAGAAGAACTAGGGGAGGAGATAGAGGAGGGTATGTGGGCTGATGCCCTAAGCAGGGTAAACTCCTCTTCCTCATGCGCCAGGCTTAGCCTGATTCAATTTAAGGTGCTACATTGAGCACACATAACGGGGGCAAGATTGAGCAGGTTCTTTGGAGTGGAGAACAGATGTGGGAGGTGCGGCGGGAGCCCGGCAAACCACGCACATACCGGCACTGGTAGGATATTGGAAGGGAGTGACGGGAGTGATCTCGCAGGTGGTGAATGCCCGGGTCAAACCAAGCTGGGGGTTAGCTCTATTTGGAGTTGCGGAAGAGCCGGGAGTGCAGGAGGCGAAAGAGGCCGATGTCGTGGCCTTTGCGTCCCTCGTAGCCCGGCGCAGGATCCTACTCATGTGGAAGGAGGCGAAACCCCCCCGGACTGGAGGCCTGGGTAAACGATATGGCGGGGTTTATTAAACTGGAGCAGATAAAGTTTGCCCTGAGAGGATCGGCTCAAGGGTTCACCAGGCGGTGGCAGCCATTTCTCGACTACCTAGGGGAACGTTAGAGGGAAGACAGATGACCAGCAGCAGCAACCCAGGGGGAGGGGAGGCGGGGGGGGGAGGGGGGGAGGAGGTTTAGTTGAGTATAGGTCAATAGAGTATGAGGTTTTGTTACTTGCGTATTATTATTATTGTTAAAAAGTTAAAAATTTCTGTTTTGTTATTGTTATCGTTTCGTTTGTTTTGTAAGCGGGAAAAATGTTGTTCAGGAAAGAATTTTCAATAAAATATATTTTAAAAAAAAATATTGTCAGAATCTAGCAAATGCCATCAGTTCGGCTTCCTTACAGATATCGGTAGAATGGGGTGACCATCCCGAAGGTGGGTACGGGAGTTAAAGTCTACGTCAAGAAACTGCAGAAGGAGTCGTTGGGGTACAAGTGGGAGGACCCTATCAGGTGCTTCTCACAACCCAAGCAGCTGTGAGGGTCCAAAGAAAGAAATCCTGGATCCATGCCTCACATGTTAAAAGAGCTTTTTATGCTTGAAGCTAATTTCTGTAAAATGTTTGCCACCATTTTGATTATTGGTTGTCTTTTCAGTTTAACATACCATGGCCAACCCACAAAGGCTTGTAAGGAGTTTATATGTCCAAGGTGTATGCCAACGATTTCAATGTTTCCAATTGTTGGGTATGCATTGTTACTCCCACCCACTCAGAGGAGAGTATTCTCTTTTGGTCTACTCCTTTTAGTGTTTCTAAAACAGCAGAATGGTGTATTTTCTAAAGCAGCGCCCGTTCTTCCCAAGCTCGTGAGGGCGCCGCCACATGTAGGGGAACCAAATCCTGGGTCTTCCTGAGGGAGAGGGCTCAGTTGTGGAGGTCTGTGAGTTACCCGCTGACTACCTTTTCAAGGTGGTACCAGCCCAACTATGACAGGGACCAGAATCCTTCCTATATAAACCTCCCAACCACCTTCATTCAGAAGGGGTCCGTATCTTTGACAAGTCATCACCCTAAGGGACTGGAGATGGGATATAGTAATTGCACCCGCTATTTTAATGTAAGTAGGTCTTATAAATGTACTCCAACGTTAATAGAGGCCACTCGCGGTTCTTCCCCACTGACAGGCCTATACAATTCTACCAATGGTGGGAATTTCTCAGACCAGTGGTACCCAGAAGGTGTTGCTCACTTTACTTCCTATAATGGTACTTATTTTGTTTGTGACCATAGAGCCTATCCTTGGCTCCCACATTTTTGGTCAGGATCATGTTATCTGGGGTATGTAATACCCGCTATTCGTCATTCCCCTTCTCTATTAGAGGTAGTAGGGGGAAGGAGTAAATGTGCCATTACTGGTTGTTCGCTTTGTTTGTTCTTTTTCATGGTGATGCCTAGGTAACCAAAAAGTTTAATAAAATGGCAGTCATCATAGAAAAGGTAGTTAATGTTATCTCTGCAGAGCTATTCAAGATTTCCGCAAAAATGCCAGCTATCCATACTGTGGAATTGCAAAATCGAATGGCTCTTGATTACATTCTCGCCGAGAGGGATGGGACATGTGCCCTGATTGGGTCAGAATGTTCTACTTACATTCCAGATAGCTCCGAAGAGATCACTGATATGGCAAAACACATCCAGAAGGAAGTTGAAAACTCAAGTAAACTGAGTCTTGCATCCTTTGGGATTGGGCTACTCGGTGGCTAGGATCCTTGGGAGCCTCAGTGGTACAAGGCTTGGTCATGTTCTTTATAGTCATTTTTGCTATGTATGTTTTGTTTCTGATGATCAAATGCATCTTCAAGAGAATGTCAAGAAGCCTTAAAATGGTGCCTCTGCATTCGCTTAAACAAATACCTCCACAGGGTATGAGCGATTCTTACTATTAGCCCAAAGTGCTTCTAACTCTTTCAAGGCTTGCCCATTCCAGTGTTGAAGGCTGTTCCGAAACAAAGGGTCCATCAAAGGCAATTGTGAATGTGTTCCTTTTAGCTTCTATTTCTTTTATTTTATTTTCATTTTCATTTTACTATAATTGTGATTCATTCTATTAGGTTTAGGAGAATCAAAGGGGGACTGATAAAGTCTAGTTTTATTCATAGTTTTATTTATATAGGTGCAAGTTGAATGCATGTAGCTAAGAGGTAAAAATATTAAAAGTGTCTGGACTGTGGGAATCCAGTCTTTGTCTCATGTAAACTGCCCCTCTGTAACCAGCCTTCCCCCGACGAAGGCCCTTCTGCCAGCGGAACGATTCCCCCGGAGTGGAGAACCTGGTGCACGATAGCAGCAATATTAGTGGAGGTGTCCAAGGCGTGGCTCGGTCAGTGTCAGCCATGGCTGAGGGCCTCGGTAAAATATCCGACTCACTGGGCGTGTGGCCCAGTACCAGGCAGACCTCAATGAGGATCTATGGGACATGTCCCAGTTTCAGATGGGAATAGCCGTGATGCTGCGGAGCTTGCCCCAGTAGCAGGTGGGCATTGCCGAGGCACTGCAGAGCATGGCCCAGTAACTGAGGAGCATCGCCGAGTGCATCAACACCATGCTGCAGGCATTGGGGAGCTGCCAGGGCTGGCAGATTTTTTGAAAATAAATTTAGAGTACCCTGTTCATTTTTTTCCAATTAGTGGGCAATTTAGTGTGGCCAATTCACATCTTTTTGGGTTGTGGGGGTGAGACCCACAGATACGGTAGATGTGATATAGGGGCATCCGGGGCTTGAAGCAGCTGCCCCTCCATCCGTAGGTTAACCCCATTGCACTATGGGCACAGACCGGGATGACACATCGGAGAGAGCTCTGAGGATACCACCATAGACGCGGCACAGCTGTCATCCCCACTCTTCACCAGCGCAGAGACACACACATTAGTGAACAAAGGTAGTGGGCGCTGGATGCCAACCCAGATCCATCCTATGGACTGGTGACGGTGGCCACCAGCTCACCCGAGTTCCACCCCGCTGACAATTCCGTGTCTCAGAGTCAGCACCCAGTACAGCTTGGCACTTTGGGGCATGTGCCGCCGGCAAGCGATCGGACCCCTCCAGCCCAGAGGATGCCCGCCAGGGGCATCAAAGGCCATGGGGACGCGGTACGCAGCAGGTTGCCTCCACCTCTGATATGCATCCTGGGGACATACCTAGACCCAGCTATAGAGCACGGATGGCCAAGCACGTCGAGGGTCACGAAGAGGGCACTCGGGGGAGGGGGGGAAGAGAATAGGTAGGGGAGTAGGTAAGGGGGAGAGTGTGCATTTGGGGGTGTGGTGAGGGTATGGGCGGGACGGGGAGAGTTGGGTGGCACCATCGGGAAAGTGGGGCACAGGTGGACACTCTGTGAACCCAATTAAAATATTTGCAACTCCACCAGTATGACACCTCTGACACTTTCTTTCGCTATGAGGACCGAACACCAATTCCATGGCTTATCTCCCAGAACATGGGGGTCTGGTGTCCTGCCACAAACACCCCATCACTCCTCTCCCTGGCTCACCACGTGTGTGAGCGAGCACTCAGCAGACATACATGTGGTCAGACTATTGCGTAGATTGAGGAGCACCAGCGTTCAGCTCTCTGCGGGTTATCATCACCCCCCTGCCCTCAACAGTGACCACTGACTGTGCCAACACAGTCCCATCACCCTGGATTGATGTTACACAGGCCCTGGGAGGGTGGGAGATGGCGATAGGGGTCGGGGAGGGGAGGATGGTGCAGTGGGGATGCAGAGGGATGGGGTATGAGCATGAAGGAAGGGTGGGGAGAAGGGACAAGGCCACGTCCTATGTGAAGTGGGTGTGTATGAGGGCCTCCCTGCCCCTCTAGGCTTGTCGGACATTTGCCACTGTCCTCTATCCTCCAGATGGTCTTGCGGTTCCTCCCTGGGCTTGACCTCCAGTCCCTCCTTATCTGGCACTTTCTCATGCTCCTCCTTCTCCTCGGTAGCCACATTTTTCTTCCCTCTCTATCTCCAGCACGTCACCTGCTGCTGCACCAGGTTCTGGAGGTCACAGCAGACCACCACAAAGTGGGCGACCCTCTGGGAGGTGTACTGGAGAGTGCCACCAGAGCGGTCGAGGCATCGGAACAATATTTTGAGGTCTGATGCACCATTCAATGACAGCCGGGTGGCCGCACGGGCCTCATTGTATTGGCTCTCTGCTTCGGTCACCGGCCTCCGTACTGGCGTCATTAGCCAGGTCCTCAGTGGGTGCCCATGTAACCCAAGAGCCAACCGGCCATACTGGGGTGGCCCTCGAAGAGGCCAGGGATGTCCAACTGCCTCATGATGTAGCTGTTGTGCACTTCCCTGGTTAGCGTACGCACGTACGTGCATGATCTCCATCTGGTGGTCACACACAAGCTGGATGTTCAGGGAGTGGAACACTTCCTGTTAATGTAGGGTACTCTCTGACTACCTGGTGAGTGGAAGGCCACATGCGTGCCATCTATTAGCGCCTGGACATCGGGCATCTCATCGATGGCGGAGAATCCCGCTGTCTTGGCATCTTGTTGGACCTGGCCCATGTCAAAGTTTATATAGTTTGCTGCCTGGGAAAAAGAGCATCCGTGACCTCATGGATACACTTGTGGGCTGAAGCTTGTGAGATGCTGCACAAGTACCTGTTTGAGCCTGGAATGATTCTGAGGTGCAAAGGTTCAGGGCTGTGGTGGCCTTAACAGCTCCCGGAGTGGGAATCCTTCTCCTACACGCGGTGTCAAGTCCCCAAGGACATGGCACAGGTGCCGCACCATCTCCTTGTTGAGGTGAAGCCTCCTTCGGCACATACAGCCTGTCATCTGCTCAACGGACCAGCAACGCTTGTACACCTTGGGTCGTCGCGGGCTACCCAAATGGGTCCTTCCCTGGCCTGACGGGTGGCCGGGTCTGCAGGGTATGGGACTGCGCACAGAATATGGGTGTTCAGATGTTGGATGCTGCATCCGTGGTGTTGCTTTCTGCAGTGCCCAGGCATCATGGGCTGATTGGGATGCTAGGCAATAACACCCAAATGCTATATGGCCCGCCTTCCCATGGGGATCCACTTGGGAAATGTACGGTGCTCACATAACTACGATTGCCAATTCGCAATTAGCAATAGCCTTCGGCCGCACAGCCAGAGGCCATCACGGTCACTGGAAGTTATTGGTGATTGGTGGGGCAGGCAGGCAGGGGCTAGGGTTGCCCCAGAACCGGTTTACACGAAGCAGCTGTTGGCACGGCGGACCTATAGGCCTTTAGACCCCTGCCCACCAGCTGAGAACATGGGTCGCCACTCCCCCCACTCCCCAACCCCCACCCCTCATCATGGCGGCCGAATCCTGACCGAGGCTGACCCCCCGGTTTCTACTCCCCCTCCGAGCACCGGGGGAACAACCCCAGTGTCCCGGGGCTCTTTGCCTGTGAGCGAAGATGGCTACTCACCTCCTCGGGTCCCCGCAGCAGCCCTTCCACCAGTTTTTAAAAAGGAGTTCTAATCGGCTCCCATGTGCCTGCTTGATGGGGAGGCCATTAGATCATGGGAGGCCGTTAGATAGAGGGTCGCTTCTGTTCATTTTATGGAGATTGGGCTTTATGGTGATTATTGGTCTCACGCCACGCAAAGGCGCAACACGGCCATTAAATCACACCCGTAGGCTTTAAGGAGAAGCAAAATACTGCGGAGGCTGGAAATAAGACCACAAGACATCAGAGCAGAATTAGGCCATTCGGCCCATCGGGTCTGCGTCGCCATTCAATCATCGCTGATATTTTTCTCATCCCCATTTTCCTGCCTCCTCCTCATATCCCCTGATCCCCTTAATTATCAAAAACCTATCTATCTCTGTCTTAAAGACACTCAGTGACTTGGCCTCCACAACCTTCTGCGGTTGAGTTCCACAGATTCACCACCCTCTGGCTGAAGAAATTCCTCCTCATCTCTGTTTTAAAGGATCGTCCCTTTAGTCTGAGATTGTGTCCTCTGGTTCTAATTTTGCCTACAAATGGAAACATCCTCTCCACGTCCACTTTATCCAGGCCTCGCAGTATCCTGTAAGTTTCAATAAGATCCCCCCTCATCCTTCTAAACTCCAACGAGTACAGACCCAGAATCCTCAACCGTTCCTCATACGACAAGCTTTTCATTCCACCTCCTCTGGACCCTTTCCAAGGCCAGCACATCCTTCCTTAGATACGGGGCCCAAAACTGCTCACAATACTCCAAATGGGGTCTGACCAGAGCCTTATACAGCCTCAGAAGTACATCCCTGGTCTTGTATTCTGGCTGTCTCGACATGAATGCTAACATTGCATTTGCCTTCTTAACTGCCGACTGAAACTGCACGATAACCTTATGAGAATCATGAACAAAGACTCCCAAGTCCCTTAGTGCTTCTGATTTTCTAAGCATCTCCCCATTTAGAAAATAGTCTATGCCTCCATTTCTCCTTACAAAGTGCATAACCTCACTCTTTTTCACATTATATTCCATCTGCCTCTTCTTTGCCCACTCTCCTAGCCTGTCCAAGTCCTTCTGAAGCCCGTTTCTTCCTCAATACTACCTGTCCCTCTGCAGGTCTTTGTATCATCTGCAAACTTAGCAACAGTGCGTTCAGTTCCTTCCTCCAGATCATTAATGTCCCAGCACCGACCCCTGAAGTACACCACTAGTCATCGGCTGCCATCCTGAAAAAGACCCCTTTATACCCACTCTCTGCCTTCTGCCAGTCAGCCAATCCTCTATCCATGCCAGGATCTTACCCTTAACACCATGGGCTCTTAACTTATTTAACCATCTCCTATGCGACACCTTGTCAAAGGCCTTCTGGAAATCTAAATAAATCACGTCCACTGGTTCTCCTTTGTCTAACTTCCTTGTTACTTCTTCAAAGAACTCTAACAGATTTGTCAGACATGACCTCCCCGTGACGAAGCCGTGCTGACTCAGTCCTATTTTACCATGCACTTCCAAGTACTTCGCAATCTCACCTTTAATAAATGACTCTAAAATCTTACCAATGACCGAAGTCAGGCTTACCGGCCTATAATTTCTCATCTTCTGCCTCCCTCTCTTCTAAACAGGGGTGTTATATTAGCCACTTTCCAGTCCTCTGGGACCCTGCCTCCAGTGATTCCTGAAAGATCATCACCAATGCCTCCACAATCTCCTCAGCTATCTCTTTTAGACCCCTGGGGTGTGGTCCATTCAGTCCAGGTGATTTATCCACCTTTAGGCCTTTCAGTTTCTCCATAACCTTCTCCTTAGTAATGGTCACTGCACTCACCTCTGCCCCCTGGTCCTCCTGGAGTTCAGGCATCCCACTGGTGTCTTCCACCGTGAAGACTGATGCAAAGTAACTATTCAATTTGTCTGCCATTTCTTTGTTTCCTACTATTACTTCTCCAGCCACATTTTCCAGTGGTCCAATGTAAATTTTTGCCCCTCTCGTACCTTTTATATATTGAAACAAAACTCTTCCCATCTTCATTTTTTTTACTAGCTAGCTTTCACTCATACTTCATCTTCTCCACCCTTATTGCTTTTTTAGTTGTCCTCTGTTCGCTTTTGAAGGCTTCCCAATCCTCTGGCTTCCCACTAATGCTCGCCACTTTGTATGCTTTTTCTTTAGCTTTTATACTGTCCTTGACTTCCCTCGTCAGCCATGGATGCCTTGTCCTCCCCTTTCCTCTTCCTTGGGATGAATTTCTGTTGTGTCTCCCGAATAACCCCCCAAAACTCCTGCCATTGCTGTTCCACTGTCTTCCCTGCTAGGGTCCTTTTCCAATCAACTCTGGCCAGCTCCTCCCTCATGTCTTTGGAGTTATCCTTATTTAATTGTAATACCGTTACATCTGATTGCAGCTTCTCCCTCTCAAACTGCTGGGTAAATTCTATCATATTGTGTTCACTGCTACCTAAGGGTTTCATAGAATTTACAGTGCAGAAGAAGGCCATTCGGCCCATCGAGTCTGCACCGGCTCTTGGAAAGAGCACTCTACCCAAGGTCAATACCTCCACCCTATCCTCATAACCCAGTAACCCCACCCAACACTAAGGGCAATTTTGGACACTAAGGGCAATTTATCATGGCCAAACCACCTAACCTGCACATCTTTGGACTGTGGGAGGAAACCGGAGCACCTGAAGGAAACCCACGCACACACGGGGAGGCTGTGCAGACTCCGCACAGACAGTGACCCAAGCCGTAATCGAACCTGGGACCCTGGAGCTGTGAAGCAATTGTTCCTTCACCTTAAGTTCCCTAATCAAGTCTGCCTCATTATACATCACCTAATCCAGAATTGCCTGTTCCCTAGTAGGCTCTGTCACAAGCTGCTCCAAAAAAACCATCTCTTAGACATTCCACAAATTCCTTTTCTTGGGATCCACTACCGACCTGATTTACCCACTCCACTTACATATTGAATGCTGCAATCTGAAATAAAATGCTGGATAAACTCAGCAAATCTGGTGGTATTTGAGGAGAGAGAAACACAGTTAACATTTCAAGTCCATATGACCCTTCTAAAGAACTCTACAAAACTTTATATATAAAGGCAGTCACATGTAGGAAATGTAACTTGAATAATAAAGTATAGGCTTAACCAGTCAGAGAGACAGAATTGTCTTAGGGAATTCCAGAGTAGGGGACCGGGCCGGAGCTGGAGTGAAGGGAAGGGTGACTGCACACACATCAGTCCGAGGCACAGAGGGTCAGAGGTGGAAGGATGGAAGAGTTTAGATTTTAAACGTTGGGTAGACTGTTGGAAGGGGAGATTGAGACAGCAAATCATCGTTCTCTTTCCCACGGCTAAAAGGATTTGCACAAATGTCATAAAACCTTCCCAAGATACATTCTGAATCTAGGAACAAAGAACAAAGAAAAGTACAGCACAGGAACAGGCCCTTCGGCCCTCCAAGCCCGTGCCGACCATGCTGCCCGACTAAACTACAATATTCTACACTTCCTGGGTCCATATCCCTCTATTCTCATCCTATTCATGTATTTGTCAAGATGCCCTTTAAACGTCACTATCGTCCCTGCTTCCACCACCTCCTCCGGTAGCAAGTTCCAGGCACCCACTACCATCTGTGTAAAAAGCTTGCCTCGTACATCTACTCTAAACCTTGCCCCTTGCACCTTAAACCTATGCCCCCTAGTAATTGACCCCTCTGCCCTGGGGAAAAGCCTCTGACTATCCACTCTGTCTATGCCCCTCATAATTTTGTAGACCTCTATCAGGTCGCCCCTCAACCTCCGACGTTCCAGTGAGAACAAACCGAGTTTATTCAACCGCTCCTCATAGCTAATGCCCTCCATACCAGCAACATTCTGGTAAATCTCTTCTGCACCCTCTCTAAAGCCTCCACATCCTTCTGGTAGTGTGGCGACCAGAATTGAACACGATACTCCAAGTGTGGCCTAACTAAGGAGTGCAAGCTCATTTTATATTTGAGCATAATATGGCAAAGGGGAGGAATGAACTACACTCTACATTCCTCAACATAATTTTAACTTTTATTGATAGATAAAAGTAAAATGGTTCTCTGGTTTACAGTAAACTAAAAGCAAAATACTCCAGATGCTGGAAATCTGAAATAAAAACAAAAATAAGCTCAGCAGGTCTGACAGCATCTGTGGAGAAACACAGTTAACCGTTTGAGCCCATATAACCCTTCCACAGAACTGTTCTGTTTCTCCAGCATTTTCTGTTTTTATTCCAGATTTTAAGGGGTGGCTTTAATGGAGGTGAGCAAGGTGGAAAGGCTGAGAGCTTTGGGGAGGGAATTCCACAGTTTGGAGCCTACGCAACTGACGGTACTGCAGCCAGCAGTGGTGGAGCAAGTAAAATTAGGTTTTACACAAGAGACCAGAATTTGAGGAGTGCAAGTATAACGGAGGGTGTTTAAGCAGGAGGGGATCACAGAAATTGAGAGAGAGGAGAGGCCATGGAGGGATTTGAAAGCAAGGATGAGAATAGTATGGTGGTAACAGCAAAACTGTCAGCATTCACTGTCATTACTCCAGTGAAACTGACATCAACCTCTGGAGTCCACACATGGGCAGAATAATGTGGAAATCCAGAAATTGCTGTCAGTAATATTACGCTTCCCCAGAATTCCTCACTGTTGAGGCATCCCCAGAGTGTATTGAATAAGAAACCAATTGAATTGACAAGAATGTCTACTCCTATGCTGTTAGCCTGAGTGTAAAACATTTGAACAAGTTACACCTTATTGAATGAGGTGTAACTAGGTGTTTAACAGCATGCTAATATCATAATTGCTGCAAAATATGCTCACTGGCCTTGAGAAGCTAAATTTATACTTGTGGAATGTCAAATACCTCTGACTTAACAAAAAATGATTAAATGTTTGTTTATCTTCATTTTAGCTTCTATCTTAATCCAATCAATAATCGTTCATTTCATTATTTTTAAATTTCTAATAATTCCAAAGAATATTAAATACTTTAACTTCTTGTTTGTAATGTATGAATATTTCAACGTAGGTAACCGGTTATCTGCTTGTCCCACAACAAGACATCTCTTTGACTTGGCACAAGATTTACACTGCCATTGAGAAAAAGGAAACCATGCCACAGAGTACTGGATCTTTGTGAGCAGTTTTCTTCAAGATCAGCAGCGAGCATTGTTGCTTTTCTGCAGATCTCAAAGCCCAAACGATTGTACCGTACATACATAAACGTATTTAATAAATGTTACGATATTTAAAGTTAATGTAGAAATACAATTAGGACGGCGACCTCTGAACTCAGCCTGTGTTGTCCCTGGATCAGATATGATAATGACTGCAATCGTGAGATGATTAGACCTGTTATCCATCAGGCACACCTTCGCATACAGAAGACAGGCTGCTGGTAGATGCGAAAATGCAGGAACTTTAGCCCTTCCACAGTGAAGGTAGAGGCCCATAATAGTGTTAATTCAAAATTTAAATTTGCTTTTTATGTCTGATAGTTTGTTGGTCGTGGAATAGCAGTATTAACAATTCAATTGTCAAAAATGACAAATTAGGGCACCAACGTCTTGAAAAATGACAATGGAAATATGATATAAAACTGGAAAATAGTCAAAATGCACCGTAAGTTAGTCAAAACTGAAAGAAGGATTCTGAGCTTGGGTGACTATCTGTGGAGTTTGAACTTTCCCCGTGGGTTTCCTCCGGGTGCTCCGCTTTCTCCCGCAATCCAAAGATATGCAGGTTTGGTGGATTGGTCATGCTAAATTGCCCCTTAGTGTCCAAAGATTAGGTGGGGTTACAGGGATAGGGTGGGTGAGTGGGCTTTGATAGGGTGCTCTTTCAGAGGGTTGGTGCAGACTTGATGGGCCGAATAGCCTCCTTCTGCACTTTAGTAATTCTATAATTCTATGATTAACACTTTCAGTAAAACTCAACAAATTTTCCAGTTTGAACCAACCAGCACTTTCCTAAGTGAAGCTTATTTGTCCATAAGAGGGCGCCATGTGTCTAGGAATGCTATAGCAGCCAATCAATTAAGAAATTGCCACATGATATTCCTTTCGTGTCTGGAAAGCAGCATGGATCTGGTAATAGCTAGAAATGGATTCTGGGTCTTGTCTGCCTCAAAGCAGCTTTGCACATGTATTCATCACATTTAATATGCTAGATGAGAAGTGAAGAGATTCATGTACAATACTCATTTCTTTTTCACATTGTGCAGGCTTGACTCATGATTAGGCCCACGTTCTAGTGGTGACATTTAAATTTTACACTAATCTGAGTATCATACCGTCTGCAAATTAATGAGTCTGTGAACAGTACCGTGCATTTGTCATTTGAATTTATGTTAATGCAATGAGCTCCCCTGGTGATGTTGATGGGCCTCAGCAGCTGTTCAAACCTCAAAATGTTCAGGCATCTTCCAACACATTTTATCACTTGTCCCTTTCAGTGGACTTTATAGCCTGTCATTTGTGCACCAATCATGGTGGTGGTTATTGATAGGTCTGGTAATTATCTATGACTTTATATCCGTGCTTTGACCCCAAAACAATGAGCATAAGTAATGGATCACTGTTCAGAAAATTACATTTGTGACATTGTAACAGTCCCCAACCATGAGGTCAGCAGAAGTTCATTTAAGAAGATTGACACTTACAAATTTTGCTGTCATGCTAAATGGTTGCAAATTTTTGCAGATAAAACTTTGGAGAACTGGTAACTGGTCAATCAGGATGTGTGCTGCATTCAGTTGTGGTGACTGTGGGGTGATACCCTTGACAAGCTAACCTAATGTGCGTGATACAAGCCACACGATGTTCATGTTGTCATTTTCTTTGCAAAATCATCAAACATGATTGGCAAATGTAATAGGATTATCAAAGGATTCAAAGGAGGGAGGGAAAAACCCAGCAGTTTCCTGTCTGAATGGTTCAGTGCAAGCTGCCACTATAGTCGGTCATTTTTCTGTGAACCTTGCGTCAGTAGTTGAGAAAATACTTGTAAAGGCACAGCCTGTGATTCTTGTTATAATAAAACAAAAAAGGAAAAAAACATCTGTTGGTGCGATTGCAAACCATCTGATCTTGTGGTCCTGCAGTTCATAATTGAGTATCTGCACTCAGATAAGACTAATGCTTTTAAATTGTTTTATTTTTCATAGTCAATATTTTTGAATAATATATGTTGTTAATGTAATTAGTAGATACAGGTCCAGAGGTGTTAGGAATGTGTATAGTTTACATTGGTAATGTTAATATATAATCTGATGAAATTACCCACTGATTACTGAATTTTGTATGTTTCTTTTGATGCAGAAGTTGACGTTTTGTTGCACATGGGATCTCAATAGTGTATTTAAAAATTGTAACTGTTTGTCTAAAGGTCTAATCATCCCATTGCGCAACCTCGCCTCAACCTCCACTCACACCTGCCTAATTCTTATGGGGACACAAATTAAGCCAGTTCACAGGTTTCACAGAAGCTTTAACACTCGAGGTTGATGTTGCTTCTCAGCCAGCAAGAGGCTGCTCTATGTCAAGGAACTGGGTTTCTAACTAATGGCATAGGCAAGAACTGACAGAATGCTTCAGAAGAGTGGCTGCCAAGTGGATTTGTGTATCACACAGCCTTATGACCAGGCATCCCATTAACAAAATTGCCAATGGACTTTATGTACATCTTGGACCAATTTGCAAATGTATCTTAGGGGATTGTTGTGTGCAGAAGGTAATAAAAGTGGATCATTGCAGGAACCTCACTAACCACTGCTTCATAATTTACAAGAGGTTTCATACCCAAGTCATATTTTAAAATCCACATTTGTCCATGCACTTGGTCTTGGGTCGTATCCAACATGTTTTATTAAAGAAGCTACAGTTTTTAAAAAGCCCAATAAAGAAAAGTACCTTGTGTCCTCTGATGTTTCAGTGCATAAAGCTACACAGGGTTAGATTTTCTTCCTCACCATCTGGTGGTAACCTGGCAAGACGGACTGCCCATTCTTTGTAAAACCTGCCTGATTTCCAGGCAATTGATTGTGATTCGCTCTGTGATACAGACTAGGGAAGTTCAAAGTTTCATCTCAGCAAGGCAGCTGTGACAGAACCAAGACTACAATTAGCTGCATAATCCATGTGCTGAGGATTTCCAGCGAGTGACACCTGCTGAAAAGTTCATGAAAACCTCCATGGCCACGAACTTTGGAACTTTGGTAAAGGCTTGTCAATGTCATGATCAAATAGCCTGTCAACGTTTGGTGCCGAGGCTTATCCATGAAGCGTGGCTACATTAAGTGCAGTATAAAAGAGCTATTATCAATGTGAAAATATACTCTGGGCTCAGTCAGTGCCTTTGAGAGATGTATGAGAAAAGGGGAGAACATTGTAAAACGAAAAGGCCAGAATTTGCTGTCAAAGTAACAATGCATTGTCATTAAGGTAAATGGTGCAACAACCTCAGGAGAGAAGCATATGCACAGTTAAATGCAGGGAGAGTGAGTAAATGTAAGGAGGAGTTGGACAGACTTTTAATTGGCCATGGGTTGAAGGGTTATAGAGAACAGGCAGGATGGTGGAGTTGAGGCTAGGATGGGATCAGCCATGATCACATTGAGAGTGTTTAGGCTCGGGAGGCTAAATTGCCTACTCATGCTCCTCGGTCATGTGTTCGAGGGAGGAGATGCTCTGGCTGATTTTGCAATCCAGCTCTTGGTCTGTAGCATTGTTGATAACAGATGAGGAACTTATCAGCCATGATAGAATGATGGACCAGACTCAATGAGCCGAATGGCCTAATTCTGCTCCTATATCTTATGAACTTATAAATATCCCATATTTGTTGCTGAGTTGCACCACTAGACCATTAGATTCACCAAAACAGCATTTTGTTCTTAACCTTTTTTGAAAGGAATTTGCTCATTAACTACCATCAAACGCACCACGGGAAGTTAAGCCTTGTACTTACAAGCATAAGTACCCTTTTAGAACCACAGATCTTTACAGCACAGAAGGAGGCCATTGAGCCTATTTTGTGCCCAGCTGAAAAAGAACAATCCAGCCTAATGCCACTTCCCAGCTCTCAGTTCATGTAGGTTACGGCACATTTTACAAGTACTTTTTAAATGCGATGAGAGTTTCTGCCTCTTCCATCCTTTCAGGCAGTGATTTCCAGATCCTCAATACCCTCTGAGTGAAAAAGTTCCCCCGCTAACCCTTACACCAATTACTTAAATCTATACCCCCTGGTTATTTAACAATGTTCCCTCTAAGCTAATGGTTCTGCAGCTACCTGGAGGTTACTGCACAGACCATGCACAAGTCGCCCCATTTAAAATAGTGCATGTTCATGACTGTGTAAAAACATTTAATGGCGCCATGTGCTTAACCGAATGGTTGCGTGCAAGATTGAAATTAGAAGGGATGTTGTTGTTGAGCCCTCTGCTAAGGGGATTAGGTCGATCCTCTTCAATGTATCGGGACTCCTCAAACTTTTATACATCTCAATAATATTTCCCCCTCAGCTTCCTCAGTTCCAAAGAAAACAACATCAGCTGAAACTATTTTTCTTCACATCTAAAATTCTCCAGTCTCTGCAACATTGTTCTAAATCTCTCCTGTATCTCGTGATCCATCCTGTAATGTGACATACGACAGCGGCAGGGACTCGGGTTTGATTCCGCCCTTCAATGACTGTCTGTATAGAGTTTGTACATTGTACCCCGCGTATCTGTGAGTTTCCTCCCACATGCCAAAGATATGCAGGTTTGATGGATTAGCGATGCTAAATTGTCCCTTAGTGTCCAAAAGGTTACGGGGATAGGACGGGTCGTGGGCCTAGGTGGGGTGGTCTTTCAGAGGGTCAGTGCAGACTCGATGGGCCGAATGGTCTTCTTCTGCACTGTAGGGATTCTATGATTCTATGAACTGGATGCAATATTCTAGCTGCGGCCTAACTTGTGTTTTGTACAGTTTAAGCATAACTTCCCTGCTCTTATGCTTTATGTTTTGGCTAATAAAGAAAAATATCCAGTATACCTTCTTAACCGCTGCTACCTACAGAGATCTGTGAACATGCAATGCAAGATCCCTCTGTCTCCCTATACTTCTCAGTATCCTATCATTTATCGTGGGTTCCCTTGCCCGTTTCCTCTCCCGCAATGCATTACCTCACACTTCTCCAGACTCAATTCTTTTTCCAACTTTTCTGCCCACCTGACCAGTTCATTGATATCTTTCTGCAGTCTGCAGCTTTTGAAATGAAATGAAAATCGCTTATTGGCACAAGTAGGCTTCAAATGAAGTTACTGTGAAAAGTCCCTAGTCGCCACATTCCGGCGCCTGTTCGGGGAATCGAACCGTGCTGCTGGCCTGCCTTGGTCTGCTTTCAAAGCCAGCGATTTAGCCCTGTGCTAAACAGCCCCTGTCATGACACCTTGGGCTATTGCTCGGTCAATTCCAGCCCCACTTGAGCCGGTGTCGCAACACAAGTAAAATTAGATGGTATTTAAAATATTCAAGGTCCTGTAGCTGAGCCCAATGAACTGCAGTCACCAAGTTTGTAAAATTTAAACACAAACTACCTTTTATTAAGTGCAGTATTATAACTAAACTGACAGAAAAATGCAACTGACTATCTAATACTCACTTCCCAACTGCTCCCTTTCTAACTGTCCACACTCTACACACACACACACAGAGAAACAACACAGAGGGGAAAGGGTGACTGAGAGGTAAAGAAAATATTAATAAAATAAAAGGATAATGGATCTTTTTTTCCGATGGATGTCTCCCAGTTAGTTTCTTTCTCAAGGTTAGGACTTTAGTTGGGTACTATCTTTTCCTTCAGCTTTTAACGATCTTCACAGACACAGACTCACAGACACAGCAGGCAACCGGCAGCAGAGAGAGGGAGAAACCACAGTTCCGCTTCCTTTGAGGGTATAGAGGCTTCTGGCAGATTCTCTCTAAAAAAACACCTGGATGGAATCAATCACTGACTGTTGTCAGGCAGAACACTGTCCCTGGACAACCCACTGGTAGCCAGTGAGCCAATTGAACCGATTTCCTCTAAAATCGGTTCCCAAGATTCACTCAGCGGCAACGAGTCTGGTTTCTCCTCTCTGATATACAAAACCTAGGAACACGCTGTCCTGGCAAGCGCTCTTCTGCTTAAAGGCACATACCAATTATGGGCCCACAGACCAAAAATAATAAAATGAAATAAAAGAAATGGGGAAAAACATAATCAGTAAGGACTATGAAACTTCTTAATGGTCAACCACATGGCCTATTTTGGTATCATCTGCAAATTTCTTAATTATTCCTTAAATCGCTGGCTTTGAAAGCAGACCAAGGCAGGCCAGCAGCACGGTTCAATTCCCTTAACAGCCTCCCCGAACAGGCGCCGGAATGTGGCGACTAGCGGCTTTTCACAGTAACTTCATTTGAAGCCTACTTGTGACAATAAGCGATTTTCATTTCATTTCATTTCACATTGGCCATCATTGCAAGAGGACTTTAGTACAGGCACAAGGATGTCTTACTGCAGTTGTCCAGGACCATGGTGAGGTCACGCCTGGAATATTGTGTGCAGTTTTGGTTACCTTATGTAAGAAAAGATATACTGACCATAGGGAGAATACAGCGAAGGCTCACCAAGCTGATTCCTGGGATGGCAGGATTGTCGTATGAGGGGGGGCTGGGTCAACTGGGCCTGTATTTACAGAAATGTAGAAGAATGAGAGGGGATCTAATTGAAACATAGAAAATGCTGAGAGGGTTGGTCAGACTGGATGCAGGGATGTTGTTTCCGCTGGCTGTGGGAAGTCTATAACAAGGGGCCACAGTCTCAGGATACAGGGCAGGTCATTTAGGACTGAGATGAGGAGAAACATCTTCACTCAGAGGGTGGTTAACCTGTGGAATTCTGTACTACAGAAGGCTGTGGAGGCCAAGTCACTGAATATATTTAGGAAAGAAATAGTTGGATTTCTAAACACTAAGGGCGGGAATCTCCAACACCCCGCCGGGTCAGAAAATCCCCAGGGGGGGCGGCGTGAATTGCGCACTGCCGCTCCGACGCTGGCCGCCATATTCTCCGGCAGACAAAAAATCGCGCCGACGGGAACCATAGAATTTCATAGAATTTACAGTGCAGAAGGAGGCCATTCGGCCCATCGAGTTTGCACCGGCTCTTGGAAAGAGCACCCTACCCAAGCCCACACCTCCACCCTATACCCATAACCCAGTAACCCCACCCAACACTAAGGGCAATTTTGGACACTAAGGGCAATTTAGCATGGCCAATCCACCTAACCTGCACATCTTTGGACTGTGGGAGGAAACCGGAGCACCCGGAGGAAACCCACACACACACGAGGAGAACGTGCAGACTCGGCACAGACAGCGACCCAAGCCGGAATCGAACCTGGGACCCTGGAGCTGTGAAGCAATTGTGCTATCCACAATGCTACCGTGCTGCCCTAAATTGGGAATTGCGCCGCGCGCCTCGCAGAATGGCAATGGGCCCCGGGGCTGTTCCAAATCTCTGGCCCGGATGGGTTAAGGTACCCGCCGGCGCAAATCAAACAACCTTTTTAACGGCGTCAAGCAGTCATGCTGGCTGATGCCGGCGAGTGTGGAGGTAGGGGCCGGCGTGGAGCGTATGTGGGGGGTTTGGTGGGGGGGGGGGTCGGGGGTGCCGGCGGAAGGTGCTCCCCAGGGCCGTGGGAGCATGCGTTGATCGGGGTCAGTGTTGGGGTGGGGAGGGAGGGCTGGGGTCGATGTGGGGAAGGGATGGGAGGTGCCGTGCGGAGGGGGTGCCAGGGACGGAGTGCCGGGATGGGAGTACCGGGGAGTGGGGGTGCCGGGGATGGGAGTGCCAGGGAGGGGGGCTGCCAGGAGTGGGAGTGCCCCGGAGGGGGGGGATGCCGGGGAGGCGGGTGCCGGGGATGGGAGTACCGGGGAGGGGGGGATGCCGGGGAGTTGGAGTGCCGGGGATGGGAGCGCCGGGGAGGGGACTGTCAGGGAGCGGAGTACCAGGGATGGGAGTGCCGTGGAGGGGGGTGTGCCGGGGAGGGGGGGTGCCATGGAGGGGGCGTGATGGGAAGGGGGATTGCCGGGGATGGGAGTGCCGGGGATGAGAGTGCCGGGGAGGGGGAATGCCGGGGAAGGGAGTGTCGGGGATAGGAGTGCCTGGGAGGGGGGCTGCTGGTGATGGGAGTGCCGGGGAGGGGAATGCCGTGGATGGGAGTACCGGGGAGGGGGGGGTGCCGGGCAGTGGAGTGCCAGGGAGGGGGAGTGCTGGGGATGGGAGTGCCGGAGAGGAGATTGCCGGGGCGGGGGGTGCTGGGGATTGGAATGCCGGTGAGGGGAGTGCCGGGGATGGAAGTGCTGGGGAGGGGGGTGCCTGGGAGGAGAATGCTGGAGAGGGGGAATGCCGGGGTTGGGAGTGCTGAGGACGGGGGGGGTGCCGGGGAGGGGAGTGCCGGGGATGGGAATGCCAGGGAGGGGGGGTGCCGGGAAGAAGAGTGCCGGAGAGGGGGTGTGCTGGGGTTGGGAGTGCCGGGGATGGGGGGGGGGGTGGGTTTGCCTGGCTAGGTGCCAGCTGGCAACAGTGGCGGCTTTGCAGCCCATGGCACCTGGCTGCAGAGGGGGTTATGGGCGATGATGACGTGTTATCTATCCCCACCCCCCACCCCCTGACGATACCCATGTTTGGGCATCACCCAGCGATGTTGACCGCCATGGCGGGAGCCGTTCTACTACATGTTGCCCTGGGGAGCTGGAGCAGGAGCGTGCCAGGGAGGCGGCGGAGGCTGCCGCAGTGGAGCGTGTCGCAGGGAGGCAGGTGGCAGCCGCTCAGGCTGCAGAGCTGCCCGCCCGACAAGACGAGGAGGAATAGGAGGAGGAGGAGGGGGAGGAGGAGGAGGTGTTGGTGTCACGGCGACGGAGGCGTCCGATGAGGCCCCGTGTATACCAGCGCCGCTCGTCGTACCAGCACCTCACGGACTGGCATGCAGGACGAGACTCCGGATGAGCCGGGAAACCGTCGCCCATATCTGCCATCTGATGGCACATCTGGCACCACGTGGGACTGGGGGAGGACACCCTCTCCCGGTGGCCATCAAGGCTACGGTGGCCCTGAACATCTACGCCACGGCGTCGTTCCAGTCACCGAGTGGGGACCTGTCCGGCATCTCCCCGGCATCGATGCACAGGTGCATCCGTGCAGTGACCGACGACGCCCTGTATGCTTTTGCGGTCCGGTACATCCAGCTCCCTGTGGACCGGGCCCACCAGGATGCTCGGGCAGCAGGTTTCGCTGCCGTGGCCAGGGGGGCGATCGATGGGATGCACGTCGCCATGCGGCCACCAGCGCATAACAGGGCTGTGTTCACGAACAGGAAGGGACCTACTCCATGAACGTGCAGGTGGTCTGTGAACACTGGATGAGGATCAGGCATGTCTGCGCCCGGTACCCGGGCAGTGTGCATGACTCATTCATATTGGCCCAATCGTTCATCCCCGCCATGTTCCACGGCTGGGGGGCTGGTTGCTGGGCGACAAGGGATACCCGTTGCGGTCATGGCTGATGACGCCTATACAGAGACCATGGACCGACGCGGAGAACCGCTACAATGATGCCCATGCAGCGTCCAGGGGTGTGGTCGAGAGGTGCTTTGGGCTGCTGAAGGTGCCAGGACCGCTCTGGAGGGGCCCTCCAGTACCTGTCGGAGAGGGTCGGCCGCATCGTTGTGGTCTGCTGCGTCCTGCACAACATAGCCCAGCAGAGGGGCGATGTGCTGCAGGCAGAGGAGGTGGAGGAGCAACACGACGAAGGGCAGGCCTCCCCAGATGAGGAAGAAGGGGGCAATGTACAGGACAGACGGGCTGGACATGGACGGAGGCTGCCCACCGTTACCGACTGGGCCAGCGGGCACGGGGCGGGTTGATAGCCGCATGATTCACAGACTAGGGAGGTGTGGGAATCGCTGAGTATGGGCGTGGACAGCACAGTACCGCACCAACCTACCACCCTCACCCCACCCACCCACTAACCGCCCTCACCGCACCCACCACCAACTACCCTTACCCCTCACCCCGCCCACCACCGCATCACCCGCATACACACCACCCCTCCATTGCACATTCACCTGCGGCACGACGGCTGGCTCACACGGTCGCAGGTGGAAGCAGATCTATTGCAGGCCATGGAGGGTGATGACAACCCGCTCTGCGATGAACCCCGAGCTCTACATCGTTAGACAATGTCTGACTCATGGCCATAGTAACACCCTCCAACTGGACCGTCCCTGCCTGCGGCCTTGAAACTGCAGCGCACGGTCCTGTCGTCTGCCCTGGGGGATGGCGAGGGTGACCGGGTGGAGGAGGGGGGGGCACACTCACCTGAACTCGACGTACCATCATCCCTCACACACACACTGGCGCTCACCTCACATCCCACCCCCACACGCATCGGACAGAGCACAGAGACGTGGAAGTGATTTTAATGACAAACCGTCCATACACATGCCCTAGTCCCTATAACTAGTCTGTGCCCTGCACCCATGCCAACTTACTCAGTGTCTAATTTTCTGACCTTATGGACCCTATGACTAGGTCTAGGTGGTTCCCCAGATGGTACAGCAGAACTGGAGGTGGACTCCTGTGATTCCTGCCCTGTGACTAGGGACCCGGCTGTTTCCTGGGGCGGCCCGGCCTGGATGGGCCAGGCTGCGGCTCGGGCGACTTGAATGGTGAGCTGCAAGCCTGTCCTGCCCAATGCAGATGCGCCTGGGATGGAAGGGGGAAAGTCCGAGATGTCGTGGTGTTCCGGGACCGCCCCTGCAGGGGGACCCAAAACTGGCCCCAGTCCCTCATGGTGCCCGATGGCCCCCGGGCCTCTCCATGGGTCAGGGGTGCGAACAGATCCAGCACCCGACGCACCCCTGGCACCTGGCGCTGCCAGTCCTGGAGGCGCGCCCTGGTATCAGCAAGGGTCTGCAAGTTTGCAGCCATGGCACTCAGGGAGTTGGCCATCCCTGCCTGTGTCTGGGCGACACCAGCCAGCCCCTGGGCAATGGCACCGATGCCCTCAGCGATGGCCTGCTGAGACTGGGCCATGGCCTGTTGAGACTGGGCCATGGCCTGCAGAGACTGGCCCATGGCCTGCTGAGACTTGGCCACGGCGTTGAGTGCCGCTGCGATCTGCTGGTGGCTCTGGCTCATGGCTTCCTGTGAGAGGGCAGCCGTGTCCTGGGACACAGATGCCGCCTGGACGGAAAGCCCCAGGCCTTCCATACTGCTACCCATGTCTGACACCGTCGCCTCCATTACCTCCACCGCGGACGCCACCCTTCCGGTGTCGGCCTGGATGGCACGCCTGACTGGCACCACTCCCTGCTCCTGGACGTGGGTGGACTCCTCCACCTGCGTCTGCAGCTGCCACAAGCTGGCCGTTACCCACTTCGATCGTCCCTGGGTCCGTGACTGCCTCAGGTCTATGGGTGGGTGTGGTAACTCCAGGAACCTGGGACCCATCTGGGCGGCAGATGGTTGCTGGGGCTGGGCTGCCCTCCGACCGTCCGGCCCCTCGGCTGCTCCTACCTCCACCAGCTGCTGTACGAGGACAGCTGTGGTTTGTGCACCAGTTAGTGTACCAGACGCCTCATCGCTGAAGTGCCCAACAGAGGGGAGTGTCTCTGCGATGGTGGAGGATGTAGGAGATAGCAGTGGCGTAATGTCATGCTCCTCATCCGACCCATAGTCCTGGGTTCCCTGGAGTGGTGTGTCTAGTCCGTCCGTCCTCTGTGTGTGAGTGTCCTGGAGGGCTGTGTCCTGTGTGTGGGTGACCTCTGTGTGGGTGTTGTGATGAATGATATCTGTATACACATGTACCTTTAATGCGTAGGCCCCTTTAAGACCGGGTTTGGAACTCTGGGGGACTCCATCCCCAGGAAGCTGTACATAAGGTTGCGCTCAGTAGGCTGCGTGCAGTGAGCACACTTCTCGGCAGCTGTCTGGTTCTCTGGTAATTAAAGCCTTTGTATTACCAATCTTCTCTCTCGAGTTGTAATTGAGGGTATCTCAATTTAATAACCAATCTACATCAAGATGGCCAGCGGTCTAAAGCCGGAGAAGCTCAATTTGGACGCTCGGTCGCCGGAGGCCACTGAAATTTTTAAATACTGGCTCCGGTGCTTTGAGGCCTATCTGAATTCCTCAGAGACTGAAGTTGACGGACCTCGCAAGCTGAGCTTACTACATGCCCGGGTGGGCCACTGACTATCCTCTGTGATCGAGAAAGCTACGACGTACGAAACGGCGGCCGAAATCCTACAGAAGTGCTTCGTAAAGCCGATAAACGAGGTACACGCCAGACATTTGCTCTTGACCTGCCGCCATCGCTCCGGGGAAACGTTGGACGAATACTTGGAGAGACTCACCGCGCTCGCCAGGAACTGCGACCATAAAGAGGTGATGGCAGAAGTCCACATGAACTTACATATTCGTGATGCTTTCGTGTCCGGTATCCGATTCACGTACATCCGGCAGCGGCTCCTAGAAGACGGAGCGAAGGACCTCCAAGGCACGGTAACACTCGCCTCTTCTCTGGAAGCGGCCCACCATAATCTCCGCACATACTCCGCGGACCTTGCAAACCCCTCTCGATCCCCTCCAGACTCGGCCACGCTACAGGCCTGCGCCGCGCGGCAACCCGCTCACACCGGGGGCCCCCCATGCTATTTCTGTGGGCAAGGCCAGCACACATGCCAGCGTTGCCCAGCCCGCTCCGCTATCTGCAACGAATGCGGAAAGAAGGGGCACTTCACAAAGGTCTGCCTGGCTGGGCCCAAAGGCCAGAAACAAAAGTCTCATCGGGCCCAGAAATCACACCTACTTCTGACGCGTCATCGCCCTTGTGCGAGTCATGGGGGCGGCCATCTTGGCGGTGGCCATCTTCAAAACTCAAAATGTACGATCAACGGCGGCGGCCATTTTGAGAGTCCGATTCAACCAAGGACTCTGACTGCCCGCAACTAGGAGCGATCACGCTCGATCAATCTCGGCTGAAGCACCTGCGAAAGTCAAGGTTCACATCAACGGCACCCCCTGCCTTTTTGACTCCGGGAGCACTGAGAGTTTTATCCATCCAGATACGGTAAGACGCTGCTCCCTGTGCACCTATCCCGCCTCCCAAACGATCGCCTTCGCATCTGGGTCTCATTCGGTCCAAATCATGGGGTATTGTGTCGTGAACCTCTCTATCCAAGGCGCCAAATAAGCCCGTTTTAAACTTTATCTCCTCCCTCACCTCTGCACCCCCCCTGCTGCTCGGTCTGGACTTTCAGTGCAGCCACTGAAGCCTGACCCTGAAGTTCAGCGGACCCCTGCACCCGCTCACGGTATGTAGCCTGGCGACACTCAAAGTTGCACCACCCCCCCTCTTCGTGAACCTCACCCCCGATTGTAAGCCCGTCGCCACCAGGAGTCGGCGGTACAGTGCCCAAGACATGACTTTCATCAAGTCAGTGGTTCAGCGACTACTAAAAGAAGGGGTCATAGAGGCTAGCAACAGCCCTTGGAGGGCACAAGTACTGGTAGTCCGCTCCGGAGAAAAACAATGTATGGTGGTGGACTATAGCCAGACCATAAACCGCTTTACGCAACTCGATGCGTACCCACTTCGCCGCATAGCAGAAATGGTGAACCAAATCGCACAGCATCGAGTATTCTCCACGGTCGACCTAAGATCTGCCTATCATCAACTACCTATCCGCCCAGAGGACGGCCCCTATACGGCCTTCGAAGCAGCCGGTCGGCTCTTCCACTTCCTCAGGGTCCCTTTCGGTGTCACAAACGGAGTCTCCTTTTTCCAAAGGGCAATGGATCAAATGGTGGACCAGTACGGCTTACGGGCTACATACCCGTACTTGGACAACGTCACCATCTGCGGCCATGACCAGATGGACCATGACGAAAACCTGAGGAAGTTCCTCCAGACCGCCTGGGCCCTCAATCCGACATACAAACAAAGAACAAAGAACAAAGAAACGTACAGCACAGGAACAGGCCCTTCGGCCCTCCAAGCCCGTGCCGACCATGCTGCCCGACTAAACTACAATCTTCTACACTTCCTGGGTCCGTATCCTTCTATTCCCATCCTATTCATATATTTGTCAAGATGCCCCTTAAATGTCCCTATCGTCCCTGCTTCCACTGCCTCCTCCGGTAGCGAGTTCCAGGCACCCACTACCCTCTGCGTAAAAAACTTGCCTCGTACATCTACTCTAAACCTTGCCCCTCTCACCTTAAACCTATGCCCCCTAATAATTGACCCCTCTACCCTGGGGAAAAGCCTCTGACTATCCACTCTGTCTATGCCCCTCATAATTTTATATACCTCTATCAGGTCTCCCCTCAACCTCCTTCGTTCCAGTGAGAACAAACCGAGTTTATTCAATCGCTCCTCATAGCTAATGCCCTCCATACCAGGCAACATTCTGGTAAATCTCTTCTGCACCCTCTCTAAAGCCTCCACATCCTTCTGGTAGTGTGGCGACCAGAATTGAACACTATACTCCAAGTGTGGCCTAACTAAGGTTCTATACAGCTGCAACATGACTTGCCAATTCTTATACTCAATGCCCCGGCCAATGAAGGCAAGCATGCCGTATGCCTTCTTGACTACCTTCTCCACCTGTGTTGCCCCTTTCAATGACCTGTGGACCTGTACTCCTAGATCTCTTTGACTTTCAATACTCTTGAGGGTTCTACCATTCACTGTATATTCCCTACCTGCATTAGACCTTCCAAAATGCATTACCTCACATTTGTCCGGATTAAACTCCATCTGCCATCTCTCCGCCCAAGTCTCCAGACAATCTAAATCCTGCTGTATCCTCAGACAGTCCTCATCGCTATCCGCAATTCCACCAACCTTTGTGTCGTCTGCAATAAAGAGAAATGCGTGTTCCACACAACCCAGCTAGCCATACTCGGCTACGTTGTGGAAAACGGGGTCCTAGGGCCAGACCCCGACCACATGCGCCCCTTTAAGGAACTTCCCCTCCCCTGTAGCCTCAAGGCAATGAAATGGTGCCTGGGGCTCCTTTCCTATTATGCCCAGTGGGTTCCCAGATATGCGCACAAAGCCCGTCCACTCATTAAGACCACGGTTTTTCCCCTGACGGCGGAAGCTCAGTCGGCCTTCAGTCGTATCAAGGCCAATATCATCAAGGCCGCCATGCACGCGGTGGACAAAACCATTCCCTACCATTTAGAAAGCGGCGCATCAGACGTCGCCCTGGCTGCTACCCTCAACCAGGTGGGCAGACCTGTAGTGTTCTTCTCTCGAACCCTCACCGCCTCAGAAATTCAACACTCTGCAGTCGAGAAGGAGGCACAAGCCATAGTGGAGGCCATGCGGCACTGGAGGCATTACCTATCCAGTAGGAGGTTCGCCCTTGTCACCGACCATCGGTCGGTCGCATTTATGTTCGATAACGCACAATGGGGCAAAATAAAGAATGTTAAAATTCTGAGGTGGAGGATCGAACTCTCTACCTACATGTACGATATTACATATCGTCCGGGGAAGCTCAACGAGTCCCCAGATGCCCTGTCCCGCGGCACGTGCGCCAACGCGCAGAAAGACCGTCTGCAGGCCATCCACGATGGCCTCTGCCACCCGGGGGTCACCCGGCTTGCCCATTTCATCAAGTCCCATGTAACACAATCAATTACTCATGAGGCGAGAAGAGATTAAGTCATTCAATGGCTTTATTACGCAGACTTGTTCCCCAGCAGCTCGGTTACAGAATGCGGCTGCTGGGAGAACTCG
The DNA here is from genome assembly GCF_047496885.1 of Scyliorhinus torazame. NCBI lineage: Eukaryota > Metazoa > Chordata > Chondrichthyes > Carcharhiniformes > Scyliorhinidae > Scyliorhinus > Scyliorhinus torazame. Next base: position 90,732,308 of record NC_092715.1, on the reverse strand, counting down.
GGTTCTTATACTCCGCCTTACTGGGTGGAGCCAGCAGACGGCAGATCCAATCAGGACCCAGTGTCTGTCCACCAATAGCCTCTCGGCATCACTGGGTACCGTACTACCCCTAATACATACCGCCACATTCACCTCTTGTTAAAAAAGAACCCGGCGGGGTGGTGGGTCGCATGGTGGTAGGGGTTTACAAGGTCGGTACTGGGATTCCATTAACACAGTGGCTATGCATCGATATCAACTGTTAACTATTTACAGTGCCGCTTTTACTGGGCCACTGAATTATTTACAGATCCTGCTTTGTCACGCAGATTTGATGAGTCAATTGGGTGCCCTGGTCGTCCTTGCCGATCGTCTCAGCCCCGGTGGTGGTGCAGGCGCTGGCTCGGGCACTGTCGTCTCTGGGAGCGTCGCTATGTTTGTTCCTGTTTCACTACTCCTGGGCGGACACAGGAGGAGGACCGATCCATCCGGGAAGGGAGCGGCTGTGGGGTGCGCCGGCGGGAGGGAGGGGATGATTGGTGATGGGGGGGTGTGGGGAGCTCCGGCGGGTGCCAGGTCCCGCAGAAAGACTGTGTCCTGTCGGCCGTCGGGGTATGCCATGTAGGCGTATTGAGGGTTCGCATGGAGAAGATGAACCCTCTCGACCAACGGGTCCGATTTGTGCGCCCGCACATGCTTTCGGAGCAAGATGGGTCCCGGGGCTGCCAGCCAGATCAGAAGTGACGTTCCGGCGGAGGACTTCCTGGGGAAGACAAGGAGGCGCTCGTGAGGCGTTTGATTAGTTGTGGTACACAGCAGCGATCGGATGGAGTGGAGGGCATCCGGGAGGACTTCCTGCCAACGGGAAACTGGGAGACCTCTGGACTGTAGGGCCAGTAGGACGGTCTTCCAGACCGTTTCGTTCTCCCTCTCTACCTGACCGTTGTAACTGGTCTTCCTGCTCGAGGCAATGCCCTTGCTGAGCAGGAAGTGACACAGTTCGTCGCTCATGAAGGAGGACCCCCTATCGCTATGGATGTAGCGGGGAAACCGAACAGTGTAAAGATGGTGCAGAGGGCGTTAATGACTGTGGCCGCGGTCATGTCGGGGCAGGGGATGGCGAAAGGGAAACGGGAGTATTCGTCAACCAAGTTTAGGAAGTACATGTTGCGATCGGTGGAGGGGAGGGGGCCTTTGAAGTCCAGACTGAGGCGCTCAAAGGGACGGGAAGCCTTTATCAGGTGCGCTCTACCTGGCCTGAAAAAGTGCGGTTTGCACTCTGCGCAGATTTGGCAGTTCCTGGTGGCTGTTCGGACCTCCTCGAAGGAGTTGGGGAGATTGCGGGTCTTCACAAAGTGATAGAATCGAGTGACCCCCGGGTGGCACAGGTCCTCATGGAGGGTTCGGAGACGGTCCACTTGTGCGTTGGCACATGTGCCGCAGGATAGGGCATCGGACGGCTCATTCAGCTTTCCGGGACAATACAAGATCTCATAGTTATATGTGGAGAGTTCGATCCTCCACCGCAAGATCTTGTCGTTCTTGATCTTGCCCCGCTGCGCATTATCGAACATGAAGGCTACCGACCGTTGGTCAGTGAGGAGAGTGAATCTCCTGCCGGCCAGGTAATGCCTCCAATGTCGCACAGCTTCTACTATAGCCTGGGCTTACTTTCCCACTGAGGAGTGGCGGATCTCTGAAGCGTGGAGGGTACGGGAGAAAAAGGCCACGGGTCTGCCCGCTTGGTTGAAAGTGGCCGCCAGATCTACGTCGAATGTGTCGCTCTTGACTTGGAAGGGGAGGGACTCGTCGATTGCGTGCATCGTGGCCTTTGCGATATCCGCTTTGATGCGGCTGAAGGCCTGGCGGGCCTCTGTCGACAGAGGAAAGACAGTGGACTGAATTAGCGGGTGGGTCTTGTCCGCGTAGTTGTGGATCCACTGGGCGTAATAAGAGAAAAAACCCAGGCAGCGTTTCAGGGCTTTGGAACAGTGGGGAAGAGGGAACTCCATGAGGGGGCGCATGCGTTCAGGGTCGGGGTCTATCACTCCATTACGCACTACGTAGCCAAGGATGGCTAGACGGTCGGTGCTAAACACGCATTTTTCCCTGTTGTAGGTGAGGTTCAGGGCGTTAGCGGTCTGGAGGAATTTTCGCAAGTTGGCGTCGTGGTCCTGCTGGTCGTGGCCGCAGATGGTGACGTTGTCGAGGTACGGGAATGTGGCCCATAAACGGTGCTGGTCAACCATTCGGTCTATCTCCCGTTGGAAGACCGAGACTCCGTTAGTGACGCCGAATGGAACCCTTAAAAAAGTGGTAGAGCCGCCCGTCTGCTTCGAAGGCATCCGCTCGGGCGGATGGGGAGCTGGTGATATGCGGACTTAAGGTCCACGGTGGAAAATACCTTGTACTGTGCAATCCGATTGACCATGTCGGATATGCCGGGGAGAGGGTACGCATCCAGCTGCGTGTACCTATTGATGGTTTGACTATAGTCTACGACCATCCTCTGCTTCTCCCCGGTCTTTACAACTACCACCTGCGCTCTCCAGGGACTATTGCTGGCCTGGATTATGCCTTCCTTCAGCAGCCGCTGGACTTCAGACCAGATAAATGTTCGGTCCTGGGCGCTGTACCGTCTGCTCCTAGTGGCGACAGGTTTGCAATCCGGGGTGAGGTTCGCAAACAAGGAAGGTGGTTCAACCTTGAGGGTCACGAGGCTGCAGATAGTAAGTGGGGGTATAGGGCCGCCGAATTGGAACGTTAAACTCTGAAGGTTACACTGAAAATCTAACCCCAGGAGTGTGGGAGCGCAGAGGTGGGGGAGGACATAAAGTCGGTAATTCTTAAACTCTCTCCCCTGCACCGTGATGCAGAACCCTTTGATTTCTACGGAATGGTATCCCGCTGCCAGAAAGATCTTTTGGGTACTCGGGTGGATTGAAAGAAAACAGCGTCTTACCGTATCCGGATGGATAAAACTTTCCGTGCTCCCATAGTCGATCAGACATGGCGTTTCGTACCCGTTAACCAGCACTGTCGTCATTGCCGTTTGGAGCGTCCGGGGCCGCGACTGGTCCAGGGTCACCGAAGTCAGTCGCGGTTGCTGCATTGGGGCGTTTTCTTCAGGCCTGGTGGGGCCGTCCATGCTGGTGCCCTTGGCTGTCAGCCAAGATGGCGTTGTCCACAAATCGCACGCGGTCAGGGGCTGACAAAATGGCGGCGCCCATGAATCGCACGCGGCCGGCGGGGCACAAGATGGCGGCGCCCATCCCCCTTCATGGAGTCCAGGACCCAACATGGTGGCGCCCCTTGGCCGCACATGGATCGTTGGGGGGGGTTGAGTCTGTGATCCCAGTTCTCCCCCGGAGATTGCGGCGACTCCCTGGGACTAGCACCGCTGAATAGTGCCCCCTCTTGCCGCAACTATTACAGATGGCCGAGCGGGCCGGGCAGCGCTACCGGGGATGTTTTGATTGCCTGCAAAAGTAGCAACGGGGCCCCCCCGGGTGGTCTGGTGCTCTGGCCGCGCAGGCTTGCGGGAGGATGGGGGGTGCCGGGGAGTCGGTTGCGGCGGGGGTCCACGGAGCCCAAGGGGCTGCCATGGCTGGGGGCGTAAGCGCGGGCATTCTGCAATGCCACATCGAACGAGGCCACACGGGCCCATGCCTCCGTGAGCCCCAGCGAGTCTCTTTCCAGCAGTCGCTGGCGAATTTGGGATGAGGTCATACCCGCTACGAAAGCATCCCTGATTAGGAGTTCCGTATGTTCGTTAGCCATCAGCGGTGGGCAGTTGCAGCTCCTTCCCAGTATTAGCAGCGCGCTGTAGAACTCGTCCAGCGATTCCCCGGGGATTTTCCGTCTCATCGCGAGTTGGTGGCGTGCGTAGACCTGATTTACCGGCCAAATGAAGATCCCCCTCAGCATGGTGAGCGCCGTCGGGAAATCCTCCGCGTCTTCCATGAGCGTGTAGATCTCTGGACTCACCCTGGAATGAAGGACCTGCATTTTCTGGTCTTCTGTAGGTCTGCCGGGGGCCATTCAGAGGTATCCCTCAAAACACGCTAGCCCAGTGTTTAAAAGTAGCCGCTGAGTTTGCCGCATGGGGGCTGATTCGCAGACACTCCAGGACGATCCGGAGCTCATAGTCCTTTAAAGTGTGCGTGATAAAGTGTGCACAATCAATCACTCACGAGGCGAGAAGAGATGAAGTCAATCGATGGCTTTATTACGCAGACTTGTTCCCCAGCAGCTCGGTTACAGAATGCGGCTGCTGGGAGAACCCGGGTTCTTATACTCCGCCTTACTGGGTGGAACCAGCAGGCGGCAGATCCAATCGGGACCCAGTGTCTGTCCACCAATAACCTCTCGGCATTACTGGGTACCGTACTACCCCTAATACATACTACCACATTCCGCAACCTACCTTACTCCACCGAGGAGGTCAAGGCCATGACCAAGGCTTGCCAGATCTGTGCGGAGTGCAAGCCGCACTTCTATCGACCAGACAAGGCTCGCCTGGTAAAGGCCTCTGGGCCCTTTGAGCGACTAAGTGTGGACTTCAAAGGGCCCCCCTCATCCACCAACCGCAACAGTTATTTCCTCACTGTCATCGATGAATTCTCCCGCTTCCCCTTCGCTGTTCCCTGCCACGATATGACCTCAGACTCCGTAATCAAGGCACTGCACAGCATCTTTACGCTGTTTGGTTTCCCCGCTTATATCCACAGCGACCGGGGTACATCGTTCATGAGCGATGGGCTGCGTCGATATCTGCTGAACAAGGGCATCGCCTCGAGCAGAACGACCAGCTATAATCCGCGGGGAAACGGGCAGGTGGAGAGGGAGAACGCGACAGTTTGGAAGCTGTTCTTCTAGCCCTACGGTCAAGAAGTCTCCCAATCACCCGCTGGCAGGAGGTCCTACCCGACGCCCTACACTCCATTAGGTTGTTCCTCTGTACGGCCATGAACGAGACCCCTCACAACCGTTTGTTTGTCTTCCCCAGGAAGCCTACCTCTGGGGTCTCGCTTCCACTTTAGCTGACGACTCCGGGATCCACTGGTCTAGAGGGTCCAACTACTACATGCAAACCCTCAATACGCCTACGTCAAGCACCCCGACGGAAGACAGGGCACCGTTTCCCTGTGAGACCTGGCACCCGCCGGCTCGCCCACTGACGCCCCCCCCTTCCACCGACGCTCTCCTCCCCGCAACGGCTGTCGACTCCGACGGCGCCCACCCCATAGCACCCCCCTTCCCCCAGCTGGCGCCGGCACCAATCACCCTACTCACCCCGGAAAGCCCCCCTGCTCCAACGCGGGCAAAGGCTCAGACAACCGTGCTCCCTGATATACCACCACCGAGGACGACCATATCCGCCGCACCACCACCGGAGCTGAGAAGGTCGACACGGGCAATCAGACCATCCAAAAGACTGAACTTATAATTCTACTTCACCCCCAACGGACTATGCATTTTTTTTAAACAGGGGGTGAATGTGATGAATGATATCTGTATACACATGTACCTTTAATGTGTAGGCCCCTTTAAGACCGGGTTTGGAACTCTGGGGGACTCCGCCTCTGGCTCCACCCCCAGGAAGCTGTATATAAGGTTACGTTCAGTAGGCAGCGTGCAGTGAGCACACTTCTCGGCAGCTGTCTGGTTCTCTGGTAATTAAAGCCTTTGTATTACCAATCTTCTCTCTCGAGTTGTAATTGAGGGTATCTCAGGTGTCCTGTGTGTGGGTGTCCTGTGTGTGAGTGTCCTGTGTGTCAGTGTCTGGTGTGTCAGTGTCCTGTGTGTCAGTGTCCTGGGTGGGTGTGTCCTGCATGTGGGTCTCCTGGGTGATTGTGTCCTGTGTGTCAGTGTCCTGGGTCGACTGGGATGGGGGCCTGTTGGTGTGGCTGCCCTCCCCATCGCTGGGTGTGGCCCACTGGCGTCGCCGCACTGGCACTAGATGGGGGTGGCGTACACCTGACGCTCCGGCTCTATCCCTGGCTCGTGGGCGCCCTGGCACTGGGTGGGGGCGTCGTATGCTTGATGGGCCGGATCAGGCCCTGTCTTGTGGCCGCCCTGGATCGTCCTATGGACGTCGCATGCCTGATGGGCTGGGTCTATCCCTGTCTTGTGGGCCCCCGGCACGTCCTGGGGGTGGTCAGCATCCGCAGGGACGGGTGGGTCGACGTTTGGTCCTGCAATACACAATACAGCAAGCATGGTTAGACATGCAGACTGGGATGGGTGGAAGTGGGGAAGGACGGATGGGGGGAAGGGGGGATGGGGGAAGGGGGGATGGGGAAAAGGGGATGGAGGAAGGGGAGGGGGGAAGGGGAGAAGGCAGTGGGGTTCTCACTTGGTGCTGCGCCCCCGACCTCTGCATCCGCAGCCTCCCGGTCCTCGGGTCCGCCTGCGAGGTCCAGGGCCCTCTCTTCATGAATGGTGAGGGTGTGCAATTCAGGTGGACCTCCTCCGGTCCTCTCACGCTCCTGGTTGTTATGAGTGCACTTCTCCTGTGGGGGGGGGGGAGGGTGACAGGGATAAAGGGCAACAGTGTTAGGCGGACATATACTTGCGGACCAGCGGTTGTGTGTATGTTGGCATAGGTTCATACCCCATCCTGCCGATGCAGCCTGCATGGGTGGGCGCAGCCATGTTGGTTTCAGCTAGGGCTGTGCCGCCCATCCTGGGGGGGGTGGGGGATGGTATTCACCCTGGCTGCTCTGACTAGGTCGTTGATCTTCTTGTGACACTGGATGCCTGTCCTGGCTGTTACAGCTACGGCGCTGAGGGCCTCTGCCACCTCCCTCCACAGGCGCCAGCTGAGGCGTGGGGCGACCCTGCGGCCGTAACCAGGGTACAGGGCCTCCCTCCTCTGCTCCACTGCGTCCAGGAGCGCCTCGATGTCCCGCTCCTGGAACCTCGGCGCTGTGTGGCGGGCGGACCCGGCGGTGGCGTCTTTTGTGCTGCGACGCCGCGCGGCGTCAATGACGGGTGGCGCCGTCGCGATTGGCGTCACGCCGCTGCTAGTCCCTTCCGGGTTGGAGGTTTTCCGACTTTTCGGGTGGCCCGACGCTGGAGTGGTTCGCGCCGTTCCTGGCGCCGACGTCAGATCATCCCGCCGATTGCGGGAGAATCCCGCCCTAAGGGTGTCAAGGGTATGGGGAGAGTGTGGGAGTATGGTGTTGAGATAGAGGATCAGCCACGATCATATAAAATGGCGGAGTAGGCGTGAAGTGTGAATGGTCTACTTCTCCTTTTTAAAAATTTAAAAAGGTCCTTTTTAAAAATTCTTTCATGGTATGTGTGCATTGCTGGCAATGCCAGCATTTGCTGTTTATCTGTAATTGTCCTTGAGAAGGTCATGGTGATCCACCTTCTTGAACTGTTGCAGCCCATCTGGTGTATCTATATCCATAGGAATGGAGTTCCAGGATTTTGACACAGCAACAATTTAGAATTCCTACAGTGCAAAAAGAGGCCGTTTGGCCCATCGAGTCTGCACCGACCCTCTGAAAGAGCATCCTCCCTCGGCCCACCCCCCCACTCTATCCCCGTGCCCGTGGACATTAAGGGGCAATTTTAGTGTGGCCAATTCACCTAAACTGCACACCTTTGGGCTGTGGGAGGAATCGGAACACCCGGAGGAAACCGGCGCAGACACGGGGAGAACGTGCAGATTCCGCACAGCCAGTGACTCAAGCCGGGCATCGAACCTGGGACTCTGGTGCTGTGAAGCAACAGTGTTAACCACTGTGCTACCGTGCCGCTTGTGGCTTTGCAATTACTCTCATCTCAACTCTTAAATTTGTCTCTTTTTCCCATATTTGCATCAAGGCTATAATGAGGTCAGAAGCCAAGTGGCCATGGTGAAACCCAAACTGAGTGTCAGTAAGCAGGTTATTGCAGTGTAGGAGTTGCTTGATAGCACTGCCGATGACACTTCCCATCACTATTCTGATCATCGAGAGTAGACAGATGAGACAGTAATTGGCCTGATTGATATTTCCTGCTTTTTAAGGAAAGGACGTAACCTGGGCAATTTTCCACCTTACTAGGTCGATGACAGCATTGAACTGTACTGGGATACCTTGACTAGGACCATGGCTATTTCCGGAACACAATTCTTCAGTACTACTGCCTGGATCGTGTTAGGGCTCATAACCATTGTTGTATCCAGTGTTGTCTTCAACTATTTCTTCATAGAATCCCTACAACTGGGCAGCACGGTAGCACAATGGTTAGCACAGTTGCTTCACAGCTCCAGGGTCACAGGTTCGATTCCCGGCTTGGGTCACTGTCTGTGTGAAGTTTGCACTTTCTCCCCGTGTCTGCGTAGGTTTCCTCCGGGTGCTCCGGTTTCCTCCCACAGTCCAAAATGTGCAGGTTAGATGGATTGAGTGTGTTAAATTGCCCTTAGTGTCCAAAAAAGATTAGGTGGGGTTACGGGGATAGGGTGGAGGTGTGGGCTTAGATGGGGTGCTCTTTCCAAGGGCCGGTGCAGACTCGATGGGCCGAATGGCCTCCTTCTGCACTGCAGATTCTATGATTCTATGAATTCATAAGGAGGCCATTTGCCCCATCGGGTCTGCGCCAATCCTCTGAAATAGCACCCTACATAGGCCCACTCCCCAACCCTATCCCCGTAACCCAACCTAATCTTTGGACACTAAGGGGCAATTTAGCATGGCCAATCCACCTAACCTGCACATCTTTGGACAGTGGGAGGAAACCAGAGCACCCGGAGGAAACCCACGCACACACGGGGAGAATGTGTAAACTCCAAACATACTCAAGCCGGAATTGAACCTGGAGCTCTGGCGCTGTGAGGCAGCAATGCTAACCAATGTGCCGCATTGAGATCACTTAGAGTGAATTGAATTGGCTGAAGATAGGCATCAGTGTTGTTGGAGACCTCGGGAGGAGGCCAAGATGGATCATCCACCAGGGCAGCATGGTGGTACAGTGGTAGGACTGCAGTCTCACGGCGCCGAGGTCCCAGGTTCGATCCCGGCTCTGGGTCACTGTCTGTGTGGAGTTTGCACATTCTCCCCGTGTCTGCATGGGTTTCACCCCCACAACCCAAAAGATGTGCAAGGTAGATGGATTGAACATGCTAAATTGCCCCTTAATTGGAAAAAATGAATTGGGTACTCTAAATTTGTAAAAAAAAAAAGATGTATCATCCATCAGGCAATTCTATCTGGAGATGGTCGCAAATGCTCCGCCATGATTGATGACAGGGGTATTTGTGGACCTCCTCCTTGGGTTAATTTAATCATCCACTACCATTTACAACTGGATGATTCAGGGCTGCAGAGATTAAATCTGATCCATTGGTTATGGAATCACTGAGTTCTGCACTTCATACGTTGTTCTGCTTAACATGCAAGTAGTTCTGTGTTGCAATTTCACCAGATTGACATTTTATTTTCAGCTATGCCTCATGTTGCTCCTGGCATGCTATCCTGCACTGCTCACTATACCCAGACATGATTCCCTGGTTTGATGCTAAAGGTAGAGAGTGGGATATGCTAGGCCATGAGGTTACAAATTATGGCTGAGGACAATTCTGCTGCTGATGATGGCCTACAGTGCCGCATACAATTACATTTTTGCGTTGTGAGATCTGTTCGACCTGATGTCATGAGGCATCATGGGGTCTGGAGCCAATGTTGAGGACTCCGAGGGAAACTCCCTTCCAACTGTTTATCAGAGATCCTGCTAGGGCCCGCAGGACATACCCACGGATGGTGATGGAAGAATCTGGGACATTGTCTGTAAGATTTGAGTTCATGACCATGACTGCATCAGGCTGTTTCTTGACTAGTCTGTGGGACAGCTCTCCCAATTCTGGCATAAGTCCTCAGACATTAGTAAGGAGGATTTTGCAGGGGTGACCGAGCAGGGTATGCCATTGTTGTTTCTGGTTGTCATGTCCCAGTATATTATAAACTTTCAATCAATACTTCTAAGAACTGGATAAACTAACTATTAAAGTGGCTGTTGCAAATCATGTGACATTTGACATTTGAGTTTCACAGTCCTAAGTCTTAAGTGAATATCTAGTCAAAAATTGGCATTCACAACCACCCAGGGAACTCATAAATTCCTTTGTTTAAGGTTTGATCAACACAAAACGACAATAGAATTCCAGTTGCTCTGACTCTCTGTGTCACCATGGACACCGAAACTCAATGGGCTGGATTCTCCGATTTTGCGGCTATGTCCGCAGGATCCGTCTGGTCTTACGACCAATAGGTCAGTGCCGCCCCCGCATCGATGCTCCGCCTGGTGGGGGGCCCAGCAGACCGCCAACCACATAAACCCCCCACTTTGCCTGCAGATACGGGCTGAGAATGGCCGGGTCTGTGGCTGTGCATGCGCACGGCAGTGACCTGCGGCGTCTGTGCCGTACAACTTTTATAAAAAATAAATTTAGAGTGCCCAATGCATTTTTTCTATTAAGGGGCAATTTAGCGTGGCCAATCCACCTACCCTGCACATCGTTGGGTTGTGGGAGAAAAACCCACGCAAGCACGTGGGGAGAATGTGCAAACTCCACACGGACAGTGACCCAGAGCCAGGATCGAACCTGGGACCCCAGCGCCGTGAGGCAGCAATGCTAACCACTGCGCCACCGTGCTGTCCTGAGGCGTACAACATGGCGCCAGCCGCAAGCAGACCCGGCCTGCCAGATAGTGTCCCAATGTAACCTCCTTTGCCACGCCCTGACCAGCCCCCACCAGACCCCCCCAGCCATCTCTCCCTGCCAACGGAACAGCTCCCCCCCCTGACTGTGGCGGCGCTGGACACAGTCTGCAGACACCACACGAGGTCGTCGAATATTGTGAGGACACACAACCAACAGCGTCGGGAAGTCGGCCCATTGGGGGCGAAGCATCGGGGAGGGCCTCAGGTGATGTAGGTAACGCCCTGAGGCCATCCCAATGGCGTGCGGTGTACTCAGCGATGATGCCGATTTTGAGGGGGCGGAGCATCCAAAAAACGGCGCCATCCCTGATATCGGTGAAAAAATGGATTTTCTGGCCAATCGCCGAATGCGATTTTGCCGTTGGCAATCGGAGAATCCCGCCCAATGTGTGTAAGATGAAAGTGAATGGATCCTAACAATAATAATCCTTATTAGTGTTACAAGTAGGCTTACAATACTGCAATGAAGTTACTGTGAAAATCGTCTAGTCGCCACCCTCCGGTGCCTGTTCGGGTACACTGAGGGAGAATTCAGAACGTCAATTCACCGAACAAGCACGTCTTTCGGGACCTTGTGGGAGGAAACAGGAGTACGTGGAGGAAACCCACGCAGACACAGGGAGAATGTACCGACTCCAGACAGTGACCCAAGCCAGGAATCGAACATAGATCCCTGGCGCTGTGAAGCGACAGTGCCAACCACTAGTTACCTCAACAAACAAAGAAAACAACCCCCCTCCCCTTCGCCTAAGGTACCCAACTGTGGCTAACATTTCCGCTAGCAGGGTGACCTGCACCTGAGGAAACTGCAAATTATACATTCAATAAATCCACAAACAGCCCTCCTACCCGAAACCAAATTTAATATTGAACTTTATACAAACCCATCCCCACATCCACTCCCTTGCCCCCCAACATTTCCAACCATTTCCAGCAATGCTGTGAAACCCCCCCCAAAAAAATCCATTACATGGATACCGTTAGATATGGGACGGGATTCTCCCGCAATTGGCAGGATGGCACGACGCCGGCGCCAAGAACGGCGTGACCCACTCCGGCGTCAGGCCAGCCGGAAGTTGTGGAATCCTCCGCACTTCTGGGGGCTAGGCCGGCGGCAGATGGCACCGCGTTAACCGGCGCGGAAGGGCCAGCGCAAGTTGGCGCATGTGCAGAACTGCTGGCGTGGTTTTGCGCATGCGCAGACCAGCTGCCGTGTTCCTGCGCATGCGCAGAGGGGTTCTTCTCCACGCCGGCCATGGCGGAGCCCTACAGAAGCCGGCGCAGAAGGAAGGAGTGCCCCCATGGTACAGGCCCGCCCGCAGATCGGTGGGCCCGATTGCGGGCCAGACCACCGTGGGGGCCCCCCCCACCGGAGCCAGATCCCCTCGCGCCCCCCCCCGAGGACTCCACTAGACGGCCTACCAGCCAGGTCACGCCGTGTGGGACCATGTCCATTTCACACCGGCGTGACTGGCCAGGAACTGATAGCCGCTCGGCCCATCGGGTTCCGGAGAATTGCTGGAGGGGCCGCTGCCAACTGTCCCCAAGCGGCGTGGCGTAAACCCCACCACCGCCTGAAAACCGGCGCTGGTGAATATGGCAGCCGCCGTCTGAGCGGCGGGGCGGGGTTCACGCCGCCCCCCGGGGATTCTCCGACCCGGCGGGGGGGGGGGTCGGAGAATCCTGCCCCATAAGACCGTAAGACATAGGAGCAGAATTAGGCCACTCGGCCCATTCAATCATGGCTGATATTTTCTCATCCCCATTCTCCTGCCTTCTCCCCATAACCCCTGATCCCCTTATTAATCAAGAACCTATCTATCTCTGTCTTAAAGACACTCAGTGATTTGGCCTCTACAGCCTTCTGCGGCAAAGAGTTCCACAGATTTGCCACCCTCTGGCTGAAGAAATTCCTCCTCATCTCTGTTTTAAAGGATTGTCCTTTTAGCCTGAGATTGTGTCCTCTGGTTATAGTTTTTCCAACAAGTGGAAAGAAACATCTTCCCCACGTCCACTCTATCCAGGCCTCGCAGTATCCTGTAAGTTTCAATAAGATCCCCCCTCAGTATCTTTTCCAACAATTTGCAGAGGCTGAGGAACCCGTGAGTAATCTTTCTAACCGTCTCCATTTTTAAACAAAGGGATAAAGGTTAATGACTGCCAATCAGCCTCCCTGCACCAAATATTAACTGGCATGCTTTTAAATTTTTGTGGTAAATATTAAAAATGCTGAGCTGAAGTTTACATGACGGGGTGGGGGGGGGGGCATATTGCTCGGAATCCTGTTAAAAAAGCTGGTCATAAACCGCCTGTTTATAAAAAAGGCTTCCCCATGGCAACATTAATTTGTGGGCTGTCTTAACCTGCCGAGAGTGGGACCTCTGCCCCATTATGTTTGGCTGGCAACTTTTGTAGGCCCAGCAGCACCAGAACTTAGTAGTGGGTGCTGCTGGGACTGCAAGTGTCCCCACAAAGAAGTGTCATGGATCAGCCTTTTGGGCAGGAAGGGATCAAACACACCAGGTGGGGTGGGGAACAGATTTTGGATGTCAGGCAGAGAGGCACAAAATTGGGGTACGATTTTAGGGTGGGTGACCCAATGCGTATAAAGCATTCCCCCTCAAAGGATGCACCCCTTGGTGAAAAAATGGTCATACCATTCTCACCCACTTTCCATTGCCAGGCATGTTGTGGCAGTGAAGGCAGATTGAAGTCTTTCAATGGCTATTGATTAGGTGTGTTATCAGGCACGTTAACTACCCCCTCTTTTATGGGGGACTGGGTTGGGATTGGTGAGAAGCTGGTGGACTAGCCACCCATCATATTTTATGTGCTCCCTCCCCAGCTGAAAACACGCCACGGGTGGGGACCTAAAATCCAAACAGCCACATTTTAAACATAATATTTTTCTTACTTTTCTTTACCCTCTTAATGTTATCATTCTGTAACTCTCTCGCCGAGTCTTTCTGCATCTGATTTTAAATTGAATTCACCCTCTTTTGATTCACACTCCTACCTCTACCTTCCTGTGTTCATTCCCCAAACCTTAAATCTCACTGGTGAAGGAGCTTCTACCCTGTTGCTTGAACTGTTCATTTTGGTCCCAGGCGCCATGATTCCATAGCTGCGCAGCTATTAGTTGAACTTTCAGCAACATTGTGAGCAAAAATGTTTTGAATTAACAATTACTGGGGCAAGTTTGAGTAATGGTACATACTTAAAAAGTACTGAGAAGCCAAGATCAAGTGAACGTGGAGAGGATGTTTCCACTAGCAGGAGAAACGAGAACTCAAGGGCACAGTCTCAGACTGAAGGGACAATCCTTTAAAACAGAGATGAGGAGGAATTTCTTCAGCCAGAGGGTGGTGAATCTGTGGTACTCATTGGCGCAGAAGGCTTGGAAACCAAGGGCTGGATTCTCCGCAGCCCCTCACCGAAATCACGTTTGGCGCGGGGGCGGAGATTCAAAGTTCCCGACCGAATCGGGCCCGGCGCCGCTCCGGCGATTCTCCGGGCTGGTGGGCCATTGCCTTCTCAGCGATACTCCGCTCCTGACCGGCCAAGTTCCTAAACAGTGTGGAAGTAATGTGGCATGGTCAGTCGGGACTCTCGCGCAGAAGCTGCGGACTCAGTCTGCGTCCAGCCTGGTGGGGGGGCGGGGGATTGAGGACTGGGGGGTGGGTTTATGGGCGATCAAGCTGGTCCGATACAGCGTGCATGGCTGATCGGGGGGGGGGGGCCATGTTTGTTGGTGTTGGTCCACGGTCCAAGTCCGCCATGGTGCTTGGCACGGCCGCTGGAGGCCGCCACCGTGCTCATGCGCGGACTCAGAACCGGAAGTGCGGGGGCCCATATCCGCAGCCAAAGCTGCATGAAGCTCCCTGGGTCCCTGCTGACCCCCAAATGGTAAGTGAATCGCTTTTTATGTTTTGCAGGAAACTGGGGAGTGCAACGCCAGCGTGGGACATAGCCCCAATTTGGGAGGATCCAGCCCCAAGTCATTGAGTGTCTTTAAGGAAGAGATAGTTTGGTTCTTGATTAACAAGAGGATCAGGGGTTATGGGGAGAAGGCAGGAAAATGAGGATGAGAAACATATCACCCATGATTGAATGGCGGAGATGATTCGATGGGCTGATTCTGCTCCTATGTCTTATAGTCTTATGGTTTACCCTTTAGATACACTACTGCAGAATATTTTTGTTCAAGAGTGTCCTAATTCAGGCAAATGTATTCAAAGAACCAAGAGAAAGTGAAGTGAGGCAATCTGGATCATCACCAATCGCAGTTGCGTGGCGATATGATCAAAATTCAGAACGTCGAGAATAGGCAAAGGAGTGAACGATGTGATGAGAAATATAAATTGAACAATAAGCCTTACTTTTTAGTTTATAACTCGAGAATTTGTGGCCTAGGAGTTAATTTTTTAAATGGCTCAGCGAGAACTCTGTTTATGATCTTAGTTTGCAGCTATAAGATTATGGATTAAGGAATTTAGTATCTTCCAGTTACATAATTGAGCTAGACCTGCAGAGTTGAAAAAAGTATGCTTTAAACTGGAGATTCTAAAATGTCAGTCTTGGCATGCTTTTGTTGTACATTTTTTCCAAGCAGGAAGTGTTGGTCGAGAGACAGCAAGTCTGCAAAAGCCTGCTTGTATATTGGTTCTTTACTTATGCCAATCATTGTGTGAAAAATGATAGTGGACTGTGAATATTGTGCTCTGGTCTGTGTCACGCTTTTCACATGAGAAAATTCATGAACATTATTCTCTTGAATCATTTCCTGTTGCACTCCCTGTGCATTATGTTCCCACATGTATACACCCAGTAGAAATACTTTGTGCTAATGTTTGCAGTTATGTTTTCAGACAAGCTGTATGATCGGAAAAAAAAGTAAAGCCAATCTACATTAACAAAGAATGACATTGTGTGACAGTGTTTAAAGTACCACGCACTTTGCCACGGTGCACTGGGGTGTGGCATCTTGCACCTGTGAATCCTTGTATAGTGCATTCCCAATCTCAAATAAGCTATTATGGGAAGGTGGCAAGCAGAGGTCAAGTACTTCTCTAAAGCAGAAGTATGAATCGATTATAACAAGGATAATCAAGTACTTAAAGTACTTCAAAAACTTAGGATTATATTCATACTCCTCGCTACATGCAAAGGGAAGGCTGGTTTGGGAATTGACAGTGTCAGAGGCCCATCTGTGACTTGCACTCCATTCAAGTGCAGCACTCTTGGGAGTGCAGGATCGATGAATTCACGTCAAAATGCCACATTGACATACGGGTCAGGCTATAGTTGGGATATTGCACAGAATTCTTGTCATTTAAGAAGACTTTGGTGCATTGGCAAAAGTGAAGAGAAGATTAACAATGTTTCTGGGACATGAAGTTCTAATTTATGAAAAGAGATGTGCACAATTAATTTTGTTTTTGCAACAGAAAAACAAATTGGGAAGGAAATTGATCTACAAGCAGGATGCTGAACCTCATTATGGTTATAGAGCAAGCAGAAATAACAATATTACAAGAAGCAAAAGGAGTATGGGGAAAAATCAGCAGTATGGCGTTGAATAGAGGATCATCCATGAGCATACTGAATGATGGAACATTATTGTTCCATCATTCATCATCCATCATTGTACGAGCAGGGAATGGCAGGGTTTTTGGAGGGTCTGGAGTTTCCCAAGGTGGGGGAGTAATTGCGGGAGGATCCCCTGGGATTGTAGGCCCAGGAAAGATGCCCGATGGGCCGAATGGCCTACTCTTGTTCCTATTTATTCTAAACATTTTGGTGAAACATTTTTTCTGCAGCATAGTGGATATGTAGAGCAGGCTCCCAGAAAATACAATAGATTCCTTTAAAAAGGAATTGGCTAACTATGATTTAGGGAACTGGGTTGAAAAGACCAAGCACTAAAAGCGACAGTTGCCATGGTCCCCAAGGAACATAGCGCTGGATTCTCCGCACCCCGATGCCGAAATCCTGGCCGGTGCCGGGGCGGAGAATCCAGTTTGAAGCCGAAATCAGGACCGGCGCCGGTTCGGCGAATCTCCGGGCATCGAAAAGTGGTGTCACCGGGGAGTATGCCGCGCTGCCGGAGGCCATTGGCAGAGGCCCGCTCCAACATCCTCCACCCCCGATCGGCCGAGTTCCCGATGGCATGGAACTAACCTGGTATTGCCGGTCAGGACACTCGCGTGGTGGCTGCAAACTCAGAAAAGCATTGACACCGTTTTCCAGGTGCTGGAGCATTGCGATTTGGCGTCAAATCGGGGCCTGCCGTGATTTTGGCGTCGGAACCGACTCTCCGCCCAGTATAAATCATTGCATAGCATCCAGAGTCAGAGGGAGCATTAGAGAGGTGGCATCAAACTTCAAAAATAATTATATGAATGTATGATTAAGATTACCCTCATGACTGGAACAAAGGGGGCGGGATTCTTGGCCCGCCGCGCCACATTTCCGCCCCGACCGGCCGGCGGCATTCTCTGTTACGCCGGCCGGTCAATGAGGTTTCCCATTGTGGGGCAGCCCCACGCCATCGGGAAACCCCCGGGCTATAACGGAGAATCCTGGCTGCGGAGAATTCCGGCCGGGGATTCCAGTTTATTATTTGCCATTTGGGATGCACCAAATGATTCTACAAGATTTAGTCCTTTTGAATTGGTTTATGGACATGAAGTTAGAGGACAACCAGTTAAGGCGGCAGGAGGCTGGTAGGAAGATTGTTTAGCTCAGGGATTTGGAGGATAGGCTAATCCCTAAACCCAGATAAGGTGAATGGGGCATTTTGAGTCTTTTATGATTGTCTGTACAGGTCAGAGGTACCAGGGGTCGAGCAGGGAATGGCAGGGTTTTTGGAGGGTCTGCAGTTTCCCAAGGTGGGGGAGTAATTGCGGGAGGATCTGGAGGTTCCCCTGGGATTGTAGGCCCAGGAAAGATGCAGATGGTGAAGGCACCGGGGCCAGATGGATTCCTGATAGAATTCAATAAGAAGTTTGCTGACCTGTTGATTCCGTTGCTGGTGAGGATGTACAATGATTCCCTAGAGCAGAGTTCTCTTTCTGAGACATTGAGGCAGGCGTTTATCTCTGTTCTCCTGAAAAAGAATAAGGATCCCATGGAGTGTGTTTTAATGCCCAAACTCACTGTTCAACGTGGAAGCGAAGCTTTTGGCCAAGATCCTGACAGTGCGGTTGGAATCTTATCTCTCAGAGGTAGTTGGGGAGGACCAGATGGGATTTGTGAAGGTCTGAAAGTTGTCATCCAACGTGAACAGTCTGCTCAATGTGGTTCTCACTCCAGTGGCTGGGCCGCAACCGGAGATAATTGTGTCGCTGGAAGCAGAAAAAGTGTTAGAATCGGTTAAGCGGAGGTACATCTCCGCTGTCTTGGAGAGGTTTGGGTTTGGCACTGGCTTTGTGTCCTGGATTCAGTTGTTGTTTGCGTTTCTTTGGCCAGCATGCTTACGAATACCATGAGTTCAGGATCGTTTCAGCTACATAGGGGGACGAATCAGGGATGTCCTATTTCTCCTCTCTTGTTCGCGTAGCCAATTTCCCTGAGGGCCTCAAATCAGTGGAGAGGGATTGTTAGAGGTGGAGTGGAGCACAGGATGTCTTGTATACGGACGACCTTCTGCTATATGTGAGGGACCCGGGGCTAGTTCTGGGGGACATAATGAATATATTGAAGAGCATTGGCTCCTTCTCAAAATACAAGTTAAATTTAAGGAAGAGTGAGTATTTTGTGGTTAACGCTTCTGGGAGGGGAGCCAGTTTGGGGGGGCGGGAGGTTGCCTTTCCATCTGGCTGGGACTAGCTTTCGGTATTTGGGGGTCCAGGTGGCTCGGGATTGGGCTCGGCTAGTGGGGAGGGTCAAGGTGGACCTGCAAAGGTGAGACAGCCTTCCACTGTCATTGGTGGGCCGGGTGCAATCCGTCAAGGTGAACATCTTGCCGAGATTTTTATTTTTATTTCAATGTCTTCCGGCATTCCTACCTAGGTCTTTTTTTCGGGTAATTGAGTGGCTTATCGGGTTTCATATAGGCGGGGAAAATCCTGAGGATTTGGAAGGGGCCCTGTAGATGTATAGACAGTCGGGGTGGAGCTTGCACTGTCGAATTTGATGTTTTACAACTGGGCTGCCAATGCAGAGGAGATATTAGTGTGGTGTAGAGACCTGGGATCCACCTGGGTGTAGATGGTTTCTGGGTCATGCAGAGGGTCCGGTTTGGGGGTGTTGGCAACTTCATCTTTGTTTTTTGCTCTGACAAAATACTCTTCAAACACAGTGGTTGACTCCACTTAAAAAATCTGGAAGCAACTCTGGCAGCATTTAAAGTTGTGTCAGCTCAAGTGTAGTCTCATGGCACACATCTCCTCTGATATAATTTCATATGATGTCCTTTGTCTGTACAGACTTCGGGATTCACTTCCTCACCAGGTAGACATGTATCCTGACTCTTCTCTCATGATCCCTGGGCCTATGCCGAAACCCCAAAAGAACTTCAATGATTTTAAGAGCCAAGCTACAAGTGTAATGCACCAGCGGAGGTGAAGCATGACTCCAGATGTTGAATCTGCACTGGACTCTGCAATACGTATCAGGGAGATAGTTCACATCAGTTTACAACCAGGCTTACCTAAGGCATTAAACTTTCCTAAATAATTTGAAGTAATCACTGGCGTTTTAAGGATCAACATTACATCAGGGAGACTCTTAAACAACACAGCTTTAAACACATTGCAAAATCCCAATGGACTAAAGCTGAATCTTATTACATACACTCAAAACCCACTCTATCCATTATAGTTCCTTTAATGGAATTAACTGCCTCACAGTAAACCAAAGTTTAACTAAATATATATAAACCTTTCTTTCACTTTCTGTGCATTTTAAACATCTTGGGCGGGAACCTCCGATCTGCCAACTGCGTTTTCCTTGGTGGATTGCCCACGCCGGTAGTGGGATTCTCTGTTCCCGCTACCTGCCAATAGGATTTCCCATTGTGACCACCCCACACTGCCGGGAAACCCACAGGCATGGGTGCACTGCCAGCACAATGGAGAATCCCACCGGTGGAGAATCCAGACGCTTATAAACACTATTATAAAAGATTAACCCAGCAAAAAATCTTCTGTGATGTCCAATGCCTCTGCTCGCTGATTCTGTGTGAGAAAACAATAGTGCATTTAAATAAGCAGAAATATTGACCTAACATCAGGGCAAACAGGCCAAGTTAGCTTTGTCCCATGATTTACATGCAGCTGCTTCAGTGCAGCGCTTGCAGCAAAAGACTTTCAAAGAACTGGGTCGGAGGTTTGAACTTGGTATGGTTGGGCGCGCATATCCATATCTCATAGAGTTATATATTATTGGATGTTGTTTAGGAACAAGGGGCATGTCCGAGTTCAGGAAATGTAGGTAGATGGGAAAAAAGGGGTAAGTAATATACTTTATTAATTGATCACTAAATGACTGGACTATTCTTCCCTGGTTTGTATGTCTTCTCTCACAGCATACCAGATTAAAAATATACACCGCTAAGAACCTGTATTTCAAGTTAACCTACTGGGCTTTGGGATACCCTCGCATTCAACGTCAGCAGGGTTGTTAACACTGTTTCATTCGGATCCTAATCTTTCACTGTGTAAACAAGATTTTCCTCATGTTGCCTTTAGCTCTTTTGCCAAACACTTATATCTAGTGCCATCTAGTTCTCAATCCGTCCGCCAATGGGAACAATTTCTCTCGATCTATCCTTTCTAACACCCCTACATTTCTGCATTTTGAACACCGCTGTCAAATCTCCTCTCAACCTCCTATTCGTTGAGGAGAACAGCCCCAGATTCTCTAATGCATCCATATAACTGAAGACTGTTTTAACTTACACCATTATCAGAAATCTTTTTTGCACACCTCTCTATAGTGTTCCTAGCCTTCCTAAAAGGCGGTGATCAGAATTAAACACAATATTCCAATTGAGACCAAACCGGTGTTTTGTAAATTTTCATGGAGTTGAGCCCCTGAGACAATGTGGAGTTCATGATGGCAATGATGGACCCCTCCTATAATAGTCCTAGCACTCTCATTGGATTGCATTGCATTTAGATTTTGTTTATTGTCACGTGTACCAAGGTACAGTGAAAAGTATTTTTCTGTGAGCAGCTCAGCAGGTCATTAAGTACATGAAAAGAAAAGGAAATAAAAGAAAATAAATAATACGGCATAATAATTGCCTCAGGGAACTCTGTCAGATGTCCACACGTCTGCACCTGATTCGACAAATACTGTACCCCAAAAGATGACTCCAAAGCTCCACCTTCTGCTCTCTAGAGCATAATCATTGCCTTTCTCCCTTCTCTGAGGGGGACTGCACACAGATATCTTTGACTTAGACACTTCCTCCTGCACTCTGATGCTGTGCTCTACAAGCCATACCACCAACTCTACAGGTTCCTATGATGCATTACCAACTGAGTTGGCAGAGTGTGGGCTAGTATGATGCAAAGCTGCGTCCTTGGACCTCTCTGCCTCCTCTTGATGCCTGAGAGATACACTGGCTAGAGGATTAAGGGAGAAGAGCTGGCCCGTATGCGAGAAACAAAGGAAAACGTGCTCGATTGCACAACTCTGCATAACCATATTTGCACTGCTCCCATGATGCATTCCCAGCTGTGAATTCCCTCACATGCCCCATTGTCCTAAGTGAATTGACAGCATTACTTCCGCCATTACTATCAACTCAAGGGACCCAGATTCAGTTCCAACCTTTGCTGACTGTCTCTGTGGAGTTTGCATGTTCTCCCTATGTCTGTGTGGGTTTTCTCCCACAGTCCAAAGATGTGCAGTTTAGGTGGAATGACCATTCTAAGTTACCCCTTTGGTGGGGTTATGGAGTTACTGATATAGGGCAGGTGAGTGGGCCTAGGTGGGGTGTTCTTTCAGAGGGTTGGTGCAGACTCGATGGGCTGAATGGCCTCTCTCTGCAATGGAGGGATTCTGTTCTATTCTACAACTCACCAAGTTCATGAACAGCTTCTTCTAAAGCCACAACTGCTATCGTATAGAGGGA
This sequence comes from Scyliorhinus torazame, assembly GCF_047496885.1. Taxonomy (NCBI): domain Eukaryota; kingdom Metazoa; phylum Chordata; class Chondrichthyes; order Carcharhiniformes; family Scyliorhinidae; genus Scyliorhinus; species Scyliorhinus torazame. Next base: position 90,710,527 of record NC_092715.1, on the reverse strand, counting down.
CAAGGACAACAGATATCTGGGTGCACCACCATCCGGACGTTCTCCTCCATGTCACTCACCATCCTGACTTGAAAATATATCACCGTTCCTTCATTGTCGCTCGGTCAATATTCTGGAATTTCCTATCAGCACTGTGGGTGTACCTACAGTTCAGCGACAGCAGTGGTTCAAGAGAGCTGCTCACTCCATCTTCTCAACGGTGACATGGTGGATGTCACGGTGGCACAGTGATTAGCACTGCTGCCTCACAGTTCCAGGGACCCGAGTTCAATTCCGACTTCGGGTCACTGTGTGGAGTTTGCACTTCCTCTGCGTTTCTGCGTGGGTTTCCTCCGGGTGCTCCGGTTTCCTCCTGCAGTCCAAAGATGTGCAGGTTAGGTGGATTGGCCATGCTAAATTGCCCCTTAATGTCCAAAAGTTTAGGTGTTGTTACTGGGTTATTGGGATAAGGTGGAGGTGTGGGCTTGGGTTGAGTGCTCTTTCCAAGGGCAGGTGCAGACCGGATGGGTCGAATGGCCTCCTTCTGCACTGTAAATTCTATGATTTTATGATTCTAACTAGGGAAGGGCAAAATATACTGGCCTAACCAGTGACACCAACATCCTTTAATTGAAGTTTTAAAAAAGGCCCCCTATCTATCTCCATGTCCATTTGTTCCATAATGTGCATCGGCCTCAAGAACGCTGACCCAGAACCAGGTTCGATTCCCGGCTTGGGTCACTGTCTGTGTGGAGTCTGCACATTCTCCCTGTGTCTGCGTGGGTTTCCTCCAGGTGCTCTAGTTTCCTCCCACAAGTCCCGGAAGATGTGCTGTTGGTTGAAATGGATATACTGAATTCTCCCTCTGTGTACCTGAACAGGTGCCGGAATGTGGCGACGAGGGGATTTTCACAGTAACTTCATTGCAGTTTTGATGTGAGCCTACTTGTGACAATAAAGATTATTATTATTATTAAGTATGTTGCAGCTGTACTCCAAAGAGGCATGCTGAGCACAGTGACCACTGACAACCCTATCGGGTTGTTCCCTCTTAGTCAGACTGTTGTGACATTACTGTGTGCAGATGTCTGGGACCTTATCACGGGTGCAAAGTGTGGGTACATCCTGATACATAAGTGGGAAGAGGGAAAGTGGGTGGGATAATGAGCTCTGTTCGTCATTGATCAGCTGAATGTATCCTGCTAACTATATAGCTGTATATTATCTGAACCAGGTAGTGCTAGCAAGATAATGTCATCTCCAGACTGTGATTCCACTCTGTAGTTTAGTTCAGTACACTTTTGATAAAGGCAGCAGCAATAACTATTCTTCGCCCGTGAAAGCCTACGATAGGCCATCCATCCCAGGGTCAGCCAACAGCGGACAACATTTACAGCTTTGACACTCACCCAAACTCAATTATGTATAGAATTGAGACCAGTTTCTCAAACAGACCTTTTAGAAGATGCACTTTTTATACGTGGCCATGCTGGACCCACCTGTAACCCCTCATTACCTCTGGTTTGACAGGCCAGACTTCAATTTTGGCCTGCCCTCCCTCACCAAAAATCGCAAATGTGGTCAGACATTTTTAAAGAATCATAGAATAGAATCCCTACATTGCAGAAGGAGGGTATTGGCCCATCAGGTCTGCACCGACCCTTCGAAAGAGCACCCTACCTCGGCCCAATCCTCCGTCCTATCCCCATAACCCCATAACCCCACTTAATGTTACTGGGACACTAAAAATTGAGTTCACAGAGCCAAAAATTCTCTTGGGAGCGTAAATCTGGGCCTCTGCTTCTATTGATAAAGTTCAGGGGCGGGATTCTCCGCAATCGGCACGATGTCCGCCGACCGGCGCCAAAAACGGCGCAAATCAGTCCGGCATCGCGCCGCCCCAAAGGTGCAGAATTCGCCGCATCTTGAGCCCTCACCTTGAGGGGCTAGGCCTGCGGCGGACTGATTTCCGCCCTGCCAGGTGGCGGGAAAGACCTTTGGTGCCCCGCCAGCTGGCGTGGAAATGACTTTGCCGTGCGGCGCATGCGCGGGAGCGCCAGCGGCCGCTCACGGCATCCCCGCGCATGCGCAGTGGAGGGGGTCTCTTCCGCCTTAGCCATAGTGGAGACCATGGTGAAGGCGGAAGGAAAAAAGTGCCCCCACGGCACAGGCCCGCCCGTGGATCGGTGGGCCCCGATCGCGGGCCAGGCCACCGTGGGGGCACCCCCTGGGGCCAGATCGCCCCGCGCCCCCCCCCCCCCCCAGGACCCCGGAGCCCACCCGCGCCGCCTTGTCCCGCCGGTAAGAGAGGTGGTTTGATTCTCGCCGGCGGGACAGGCATTCCAGCAGCGGGACTTCGGCCCATCGCGGGCCGGAGAATCGCCGGGGGGGGGGGGGGGCCCGTCAACCGGGGCGGCACGATTCCCATCCCTGCCGAATATCCGGTGCCAAAGGATTCGGCAACCGACGGGGGCGGGATTCACGCCAGCCCCCGGTGATTCTCCGACCCGGCAGCACGGTAGCCTTGTGGATAGCACAATTGCTTCACAGCTCCAAGGTCCCAGGTTCGATTCCGGCTTGGGTCACTGTCTGTGCGGAGTCTGCACGTCCTCCCCGTGTGTGCGTGGGTTTCCTCCGGGTGCTCCGGTTTCCTCCCACAGTCCAAAGATGTGCAGGTTATGTGGATTGGCCATGATAAATTGCCCTTAGTGTCCAAAATTGCCCTTAGTGTTGGGTGGGGTTACTGGGTTATGGGGATAGGGTGGCGGTGTTGACTTTGGGTAGGGTGCTCTTTCCAAGAGCCGGTGCAGACTCGATGGGCCGAATGGCCTCCTTCTGCACTGTAAATTGTATGATAATCTATGATAATCCCGCCCCAGGATCCTGCATGTCTTTGTAATCACTTTCCCAATCTGTCTGGCCTTCTTCAATGATTTATTCACATGTTCCCTCAAGTCTCTCTATTACGAAACCCTTCTAGAATGTTACCTTTTATTTTATATTGCTTCTCTTCAATCCTCTCGTTTGATTTGGATCAGGGACCCAATCCAGGAATGATCATGTTTCATAAGTTATCTGTATTTATATTTACCCTCCAATCATGTTTAATATCTACTCGGCTGGTTGAAAACTGACCACGTTCCGACTCCATGGCCTACGTCATTAAAATTAAACATGTTAACATTTTTAACACTTGTGCTGAAATCTGAAGAGTTTGTGGCCAGCAGATACCACGTACTCCAAGCATTGAAAAATTGCTGCTGGGTTTTAAAAGGGAAAGGGTGCGGTGAAATGTGAATTATATAGCAAAAATACAGAAGATACAATGGGCAGAAGGATGAAAAACAAGGCCCTCAAAGTTCTTAGATGCCAGTACTAGACTCCTGTTGGAGCAAGTACATCTCAGCAAGGTGGCTATGATTGATGTTTAAGTTCATAGGCCTCCAGAAATGTAGTCAAATGATATGGCAGAGATTCAAACCTATCCCAGTGTGGTAGTCACCACTGTTGTATTATATTGTATCTATATGGGTATTACGGTAAGGCCCCTATACTACAGGTATTGGGGTAGATCCATGCCTGCTGGCTCCGCCCAGAAGTCGGAGTATAAATGTGTGTGCTCTCCGAACAGCAACCATTTCGTAAGCTGCAGTAGGAGGCCACACATCTCTGTGTAATAAAGCCTCGATTACATTCTACTCTCGTCTCGTCGTAATTGATAGTGCATCACTTTATTACACAGAGATTTTTCAGAGATGGACCTCCGCATCAAGCCGGATCGCCTGCAGCTGCATCCTCAAGCAGACAATGCCAAAAAGGACTTCCAACATTGGCTAGCTTGCTTTGAAGCTTACATCGGGTCTGCGCCAGACCCAATCTCAGAAGCACAGAAGCTCCAGATTCTGTACATGCGGCTGAGCTCCAATGTTTTTCCCCTCGTCCAGGACGCGCCTACCTACACAGAGGCCATGGCGCTACTGAAGGAGAATTACGCTCAGCAGACCAACAAGATCTAGGCCAGGCACCTCCTAGCCACGCGGCACCAATTTCCCGGTGAGTCTGTGGAAGATTTCTGGCGTGCCCTGTTCGCCCTGGTGAGAGACTGTGACCGCCAGGCCTTTTCGGCCACTGAACATTCGAACCTGCTAATAAGAGATGCGTTCGTTACGGGCATAGGGTCTGACTACATCCGCCAGCGCCTCTCAGAAGGGGCCACGTCTGACCTCGTGGCGACCAAGAAACTAGCGCTCTCGCTCACGGTCGCCTCATGTAACGTACAGGCTTATGCCCCCGACCGCACGGCCCACCCCCACTGTGCATCATGGACCCCGCCACCGGCCACCCCATCATGGACCCCATCAGCGATCACCTTTAGCCAACCACACGCCTGTGCCGCGCAGCAGCCAACCAATCCCGGGGGACCCAAGTGCTACTTCTGCGGACAGACAAAACACCCCCAGCAGCGCTGCCCGGTGAGGACTGCGCTCTTCAAGGCCTGTGGCAAGAAGGGACATTTTGCTGCAGTGTGCCAGGCCCGCTCAATCGCCGCTATTGTCCCGGCACCCCCCATGTGCGGCCAGTGGGTGCCGCCATCTTCCTCTCCTCAGACCACGTGCGGCCCGTGGGCACCGCCATCTTGCTTGCCTCAGAACCAATGGCACCGTCATCTTGCCTGCCCCAGGACATGTGCGGCCCGTGGGCACCGCCATCAGGCCCCCTGCCCGTCGGGCACCTCATTGGGCCGCTCATCGCCTGCAACTGCCGACGACCAGCCGTGTCTCGCCTCGATCACGAACGACCAGTCTCGACCGCAAAACCTCGCGACTGCTTTGACAAAGGTGAAGGTCGACGGGCACAAAATATCCTGCCTTCTGGACTTCGGGAGCACTGAGAGCTTCATCCACCCTGATACGGTAATGCGCTGCTCCCTGTTGCCTTCCCCAGTAAGTCCACCTCCGGGGTTTCGCTCCCAACGTGGCTGGCAGCTCCAGGACCTGTTCTCCTCCACAAGCACGTGCGGCTCCACAAGGCAGACCCGTTGGTTGAGAGAGTACAGCTACTCCATGCAAACCCGCAGTACGCCTACGCAGCGTACCCCGATGGCTGCCAAGACACAGTCTCCCTCAGGGACCTGGCACCTGCTGGATACCCCCCCCCCCTGCACTGGCGCCACCATCCCCTCCCCCGGCGCACCCCACTGCAGCCCCCGCTCCAGGACAATCCGTCCTCCCCTTGCTCCCACCCAGGGATGAAGAGGATTTCGACACGTTCCCGGAGTCACCGAAGACTAAGCCGATGCCTGAGTCTCCACCAGCACTGCGGTGCTTTCAACGACAGATCAAGGCGCCCGATCATCTAAATTTGTAACCTTCTCTGTAATTTTAAAGCCAATCTGTATGTATATAGTGTTCCACCACCCCCGCTGGACTCATTTTTAACAGGGGGTGAATGTGGTAGTCACCACTGTTGTATTATATTGTATATATGGGTATTACAGTAAGGCCCCTGTGCTACAGGTACGGGGATAGATCCCTGCCTGCTAGCTCCGCCCAGGAGGCGGAGTATAAATGTGTGTGCTCTCCGAGCAGCAGCCATTTTGTAAGCTGCTGTAGGAGGCCACTCATCTCTGTGTAATAAAGCCTCGATTACATTCTACTCTCGTCTCGTCGTAATTGATAGTGCATCACCCAGCACGCAATAAGTCCCTTAGTAAACAGCTACACGTTCACAAGAACATTAAAGACCTTGGCTGGTCTGTTGGTCCAAACACCACAATTTTCTGATAAACATAGGACAAAGTATACATGCCACATTGTATTCATAATTCTCATGCTACCATCAGTGTTCATTACACTACTTTTTTTACTTGCAGGTCACTTTTGATATTCTTAGCAGACATCTAATGCTCTGCCTCCTCTTTTGTCTTTCTTTATGAAGCTGCATTTTACTTTCCACCATTACCTTTGTAGCTGCAGGACATATGTGCATGTAATGATAACGACTATTATCAATATAGTCCTTAATGTTAACCTTTCTTTGACACACATTGCATAACTACTGAGAATTTACCCATGTGCGAGGAGAAAATGACATCATACTTGACATGGAAGCTGCAGAGGAGAATGAGATGGATGGCCGTATTGGGAGAGCTAGAACCAACTCTCAAGCTGAGAACTGGTTCCATTTTTAGCATCCTTCGCATTCTTGCTCCATCTCTTACTCACCCATTTGCATGCATTTAAGGACAAGAATGTGTGTTAAATTCCCAGAGAACTCATTTTGCATGTCATTCAACCACTTTAATGCGCCGATTTAATCTCTGAAGGTGTGAAACAGACCACTTTTGAATGTGTTTCCATCACCTTTTCAGGCAGTTCATTCAAAACCTTAACAACCTGCTGTGTAATGGTATTTCTCCTCATCCGCCCCCCTGGACTTTTTGCCAATTATCTTAAATCCATACCCTCTGTTTACTGATCCTGTTGCTGCTGAAAACTGATTCTCCTTACCTAGTCTATCAAATCCCTCATTATTTTCAACAGTTTTATTGAACCACTCTGGCAAATCGCTTCTGCATCCTCTTTAAGGCTGTGACATCTTTCCTCAAGTCTGAGGCTCAGAGTTGGTCACAATGCTCCAGGTGAAGCATAACTTGCCCTTATACTCTATCCTACCTTCATTTGAGTTCAACTAAAATTGGCACAATTTATGGAAAGGAAAAAATACAATTGCAAGTAATGGTTTTAATTGATTGTATTGTGTATTTGTGCTGTTGCAAAACAAATAGTAATTAATGGGGAACTAACTTAAATGAAAGTCAATACTTAGGTCACCAAGCTGACATTTGCTTCTTTGTTTGCTTTGCAGCATAAGTGTGGGAGAGTAGGGCTTCCATCAGCTTCGTTACATGGAGCGCAATCGAACAGCCATGCTGCGCCTGAATAGCAGCTCGCCACGGCGCAGTGTGGCCGATAGAAGCCGGGAGGACCCGCACCCAGGATTTTCCCGGCTCGCAACGTCTTGCAAGATCTAACGCAATCTCATGAGACTTTGCGATGTGAATCCCGCCCATTGTGGGCAGGATTACCTTAAGGCAAATCTGCATATTAAAACGAGACAGCTAGTCTCACTTTAATCTGCAGTTTCCTGAAGTACCTCAGGCATTGGAGTCTGTCCCTTTTGCCTCGGAGACCTTGGGCAAGTGCGGTTCAGTACTTACGTACTTATAAATGGGGACCAGATGGAATAGCACTTGTTGGGGTCCCCCCGGGGATTGGAGGCCCCCAGGTGATGCCCTTTAGGCAGGGTGGTACCCTGGCACTGCTGGTGCCACCTAGGTGCCAGCCTGGCACTGTCAAGGTGCTCAGGTGACACTGCCATCTGGCAAGGGCACTGCCAAGGTGCCAGATTGCCAAGGTGCTATGGTTGTGATTGGGCCGGGTGTTGGGTGGATGGGGGGGTGTGGGGCATCAAGGATCGCTTCGGGGGCTCCAGAGATTAAGTGTCCCAAGTGCAAGGAAATATGCAGCTAAACGCGCTGGCTATGGAATTTGTTCCCATTCAGTTAAATCCGGCCCATGATATTTGATCTTTTTGATGCCTCTCAGTAGAGTTTTTGCCTGCCTAGGAGCCCTTTGTAAGGTGAAAGTGTAGATGAGCAAAGAATTCTGGTCCTCAGAGCAGCTTAGAAGAATCACATGGCTAGAATGGGCAGTATGGGAGGCAGTGACGTACTGGAATTGTTACAGGGTAATACTCTGGGGACCCGGGTTTGTATTCCATCACAGCAGATGGTGAAATTTGAATTGTATTTAAAAAAATCTGAAATTAAAAGTCTAATGATGACTATGAGACCATAATTGATTATTGTAAAAACCCATCTGGTTCACTAAGGTCCTCTAGGGAAGAAATCTGCCATTGTTACCTGGTCTGATTTACATGTTACTCCAGGCCAACAGAAATGTGGTTGTCTCTTAAGTTCCCTCTGAAATGGCCTAGCCACTCAGTTGTAGTAGACCATTATGAAGTCTAAAGAAATGAAACTGGACAACCCACCCAGCACTGACCTTGACATCAGAAATGACAACGGCAAACCCAGCACTGCAAAGCCCTCCTCACTAGCTCCTGGAGCCACGTGGCGAAATGTCCCACAGACTCACGGAATGTCATACTCACGGAATCATACGTTACAGATAATGTCACAGACGCCACCATCACCAACTTACCCTGTCCCACCGGCAGACAGACCTACTAGAGGTGGCAGCACTGTGATATGCAGCCGGGAGCTGCCCTGGGATTCCTCAACATTATCTCCGGATCTAGAAAGTCTAAGGGCGTCAGATCAAAAATGGGCAGGTAATCCACCTGGTGATTATCACCTACTAACCCCCCCCCTCCCCCCCACCTCCCCAGAAGAAGCACTGAGGTTGGCGAGGGCACAGAAGGGGGCCAGTTGACCAGTCATGTCTGCACCAGTTGTCCAGACGAGCAATTTACCTTGTGCCAGTCCCCTGTCTTCTCCCTGTAAGCACTGCATATTCTTCCTTTTCAGATAATAATCCAATTCCATATCGAATGCCTCGGCTGAACCTGCCACCGCCACACTCTCTGGAGCGAATTCCAGATCGTAACCACTCGTTACATGAAACAATTTCTCGCCACAACTCTATTGCTTCTTTTGCCAATTATCTTAAATCTGTGTGCTTTTTCTTGATCCTTCCACCAGACATAACACCAATAACTACACTTCTAAAGTAATAAATTGACTGTAATATACTTGGGACATCCTGCAGATGTAAAAAACTCCATGCAAATACAAGTTCTTTTTTTAACCCTCTCACATGTAATGAAAGTTGGTGCATGAGCCTTCATTACTCCCAGAAAAATGTCGGCAATAGGCTTGCTGCTGACTTATTTTGGTGTACCTGACCTGCCTGTGCTACAGATGCCAACTTATTTCATTCAGCATATTTTGCTCAGTAATTATATGACAAGATTGACCAGTTCCTCGAACGGTGAGATCAGATGAGACCTGGCTAAAAACAGACAGGCAAACAGGTTTACAGCCAATCACTATTTTCTTATTGACCAGGCAAAGGAAAGTGAATAATTTTAATGTGTATTGGTAAACTTTGCTCTATTTTGTTGGCGATATTTCAATCATTGGAAATGGAAGACTTTTATTGCACTGGCGACAACACTTACAGCTGAAACGTCTTGACTTTTCCAGAACAACAGCTGAAAAAGAAATGCCTGGCTTTGTACTTTATTGCAGAAGCAAGTATTAGTCTTTGAGAAGTGGTTGTCATTAATCTTTAGTATAGGTGCAGCAATGAAGGAATTATTCCTTTGGGAGCATGGTTTTAGTGCTTGGTCTTTGTTATTAGACTCAGCAGTTTCTGCAGCAATATAATGGGTTATAGGTAATTGCAGGAAATGTTTTGTCACATAGTGTCCCAGTGGATATTCTTTTATTGTTTTTCACCCTGCAGTTTCTATTTTTTGGTGATTCTTGAGCTTATCGAGGTGAGGAATGTCAGCACCAGGGAACAGTACATATTTCTACTTTGAGCACCCAATGTCAGTATCAAACATTTCCAGGTCATGTATAATACAGACCAGATGGAGAGTAGAACTCTCTCTGTTCTCCCTCAATAACACACCATAAGCCTAACCTCAGTAGGGCAATCATGACTTGTTTATTTTTCCATTTCGCACACCAGTCATTCAGTGACCTTTTTGAGGAAGATTGCCAGCTCAATGCCAATTTGTTCCAATTTACAAGCAGCTTGTATTATGGATATGCAAACTGTTCTGACAAGTGAACTTCTTAAAAAGAAGCAACTTCAGCAAGTTCTGAAACCATTGAACCACACTAAGCTAAGCATGGAAAGCTCTGATACCACTTTTCTAAACAGCAGGTGAGGAACCAAAGCTGGAGTGTCACATGTGGGTGACACGGTGGTGCAGTGGTTAGCACTGCTGCCACACAGCACCAGGGATAAAAGCAAATTACTGTGAATGCTGGAATCTGAAACAAAAGAGAAAATGCGGGAAAATCTCATCAAGTCTGGCAGCATCTGTAGGGAGAGAAAAGAGCTAACGTTTCGAGTCCGATGACTCTTTGTCAAAGCTTTGACAATTAGTCATTGGACTCAAAACGTTAGCTCTTTTCTCTCCCTACAGATGCTGCCAGACTTGCTGAGATTTTCCAGAATTTTCTCGTTTGACACAGCACCAGGGACCCGGTTTGAAATCCGGCCTTGGGTAATTGTCTGTGTGAGGTGTTTTGTTATGCTCTTGATGCAGCATAAGCTGCCTCCTTGATGTGCACTCTGACAAAGGAAGGTTCAGACTTGGAGATAGCTTTAACACATTTATTACTGTTAACGATTCTCCTACTTGGAGTCGACTCTCTTGTTAATCCTGCTTTGGCTACTCAGACTGATGAACCAGTCTGCTACAATCCACGTAGTGGGTAAGATGTTCAATCAACCCTGTGTCTGTACTCACTGAGTGTTTCCACTGGAAAGAGGAAGATCATGTGCGCTGTGTCCTTTTATATGGGCTGGTGTAATGCCCTCCTGTGGTGGTGTCACCTCTGTGTGTATCGTGAATGCCCATTGGTCATGTCCTATCTTACTGACATATTGGTTGAATGCCTGTATGTCATGTCTCTGATGCTCCCTCTAGTGTCTATCTAGTCTATGTGTATTTCTATTAACCCCTTGTGTATTTACAGTGATGCATATTACCACATGAGGTTTGCATGTTTTCCCCGTGTCTGCGTGGGTTTTCCCCTGGTGCTCCGGTTTCCTCCCAGAGTCGAAAAATGTGCAGGTTAGGTGGATTGGCCGTGCTAAATTGCCCTTTAGTGTCCAAAGATTAGGTGGGGTTATTGGGTTATGGGGATGGGCGGGGCCTGGGTGGGGTGCTCTTTCAGACGGTCTGTATGGCTCGATGGGCCGAATGGCCTCCTTCTGCACTGTGAGTTTTTTATAATTCTATGACATGTGCTCTCCCATTTACAGTTCAGCATCATGTTATATGATTCCAAACTGAGCAGATAAACCCATCTCTACCTGGGTCTAGTTCGTACACCAGATGGCATCAAACTATCTGTCCAGTGGAGTAAACTAAGTGCCTCTCAAAGTATCCCGAAAGAGAGGATTGACAGGTTGAATCTCAGCCATTGATTCAACTTTGATCTTGCCTGTCCTTATTGGGCCACTTACCAATTCATAGCTTGGCTGCAACATGGAATGCCCACAAGGGAACTCATCAGTCTCAGAGGAATGAAAAGTAAACTGGCAGCAGCCGTTTATTGTGGAAAAATTGGCTGATGGTTGATCGAGGAGTAGCATTGATGTTGACTGTGGAGAAATCCATGACCCAAACCATCTGGTACACTTAGCTGAAGGGGGAAGCCTGGCAGCAAGAGACAGGAATTGGGCAATATAAATGTTTCAGAAAAATAATTAAAACATGTAAATTAACAGTTTTTTGCATTTACAGTGCTCCAACATAGACAGAGTTATAGTGAACGTGAATCAAAGGATTTGCCAGCCTGACTGAAAGTATATTTGTCAGCAGCGAGGATTAAAAATGATGGTTTCGACAACAGGTGGAAAATCTGCTCTTCCACATTCTGGTTCGGGTGGTAAAGATGACTTACTCTAATGTATTGCATCTCTATTTTCCAGATAACAATGGAAAACCTGTTCTCTGTAAATAATTTGGAAATAGCTGTTCAAGCCAATGGTCTCTCCACCTTTCCATCAAAAGTTTATTTCTAGTATTATTTTTATTACTTGATTTAGTGTTTCACATTGTTCATTTTTTTTTGCTGAAAGATGACTTTGAATGATCAGGAGTAGAATGTAGAATGAAATATATTACAGCGGAAGAGAAACAATTACATTAAAAGAGTCACGCCCTCCTCCAACAGAATATATTTAGAAACATCACAATGGAACTTGTACAATTTAATACATGGCAATGAAATATTACTTTAAGAGGAAAGTTGAAGACAATTGGATTGTCCCTCTCTCCTAGCAATCTCCAAATCATTTCTTTTTTTAAAATTTAGAGTACCCAATTATTTTTTTGTCCAATTAAGGGGCAATTTGGCATGGCCAATCCACCTAACCTGCATCTTTTGGGTTGTGGGGGTGAAACCCAGGCAGGCACGGGGAGAATGTGCAAACTCCACACTGACATTGACCCAGGGGTGGGATTTGAACACAGGTCCTCAGCGCCATAGTCCCAGTGCTAACCACTGTGCCACGTGCCATTCTTCCAAATCATTTCTAAAATGTAACAATACTGAATTCCTTCAGAACCCAGTAACTTCCATTTTGAAACCCCATAATATTTACTCGTCAGCCACATGCACTGACTAGGGTTCACTTGATTTTGTATGATAGTGTAAAACCGGTAAAAGGGGCAACCCATTTTCATCTCTCCTGGTTTCTATTTGTGGGGTTAACAAATCGCAAGAAACATTACACATTACATACTATTGTAGAAAATCAAAACCGACTCCACTGATTCTTCCATTTGTTAATCACAATTTGGCGAAGCAATTCTGTCTGAATTTCCTGTTTACGTGGCTTTTTCTTATCTCAAATCTGTGCTCCTGGTTCTGGATTTCCCAACAGGGCAGCGACAACATCTGTTTCTAACCCCTTTGCAATTTGTAAAGCTTTTCTCAAGCCTTCCCTTATTCTCCTGTTCTCAGAAATAAAAGCAGTTCCTGGGTATATATGGACATTGAAAATGTATGCTATAGTCCTTATAACTCAGAAATCTAATTTAGGCTTTACTAACTTAAGTTTAGATAATGCCAAAACTGAAGTGTAAATAGGTTATGACCATAATCAAAGCTCAAGTATATGTTGTGTCTTTTTAACATCACACATTGTTCATTTACCAAGGGTTGTGTTCAGCAATGGGATCATTCCTTTGAGTCAACAATGGCTGCTGGTGTAGATGCCAGCTGCTGTTGAAGGATGTGCCAGGTGGGTGATGGTGTTCACACTGAATGATTAATGATTGTAATTAGTCCAGATTTATCAAAAATAATTTGCAGTTGGTTATAAAAATTCTATTATTAGTATATTTTATGTACATTTAAATTGCGAGTACTTGGCTACCTTCTTTAAGGGTCATCAACTGTTTTACTAACATTAAGAATCCATTCAAACTCCTATGTCTAATAGTACATTTGAGGAGTCAATCTGGAGAAAATGTTGGTGCAGTAATAAAATTCCCTTGCCTATCTTTAACACAGTTGATAAATACAGTATGATTGAGAATACGAGGTAATTTGATATGGATGTTAAGAGATGTCCTGGTGATATTAATAGTTACATATTAACGGTACACCAGAAATTCTTTTTATTATACTGGCAGGCTGTTTAATTTGGTGAATTCAATTAGACAGTACACCAGTGAGAGGAAGAAACTGGAATGTGGGCTTGATTCTTGATTCCAGTCCAGCTTGCCTTTGCAACTGCAGGGTCTGTTATAAAATAAGATTGATCAGTCTCATTTCACAATCTAACGGGCAAGGACACCTCCACTCACCCCCCTCCCCAACCCCACCACCACCATTTGTACTAATTGACACTAAATTAGCAATTAGAATTTAATTTGGAAATTTCCAATCTCACGCAGTTGGCCTGTACCTTGGCTGGTGATCTGATGCCTAACCACACAAGAAAACAAAATCAACAGATGCGTCACCACAGATTATTTCAGTAAGTGCTGGCAATAATTGAGCATGTAGAGATAGCCACCTTCAGATCACTTAAATTTAATCTAAAAAGTAACATTTATGATGTCATAAAGGATAGAAGGTGAGGATTAAAACCAGAGCCAAAAGAAGCATCTCTGTGACTCAATGGTTAAACCTCCATTTGTAAGGCCCCGGCCAGCCTCAGGTTTGATCCTTGTCTCTGTATAATTAGCAGATTTCAGTTTAGGTGATGATAGGTGAATATAACACAGTTGATTTCTATATAGTTTACTTGGCTAGAAAGAAAGAGAGTAAAATTCATCTCAGGTAGCACTGTAAAATGGGTGCTAGAAAATGGACTAATTTGTCCCTGTTTCTTTTCCATTCACTTCACTTCCTTATTTTTCATTTGGCACCACCCCATAAGACAAATATTAAATGTATATGATTGGAGGGTGAAGGAAGCATCAGCGTTGACAAGGGTTTACTTTCCACACTCTGCTGATGTTCAGGGCGGAACCTTAACATGTTGTTAGTCTCAGATATAATGGTAGGATGCATAGTGGGTCTGAAGTGGGATTAGCCATGGCTCAATGGCATCAGCATCCCTTTCCTGGGTTTCCCTCCCAATTATAAAGAGTGGCATGATAACTACATACATCTGCCAATGAGGTGCTCTCCATTTAAATGGGCTGGGATAAGAATGGTTGAAATTACTTGTGTTGCCTGGAGGAAGTGCAAACATGGAAGCAGGATTTTGGAAGGCTGCCCTCCAGTTCCCGGACTCTTCCTGGAGTCATGTTAATGACCCTTTGAACAAGAAGAGAGTTGCTGTTTCCAGAAGCCAGAAGGAGGAAGCCAGCAACTCTGACTCAGTAGGCATGCTTGGAGATTGGCAGGGCTGTGAGCAGCAGGAGTGTGTTTACCTGCATAGTGTCAATAACAGTTTAATGATGTCACTTAGTCAGGCAAGGTGAGTGGTATATGTTGGGATGATGTTGATTGTAGAGCATGTCTGATAAAGAAGTATTTGCAGTCTTCTGTATGTTAACAGCACATCTTTATTAACTACTTGCAATTAGATACAAATATACAGTAAAGGATACAGACATGGAGCTATCTCTATGTTAACACATCTCTGGCCAACACCGCATTGAACCTAGGTCCACATTATGTGCCTTCTTATATCACTGTGTGGGCAGTACTGTACTCAGTCCCATATTACCCCTATTTGTGTCAGAACCTTATACTACACCTCCTCCAAGTCTGCCTCCCACGGATACAGAGTTACATTAGTTTAAGTCGAATTAGGATGGCGCCTGGGCGAGGCGACTTCTTGCAAGCTGTGCCCAGCATACCCTCTAATTCTATCTTTTATTCTCGTTCTATGCTTTTAAAACTTCATTCTAACTCTTTTAAACTTTCGAACAATGTTCTAATTCAATTACTTACAGATTTAGCGAGCTTTAGGACCCTGGAGACACCTGAAACTGACGACCTGAAATCGACCAAGACCAGCCGACCACGTGTGAGCAGCTGCCAGAGCTGCAGTCCCAGGCCTGGGAATTCCCCTACAGCGGATGCCAGAGACCAGGAAAACGCCCTAGAAGCCAGGGCTTTCACTCTACAAGCTCCCAGAGACCTGGAAAACACCACAGAAGCCGGGACCTCCACTCTGCTGCTCTCCAATGATCAGACCAGCATCGCAGCAGCTGCAGCCCCCCCCCCCCCAAGCTCCCAACCCCACTGACCCGGAGAGCTGCGACCCCCTGCAGGCCACAAGCACTCCCTCCACTCCCCCCACTCTACAGTCGCCCCACACTGCTAAAACTCAACTCCCACAGCCTAACAATCACTAATACTGCTCTTTTAAATTTACTTGCAGGTCTAGAGATCCTCCGTCCTCTGAAGGAAGACCGCGATCTGGAAAGGAGCCTGCGGACCCCAACACACGGACCCGGCCATCGCCTCATCCGCAACCGCGATCCCAGAGACGTCATCCACTTACCAGCCTTTACCCCATCCACGCCGGAGCATGGTCTGGACATCCACCGACCTGTGAAAACAAGCCGCAACCCGACAGCGACTCGGAACGCTCGACCGCGCAGACCCACCTACGAACATCGGAACCGCAAGCAAGGCAACAAATCTTCCATCCACACACCGACCAGAGTGAATAGCCTCATTGGACACAACTATTCCCTTAACACTGCATACTCTCACCGTCTCCCAAGCTCGAAAAGAAGCAGTCACTCCAGGAAGCGTGGCAAATGTGCAGGCCTGCAGGAGAGAGTGAAACAACGCGGCCCCAAAGCCCCTCTGCCTAGCTTACTCCTAGCTAATGTCCAATCTCTAGAAAATAAGCTAGACAAACTTAAAGCCAGACTCACTTTTCAAAGAGAACTAAGGGACTGCTGTGTGCTCTGTTTCACAGAGACATGGCTCACTCCTGCTTCACCGGACTGTGCACTACAACCAGATGGCTTCTCAATCCACTGCATCATAGTGGCATCATGATTGCTGGATCACATAAGAACATAAGAATTAAGAGCAGGAGTAGGCCATCTGGCTCTTCGAGCCTGCTCCGCCATTCAATGAGATCATGGCTGATCTTTTGTGGACTCAGCTCCACTTTCCCGCCCGAACACCATAGCCCTTTATTCCTTTATTCTTCAAAAAACTATCTACCTTTATCTTGAAAACATTTAATGAAGGAGCCTCAACTGCTTCACTGGGCAGGGAATTCCATCGATTCACAACCCTTTGGGTGAAGAAGTTCACTGGGGATCCTTGCTTAGAACTTTCCATTTGAGATGAGATGACCCTACATTATTTGCACTCTCCATCAATTTTACACCTATCCACTGGACTCTTACCTGCTCCAACATCCCTGCCTCTCCATGACCTAAGGGCTTTCCTTGATGCTTGCACACTAACTTGAGGGCGTTCATCTCAAATTTGGTCAGTGTAAACTCTAGTTCCCAGCTTCCAATTTAGAGATAAGTACTTATTTCCACTTTGGGCTTCATCACATAATATACTGGTATGGATTAAAGATTGGCTAACAGGCAGAAAAGCAGCAGGAATAAACGAGTTATTCTCACATTGGCAAGCAGTGGGTGCCGCCGATATCAGGACTTCGGCCCCAGCTGTTACAACATATGTCAATGATTTGGACGTGGTGACCACATGTTGAATTTCCAAGTTCCTGGAAGTAGCAAAGACCTGCTTCAATTGCATAGAACCTTGGTGAGACCGCACCTGGAGTACAGCATGCAGTTTTGGTTTCTTTACCTCAGGAAGGATACTTTTAGGACAGAGGGAATACAGTGAAGGTTCACCTGACTTGTTCCCGCTATGGTAGAACTGTCCTATGAAGAGAGATTGGGGGATCTAGGCCTGTATTCTAAATAGTTTGTAAGAATGAGCGGTGGTTTCATTGAAACCAACACAATGCTTAAAAGATGGATGCAGGTAAGCTGTTTTCCTTGGTTGGAAGTCTAGAACCAAGGGGCACAATCTCAACACTTAGGACCAAGATGAAGAAGATTTTTTTCTACTCAGAGGGCTGTGAATCTTTAGAAATTTCTACCCCCTGAGGGCTATGGAAGTTCAGTAATTGAGTATGGTTAAAGTAGAAATTGACAGAATACTAAATGTCAATGACATAAAGGGATATGGGAATAGTGTGGGAAAAAGACATTGAAATGGAAGATCAGCCATGATCGTATTGAATGGTGGAGCAGGCTCGATGGGCTGAATGGCCTACTCCTGTTCCTATGTTGCTAGTGTCAATGTGAATGTGGGGCTTTGTCTCTGTCGTGTTATGTACTCTGGGATAACACAGGCTGCAACTGGGTGCAGCTTTAACCAAAAGATACTCCAGACCTTGAAGTTAGTTCAATCTGATTTATTGAACCAGCAGCACAGTTAGCACAGTTCTCTATGAATTCGACTCTCTGCTAATCTAAGTGTGGTTACTCTGTCTGACTGAACCAGACTAGCTCTTAGCCACGTGCTGGATTTGTGATACTGTAAATACACCCTCACTCACTCTGTAGATGTTCATCAGTGGAAAGAGGCGGAGTGTGAGTGCCTCGTGCCTTTTATAGTGAGATACCCCCCCTGAATGTCCTGCCTACTCATTGGTCATGTCCTGTTCTCTGTGTTCATTAGCGGTCTGCCTGTGCCTGTCTGTATATCATTATCTGCATGTCTGCATTTCATGACATCTCCCCTTTTTTAATGTTTTGTTGGCATATGGGAACGTACTTACATGTGGTGGCATATTTTAGCATATTTACAAGCGGTGGCATATGTGAATTAGTATTTACATGTGAAGACAGCTGTCTAATGTGAGAAAACAGAACATAGCAAACAAAAGAAATGTTCATAAGTCCAGTCTCACGGGCTTGCGTCTGATCCTTGTCGACCGCCGGAGAGGTGGTGATGGGGACGACGGCGCCTTAACAGGTGGGATGGAAGCCTGACTGGTGGCCTCGTAGTTTGAAGTATCAGGAGGTGGCAAAACAATGGACAGAAACGGAGAAGAAAGCGGTTGCGGGCAGGCAACTTTGCGCAGTGCCCGTCTGTTTCGTCGCACAACAGAACCATCAGCCATACGTACAACATACGAGCGGGGTGCAGCCTGTCGAACAACGACTGCTGGAGCTGACCAGCCACCTTCCGGTATCTTGATCCTGACAGTGTTTGCCAGAGATAACATGGGAAAATCGGTGGCATGAGCATCATAGCCCTGCTTTTGCTGGTTTCGGAGCTGCTGCACCTTCTGCAGCACCGGGAGGTGATCCAGGTTGGGCAAGTGTATGGCTGGAAGTGTTGTCCGCAGGTCCCTGTTCATCAGGAGTTGAGCCGGCGGCATGCCAGTGGACAGTGGGGTCGCCCTGTACGCAAGCAGCGCGAGGTAGATGTCAGAAGCAGAATCCACGGCCTTGCAGATGAGCTGCTTCACTATGTGCACCCCTTTTCCAACTTCCCATTGGACTGCGGATAGTGTGGGCTGGAAGTAACATGTTTGAAATGCTATGACTTGGCAAACATAGACCACTCGTGGCTGTTGAAGCACGGGCCATTGTCACTCATGACAGTGAGTGGGATACCATGTCTGGAGAACGTCTCCTTACAGGCCTTGTTGACGGTCCGAGATGTGAGATCTGAGAGCTTCACGACTTCAGGGTAATTGGAGAAATAGTCAATAATCACCACGTAGTCGCGACCATTCGCACGAAAGAGGTCGATGCCAACCTTGGACCACAGGGAGGTCTCGATTTCATGCTGCTGGAGTGTCTCCTTGCTCTGTGCTGGCTGGAAGCGTTGACAGGTCGCACAGTTAAGGACCATGTTCGCGATGTCCTGGCTGAACACGGGCCAGTAGACAGCCTGCCTGGCTCTGCGTCTGCACTTCTCGACGCCCAGGTGTCCCTCATGGATTTGGCGGAGCATCAAGCTCTGGAGACTGAGTGGAATGACAATCCGGTCCAGCTTGAGGAGGATATCATCAATCACTGCCAGGTCGCCGTTTACATTGTAAAATTGAGGGCACTGCTCTTTCTGCCAGCCATTGGTGAGGTGGTGCATGACACGCTGCAAGAGGGGGTCTTTGGCTGTCTCCTCGTGGATACGAACCACCTTCTCATCAGATGCCGGGGGGGTGCTAGCACACAGCTGCACCTGTGATTCAATCTGCCGGATGATTTCCAGCGGTTCATTAGGCAATGTGATAAAGCGGGACAATGCATCAGCGGTGATGAGCTCCTTGCCAGACGTGTACACTAAGTCAAAGTCGTATCTTCTGAGTTCGAGGAGGATGCTCTGCAACCGAGGCGACATATTGTTCAGGTCCTTGTGGATAATGTGGACCAGAGGCCTATGATCCGTCTCGACAGTGAATGTCGGCAGGCCGTAGACATAGTCGTGAAAATTGAGAATGCCAGTGAGAAGACCCAGGCATTCCTTCTCTATTTGTGCTTACCTTGTTTCAGTGGGTGTCATGGCCCTCGATGCGTAGGCTACCGGTGCCCAGGATGAAGTGTCATTGCGTTGAAGCAGCACCGCACCGATGCCATCCTGGCTCGCATCTGTCGAGATCTTCGTCTCCCTGTCTGGGTCGAAAAATGCCAAGACAAGTGCAGTGGTGAGCTTGGCTTTCAGCTCCAACCACTCTGCTTGATGTGCTGCCTTCCACTCAAAGGCAGTGGACTTTTTCACCAGGTTCCGTAGGGCCGTGGTGTGTGAGGCCAGGTTTGGGATGAACTTGCCCTGAAAATTGATCATGCCCAGGAAGCGCAGCACCACCTTCTTGTCTTCAGGGACCTTCATGGCTGCAATGGCCTTGACCTTGTCTGTGTCCAGGTGCACGCCCTGCTGAGAGATCTGGTCACCTAGGAACTTGATGTTGCCAAAGCAACATTTGGACCTGTTCAGCTTCAGGCCATTGGCATGGACACGGCGGAATGCCTGCTGGAGACGGGAAACATGCTCTTCAGGGGTCGTGGACCATATGATGATGTCGTGCATGTACACACGAACCCCTTCAATGCCCTCCGTCATCTGCTCCATGATGCGATGGAAGATCTCCGATGCCGAGACAATGCCAAACAGCATGCGATTATAGCAGTATCTGCCAAACGGTGTGTTGAAGGTGCAGAGCCTTCTGCTGGACTCATCCAGCTGGATTTGCCAAAATCCATGTGACGCATCTAACTTGGTGAAAAAACGTGCGTGTGCCATCTCACTGGTGAGTTCCTCCTGCTTCGGGATGGGGTAGTGTTCCCGCATTATATTCTTATTGAGATCCTTGGAAACAAAGCAGTTGCGCATGTCTCCCGAAGGCTTTCTAACACATACCATCGAGCTGACCCAGTCAGTCGGTTCGGTTACCTTGGAAATGATGCCCTGTTGCTGAAGATCCTTGAGCTGTGCCTTCAGGCGCTCCCTCAGTGGATTCGGACCCGGCGTGGTGCGTGGACCACTGGCTTGGCATCAGGTCGTAGCAGAATCTTGTATCGATATGGCAGCGTGCCCATCCCGTCGAACACATCCGGATACTGAGCGAGGATGTCGTCATTGCCGGCCTGAAGATCCACATTGGAGGATGTCGTTGTGTAAACCCGCTACACGAGGTTCAGCTGCTTCCAGGCATCCCAAGTAGGGATGCCCTGTCTGGCTTGACAATTTCAAAATGTAACCGTGCATGTGTGATCCGGTTGGAGACAAGTAAATGGCAGGATCCCAGTGCCGTGATGGCATTTCCGTTGTAGTCCAGGAAGGACCTTGGGGGGCTTCTTGATGAGTTTGAACTCTGCCTGTGAGAGGAGGTTGGCAGCTTAAACTGGATGGAGCAGTGGTTGATCTGCATCACCGCACACCATTCGTCCGCAGAATCCACAGCAAGGATGGATTGGCTTTGGATGGATTGATGAGTTGGATGTGGCATTTTCACATTTGGCAATGATGCCCACACAGTAGGCGGAGTCCAGGCATTCTTCCTCTGGATCCGTTGTGCTGCCAGGATAAGAATCCTGTAAACGTTGTTGCACACTCTGAACGTGCCGTCATCGGAATTGGGAGCGCTGGCCCCTGGCTGGTGGTGCAGACCTGCACAAGGCTGCATAGTGTCTAGGCTTCCCACAGTTTAAACATCACCTGCCTCTTGCAGGACAGTGTTTCTTTAAGTGGGCGTTGCCGCAGTTCGAGCACGTCATGACGCCGGCGTCCTGACGCTCCGCGCGTCGTCGCACATGCGCATTGCGGGTGTCGGCCGCTTCGTTATCCCGTTCGCATCGCGCATGCGTGGGGCCCCGGGAAAAGCGCACAAAGTGGCCGCTTTCATCAATGCTGTGGCGCTGCATCCGGGAGATGGCCTGCACACTCTCTGCCTCGTGGGAGGCAAGTTTCTAATTTTCAGCCGATTTGTACTGGGCATAGTGATTTTTGGCGTGTTCATGCACTGTGCATGCTTCAATCGTGACTGGCAGGGTCATATGCTTGATTTTCAGTAGCTGCTCTCCCAGAGGATCAGAGTGAACTCCAAAAATGATTTGGTCTCTGATCATGGAGTTAGCAAAATCCCCAAAGTTGCAAGACAGTGCTAGCAGGCGGAGGTTAGTTAAGAAGGAGTTGAAAGATTCATCTTTCCCTGGTAGATGCTATATGAATATGTAGCGCTCGAAGATTTCATTGGTGTCCACTTCACAGTGACTGTTAAACGTGTCCAGGATGGTCTGAAAATTTGTCTTGTCCTGGCCTTCGGTGAAATGAAAAGAGTTGAAGAGTTTGATGGCTTGATCACCCGCTGTTGAGAGGAGAAGCATGATTTTCCTTTCATCAGACGCACCCACAAGGTCTGAAGCTTCGATGTACAGCAGAAACTTTTGCTTGAATTTCCGCCAGTTGGCACTGAGATTGTCAGAGGTCCTGAGCTGGTGAGGAGCCTGAATCTTCTCCATAGTACCGGGATACATTCGCTGGTCGTCACGGAACGGACTGAGGTAAACCACCTAGATTAAGCAGTATCCTGGTAGCATGTCGTGTTATGTACTCTGGGATAACACAGGATGCAACTGGATGCAGCTTTAACCAAAAGATACTCCAGACCTTGAAGTTAGTTCAATCTGATTTATTGAACCAGTAGCGCAGTTAGCACAGTTCTCTATGAGTTCGACTCTCTGCTAACCTAAGTGTGGTTACTCTGTCTGACTGAACCAGACTAGCTCTTAGCCACGTGCTGGAGGTGTGATACTGTAAATACACCCTGACTCACTCTGTAGATGTTCATCAGTGGAAAGAGGTGGAGTGCGAGCGCCTCGTGTCTTTTATAGTGAGATACCGCCCCTGAGTGTCCTGCCTGCTTATTGGTCATGTCCTGTTCTCTGTGTCCATTAGCTGCCTGTCTGTGCCTGTCTGTATATCATTATCTGCATGTCTGCATATCATGACAGTCTCCACAAGGACCGTGGGGTGGTTACTCCTACCAATACTGCCGCAGCCCATGAACTGGCTATTAAATGTTGCTCGGCCAAATGGTGAGTTAATTGCTACAAAAGATGTTGAAGTATCTGACCTGACAGCTTTAAGTGGTATTCCTGCTTACTTCCAAGAAAATGCAGAAGTCAGCAGGAAATGTAAGGCTCCACCCCCCCCTCCCCCCCCCCCCCTCCCCCCACCCCCTGCCTGAATTAGATGGACAGTCTAGCCACCTACTTAAAGGCCCCTAAAATGATGATGGTTACTGAAGCATTGGCCTAAGGGGGCCAGAGAAGTTTTCATTGAAGTCGCAAATCACTACCACCTCATGTATGCTGGACACAAATAGAATTGGTTCCAATGCATTCAGTTGAGGAAGGGATACAATTGGAGAGGACAAACAAAAAGGATTTAATTAAATAAAATAAAAGATAAAGTAGTAGTATGTTGGCGAGACTGTTCTGAGTGCATTATGAATCTTTAAAGCAGCTGGAAGAATATCGCTAATGGACACTCGCTGCTAAAAAGGAACATTGAGCTGAATGTTGGCATCTTCCAGAACTAAAATCATGAACCACTAGAATTAAAGTGTAATATATATTTTTTCATTGCTATTAGGATGCTTTGGGAAATAAAGGGATGGATTCTCCCAAAATGGGACTATGTCCACACGCCGGCGAAAAACACTAGTGTTTTACTCTGGAGATTCCTGGGAAAAAGTGGAGCTGATTCAATGATCTGCAGGGAGCTAGCAGGGGCCCAGAGTAATTCACGCAGCTTTAGCTGAGGGTATGGGCCCCTGCACTTCCGGTTTTGAGTCCGTGCATTCGCACGGCGGTGGCCTCCAGCGGCCGCGCCGAGGGCCATGGCGGACTCAGTCCACGGAGGCAGACATAGAAATTCGAGCCCCCCGATCGGCCGCCGGATCGCGGCAGGCCCGATTTTGGCATGAGATTGGATTCTCTTCGGCGCAGGGCTGCGTAGAATCCAGCCCAAGTGTCTCATTGGATAACACCATATCCTTTCTGCTTTCTACTACTGGCAGTTCATTTAACCTGACAGTGTTATGTTATTATTTCCATTAATGTATTTGTTCATTACTTAGGTTAATAAAACATGTTAAGCTAGATGAAAATTACTTACAATAATTACTTACAGATTAATTAAATCTTAAATTAAAATAGATAAATTATCAAATTAAAATACAGAAAAAATAAGGAATAAATTAGAAAATAAACTGGTAGTGGAAAGAGCCCTTCAATTTGTGGTGTGGATCATATCAAAGATGGTTTGACATGATCAATGTCTATGTTCTAGCTCGCTGCATAGGTTTCAAGTGAAATAAGTTTAGGCAGTCACGATCCAATTTTTGGTCGTCGAATTCACAAAGCAGAACTGTTGTCAGTTGGCATTAAATTTGGCTCCCTCTCTCACAGAGACAATAGGATGTGTTTTTGTCCGAATTGGAAGGACCAATGCAGCTTGCAAGGTGGAGGGGGTAGGTATTACTGCTGGGGAAGAGTGGAGGTGGTGAGGAGGATTACACAGCTGCTAATCATGCTATACATCACTCGGGAATATTGGTAACAAACTCCAAATGAAGTAATTGCCATCATTTTCCATTGCCCCAAGCTTATGTACCTTATTGGTAAAATGTTTACATTTTTTTCGATCATTCTGGGGCAGTCTATATCAATGATTATTGTCAATAGATAGACTTTATTGCTAAGCCTATCATATCATTGTAAACTATGCTTGAAGTTAAGTTAATTATGTCATAAATGCTGCTTCTTTAAACATGCTGTAGATGCTACATAAGGGGAAGAATGCGCTATGTGAAACAACATTGTGAAGCTGCAATTTCTAATCGGATTTATGATATTGAAACATATGACACACAGCCAAACTCTATAGTGCTTATGAAATCAATGTCAAGTATGTTCACATTAGAAGAGCATTCCACTCTAGTGAAACAGATATTACCACATACTGAACTTCACTGTGAATGAATAAAGGAAAGTAATCTTGGGAAGATTTTCTTCCATGAATGACAGTTAAAACACAAACTTAGATGAAGGTAAAACATCTTGAGATATATTTTCATGTTTGAAAGATATGAAAGATTTTTTCTTTGTAGTTTATGACCCGCAAATAAATTGAAGAACAAAAAGGTGGCAAAACATAGCAGTATAAAAAACAGCCATCGTGATGTACCTGTAACAAAGATTCTTTACCATTTCTCAAGAAGTTCAATGCTGAAGGCCACAAAGGCAATGGCCTTTCCACTGCTTTCGGCTTTGGAGGAAGCCAGCCCACAAGATGCAGGTCTGACCTGCACTTGAATAGAATGTTGCATATATTCATCATTAATCACTTTAATTGAGCTTAAAAGTAAATAATTCACTTTTTGACTTGCCTTTCAACATCATTGATTCACTGAAGCAACACGGAGCGAATAGTCCTTCAACACTTTCTACCAAGGGCGCACCCCTTTTCACTCACATATTATTATCTTTCTCTTTATGGGCAAATATACTTTTGCAGAAAAATGTGGGTCAGGTCAGAAAGTCATATGAATCGCTATTGTTGCGTCATTGATTCAAAGCGCTGCTTATTTGTCATTTACACGGGTATTTTGGGAGAGTAGTTTTGTTAGTGTGCATGTGCCACAGGTTGCAATATAAATCTATGCTATTTATGTTGTTCCCAAACAGATCACTTCCATATGTAATGCTGACCTAAACTTTGTTTCAAGTATAAGATAATCTTGCTGTTAATAGTCTCAGTTGAGTTAAATTGACGTTGAGCGTTAAAGAGACAAGAGAAAGTCAGATAGAGGCATGGGTGCACATAGACATTCGCTTTACTAGTGAGTCCATAATGCACTCATAAAAGGTAGTACACAAGAAAGATTTAACAAATATTCTTTTCAATCGTAAGTATGTATTGTTGTGACTGTCAATAGTCTTCTGGAAAATACTCTGTTTTGGAACATTTAGCAAGGGGCAAGAGTAGGCTCCCCTCGAGTCTGCTCCATTGTTTAATAAGATCATGGTTAATAAGGTCTGACAGTAACCTCAAATCCGCATCCTGCCAAGCCCCTTGCTTATCAAGAATCTATCTACCTGGACTTCCGATTGCGGCTATGCGGAACTAAGTCGCACATTCGGCGGCTCCCGCAAAAATGGACTTTTGGGCTCTTTTCAGGGCCCCCAACGGCACTTTTTCAATATTTCCCGGTGTGGGAAGGAGTCTATAACAGATCCCCGTCAGTATATGGCTTCAACTAGGAGCGGGGCGACAAAAAAGGTGGTGGTGGACCCGAAGAAGGTGCGAGGGAAGAAGGACAAAATGGCGGCGGGCGGAGACCAGGCAGCGTGAATGCAGTGGGCGGAGGAGCAGCAGGAGGGTATCCAGCGCTGCTTCAGAGAGATTAAAACGGACCTGCTAGAGCTGATGAAGGCTTCTATTGATAAGCTGCTGGAGACACAGACGGCCCAGGGGGTGGCGATCCGCGAGGCTCGACAAAAGATCTCTGACAATGAGGACGAGATGTTAGGCCTGGCGGTAAAGGTGGAGGCGCACGAGGCGCTCCACAAGAAATGGCAGAAGCGGTTCGAGGAGATGGAGAATCGGTCGAGGCAGAAGAATCTGCGGATTCTGGGCCTCCCGGAGGGGCTGGAGGGGCCGGACATGGGGGCCTATGTGGTCACCATGTTGAACTCGCTGATGGGAGCTGGGTCCTTCCAGGGGCCCCTGGAGCTGGAAGGGGCCCACAGAGTGTTGGCGAGGAGGTCCAAGGCTAACGAGCCTCCCCGGGCGGTGCTGGTGAGGTTCCATCGGTTCGTCGATCGGGAGTGTGTGCTCAGGTGGGCCAAGAAGGAGGAGCAGCAGGTGGGAGAACGCGGAGGTTCGGATATATCAGGACTGGACTGCGGAGGTGGCGAAGAGGAGGGCCGGGTACAATCGAGCGAAGACGGTGCTGCACAGGAAGGGGGTGAAGTTTGGCATGTTGCAGCCGGCGCGACTGTGGGTTACCTACAAGGACCGGCACCATTATTTTGAGTCTCCAGAGGAGGCATGGGCCTTTGTTCAGGCCGAGAAGTTGGACACAGATTGAGGGATGGGGTGGGCGATTGGGGACGGCGGTTGATATGTTATGTTTATTTTTGTTTCGAGGGGGGGGCCTTTGTATTGCTCCGGGTTTCTTTTTCTCTGTGTTTTTCTCCTTTGGGTCGGTGAGGGTGGCTGGGGCGGGTTGGGCACTGTTTTGGTTGGGTTGGTCGGGGGGGCTCTTGGAGGGGGGTAGGTAAACGGAACAGGGGGGGTGGATGGCGGTGAGATGGGGCGCCGCGGGGGAGGGGGAGGCCGAGTCAGAGGTGAGGGGACTGGGCCTGTAAAAGGAGCTGCGTCAGAGGTGGCGGGGCCGGGAAGGTGGAAAGCGCGGGCTTTTTCCCACGCTGAAGACTGGAGGGGGCGGGGCTGGGGCGGGGAAGCAAGGGTTGTTCCCGCGCTTAGAACGGAAGGGGGAGGGGGGGAGCCTATGGATGGGGACGGGAGAGGAGGGTGTGCCACACAATGGGAGGAGTCGAAGGAGGGGCGGGAGTGGCCGGGGTCAGAAGCAGTCAGCTGACTTGCGGAAGTGCAATGTGGGGAGTAAATCAGCTAGGATGGGTCCTAGCCCCGGGGGGGGGGGGGGGGGGGAGTTGGGTGGGGGGGGGAATCGAGTTGCTGCTGCTCTGGTCAAGGAGAAGCTGGTGCGAGTGGGGGGGGGGTGGGGGGGGTCGAGACGGGGGTATGCCGCTGTGGGGAACGGGCCGGGTGTGGGGTGTGGGCGCGTGGCTGACCGAGGAGTGGTCATGGCTAGTCGGCGGGGGAGGGGGGCGGGTTGCCCCCTGATCCGGCTGATAACCTGGAATGTAAGGGGACTGAATGGGCCGGTTAAGCGGGCCCGCGTGTACGCGCACCTGAAGGGGCTCAAGGCAGATATGGTTATGCTTCAGGAGACACACCTGAAGGTGGCAGACCAGGTAAGATTGAGGAAAGGGTGGGTAGGCCAGGTGTTTCACTCGGGGCTGGATGCCAAAAATCGAGGGGTGGCGATCTTGGTGGGAAAGAAGGTGTCATTCGAGGCGTCGAGCATTGTGGCAGATAATGGCGGTAGGTACATAATGGTAAGTGGTAAGTTGCAGGGAGAGAGGGTGGTACTGATCAATGTGTATGCCCCGAACTGGGACGATGCGGATTTTATGCAGCGTATGTTGGGTCGGATACCAGACTTGGAAGTGGGGGGCCTGATAATGGGGGGAGACTTTAACACTGTGCTGGATCCGGCACTGGATCGCTCCAGGTCGAGGACGGGTAGGAAGCCGACGGCAGCTAGAGTGTTGAGGGGGTTTATGCACCAGATGGGAGGGGTGGACCCTTGGAGATTTGCAAGGCCGGGGGCTAGGGAGTTTTCATTCTTCTCACATGTCCATAAGGCTTATTCCCGAATCAACTTTTTCATTTTGAGTAGGGCGCTGATAGCGAGAGTAGAGGATACTGAGTATTCGGCAATAGCCATTTCGGACCATGCCCCGCATTGGGTGGACTTGGAGATGGGGGAGGAGAGGGACCAGCGCCCACTGTGGCGCTTGGAGGTGGGGCTGCTGGCGGACGAGGAGGTGAGCGAGCGGGTCCGGAGAAATATAGAGAGGTACTTGGAGACCAACGACAACGGGGAGGTCCGAGTGGGGATGGTATGGGAGGCACTGAAGACGGTGGTGAGGGGAGAGCTGATCTCCATTAGGGCCCACAAGGAGCGGAGGGAGCGGGGGGAGAGGGAGAGGCTGGTGGGGGAGATGGCGAGGGTAGACAGGAGGTATGCGGAGGAGCCCGAGGAAGGATTGTTGAGGAAGAGACGTAGCCTCCAGGCTGAATTCGACCTGGTGACCACCAGGAAGGCGGAGGTGCAGTGGAGGAAGGCCCAGGGGGCGATTTACGAGTATGGGGAAAAGGCAAGCTGGATGCTGGCGCATCAGCTTCGGAAGTGGGACGCAGCTAGGGAAATCAGGGGAGTTAAGGACAGGGGAGGGAGTGTGGTGCGGAGTGGGGGTAGCATCAATGGGGTCTTCAGGGACTTTTACGAGGAATTGTAACAATCCGAGCCCCCACGGGAGGAGGGAGGGGTAAGAACATAAGAACTAGGAGCAGGAGTAGGCCATCTGGCCCCTCGAGCCTGCTCCACCATTCAATGAGATCATGGCTGATCTTTTGTGGACTCAGCTCCACTTTCCGGCCCGAACACCATAACCCTTAATCCCTTTATTCTTCAAGAAACTATCTATCTTTATCTTAAAAACATTTAATGAAGGAGCCTCTACTGCTTCACTGGGCAAGGAATTCCATAGATTCACAACCCTTTGGGTGAAGAAGTTTCTCCTAAACTCAGTCGTAAATCTACATCCCCTTATTTTGAGGCTATGCCCCCTAGTTCTGCTTTCACCCGCCAGTGGAAACAACCTGCCCACATCTATCCTGTCTATTCCCTTCATAATCTCATATGTTTCTATAAGATCCCCACTCATCCTTCTAAATTCCAACGAGTACAGTCCCAGTCTACTCAACCTCTCCTCGTAATCCAACCCCTTCAGCTCTGGGATTAACCTAGTGAATCTCCTCTGCACACCCTCCAGTGCCAGTACGTCCTTTCTCAAGTAAGGAGACCAAAACTGAACACAATACTCCAGGTGTGGCCTCACTAACATCTTATACGATTGCAGCAGAACCTCCCTAGTCTTAAACTCCATCCCTCTAGCAATGAAGGACAAAATTCCATTTGCCTTCTTAATCACCTGTTGCACCTGTAAACCAACTTTTTGCAACTCATGCACTAGCACACCCAGGTCTCTCTGCACAGCAGCGTGTTTTAATATTTTATCATTTAAATAATAATCCCTTTTGCTGTTATTCCTACCAAAATGGATAACCTCACATTTGTCAACATTTTATTCCATCTGCCAGACCCTAGCCCATTCACTTAGCCTATCCAAATCCCTCTGCAGACTTCCAGTATCCTCTGCACTTTTTGCTTTACCACTTATCTTAGTGTCGTCTGCAAACTTGGACACATTGCCCTTGGTCCCGAACTCCAAATATCTATGTAAATTGTGAACAGTTGTGGGCCCAACACTGATCCCTGAGGGATACCACTAGCTACTGATTGCCAACCAGAGAAACACCCATTAATCCCCACTCTTTGCTTTCTATTAATTGACCAATCCTCCAGCGGATGGGCCGCTTCCTGGACCAATTGAGGTTTCCAAAGGTGGAAGAGGGACTGGTGGCGGGATTGGGGGCCCCGATTAGGCTGGAGGAGCTGAGCAAAGGGATAGGAAGCATGCAGGCGGGGAAGGCACCGGGGCCGGACAGTTTCATGGTCGAATTCTATAAAAAATATATGGACCTGTTGGGCCCGCTGTTAGTCAGGACCTTTCATGAGGCAAGGGAGGGGGGGCTTTGCCCCCGACGATGTTCCGGGCACTGATCTCCTTGATCCTGAAGCGGGACAAGGAACCCCTGCAATGTGGGTCTTAAAGACCGATTTCCTTGCTAAATGTAGATGCCAAGGTGCTGGCGAAGGTCTTAGCCACGAGGATTGAGGATTGTGTGCCGCAGATCATCCATGAAGACCAGATGGGGTTTGTGAAGGGGAGACAGTTGAACGCGAATGTGCGGCGGTTTTGAATGTTATCATGATGCCGGCGAGGGAGGGGGAGGCGGATATAGTGGTGGCAATGGAGTTTGAGGAAGCCTTCGATAGGATAGAGTGGGGGTACCTGTGGGAGGTGCTGAAGAGGTTCGGGTTTGGGGAGGGGTTTGTCAGGTGGATAAGGCTGTTGTATGAGGTCCTGATGACGAGTGTGGCCACAAACAGGAGGAAGTCCGAGTATTTTCGGTTGCACCGAGGGACGAGACAGGGGTGTCCCTTGTCCCCCCTGCTCTTCGCACTGGCGATTGAACCCCTGGCTATGGCACTGAGGGACTCAAGGAACTGGAGGGGGTTGGTGCGGGGTGGGGAGGAGCATAGGGTGTCACTTTATGCGGACGACCTGCTGCTGTATGTGGCGGACCCGGTGTGAGGAATGCCGGAGGTAATGAGGATTCTTCGGGAATTTGGGGACTTTTTGGGGTACAAGCTCAACATGGGGAAGAGCGAGCTGTTCGTAGTTCATCCAAGGGACCAGGAGGTGGGGATTGGCGAGCTCCCACTAAAAAAGGCGGAGAGGAGCTTCAAGTATTTGGGGGTCCCGGTGGCCAGGAGCTGGGGGGCCCTGCATAGGCTTAATTTTACAAGGCTAGTGGAGCAAATGGAGGAGGAGTTCAAGAGGTGGGACGCGTTGCCGCTGTCCTTGGCGGTAGGGTGCAGTCAATCAAAATGACGGTGCTCCCAAGGTTTTCGTTCCTGTTCCAGTGCCTCCCCGTGTTTATCCCGAAGGCTTTTTTCAGGCGGGTAAACAGGAGTATAATGGGGTTTGTGTGGGCGCGAGGGACTCCGAGGGTGAGAAGGGTGTTCCTGGAGCGGAGTAGAGATAGGGGGGGGACTGGCACTGCCCAACCTCTATGGGTACTACTGGGCCGCCAATGCGACGATGGTGCGCAAGTGGGTGATGGAGGGGGAGGGGGCTGCATGGAAGAGGATGGAGACGGCATCTTGTGTGGGTACGAGTCTGGGGGCGCTGGCAACGGCGCCGCTGCCGCTCCCTCCAAGGAGGTATACCACGAGCCCGGTAGTGGTGGCTGCCCTCAAAATATGGGGGCAGTGGAGGCGGCACAGGTGGGAAGTTGGGGCCTTGGCGTGGACCCCATTATGGGGGAACCACCGTTTCGCCCCAGCAAGAACAGGTGGAGGGGTTTCGGGGTGGCACAGGGCAGGGATACGAAAGTTGGGGGACCTGTTTGTGGACGGGAAATTCGCGAGCCTGGGTGAGCTGGAGGAGAAGTACGGGCTCCCCCCGGGGAACACCTTCAGGCACTTACAGGTAAGGGCGTTTGCCAGACGGCAGGTGGTGGAATTCCCGCGGCTACTGCCACACACAGTACAGGACAGGGTGCTCTCGGCGGGGTGGGTGGGAGTGGGGAAGATCTCGGAAACTTACCAGGTGATGCAGGAGGAGGAGGAGGCCTCGATGGTGGAGGTGAAAGGTAAGTGGGAGGAGGAGTTGGGAGAGGAGATTGAGGAAGGGACGTGGGCAGATGCCCTAGGGAGGGTGAACTCTTCCTCATCGTGTGCGAGGCTCAGCCTCATACAGTTTAAGGTGCTGCACAGGGCACACATGACCGGGACAAGGATGAGCCATTTTTTGGGGGGTGAGGACAGGTGTGTTAGATGCTCAGGGAGCCCAGCAAATCACACCCATATGTTCTGGGCATGCCCAGCGCTGGAGGAATTTTGGAAGGACGTAGCGAGGACGGTGTCGAGGGTGGTAGGATGCAGGGTCAAACCGGGCTGGGGGCTCGCAATATATGGGGTGGCAGAGGAGCCGGGAGTGCAGGAGGCGAAAGAGGCCGGAATTCTGGCCTTTGCGTCCCTGGTAGCCCGGCGAAGGATTCTTCTTCAGTGGAAAGATGCGAGGCCCCCAAGCGTGGAATCCTGGATCAGTGATATGGCAGGGTTCATTAAATTGGAGAGGGTGAAATTCGCCTTGAGAGTGGTTCTTTAGGCGGTGGCAACCGTTCTTAGACTTCCTGGCAGAACGATAGACATTGGTCAATGGCAGCAGCAGCTCGGGGGTGGGGGGGGGGCGGTGGGGTTTACTTTATTATTGTTTTTGTTATTTACACTGAAGGGTCTGAGGGGGTGTATACACCTGTTGTGTTAAGTCGGGGGGGTAATGGGAGGTTGCTTTTCTAGATTGTCTTTTGTAGTTAACCCTGTTGGGTTCCTTTTTTCATTTTGTTATTGATATTATAAGAAAACCTTTAATAAAAATTATTTAAAAAAATAAAAAGAATCTATCTACCTCTGCCTTAAAAATATTCAAAGGCTGCCTTTTTAGGAAGAGAGTTCCAAAGGTTCACGGCCTTCTGAGAGACAGAATTTTGCCTCGTTAACGTTTTAAATGGGCGACCTCGTATGTTTAGGCAGGGAAATTAAGAAACAAACAGGGAAGTAATAACAATAAAGATTGTGGGCGGGTTCCTCCATCCCACTGCACACGCCGTCGGGATTATCCGTTTCGCCGGCTGGTCAATGATATTTCCCATTGTGGGGCAGCTTCACGCCATCGGGAAACCCCCTGGCTGCTGTCAAAACGGCGAATCACGACAGCGGAGAATTAAGCCCCATTAATTTTAAAATGCATATGGGATTTAATTTGCCTTCATAACACAATGGTTAACATGTTCACATTATCATCCTGTGTGCATTATTGTAACGCAGCAGTTAAAAAACACTTTTGTAAAAGGGATCTTATCTGCACTCATTAGCCAGTATGCTATCACAAGGAAATACATCCCTCAGTATCTTTTCCTCACTAACTGTGAGAAAACTCATGTACCGAGTACTTGAAAAAATGTTAAAGAAATTTGCAAACAGCCATTTGTGAGTTGTCATGAAAACAAGAATTGTTACTGTGAATGCTGGTGCTGTTACTGGCTGGTCCCCCATTGTTGCTGATAGTTTGTAGAGGCAGTTGGATGTGAGACACTGAGTTTTATCCATAAGGAATATTTCTATAGTTTCTATGGTTCCCATAGATCTCAACTCTAACCAAAGCCTTGCATTCATTTAAATTTTCATTGTCATTATAAATGGAGCGCAGAACATCACAATTTCGAGGAAACAGGCACATTTACAGTAAGTGCTAAATTAGATTGCCTCATGGGAGTAGGAATATGGATTTTGTAAATATAAAATGAAATAAAAGCTGCTAATAGGATAAAACACAACAACATCAAGGTATGTTTTGGCAACATTCACAACTGCCTGTCTTATAAGAATTGAGGATTTCTTTTTACAACAAATATGACAACAATATAAAACAACTCTCAACAGACAATATTGAAGTATCGACGAACTCTCACAAACAATGTCATTTAAGTTAGTATACTCAAGACTAAGCATTTTGGCTTCACTCTCACTCAGAATATGAACATTGCTAAATGTATCTGCAATAAGAGCTAAACAATGCCCTACTATGATTCAACCTTTATTGCACACTAACCAGGCAGGATGACTCTCTGCAGAAGTCCTGTGGAGATTATTGTTTCTGATCGACAAATTACAAAGATGCAAAGGCCTTATGGGGACAAACTCCCTCAGTTTTGTCTTTGCCTGCAGATTGTCTTCCCAATTCATATTGGGTGCTTGAGGACAGTGGACACAAAATCCTTCTACCAGAACTTTCAATCGTGACTCGCAAAGCTAGCATTGCCAACAAAGTGGCAGGACTCTGTACCCTGAGGTAGGATATTGCCAGCTTCAAATCCCAGGTATATTCGATATTTACACATGGAATTCCTTCAGGTAATGAGATGTGGCAGTAGACTGTGCTGTTAACATTGTATGGAGGAAAGTCAATGGAAAGGAGGAGCATTGTGTGGAGGAAAGTCAATGGAAAGGAGGAAGAAATTGGAAAGAGTTGTACATGAGGTCATACTTCAGCCTTCCCCCACCCCCACCTACTTTTCTGGGTTGGTTGAAATAGCACTGGTCGAGAAAATAGAAACATCCAAGAGTCAGACGGAAAACACAATGGGGAAAAAGTACAGCACCCTACAAAGTGAAATTGTCTTGGGGCATTAAGAGCATTGAAAATTCTGACATTTCCAATCATTAATGAATAAGTAAACGTAAGTAGACATGAATAGAATATACAAAAAGGTGTTCATTTGCTCAGATCTGATTTTCACTAAAATTGATAAATTGAAGCTTGGCTCTAATTTTATTGCCTAGTTATACTGGTAACCCTACTTCTAAGTGTAATTCAGACAAATTTGTATTTCTCAGTGTCAATTAGGAATAGTCCTAAGTATTACTGTACACAGTGACACAAACATCAATTAAGTCAATTTTAGGCTAAATGTGACCAAGATTAGCCAACCTACAATTTGCCACAGTAACATGTGCATTTTAAATGTGGATCGATCAGAATCTTCTGCTACGATAGACTAATTGTGCTGCTATATGTACTGCTTTATAAGATGTACTGCAATTTATAGAACCTTTGGAGTTCATTGTCATTCACTGTCATGCAATCCTGGGGAAGAGGTTTAGGCATCTTGTGCAATACATAACTTTTAGAAAGTATTTCAGATTCTACGGGTGCGATTCTCCGGCCTCATTATGTTCTTGCTCAAGCGTAACGAGGCCGGTGAATAGCAGGTGAGGCCAAAAATTAGATCTGCGGCATGCGCCAAACAGTTTGCGATTCAACTGGCCCACTCCCCTAGGCAAAATCGGGATTGCGCTGTAGCGTGGCGAGAAACCAATTATCACCACTTAAGCCTCATTTCCATACAATTAACGAGAGCGACCCCTTACCCAATGGACTCCCGTCAGTCAGCGGCCTCCCCGGCAAGTGCTCACGTTAGTGCCAATTAGTACTCCTTTTGAAAAATGTGACCTGGCGGCAGGGCTTCTGTGGGGAGTCGAGAAGGTTCGTAGCTATCTTTGCTAACAGGCAAAGAGCCCGGGGACGCTGGGCTTGCCACCCCAGTGCTCGGTGGAGGACCCTCCGCAGGGATGAGCTGTGCACTGGGGAGATGGGCAAAGGGTCCGGGGGGTGGCCCGCATTGCAGAAGGAAGTGACAGAGGTATCAGAATGATTTTGCTAAAAGGTCCGCCCCCCAACCCCCATCTCCCTTCCCACCCCCTACCAACCACCTCTCCCGTTGCCCTCAGTGGTTCTCGATGTGCTTGGCCCTCCTAGCTCTACCACGACATCTTGGTGTTCCCCAGGATGCACATCAGAGGTGGAGGTAGCTAGCTGCTTAGCTTGTCCCGTGGCCTTCAATGCCACTGGCAGGGGGTCTGGGGCCTGAGGGCCCCAGTTCACTTGTCGGCGGCACATGCACAGCCGTGCTGCCCTGTCCTGTGTGCTGACCGTGAGAAGCGACCTCATCAGAGGGGTGGAATTCGGGGGAGCTGGTTCCCACCTTTGCCACTCCATTGGAGGGTATCAGCTTTGCACCCAGCAGCCTCTCCTCCCGGCCGGTGCCCTCAGGGCCCTGGGGTTCACCTTGGGATGGATTGGCAGCTGGTCCAAGCCCAGCTGCCCCTGCATTATCTGGCTGTGCCAGCCCTGGTGATTCCCCATGGTCTGCACATTGTGTCGACGCCCTCGGCGATGCTCCTCAGTGATTGGGCCATGCTATGAAGTGCCTCAGCCATGCCCAACTGCGAATGGGACAAGCTCCACAGCGCCTCGCCAAACCCATCTGAGAGCGGGACATGTCCCACAGAACCTCATCAAGGTCGACCTGGTGCTGGGTGACATCCTCCAGCGAGTCAGACATCCTACCGAGACCTTCAGCCATAGCCATCACTGACTGCGCGACGCCTTGTTCACCTTCAGTCATGGTCTTGTTGTCATGCACCAGGCTGTCCACTGTGGTCGCCACCCAAACAGTGTTGGGCTCGGTGCCAAGCATTGCCAGCGACATCTCCAAACGAGAGCTGGGAAGGTTGTGGCAATTCCCGCTCGCTACCACAATTAGAGATTTTTCCAGAGAATTGCGCCCTACATGAGGCTGCTCCATTCTGCCACTTTAAACTCACAGAAAATGTGTCAGAAATTCCTGCTTTATGTTATTTAGAAGGTATTGTAACAAATAAGGCAAAAAAATTAAAGAAGTATTTCTACTGTGATACAAACTGATCAAAGTCAAGGTATAACACTAAAGAACAACAACAGCATACTCTCTGACGGCATACAAATAATTATCAAGGGGCTAGAAGTAAAAGCACGGTAAATTTCACACAGTACTGTGATACAGTGGGCGGGCGGCACAGTGGCACTGTGGTTAGCACTGCTGCTTCATAGCATCAGGGACCTGGGTTCAATTCTGGCCTTGGGTTTGCACTTTCTTCCCTGTCTGCATGAGTTTCCTCCGTGTACTCCGGGTTTCCTGCCACAGTACAAAGATGTGTAGGTTAGGTGGATTGGCCATGCTAAATTGTTCCTTAAGTATCCAAACATGTGTAAGTTAGGTGGGGTTATGAGGTTGTGGGAGCGAGGGAGTGGACTGAGCTAGGACCCTCTTTCAGGGGGTTGGTGCATACCCAGTGGGCTGATTGACCTCTTTCTACAATGTAGGAATGCTATGATTTTAAAAACAAAGAACACCCTCTAAGCACTGAGTGCCACAGTAGTTTATTTAATTTTCAAAGAATGATTGGGAGATTTTTGACTTTGTGTGTTAGTAGAATGTTGGTGGTAGCGAGTCCGCAGCCCACTTTACATCTCTTAATACTTCAAACTAAATTGGTGAGAAGCTTAAAATGTGGCTTACTATCACACATTTTCCGCTATCACAAAATCAAAAAGAAATTCCATTATGTTTTCCACTCTAACATTAGGGCGAGGGACAAGGATAAAAAAGGATGCACATTGATGAAAATTAATTTGAAGTTTAACAAATATTTAATTAAAATAGTATTTCCTACAAAATGGCAACTGACTATTTTTTGGGGAAAATCGCAAATATTAATTAACTTTGAACTTTAGAATGAACCATCACAACAAGGAACATTGACAAGGTCAACTGCAAGACACAGTGACATGGGTTTGCCAGGTGTCACAGAACTCTAGTGATGTTTAATTGGTGACAACCTGACAGTGTTACTACCCCCTGGAAAGTGCATGGTCAATTCCAGCCCCACTTGACCCAGAGTTGCAACACAATGGAAATTAATAAATAATTCTTAGAAATACACCCAAAGTCTTTGGCCATTAGTTGCCCAATAACAATAGTCACCAGGGGCGAAGTTCTCCGGAAACGGCGCGATGTCCGCCGACTGGCGCCCAAAACGGCGCCAGTCAGACGGGCATCGCGCCGCCCCAAAGGTGCGGAATGCTCCGCATCTTTGGGGGCCGAGCCCCAACATTGAGGGGCTAGGCCGACGGCGGAGGAATTTCCGCCCCGCCAGCTGGCGGAAACGGCCTTTGTTGCCCCGCCAGCTGGCGCGGAAATGACATCTCGGGGCGGCGCATGCGCGGGAGTGTCAGCGGCCGCTGACAGTTTCCCACGCATGCGCAGTGGAGGGACTCTCTTCCACCTCCGCCATGGTGGAGACCGTGGCGGAGACAGAAGGGAAAGAGTGCCCCCACGGCACAGGCCCACCCGCGGATCTGTGGGCGCCGATCGCGGGCCAGGCCACCGTGGGGGCACCCCCCGGGGTCAGATCGCCCCGCGCCCCCCCCAGGACCCCAGAGCCCGCCCGCGCCGCCTTGTCCCGCCGGTAAGGTAGGTGATTTATTGGTGGGACTTCGGCCCATCCGGGCCGGAGAATCCAGCGGGGGGGCCCGCCAACCGGCGCGGCCCCATTCCCGCCCCCGCCGAATATCCGATGCCGGAGACTTCGGCAACCGGCGGGGCGGGATTCACGCCAGCCCCCGGCGATTCTCCGACCCTGCGGGGGGTCGGAGAATGTCGCCCCAGGTTTGTAAATTTAAACATAATTAAGTTTATTAAAAATAGTAACTGTAATTAAATATTCAGCAAATGCAACAGGTTAACTATTATTTAATTCCTAACCCCTCCCCCCCCCACTTAAACTTGTCCCACTCTCTACACACACACATATACATCAGACAAACACAGAGTGGAGAAGAGGGGGGTAAAATAATAATAATCTTTATTAGTGTCACAAGTGGTTTCCTCCCACAAGTTCCGAAAGACGTGCTGTTAGGTAATTTGGACATTCTGAATTCTCCCTGAGTGTATGTGAACAGGTGCCGGAATGTGGCTACTAGGGGTTTTTCACAGTAACTTCATTGCAGTGTTAATGTAAGCCTACTTGTGACAATAAAGATTATTATTAGTGTTATTAAGTCGACTTACATTAATCACTGCAATGAAGTTACTGTGAAAATCTCCGGTGCCTGTTCGGGTACACTGAGGGAGAATTCAGAATGTCCAATTCACCTAACAGCACGTCTTTCAGGACTCGTGGGCGGAAACTGGAGCACCCGGAGGAAACCCACGCCGACATGGGGAGAACGTACAAACTCCGCACAGACAGTAACCCAAGCCGGGAATCAAACCCGGGTCCCAGTCGCTGTGAAGCAACAGTGCTAACCACTATGCTACTGTGCCACCCATAATAAGTAAAAGGGCTAAAAAGTCTTTGGGCGAAATTCTCCCCCAACGGTGCGATGTCCGCCGACTGGCGCCAAAAACGGCGCCAATCAGACGGGCATCACGCCGGCCCAAAGGTGCGGAATGCTCCGCATCTTTGGGGGCCGAGCCCCAACATTGAGGGGCTAGGCCGACGCCGGAGGGATTTCCGCCCCGCCAGCTGGCGGAAACGGCGTTTGTTGCCCCGCCAGCTGGCGGAAATGGCGTTTGTTGCCCCGCCAGCTGCCGCGGAAATGCGGCGCATGCGCGGGAGCATCAGCGGCCGCTGACAGTTTCCCGCGCATGCGCAGTGGGGAGAGTCTCTTCCGCCTCCGTCATGGTGGAGGCCGTGGCGGAGGCGGAAGGGAAAGAGTGCCCCCAGGGCACAGGCCCGCCCGCGGATCGGTGGGCCCCGATAGCGGGCCAGGCCACTGTGGGGGCACCCCCCCAGGGTCAGATCACCCCGCGCCCTCCCCAGGACCCCGGAGCCCGCCCACGCCGCCTGGTCCCGCCATACCAGGTTTGATTTACGCCGGCGGGACAGGCAATTTCTGGGCGGGACTTCGGCCCATCCGGGCCGGAGAATTGAGCGGGGGGTCCCGCCAACCGGCGCGGCCCGATTCCCGCCCCCGCCCAATCTCCGGTACCGGAGACTTCAGCGGGGGCGGGATTCACGGCGGCCAACGGCCATTCTCCAACCCGGCGGGGGGTCGGAGAATGACGCCCTTTGTTTCAGATGGTTATCTTATGGCACATCTTTCTTACATTTAGGCTTTCAGTTCGAGGTTGTCACTATAGACTTATTCAGGTCTCTGCAGCTTCAGAAATACATCAGCTTTTCTGGAGAAAACATGAGGGAGAGAGAGAGAGAGAGCAGGCCCTTTTCTCTGAGCCTCAAGAATTCAAATTGCTTCCCCTGGCTCTCTGAAAATCGTCCCACTCAGGCAGAATACGGCTTTTTTGCCAATTCATTGGCCACCAGCCAACCAAATGAACCTAGTCCCACCGATCTCTCATGTGCCAAAAGTCTGAAGTCTGAAGGCAAATATAGTGTTCTGTTTTGTAACTTTTGAACTCCTTTCTTCCCCTGCTCGACTTAAAGGTATATATCCATTAAGCATCCATGGATCAAAATGATGATAGTAAAAATAAAGAAAGAATTTGGTAATTTTTCAGGGTATAAATTGAACATGGGGAAAAGCGAGATGTTCGTGTTACAGGCAAGAGGGCAGGAGAAGAGACTGGGAGAGCTGACGTTTAGAATGGTAGGAAGGAGCTTTCAAGGGGCGAAATTCTCCCGAAACGGCGCGATGTCCGCCGACTGGCGCCCAAAACGGTGCCAATCAGACGGGCATCGCGCCGCCCCAAAGGTGTGGAATGCTCCGCATCCTTGGGGGCCGAGCCCCAACATTGAGGGGCTAGGTCGACGCCGGAGGAATTTCCGCCCCGCCAGCTGGCGGAAACGGCCTTTGTTGCCCTGCCAGCTGGCGCGGAAATGACATCCCCGGGCGGCGCATGCGCGGGAGCGTCAGCGGCCGCTGACAGTTTCCCATGCATGCGCAGTGGAGGGAGTCTCTTCCACCTCCGCCATGGTGGAGACCGTGGCGGAGACGGAAGGGAAAGAGTGCCCCCACGGCACAGGCCCGCCCGCGGATTGGTGGGCCCCGATCGCGGGCCAGGCCACCGTGGGGGCACCTCCCGGGACCAGATCGCCCCGCGCCCCCCCCAGTACCCCGGAGCCCACCCACGCCGCCTTGTCCCGCCGTTCAAAAGGTGGTTTAATCCACGCCGGCGGGATAGGCAATTTATCGGCGGGACTTCGGCCCATCCGGGCCGGAGAATCGAGCGGGGGGGCCCGCCAGCGGGCGCGGCCCGATTCCCGCCCCCGCCGAATATCCGGTGCCGGAGACTTCGGCAACCAGCGGGGGCGGGATTCACGGCAGCCCCCAGCGATTCTCCGACCCGGCTGGGGGTTGGAGAATGACGCCCAAGATCTGGGAATCCAGGTGGCTCGGGAATGGGAGGCACTGCACAAGTTAAACCTATCCTGGCTCGTAGAACAAATGGAAGGGGACTTTAAGAGATGGGACACGCTCCCGCTATCACTGGCAGGGAGGGTACAGACCGTGAAAATGACGGTTCTCCCCAGATTCCTGTTTGTCTTTCAGTGCCTCCCCATCTTCATCCCGAGGATCTTTTCTAAATGGGTAAATAAGGTTATTTTGGGCTTTGTGTGGGCGGGTAAAACCCCGCGAGTGAAGAAAGTGTTTCTGGAGCGCAGTCGGGGGTAGGATGGGTTGGCGCTGCCAAACATTTGTAATTACTGCTGGGCGGCTAATATAAGCATGATTAGGAAGTGGGTAGTGGGGGAGGGGTTGGTGTGGGAGCAAATGGAGGCGGCATCATGTAAAGACACAAGTTTGGGAGCACTGATAATGGCTCCTCTTCTTTTCTTGCCGGCCCAATACTCCACAAGTCCGGTAGTGGTGGCAGCTCTGAGAATCTGGGGGCAGTGGAGGAGATATAAGAGAGTGGAGGGAGCATCGGTTTGGACCCCGATTTATAATAATCATCGGTTTGTACCGGGTAGGCTGGATGGTGGGCTCCGGAGATGGCAAAGGGCAGGAATTACGAGGATGGGTGATCTATTTATAGATGGGAGCTTCCCCAGCTTGAATGTCTTGGAGGATAAATTTGAATTGCCAGCAGGGAATGGGTTTAGATATCTGCAGGTATGAGACTTCTTAAGAAGGCAGGTTCTGGCCTTCCCACTGCTGCCACCATGGAGATACAGGACAGAGTGGTCTCCAGTACCTGGGTGGGAGAGGTGAAGGTATCAGATATCTACCAAGAACTTTTGGAATCGGAGGAAACTCCAGTGGAGGAGCTCAAGGGCAAGTGGGAAGACGAGCTAAGGAGAGAGATAGAGGTGGGTCTGTGGGCGGATGTCCTAAGCAGGGTTAACACATCCTCATCACGTGCCAGGCTTAGCCTGATACTGTTCAAGGTAGTCCACACATGACGGTGGCCCGGATGAGCAAGTTTTTTTGGGTAGAGGACAGGTGTGCAAGGTGTGCGGGAAGCCCAGCAAATCATGTCCACATGCTTTGGGCATGCCCGGAACTTAGAGGGTTTTGGCAGGGTTTCACTAGGGTGATTTCCACGGTACTCAAAACACGGGTGGTTCCGAGTCCAGAGGTGGCAATCTTTGGAGTGTCGGAAGAGCCGAGAGTCCTGGGGGCGAAAGAGGCCTCCCTGGTAGCCCGGAGGTGAATCTTATTAATGTGGAGGGACTCTAAGCCCCCGAGTGCAGAGACCTGGGTTAGTGACATGGTGGGTTTCTCAGTCTCGAGAAAATAAAGTTCGCCTTAAGAGGGTCAATGGCAGGGTTCACCGGCAGGTGGCAGCCATTCGGCGACTTTCTCGGGGAAAGTTAAAATGTAAAATGTCAGCAGAAGCAGAATTCCAAAGGGGAGGGGGGGGGGGGGGTGGGTGGGGGTGGGGGGGCGGAAGAGGGCCGGATTGTTGTCTTATGGTTGGGGTGTGTGAAGATTGTGATGGGGGTGGAAATGTTTATTGTACAATGTTTATGTCGCTGTTATTATTATTATAAAAATTGCAAATATCCTAAATAAAGAAAGGAGGAATAAGGGATTCAACAAGAAGGTTCCTTACGACAGAATAAGAATAGAACCAACCTGTTCTGCTAATTGCATCCTAGTAGCTAACGTATTAGCTTAGCTCAGTTGCAGCATTCACAACTCTCAGAAGGTTGTG
Source organism: Scyliorhinus torazame (assembly GCF_047496885.1). Taxonomy (NCBI): domain Eukaryota; kingdom Metazoa; phylum Chordata; class Chondrichthyes; order Carcharhiniformes; family Scyliorhinidae; genus Scyliorhinus; species Scyliorhinus torazame. The sequence goes on along the minus strand of NC_092715.1, from coordinate 90,667,725 downwards.
GATTTCACTATCTGTTTAGGTGCACATAAATAACTTGGGCACGTTTCTCCACTCCCACGCTGAAGTGGCCGCGCCGTCGTGAACGCCGTCGAGGTTCATGACGGCGTGGAACGGCCCCGGTCCCGACCGATTCAGGCCCTGACAATGGGCCAGTATCGGGGCCGCGTCATCTACCCGCGCCAGGCCTTGTCGCCAGCGTAAAAGCGGCGCCGCATAGATGACGCGGCCGGCGCCGCATAACGGACGTCATCCGCGCATGCGCGGATTGCCGTCCTGTCCAAATCCGCCCCGCAAGAAGATGGGGGACGGATCTTGCGGGGCCGCGGAAGGAAGGAGGTCCTCCTTCAGAGAGGACGGCCTGACGATCGGTGGGCACCGATCGCGGGCCACCCCACATTCAAGGTGAAGCCCGGTGCAGGATCCCCCCTCGCCCCCCCACAGGTCGCCCCCCCAGCGTTCACGCACCGCCCACGACTGTAGCGACCAGGTGTGGACGGCGCTGGGGGGAACCCGCCGTTTTGGCCTGGCCGCTCGGCCCATCCGGGCCTCAGAATCGCGGGGGTGCCGGAGAATCGCCATTTTGGGTATCTCTGGCGATTCTCCGGCCTGCGGCCCGCGAAACTCGACTGGCTCGTTCCCGCCGCTCGGGAGAATCGCGGGAGGGTGTCGGACCAGCGTCCCCGGAAATTTCGGCGGCCCAGGCGATTCTCCCAACCGGCGTGGGAGTGGAGAATCGCGCCCCCTATCTTACAATTTGATAAAGAGCAGGGCAGTTAACCTTGTGATCTTGCTAACATTTATTCCCCAGAAAATGGCACCAAACTCGGAACTGTTGGTTATTATCTCATTTGTTATTTGTGGGACTTGTGCACAAATTGGCAGCTTTATTTGCCTAAATAACAACAGTGGCTGTGTTTCAAAAGTAATAATTGGTTTTGGAGTGATTGCCACTGATTTGAGGACATTGAACGTCATTCTATGAATGCAAGTTGCTTCTTAGTGTGATGTGGTATGCCTAAGCCATTGGTGGAGGCCAATCTTCACAGCATCAGATATATTTTTTGTGCTCTTGGCCCTTGTGAATTCACTGTGCTCCTTTTGGCTAAGATCAAGGGTAGGACCAAGCATGAGATTGATGCCTGTTCTTGTCAGCTTGGTCTTGTGGGGACTATGAATTGGATTCAATTTAATTTTGAATTGGTATTCGCAGCAAGCAACGAGATGGAGTAAGGGCTTGTCACCCCTGTCCACACTGCACATTGGCTTTGTAACTGCGAAAGGAATAAATATTTTTCTTAAATTCACTGTCTTGTTCTGTCCTGTACTTGTCAGTGTGGTGGGAATTCAGCAGCCAACTGTTAGTCATCATTGCAGATGTGTGTTGATTTATTCAATTTCTTTGTGAATCTAGAGTTGATTCTGCCAATGTGGTGTCATCATTCAGGCTTATTTCTTTGTTGCTTTGTCCAGCCTTTTGGATGTGCAATAACAGGTTTTGATGTTTACTCGCTCCTTTTTTGTCCACTTTGTCCTCATTCATCAGTTTAGCTTTCCACTATTAGCACCCAAGGGTGAGAGGGAGTGTGTGTGTTGACATTATAGGAATAGAAAATCAAGAAAAAATAGCGTTAGCAATGTGCGCTGATAGCTTTGCCATCTTTTAACTTTCTGCCCTGTGGGATGAAAAGATTATTCGTAACATTTTGTCATTATTTTGATGCTGACTTCTTCATACTGCCAATTGAACATTTGTTAATTACTGCTGTTGCCTATTCATTGCCACAAATTTCCTATTAGCAACCATTGTTTCACTCGGATAGATGACGATGCTGGTACAAATATAGGAGTAGGAGTAGACCATTCAGCCTCTTGAGACTGATCCACCATTCAAACAGATCATGGCTGACCTTCTTTGACAAAGAGTCATCGGACTCGAAACATTAGCTCTTTTCTCCCCCTCCAGATGCTGCCAGACCTGCTGAGGTTTTCCAGCATTTTCTCTTTCGTTTCAGATTTCAGCAACCGCAGTAATTTGCTTTTATGGCTGATCTTCTACCTCAATGACATTTTCACACATAATAATATCCCTTGATATCTTTAATGTGTAAAATTAAACTGATCCTTGTCTTGAATATACTCAGTACTGAGCCTTCACAGCCCAGTGGGGCAGAGAATTCAAAAGATTCACCACCCTCTGAGTAAAGAAATTCCCTCTGGCACTTACTCTGAGGCCGTGGCTGGAACGTTCCGTTCCTGCTGCGGTGGAACCTACTGCGGGGGATGTGGGGGCCCAGGCATAAGTCCATTGACGTTTGGTGGAACTGGACGATCCCAGCGGTGGTTGGGCTGGAGAAGCCTGCCTCATGTCCACTGGTTCTAGACCCCACCCCACCAACCAGAGGAAACTTCATTCCTGCATCTACCCTGTCAAAGCTTGGAAGAATTTTGTATGCTTCAATGAGATCATCTTCTTCTAGAACAGGGTGCCCAGACTTTAATGGCTTGACATCCATTTTTTTCAACAGTCATCCGAACATGATTATCATAGAATTTACAGCGCAGAAGGAGGCCATTCGGCCCATCGAGTCTGCACCGGCTCTTGGAAAGAGCACCCTACCCAAGGTCCACACCTCCACCCTATCCCCATAACCCAGTAACCCCACCCAACCCTAAGGGCAATTTTGGACACTAAGGGCAATTCATCATGGCCAATCCACCTAACCTGCACATCTTTGGACTGTGGGAGGAAACCGGAGCACCCGGAGGAAACCCACGCAGACACGGGGAGGACGTGCAGACTCCGCACAGACAGTGACCCAAGCCGGAATTGAACCTGGGACCCTGGAGCTGTGAAGCAATTGTGCTATCCACAATGCTACCGTGCTGCCCAAATGATCTACCAGCATTGCTTTCCTGTCCTTCCCTACAGGAACATTCAAAGATGTTGTACAACACAGGCCTCATGCAATCTGTCTATGGATAAAGAGAACACTCTTGCACATTATTACACAAAGATTTCCTCTCTTAAAGGGCATTAGTAAAGCAGGTGGGTTTTACAGCAATCTAGTCAATGGTTCCAGAATTCGAACCTGGTTTAATTTTATTGAATTTAAGTTCTCCAACTGCATGATGGGATACAAACTCTTGTCCTCCATTTCATTAGTCCAGGCCCCAGAATTACAAATCCTATGATATAACAGATGCATCACAGAATTGTTATGGCGCAGAGGAAGTTATTCAGCCTATCGGTCTGCACATGCTCACCAAATAAGCTTCACAACTTAGTGCCATTACCCTGCCTTTTCTCCATACCGTTGCACATTGTTTCTATTCAAATAGTAATATAGTGCCCTCTTGAATGCCTCAGTTAAACTTTGCTCCACCACACTTACAGGCATTATATTCCAAAATTGAACAACTCACTGTGTGAAAAAGATTTTTTACTCATATTTGCTTCCTTTGCAAACCATCTTAAATCTGTGCCCTCTTGTTCTTGATCCTTTTACTAGCAGGAACAGTTTCTCCCTATCCACTCTGTCCAGTCGCCTAATGATGTTGAACATCTCCATTAAATCTCCTCCTCATCTTCTTCTCTCCTAGGAGAATTGTCCCAGCCTCTGCAATCTATACTCATAACTGATGTTTCTCAGCCCTGGAACCATTCTTGTAGACCTGTTCGGCACTCTCTCCAATGCGTTCACATCTTCCCATGGTGCGGCACTTATGCAAGACCGCACGGTAGCACAGTGATTAGCACTGTTGCTGCACAGCACCAGGGTCCCAGGTTCAATTCCTGGCTTGGGTCACTGTCTGTGCAGAGTCTACACGTTCTCCCCATGTCTGCGTGGGTTTCCTCCGGGTGCTCACGGTTTCCTCCCACAAGCCTCGAAAGACATGGGGGGCGATTCTCCAAAATGGAGACACTGGGTGGGATTTTCCGACCCCCCGCCGGATCAGAGAATCGCCGGAGGGGGGGGGGGGGCGGCGTGAATCCTGCCCCCACCGGCCGCCGAATTCTCCGGCACCGAAAATTCGGCGGGGGCGGTCATCGCGCCGTGCCGGTCGACGCCCCCCCCCCCCCTGGTGATGTGCCAGCCCATGATGGGCCGAAGTCCCGTTGTTGTCATGCCAGTCCCACTGACGTGATCAAACCACATACCTTATAGGCGGGACTGGCGGCGCGGGCGGGCTCCGGGGGTCCTCGGGGGGGCGCGGGGCAATTTGGTCCCGGGGGGTGTCCCCACGGTGGCCTGACCCGCGATTGGGGCCCACCGATCGGCGGGCGGGCCTGTGCCGTGGGGGCACTCTTTTCCCTCTGCCTCAGCCACAGCCTTCACCATGGCCGACGCGGAAGAGACCCCCCACCCCGTGCATGTGTGGGGATGACGCCAGCAGCCACTGACGCTCCCACGCATGCGCGGAATCGCGCCAGTCGGCAGAGTCCTTTCGGACCCGGCTGGCGTGGCGCCAAAGGCCTTCCACGCCAGCCGGTGGAGCGGAAACCTCTCCGGCGGGGGCCTAGCCCCTCAAGGCCCCTAAAGGTGTGACCCAACGCCGGAGTGGTTCTCGCCACTCCATCCCAACGGGACCACCCGCCCCGCCGGGTAAGGGAAAATCTCGCCCAATCTGTTTGCGCCGTCGTGAGCGCCGTCGCGTTTTACGACGGCACGAAATGGGCACGGGGATGACCGATTCTGTCCCCCACAGGGGGCCAGCATGGCGCTGGAGCAGTTCACGCCGTTCCAACCTCCCTTCTCGGTTCCAAATGGGCGCCGCGCCAACCCGCGCATGCGCAGTTGGGCCGCTCCAACCTGCGCATGCGCGGCGGACATCTTCAGCGCGCCGGCCCCGACACAACATGGCGTAGGGGTTCAGGGGCCGGCCGCGCAACAAAGTAGGCCCGGGGGGAGAGGCCAGCCCGCTGTTCGGTGGGCCCCAATCGCGGGCCCCCATCAGAGGCTCCCCCCGGTGAAGGAGCACTTTCCCCCACCCACAGGCCCGCCCCCTGACCCTTCGTGCAGAGTTCCCGCCAGCAGCGACGAGGAGTGAACGACGCCGGCGGAACTCTGCTTTTTCCGCACGGCCGCTCAGCCCATCCGGGCCGGAGAATCGGCGGCCCCATCGATTCCAGCGGCCTGCAGCCAGCGCCGCATCATATGCACCGGCAAAAATGGCGGCGATTCTCCGCACCTCGTCGGGGCGCCATGGTGCGGTTGTGCCGATTCTCCAGCCCGGCGCAGGGCTCGGAGAATCGCGCCCATGCTGTTAGATGATTTGGACATTCTGAATTATCCCTCCGTGTTCCCAAACAGGTGCCGGAATGTGGTGACCAGGGGCTTTTCACAGTAACTTCATTGCAGTGTTAAAGTAAGCCTACTTGTGACAATAAAGGTTATTTTTTAAAAAAAACCTGTACACAATATTCCAGCTGAGGTCTAACTAGTGTCTTGTGTAAGTCCAGCATAACCTCCTTGCTCTTGTACTCTCTGCCCCTATTAATAAATGATGTGACCTGAGGAAGGTGCTCCGAAAGCTAGTGATTCGAAACAAACCTGTTGGACTTTAACCTGGTGTTGTAAGACTTCTTCCTATGAATAAAGCCCAGGACATCATATGCTTTATTTACTCTTCTCTCCACCTGTCTTGCTGCCTTCAGTGATCTGTACACATATTCGACCAGGTCCATGATCTTTCTACCAAAATTCATCACTTCACACTTCACCGCATTGCACTTCATTTGCCACTTATCTGCCACTCCACCAACTTGACTATGTCCCTTTGAAGCTCCACACTGTCCTCTTCACAGTTTACAATGCTTACAAGTTTTGTGTCATCTTTGAAATTGCCCCCTGCACACCAGGATCTAGATCATTAATATATATTAGAAAAAGCAAGTGTTCCAATACTGACCCCTGGGGAGCACCACTACAAACCTTCCTCCAGCCTGAAGGCAATACATTGACCATTACTCTTATTTACCTGGATAATTTGGCTAGGTACTGCACTGACTTGGCCTGCTGTTGGACTAGTTATCTGCTTTGTCAATAAGTGACAGTCTATTCTTGTGCTTCGTGTGACTCTTGACCTTGCCTAACTTGGCTTGACCTGAACTGCCCACAGCCCAAATGCCGGACCTGAAATCGGCAAGATCTGAAATACGGTACTGCCTTGCTCCCAAGGTTGCCAATTTTAAGACACTGTACTTGTATTAATTTTGTGTGATACTTTAGAATCTTCTCCGTTAAGTATTTTGGTTTGAATAACTTACAGTTACCCAGTTCTTCTGTTGTTCTCTTGCTGACCAATATACCCAAGGGCGTTTGAAAGCTTGTGGCCAGAGTTTCTACTGTTTGCTTTCAGAATTCCTCAAACTGACAAGATACGTCCGTCAAGGCAGCTGTTGTGAATCTGAGGGCAACAGATGCCGCTTATACCTTCTGTCTGTCACAAATCATACATTGGGACATTGACATGCTAATGCATTCACATTTAAAATACAGGGTGTTAATGATAGAGGGCAAAAGAAAAACTCCTCCACAATGCCTCCTACTGTGAGAGCTTTATCCTACTTTATTGGCAACTCCCCCCTATTATTATAATAGTGGTGAGGTTGAGTTTTCCCCATTGTATTGAACTGCAATATTTGTAGCACATTGCACATTTATTTTAACTGTCATATCATCTTTGTTTCATGTTGTGAAAGCAATAGCAGATTCAGATTCCAAAGCAGCTTGTCATCAATGGTCCGAAAGCCCATATCGGTCTATTAACCCTTAATTTCAATATTATTGTTCACTTATCTTTGTATTTTTCTGCAAGGTGTTGATTTATTTTTCCATAACTGCATTCACTGTTCCAGGTCAGAGCACAGCATTCATCCATTGGCAACTTAATCCAGACACACTGCACTAGTCTTGGCAGTGCTGACATTTGCTGACCTGAAAAGAACCTTTATTCTCATCAGCACTCCATTTATTTGAACAGACAGGGACTAATTCATGAAGTAAACATTTCTTGTGTGTGCCTGAGACATGGCCTCTCTGGAACTAAGCTCTCTGTAACAGGGTTCACATTGGCAGTTGCTTTATAGACTAGTTAAGTAACTGGATAGAACTTGCATTGAGCATTTTCAGAATTAGGAATGAATAAGTGGCCTGAAACCCCATGTCCCAAATCACTGCACACACACTGTAAATCCAGTGGAAGGATAACCATGGGCTATAATTTAAGGTTGCTGCCTGGTGAGCTTGGTTATGGCTTGACATCTTGAAACCCATGAGATTTGTAGGAAGGGGAAGTCCTTATCAAGATCGTTGAGGTGGAGTGGGTGCTGGGATTGCCAGTTCTAGGAATTCCTCGGTTCTTGGCCTTACAGGGATCTTGCAGTGTATTTGGACCCCATCTGGAAGCCATGTTACAAAGGAGGCTGATGGGGCCACTTTCAGGTCGTGTGGTAATACCAGGTATTGCGGTACCTGAGAGGTGGATGACCATTGGCTAGACTCAGGAGTCTACCATTGGCTGATGTACATAGCACCGCCCTGAGAGGCGGAGTATAAGAACCGATGCCATCCCAGCAGCCTTCACTTTCTGTATCGAAGCTGCTGGGGAACAGTTCTAGCAGATTAAAGCCTATTAGTTATGACTCACCTTGTCTCGAGAGTAATTGATTGCGCATCAATTTAATCTGCTACAACTTCAGTTGAAAGAATGGATCTCCGTATCAAACCGGAGTGCCTTCAGCTCAGCCCCCACGCGGACAACTCTGCTGCTATCTTCAAACATTGGCTGGCGTGCTTTAAGGGCTACCTCGACACGGCCGCCGGCACCCCCACGGAAAGACAAAAGATGCACCTTCTACGCTTGTGGGTCAGCCCTGGGATCTACCCTCTGATCGAGGAGGCGGAGAATTATGCTGCAGCGATCGAGCTGCTAGAAGGACATTATATCCGCCCTGTGAACCAGGTCTACGCTCGTCACCTGCTGGCGACTAGGAGGCAAAGCCCCGAGGAAACGTTGGAAGACTTCTACCAGGCGCTGCTGGTGCTGGGCCGAAACTGTGGCTGCCCGAGCACACGGAACTTTTGATCAGGTATGCTTTCGTGGCAGGTATGACCTCCCCCGATATCCGCCGAAGGCTCCTAGAAATGGACACTCTGGGACTTACTGAGGGACGGGCTCTGGCGGGGTCCATGGACGTTGCCTATAAAACGCGCTGGCCTTTGCTCCCAGACACGCGGCGGCCACCTGGGCTGTGTGGCACCCCGTTGCGGCAGCCCCTCAGACTTTTCCCCTGACCCCGCAAGCCTGCGCGGCGAGACGGCCCGCTACTGCTGCCGGACAACGGTGTTTCTTCTGCGGGCAGACGAATCATCCCCGCCCCCGCTGCCTGGCCCGCACCGCCACCTGCAAAGGGTACGGCAAGAAGGGCCACTATGTCGGGGTCTGCCAGGCCCGCGCCGTGGCCGCGGTCTCCAGCGACTATCGGCAGCCCCTCTTTCATGCCCCAGCCGCCCAGCGCTCACCGCCACCCCTCTATCCTCAGGCCACGTGCGACCCGCGGGCACGGCCATTTTGCCCCCCGGCCACCACGCTGGATGGGTGGGAGCCGCCATTTTGTCCCACGCCGCCGTCATCTTCTTCATCCCCGGACTCCATGTGCGACCCATGGCTGACGCCATCTTGGATGGTGCCCCAGGCCCCCAGCACAGCCGACTACACGCTGCCCGACCAGAACTCTCCATTACTGCAGCTGGCCTCGGTGACTCTGGACCAGAGTCGGCCCCGGACGCTTGCGAAAGCTACACCGACGATCTCCATCAACGGCCACGTAACGTCGTGCTTGATCGATTCTGGGAGCACGGAAAGCTTTGTTCACCCCGACACGGTAAGGCGCTGTTCACTTGTCACCCATCCCGTAAACCAAAGGATCTCCCTGGCCTCCGGGTCACACGCGGTGGAGATAAAGGGGTTCTGCCTAGCAAACCTCACTGTCCAAGGCAGGGAATTCCACAATTTCCATCTGTACGTCCTGCCGCACCTCTGCGCAGCTACCCTCCTTGGGCTGGATTTCCAGTGCCATCTGCAAAGCCTGACTTTTAACTTTGGCGGCTCTATACCCCCCCTTACTGTCTGCGGCCTCGCGACCCTTAAGGTCGACCCGCCTTCCCTGTTTGCGAACCTCACCCCGGATTGCAAACCCGTCGCCACCAGGAGCAGACAGTACAGTGACCAGGACCGGACCTTTATCAGGTCGGAGGTCCAGAGGCTGCTGAGGGAAGGGGTCATCGAAGCGAGCAACAGTCCCTGGAGGGCTCAAGTAGTGGTGGTAAAGACCGGGGAGAAACATAGGATGGTCATTGACTACAGCCAGACCATCAACAGGTTTACGCAGCTGGATGCGTACCCTCTCCCCCGTATAGCCGACCTGGTGAACAGGATTGCGCAATACAAGGTTTTCTCCATGGTGGATCTCAAGTCTGCCTACCACCAGCTACCCCTCCATAATGGTGACCGCCAGTACACTGCCTTCCAAGCAGACGGGCGGCTCTATCACTTTTTAAGGGTTCCCTTCGGTGTCACTAACGGGGTCTCGGTCTTCCAACGAGAGATGGACTGAATGGTTGACCGGTATGGCTTACGCGCAACGTTCCTGTATCTTGATAACGTCACCATCTGCGGCCATAATCAGCAGGGCCACGACACCAACCTCCGAAAATTTCTCCAGACCGCGAATATCCTTAATCTGACTTACAATAAGGATAAATGCGTGTTTAGCACTGACCGTCTAGCCATTCTAGGCTACGTAGTGCGAAGTAGAGTCATAGGCCCCAACCCTGAGCGCATGCGCCCCCTTATGGAGCTCCCCCTCCCTCACTGCTCCAAGGCCCTAAAGCGCTGCCTCGGTTTCTTCAGCTATTATGCACAGTGGGTCCCCAATTACGAAGACATGGCTCAACCCCTGATCCAGTCCACAACCTTCCCCCTATCGACGGAGGTCCGCCAGGCCTTCAGCAGGATCAAGGCAGACATTGCTAAAGCCACGATGCGCGCCATCGATGAGTCCCTCCCCTTCCAGGTCGAGAGCGATGCGTCCGACGTAGCTCTGGTGGCCACCCTCAACCAAGCGGGCAGGCCTGTGGCTTTCTTCTCCCGTACCCTCCATGCTTCCGAAATTCGCCACTCCTCGGTCGAAAAGGAGGCCCAGGCCATAGTAGAAGCTGTGCGACACTGGAGTCATTACCTGGCTGGCAGGAGATTCACTCTCCTCATGGACCAACGGTCGGTTGCCATCATGTTCGCTAATGCGCAGCGGGGCAAGATTAAGAACGACAAGATCTTGCGGTGGAGGATCGAACTGTCCACCTACAATTACAAGATCTTGTACCATCCGGTGAAGCTGAACGAGCCTCCTGATGCCCTATCCCGCAGCACTTGTGCCACCGCACAAGTGGACCGCCTCCGATCCCTCCACGGGGACCTCTGCCAACCGGGGGGTCACTCGTTTCTTTCATTTTATCAAGACCCGCAACCTGCCCTACTCCATCGAGGAGGTCAGGACCGTCACCAGGGAGTGCAAACCACATTTCTACCGGCCAGAGAGGACGCACCTGATAAAGGCTTCCAGTCCCTTTGAACGCCTCAGTCTGGACTTCAAAGGCCCCCTCCCCTCCACCGACCGCAACACGTACTTCCTGAACGTGATTGACGAGTACTCCCGGTTCCCATTCGCCATCCCCTGCCCAGACATGACCACAACCACCGTCATCAAGGCCCTCCAGGGTATCTTTACACTGTTCGGTTTCCCCGCATACATTCAACAGTGATAGGTCCTCCTTTATGAGTGACGAACTGCGTCAATTCCTGCTCAGCAAAGGCATCACCCCGAGCAGGACGACCAGCTGTTTTCCACAGGGCTAAATCGCTGTCTTTGAAGGCAGACCAAGGCAGGCCAGCAGCACGGTTCAATTCCCATAACAGCTTCCCCGAACAGGCGCCGGAATGTGGCGACTAGGGGCTTTTCACAGTAACTTCATTTGAAGCCTACTTCTGACAATAAGCAATTTTCATTTCATTTTGAGGGCCTGTTTAGCACAGGGCTAAATCGCTGGCTTTGAAAGCAGACCAAGGCAGGCCAGCAGCACGATTCGATTCCCGTAACAGCCTCCCCGAACAGGCGCCGAAATGTGGCGACTAGGGGCTTTTCACAGTAACTTCATTTGAAGCCGACTTGTGACAATAAGCGATTTTCATTTCATTTCATTTCAGTTACAACCCCCGGGGAAACGGGCAGGTTGAGAAGGAGAACGGAACGGTCTGGAAGACCGTCCTGTTGGCCCTACGGTCCAGGAATCTCCCAGTCTCCTGGCGGCAGGAAGTCCTCCCGGTGGCCCTTCACTCCATCCGGTCGCTGCTCTGTACTACGACAAATCAGACACCTCATGAACGTCTCCTTGTTTTTCCCAGGAAGTCCTCCTCCGGGACCTCGCTCCCAACCTGGCTAGCGACACCCGGACCCATCCTGCTTCGGAAACATGTGAAGGTGCACAAGTCGGACCCGTTGGCCGAGAGGGTCCACCTGCTGCACGCCAACCCCCAGTACGCCTATGTAGCGTTCCCTGATGGCCGCCAAGACACGGTCTCCCTTCTGGACCTGGTGCCCGCCGGAGCCCCACGCGCACCCGCACCAGTGCCCCTGACGAATGTGATATAAAATAGTTACTTTAGAGATATTAGTTACTGTAATGTAGAGATAGGCCAGTCTCATTCTGGTGAGTTCACAGACAAAGGATTTCAGACCGCATGGCAAAGCAGGAAGAGGTGTGTCCACCATAGGAGGAGAAAAGGATGCTGGGTAATAGGGGCCAGAGGAAGGGATTGGAAGTGAGCCAATCAGAATGTCTGACTAGGTCAGGAGGGGTATAGGCTGACCTATGGGAATCGTGTATGTGAAACTTGATACCATTTGAGTTGATTTGCAGAGATCCCTTTGTCTCTTTGTTCATTCGCTTTCCGGGATGTAGGAGACTAGATGTGTCCTATGCTTCTGTGAAATGAAACAAGCTTGCAAGCTAAATAAAATAACTAATGCTGTACCTGCAAATCCATCTCGACTTTTATTGAGGCCAGACTGACGGGTAAAGAAACTTGGGATTCTACAATTGGTGCCGAAACCCAGGATTTCTCAAGATGGTTCTGACCAACTGCGAAATCAGAATTAGACTGATTATGAACAGGAGGATGGGGAAAAAGGGCCCACAATGTAGAACTGTAAAATGACCACGCATTGATTTGTCCCCTCTTCTTATCGTCTGATTAGTCTGGTCACTCGCGGTTGGTACGGAAAGATTGTTTCGACGAAATCAAAGGTCAGCCTGGGGATTAGCAATTTAATTGATGGGATTTCATATTGTTGATTCGGCTTGGGTTAGGTTTTTGGGTTGATGGGACATCTAAAATGATGATTCAATTCCAAGTATAAGTGTTTTTATGGCTGATGGGACTTCAGTAGTGAAGGTTCAGTCCAGTATAACTTTTTTATAAATCTGAAGATCGTTCAACTCCATGTGTGAGTTCTGATTCGGCTTGGGTTAGGTTATGGGTTGATGTGACATCTGAAATTGAAGATGGTTCAACTCCATGTGTGAGTGTTTTAAATATATAGTTGATTAAGCTAAAATTGTACCCTTGGACTGTGGTGGCGAAGGGCGCAGTTCTGAGGACTAGTTGAGATTGTGGAGAATGCTGCATATTGGTTGAAGCAGAAGTCTCTCAAAGGTTAACAGCAGCAGCCAAAGTTAAAGACGACAGACTGTGCTTCTCACTCAGGCCTTGAGATAACAGCAGCAGCCTGTAGTGTAATCGGATACCTTTCCTTTGAGTCAGTGAACTCCAGCAAAGTTACGTTTTGAATTAATTAAAGGAAACCAGTGGGTTTCTCCACCTCTTTGATAAAAGTTATTATTTTCGAAAGCAATTGATTGAAATTGCCAGAATCTTAAGTTTTACTTACTTGAAATAATGTTTATCTCATTTTATTTGTGAATTAATAGAAACTTAAAGAAGATCACTGACACCATTTTAAAAAGTGTAAATCTGGAGATGATAGTTGACTTTGCCAACATTTTTGTGAATGTAAGAAAAACTTGTTAAAAGAAAAATTGTTAAGATAAAGAATTAATTAAGTTGTAAATGTTATACAAGTTTGTGTTAAGCAAATCGTAAATTTAGTTTTGAGTTGAGATCAGAGCTAAGCTTGCAAGTTGCAGTAATTCAATTTGAATTTTCAAACATTTTTAAGTATAAATAAAAAACAGTTAGAACCTTTTCAATCGTTTTGCCAAGAGAAAAAAAAGAAAAAAACGCGCAAGTAGAGACAGGAAAGGCACGGGTCAAACAAAAGATGAGCTATGTAGTTCAATGGCTGGCCTTGAATTGACAGAAAATGATAAATTCAATAATTTAGAAAAGTCACTAAAAGTTCCGACTGCACCTGTAGCATTGTCTGCACTAATTCCAGAACCACCAGAGTATAATAATTGATATCCAGTCACTGCTCCCAGATTCCAATATGCCAGTAACTCCAGCCCTTTTGGGTGATAGTGTGGGTCCTGATTTACCATTTTCACGATCAGTAGAGAAAGAGGAGGTCTGTTCCGCAAGCCCAGTTAGCTCTAGGACCAGATCTCGGACAGCGAGAGAAGGGCTTGATCCTAACCAGAAACAATTAAGCATACCACCTAAATCCCTCCAAACCAAGGGGAAACTGCAAATCTCAGAACAAAGGGAGCTGCAACAGATGATTTTGAAGAGAAAGAACTCCCTCTAGTGACAGGGAGGGACGTTGAAGTCTTGGAAGAACCATAGGAAATAGCTAGAGTGCCCCCTGGTGAGACTCGGAGACAGTTGCCGATTAGGAAGATACCAATCACTTGAATTATGCTAGCCACGCCGCACTTCAGCAAGCCCATGCGTTAGACGATGATAGGCGGACACAGATCCTGAATGCGTTGAATAGCACATTTCAAAAACCCATAAATATTTCTGCTATCTTAGACCTAAAACCTAAGAAGACTGCAGAGCCAGAGGAATTTCCGGAGCGTTTTAATGAAATCTACTGTGGGCAGTCAGGCGACTTGCCATATAAAAATGGTTAGAATTCCCCTCAATATTGTGCTATGTTAATGCATTGCCTACCACCTTCTGTGGCTACTGCTGTGAAATGTAATAACATGAATTGGACAGAGAACGACCCTTCCCAGATGGCAAGGGCAGTCAGATTTTATTGGAAGGAGGGTGTAGGCCAGGAAGGAGGCTCAGTTACAAAGGTTAAGACTGAGTATGTAATGAAAAAGGATGATCTGCGACCCCAACAAGCGGCAGAAATGGTAGTTTACCAGCAGGAGCCCCAATATTGTGACTTTGGGTGGGTGGATCAGCGAGGGGGAGGATATCAAACCCACCCAAAGGGACCCTCAGCTCCTTTTTATGGCCCACTGTATGCACCAACAGTTTTACAACCGCCGCCCCCTCTGAGGGGCCATTGGTCTACTGGGAGAAGAGGACGGGGCAGATATAGAGGGAGCAATGCATGTTTTAATTGCGGCCGTGCAGATCACTGGCAACAGGAATGCCCCTTTAAAAGACAGGCAGCAGAAGGAGGGGGTACCCACCAAAGGGAAGACAGACGAGATACACTGACTTCTCCCAGGCAAACCCTTTCCCAACACAGGATTGACTAGCTAATTTAGTCATAAGGACTCTCCAATCGGACAGGGAACCTATTATCTCTCTGCAGATAGGAGATGAACATCACTCATTTGTAAACGACACTGGAGCAGCCATGTCTTCTGTGCAATCAGAACTTCGACTACCATTATCCGACCACACGCAGCAATTGTTGGGGTTCTAAGGACAGGTGTGTGAGTATCCTATTTCTGAACCTGTGACAGTCACTTATGAGAATAAGTCTGCAGATCATCAGTTTGTAGTGACTACTGGATTGGACTGTAACTTGTTGGCCCGAGATTTACTGTGTATCTTCCAGCTACAGCTAGAGTGCGGAGACGAGGGGGTAACGGTTAAATCATGGAGGATGAGACAACAGTGCTATATATCTATCACCCCCCAGTGGTGGACGTTAGACATTGAACATTCACTGCATCACGTTACCCTGGCCTATGACAGAACTGGACAAAACAGGGAGTTGGAGGACAAATACCGGCCATTAATTGGGACCGAATGGCCAGTCAAGGTTACAGCCACAGTCACGGGAAAAGAAGGTACAGCCGATTTTGTTACAATATCACCACATTTATGGCCACAGTCAGCTTCGGTAAGCCCTCATATTACACGTCAGGTCCACGACCAGTACCATGCCAGGGATCTGGGGCAAATGGTAAGGAGGGCAGTGGATCATTCAGATCCAACAGAGTACGCACTTCAAGTCATGCCAGACGGCACTGCCATAAAATATTTTGAGGTCCCTGAAACAATTAACACTCGACTGCAGCATCACTGGGGACATGATGTTTTGGAATATGTCAATCCACAGGTCTGGGCGAAATACCCATCACAAGTGGGAAAGACAAATGTTACACCTATAAAGGTAATGATTAAGCATCATGTAAAGCTACCTTCCATTCGGCAATACCCCCTGAAATCCCAAGCTGCTCCGTCTATAGACAAATTAATTCAAGAGCTGTTGCAACAGGGTATTTTGGTCCCTTGCCAATCAGAATGTAACACCCCCATACTTACTGTGCCTAAACCAGCCAAACCAGACCAGTACCGATTAGTACAGGATTTACGTTCAATCAATGCCATCGCATAGCCGTTACATGCTCTCACCCTCCAACAGGATATTACGGTGTATAGCTCCCATTCGGTCATCGCACTACTGAGGCAACTGCAGACTCAGCATCTTACCGCAGCTCGTCAGAATAGGTATGAGGTATACCTTTTGAACAATCCACGTCTGACATTTAAACACTGTACCACTATCAATCCAGCCTGTTTTCTTAGTGGTCCCCCTGTCCATGAAGACGCACCTGGCCACGACTGTTTAGCCTTGATTCAGGAAACTACCACAATAAGGGGCGATT
This sequence comes from Scyliorhinus torazame, assembly GCF_047496885.1. Classification (NCBI taxonomy): domain Eukaryota; kingdom Metazoa; phylum Chordata; class Chondrichthyes; order Carcharhiniformes; family Scyliorhinidae; genus Scyliorhinus; species Scyliorhinus torazame. The sequence goes on along the minus strand of NC_092715.1, from coordinate 90,651,622 downwards.
TGAGTGACATTTCGTCAGAACAACCTGACATGATTATGTGTGGTCAAATATCCCACTGGGGTTTAGTTAATGACTTACTGCAGGCCCTTATTATGCCCGCACAGATTTCCGTTATTAAATGCGCTGCCCACACAAATGGTAAGACCCTAGTTGACGTTGGTAATGAACAAGCAGATTGTGCAGCGCGGACAGCCGCGCAAATTCAGCAAGTGATGGTGCCTAAAATGTTAAGTCAGACTAAACGATCTACTGTAAATATGTCTGCTTCTGACAAGTCAATGCCAACCATCCAAGACGTCATAAGGTTACAGGAGGACGCTCCTGAGAGTGATAAACAAATGTGGAAACGGTTAGGTTGTACATATGATTCTGTTTCCTCTTTATTGACCACGCCAGCACATCAGACTTGTATGTCTGATGTACTGGCTTTATGGGTCATCGAATGTGTACACTTTGCAACTCATTGTGGGGCTCGGGGGGACTAGTGATTTGTTGCTGGACACTTGGTGGCACCCTAAAATGCAGGGGTTGGCCCAGAGTATCAGTAATCGGTGTTTGATTTGTCAGCAATATAACACCGGAAAAGGTATCCCTTGTGGGATGGGGTAAACCCCGTTGCCCAGTGGTCCCTTTGAGACGCTCCAAATGGATTACATTGAGTTGGAAAGGTGTCAATGTTATAAATATGTTTTGGTCATTGTGGATGGGTTCAGCAGATGGGTTGAGGCGTATCCGACTACCGATAATAAAGCTGCTACTGTGGTTAAAGTTCTGATGCGGGAAATCATTCCCCGGTACAGTAGACCAGATCAGTTGAGTTCTGATAACGGGCCTCATTTTCTTGGACAGATTAACCTGCCTCCCTTCTCCAGTGCTATTTTCCAGGTGTGGAGCATGATGGAGTGGCTACGCACCGTCTGTGTGATATTTGGCCTCACTTCACTTGGAGTGTTATTGGCGACGGACATGGAAAAGGGGAATATTATCTATATTTGTAACCCCAACCAATCTACAAGGATACATCACCTATGCAAAGGTGATGTTCTTCGCTGCCCCCATATACGAGGACATGGTATCGACTCATGGAAGGTCGTCAAAGTTAAGGAGAATGCAGGACTCATGAAGCAATTGCACCGGTCCCGGCGATGGGAAGGGAATATTATATGGACATTGCCTTGTTTTTGGAATACATGTAAATTTGATTTTGGATGTGTTAAGATTGGTGCAATAAAGGTAACATCAGGCCGTCAGGAGAGCGTAGGACGAGGCTATGAGAAAGAGAGAGGGACTAGAGAGAGGACGGGGCGTGTGAGAAGGGAAGTACAGCTAGAACGTAGGTTACCGGGAGATACACTTAAGTTAGTTAAAGGCCAAACTGAGAAAAACCTGGGTAGTATGAATCTCTTCTACCAGATTTACCATCGCTTGTATGGCCACGGACGGGTTGTCTGCTACCCGAACCCCGCAGCAGTGTCTAGGTTATTGTTTCAGCAGTGAAGGATACGGCTGTTTGCTGGTAAAGGTGGAAACGAATATAACATGTCTGTTCCCCACCTGTACGGACAGGAGGTGCCATGTCACCCAGGCGTCTGGCCAATGCGTTTGTTACAACACCACTTGCATTCCATTGAACGCCGGCCTCCAGCTCCTTTGTGGCTGGGGGAATGTCTCTCATATCACTGTTGGGACTAGGGCTTTCCGCATTGCTAGGCGGCCCGAATGGGCGTTTCGAAGCTAGATAAACTGGGCTACTGGGGGGTTCCTTGGCTGTCAGCAATAGGAATTATTTTATTTGTGGCCTTACCATCTTGGGAAATGAAAACTTGGGAGCCCTCGGGGCAATAACCAAGGAATTGTCTCAGCTACGGTTGTTTGCAATGCAGACCCGGTATGCTCGTGACTATCTTCTGGCCCATGAGGGTGGGGTATGCGCCATAGTGCAGGGCAAGTGTATCATGGGAGTTCAGGACTTGACCGCTAACATCACTAAATTTATGGATCACATACGGGATCACCTGGACGGAATGCAGGATCCTGGCTCTTGGGGTAACTGGGGATTTGGAGGTTGGAAGGACTGGTTGATAAATATGGTCATGTATTTAGTGGTGGCTATCGGCTGCATCTTTGTGGGCCCAGCCATCCTTAAATGTGTGATGGGTAGAATGCGGGGTACACTGGAACAGATCAACACCCCTAAAATCTTAGCTGTCAAAATCCATGAGGGTGCAGCAGATGAAGGGGGGCTACGCCAGGAATTGGAAATGCAGTGACAGATCTTTTTGGATGAGGGACTGTAGCTATGGATTGGATAGTTCGGTTATCATGGAATGATAAAAGGAGGGAATGACGAATGTGATATAAAATAATTACTTTAGAGATATTAGTTACTGTAATGTAGAGATAGGCCAGTCTCATTCTGGTGAGTTCACAGACAAAGGATTTCAGACCGCATGGCAAAGCAGGAAGAGGTGTGTCCACCATAGGAGGAGAAAAGGATGCTGGGTAATAGGGGCCAGAGGAAGGGATTGGAAGTGAGCCAATCAGAATGTCTGACTAGGTCAGGAGGGGTATAGGCTGACCTATGGGAATCGTGTATGTGAAACTTGATACCATTTGAGTTGATTTGCAGAGATCCCTTTGTCTCTTTGTTCATTCGCTTTCCGGGATGTAGGAGACTAGATGTGTCCTATGCTTCTGTGAAATGAAACAAGCTTGCAAGCTAAATAAAATAACTAATGCTGTACCTGCAAATCCATCTCGACTTTTATTGAGGCCAGACTGACGGGTAAAGAAACTTGGGATTCTACACCCCCACCAGTGCCCCCACCCCCACCCTCCCCGCAGCACCTGACCGGAGGGTCAGTACTCCCGCCGCCCCTGCCTAGGCCCGAACAAGCACCGGCGCCCCCTACAGGCGCCCCCCCTGCCCACATTTCGCCCCAACAGCGCCGCCTAGGGGTGACAAAGCTGCCTGGGAGGACGACACCACGTACCCGGAGTCGCAACCGCCGGGACCCCCACCAGGATCACCGCCAAAGCCCAGATGCTCCAGAAGGACGACCAGGCCACCCGATCGACTGATTGCTGCACCATGAACACTTTGCTATTACCTTCGACATCACGGCACCTCCATGCCTGGTCCTACCATGCGAAAGGCGACATTAACGCTGGCCATCACCCCGCTGGGCTCATTCTTTCACAGGGGGTGAATGTGGTAATACCAGGTATTGCGGTACCTGAGAGGTGGATGACCATTGGCTAGACCCAGGAGTCTACCATTGGCTGATGTACATAGCTCCGCCCTGAGAGGTGGAGTATAAGAACCGATGCTGTCCCAGCAGCCTTCACTTTCTGTATCGAAGCTGCTGGGGAGCAGTTCTAGCAGATTAAAGCCTATTAGTTATGACTCACCTTGTCTCGAGAGTAATTGATTGCGCATCAGGTAGGACAAACTATTTGCTCTTTTCCTAGCCTGAAAAAGGACTGTTGTTTTTCCAGCCTCTGGGGGCAGCCTTTGGCCTTTGATTCATTCTGAATGGTTTAGGCGCTGTTGTGTGTAAAATCTCAGACACTTTGACCAGTTTATTACTCAAACGTTTTACCCAGGTGCCTTTCTTTACAAGATGAACAAAGAACAAATACAAGTGTATGTTTCAACCAAATTTATTTATTAAACAGTAAAAACAGTTACCCCTCTTTAATTATCCCACATAACATTAAATGTTTCCAAGATTCTTAATACTACCCGAGCCGATGGACTCAGTCGAGCTGCAGGTCTGATTCTCTGAGTCTCCATTTCCGCAGGGACTTCATCCACAAAATGGGTCTCGCTGATTCCTTCCATCACTGGTCCAATCTACTCAAATGCCTCATCACCGAGTCTTTGCTGGGTAGGTTCCTGGTGGTCAATCTTTATACCTCCCTTCGCCCCTTGCCAGAAGGATCTCTGTGCTCGCCTGCCTTGGTCTACTTTCAAAGCCAGCAATTTAGCCCTGTGCTAAACCAGCCAGTACAGTCGACAAGGGGGAGCCAGTCGATGTGGTATTTGGACTTTCAGAAGGCGATTGACAAAGTCCCGCATAAGGGATTATTGTGCAAATTTAAAGCACATGTGATTGGGGGAAATGTATTGAGGTGGATAGAAAACTGGTTGGCAGAGAGGAAACAAAGAGTAGGGATTAATGAGTCCTTTTCAAATTGTCAGGCAGTAACCAGTGGGGTACCACAAGGATCGGTGCAGGGACCCCAGCTATTCACAATATATATTAATGATTTGGATGAGGGAACAAAATGTAACATCTCAAAGTTTGCAGATGATACCAAATTAGGTGGGAGGGTGAATTGTGACGAGGATGCAGAGATCCTACAGCAAGATCTGGACAGGTTGGGCGAGTGGGAAAACCAATGGCAGATGCAATATAATTTGGATAAGTGTGAGGTTATTCATTTTGGAAGCAAAAACAGGAAGGCAGATTACTACCTGAATGGTTGTAAATTGGGAGAGGGGCGTGTGCAGCGGGACCTGGGTGTCCTTGTGCACCATTCGCTGAAGGTAAGCATGCAGGTGCAGCAGGCGGTAAAGAAGGCTAATGGTATGTTGGCCTTCATTGCAAGAGGTTTCGAGTATAGAAGCAGGGATGTGTTGCTGCAATTGTACAGGGCCTTGGTGAGGCCACACTTGGAGTATTGTGTGCAGTTGTGGCCTCCTTCTCTGAGGAACGATGTTCTTGCTCTCGAGGGAGTGCAGCAAAGGTTTACCAGACTGATTCCAGGGAGGAGAGATTGACTAGGTTGGGATTGTTCTCGCTGGAGTTCAGAAGAATGAGGGGGGATCTCATCGAGACTTATAAAATTCTAACAGGACTAGACAGGGTAGATGCAGGGAAGATGTTACCAATGATGGGTGTGTCCAGAACCAGGGGTCACAGCCTGAGGATTCAGGGTAAACCATTTCGGACAGAGATAAGGAGACACTTCTTCACACAAAGAGTGGTGAGCCTGTGGAATTCATTGCCACAGGAAGTAGTTGATGCTAAAACTTTGAATATATTCAAGAGGCGGCTGGATATAGCACTTGGGGAGAATGCGATCAAAGGCTATGGGGAGAAAGCAGGATGAGGCTATTGAGTTGGATGATCAGCCATGATCGTAATGGATGGCGGAGCAGGCTCGAAGGGCCAAAAGGCCTCCTCCTGCTCTTATCTTCTTTGTATCTATGTATTTATGTAACTGGGCCAAGTTCAAATTCCCATCAGGTCAGGCTGGAGCTGACTGCGGTTTTAATTTAAAATGCCCAAATCGTAACTTAAAGTGTCCAATTTTATATTGGGCCCAAAATTCAGACCGCTGTCCATTTTATCACATTTAAATGCACATCTAGGGATCTCCCACTTAATCTGCAAAGTTTGGCAGAGGTCGTTTTGGGTACATCCAGGCATATATTGTTGTTGTTGTTGTTTCTCTTCTGCACAGGACAGTGCATATTTCCATAGTGAGGTTTTTCCTGGAACAGTTTGCCAGCCTGCTGCCAGAGGCTTACAGCTTGAGGGTTGCAACTCCACACCAAGCATACCTTGCCAGGAGCCTCATCCACTCTTAACGTCTGCCATTAGCGAGTTGGAATGATTTTTCAGGTTGGTAGGGTTATGACCACATCTTCCTTGGCCATCACGTCCTGGGGTGAAACCTGAACCCAGAGCTTCTGGCTTAGAGACAGGGATGCTACTCACTGTGCCACACAACCTCCCTTGGCATAAATGCCAGGGTTTATACCTCCTTGTTTTCCAACATCAACAGAATATCCATTTGGTAAAATATTGCTGCGAGTGAAAAGCATTGAGATACCAGATAGAAGATTTGTTTAAATAAGAATGTGAAATGGACATATAGATGGAAGTTTCTTCCAAAGAATCAGTTTGAAGAGATTCGGATTATTAATCTATCTCGCTGTTCAAGTGAATCTGAGAAGAACATAAGAACAGAAGAGATAGAATGGAAGTAGACTATATGCCCCTTGGGCATGCTCTCTCATTGGATTGGATTAGTTTATTGTCATGTCTACCGAGGTACAGTAAAAAGTATTGTTCTGTGTGCAGCTCAAACAGATTATTCCATACATGAAAAGAAAATACATAATCGGGCAAACATAAAATACACAATGTAAATACACAGACACAGGCATCGGGTGAAGCATACAGGAGTGTAGTACTACGCAGTAGATCAGTAATATGCCTGATCTTCTGCCTTAACTCTACTTTCATAGGAACATAGGAAGTAAGAGTAAGTTTGTGCCATTCGGCCCCATGAGTCTGTCCACCATTCAACTAGATCATAGCTGATCTTCCTCCCTGCTTCATTTTTCTTAATTTCATGATAAAAACTGTATAGCCTTAAATATATTGAATGATTGAGCAAACACAAATCTCTAGGGTTGAGAATTCCAATGATTAGCAGCTCTCTGAGTGAAGAAATGTCTTTACAGCTCATTTCTAAATATTCAAGGTTGTACCATGGTGTACTTAAAGGGAAATTACCACTCAGTGTCTACCCTGTCAAGCCACTTCAGAATCTGGTATGTTTCAACCCTGTCATCTCACATTCTTCTAAACTTAGGACAATAGATGCCCAATTACTCAGCCTCTCATCATTGAACAACCCTATCATTCAAGTTGTCCTAGAGGAGGCAAGGACATAATCTATTTGGTGAGAACTAAGGAACATAAACAGTGCAATTACATTTCCTGGCATAGCCTATAGGTCAACAACTATTAGAAAAGATGTAAAGGAACCGATTTAATGAGAAGTGCGAGAATTATAGAATAGTTTTAATGGTGGACTTTAATGCTTCAAATGTAGACTGGGATAATAGTACTGTAAAGGGCAAAGAGGGGCACAAGTTCCTGGAGTGTTTTCTACAGAATTTTCTACAGCTTTATCTTTTCAGTCCAATGAGAAAAGAGGCTTTGCTGAACTTGGTTCTTGGGACTGAGGGGGGGGGGGGGGGGGGGGTCAAGTGGATTAAGTGTCAGTTGGGGAACATTCAGCGGAAAGTGATCATAGTATCATAGGTTTTAGGTTGGCTGTGGAAAAGGCAAGGAAAAGTCGTGAGTAAGAGTAATTAACTGGAGGGAAGCCAACTTCAATGGAGTAAGAATGGATCTGACCCAGATAAATTGGAATCAAAGATTAGCAAGTAAAACTATGACTGAACAATGGGCTATCTATAAAGAAGAGATTGTTCAAGTACAGTCCAGGTATATTCCCACAAAGGGAAAAGGTGGAGTAAACCATTCCAGAACTCCCTGGATGATGAAAGAGGTTGTGATTAAGATGATGCAGAAAATGTGTGCGTGTGACGGATGTCAGGTAGATGTCAGGTATGAACCAGGTAAAATAGAAAAGGCTCAAAGGGGAACTGAAAAAGCAAATAAGAGAAGCAAAGTGAGAGTATGAGAGGAGACTGGCAGCTAACATAAAAGGGAATCCAAAAGTCTTTATTTGTCTATGAACATTCCCCTATTACCTGGGTCGCCAGAATGCTGATTGATTGTCTTGATGTCAGCTATCATTTTTTGGATTGAACGGGTAATATTACAACCGGATGCCCTTCCTGGTGCTATCCTTCCCCAGCAAGGAATTGTTCAGAACAAATCAGGTTTATCTAGATTATTTGAGCTTTTGATGAGGCAAAAAACAGGATTGATGAGGGTAGTTTATGTGATATGGTGTGCATGGACTTCCAAAAAGGCATTTGATAAAGTGTTGCAAAGTGTGAGCAAAGTTGTGTACATGTGAGCAAAGCTAGCTAGAAATATAAATAAATATAAAAACATACAATAAGAGTTTCTGTAGGTATTTAAAAAAGGAAAAGAGTAAATAAGTAAAGTAAGCATTGGTCCTTCAAGAAAGTAAGTTGGGGCAATTAATAATGCAAGATAGGGAAATGGAAGATGAGTTGAACAGATATTTTCTTCATTGTAGAGTAGGCTTGTCCAGCCCGCCACCCTTGGGCCGGAATGTAGCCCACAAATCCATTCATTGTGGTCCGCAGAGCCACTGTTCAAAATGCTGGTTCGACAATTAAGTGATGTTGAAGATCCTGTAAGATGATGCGCCTCCAATAACAGGCCATTACTCTCCTATGCTTACTACTGATTGACCGTATTAGCAGAAAATGTTGGAGAGAAACAGTGTCTGATTACATGAGCAGCAATCACTGGTGGTGCCACGTGCTGGGAAGGGAGGGAGGATTTCAGGGGTGAGAGGATAAAGAAGATACGGTGGGGTTTGAAGGAGATAAGTTGCTTTGGGGCCTGAGGGAGAGAAGTTGCCATGGGCCCAGGAAGAGAGGGAGAGGCTGCTGCTTCGGGGAGGTGAAGGAGAGAGGCCGTGGGTCTGGTTGAAGGAAGAGACTTGTTACCGGGAATGTGTGTGAGAGGGAGGCAGAGAGTTTGTGAAGGAGAGTAAGGGATTGAGTGTGTATGTGAAATAAAGAGAGAGATTGAGTATGTGCCTGAAAGAGAAAAAGAAGGGGAGAGGGAGAATGTGAGTGTTTGTAAAAGTGCGAGAGAGGGAATGAATGAGTGTGTATGTGTTTGAGAGCGAGTGGGAGCGAATGAGTGGAGGTGAGTGAGTAAACACCCTGAGACTGGGAGTGAGCCACACACACAGACTATTACCCTCTTAAACTCTAATGGTCATTTTTATTAGTTGCGCATTTAAAAAAAACATCAATTTATTGCTTTGACATTGCTTTATTATTGTTCAGTAGTTTGTTTCTTTTCTTCATACTCAACTTTTTTTTGAAATTCATGAATTTTACCCAAATTTGCTAATCGGCCCCTTGAGTGAGAAAAAAATGGAAATGTGGCCCCCCACACAAAAAGTTTGGACACGTCTGCTGTAGAAGGTACCAATAACATCCCAGAATGAGAGGTGAAAGGGGTAGAGGAACTTAAAACAAATACACTTACCATGGGAGTTGCAGAGGCAGAAGACTTGTAATGGAGCAGCCTGGAGCGGGAATAGATAAATCAAGACCAATGTTCGAGGCCTACACTTGCCTTGGGAGTTGGAGAGGCACACCATTCACTTGGAAACAGCCTGCATTGAATTTACTAAAATGGTTCCACAGATGAGAAATCTAAGTTATGAAGATAGATTGAAGAAGTTGGGTCTGTTCTCATTTGAGAGAAGAAGGCTAAGAGGAGATTTGGTCGAGGTGTTCAAAATTATGAGGGAGCTGGACAGCATAGATAGGGAGAGAAAAGGATCACGAAGTAGAGGGCACAGAATTAAAATGATTTGCAAAAGAAGCAAATGTGATTTGAGAAAAAACTTTTTTTACACAATGAGTGGTTAGGTCCGGAATGCACTGCCTGGAAGTGACCTGGAGGCAGGTTCAATGGAGGCAATCAAGAGGACATTAAATTATTATTTGAATCAAAACAATGTGCAAGAGTACGGGAAAAAGGCTGGAGAATGACACTAAGCCATAAAGCTCATTTGGAGAGTCAGTACAAACAGGATGGTTCAATGGCCTCCTGCCCTGTAACACCTCTGTGATTATAATCACCAGGGAATGGGTACTGAAAAAATTATTAGGACATAAAGCTGACAAGTCCCCAGACCCTGATGGAGTTCATCATCGGGTTTTAAAGGAAATGTCTGTTGAGAAAGCAGATGCATCGGTTTTCATTTTCCATAATTCTATAAATTCTATAAAATATAACCAGATTGGAAAATAATGAATGTAAACTTCTATATTCAAGAAAGAAAGGAAAAATAAAGTAGAAAAGTAAAAGTAGGTTAGCTTAAAAACTGTCATGGGGAAATGTTAGACTATACTGTTAAGGAGGTTGTAGTGGGGCACTTAGAAAATCTCAATGCAATCAGGTAGAGTCAACATGATTTTTCAAAAGGGAAATCATGTTTGGCTAGTTTATTAGAGTTCTTTGGGAAATTAACTAGCAATGTGGATAAAGGAAAACCTGTGAATATGATGTACTTAAATCTCCAGAAGGCATTTGATAAAGTGCCACATCAAAGATTACTAGATAAAGTACGCTCATGATGTATGGCAACATATTAGCATGGAGAGAAGTTTGGTGAGCGAACAGAAAACAGAGGGTATGCATAAATGGGTGATTTTATGGTTGGCCAGATGTAATAAGTGGAGTTTCACAGTACTGGGGGTTCAACTATTTACAATTTATATAAATGATTTGAATGAAGGGGCCAAATGTATAGTTGTTAAATTTGTAGATCATACAAAGATAGGTAGAAAAGTAAGTTGTGAAGAGGAAATGGGGGGGTCTACAAAGGGATATAGATAGGTTAATTGAGCGGCCATAATATTGGCAGATAGATGTGGGAATTTGTGGACTTATCTATGCAGGCAAGAATAGAAAAATAACTTATTATCTAAATGGAGAGGGATTGCTGAATGTAGAGATGTATCTGGGTGTCCTTGTACATGAAACATAAGAAGTTAGCATGCAGGTGCAACAAGCGATTTGGAAGACAAATGGAATGTTGGACGCGATGCAACAGCCTTGCTGTGCCTGACTTGGTGTCAGGCAAGGCCGTTGAATCTCGTGAGAGACCTCTCAGAATCACAGAATAATACAGAATAATGCAGAGGAGGCATTTCGGCTCATCGGGTTTGCACCGACGGATGAAAGACACCTGATCTGCCTATCTAATCCCATTTACAAGCACTTGGCCCATAGCCTTGACATGCCAAATGGTCATCCAGGTACTTTTTAAAGGATTTGAGGAAACGTGCCTCTATCATCCTCCCAGGCACTGCATGCCAGACTGAAACCACCCTCTGGGTAAAAAGGTTTTTCTTCAAATCTCCACCAAACCTTGTGCCCCTCACCTTGAACTTGTGTCCACTCGTAACTGACCCTTCAACTAAGGGGAACAGCTACTCCTTACCCACCCTGTCCATGCCCTTCATAATCTTGTACACCTCGATCAGGTCGCCCCTCAAGCATCTCTGCTCCAGTGAAAACAATGCAAGCCTATCCAACCTCTCTTCATATGGGCGGCACAGTAACATAGTGGTTAGCACTGTTGCTTCACAGCGCCAGGGTCCCAGGTTCGATGCCCAGCTTGGCTGTGTGGAGTCTGCAAGCTCTCCCTGTGTCTGCGTGGGTTTCCTCCGGATGTTCTGGTTTCCCCCCACAAGTCCCAAAAGACGTGCTGTTAGGTAATTTGGACATTGTGAATTCTCCCTCTGTGTACCCAAACAGGCACCGGAATGTGGTGACAAGGGGCTTTTCACAGTAACTTCATTGCAGTGTTAATGTAAACCTACTTATGACAATAAAGATCATTATTATTGTTTCTTGGAACTTCCCAGTGTCAGGCCATTCATTGAATACGTCCTTGTCAAATTACTCCTTGCAAAGTATATAAAAGTGTATCTCATGAGATTCGCGGTGCTCAAAACATCTTGCGACACTCAAGAGAATCTCACGAGGCGCCGTGACCTGGATCTGGATTTTGCTCTCACTGGGTGAGTTTCAGGTATGCATATTTAAATGATCAATTAGGCTCATTTAAATATGCATTCACCCAGGGTCTCCGATTCACTGGCCTCCCCAGGGGGGCCTCAGCTGTGCGCTGTTTGCTACTGGTTAACAAAGTCATGAACCAGTCATAATAGCACATTGGGGGGGTCTCGCTGGGGAGTTGAGGCCCTTGAGTGGTCGGGCACTGGGAAGGATGACACCCTGACACACCCCCTGGCACCTGGGCACTTTGGCCAGCCTGACATCTTGGTCCTGCCACAGGGCACCCTGGTGGTTCCACCCCGGCTCTGCCAAGATGCCTGGGTGGCACTGAGATGCTAGCATGGGCACTGCCAAAGTGCCCAGATGCCAGGTTGCCTGTGCCAGGTCTTGGGTTCGGCGTAGTCTTGACAGATGAGAGGTGATCTTATTGAAACATGTAAGATTTTGAGGGGGCTTGACAGAGTTGATGTTGAAAGAATGGGAGAGACCAGGGGACACAGTATAAAAATAAGGGGCTTGATTTGCAGACTATGTGCTGACTCCGGCGTGGGAACATTGCCGTTTTATGCCAGAAAAAATGGGGCAAAATCTGCACCGATCCTCCGTCCGGTGGGGGCTAGCAGCCGCGCTGCGTAAAGTCCCCAGCTTCACCTGTAGATACGGCCGGAGAATTGCCGGGTGGGTGGCCACACATGCGCATGGTGGCGGCCTACAGCGGCCGCGCCATGCAACAAGGCGCAGGCCACGAGCGGACCCGGCCCGCCAAAAACTGTCCCCTGTAACCAACCTCACCACCCCCGACCACCAGTCCCCCCAGCCCCCGATGAAGATCAGCTGCCAGCGGAATGGCTGCCCCTTGACTGTGGCGGCGCTGGACGTAGTCCGGAGCCCCCATGCGGGGTCCACGGAAACAAAAAGGATAAATGTTCCATGCCGTCGGGAACTCGGCCCATCGGGGGCGGAGCATCGGGTGAGGGCCTCAGGCGACGTCGTGAGGCCATCCCGACGGCGTGTGGCGTACTCTGCGAGTCTGCCGTTTTTGAGGGGCGGAGCATCGCAGAGGACCAAAGAATCACACGGGCCCAGAGAATATGGTGCCCGTCCAGTTAATGACACAGTTTCATCCTCCTGCTGGTGCGCTGTGTGAAGTTTAATCCCCTGCCAGGGCGTGAACCTCAATCCCGGTGCCAGTGGGAGACCGGAGAATCGAGCATCGATCCTGTTTTCTGCCTGATGCTGGATTCTCCGTCGCATCAGGAACTCCGCTACCATCGACGGGCAGCGAAGAATGCAGTTCACTGTTCCTTGCTGTGGGTCAGGTTGCAGAATTTCTTTCTCAACATCTTGGGCAGCGATGGCTTCTGTCTGCTGGGAGATTGCAAAAGTCGGGAATTTGGAGAAAGTGATAATTTGGTGGAATTTGTTTGTGTGGTTGGAGATAATAAGAGGATAAATTGGAGTCAGCAGACTTACCTTGGTTCCCTAGGGCAGGCAATGCTATGGACCTCTACCTGAGCAACCCTTGCTATGTTCTTCATCATATGATGGTCATACAGGTAGTGAGTGGCTCATGGCACATCTTGCCTCCGGGAATTCTTGCAAGTTTGCTTGTTGACAGAAGCAAATTCTCCACTTAAGCATTTAAAACTTTTCTTTCATGTTTACTGCTTGGTGCAGAAAAATTGAAAAAAACTTTACACAAATTAAAAAATAGATACAAATAATCTAGATTAATATGGCACAGCAGGTTGTGTGTCTAGACTGCAGTATGTGGGAGTTAGTGGACAGCAAAACTTGCCAAGAGAACAAATTTGCAGTCATTGTCTCCTTGAATATCTCTGACTCAGTGTTGGAATTAAAGTGCAAGGTAGAGACACTTTGACAAGTAAGGGAGAGGGAGAAGTGTCTATTCAATTTCTTCAAGACTTCAGCTGCATGTCATGGAGAGGAGCATGCTCAGAATGAGGCTGCTATGACTGATATTCTGTGAAGACAACCAAGGTGAGATAGAGTGCAAGGAATTGATCCTGTCCAACAGGTATGACATACCTGCCCTGTGAAGATAAGACTATCAGTGGGGTAGCAAAACATGACCATGGCACCTTGGAACAGGTGTATGTTTTTGAACAATTGTCTCTGGCACCATTTTCATGTTCAGAGGAGGCCAGCATAATGTGGTATTTGCAAGAACTTCAATAATGAGGCGATGGATATTATCCTTTGTAAATATCACGAGAGTCTGTTATGGCATGTTGCCTTCCTGATATCAGCTGGAGAGGCCAATTGAATCAACTTGAAAGAATATTGGAAACAAAGGGGACGATCCCGTAATTGTGATCCATGTTGCCGATTATAATACAGGAAAGAGTACAAAAGGAGTTTGGGAAAACTAGGGCCAGGATTATCTGCTCCTGAATGCGTCGGGCAGGTTTGGCGACGGGAGCGGACAAAATCGTGAGAGCTGTAAAGTCACGTTTTAAGCTGGTGTAAATGCGTGACATGATGGTCCGCTCCGCCCGTCAGAATTGCCCTTCAACATCAGGAACACCATTATAATATATTAACATATCATTATCAGACTCCTACACGGTTGTGCAGTGGTAATGGAGTTTCGAAGAATGAGAGGTGACCTTACTGAGTCATATAGGATTCTCAGGAGGCTTGACAGGGCAGATGCTGTGAGGATGTTTTCTCTTGTGGAAGAGTCTAATCAAAGAGCATAATCAAAGAGTAAGGGCTCACCCATTTAAGATAGAGAGGAGGAGGAATTTCTTCTCTCAGAGGGTAGTGAGTCTGTGGAATTCTTTACCGCAGAGAGCTGTGGAGGCTGAGTCTGTATGTTCAAGGCTGAGATCGACAGATTTTTAATCAGGAAGGGAATCAATGGTTATGTTCATAAGGCAGGAAAGTGGAGTCGAGGATTGTATCAGATCAGCCATGATCTCATTGAATGGCGGAGCAGACTTAATGGACTGAGTAGCCTACTTCTGCTCCCATGTCTTATGGTCTATTGTCACTTGAGTGGTAATCCAGAAACCCAGGATAATGCTGTGGGCACCCTGGTTTGAATACCACCATGACAGATGGTGAAATTTGAATTCAATAAAAATCTGGAATTAAAAGTCTAATGATGACCATGGAACCATTGCCAAATGTTGTAAAACCCCATCTGGCTCAAGATTGTCCTTTAGGGGAGCAAACTTGCCACACTTACCTGGTCTGGCCCACATGTGACTCCAGACCCAGCAAGGTGGTTGACACTTAAAAGCCCTCCGATATGGCCTAGCAAACCAGTTCAAGGACAATTAAGGCTAGGCAATAAATGTTGGCCCAGCCAGCGATGCCCATAATAAATTTTTAAAAATCAGTCCCCCATCAGAAAATCCATCCATGGTGGCATTAAAGCAGTACAGTGTAAATCATGACTGGTCTAGTAGATGTTTACCCGGTCAACAGACCTCACAGGGGAGCTCAAGTGAGTGCAGCACTCAGTGGGGAGAGGGTCATACCATGGTACCACCTCGGCAGCCCTGGCACTGCCAGACAGCCCTCTGGCACTGCACAGGCACACCCTAGCTCTCCATCTGGCACTGAACCTGGCATTGCCTGGCCAGTGCCAAGGTTGTGGCAAAAGATGCCCGAGCAGCATCAGGGGCAGTGCCCAGGTACTGTCAGGGGGGAGTGACTGAGCAGTGCCATGGGACAGTGCCTGGGTAAAGCCAGGGAGCAGTGTCTGGGCAATGCCAGGAAGCAGTGCCCAAGCAATGCCGAGGGCTATTACGGGGAGCGGTTCTGAAGTAAACTGGTTTGTTCCCTCTGCAATGGGGTGGCCTTTAGAAAATGGGGCCCGCTCCTTGTGCTTGTAAGTTGCTAGTATGGCTGGTGAATCAGAAGCCACCCTGCCAGCGATACGTTGTGGAACCCATGACTTCAAGTCTGTTTTTCTAAGGACTGCACGATATGGTGGAGAAAGCCACCATTGTTGTCAGCAGTTTCCCCTACCCGCCCAATATTAGCCTTTGCCGATATCAGGGAAGCTCCCAGACCAGGGTGGGACTTTCCACCGGGTCCTAGCAGTGGGATCTTTTGGTTCACCGACGGCTACCCCTCACCTCACCCGCCGTGGGTTCCTCGGGGGTAGAGGGTGCGAACAACGGGAAACCATGTTGACAGCAAGGGCCCGGAATCTCTCATGGCTTCCTGGCCACCGCAACACACACCGGTGGGGCGGGAAAATATGGCAGGATCCGTCTGGTCTTGCAACCAGAAACCCGCCTCTCCCTGCACCGATCCTTCATCCGATGGGGGGGGGTTAGCAGCCGCGCAGCGTAAAGCCACCTGCAGATACAGCCGGAGAATGGCCATGTCCGTGGCCGTGCATGCTCACGGCGGCGGCCTGCGGTGGCCACGCTGTGCAACATGGCACCAGCCGCGCGCGGACCTGGCCTGCCAAAACCTGCCCTCCTGTAACCAGCCTCGCGAACCCCGGACCGCCCCCCAGCATTCCCCCCAGCCCCCGCCAAAGTCCCCCACCTGCCATTGGAACAGCTCCCCCCCGCCCCTCCCCCCTCCGACTGTGACGGCGCTGGACACAGTCTGCAGTCACCACGCGAGGTCCCCGAATGATGTGAGCACACACGAGCGACGCCATCAGGCACTTGGCCCATCGGGAGCGGAGCATCATGGGAGGGCCTCAGGTGATGTCCTTAGCCCGTCAAAACGGCGTGCGGCGTACTTCATTTTTGAGGGGGCAGAACAGCGCGACAACATCGCCGGTTCCGGCGTAAACTGGGATTTTCTGACCGATCACCGAACGCGATTTCGGCGTCACCGATCGGAGAATCCAGCCCGAAAACAGTTAGGATAATATTTATTGGAGTTTAGAAGAGTGAGAGGGGATCTCATAGAAACTTATGAAATTCTAACAGGATTAGACAGGGTAGATTCAAAAAGAATGTTCCTGATGATGAGGGAGTCCAGAACTAGGAGGGGTTATTGGGTTACGGGGATAGGGTGGAAGAGAGGGCTTTAGTGGGTCGGTGCAGACTCAATGGGTTGAATGGCCTCCTTCTGCACTGTATGTTCTATGTTCTATGTTCTAACTCGGGGTCATAGTTTGAGGATAAGGGGTACATCTTATAGGACTGAGGTGAGGGGCAATTTCTTCTTCATGAGAGTGGTGAATCTGTGGAATTCACAACCACAGAAAGTAGTTCAGGCCAAAATGTTGCATAATTTTAAGAAGGAATTAGATATAGCTCTTGGGGCTAAAGTAATTGAGCGATATGGGGGTAAGGTGAATCAGGGTATTGGGCTTGATGATCAACCATGATCATAATGAATGGCGGTGCAGGCTCGAAGGACCAAATGACCTCCTCCTGCTTGCATTAATATGGATGTTTCTATGTATGTTTCACCCATCTCGCCATCAGCCAAATTGTTTCCATTTTCAGTGTCAGGTTTGTCGTGTTGGGTGCTCTGCTACACAGACGAACCAACACGGTTGCGGAAGGTACAACTCAATTTTATTGCTAACAACTAGAAACATTTGTAAACTGGTTGCTGTGGTTTGTTCATTACCCTCTAACCTGTGGACCCAGCCCTAACACTATCTTGGAGAGGCACTCAGCACATGGTGAATGTCTGAGTCGCTTGCTGTGAGCTCTGTACCCTGAGCTGTCTCCTGTTGGAATGAATCGGAAGTGTCATGTTCCCAGTTTTTTAGTGTGTGCTCCTGCTTGTGATTGACTGTGATGTTGCGTGTGTTTTGATTGGTCCGTTGATCTGTCCATCAGTGTGTATGTGTGTTTGCACCATGATGTTTATCTGAATATCATGACAAGGTTGTGTAGCTTGCAGAAAGCTGTGATGATCTGTGACACCCTCTGGGGAGTGTACTGGAGTACTCCGTCAGATCTGTTTAGGCATTGGAATGGCACCTGCAGCATCCCTACGGTGTGTTCTACTAACATCCGGGTAGTGTCTTGAACCTCATTGTACCTTCTCTCTGCAGGAGTTTGAGGCCACTGCACAAGCATCATCAACCATGTGCTTGTGGGTACCCTTTGTCCCTGAGTAACAAGCTCTGGCTCCTGTGTGGAAGCTCGAAGATCTCCGGGATCTGTGATTCAAACAAGATATATGAACCATGGACACTTCCTGGATATCTGGCACAAACCTTTGGGAGATGCTTGTTATGGTTGCACATCAGCTGTATTTTAGGGGAGTGGAAGCCTTTCCTGTCTCTATATTGTAGTGCCTGCTGCCAGGGAGATTTGCTAGCCACTTGAGTACAGTCGATGGCACCCTGCACCTATGGAAACTTGGACATCTCAGTGAAGGCCAGTGGTCTGGCATCCTGGTGTGCTTATCTCTGTGAGTTACCAGATGTGAGTTCCCAGATTCCTGGACATGCAGAGGCATCGGTGACACAGATTCTCAGCTGCAGATTAGATAGATGATATTGGGATACCTTCAGTGTAGCAAGGCGCCTACGCACAATGTTGATGTTTCCCTTAACTTCTGTGTCCAGAGGGTAGACTGCTAGGCCTTGATCTTCAGGGTTTTGCTTCTGTCTTAGGCACCAGCCTCCTCCTTCACAAAAGACTCATTCTCTAATTTCTGTCTGTAATAATGCAGGTCCTGGTTCCTGTGTTGCCAAATTCTTGCCACATAAACAATCTACACTGTGGTGTGCCTACCCAGGTGATCCCCCTCCTGCAAATCATGAGCTACTGCGATGAGATTGTTTTGGCCAGGAGCTTGGATGTGCTGCTTTCAGCCCACAGATTCCCGTACCAGCCTCCCCGAACAGGCGCTGGAATGTGGCGACTAGGGGCTTTTCACAGTAACTTCATTTGAAGCCTATTCGTGACAATAAGCGATTTTCATTTTTCATTCATTTCATTTTTCATTTCATTTCATTTCATTTCATTTTTTTCATTTCATTCATTTTCATTTCATTTTCACGTGCTGGCACCCTCATATACAGCACGAGAACACTACAGTATTTAAAATAGGAGTATCAATTTCTACACAGGCTATGCAGGGTGCCAAAAGTGACCGGAGGCTTGACTTCTTGGGACCGTCCAGCGCCACTAATGTAACACGCCTCCAAAGCTTATCTGGGTGCTCAATTGCACTGAACTTCTTCATTGCTGTGGGGAAATTCCATGCTGTGAACAAGGGGTTAAACACAGGAGAGGAGATCATAGACTTTGCCTATATTGCACATCGCTGATTTCCTGCAATCCCATTGAGAGACCACCAAATGTCTCAGCTGCGGCTGTCTGCTTATGTGGGAATGCACAGTTCAGTTGAGTGGCCCTTTAATCACCCCCTCCCTCCACCCACCCCACCCACTGCTGGCGTCCAAGGCGTCTGCAGAGCTTCCAGAAGCTGGGCTTGGTGTCATGATGTTTTAATCTGTGCAATCATGGCTGGTAGCAAGATAGTGGTGGTGATGTACTCTCACTGCCACATCAGCTTGGATCCTCCCTGTGTGGGAATGGAAACCCTCCCCACTTCATTGCCATGGAAGTGAACATTAAGATTACCCTCCCTCATGGATCTCTCACTCCTCCCCTTGTATCCCTTAATCTCATTGCTCTTCTGGTGCTTATCCATTAGTTAGTCCATGGACATTCTGAGATGTGCTGTGTCTACCTTATCCCTCAACATCATGAGGCCAATTGGACTGTTAAACATGTACTCCCCCCCCCCCCCCCCGGCCGCCCCCCGCCCCCCACCCCCCCCCCCCCCCCCCCCCCCCCCCCACCCCCCATCCAGACAATCTGGCAATCGCCACTTTGTCAAGGTAGCCCCCATGCTGCAGCCTCCGAATTTACCTGAGGCCACTCCCACCAACCCCCCCCCCCCCCCACCTCCCCCCACCAGCCTTTGGCAAGCTAGCCTTCGCCCTACAGTTGCTAAGAAGATACCCAGCCTTTTCTGCTGGTCCGCTGGGATCGGACATTCCTGAAGTCGATGTAGTGCTGTCACCGAAGCCTGACACTGAATCGTGCGAGTGCTTCCCAAGCCAATGTAGGCAAATGACCCTTGAATGGAAGAGTGAAGTACAGTTCGCTAGCTGCATGTCACTTCTACACTGTTGTGAAGCACTTTGCATGGTGGCCTCATGATCCAATGTGGGAGGATGATTCTGGTGAGCAAAGATTATAATGAGGTACAAATGAATGGAAATGACGATCCAAATGTTTAGGAGTGGGAAATGAGACCCGCCCTCGGTAGGAGGGATGGACGATCGCACACTGCTTTTATGACAACGTAAAACAGATTTTTGCGGTCTCGTGAGATTTTACGTTCCTGTCAGCAATGACGGCCACCTCAAACAGGAGCAGAAAACCCAGGCCTAAGTTAGGGCCTGCTTTGTTTAATGTTTTAATATGCAGTAAAGTTTGTATTTTTTTAGAGAAGTGATGCGGTGTGATTTCTTTCAGTTAATCACTGGGTGTCCTAATTTCTATTTAAACATTAACAGTCCCTATCAGGAGCATACCGCTATTCAGAAATTTTAACTCAAAGAATTGAAAATCAACAAGGTGAATTGCAGCACAGAAAAACTACCACACACCTTTAAGATAGCAAGCTTTTAAATTAAGATAGAATTTGCCTTTGCAGTATTGCCCTTTTGATATGGGTTCACAAAGCAGATAGCAAACTGCTGATGAGGAAGCCGGGAAATCGTGCCTTCCAGGTATTTAAATTAATTTGCATAATTATCAGCACGTAATGAAGAACTCTCACATTTTGTACAAAGACACTCTCAGGCTGCAGATCCTGCTGATCAGGAAGCTGTGCTCTGCAGAATGAGCTAATAAACAGGCCTGAGAAGCACTCATCTGATCCATCCTGTCACCCAACTTGCCTGATCCATGTTTGTACAACTGTGAAACAGAGCAGATATTCTACCTTGAATTGAAGCTGTACCTAATTTTAGGAATGACCACTTTCAGCTGGTGTTATGGCAAGAAAGCATGAAAGAGAAAATATATATCAATATCAGCCTGGTTAATTTATATATACATATATATGTATATTTTAAAGAATATAATACACTGACCGAAGCCTTCACTAACTACAACTCACACAAAAGGAATTTCTAGCTGTCAGAAAACCAAAGCAGCCTTGTCATATCTAAACATGCATTAATGCTCATTGTGACTGCAGAAATCTAATTCTAAGGAAATGTACAAATGCACCATTTCTGACACAAAGCCTTGGCCAATGGAGACAGTCTATCTGCGAAGACAAAGGAGCTTACAACCTCTGGTAAACTGATTAATGGAACAATCTCAAGAATCCTGACCAGGAATATACATCCTTCGTCCAAACCAAGGGGAAGAAGTGGGAGTTATGCCACATGACCTCTGTCACCCAGCCTCAAGAACCTGTAAAATTGTGAGGCTGAAGGAGGCTGTCTGACATCTTCCTATAGCAAAACAGAAGCAGAACTAGAGTTCTGTCCAGGTTTAAACTGTCTGGCCCTCATCTACCATGTTTCTACTGGAATATCTGAACTGCTGTACCAGTGCCTACTACAAGACTAATTTTTCTCTATGTGCCTCTGTCATCATGGAAGTTAATACTACTGGAAAAGTGAATCACCCCACATGAGCTTCAGCCTTCTGACCTCTCTGAAGAAATACACCATTGGACTTTAGATTTTGGATTCTGGACTCATGTGAAACAAAGGGCGCGATTTAATGGAAAGAAAACAGAGTCCCATGTCGGGTGCATTTAGCAAGGTGTTTCCCGGTTGGCAGCACCGAGAATCACTCCGCTATTAAACGGGACTCAGCTTCATTCCTTGGCGAGGAACATCCTTCTATGCCGCACTTAGGCCCATTTCCTGCACTAATGAGCTCCGCTCGCCAGTGGCGGAAGTGATCAGGGTGCCTACAGACACCCACTGCAGTCTCCGGACCACTCCTACAATGTCCTAACTCACCAATTAGGGGGTCATCAAGCCCCCCACAACCCAACTCATAAGGCCAGGCCACTCTCAGGCTCAATCCCCAACATGATGTCACCTGGGCACATTTACACTGCCAGCCTGGCATCCTGGCAGTGCTGCCTGGGTATGCTGGCACTGGCAGGGTGGCATCGGGTGGCACTGCCAGCCAGGGTGACAGGCTGGCTGTGCCACAGTATCTGAGTTGCATCGGGGTGCCAGGGTATCACGCTCCTCTGAGCCCGATCACAGGGGGGGCCCCACTTGCCTGGGAGACCCTCAAGTGCTGGCATGCCTTGTCCACCAGTCCTAAACGACGCCCACTTTGGGGTCTCCGAGGTGAGACCGCTCGATTCCAGGCGCCGGGTAGATCTGACATAGGCACAGTCAAGTGAGACTAACTACTCACTTGAATATGCAAATCTAGATCCCAACCTCAATTGGCGGGATCCAGAGTGCAACACCTTGCGAGGTCTCGTTAGGTCTCGTAAGGCACGACGAGGCCGGTAAATCTTGCCCAACAATTCTTATTTTGTTTGTAGTCTTTGCCCTGTATCACTGTCTTTCCCTTATCCCTCATTTATTGTGTGATTGTGCCAGGGGGTTATGTAGCGATATCCCCTCCCCACGTTTGAGTTTTTGTATAATAATATAACCCTGTTTTCACCATATCTTGAGTTATTGACAGAGAATTGGATCACTCCAAAAATGAAGGGTTGGGGAAAATACTTAGAAAGCAGAAAATCAAAAACACCTTTCTGTTTATGGGTGGGTGGTGAATGGAGAAATGAGGACTGTTTTAAATTAAACCCCCTGCTGTCCATAACAGTAGGCTGAAAATCGTACTGGAAAATTACACTCATGACTAAAGTGATGCAGGATAGGCTTTATAAGTATGAGACAGATTTTCTAGTCGTCTAAGTACCTGCTTTGATTCACTACCAGCTGCCTTAGCAACTGGAAAACATGCATATTTAAAATCAGAAAGTCACTTAGCAAAAATTAAGTTTTTAAGTGTTCAGTATTGAACATATTTACACTTTACTCATCAAGTTGGTAAATACATTGACATGTAGGGCTTGCTTGCAAATTATATTGGTGTGGAACCTGCTTTGATGATTCATAGATCTACCAATGTATGAAGTAAGCAGTGCAGGATCCACACTGATGAGCAATATAAATTCTTCATTAAACTTGATAGTTTTTTGCCATTTTTGGCAGGTGACTTTGGATTCTAAAACCACAAAAGGTGGTTTGTGGGGCACTGAAGTTTCAATAGTCACCCACAAATCTACCCTTTATTCGCCATTATGCATTCATCAGCTTTATCTTTTGAGAGCCCTCTGCAGACACAAAGTAGAACTCACAGTACGGATAATGATCTTTACATGTAACCACTATGCATCACATCTGATTGCTACAGCAGGATAAAGCGCTGCTTGGTGAGGTCATTTGATTGTGAAACAGGATAGATTAGGTGCAGGGCTATTGAACAGTGCACAAAACCTTCAGCAGCAAGTATTCTTCAAACATCGATGGGAATTTCATCCACAGTTATCAGATTTAAGTCCAAATTTTTGTACAGTAACTTTTGAGTGAACAGTGAATGCAGATGCCTGAGTAACGATTAATAATTTAGGATTGTATTTAACAGCACTTTTTGCTGTGAACAATTTTATTTTACATTTTGTATATCTTGATTGGTTAAAAGAGCATCTAGGTCAGAAATATTGATCACACTCATTTATAGTTTCCCCCCTTGTAAAATCTATTGCTTCTTCAATTCTATAGTGACAATTAATTGCAGGAAGCAATATTATTCATTTAACTCTTTTTACTTCTGAATTATTTATGTGAAAAACAAAATAACATCATGATTCATCAAATAAAATAGCTTAATAGATCAACACTGTACAAATGCCTTCTTCTCTTCTACAACACAGCCTTTGTAAGCTGCGCAAAGATTCTTATTAGTGAGCAAATCATAACCAAAGCACATTAATCAGACTGCAATAAATCTGCTGTGTCTGAAAGCCACATAAATGTGGTTCAATGTGTGTTATTTTTTTAAAAAGTGGTAATATTGATAATCAACCAACGGTTGTGCGGTGTTGTATTTTATCTTATTTGGTATAGTGTTGTATTTCATAATGTACATTTTCTGGGCTGGTGTAATTTAAAAACTGCCTTGTGGAGAAATTCAATTGCAGTAACTTAGAGTACAAAATTATTAGGATTGAGCTATAAGAGCTGATTTAATTTCTGGCTTGGCCCATGCCTAGATGGAGCCCATCAATTAAAAATATATATATTTTATTCCAAAAATATACAACATCAACAGAATATACAGTATACACAGTCCCTCAAAGCATAATCAACAGTTTGTACAGTTTTTCCCCTTTAAATCACTCCCCTCCCATCGCAACAAACAACTTGTCAAATAAGGTCATGAACAGCCTCCGTGAACATGTCCCTGACCTACCCCAGCCCTGCCTCCCTCCACTTCCCATACATCCTATCCAACTGCATTGGCTTAAACCTGTGGTTCCCACACAGTGGCGCCAACACCGACATTCTATCCAGCTTGAAATGCCTCCTCAACTGGTTCCATATCCTGATCATTGACTGCACCAACGGACAACCCGTATACTTCCCTGGGGCTAACGGCAACAAGGCTGTCACCAGGGCCGTCAGACTAGACCCCCAAATGGAGCACATCAATTTGTGCTCCCTTGGAGATGGTCTGAACCTAGTTGTATTTCAAAATTCAAGTCACTATCATGGGTTCAATATTCCCAAGGCAGAGGCCCGTCCCTTTGCACAGTATTGCACAAGCAATCAGAGGCAAAAATCGAGCTGCTGATGCAACAAAGATTTACAACAGCTCTAACGGCCCGTATGTACCTCCTGAATTTCCGGGAGTTGTTTCAACCCCGAAAATACCTTTATTAAAACAACAGCATAATCAATGGAAAGGGTGATCAAAACACCAATGTATATATTTTTTTCATTTATCTTGCATCTATTTGTCTGCACCAATGGCCTTATTTGGTCTTTATCAGTTCTTTGGCAGCGACACATTATAAGCAGACTTTCTACTTAACTAGGCTATTCAGGGTTATTCAGCAATATAAATATCTGTCATAAATATGTCAAAGCATTTAGTTCCTCAAGATTAAATCTGTAGCACTGATATTAACTGCTGTGCCTATGTTTCATTTAACATTTGGGGGCATGTGAAGATTGAGCTAAATATTTCAAGAACTGCTTTTCCTCAGCATACTTATGTTAAGATTTTTTTCCATGATAAAAGGGTATTGCACAAATTTTCCCAATTAAATTCAGCAAGTGTTGGTGAGCTTTTTCCACAACAACTCACATCTGTGTCACAAGCACATCTTCCCTTCTCCATTGTTTTTGCTGTGTGTGTTAGCGTGGCTCAATTAGTAGCACCTTTTTGCTTCTGAAGTGAAAGGGTATGGTTTCAAGTCCCACTAGGCATGAATATCCACTTTGAATGAAATAAACTTTTAACTTATGTACTCAGCTTGTCATTGAAAGCAAATCAGCTTCTCCACATAGTTGGGAGGTTGCCAATGCGAGCTGATCAGATTAGTTGGAAGAATTGAATGTTGTTTAAGATTTTGGTCAAGAGGTTTAGAGAGATGTGAGGAAGGTCTTTTTTTGAATGCCTGCACACAAGGGTGGTGGAAGCAGAGACAATCAAACATTTCAAAAGGAAAATTAGATGGGCACTTGAAGGAAATAAGCTTTCAGGGCTATAGGGATATGGCAAATAAATAGGACTGATTTAAATTTTAGTTAAAACTCAACAATGGCTGGAGACATATCTGACCTCAAAGAAAGATGATTGTGGCTTATTAGAACCCATTTGTTGTAGACCCATGAGATCACAGCAGGTTTCTCCTGGAAACCATCCTCGGCCCAAACGTTTTCAGCTGCATCAGGAATGACCCTCCCTCTCATAAAGACAGGAGTGGGACTGTTCGCTGATGATTAGTGTTCAACTCCATTCACAAGTCCTTCAATAATGAATCATTGCATGTCTGCTTAAAGTAAGTTCTGAGTTTTATCCAAGCCAAGACCGACAACTAGTAGGCAAAATTTGCACCATGTAAGCGTCAGCAAATAATGATTTAAAATACGTAACCGGTGACTCTGCCATTCAACTCAATATCCAACCCCGTGCACTCTGGCTTCAACTTTTAATGACTTACAGTAATCATTGACACATCATAGCAAGGTGACCTCTGTCATGATATGCGGGCACACACATAATGATATACAGACAAGCAGCTAATGGACACAGAGAACAGGACATGACCAATAAGCAGGCAGGGGTGGGATCTGACTATAAAAGACACGAGGCACTCACACTCCGCCTCTTTCCACTGATGAACATCTAGAGAGTCAGTCAAGGGTGTTGTTACAATCTCACACCTCCACCACGTGGCTAAGAGCTAGTCTGGTTCAGTCAGACAGAGTAACCACACTTAAGTTAGCAGAGAGTCGAACTCACAGAGAACTGTGCTAACTGTGCTATTAGTTCAATAAACCTGATTGAACTAACTTCAAGGTCTGGAGTATCTTTCTGATCTAAGCTGCATCCAGTTGCAGCCAGTGTTAGACCAGTGTACCTGACACGACAACCTCAACAATTCTTTCTTCATGTGTGACTTCTACTATCGCAAAAGACCGAGAAACATCATTGGAAAATCATCACATCCGACTTAATTTCCACATCATTCAATTCTGACTTAGAGATAAGGAAAGGAAGTATATTTAGTGCCCATCATGGTCTCAGGATGTCCCAAAGTACTGTGCAGCCATTGAGGTACTTTTGAAGTGTAGCCACTATTGCAAAGTAGAGAAACATGGCAGCCATTTTGCACACATTAACATCCCCAAAACAGCAATAGGATGTAATAGGGCAGCACGGTTGCATAGTGGTTAGCACTATGGCTTCACAGCGCCAGGGTCCCAGTTCGATTCCCGGCTTGGGTCACTGTCTGTGCGGAGTCTGCACGTTCTCCCTGTGTCTGCGTGGGTTTCCTGCGGGTGCTCCAGTTTCCCCCCACAAGTCCCGAAAGTCATGCTGTTAGGTGAATTGGACATTCTGAATTCTCCCTCTGTGTATGCGAACAGGCGGCGGAATGTGACGACTCGGGGCTTTTCACAGTAACTTAATGTAAGTCTACTTGTGACAATAAATATTATTATTAATGCTGTTTTTTGGAATACTGCTTTGGGATCATTTTTTTAAGAATTATTTTTTCATAATGCTAGACCAGCATTTTAACCAACCATAATTGCCCTTGAGAAGGCGGTGATGAGCCACCTTTTTGAACTGCTGCAGTCCATGTGGTGTAGGAACTCACAACAGGGCCCTTTTAACCCACAGTGCTGTTAGGAAGCGAGTTCCTGGACTTTTAAAACAAATAAATTTAGAGTATCCAATTTGTTTTTTCCAATTAAGGGGCAATTTAGTATGGCCAATCCACCTACCCTGCACATCTTTTGGGTTGTGGGGGTGAAACCCACACAGACACGGGGAGAATGTGCAAACTCCACACGGACAGTGACCCAGAGCCGAGATCGAACCTGGGACCTCGGCGCCGTGAGGCAACCGTGCTAACCAGTTGCGCCACCGTACTGCCCTGAGTTCCTGGACTTTGACACAGTGATTTTGAAGCTCAGGTTTTCATCGCAGCTTTGATGCTGACATCGCCAGCCTACTGGAACGAAACTTCCTTCACAGGTGGGCAAGGTGGGTGTGCATTGCCAATGGCCATCAGGTGTCTGGAGAGCCAACCCCTGCTTCCCTCTGGCTCTCTACCTAGATCTGAGACTAAGTAATCTCTTCTCCTGCAAGCAGAGAAAGCAGAGAGTTAGCGTGTTAGTAATGGCTTGTGAGGATAACAGGGAAGGACAACATTGGTTGAGGGTGATGCCCATTTAATAAGCATTTAAGGGCCTCATTCCAGGTGGGAGTCCTACGCCATTTGGGAAGCTTTAGCTGTGTGAGCTAATATCGAGCAAGGTTGGAGGGGGCACATTTGCGTGCATCCAGGGCACATCAGAGGCACCAACCTACCTGATCACTCCACCTTTAATCCTTCCCTCTGGTCTCTTGAACCTGGCCCCCCATCCTCTGAACGAGGCTCTGGAACCCAGACTGTCCTGGGGTCTTGAGCATGGTGATACTCCCTGTCCTCCCAGCAGTAAGCACTGCCACTGCTGGAACTGCAAAGCCACCAGCCATCCTATTGGCCGTCAGTTCTCTAAATCTCCCGAGGCTTCCATAGAATCCCGACAATGCAAAAGGAGGTCATTCAGCCCATTGGGTCTGCACCGACCCTCCGAAAGATCACCCTACCTAGGGCCACTCCCCACCCTATCCCCGTAACGCTGCACATTGAACATATCCAATCCACCTAACCTGCACATCTTTGGACTGTGGGAGGGAACTGGAGCTTCCAGAGGGAAAACACAGACACGGGGAGAATGTGCAAACCCCACACAGTCATCCAAGTCTGAAATCTAACCCGGATCCCCAGCGCTGTGAGGCAGCGGTGCTAACCACTGTGCCACCGTGCCATAGATGTCTCACCGTAAAATAATGAATGCTGTTCCCAGTGTTAAATTGCCATAGGTCAGTCCTCGATGCGGGCTCCCCTCAGCTTTTTAGCCACGTGGGACGGTCGTTTTGGTGCCCAGTAAAATTCAACCCATGTGCAGGTGACCCATCATAACTCACAGCAGGGCCCCTTTAACTAGAAATCCTTCCTTCGACAGATCCAAGATGTGTTCTGGCTGCCCTCTCTGATTGATAAAGAAAGTTGGGAGTTGGATGCTAATGTGGTGGTTCAGTTAATGTGCCATGGCAAAACCAGTTGCAGTTATCTAAAGCTTCTTTTCTCAATGGTGGTCCCATCATTTCGGAAGGAACTAAGTTTTGAAAATTCTGCCTTAGGTTCTAAATAAACCAAATGAAGAAGGGGATCTGGGGCTACACATACACAGCTCAGTTACAGTTGAGAGCCGCGTTTATAAGGCCCTCAAAAAGCAAACAAACCACAGATTTGTATTTAGGGAATAGCACTGAGTCGTAATATTAAATCTGCATGGAACTTTGATTGGACCACAAAACAACTGTGACCGGTTCTGGTCTCCATATTATAAGCAGGCTATAGAGGTACTGGAGAGAGTGCAAAAATGATTTGTAGAGAGATACAGACTTAAAAAATATATATTTCACAGGATCTGGCTGGGCCAGCATTTAGTATCCATCCCTAATTGTCCTTGAGAAGCTGGTGGTGAATTTGATCCAGTGACAGTGAAGGAACAGTGATATAGTTCCAAGTCAGGATTGTGAATGGCTTGGAGGGGGACCTGCCACTGGTAGTGTTCCCATGCATCTGTTGCCCGTATGCTTCTTGTTAGTAGAGGTCATGGGTTTGAAAGGTGTGAACTTGAAGGAAAATGTGGGCAATTGGTTTGCCATTCACCATTAGAACTGGCTAAACCAAAGAATGGGCCCTGCTCTCAATAGCCAAACCTGATCAGTCTTTCAAGATCACCCTGAAATGGAAATGTAACCCTTGTGTTCCTTTCTCTACTGCAAACCATCTTCCTAAACTCCTCTCTGAAATTCTGCCTAATTTAAAAATAAATTGTTCTCCGATGCTTCAGGTCGATGGATAATTTTTGCTTCCTTAATTTATACCATTTAAAGGAACATGAGGAACCTGCCCATTTGCGGATTCCTTGGCAACTGTCACCTTGGTAACGGTGTCAGCCAATGGAGCCAAAATAATTTGCTGCACTCAAGGTGTAAATGTGATTGTTGCTCTCATTGGTAGCTGAAATTCACGTTTCAATTCAGAAGTTTTGCTTTAATACCTGCACCTCCGGGTTTAAATTGCTTCTGAACCCCTTTATTTTCCTTCCAATTCAAATTTCAACCAGATCAGGAGGTAAAACAAATTTCCTTCATTATTGTTGATATAGGCCCCGAGCTTCCTAACCCCCCATCATCGGATTTGGGGGTACCCTGAAGATGTGCAGGGGAATCCCTCTTGGTAGTTCCCAGGTAAGGGTTTGCCCAGCAATTGCCCAGAAGGGCTAACTTCACCTGGACAACTGCACTGCGATGGGAACCATCCGACAAAGCGATTTAAATCCCTAACTTTGGATGGTTCTGCCAGTTTTACACTCATTGGTCTTGATTTTCTGCCAATTTGCGGCGGGTGGGAAAGATGATGGTAATGGAGAATCCAAAGGGAGTCCTCAAATGGCTTCTACGCTGGTGGAATTTCTGCTTCCGATTGACCCCGGCCCTTGCCAATGATGAAATGGGGTAGCCACCAATTACCATACATTAACATATCATGAGTGTGCTTCCATCTGTATCATCCCCCACATTGGCAATTCAGTGCCACCACCAGGGGGCAGTTCCAGTGCACAGTGCTGGTGAGGGGGGTGTGGTGTTGGGTGCTCTGGTGCACAGATGAGCCAACACAGTTGTATGTGGTACAACTCTATTTTATTTTAACTCTTATAATACAGTTCGTTCTGGATACTCTGCACGTGCTGTCTCCCTGAGTGTGTTTGGTAACAGATCTGTCCTGGTCCTCCTCTGCAGCTAATACTGACCACCGGGGGTCGTGTCTGTGCTTTTATATCTTTCTGTCATTGGTTGTGGTGTTGTGTGTTCTGATTTGTCTGTTGGTGTGTCTATCATGATGTGTGTGTTTGAATATCATGACATCCCCCCTTTTTACAAAGATATGTGCCTACGTGGTTATAAATATAATTGTGTCGTGAGTGCATCTAAGAGTGTGTGTGTGTGTTGTGTACAGCGTGTGTATATGACGTAACTATTTACATGGGGCGATGTCGGGTGCGTCACACTAACAAGGTTGTACCATAACAAAACTTGGATGCGAGAGAAAAAAAAACTTGAACATTGGTCTGGTCAGACGATATCTGGAACAATAAACAACAACAGGTTATAATACAGAAGTGTTTGACTTTTTGAACGTATGAACAGCGTTATAAGTCCAGTCTAATGGGTGACCGCCTCAAGAATGGGCTGGTCCTCAAGCCGATTCAGCTGTGGAGATTTGGGGTCACACTGGTTCACCTTGGACTGTTGGAGGTGATGCTGTTGCCGAAGTCTCTACTTTACCATTTGTTGTACTTCGTGCAGTGCTTGGTTTTTTCATTCGTGCAAATATAACATTCAACATCTTTGTTAGTGGTGCCTTGGCTGTGGTTTGGTTCTGGTGGCGATGGAAGGGGCATGATCCGTGGCATCTCCACGAAGTCATCCTTGGGAACCAGTGGAGGATCCGGCGTGTGCGTACGGTTCAGTTGCGAGCGTGGAAGGCGGCGCAAAGCTCGCTGATTGCGCCTACGCACCAATCCATCTGCCCTGCATGCCAGGAACAAGGTGGAGTCTTTTTCTTTTTATGTTTGTGGTGGACGGCATCTTGTAGCCGATGGGTCGTTGCCATCGAAGTAGCACCATCACTAATATCATGCAAGGCGATGACTGTGCCAGATGTGGAAGTTGGTCGAGACCGTGTACGCTGGTTCCGGCCACCTGCTGTGCCGGAAGGGCGACTCCGCAGAGAAACGTCGAAGCATGTCGCCTTGGAGAGAGAATTGTTGCTCGCATCAACGTCTGGCGATGGCGCGAATTGGTGTGTCCATCTTGGACCGCCGGTGCTGGTTGCCACTGCCGACCCAGTGGGACTGCCACGCGATCCATTCCCTGTCGCCGTGGCATCCGCCGTCACCCTGAGCGTGCCATCACCGAGGCCGCGACACCGCCCGTCCGGAGCAAGGTCTGGCGTGCGCAAATCAGAGTCGGCGCTTGGCTGCTCCCCATCTGGAGTCCGGTCTGCCTTCCGTCGATGCCCCCCGTCCGGAGTCCCAACAGGTTCACTGGAGGCAGCCGAGATTCCCTGAAGCTGCACTTCTGGAGTCGGAACATGCAGGAATGCACCAACCAGTGGAGAGGGTCGAGCCATCGAGGGTGGAAGTGGTGCGCCGCCACCGCAGTCGTCAGTGGTCCCACCGTGATCGTCGAGTGCCTCGGTACGCACTAGGCGAGGTCTGTCACCTTGCATCTTTTGCATGGGAAGTGGGATGCTGTCGTCACTCGTCTCACATCCCGTGGATAGATCCTCATTAGCAGCTTGCTGTTCACTAGGGTTGGGTAAATTGTCAGAGTTTTCATCTGGTGGTGCACACCATGTCGGTGGACTGTCATTGTCTTGCCGTTGTCCTTCATTTGGGCTTTTCTTCTTTGGAATTTTAAATCTTCCCCCAGACATTGCAGAACCTTGTTTATTACCCCCAAATTCTCCCATATGTATGGTCTCGAATATAGGATCCAATGTTTCTATCGACATTGTACTATTTTCCAAAGAACATTCCGTTTCACTTTTCTTCTCAGGTACCTCATATGTATCTTTGTCTAATGTACATGCCTTCATGGTCTCTGGGTCTGATTTTGCTGGGACTGGCATGGTCACAGTCTCTCTTTTACTGTTCTCAATTGCCCACATTATACTCCCCATACATAACTGCTTAATCACTGGGGTTAGTGTGGTACAATGGATAATCGGGTCGACCTTATCTGCATCTTCACCATTAGTGGAAAGCACACTTGGTTCACTTGAAACTGCTGTGGGTTTTAAATTCGTTATCTGGCTACTCGATGTCGGTGTCCTCAGGATTCTTGCTCCAATGTTCTGCTCAATAATCAGTGGAGTGTGTATAGGTTCAATGCAATTAATGTTCCCCTCAAGGTTTGAAGAGTCATTACTGACTAACTGCTGGTCTCCGAAGTTGGGATTTTGCGGCGTTGTGTTGAAGGGAGACATTTGTCCCTGCTGTAGATATGATTCAGGTTGCGTTATTTCCATTACCTGAGGATCAATGTCTTGTCCATTTTTTTTATCCGTACTAAAACACTGGCAATTCTCAGTCTGCTCCTTGCAAGTTAAACATTCAATTAATTTTGTTAGCAAATCCTCAGCATCCTTCTGTGGCCGTGCAGCATTATTAATCTCTGTTCGGCTATAATGATCCTGAAGGTCAGCGCATAAACCTTTTTTCTTCGGGCTTGGACGAGGCGATTCCTTTGGCTTGTCTTCAGTTGGGCTTGAACAGTCTTCAGCGCTGTGCCCTTCATTGTAGCATGAGAGACCGTCATGGTCATGCTGCTGTGTAGTGGAGCATGGTAGGCTGTTATAGCCTTCTTGCTGTTCACGTGAGCATGGCAGACTTGCATCGTCTGCCGCTGGTTGGTCAGGACAGGTTGCTAGACCCTCATGGTCTTGTTCCTGCAAGGACTGCACATTGGAGTCTTGCGTTGCTTCTATCGTGGAGGCTGTCCACGAGCTCTCTGTGGAGGCTTGTGACACTGGAGTCACTTCTTGTTCGTGCAAGGACTGCGCTCTGGAGTCTTGCGTTGCTTCTATCGTGGAGGCTGTCCACGAGCTCTCTGT
This sequence comes from Scyliorhinus torazame, assembly GCF_047496885.1. Lineage (NCBI taxonomy): Eukaryota > Metazoa > Chordata > Chondrichthyes > Carcharhiniformes > Scyliorhinidae > Scyliorhinus > Scyliorhinus torazame. Next base: position 90,618,584 of record NC_092715.1, on the reverse strand, counting down.
GGAGGCTTGTGACACTGGAGTCACTTCTTGTTCGTGCAAGGACTGCGCTCTGGAGTCTTGCGTTGCTTCTATCGTGGAGGCTGTCCACGAGCTCTCTGTGGAGGCTTGTGACACTGGAGTCACTTCTTGTCCGTGCAAGGACTGCGCTCTGGAGTCTTGCATTTCTGCAATTGTGGAGTCTGTCCACGAGCTTGCTGTGGAAGCTTGTGACACTGGAGTCACTTCTGGTTCATGCGAGGACTGCACTCTGGAGTCTTGCATGTCTTCTTTCATAGAGTCGGGAACGTTGAGCGGGACGTGGACCACGCTCTGTGTGGCAGCAGGGCACTCTCCGTGTGCTTGCACCGCTCCCTGTCTGTTAATGTCAGGCTGCAGCATCATCCGGTACTGATAAGTTGGAACGTCATATCTTCTGGATTGAAGATCCTCAAATCCGAAAAATGAATCCGCATCTGCGTCGGATTCAATGTGGGGGCCGCCAATGTGCAACACGAAAGGTTCGTCCGAGTCATAGTCGTATAGGACCACGAAGCTATCATTGGGCTCGCGAGGTCCGGAAACACTGTAAAGATCGTCATCGAAGTATTCAAGGTCGGAATCATCGGCTTGTGCGTAGGTAACTGCTTGTCGGAGGGTTCTTCGGAGGTCAAATTCATCTCCTGGGTCAATTTGCGGCAATGTGCTGTCATTCCAGGTGAGGGAAGGTTGTTTTACAGCTTTAACAGATTTTTGTTTTTTTGATTTGGGACGTTTCCCTTTTAAATTGGATTTGGGACATTTCCCCTTTAAATTGGTGCAGTCTGGGGCCTCTGACATCCTGACGCTCGGTATGTAGCACGTAGGAAGCGTCTGCGCATGCTCAGATCGCTGTTCCTTTACCGATGGCCGTTTTCTTGACTGCGCATGCGCAGCATCTCGCGCATGCACAAACGAAACTTCCGGTTCTGCGCACTGCTCGCGCAACTGTGCTAGCGTGATACCTTTAGCAAGATGGCCGCCAACCTCGACCCAGCCCTCTCTCAGGCCCGGGATTTCGGCCTCTGGGAATTCGGGCTCCGGGATCCCAGCCACGAGGTGAGTACTGCAGCTTTTCTTACCTTTACTTGCCGATTGGATTGCGTTTTCTTCACAGTACTTGGAGAATTTGTCCAGGACTGCCTGGTAATCGTACCTTTGCTGCCTCCTGAAGAACCTGAACCTTGTGAATATTTCTCTTGCCTTTGCACCGGCGATGGTGAGGAGAAATTCAATTTTTTCGCTATCATCCAGGTCTTGGAGTTCAGCTGCCACCAGGAACAATTCGAACCATTGCCGGAATCGCCGCCAGTTTTCGCGGAGATCGCCGTAGCACTGGAGCGGCTGCGGAACCGGGAGCTCTATCATTTTGCCTGGGCACTGCTGGTTGTCTCTGTACACTGAGGTATGCCGGCAGGTATCGATCCACTCCTGTACCATGTGGTGTTGGGTGCTCTGGTGCACAGATGAGCCAACACAGTTGTATGTGGTACAACTCTATTTTATTTTAACTCTTATAATACAGTTCGTTCTGGATACTCTGCACGTGCTGTCTCCCTGAGTGTGTTTGGTAACAGATCTGTCCTGGTCCTCCTCTGCAGCTAATACTGACCACCGGGGGTCGTGTCTGTGCTTTTATATCTTTCTGTCATTGGTTGTGGTGTTGTGTGTTCTGATTTGTCTGTTGGTGTGTCTATCATGATGTGTGTGTTTGAATATCATGACAGGGGGGGCTTCCATTGGGGAAGTCCATGGGGGAGGTTCCCTGTGTCCATGGCGGGGGTGGGGTTTCCCCAGTCTGTGGATGAGGAGGCATTGCCTGTGTCCATGGGGGAGTCTGGGTGTCCATCTGGGGTGGGGGTTCCCATGTTCCCCGGCTGGAAGGGGGGTATGTGCGTGGAGTGGCGTCCTGTGCCCGTTGGCAGCATCATTTTCTTGAAGGTCGAGTTTCCTGGCGGGTTCATTCAGAGTGCCCACCAATGTGACGATGTGGGACCTGTCCCCAGCACTTTTTTTAACTAAGTGTCAAAAGATATGGTTACACACCACTTTTCCCTCCTGAGTTGACACTTGGTTAAAAAATGATAACATTTTGCCCATAGTCTTAAAGAGTTAGAAGAAAAAAAAGCACTTCTAACTTCTCAGTAACTATTTTGAAGATCCAGACCATATGGGACATCCCCGATATCCCAACCCTCCAAGGGACCCCCCCCAAATACCACCCCCTTAACTAGGCATCCCCCCCCCCCCCCCCACCACCACCATCACCACCACCATGGTATTCCCCACCCCCACACCAGCACAGGTTCCTCACCTGATCACCCTCCACTGCCTGTGTGGAGTCTGCACGTTCTCCCTGTGTCTGTGTGGGTTTCCTCCGGGTGCTCCGGTTTCCTCCCACAAATACCGAAAGACGTGCTGTTAGGTGAATTGAACATTCTGAATTCTCCCTCTGTGTACCCGAACAGGCGCTTCGCGGAATGTGGTGACGAGGGGCTTTTCACAGTAACTTCATTGTAGTGTTAATGTAAGCCTACTTGTGACAATAAAGATTATTATTATGATGATCTGACCCCCACATACCTGTCGTACCCCCACCCCACCAATGTCCAACTGCACCCCCGATGTCCGACTTCCTCCCTCGATGTCCGACTCCCCCCATGTCTGATTCCCGAACCCCCACATCCCATTCACTCACCTTAGAAACCTACGTTCTCCCTTTCAATGGAATCTTTAAATTCACCTGTTTCAACATACGAACATAAGAACTCGGGACAAGAGTAGGCCATTTGGCCCCTCGAGCCTGCTCTGCCATTCAATAAGATCATGGTTGATCTTTTTGTGGTCTCAGCTCCCCTTACCCACCCGTCCACCATTACGCAGTAGCCAGTGCCATAAAAATGAGATGTGTCCTCTTTGCTCTGCTCTTTTCATCCTTTGCTGCTGGAACCATGGACGCACTTCACTCCTTCAATCTCACTCGGCCTGAGTCAGGAAGGTCAGGCGCAACAGACATTTTACAATTTAAGTGCAAGTAAGTCAGTACAAAGTGGCAATCAGTGGTGTATTGTCACTCCGAAGAAGTTACGGGCCATTAATTGTTCTGTCTTCTCAAATACCCTCCCCATCTCCTTTTATTATCACATTCCCATAAAAGACCCTTAACCCCTCCGGCCTTGCAAACAATCTCCAACCAGCCTTTCTTCTCAAGAGTCACCTCATTGCAGGATTACTACAGCACAGAAGGAGGCCACTTGGCACATCTTGTCAACACCAACTCTCCAAATGAGCATTTCACATAGTGTCACTATCCTAATGTCTTGCTGTAACCCTGTACATCCTCCCTTTTCAGATTCAGTCTGAATTCCCTTTTGAATACTTAGATTGAACCTGCCTACATCACACTCTCAGGCATTTCCTTCCAGACCTTAAAAACACGCTGCATGATAAAGGTTTTTCTCATTTTGCTTCTTTTGCCAATTATTTAAATCTATGTCCTCAGTTTCTCGCTTTCTACTCTCTCTGGACCCCTCATGATGTTGATTAACTCTCATCTCGGCCTTCTTTTCTCCAAGGCAACAGTCCTAACTTCAACAATCGATCTTTCTAACTGAAGTTCCTCATCCCTGAAACCATTTTTTTCCAACTTTTCTGCATTCTCTCCAATACCAGCGCATCCTTTCTAAAATGTGTCGCCCAGAACTGGATGAAACTGAGGCAGAAAATGTAGTTAGTTCCCAAATCCATGCTTATCTTTCCCAGACACCAGGGGCGAGATTCTCCGACCCCCCGCCGGGTCGGAGAATCGCCGGGGGCTGGCGTGAATCCCGCCCCCGCCGGTTGCCGAATTCACCGGCACCGGATATTCGGCGGGGGCGGGAAACGCGCCGTGCCGGTTGGCGGGCACCCCCACCCCCCGCGATTCTCCGTCCCGGATGGGCCGAAGTCCCGCTGCTAAAATGCCTGTCCCGCCGGCGTAGATTAAACCACCTACCTTACCGGCGGGACAAGGCGGCGCGGGCGGGCTCCGGGGTCCTGGGGGGGGGCGCGGGGCGATCTGGCCCCGGGGGCTGCCCCCACGGTGGCCTGGCCTGCGATTGGGGCCCACCGATCCGCGGGAGGGGCTGTGCCGTGGGGGCGCTCTTTTCCTTCCGCCTTCGCCACAGTCTCCACCATGGCGGAGGCGGAAGAGACTCCCTCCACTGCGCATGCGCAGGAATGCCGTCAGCGGCCGCTAACGCTCCCGCGCGTGCGCCGCACGACGATATGTCATTTCCGCGCCAGCTGACAGGGCACCAAAGGCCTTTCCGCCAGCTGGCGGGGCGGAAATTAGTCCGGCGCGGGCCTAGTCCCCTAAGGTTGGGGCTCGGCCCCCCAAGATGCGGAGCATTCCGCACCTTTGGGGCGGCGCGATGCCCGACTGATTTGCGCCGTTTTGGGCGGCAGTCGGCGGATACCGGAGAATTTCGCCCCATGTGTGAATGCCTCCAATCATGTTTCTGCCAAAGCAACGGTAACAAAATGACTCTGATCAAAGTGACAAATGACACTTTGGGCAGGTTTCTCTGACCCCCCACTGGGTCGGAGAATCGGCGGGGGCCGGCGTGAATCCCGCTCCCGCCTGCCACCGAGTTCTCCGGCACCGGATAGTCGGCGGGGTTGGGAATCATGCCGCGCTGTCTGCGGCCAACCCCCCGGCGATTCTCCGGCCCGCGATGGGCCAGAGTCCCGCTGCTGTAATGCCGGTCCCGTCGACGTGAATTAAACCACCTCCCTTACCGGCGGGACCAGGCAGCGCGAGCGGGCTCTGGGGTCCTGGGGGGGGCGCGGGCCGATCTGGCCCCGGGGGGGGGGGGGTGCCCCCATGCTGGACTGGCCCGCGATTGGGGCCCACCGATCCGTGGGTGGGCCTGTGCCGTGGGGGCACTCTTTCCCCTCCGTGTCGACCATAGCCTCCGCGATGGCCGACGCGGAGGTGACCCCCCCCCCTGCGCATGCACGGGGATGATGTCAGCAACTGCTGACACTCCCGCGCAAGACCAGACTTCCGCCGGCTGGCGGAGTCCCTTCGGCGATGGCTGGCGTGGCGCCAAAGGCCTTCCACGCCAGCTGGCGGGACGACAACCACTCTGGCGCGGGCCTAGCCCCTAAAGGTGAGGGTTTGGCCTCTACAGGTGTGGAGAAATCCGCACCTTTGGGGCAGCCCGACGCCGGAGTGGTTCACGCTACTCCATCCCAACGGGACCCCCCCGCCCCGCCGGGTAGGGGAGAATCCCGCCCCTTATGTGATTGTAAGGCAAGCTTACATTCCTTGTCTTTTTCAAGCTATCTGTGTTATATTACAGAGATGTAATATATATATTACTCATTTGTCTTGCCGAGTTATATTTAACTTGATGATAAACAATTTAAGTCTTCCAGTTGATGACAAATTATTTATTGAGTAACAGAATAATATACTTGTGAGTTCTTTTACTTTAATACTTTGACTAGTAATAGAATTAATTCAGATTAGATTAAATTAACAACAGATGTAATACACTACACTCTGAGCTGGTCACTTCTATCCTCTAGCTCCAAGACACACACACTACACTAAGAAAGAGCGGGAAACTCCTTATATAGTTCTGTCAGTGTTGCCATCTAGTGATCATCTAACTGTACTGACTGCACATTAATTAATTATGTATTAACATATACAGAGATCACTACAATCTGTACTCTTTGACACAGTTGATCACACAAAACTCATTTAATGTCTCATTTAAATGCTTTCCTCTGTGCTCCACCCAAGCAGGACTGCACAAACCTGGTTCCATTATTGTGTATCTAACCATAGCTAGCGAATCATCTGAATGGTTTCTCTTCTCTGCACTGCTACCTATCATGTCTGCAAGGATCTATCTATGGGACTACCTATTTCTCTGCCCGTTGGGAACATTATCCAAAGTCGAGGCATTGATTTCTACATTTATGCTGATGAGACCCAGCTTTACCTCAGCACCACATTTTGTTATAGTCTTTCATGTGATGTGGGCATCACTGGCTGGACCAACATTGGTTGCCCATCCCTAATTGCCATTGAGAAGGTGGTGAGCTGCCTTCTTGAAGTGCTGCAGTCCATGTGGTGCAGATACATCCAGAATGCTGCCAGAATTTTGACCCAGTGCCAGTGAAGGAATGGCCATATAGTTCCAAGTCAGAACTAGAAGGGGAACTTGCAGGTGATGGTGTTCCCATGTGCCTGTTTCCCCTGTTCTTCTCGGTGGTAGAGACTGTGAGTTTGAAAGTTGCAGTTAAAGGGGATTTGATGTGTTGCTGTAACGCATCTTGTATATAGTACACACTGCTGCCACTGCGCCATGATGGAGAGAGTGAATGTTCAAGTTGATTGATGGGGTGCCTATTAAGCAAGCTGTTTCTTCCTGGATAGCGTTTGGCTTCTTGAGTGTGGTTGGAGGTGCGCTCATCCAACCAAGTTGAGAGTATTCTATTGAACTCCTGACTTGTGCATTGTAGATAATAGACAGGCTTTGGGATGTCAGAAGGTAAGTTACTTACCTATCTCAACTGTTATAAATTATGACACTGCTAGTCTGACATCCAGTACTGTAATTTCTTCCAACTAAATATTGGGAAGACTGATTTAATAGTCTTCGGTCCCTGTCGCAACCTCCTCTTGTCTACCGCAAGGCACCCACGCAAACCCAGTTTTATCTGAGTGCTGCCGGTCAGCCAAGGGCCACCTAATATTCTGCATTCTGGCTGCTGCTTCCCAACCACTTTCCATCTGTTCTGGGCAGGAAGCGAGGAACCAGCCAATGACATGTTAATCAGGCTTGGCAGTCATTATCGTCATGGCATCTTGCTGGCACAATTCGGGTGGGAAATTAACTTGCCAGAGAGAAACCCATTACGACTGAAAATCTTCCCAGGTACTTTTGAACACTCTCCTCAGTTGACAAACAGAGGCTGGGTTTAATGTCTCCCTGAAAAGCAACATCTCCAAATATGCTGTATGCCTGCATGGACCAGTCTAAAGAAGTAGTAAAAGCTGAAAAATAGCTTCACAAAGCGGACAGCTCAAAAATACCACTGAACCTAGACCTTATGACACATTGAATGAGGGGTTTCACAGAATGTGCAGGGAACAACAGCACATAGAAACTTAAAACAATTAACAGATTGTGGGGGTAAATAGGTGGAAACATCAAAAATACATTGTTTCCCCTTTTCAAAGTTGGATTTTGCCTTTTCCCTTTACATCTCTGAGGGTCATGCACACTCTTCTGCTTTTCTTCCAGCTAAGAGAGCCTGGGTGCTGACTTTCACTGATTTCCCTTTGCTTCCTGTGGGGAAATGCCTGGCTTTGGTTCTGTGCCCACCGTTGATGACATGTACAATATTGGAAACTTGCAGACATGAACCCTTCATCTTCATCCGTGGCTCAGTGGCTTGATGCCTTTCATAAATTTGAATCTATGATTTAGTCTTTTAACTTATTTTTACTTGCAGAGCTGGCCTTATGTTAAAGCATATTACAGCTTTGAAAGGGACTACTCCACCCTTGATTATAATCATGAGTTATCTGAATAGATACCACGTGGTCAGTGTTTGCGACAATGCTGTTCATGTGGAAAGTGTATAGACTAGTCATTTTCTTCAAAGGCGAGGGCAACACCCTACTGGCGTCTTCATCTGGTTTGTTAGTGTAATTGTGGATAGAATTTCCTCTTGTAGCCACTTTTCTTGTGCCAGGGACACCTAACCATGAACAATGTAGCAAGTGTTGCAACAGTAAGTTTCTGTACACAATTACATTCCCACATCTGAATTGAAGCCAGCAGAACTGCACCCTCTTCGTAATGAAAAGCAGGTGGCCCATATGCAGCTTTTAGTTGTCAGCAGCATTGCTAGGCTATGTACAAATAAATGCCGACTATAAAGTTGCAGCGTTCGGATTCTCTGTGATTCACAGATTCATGGAGTTATTTGGGTAGCTTTTAAGAATTTGATTGCTTGGTTGCAGAGCTTTGTGTCCCACGCCGGGTCGGAGAATCGCCGGGGGCTGGCGTGAATCCCGCCCCCGGCGGTTGCCGAATTCTCCGGCACCGGATATTCGGCGGGAGTGGGAATCGCGCCGCGCCGGTTGGCGGCCCCCCCCCCCCCCCGGCGATTCTCCTGCCTGCAACGGGCCAAAGTCCCGCTGCTGGAATGCCTGTCCCGCCGGCGTGGATTAAACCACCTTTTGAATGGCGGGACAAGGCGGCGCGGGCGGGCTCCGGGGTCCTGGGGGGGGGGCGATCTGGCCCCGGAGGGTGTCCCCACGGTGGCCTGGCCCGCGATCGGGGCCCACCGATCCGTGGGCGGGCTTGTGCCGTGATGGCACTCTTTTCCTTCCGCCTTCGCCATGGTCTCCACTATGGCGGAGGCGGAAGAGACCCCCTCCATTGCGCATGTGCAGGGATGCCGTGAGCGGTCGCTAACGCTCCCGCGCATGCGCCACACGGCAAAGTCATTTCCGCGCCAGCTGGCGGGGCACCAAAGGCCTTTCCCGCTAGCTGGTGGGGCGGAAATCAGTCCGGCGCGGGCCTAGCCCCTCAAGGTGAGGGCTCGGCCCCTCAAGATGCGGAGAATTTCGCACCTTTGGGGTGGCGCGATGCCGGACTAATTCGCGCCGTTTTTGGTGCCGTTCGGCGTATATCGCGCCGATTGTGGAGAATCCCGCCCCAGAATCTGATTGGGAGGTCAATAGGTCTTACTGGATTTTCTGTGCAGAGATTTTAAAAATTCTATCACCTTGAGGAGGAGAGGTGACAAGTAGGAAAAATTTTCAACTGCTTTCTCAAAGATGTCTAATAAGCCATGTGGCTTTTTTTTTACTTTCCATTTTTTGGATTAAACTTCATGCCGATCCACTGTCGGCTTTTTAACTTTCTCTTGTTCCCCACATAAGTTATGGGTCCCCCAGCTTGTTTCAAAATAAGAGACCATGCCATGTTATATAACCCTGTAAAATTAACCTCAAAAGTCAACCTTCTTTCAGTCAATCATTTTGTTTCACCCTCTCATCTTATAATCTAGAAGCATTGGCCCACAAACTAGGGGCAGAATTTCCTCAGTTACACCATCACAGATCAAACGCAAGGAGATTGGGAAATAGCATGAGAAGATTATTTCTTGCCTGGTTCTAATTTATAGTTACTTTCCCGTTGGCAAGGTCTCTAAGTGAATAGTGTTCCTCCATATAAACATGTGAAAACCTCATGGAGAGCGCTGAAATTATGCAAATCAACCACTATAACAACTAGGCTCGATTTCCAGGTTTCCTCGTTCGGAATGTGATGACAGCTTTGTAAAAATATAAAATACATGAAACAGCGATGAAGGGAATGGTCTTCATCTTATAGTTATGCTGCCATGTTTCCTGCTGTAGATGACAATTTTTGTCATTGTGCTTTTTGGGTTACTTTTGTACATTTTCACTGTGCCATTTGCATTTGTTTTAGCATTGTTTTCATTTCTTGTTAAGATCTTCCTCAATGCAGTGGAAAAGCAATTGGATTTGTATTGATCATCTGCTCTCCAGCTCATTGTATAAACATGTGCAATAGGCTCTTCCATGTTGCACACAAGCTGCACTGTCTGCTGGGTAGACTCTTACATGTCTAAATGTTGATAGTCAAAATGCCTTTGTAGGCGTACTTAATGAAGCCTGAAGCTCTGAAATCAGCATCTAAATGAATGCTCAAGCTAGACCTCTGGACAGCAGGTTTATACTTCGCTGGTGCTATCTCCATTTCCTTGCACTCATTCAAACTCTCCAGCCCACTGACAAAACTGCCTGCAATGAAGACACCCATGCTGGCATCTGCCAGGGTTGATGAGTGACGCTGCCTCTTGTGAAGTGCTGGTGAAAGAAGGACAGATGTTTCAGTAGATTTCTCCACGTGAGCATTGGGAGCATCAAAAGAGAAAAAGGTTTTGCAATGCTGTTGGGATATCATCCCTTCAAACAGCACCTATATGTTAAATCATTTTATGCTGTGCTGCTCTAGTGCAATATGTGCGATTAAATAACTAAGGGAAGGCAGAATAAAATGCAAATGGTGATGGTGAGCTTTGGGGACCTCGTCCTTACCCATTCCTCTTTAACACCTACAGCAGAAGAATTTGGAGAGCCTTCTTCTCAAAGAAAGTAAGTGGGTTCAGGCTGGGAGGTCCCCAGATATGTTCCTACACGATGGTGCCCTTCTGCTGCAAGCGAGTACAAAAGACAGTAGAGATACTTTCTGTGAACAGGAGAAAAATGTACTTTGCAGAAACAGGCATGTGCATTTGTTAACAAGTGAACTTGCCTGGGTGCTGTGCTTGAGTCTGTGTGGTGTGAGTGTGGACATTTGGTAATGTTCATTATAAGATCAGGGGCGAAAGTCTCCCCCAACGGCGCGAAGTCCGCCGACTGGCGCCAAAAACGGCGCCAATCAGACGGGCATCGCGCAGCCCCAAAGGTGCGGAATGCTCCGCCTCTTTGGTGGCCTAGCCCCGACATTGAGGGGCTAGGCCGACGCCGGAGGGATTTCCACCCCGCCAGCTGGCAGAAATGGCGTTTGTTGCCCCGCCAGCTGGCGCGGAAATGCGGCGCATGCGCGGGAGCGTCAGCGGCCGCTGACAGTTTCCCGCGCATGCGCAGTGGGGAGAGTCACTTCCGCCTCCGCCAAGGTGGAGGCCGTGGTGGCGGCGGAAGGGAAAGAGTGCCCCCACGGCAAAGGCCCGCCCACGGATTGGTGGGCTCCGATCGCAGGCCAGGCCACCGTGGGGGCATCCCCCGGGGTCAGATCGCCCCGCGCCCCCCCCAGGACCCCGGAGCCCGCCCATGCCGCCTGGTCCCGCCGGTAAATACCAGCTTTAATTTACGCTGGCGGGACAGGCAATTTCTGGGCGGGACTTCGGCCCATTCGGGCCGGAGAATTGAGCGGGGGGTCCCGCCAACCGGCGCGGCCCGATTCCCGCCCCCGCCCAATCTCCGGTACCGGAGACTTCGGCGGGGGCGGGGGCGGGATTCACGGTGGCCAACGGCCATTCTCCGACCCGCTGGGGGGTCGGAGAATGACGCCCAAAGTGTCAAAACGACCAAACATCAAAATACTTACCTTGGGATTCATGTTGAGTCCTGAAAAGGATTCATTGCTAAAATATTCGACACATATGTGATTCGTATGCTCTCCTACCTCCATGAGGCATTGCACATCTTAGTTGTGATTGGAGACTGTCCTGAACTGCTGGGAGTAAGACCGCTAATGAAACACTATGTTGTTCCGAACTAATTTCTCTCCTCCAGGTGTGCGCAGATGGTTGCGTAACTGTTTAAATGACAAAACATTCAGAATTGCTGCAAGATCAAGAACAGGGGGTTGGATTCTCCGATCCCCGAAGCTGAAATCGTGTTCGGCGATGGGGCGGAGAATCCCCGATGATGACAAAATCAGGGGCGTCGCCACATTCGTGATGCTCTGCCCCCTGAAAAGCGGCGTACTCTAGCAGCACGCTGTACCTATGGCCTCATAGTACCGTCCCCGACCGGCCGAGTTCGCGACAGTGTAGGACACGTATGGTCTCACCCGTCATGAACTCAGCGTGGCGGCTGCGAACTCAGTCTAGCACCGCCACAGTCGCGGGAGGGCCGATCCGCAGGCAGGGGGGGCCTCATTCGGCACCGGGAGCACAGTGGGGGGGGGGGGGGGGGGGGGGTGGTCCGGGACGCGCGAGTAGCCGAAGTGGGGGCGGGGCTATTTTTGCGGTCCGGGTCCACGGCTGCGTCCCCCATGAAGCACGGCACTGGCATGCGCGCCCACGGACCCGGCAATGCTCCAGGCTGTATCGGCAGCTAGAGTTGGGAGCTCTACCCTGCCTGGCTGCTAGCCCCCCTGCCCCAGAGCAGGTGGCTGTTTTGTGCCAGTTTCCCTGGCCTAAAACACCACCGTTTTCACATGGCATGGGGACTTAGTCCCCCAAACAGAGAATCCAGCCCAGGATCTTCCATGAAGGGGCAGGAAACAGATGCAGGGGATGTTTCTAGTTCCTGACATACCCCTGGGGGAAACAATCACTCATTGAGAGTTTAACGAGGGAATCCCTGAATTGATATGGAGACAAGGCTCTCAATCCAATATGGGCATTGGGTATGCTCTTGAAGCTAGACAGTCAATCGGAGGGCTTCCAACTTGAAAGGAGCAGCAGCTAAGACAAGTAAAAAAGAGGATGCTTCAAGATGGGTTGTTCCCTCTCTCCAACTTTTTATCATCTATGTTAAAAAATAGCTTTTGTAGCCGGGCCACCAGTGCTTGGGGGGTGGTGGTGGGAAGTGGGGGTAAAATCCTCTCCAAGGTGTCCTGGCTGCTTCTGCACTTAGGCAGACAGGAACTGCATGCTGGAGAACTGTCCTTTTGCTCTGCCACTGGGAGGCGACCTTCAGGCAGCTGAACTAGCCCTGTGGGGACCTGGAGGCCAATTGGAAAATTCTAGTCAGCCTCATTTAATTGGCCTTAAATGACCCTTAATGAACTGTGTCGGCTATCTGTCTCTGCAAAAATGGCCCAGAGGTAGTATAATGCCGGGGAACCAGCATGCCGGCCAGTGGGGCTATTTTTAGTTTCTGATGCCTCCAATGCTGGTCCCAGCAGAGGCTGAAAATCCTGCCCCAAGTCACTACACTAGTGCTACATGGCAAGCTTGAGTTACAGCGGGTATGTAGAATTGGTCACATTCCCTCTTTACACAGTTACTGAGCCAATGGGGTTCATTTCTTCAAGGTAAACACAAATTAAGAACATGCATTTATACACAGGAGAACTTCATGATCTTTCAAAGTGGCTTTTAATCAATGGGTAATTTTGAAGTGCAGCCAGTTTTCAAATAGCAAGTCCCACAAGCACCATGGCCAGAATGACAATACAACCTGTTTTGTTTGTTGCTCTTTCTGGGAGCAACTCCTTCTATGTTTTTGAAAATAGTATGGAATCCTTTCACATCCAGTCTGAGCTGGAAGACAGAAGGCGCACATATAGGACAATGGAGACAGATGTTGACTTTGTGTGAGAGTGTGAAATGGTTGATGGCGAATCAACTTTAATGGAAATAAAATACTGCAAAGATGTGATACAGGTTGCCCATTCATCACCTGTTTTACACTATCGCACAAAGCCAAAATCTAGTGTAACATCTCCAACAATGCAGTGCTGCCTCACTGTAATTGTTACTCCAAACTATGTTGAACCCACAACCGATTCAAAGGTACAAGTGCTGCCAATTGAGTGAAAATAATAAACACAAAAAAAAGCTCAGTCAACATCTGTTGGCAAAAAAGGTTAATGTTTCAGAGTAACCCTTCATTAGAAGCCTTGAGATTTCGTAACCTTTACTTTGAAGTGGTCGTGAATCATTTCATCATTTAATGTACACAGACTTCAATGAGTAACACGGCTTTCTGCCTTGAGAAGACCAGCTACTTGCTCCTTTTCCTTTGCACCTCACACTCACATTTCACAGGCTGTGTGTGTTTCCTCAGATCTGGCACAATATGCACTGCTTGAAGCAAGACTTGCGGGGGTGAATGTTGTCTGCTCTCCAGATATTTTTAGTGCTGTGAAACACCTGAGAACTTCTTTTTACAGCCGGAAGCTGGAGGGATTTGTATAAAACCCCACATTGTTTGCAGGAGTTTGATCCTGAATTACAGGCTTCATCAATTAAGCTTTTAGGAAAAGAATGACCTTGCGATCTCTCGCTTGTTAGTGACACATGGCTGCAATTACCATTCATTTCCTACTTGATAATATGCTCCCTACTTGGAATATGCAAAGGTTGTAAAGGTATTTTGAGGTCATATAGATTTCTGTTCAAAACATCACTTGGAATCTTGCACAAATTAAATTTCCTAGTCCGAGCCTGGACAGCAGTACAAGTGCATCCTAACTGAAGGTAGATTTTTTTCTTTTGCCACTGGTTGCTGTTATAGTACAGACAACAGTCTAGGTTAATACAGTAATACTGTAAAAACACCACCTACAACATGAGTTTAAAACTATTCCAATAAAGTCCAGAACCTTTTTGAAATTGCGCAAAAACAAATATGTTTCTAGGATAATGGTTGCAGACAATAGTTGGTGATGCAAATGTAAATTTCTGAATACACTCTGGTCACCCATCACTGGCTTATTCTTCACCTAAAAGCTTGAATTCCAGTTGTGTTTTTCTCATATGCACTGGTGCACCAGGGCTACATTCCCCTCTCCCATCACCTATTCAAGCAATGACTCAAGAGTGTAAGGTCTAAGCACCACGCTCTTGAAATACATGGGAGGTCTGACCACGACCAAATGTCTTTGGCCCTGTCTGATATTCTGTGATCAGGGACATTGCAATTTTAGTGAAATGTCCTGCACCTTTCTGATATAACAGTGATATGCTGCTAACCACAGGATAGAAATTTCACTGTGGCAACTTGCCTCACAGAAGAGAAAGTGGGTACAGTTGAGAGGGAAGAACACCCTTTACCTATTTGCTACTGATCCGATTGCATTTAATTATGTTCATAAACGTACTGAATCTAATCCAAAGAAATTCATAATATAAGGCTGCTTTCACTACCTATATGAATATCTTCACAATATATCATGCTAATATTTTCTTTCCATAAATACTACCATCCTAAGAATGATGAGGGAACCTGTATAGCCATCTACTACTAGATCTAAAGTCAAAGGGCGGGATTCTCTGTTTCTGAGACAAGGGCAACGCCGAAACTGCATTTGGCGATCAGCCAGAGAATGCGTTTTTACGCTGGAATCGGGGGCGGCGCCGTTTTTGTGATGCCCCTCCCCCTCAAAAATGGTACACTCGAGGAGTACAGCACACGCCGTCAGTATGGCCTCAGGACGTCACCTGAGACTCACCGCCGATGCTTTGCCCCGATGGGCCAAGTCCCCGACGGCGTGGGGCACGGGTCCTCACAACATTCAGGAGCGGGAGCCGTTACGCTGGCAGAGGGGTCTTCGGCGGGGACTGGGTGGATTGCTGGGGGTGGCCTGGGGGTGGCAAGGGGGGTTACAGGAGGGAAGGTTTTGGCAGGCCAGGTCCACGTGCGGCCGGCGCCATGTTGCACGCCGAGGCCACCGCCATGCACAAGCCATGGCCACCATGGACCTGGCCATTCTGCGGTCATATCCACAGGTTAGGCGCCACGGCTGCTAGCCCCCCACCAGGCGGAGTATGGGTGCAGGGGTGGCGCCGACTTTTTGGTGTAAGACCAGATGGATCCTGTGGACATACCCGCAGAGTCGGAGGATCCAGCCCTAAGTGTTGACACCAGCAAAAACCGGTGCCGCACTTGAACCACGTCTGCTACGCTTGAGGGGCTAGCACTGGTGCCGTGTGCAACACAAGCGATTCCAATGAAAAATGGTGCGGGTATCGCCGGGTTCGTGATTGACACTCGGTAGGCTGACAAGCTGCAGCTGCATATACACATTACAGTCCCCCACGCACACTTATCCCAGCCAACAAGGTGCCACTAGTTGCGTTGGAGCATGCCCATACAGCTGATGAGTTGGCTGGGGCCAGAGGGCACCCAAGGGGTGCCCTGGGGGGAAACCCATATGACCTGTGACACTGCGTTCACAGTGGGCTGTCAGCAGCATGCGCAGCTGCATGGCTTCCTTGAAGACTGTGGCAATGGTGTTCCATGCCTGTCCACCCCGACCACACAGCCCACCTCCTGGCCACCCCCACTACTCCCGCCGGCCCTGGCAGAAGCCCCCTCCGGCCAGCGACACAACTGTCAGAAAACTATGGTGATGTTGGTCACCTTCTGTACGCCCTCTCTTTCCCTCAGCAGCCGCCACGATTTTTAAAAGCACAAGTGAATGACGCCAACGTGAACCCAGCCCATCAGAGGCGGAGAATCGACGGGGCGCCGGAGAATACCAGGTCAGACCCGCTAATGATATGCAAATGGTGTCCACTGTACATTCGTTCCGGAACGCATTGGCGCCGCTGTCAAGGTACCGGAGCATTGTGATTTGGCGTCAGATCGGTGCCTACCGCAATTTTGTTGTCGGAACCGATTCTCCGCCCAATCGCCTTTCCCGATTTCGGTATTGGCTAATGGAGAATCCCACCCAAAGTTGGGGGGGAGTGCGATGGGGGAGATGCCTAGACCAGCACTTGAGTTCCACAATTTATTTTTTTCCCTCTAAAAAATATTTTAGTTCAATTCCTGAATGCGCCAACCCAAAACCTCCTTCGATCCCCACCATATTTTCACCTCCCAGAGATGTGGACAGGCAAATTACGGATGTCCACCCTCCTTAGGCAGGCTGAAATCAGTGTTGGAGGACTCTGGATGCGAAGGTGGCCTGGTTAGAGGGCCTTGGTTCTCAGTGACATTGGCTGAGCTCTCCATATCATTCCAATGCTTGCTATTCCTTCCCGTGTCTTGGGCGACATGGTAGCACAGTGGTTAGCACTGTTGCTTCACAGCACCAGGAACCCGGGTTCAATTTCCAGCTTGGGTTACTGTCTGTGCAGAGTCTGCATGCTCTCCCCGTCTCTGCGTGGGTTTCCTCCGGGTGCTCCGGTTTCCTCCCACAGTCCAAAGATGTGCAGGTTAGGTGGATTGGTCACGCTAAATTGCCCTGTAGTGTTTAAAAGTTAGGCGGGGTTGCAAGGATAGGGTGGAGGTGTGGGCTTAGGTTGGGTGCTCTTTCAGGGGCCGATGTAGACTCGATGGGCTGTATGGCTTCCTTCTGCACTGTAAATTCTATGATTCCACAATTCTAATTTTCATAATACCAGTCCCTTCACGCCACCTCATATCCCCACGCCCCTTCCATTCTCCTTCATATCTCCATGCCCTCTCCAAGTTTTCCACGTAACCTCCACAGTTACACACCCAATATCCACAATAAACAAACCTCAGAACCCATGCAATAGAAATGGGGAGTCTTTGAAATTAACTTGAGAAAAATTAAACCTCTAATAATTTATAGGCCGAGATTTTCTGGCTGTCTGCCCGTTGCAGGCTTTTCAGTGGTGGAGGCAGCTAACCATTGGCTCCTGGTGGGTTCCTACGATCCTGCTGAAGTCAATTGCCATTTGCTTTTCTTGCCGACCACGCCACCGGGGACTGGGGGGGGGGGGGGGGGGGGGGGGGGTGAGGGGGGGGGTGGGGGTGGGGGGGTCACCTTTGGCAGGACCACAAGATCCCACTGATGGGAAAAGCTCTAAAATCCCGTTTGCCGTCTATTCAGAAACTATATCACAGATAGACAATCCTTCAATAACCCCTTAAAACTATCAACTGAGCTACGTAGTTCAGTAGGTTTGAAACTCAACAAAGCATTCATCATGGGCTCAGTTGTCAAAACATAATTACAGCTCCAAACAGTGGAACCTATTGAAATTGTGACAACAGATTGTTCGGTATTTTTTAAGCTACACCTCTTGGTCCATCATTCAAATAATTCCAAAAGCTGTTGGCTGTTCCTTTTATCCAAGTTAAAGCTTCATAGAACATAGAACATAGAAAAATACAGCACAGAACAGGCCCTTCGGCCCACGATGTTGTGCCGAACCTTTGTCCTAGATTAATCATAGATTATCATTGAATTTACAGTGTAGAAGGAGGCCATTCGGCCCATTGAGTCTGCACCGGCTCTTGGAAAGAGCACCCTACCCAAAGTCAACACCTCCACCCAACACTAAGGGCAATTTTGGACACTAAGGGCAATTTATCATGGCCAATCCACCTAACCTGCACATCTTTGGACTGTGGGAGGAAAACGGAGCACTCGGAGGAAACCCACGCAGACACGGGGAGGATGTGCAGACTCCGCACAGACAGTGACCCAAGCCGGAATCGAACCTGGGACCCTGGAGCTGTGAAGCAATTGTGCTATCCACAATGCTACCGTGCTGCCCTTAAGAACAAATAAATCTACACTATATCATTTTACCGTAATCCATGTACGTATCCAATAGCTGCTTGAAGGTCCCTAATGTTTCCGACTCAACTACTTCCACAGGCAGTGCATTCCATGCCCCCACTACTCTCTGGGTAAAGAACCTACCTCTGACACCCCCTATATCTTCCACCATTCACCTTAAATTTATGTCCCCTTGTAATGGTTTGTTCCACCCGGGGAAAACATCTCTGACTGTCTACTCAGAGAATCATGAGAAAAGGCCTAGCACCCTCAACCTTTCCTCGTAAGACCTAATCTCCATTCCAGGCAACATCCTGGTAAATCTCCTTTGCACCTTTTCCAAAGCTTCCACATCCTTCCTAAAATGAGGCGAACAGAACGGTACATAGTACTCCAAATGTGGCCTTACCAAAGTTTTGAACAGCTGCATCATCACCTCACGGCTCTTAAATTCAATCCCTCTGTTAATGAACGCTAGCACACCATAGGCCTTCTTCACAGCTCTATCCACTTGAGTGGCAACTTTCAAAGATGTATGAACATAGACCCCAAGATCTCTCTGCTCCTCCACATTGCCAAGAACTCTACCGTTAACCCTGTATTCCGCATTCATATTTGTCCTTCCAAAATGGACAACCTCACACTTTTCAGGGTTAAACTCCATCTGCCACTTCTCAGCCCAGCTCTGCATCCTATCTATGTCTCTTTGCAGCTGACAACAGCCCTCCTCACTATCCACAACTCCACCAATCTTCGTATCGTCTGCAAATTTACTGACCCACCCTTCAACTCCCTCATCCAAGTCATTAATGAAAATCGCAAACAGCAGAGGACCCAGAACTGATCCCTGCGGTACGCCACTGGTAACTGGGATCCAGGCTGAATATTTGCCATCCACCACCACTCTCTGACTTCTATCGGTTAGCCAGTTTGCTATCTAACTGGCCAAATTTCCCACTATCCCATGCTTCCTTACTTTCTGCCTTACTAAAATCCATGTACACTACATCCACTGCTTTACCTTCATCCACATGCTTGGTCACCTCCTCAAAGAATTCAATCAGACTTGTAAGGCAAGCTCTACCCCTCACAAATCCGTGCTGACTATCCCTAATCAAGCAGTACCTTTCCAGATGCTCAGAAATCCTATCCTTCAGTACCCTTTCCATGACTTTGCCTACCACCGAAGTAAGACTAACTGGCCTGTAATTCCCAGGGTTAGCCCTAGTCCCTTTTCAGGCCAATAATTTTCTACTACAGCACTGTTGGACATTTAAATCATTTCCAATCATTACACCAGAGTTCCGAAACAATGTTTCTATAGTTTTGAATGCATGGTAGCACTTCTTTCCAATGGGAAAAGTACTCTAATGCATCTCAACACTCACACAATTTTGGGAAATGAAAAGGTCAACTTGCGTTTGCAGGATAGAGCCCAATAATCAATCATTATAGTGAAAACACATCGACTTATAACACAGCATCAAATAATGATATCTGGCAGAATGTTTCGACTTCAGCAGGATTCACCCCGAATTCCTGAACTCTCTTACCTGATGGGTTTTGCAGAGGCTTCCAAAACATGCCCGACCCAATGAAAATACTGAGGAACATGAAATGTTAATTTTCCTTAGGCCTGTCAATGGTGATCCTGACATGCTGTGCATGCAGGGTCAATATTAAGCCAATTGCCAACCATTATCCCTGACACCACAAGAAT
Organism: Scyliorhinus torazame; assembly: GCF_047496885.1. NCBI lineage: Eukaryota > Metazoa > Chordata > Chondrichthyes > Carcharhiniformes > Scyliorhinidae > Scyliorhinus > Scyliorhinus torazame. The sequence goes on along the minus strand of NC_092715.1, from coordinate 90,598,865 downwards.
GTGGTGATAACTCAAAGATTTAAATGGGCATGCACAGCTTATACATACTCTTGGAAAACCATCCCTCAGCAGCTTCCTGGGGTGGGAGGTGGTCCCTTGTTATCAGGTAGCATTTTTATGTAGGTTTTTTATTTGGAGGCAAGACTACAGACAGTTAACTGGGAGGCTTAGTATAGTACTTCTGCTGCTTGCAGACTAACTACTAGTCATGGGACTAATATATATATCCTGTTGTGGTAGTAATGTGTGACAGACATTTAAGCTACATTTCCTGAAAGGTGCGTGCATATCACATCACAACATCCCATTTATTAATTTAAGGTTTATACTAAAATAATCAAGCTCTTCTATTAATATGACAGCAAAGCAAAAAAACATTGGGTGGGATTCTCCGTTGGCCGACGGCAAAATCAGGAAATGCAATTGGGCAAAGAATCAGTTCCGGCGCCGAAATCTTGGTTGGCGCTGATTTGATGCCAAATCACAAATCTCCATCGCCTCATAAGCGGTGTCAATGTGTTCCACTCTGCACGTACAATAAACACCCTTTGCATATCTTTAGCGGGCCCATCTCCAGGGCCTCCATGATTTTCCGCCTTCGATGGGCTGAATTCCTGACCGTGCGGTTCACTTGTGTTTATAAAAATTATGAAACATGCGCCGTGGCCCACCCAGGGCAACACCCACTGCAGCCCCTGTGGGGGCCGCGGAATAGCCCTGGAGGTGGGTAGCTGGTGGCCAGGGCATTTGGTGCAGTGTGGGGTTTCAGATGCCCTCCAGGTGGGGGTGGGGGGTGGGGGGGGATCAGGTTACGGGTATGTGGAACGGTGTTAGTGGCAGGGGCACAGTGGTGCCCACTCACCCTAGCCGTCCTGAGGAGGTTGCGCAGTTTTTTACTGCCTGGATGGTGTTGCTCGAGGTGCTGACCACCTCTGCCACCTGTGCCCAGGCACGGTGAATGTTGGCAGCTGGCTGCCTCTTTCCTAGGCCGAAGTACAGGGTGGCCTACCTCTCCTCTATGGTGTCCAGGAGAGTCTCCAGCTCAGCGTCCATGAAACAGGCGCTCCCCTTGCTGCCATCTTGTTGGCTGGGATGGGGTGTGTGAGGAGTGAAGTATGTACATTTGGCTACAGCTTCTTAGCCTCCTGAGTGTCAATCGCGAATCTGGCGAATCCGGCACCATTTCTCATTGGAATCGATTGTGTTCCACATGGCGCCGGTTCTAGCCCCTTAACAGTCATTGAATCAGTCCAGGTGCAGCACAAGTTTTGCTGTCGTGGATTTCTACCTTCTTCTGCGCTGGCCCGCTGTGTGGCACCGCCATGTTGCGCGGACCCGATGCTGCAGCCAGCTACCGCGCACATGCGCAGACCTGCGGCCGGAAGTGCAGGGCCGCTTATCGGCAGCCAGAGCTGCGTGGAGCACTCCGGCGCTTTGCTGGCCCCTTCTGGGCCACGGAATCGCTGAGCCAAGAGGCCCGTTGACGCTGGCGTGAAATACTCCGCTGTTTTTGGAGAATCCCACCCTCAGGAACAGTGAGCGGAATTCTCTGATCCTCAGGCTAGGTGTTGGCGCTGTCGTAAACGCTGTCGCGTTTCCCGACGGCGTCAACAGGGCCTCAGGATCAGCAATTCTGACCCCTAAAGGGGTCCAGCATGGCACTGGAGTGACCCACGCCACTCCAGCTGCCGATCCCGGCGTCAGATGGGCGCCGCGGGTCTGCGCATGCGCAGTGGGACCAGCACGATTTCCGCGCATGCGCGGTGTCTCCCTTCTCCGCGCCGGCCCCGACGTAACATGGTGTAGGTCTACAGGCGCCGGCGCGGAACAAATGAGACCCCCAGCCCGAGAGGCCAGCCCGTCGATCGGTGGGCCCCGATCGCGGGCCAGGCCACAGCAGAGGTCCCCTCCGGGGTTGGACCCCCCCTTTACCCCCCCACAGGCTGCCCCCGGATCCTTCCACGCCGGGTAAGACGAGGTTAGATTGGTGCCGGCTGGACTCGGCTTTTTTGGCGTGGCCGCTCGGCCCATCCCGGGGGCCGAGGGGGGGTCCCGTAGAGCTGCCCCCGACCGCGGCAGCGCCAATGGCACCGGTTCTCCGCTCTACGGAGAATCTCGTGCCAGCGTCGGGTCGGCGTGGCGCGATTCGCACCGGTCGCGGCGATTCTCCGGCCCGGCCACGGGTTCAGAGAATCCCACCCAGAGAATCCAGCCCATTGTGTCAGAACATACTTTAACACAGTGGAATGCATTTCTAAGTTTCTGAAATGTATGGGCAGTTTGCTCATCCATCAGTTTCTGGTCTGGGTCACTTTTTTGTTTTATATCAAAATTGTCATGCTATTTAGAGTTTTAAAAAATATATATATTTTATTCAAAATTTTTTTCGGCCAAACAAAACAGTACAAATTTTTTTCCCTTTTCCAACAATAAAACAATATAAATAATAGTGACCGTTTTTAACAAATAAATAAATAATATATAAACTAAATGGCAACTGCCATAACAAAATATTAACTCTCCCAAATAATAAAGTCAAACAAGCCAATATACATATCCAAGTAAAAATATCCATACAAAAACACCTCTGAGGACCCACCCAAGCCCTCCCCCCTCCCCCCCCCCCCCAGGGTTGCTGCTGCTACTTTCCCAGTTCCTTTATCGTTCTGCGAGATAGTCAATGAACGGTTGCCACCGCCTGGTGAACCCTTGAGCTAAACCTCTTAGTGCGAACTTTATCCGTTCCAGTTTTATATGTCGTTTATCCAGGCCTCCACGCCCGGGAATTTGGCTTCCTTCCACATTAACAATATCCTTCGCCGGGCTACTAGGGACGCAAAGGCCAAAACATCAGCCTCTCTCGCCTCCTGCACTCCCGGCTCTTCTGCAACCCCGAATATAGCCAACCCCCATCTTGGCTCGACCCGGACCCCCACCACCTTCGAAAGCACATTTGCCACCCCCACCCAGAAGCCATGCAGTGCCGAGCATGACCAAAACATGTGGGTGTGGTTCGCTGGGCTTCTCGCGCATCTCCCGCACCTATCCTCTACCCCGAAAAATTTACTGAGCCTTGCTCCGGTCATGTGCGCCCTGTGCAAGACCTTGAATTGTATCAGGCTAAGCCTGGCACACGAGGACGAAGAGTTTACCCTGCGTAGGGCATCTGCCCACAGCCCCTCTTCGATCTCTTCCCCCAGCTCTTCTTCCCATTTTCCCTTCAGCTCATCCACCATGATCTCCCCCTCGTCTCTCATTTCCCTGTATATATCCGACACCCTACCATCCCCCACCCATGTCCCCAAAATCACTCTATCCTGAATCTCCTGCGTCGGGAGCTGCGGAAATTCCCTCACCTGTTGCCTCACAAAAGCCCTCAATTGCATGTACCGAAATGCATTCCCCTGGGGCAACCCGTATTTTTCCGTCAGCGCTCCCAGACTCGCAAACGTCCCGTCTAGGAACAGATCCCTCAGTTGCACAATCCCTGCTCTCTGCCATGTTCTAAATCCCCCATCTATTCTCCCCGGGACAAACCTATGATTATTCCTTATCGGGGACCGCACCGAGGCACCCGTCATTCCCTTATGCCGTCTCCACTGCCCCCAAATTTTCAGCGTTGCCACCACCACTGGACTTGTGGTGTATTTCTTCGGGGAGAACGGCAACGGCGCCGTCGCCAATGCTTGTAGGCTGGTTCCTTTACAGGACGCCATTTCCAGTCTCTTCCACGCCGCTCCCTCCCCTTCTCCCATCCACTTACACACCATTGAGATATTGGCGGCCCAATAATAATCACTTAAGCTCGGCGGTGCCAGTCCCCCCCCTATCCCTGCTACGCTGCAAAAACCCCCTCCTCACTCTCAGTGTCTTCCCAGCCCACACAAAGCTCATAACACTCTTCTCAATTTTTTTGTAAAAAGCCCTCGTAACTATTACCGGGAGGCACTGGAACACAAAAAGAAATCTCGGGAGAACTACCATTTTGACCGCCTGCACCCTGCCCACCAGTGACAGGGACACCATGTCCCATCTCTTAAAATCCTTCTCCATCTGTTCCACCAATCGTGTTAAATTAAGCCTATGTAGGGTTCCCCAGTTCCTGGCTATCTGGATCCCTAAGTACTGGAAATCTCTTGTTACCCTCCTCAGCGGTAAATCATCTATTCCCCTGCTCTGCTCCCCCGGATGCACCACAAACAACTCACTCTTCCCCATATTCAATTTGTACCCCGAAAATTCCCCAAACTCCCTGAGTGTCCACATTATCTCAGGCATCCCCTCCACTGGGTCCGCAACATACAGCAATAGATCATCTGCATACAATGATACCTGGTGTTCTTCTCCTCCCCTGAGTACTCCCCTCCACTTCCTAGAGCCCCTCAGTGCTATGGCCAGCGGCTCAATTGCCAATGCAAACAGTAACGGAGACAGGGGACACCCCTGTCTTGTTCCTCTATAAAGACGGAAGTAGTCGGACCTCTGCCTGTTCGTGATCACACTTGCCACCGGGGCCCTATATAGCAGCTGTACCCATCCAATAAACCCCTCTCCAAAACCAAATCTCTTCAACACTTCCCATAGGTAGTCCCACTCCACTCTGTCAAATGCTTTCTCAGCGTCCATCGCCACCACTATCTACGCCTCCCCCTCCGGCGGGGGCATCATCATCACCCCTAGCAGCCTCCGTATATTCGTGTTCAGCTGTCTCCCCTTAACAAACCCAGTTTGATCCTCGTGCACCACCCCCGGGACACAATCCTCTATCCTTGTCGCCATCACCTTGGCCAGGAGCTTAGCATCCACGTTCAGGAGGGAAATAGGCCTGTAAGACCCGCACTGCAGCGGGTCTTTTTCCTTCTTTAAGAGTAACGATATCGTCGCCTCCGACATAGTCGGGGGCAACTTCCCCCTTTCCCTGGCCTCATTAAAGGTTCTCGTCAAAAGCGGGGCCAGTAGGTCCATGTATTTCCTATAAAATTCCACCGGGAACCCATCCGGTCCCGGGGCCTTCCCCGCCTGCATGCTCCCAATCCCCTTTACCACCTCCTCTACCTCAATCCGTGCTCCCAGTCCCGCCCTCTCCTGCTCCTCCACCTTCGGGAATTCCAGCCGATCTAGGAAATGCATCATTCCCTCCTTCCCTTCCGGGGGCTGAGCCTTATACAGCCTCTCGTAGAATGCCTTAAACACCCCGTTCACCCTCTCCACTCCCGTTCCATCTCACCTTCCTCATCCCTCACCCCACCTATCTCCCTCGCCGCTCCCCTCTTCCTCAGTTGTTGGGCCAGTAACCGGCTCGCCTTCTCTCCATACTCATACTGTACTCCCTGTGCCCTCCTCCACTGTGCTTCTGCCTTGCCCGTGGTCAGCAGATAAAATTCCATATGTAGCCTTTGTCTTTCCCTGTACAGTCCCTCCTCCTCCGGAGCCTCTGCCTATTGCCTGTCTACCCTCAGAAGTTCTCTCAACAGTCGCTCCCTTTCTTTGCTCTCTTGCTTCCCTTTATGGGCCCTTATGGATATCAGTTCCCCTCTGACCACCGCCTTCAGCACCTCCCAGACCACTCCCACCTGGACCTCTCCGTTATCATTAAGCTCCAGGTACCTTTTGATACACCCCCTCACCCTTAGACATACCCCCTCATCCGCCAACAACCCCATATCCAATCTCCACAGTGGGTGCTGCTCCTTTTCCTCTCCTACCTCCAGATCTACCCAATGTGGAGCGTCGTCCAAAATGGCTATGGCCATGTATTCCGTCCCTGTCACCTTCGGAATCAGTGCCCTTCCCAGGACAAAAAACTCTATCCGTGAATACACCTTGTGAACATGGGAGAAAAATGAAAACTCCTTACTCCTAGGCCTAATAAATCTCCAGGGGTCTACTCCTCCCATCTGCTCCATGAAGTCCTTAAGCACCTTGGCCGCTGCCGGCCTCCTCCCGGTCTTAGACCTAGACCGGTCCAGCCCTGGATCAAGCACCGTATTGAAGTCTCCCCCCATTACCAGCTTTCCCGTCTCCAGGTCCGGGATACGCCCCAGCATACGCTTCATGAAGTTTACATCATCCCAGTTCGGGGCGTATACGTTCACCAGAACCACCGCCTCCCCTTGCAATCTGCCACTCACCATCACGTATCTACCCCCACTGTCCGCCGCTATGGTCTTTGCCTCAAACAGTACCCGTTTCCCCACTAAAATAGCATCTAAGCCCGAATGGAACACCTGCCCCACCCATCCTTTACGTAGTCTGACCTGATCTGCCAGTTTCAGGTGCGTCTCCTGCAACATGACCACATCTGCCTTTAAGTTCTTTAGGTGTGCGAGTACCCATGCCCTTTTAATCGGCCCATTCAGCCCTCTCACGTTCCACGTGATCAACCAGGTTGGGGGGCTCTTTACCCCCCATGTCGACTAGCCATCCCCTTTTCTAACCCAGCTCCTCACCCAGTTCCCAGGTACCCGTATATCCCACCGACGGTGCTCTCCCGTCCCGACCACCCCGCCCCATAACAGCCCCCCCTTCCCCTTAGCAGCAGCAACCCTGTTAACTCCCCCCCCCACCCCCCTCCGCAAATCCCTTTCTAGCGTAGTTGCACCCCCCATGTTGCTCCCAGAAGTCAGCAAACTCTGGCTGACCTCAGCTTCCCCCGTTTGTCCTCGGCCCCTCATTGTGCGAGGCCCCCTCCTTCCTGCGTCCCCGTTCCCGCCACAATTACCATAGCGCGGGAGCAAATCCCGCGTTTCCCACTCGGCCCTGCCCCTGATGGCGCAGTTCCCTTCTCCTTCCCTTCCCACCGGCGCCCACAGTTCCCCATACCCCCCGCCCCCCCCCCCCCCCCCCCACGAGGGAAAAAGAGAAAAGTTACAAAATTGAAAAATTGAAAAAACTCCCCCCCCCCCTTCCCCTTCCTCGTCCCACATAATCACCCCACCACTTTATTACAGAAGCTTTTTCTCTCGCCAGACTATTCCAGCTTCTCGTCCAGTATGAATGTCCACGCCTCTTCTGCCGTCTCAAAGTAGTGGTGCTTCCCTTGGTGTGTGACCCACAGTCTCGCCGGCTGCAACATTCCAAATGTAACCTTTTTGTGGAGCACCGCCTTGGCCCGGTTGAAACTTGCCTTCCTTCTCACCACCTCCGCACTCCAATCCTGGTACATGCGGATCATCGCGTTCTCCCACCTGCACCTCCGAGTTTTCTTCGCCCATCTTAGAACCATCTCTCTGTTATTGTAGCGGTGAAACCTCACCACTATGGCTTGAGGTATTTCTCCTGCCTTTGGCCTTCGCGCCAGAACTCGATAAGCTCCCTCCACCTCCAAAGGGCCCGTCGGGGCCTCCGATCCCATTAGCGAGTGAAGCATCGTGCTCACATATGCCCCGACGTCGCCCCCTCTGTGCCTTCGGGAAGACCCAAGACTCTTAAATTCTTCCTCCTCGAGTTATTCTCCAGGGCTTCCAACCTCTCCACACACCTTTTGTGCTGTGCCTCGTGCGTCTCTGTCCTTACCACCAGGCCCTGTATTTCATCCTCATTCTCCGCAGCCTTTGCCTTCACGACCCGAAGATCCAACTCCTGGGTCCTCTGCGCCTCCTTTAGTCCTTCAATCGCCTGTAGCATCGGGGCCAACACCTCCTTCTTCAACTCTTCCACACAGCGCCGCAGGAACTCTTGTTGCTCCGGGCCCCATACCAAACAGCCACCTTCCAACGCCATCTTGCTTCGAGCGTCCCTTCCTTGCCGCTGCTCCAGTGGATCCACTGCAATCCGGCCGCTATCCTCTCCTTTATCCATATTTATCCGGGGGGATTCCCTCCTATTTCACCGCACAATGATTTTGGCCGTTAAAAATTGCCGTTGGGGCTCCTAATTAGAGCCCAAAAGTCCGTTTCAATGGGAGGTGCCGAAACGTGCGACTTAGCTGGTCATCGCCGCACCCGGAAGTCCTGTTTAGAGTTTTTGACAGCAATGCAAACTTCCTCCAGCTCTTTTAGAGTTACTTCAGCAGTGTATTTCAGTACATTTGGTGACCACTGCCATAGCTGGTCATAGGTTACTGCTTCACAGCAACTGTGGTGCTGTTGAGCTCTTTAACATTTTTCCTGAGTTATTTCAGCTCCATCCTCAAAGCAGTGATTTTGGCAGAGAAATGGCAACAGGACTTCAAAGGTGAAAGTAATCAGTGAAAGAAGCTTTTTTGTAGCCTCTTTTAGCTGTTCGGAGTTGATAGGATAGATTCTTCTTCACAGCCCAGCCTTCAGTATTTAGCTTCCCCAGACCTCCTGGCAGAAACTCGCAGTAATGAATTCTCCTGTCTCTGGAGTTTTGCTTAAAGTGAGAGCACCTGTAGTCTGCTGGTTAATTTCTGTTCCTGCTTAAACTTTGCAGCAGGTAGACTTCAACAGTAATAACCAGCACGGGACATAGGGCGGGATTCTCCAATAATGGGGCTATGTCCCCACGTCTGCGAGAAAATGGACGCAAATCAAGTCCGGAGTGATTCTCCGTTTTTAAGGGAGCTTGCAGGGCCCTGGAGTGCTCCAAGGCTGCCGATGCGGGCCCTGCACTTCTGGCCGCAGGTCTGCGCATGTGCGCAACATGGCGGACCCACACAGCGGGCTGGCACCGAATAAGTAGGCCCCCCCACAGATTGCGCGTGCCTGTCGATCGGTGGCCCACGATCGCAGGCCTGGCCGTTGTGGAGGCCCGCCCGGTGACGGATCCCCCCGCCCCCACCAGGACGTCCACCGCAGCCGCGACTCCGACCTCCCGACGGGTGGAACCATATGTGAACCACGCCGGCAGGAACTTGGCCGGTCGTTCACAGAGAAGCACCGCGGGGGCCTCCTTCAATGGCCCCCAACTGGCGCTGTATCGAATGCGCGCGCGACTGCCGGCGATTTTCCAGTCACCGGAAAATCGCGGGAAGGCATAGTGGGTCTGGCGCCACATTCTCCGCCCCCACGCCGGGCGCGATTGCGGTGCAGATGCTCGGTGTGGTGATGATTGTTTCCCCATGCTCCTAGGGAATACGAGAGCTCCCCCACTAGGGGCGGGGTAGCTTACCTGTATAAAAGGTTGGCCCGTGTGGAACCCACCGACCAGAGAGAGAGTACCTGATGAGGTTTAACCAGGCCTCATGTACATGCCTTTTTTCAATAAATGTCTTTACTTAAACTCGCTGTGGATTCCCCGCGTCTCATTGAACTAACTATTTAAGTTCTCCCAAGTTTCAACAATCTTACCATGGCCTACTGCCTCTTGACTGTTGTGTAAAAGTCCTTCTCGAGCTGTAGAATCACTTATACATGGTGAAGATTGACAGTTGTTTCACTTTCGCACCTGTTCTTTTCTCCTGCTAGGTGTGGGAGGGTTCATTCTTGTTTTCTGCTCAGTTAAATCTTTAAAACAATGATCCCATCACTACTACCATGTTACATCCTTCTCTTCAAGGTAAACATACCAGTCATACACAAAGATTGTTGAAACAATAAGGTGGGTTATTTATTTGAAGATAAGGCTATATATAGGTAGAATTATCTGGGAGACTAAGTATGGTATATCTAATCTAGAGTATTGTTGCTTGCAGACTAACTACAAGTCACGGGACGAATACATCATATTATGCCGAGGTAGTAATGAGTGATAGCAGATTAAGATATGCCTCCTTAAAGGTGGCTTCTCTCAAAATACCTGATTGGACAACCTGGCATAAGGAAGGGGAGTGAGGTTGCTGAAAACCACCCCTATGACTTTGCCTGTGATCTCACTGTCCCCACTCCTGAACTCCCCCCCCCCCCCCCCCCCTCCCCCCCCGCGACCCCCATCCTCCATACTGCCTTCACCCAATTTTAGTCAAGGTTCCCATGACATTCCTGGGACCTCTGGTGGATGCTGTGCTACCATCGTTGCCATATTAGCCCAGGGCGGGCAGGACTTTTACCGTCAGAGACCTCCATCTCAGAGAAGACCCAGTGGTGGCCACTTAGGTGCCAGAAGTGCACTTGTTTCTGTCCATGGAGCAAACAAGGTTCCCCACTGGCTCTCTGACCAGTGGATGAGACCCGTGTCCGCCTCACAAAGTTCAGCCTAATGTTTCAGGTCTGTGATCCTTCATCTAAACAGCATCATGGCTTGTCATGATCTAGACAGTGAATATTTTGACCATAGGAGTTTTGACTGGAACGCATTTTTTCAATCCATCTGGATGCTTGCTGGGATCTAACGTCAGCACCATTGTGCAGAGACTGAGGAAACACGAGTCATACTGGAGCAGAATAAACGTTACTTAGAAAATTTAACACAAATACATTGTACTTGATTTATCCAAGTAAATATTTTCAAATTCCCAATGCTTCAAATTCCAAATAAATGTTCCTACAGAACAATAAATTCTGAAATGATAACAAAGAGGTGGCATGCAAATGCATTCCTATTAAATATACCTTACCAGATTAGAGCTCATGATATTTCACTACTGCCAGTTGTTGATCATAAAGCTGACATATTATTTTACATTTAAGATAATAATCTGGTTCTTGTTATTGAATTCCTGGTGTTGAGTTCTATTATTCACAACTATATAACTTTTCACTTTTATGGCATGATTGTGGCTGTTTAATGTCATAATCTTCCTAAAGGTTAAAGTACCTCTGCTAACCACAAATAACCTGAATTTAACCTGTAAATATACCAAAAGATTTTCACACCTGGTAGAGGGAAGTACTCCGCCATTGGCTCTGTGAACACATAAAAATGCGATTAACAGTGAATTAATCCTTTAATCCCATCTAACCAATTTCACAGCAATTTGCCCTTAATCCCAGCTGCCATCATCGCAAATAGTAGTACATCTGCTCTCATTGTTCTGGGATTTTTCTTTACTTCACTGTTTCTGTCCTTATTCAATTATGTTTCTGCAACCTGCTCAATGTCATAGGTTTGGCTGGTAAACTGCATATGATAATAAGAACCCTCCACTGTATAATATTTGTACTTCACACATTTTTAATTACAATATGTACAATATGTACAGATTAATGTCAGCAACAGAAACCCCAGCTGGAAGCTGCTTTGATCTAAGGGAACAGAAGCCTTGTACTGGCCCAAACCCCATTTGTAAGCACGAGTCAATGACTCGTTACCAAACTTGTCACTTCATAAGTTTCAAAAGCTATATGTTTTAGGCGTACATCTGGAAAGTCAGAAATAAACAATCCAATATGCCAACATTACTCTTTTGTGTTAAATACACACAGGACTGACATCGTTGGTACTCACATCAAAAGACCTTTGAAGACAACCTTTGGGCCCAATTTTATTAGACCCTCAGCATCCCAATGCCATGTTCGCTAAAATATGTTTAAGATGCAAAAATGGTTCAGTTAGATAAGTCACTGAATAATATTGGGCCTAATAGTTCACATTTTATAACCCACATTTATAAAGTCATTCAAGTCTTATAAACGTTTCCACATTTAATACTGAGTAGTAACTTTTACTGAATCAATGCTCCTGGCACAGAGTTCTGCCCACCTGGAGAACATATTGGGAATTTGGACACAGAGATCAGAGAGCCCCCACAGGATTTTCCATCCAGTAATTACCCATCCAGCATATTTGTGAAATTACCTCTCCAGTGTCAGCTGCAAACACTCTGTGGCCAAATATAGCATCCAGAAATGCAGAGCAAGATTCCCTTGCCTCTATTCTCCCTGCAAATGAACTTTCAAAAAGGATGTGCCCGTGACCATAAATGCGTTTCCTATGTGCATACCATAGTGTGAGAAACACTAACCTGACGGAATAATCAGGAGAGCACCTCCTTCTGCAGTAACACAACATTGTCCACAGTATTCTTGTGGAACCCTCAGCTGAAATTGCCAATTTAAAGCTGTACCATACTGACAAAAAATATATTTGCCAAGATTTTTTTTTTGCTTCTTTGCAAATACTAGAGAGAGGGAGAGATTGAAGGACGTCACTTGACACTGAGTAATAGGGATAATAGGAATAGTGTGATTGGGAAAAGAAACAGAAGGATGATCCAAAGAAGATATGAGACACCAGTAGGAGAGGAGTCTGGGATTAGATGGAAAGGCTAGAGCAGGAGGAGAGATGCTTGAATGACAATGTTTATTTTCTGGCATGTAACATCTGTGATTAATGTTGGTGAGTGACAGCGGCAGAAATTTCCCATGCTTATTGAGAGGTAGAAATTCAATGGCATAAAAAATTCACAGAGATTTCTAACCCACCCCCTCACTGGGAAAAAAATGGAAAGGGAGAAAATCAAAATAAAACACGATTACCATAGCTAGAACAAAACGGAACACAGTTTGAAAAATGTACAATTAAACTTGAGAACATGCCTTCCATCATAACTAACGGTGCTGACTTGTTTGGAGGGAAGACATGAAGCAGGAGAGTTCATTGCAAGATAGACATCCATTACATATGAACGTTTGAACTATTAAAAGTGTTAGTTTTCGAGTGCTTGCTCATCAGAGTGAAAAGTCTGTTGTCGGAGACATGTTGAGGGACAGGCATCCGGTAACCAGTAATTATAACCAAGGAGCAATTATCAGCAATTATAAACACATAGCAATTACATGTAGCAATTATCTTATCACCAAAAATGCTGTGGCATCCCTATTACTGATTTTATTTTTTGCATTTGTATATGCAGCTTGTACGGTAACAACACAGTTTAACCACACACTAAATTTAGCAGCTGTTTAACACTATATTCACAGGCGGCCTCATATGTGATTGGGGTTTTCTTTGTAGTCCCGGATATGGAGTGTGGCTTTAGGTTTATGTGTCTGACATGAAACTATGTCATTTTATTTTAACATATGCCTGAGAACACTTCCTTTTCAGCGTGCTTCTATAAAAGTAAAGATCCCTGTTAGGTTAGCCTTTCTCAGTTTACAGCACACACACACAGGAAACACACTCATGGCTGTAACTTATTGCAGGTGTTCCTATTCGTGGATGGCCTGGTGATGCAGTGGGCTAAAGTACTAGAACAGTGCAACGCACTAGTCTATAGCTTTACCTGCGCCTTCAGGGACAATGAACAGAGACCAATTAATACACAAGAATTAGGAGCAGGAGGAGGCCATTCAGCCCCCTGAGCCTGCTCTGCCATTCAACAAGTTCATGGCTGATATTATTGTGTCCTCAACTCCACTTTTCTGTCTGCCCCCCATAACCCTTGACTCCTTGATCAAACGAAAACCTGTCAGACTCAGCCTTGAATATACTCAGTTACGCAGCCTTCACTGCTCTCTGGGGAACAACATTCTAAACTTTAAAGACCTTCTGAGAGACGATGGGCTGGATTCTCCGCTGACAGGATTCTCCATTGCGTCGGGGATTTCCCGACGGCGTGGGGCTGCCCACAATGGGAAACCCCATTGGCTGGCTCGCGAGAGGGAGAATCTTGGGAGCGTGCCACATCAGAAATCTGGTGTGGCGGGACACATAATCCCGCCCGACATTTTTCCTCCTTTCAGTCTTAAATTAGAGACCCTGATTTTTTAAACTGTGCCCCCCTAGTTCTAGACATCCAACAAATACATCTTCTGAGTGAAATAGATTTGTTCATTTTCAACTGTTAAAGCAGGCTAGTACTAGCCTTCTGCACTGTAAATTCTATGATTCTAACTATGATTGGGCATTGGCAGAGCTCTGATGTTGAATCTTTGCCATGAAGGTAGAAAATGAGAGCCAGTTTTCTTTGCGGTTCAGAAACATACCTCTGGGAGGGTTGGATGGGACTGATTAAAATTAAGATTTTCAAATGAATAAGGCCTTAATTAGTATGGAGGTGGGTTTCTTCGCAAATTTAATGGTGGGCTCTCAAAGCTGGGAGGTCAAGCAAAGGCCTTCCAACTTCAGAAGATTTTGCACCTACAGTGGTGGCAGTCTTCCATCTCATAAGGCAATAGTTTGCACCGTGGTGGTCAACTTATCTGTAAGTTAGATACGTTACTGACAGGTAGTCTGGGCAAGAAGGTACCCTCCCAGCTACTTGAAAAAAAACTTTTTTTTTTAAATCACAAAAGCAGCCAGGCCACCACTGTGGGGAGAGCTCTACAGGATGCTGCACCCCAATACCCAGGAAGACTGAGAGCGCCTTGCGATCTTTCAGGAGAGCCAGCACCCTGACCTGTCACTGAGTGTTAAGTAATGGGTTAAGAGTTAAGAAATGCATTAAGAGACATTGCAATTAGTTGTCTCATTTAGTTTAAGTATCCAATGATTGACACTGATAAGTAAAGGGGCTTCAGGTGGCCCTTGTGTCAGGTGGTGTGTTGTTAAGAGTTTTGTGCAGAGGCCGTGGAAGTGAAATAAATGGTGTTTGGTGAAAAGGAACAGGACTATTGACTCTTCCTACAACGGTAACTAAAATGTATAACAATGGTAGCAGAGGATGGTTGCTGTGCAAATGTGAAGGTTTGAAAGATACAACCTTTCCTGATCAAACCAAGGAGTGAGTGAGAAGGGAAAAAAAAAGCTCCATGGCTGAACCCAGGATAAAGATGGCTGGATATGCCTATCCTCCCCTTATATTCTGAAAGGGAATCGTACGACCAATGGAGAAGTTATGTGGACTAAGGTAACTGCTTTGGGAAAGAGAAAACAAGGTATGGCATTGGCTCTTTCTCTACCTTATGTCAGTAAAATCCGAAACAAAGTGCTTTCTGAGCTGGAATTGGAAGAGTTAGACTCAGAAGAAGGTCTGGGGACTCTATTACAATATATGGATAAGATTTACAAGAAAGATGACTTGTTAAGTGCGTAGGAAGCATGGTCAGAATTTGATAAGTTCCGGAAAATAGAGGAATTCTCCATGGAAGACTATATAATGGAATTTGGCAGACTATATAAAAGGCTGCAGAAACACAACCTGGAATTTCCACAGTCTGTGTTGGCCTTTAGATTACTTGACTGTGCTAGAGTGAGCAACATGGATAGGCTCCTGGTTTTGACAGGGGTTCAGTTTACGGATGAGGATACCTTATTCGATCAGATGACAAAAGCTTTAAAGAAGTTTCTGGGGAAACATTCGATTCCGATGGCTCTGATGACTCAAATAGGTCAGTCTGCTATAAAGCAGAATATGGAAGATACACTACTAACAGGATGGCAAAATTGTACAGCTACGATCAGGGCCCAAGACTATAGAAGGAGATCGAGACAAGGAAATTATGAAGACAGAAACCCAGTGAGAACTTACAGTAGGAAGATGAACCCCAGAAATGCACGGGGCATGATAAATCGATGTTTTCGATGTGACTCTCAATACCATTATGTCTTCAACTGTCCAAAACGTTATGATAGAGTGTTTGAAGCAACACATGACATGGAAGAGTCAGAAGAGGAAAAAGATAGTGTTCAGAGAGAAGACATTGTCCTATTAACAAGCAGTTTTACGCCAGTAATGAGGGTGTTGGTTGCAGAATCCTTCAATTGTGCTGTATTGGACAGTGACTGCACATCTACTGTGTATGGAATTGACTGGTTAAAATGTTACCTGGACTCCTTGAATGCTGAAAGTCGTAACAAGGTTAAGGAATTTGAAAGTTCCACAAGTTTCAGGTTTGGGGATGATAATACTCTGAAGTCACTGAAAAGAGTGGTGATCCCTTGCAATATTGCTGGAGTGAATCATTTCATTAGCACGGATGTTGTATCAAGTGAGTTACCTTTGCTTCTGAGCAGACCGTCAATGAAGAAAGCACACATGAAACTGGATATGGAACAGGATAAGGCAACAGTTTTTGGAAAGTCGGTGGACTTACAATTTACACAGTCGGGACACTATTGTATTCCATTACTGAAAAATAATATTTCAAGTAGAGTTGTTAAGGATGTATTAATGGCAGTTGAAAATGGGACTTTCGCTGATAAAAAGCTTGTTGTATTAAAACTGCATAGGCAATTTGCACATCCGTCTCCTCGGAGGCTGAAAAATTTATTAAAGGATGCAGGGGTTAGGGATGAAGACTATACTAAACTGATAGAACAGGTTAGTGATTGCTGTGAAGTTTGTAGGAAGTACAGAAGGACACCAGCACGACCGATAGTAACCCTACCTTTGGCCAGGGATTTTAACAACATTGTGGCTGCGGACCTTAAGATCTGGGATAAGGCCATTTTTCCAAAAGGACAA
This sequence comes from Scyliorhinus torazame, assembly GCF_047496885.1. Taxonomy (NCBI): domain Eukaryota; kingdom Metazoa; phylum Chordata; class Chondrichthyes; order Carcharhiniformes; family Scyliorhinidae; genus Scyliorhinus; species Scyliorhinus torazame. Next base: position 90,582,676 of record NC_092715.1, on the reverse strand, counting down.
CTACCAAAAGTTGGTACAAAGGTGACATACTTGCCTGAAGGGTCTAGTCAATGGAAGGATGCAATTGTTATTAGAGCAGGGAAGGCCACTGGAAAGTATAAACATTGGTTGAATGTACAGCATTCAGGGGAGGGAGTTAAGACAATGGATTGGGAACACAAAGTTCTAAAATGGAGGTCACAGGAACGCAGTGCCAGTTCAGATAGTACATCGGTTAGTGAACAGGTCCGCAGGAAAAGGTCGAGAATTTTGAAAGGACATCCCACAGCAGATCGGAAAGATCAAGCAGTAGCAGTATAGAACAAGTTACCAGGTGGGAGAGAGGACGTAGTTTATCAAGGTCTCGGAACATGAGTAAGACTACGAATACTAATATGAGTAGAAGCCCACATGCACGTGAGATTTTGGTGGCTTCCAATAAATTATATGAAAAGTTATCAAAGATGCTAAACAGCAAGAACTGCATAGTTGGAGTGAATTTGGGGTATACACGGAAGTACCAGTTAGGGGACAAAGAGCTCTGTCCCACAGATGGATTTGCACGGAAAATGTTCTTCCGGATGGAACTTATAAGGCAAAGGCCATACTTGTGACAAGGGGATTTGAAGAAAGCTTAGAAGATCAGGATTTAAGGGTAGATTCACCTACAGCAGGAAAGGTTAATTTTAAAGATCTTCTTTTAGCCACAAAGGCATGGGAATGCAAACCTATAGATATGAAAGCTGCCTTCTTGCAGGGGCATCAGCTCCAGAGAGACATTTTTCTCCGTCCTCCTAAAAAAGCAGCTAACACAGAAGGGGTATTCTGGAAGTTGAACAAATGTGTATGTGGTTTAAATGTTGCATCTAGAGTCTGGTATTTTTCGGTAAGGTCAGTTTTGTTCAAGTTAGGCTGTTAACAGTTGAAAGTAGATCCGGTAATGTTTTACTGGCACTATAAAGGGAACCTTTCTGGCATCTTTATGATGCATGTCAAATAATTTTTGTGGGGTGGGACTAGTGATTTTGAAGCTTTTGTAATCTCTGGTTTGAGGAAAGAATTCAGGGTCGGAAGTCAGGCTTCCGGTGCATTTAAATATATTGGACTGGAAATCGGACAGACTAAGTTCGGGGAAACTTTACGTTAGCAATCTTATTTGGAAAGCATCAGCCCAATAGCAATTAGTCATGGCCGGGTTTCACAAAAAGACGCAATGGTTTCAAAGATGGAAATAGAGCAACTGCAAAGTTTAATTGGTTAGGTAGACAGACTAGACCGGACGTGAGTTTTGATGTCTTAGAGTTGAGTACAAAAATGAATGATCCCAAAGTGGAAGACATAATAAGAGCAAATAAAGCATTTGGCCAAACTAAAAATGCAGGAGTGTGTTTTGAGGTTCACGGTTTTAGGTGACCTTAAGCACTTGAAATTCATAGTTTATAGTGATGCGTCCTATACAAATCAAGCACAGGAGGTTTTATAATTTTCCTCTTGAGGAACAATGGTAAATGTTGTCCTCTTGTGTGGGAAACAAAGAAAATAAGGAAAGTGGTCAAAAGCACTTTGGCTGCTGAGGCGTTAAGCTTTGTAGAGGCAGTGGATAGGGCCTTTTATATATCTCAGATATTGACAGAAATTTAATGTTTGGATATTGTTTCTGTGATCTTTTTTTTCCCCCAAAAAAAACATTTTGAAAAAAAAAGAAGGGGGGAAATTGCGTGTGTGTTTTTGAGTTTCTTAAAAAAAAATTTTCACCTAATTATTTTTTTCTCCACTGATTATTTTTATTGTTCAAAATTGCTTACACTTTGAAAAGAGGAAATATTTATTCTACAAAATTTACATTCTTTTGCTGGGGTATTTGCAACGTGCAAGTCAAACTGCCCCTTTCATATTTTAGCAGCACTTCATTTCAAAAAATAACGTTTATTTCAGACATTTTTCCACCTTTTACAGAGACTGAAGACAAAAGATTTTGATAAGTCTGTTTCAGTTTAGAGAGAGGAAAAAGCAAAAACTGCATGTGTCATTCTCAATGCAATGAGGTCATGCATGTGTGATTCAAGGATGTGTAATGGCAAATAAATGTGGAAAGCTTTAATAATAATAATCCTTATTGTCACGAGTAGGCTTACAGTAACACTGACACTATTACCAAAATTGATCAAATTTATACTTGTTTATTATTGAAATTTAACAATGTCAGAATTATGGGAATGGAAGTCATAACAAATGAAGTAACACTTCTTTAGCGAACAGAGATATAATTAAAATATGGGGGCGGGATCTTCAGCCTCCCAGCTGCGTGTTTCTCAGTGGCGCCCCATTCGTTGGCAGTGGGATTCTCTGCTCCAGCTGCTGTCAACGGGAATTCCCATTGAAGCCACCCTACGTCGCCGGGAACTCCACGGGTAGGGGGGTGTTGCCGGCAGGACTAGAGAATCCCGCTGCCAGTGAAGAGACGGAGAGAAACTAATCATAGTTTAGAATGGAACTGATGTTGAATTTTAACCTTTTCTTTTTAAAAAAAAAACAATTTTTATTAAAGGTTTTCATAAAATATCAATAACAAAATGAAAAAAAAGAACCCAACAGGGTTAACTACAAAACACAATCTAAAAAAGGAACCCCCCCATACCCCCCCTCCGTACATAAATAATAAATTAACATTAACACCCCGACTTAACACAACAGGTATATACACCCCCTCAGACCCTTCAGTGTAAATAACAAAAACAAAAATAATAAAGTAAACCCCCCCCCCCCCACCCGAGCTGCTGCTGCCATTGACCAATGTCTATCGTTCTGCCAGGAAGTCTAAGAACGGTTGCCACCGCCTAAAGAACCCTTGTACCGACCCTTTCAAGGCGAATTTCACCCTCTCCAATTTAATGAACCCTGCCATATCACTGATCCAGGATTCCACGCTTGGGGACCTTTGCATCTTTCCACTGAAGAAGAATCCTTCGCCGGGCTACCAGGGACGCAAAGGCCAGAATTCCGGCCTCTTTCGCCTCCTGCACTCCCGGCTCCTCTGCCACCCCAAATATTGCGAGCCCCCAGCCCGGTTTGACCCTGGATCCTACCTCCCTCGACACCGTCCTCGCTATGCCCTTCCAAAATTCCTCCAGCGCTGGGCATGCCCAGAACATATGGGTGTGATTTGCTGGGCTCCCTGAGCACCTAACACACCTGTCCCCACCTCCAAAAAACCGGCTCATCGTTGTCCCGGTCATGTGTGCCCTGTGCAGCACCTTAAACTGTATGAGGCTGAGCCTCGCGCACGATGAGGAAGAGTTCACCCTCCCTAGGGCATCTGCCCACGTCCCTTCCTCAATCTCCTCTCCCAACTCCTCCTCCCACTTACCTTTTACCTCCACCACCGAAGCCTCCTCCTCCTCCTGCATCACCTGGTAAGTTTCCGAGATCTTCCCCACTCCCACCCACCCCGCCGAGAGCACCCTGTCCTGTGCTGTGTGTGGCAGTAGCCGTGGGAATTCCACCACCTGCCGTCTGGCAAACGCCCTTACCTGTAAATACCTGAAGGTGTTCCCCGGGGGGTGCCCGTACTTCTCCTCCAGCTCACCCAGGCTCGCGAACATCCCGTCCACAAACAGGTCCCCCAACTTTCGTATTCCTGCCCTGTGCCACCCCGCAAACCCTCCACCTGCTCTTCCAGGGGCGAACCGGTGGTTCCCCCTTAATGGGGTCCACGCCGAGGCCCCAACTTCCCGCCTGTGCTGCATCCACTGCCTCCAAAGTTTGAGGGCAGCCACCACCACCGGGCTCGTGGTATACCTCCTTGGAGGGAGTGGCAGCGGCACCGTTGCCAGCGCCCCCAGACTCGTACCCACACAAGACGCCGCCTCCAGCCTCTTCCATGCAGTCCCCTCGCCCTCCATTACCCAGTTGCGCATCATCGTCGCTTTGGCGGCCCAGTAGTACCCACAGAGGTTGGGCAGCGCCAGTCCCCCCCTATCTCTACTCCGCTCCAGGAACAACCTTCTCACCCTCGGAGTCCCTTGCGCCCACACATACCCCATTATACGCCTGTTAGCCCGCCTAAAAAAAGCCTTTGGGATAAACACGGAGAGGCACTGGAACAGGAACAAAAACCTTGGAAGCACCGTCATTTTGATTGACTGCACCCTACCCGCCAAGGGCAGCGACAACGCGTCCCACCTCTTGAACTCCTCCTCCATTTGCTCCACCGACCTTGTACACTTAAGCCTATGCAGGGACCCGAGCTCTTGGCCACCTGGACCCCCAAATACCTGAAGCTCCTCTCATCCCTTTTTAGTGGGAGCTCACCAGTCCCCCTCTCCTGGTCCCCTGGATGAACTACGAACAGCTCACTCTTCCCCATGTTGAGCTTGTACCCCGAAAAGTCCACGATTTCCCGAAGAATCCTCATTACCTCCGGCATTCCTCCCACCGGGTCCGCCACATACAGCAGCAGGTCGTCTGCTCCTCCCCACCCCGCACCAACCCCCTCCAGTTCCTTGACTCCCTCAGTGCCATAGCCAGGGGTTCAATCGCCAGTGCGAAGAGCAGGGGGGACAAGGGACACCCCTGTCTCGTCCCTCGGTACAACCGAAAGTACTCGGACCTCCTCCTGTTTGTGGCCACACTCGCCATCAGGACCTCATACAACAGCCTAACCCACCTGACAAACCCCTCCCCAAACCCGAACCTCTTCAGCACCTCCCACAGGTACCCCCACTCTACCCTATCGAAGGCTTTCTCAGCGTCCATCGCCACCACTATCTCCGCCTCCCCCTCCCTCACCGGCATCATGATAACGTTTAAAAGCCTCCGCACATTTGCGTTCAACTGTCTCCCCTTCACAAACCCCGTCTGGTCATCATGGATGATCTGCGGCACACAATCCTCAATCCTCGTGGCTAAGACCTTCGCCAGCACCTTGGCATCTAAATTTAGCAAGGAAATTGGTCTGTAAGACCCACATTGCAGGGGATCCTTGTCCCGCTTCAGGATCAAGGAGATCAGTGCCCTGGACATCGTCGGGAGCAAAGCCCCCCCCCCTTCCCTTGCCTCATTAAAGGTCCTGACGAACAGGGGCCCAACAGATCCATACATTTTTTATAGAATTCGACCGGGAAACCGTCTGGCCCTGGTGCCTTCCCCGCCTGCATGCTTCCTATCTCTTTGATCAGCTCCTCCAGCCCAATCGGGACCGCCAATCCCGCCACCAGTCCTTCTTCCACCTTTGGAAACCTCAATTGGTCCAGGAAGCGGCCCATCCCTCCCTCCTCCCGTGTGGGCTCGGATCGGTACAATTCCTCGTAAAAGTCCCTGAAGACCCCATTGATGCCAACCCCACTCCGCACCACGCTCCCTCCCCTGTCCTTAACTCCCCCAATCTCCCTGGCTGCGTCCCGCTTCCGAAGCTGATGCACCAGCATCTGGCTTGCCTTTTCCCCATACTCGTAGACCGCCCCCTGGGCCTTCCTCCACTGCACCTCCGCCTTCCTGGTGGTCACTGGGTCGAATTCGGCCTGGAGGCTACGCCTCTTCCTCAACAATCCTTCCTCGGGCTCCTCCGTATACTTCCTGTCTACCCTCACCATCTTCCCCACCAGCCTCTCCCTCTCCCCCCCGCTCTCTCCGCTCCTTGTGGGCCCTAATGGAGATCAGCTCTCCCCTCACCACCGCCTTCAGTGCCTCCCATACCATCCCCACTCTGACCTCCCCGTTGTCGTTGGACTCCAAGTACCTCTCTATACTTCCTCGGACCCGCTCGCTCACCTCCTCGTCCGCCAACAGCCCCACCTCCAAGTGCCACAGCGGGCGCTGGTCCCTCTCCTCCCCCATCTCCAAGTCCACCCAATGCGGGACGTGGTCCGAAATGGCTATTGCCGAATACTCAGTATCCTCTACTCACGCTATCAGCGCCCTACTCAAAACGAAAAAGTCGATTCGGGAATAAGCCTTATGGACATGTGAGAAGAATGAAAATTCCCTAGCCCCCGGCCTTGCAAATCTCCAAGGGTCCACCCCTCCCATCTGGTCCATAAATCCTCTCAACACTCTAGCCGCCGCCGGCTTCCTACCCGTCCTAGACCTGGAGCGATCCAGTGCCGGATCCAGCACCGTGTTAAAGTCTCCCCCATTATCAGGCCCCCCACTTCCAAGTCCAGGATCCGACCCAACATGCGCCGCATAAAACCCGCATCGTCCCAGTTCGGGGCATACACATTGACCAGGAGAACCCACTCTCCCTGCAACTTACCACTTACCATTACGTACCTACCGCCATTATCTGCCACTATGCTCGACGCGTCGAATGACACCTACTTTCCCACCAAGATCGCCACGCCTCGATTTTTGGCATCTAGCCCCGAGTGAAACACCTGACCTACCCACCCTTTCCTCAATCTTACCTGGTCTGCCACCTTCAGGTGTGTCTCCTGAAGCATGACGACATCCGCCTTGAGCCCCTTCAGGTGCACGAACACGCGGGCCCGCTTAACCGGCCCATTCAGTCCCCTTACATTCCAGGTTATCAGCCGGATCAGGGGACTACCCGCCCCCCTCCCCCGCCGACTAGCCATGACCCCTCCTCGGCCAGCCACGCGACCGCACCCCACACCCGGCCCGTTGCCCACAGCGGCATACCCCCGTCTCGACCCCTCCGCACTCGCTCCAGCTCCTCCTTGACCATAGCAGCAGCAACTCAATTACCCCCCACCCAACCCGCCACCCCCCACCTCCCCCCCCGGCCTGGACCCATCCTAGCTGATTTACTCCCCCCATTGCACTTCCGCAAGTCAGCTGACTCCTGCTGACCCCAGCCACCCCCGCCTCTCCTTCGACTCCTCCCATTGTGTGGCACACCCTCCTCTCCCGTTCCCCATCCATAGGCTCTCCCTCCTCCCCCTGCCGTTCAAAGCACGGGAAATAACCCTCGCTTCCCCGCCCTGACCCCGCCCCCTCCAATCTTCAGCACGGGAAAAAGCCCGCGCTTTCTACCTACCCGGCCCCGCCACCTCTGACGCAGCTCCTTTTACAGGCCCAGTCCCCTCACCCCTGACTCAGGCCTCCCCCTCCCCTGCGAGGCCCCATCTCACCGCCAGCCACCACCCCTGTTCCGTTTACCTCCCCCCCTCCAAGAGCCCCCCCCTGACCAACCCAACCAAAACAGTGCCCAACCCGCCCCAGCCACCCTCACCAACCCGAAAGAGAAAAACACAGAGAAAAAGAAACCCGGAGCAATACAAAGGCCCCCCCCCTCGAGAAAAAATAAATAAACATAACATATCAACCGCAGTCCCCAATCGCCCATCCCGACCCTCAGTCTGTGTCCAACCTCTCGGCCTGAACAAAGGCCCACGCCTCCTCCGGAGACTCAAAATAAGGTGCTGGTCTTTGTCGGTAACCCACAGTTGCGCTGGCTGCAACATGCCAAACATCACCCCCTTCCTGTGCAGCACCGCCTTCGCTCGATTGTACCCGGCCCTCCTCTTCGCCACCTCCGCACTCCAGTCCTGGTATATTCGAACCTCCACGTTCTCCCACCTGCTGCTCCTCTCCTTCTTGGCCCACCTGAGCACACACTCCCGATCGACGAACCGATGGAACCTCACCAGCACCGCCCGCGGATGCTCGTTAGCCATGGGCCTCCTCGCCAGCACTCTGTGGTAGTATGTATTGGGGGTCATGTGGGACTGGAAGCCCTATTGTCATTGGCTGACAGATCCCGGGTCCTGGTTGGCCGTTGAACTCATACTCCATCCTGAAGGCGAAGTATAAGAAGCCGGTGCCTTCCCCCGCAGGCCAGTTTACTATTGGGCTGCTGGGGAACAGACACGCTTAATAAAGCCTCATCGACTTCACTCTATTCGTCTCACGGAGTCTTTGTGCGCCACACACTCTATGGGCCCCTTCCAGCTCCAGGGGCCCCTGGAAGGACCCTGCTCCCATCAGTGAGTTCAACATGGTGACCACATAGGCCCCCACGTCCGGTCCCTCCAGCCCCTCCGGGAGGCCCAGAATCCGCAGATTCTTCCGCCTCGACCGATTCTCCACCTTCTCGAACCTCTCCTGCCATTTCTTGTGGAGCGCCTCGTGCGCCTCCACCTTTACCGCCAGGCCTAAGATCTCGTCCTCATTGTCAGAGATCTTTTGTCGAACCTCACGGATCGCCACCCCCTGGGCCGTCTGTGTCTCCAGCAGCTTATCAATAGAAGCCTTCATCGGCTCTAACAAGTCAATTTTAATCTCTCTGAAGCAGCGCTGCATACCCTCCTGCTGCTCCTCCACCCACTGCATCCATGCTGCCTGGTCTCTGCCCGCCACCATTTTGTCCTTCTTCCCTCGCACCTTCTTCGGGTCCACCACCACCTTTTTTGTTGCTCCTAGTTGAAGCCATATACTGACGGGAGCTGTTGTAGGCTCCTTCCCACACCGGGAAACGTCGAAGAAGTGCCGTTGGGGGCCCTGAAAACAGCCCAAAAGTCCGTTCCAAACAGGAGCTGCCGAATGTGCGGCTTAGCTCCGCATAGCCGCAACCGGAAGTCGAATTTTAACCTTTTCAAAGTTAATTGAGTTCAATACTAGGATAGTTACTAATGTTCGTTTATACTGCTATTTTAACACCATGCATTCAATGAATAAATATAAACATGTGGTTCTATTCTTCACTTTACAAGGTGCAATGCAGCACGCATCTTCCGAATAATCAACCAATCATGCGTGTAGGCTGGTTATCTAGTGGTTTAAAAGCTTTGTCTAATCTGTCAATCTTTAAACATTGATACTTATCACCACATACAAATCTATATTTAAAAGTAATGGCCCTCAAGGCAGCTTGCAGAATGGAGTTTTAAAAAAAAAATGTGGATTCAATCATAGAATTTCTAAATTCATAATGTTCCATTTCCTATTCTAGATCAGGGTTTTTCAAACTCAGGGTCGCGAGCCACGGGTGTTGTGGGTGGGTGTTGGGAGGGTCATGGAGTGATTGGTCGCGGCGTTCCTGATGACGGGAGAAATGCCCAACGGCCGAGACCGGCTTTGAAGAATGCCAGCTGTGACTGGCTTTTAAATTGACAATGCCATTTGTGACCGGCCTTTAAATACCAACATTGTGGTCATCCTACCAGAGGTAGCGGCAGAGAGAAGGTCACTCGCCTGGCATGTACACTGATGCCACGTGCCCTGTACGTCTGTGCTTTGGATGCAAAATCACAAAGGAGTGATTCCTCCAATTTGTAGCTGCCAGCTACCAAGCAACAGGGCTGTGTGAAGAACTGAAGATGGGTCATTGTGCAATAAGGAAGAGAGGTCCAGAGACACAAACCGGCCAGGATCTCACAATTGAATCTTCTGGAGAGAGCTGCTCATGAGAGTTCACGGCAGGTCAAAGCAGTGCTGGTGTGAAATGTATCCTGAGCTCCAGGGCCTCTGGTGAATTGTCAATAAAGAAAAAGCTGAAATCGGGAACAAAGCAGTATAAAGATGATTTCTTGAGGTGTAGCATTGTTATTTGTGCCAATGTAAATCAGGATCCAAAGCCCATGTGCAGGGAAGTACTGGTAAATGAAAGTTTAAAACTCTCAAAATTACAAAGGCGTTTGAAGACTAAGCACGGCGAGTTTGAGGACAAGCCTCTTGATTTTTTTCAAACGATGCAGCAAGAATTTAAAATCGTCAGCTGAAGTCCTTAGCAGAAATGTAACATTGAATGACATAGCAAGTGAGATTGGGAGGACCAAGCAGGCTCCCTGTCACTGATCTCCTACCCTTTACAAATTTTAATGATGCCCTGCAATGTGAGCAATGGAATCTAGGTTCCTCACTAAACTGTCTCATTAAAGATTAGAAATAATGGTGTGTCGTGAAGGTCAGCCAGCATAGGGCACGAAGGTTGGTCGGTGTGGGTCACGAAGATCGGCTGGCGTGGGTCGGCCAGTTAGTAAAAGCGGGTTCTGGGAATAAAAGTTAGAAAAACACTGCTCTAGATCATTCCTCCCCAGCATCTCAAAACTGTTAGAGTCTTAGCCTCCCTCAGTTTGGCCTTCCTCCCATAGTTTTCAGCATTTTAGAAAGCAAGAATTTTGTCATCCAGCTTCTCGATTCACTTGATGAACTCCTACCCTTTTTAATTTTAATGGTGCCCTGCAATGTGAACAATGAAATCTAGCTTTCTCACGAAAGGAAGATTATGCAGTTTCAGCTCTGGTGTGGATATAAGGACACATGCCCCGCCCTGGTCATGTATATTGAGAATTTGGGGGGGGCGGGGGGCGCAGGCCTAGGCCCTGGATGACTTCCCATGTGTTAAAATGAAATAGATGGACGTTCCTGTGGGGTTGATAACTCTGTTCTGGCACTGTAAATGGTAAAGTTTCTACAATGTGGTAGTAGCACAGTCACACACCAGAGGGGAGGCTACTGTTCGGCATCTGTTATAATTTTGCATTTTGTCATTTCTGTAATTTGAAGAGACAGAGGTTATTTTCACATTGGTTGCAGGCTAAAAGCCAGTGGTTGCAAACTGACTGTCCTTCATGCAACCCCGCCTGGCTTTCCTTTCCATTGGACTCAATGGGGGTAATTTTCACATTTGGTGTGGGTAGTATATTGACTTCAATGGAAAACAAAATTGGGTGTGGTGGAAATAATGAGCGGCTGATTTGCAGCAAGTTTTACATCTGCATCCAGAGTGAAAACAACCTCCCTGGTGTAAGCAGTGAAACCAAAATATTCATTTGTTTTTAGAACAAAGTACAACCTGCCTTAGTCTGCATTCATATGAACAGACGTCTTTCAGTACATTTCCTCTGCGAACCCTGTTCATTTTAAATTTCTCCTCACTTTGCAAAACACAAATCATTTTTCATCTTCTCACCCTGAAAAGCACTGACCTTGAATGTGTTTTCAGGTTTTACTTTAAAAAGCACTAATGGGGAACTGGATTTACTAGAATTATTTTTACTTGGCAAGTTATGAGAGACTTATCATTTTTTTAAAAGTTAGTTCATACATTTTTTTCAAAATCACACAAATTTCCAGCTGAGCGAATAAGAAGCTATCTTGTTCAAGCCTGATTTCGGGAGCATGGCTAGGGAAAGTGATCAAAGGCATTATTCAAAGAGTAGGTTTTAAAGGGGCTTTTAAAAAGGAATAAGTAGCTTAACAGAAGATTTTAAGAGGAGTGGTCCAGAGTACAGGCATCGGACGATTGAAGGCTCTGTTACCGAGCGAAGATGCAAGATATAGAAGAGCACAGTGTGAGAGCTGGGACAGAACCTGTAAGAGGAGAGTAGGATAGAACCATTGAAGAATTTATAGTCAAGATCAAGGATTTTTTAAATCAATGAGGTCGGGGGATAGCTTGTCGGGGACTTGGGGGTTGAGTCTGGACAGGTAAGACTTTAGGTCGGGTGGGGGTAAGAAAGTGTGAGAAAGGTTGAACCTGGAAATAATGAATGCCTTGGTGAGGGATAAGTGTGGAAAGAGGTGAATGATATTGCAAATTATATTGTCGGTGACCTTGCGAGGCTGAAATTTAAATGAAAGGAAAAAGTTGCTTCCTCAATGGAATGCAACTATTGGGCCATAGACCTGCCAAGACTCATTTACATTTGTTCTCTTTTTGTGAAAAAATATCAACCTTTTTCTTTTAGCCTTGCGACATTAAAATAACCTGGCTCAAATCTGTCTGTTAGATTACCTCACTGTGGGCATAAGCATGTTGAGGCATTGGGGTCTGGTGCAACTGAGGGTTAAAAAAAAAAACTGATGGGATATCATAAGATTGATAGTTCAGTTTTGAGTTGATTTTGGAATTGATGGGACATCGGAAAGACGGTTTAATTCCACGTGTGTGTGTTTTGGAATTGATGGGACGTCGGAAAGACTGTTTAATTCCACGTGTGTGTGTTTTGGAATTGATGGGACGTCGGAAAGACGGTTTAGTTCCATGAGTGTTTTGGAAACTATAGTTGATTAAGCTAAAATTGTATCCTTGGACTGTAGTGGCGAACAACGCCGTCTTGAGGACTAGTTCAAGATTCTGGGGAATTGCTTGGATAACACGAATGATCCAGGCCGTTCATTGCAAATATTATGTGATATTTATCCAGATAAAGCGAGGGATTTTCGAAAAATGTCAGCAACTTTAAGAAAGAAATTGGGTGACGAATGGCCACTAGGGGGCACTAAAGATCTGGACATCATTAAGAAAATTCAGGGTGAAATCTGGAAAAAGAGCCAAAGTATGAAAGCAAAAGAGTTAATTGGATGATGGAGACAATATTGTCACGAGGAGAGGGATAAGATCAAGTTATCAAATTGGCAAGAAAATGCCCTTAAAATGGGGATTCCAATTAGTGAAGGGGGAACCAGAAAACTCTGGAGATCTTGAAAAAGGAGTGTGCATTCAAAAAACGCGCAAGTAAAGAGAGGGAGACACCTAGCGGGGCAGACTCGAGTAAATCAAATGGGCTACGTAGTTCAATGGCTGGCCTTGCATTGACAGAGGCAGATGATGACCTAGAGAATTGGACCATGTCGGGTAGAGTCCCGACTGCACCAGTAGCATTGTCTGTACTAATTCCAGAACCACCAGGGTATCATAATTTATATCCAGTCACTGCTCCCCAGATTCAAATCATGCCAGCCTCTCCAGTCCCTTCGGTTGATAGCTTGAGTCCTATTTCTGCACTTTCACCTTCTGTTAGAGAAGCCGAGCTGTGTTCCACAAGCCTAGTTAGCTCTAGGACCCGATCTCGGACAATGAGAGAGGGGACTGATCCTATCCAGAAACAATTACACATACCCCCAAGATCCCTTAAGACCGAGATGGTAGGACAGAAAAGTATGAAAACAAAGAAAGAGGGCGGGAATAGTTCTGAGGAGCCGGAGCTCCCCCTATCGGAAGGGAAGGACGTCGAAGTCTTTGAAGAGTCAGAGGAATCCGCTAAAGCGCCCCCCAGTGAGACTCTGAGATAGTTGCCGATTAGGAAAATACCCAACCCTGATGCTGCAACAGCAGCAGCCCAGCCCACGATAGCCATAATTCCCATGGAGACCCAGTGAGATGATGGCTATTCTGGCTGCAATCCCAGACAGGAAGAAATCTCCTGCTGCTTTCGTGGACTATCTGAGAACTACCATCTCAGTTTATCAACTGATTCAAGGGACCTCTGGGCCCCAGTCCAGCAGGTTTTAACCCCAGCAGAGTACCGCAGTCATCTCAACCACTTAAATTATGCTAGCCACGCCGCACTTCAGCAAGCCCATGCTTTGGACGATGATAGACGGGCACAAATCCTGAATGCGTTGAATGCCACATTTCAAAAGCCCATAAACATCTCTGCTATCTTAGACCTCAAACCTAAAAAGACTGAGGAGCCAGAGGAATTTCTGGAACGTTTTAATGAAATCTACCGTGGGCAGTCAGGCGACTTGCTGTACCAAAATGGTCAGAATTCCCCTCAATATTGTGCTATGTTAATGCATTGCCGACCACCTTTCGTGGCTACTGCGTGAAATGTAATAACATGAATTGGACAGAGAACAACCCTTCCCAGGTGGCCCGGGCAGTCAGATTTTATTGGAAGGAGGGTGTAGGCCAGGAAGGAGGCTCAGTTACAAAGATTAAGACTGAGTATGTAATGAAAAAGGATGATCTGAGACCCCAACCAGCGGCAGACACAGTGGCTTACCAGCTGGAACCCCAATATTGTGACCTTGGGTGGGTGGATCAACACGGGGGAGGATATCAATCCCACCCAAATGGACCCTCAGCACCTCTTTATGGCCCACCGTTTGCACCAACAGCTTTACAACTGCCGCCCCCTCTGAGGGGCCATTGGTCTACTGGGAAAAGAGGATGGGGAAGATATAGAGGGAACAATACATGTTTTGATTGTGGCCGTACAGATCACTGGCATCAGGAATGCCCCTTTAAAAGACGGGCAGCAGAAGGAGACTACCCGACCCAAAGGAGGGGGTACCCACCAAGGGGAGGACAGACGAGGTACACTGACTTCTCCCAGGCAAATCCTTTCCCAACACAAGATTGACTAGCTAATTTAGTCATAAGGACTCTCCAATCGGACAGGGAACCTATTATCTCTCTGAAGACAGGAGATCAACATCACCCATTTGTAATCGACACTGGAGCAGCCATGTCTTCGGTGCAATCAGAACTTCGACTACCACTATCCGACCACACCCAGCATTTGTTGGGGTTCCAAGGACAGGTGTGTGAGTATCCTATTTCTGAACCTGTGACAGTCACTTATGAGAATAAGTCTACAGATCATCAGTTTGTGGTGACTACTGGATTGGGCTGTAACTTGTTGGCCCGAGATTTACTGTGTATCTTCCAGCTACAGCTAGAGTGCGGAGACGAAGGGGTAACGGTTCAATCATGGAGGATGAGACAACAGTGCTATATTTCTATCACACCCCAGTGGTGGACGTTAGACATTGAACATTCACTGCACCACGTTAACCTGGCCTATGACAGAACCGGACAGAACAGGGAGTTGGAGGACAAATACCGGCTGTTAATTGGGACCGAATGGCCAGTCAAGATTACAGCCACAGTCACGGGAAAAGAAGGCACAGCCGATTTTGTAACAATACCACCACATTTATGGCCACAGTCAGCTTCGGTAAGCCCTCATATTACACGTCAGGTCCATGACCAGTACCATGCCAGGGATCTGGGGCCTATGGTAAGGAGGGCAGTGGATCATTCAGATCTGACAGAGTACGCACTTCAAATCATGCCATACGGCACTTACATAAAATATTTTGAGGTCCCTGAAACGATTAACACTCGACTTCAGCATCACCTGGGACGTGACGTTTTGGAATATGTCAACCGACAGGTCTGGGCAGAATACCCATCACAAGTGGGACAGGCAAATGTTACACCCATTAAGGTAACGATTAAGGACCATGTAACGCTGCGTTCCATTCGGCAATACCCCCTGAAACCCCAAGCTGCCCAGTCTATAGACAAATTAATCCGAGAGCTGTTGCAACAGGGTATTCTGGTCCCTTGCCAATCAGAATGTAACACCCCCATACTTGCGGTGCCCAAACCAGGCAAACCAGACCAGTACCGATTAGTACAGGATTTACGTTCAATCAATGCCATCGCACCGCCGTTACATGCTCTCGTCCCTAATCCCGCCCACATATTGGCTCAAATTCCAGCTCGAGCCCGGGTCTTCGCCATAGTTGACCTCCAGCACGCTTTCTTTGCCCTTCCACTCGCATCTGAAAGCCAATATTTGTTGCCTTCACTTACAATGGACAGCAGTATACCTGGACCCAACTGCCTCAGGGGTTCGTCAACTCACCTACGTTCTTATCCAGATGTCTGCAGACCCAACTCCAGGCCTTGACATTGGAGCATGGTTCCACTCTAGTGCAGTATGTAGATATTGGTAGCGAGTCCCGAAAAGGCCAATAACAGGGATGATGTGATCCAGTTATTAAACCACCTATCCTCATTGGGTTATGTTGTTTCACAATCAAAGGTCCTGGTGGCTCAGACAAAGGTCAAGTTCTTTGGAATTTTACTTACAGCCAAGGAAAGAAGTCTCGAACCCAGTAGGATTGAACCCATATGCCAATTTCCCGCCGCTACCACAGCCAAGGAGGTCCGTCATTGGCTGGGTATGGTGAATTATTGCAGGTAGTGGATACCAAACATCGCAGTCTATACAAAGCTGCTGACGCCTTACACTAGCGAAGGGGGGAATTTTACTCTCACCACCGAGGCACTCGAAGCCTTCCGTTGCCTGAAGCAGGCCTTGTTACAAGCACCGGCCCTCAGTAGGCCCCTGTACGACCGACCGCTCCAGATATACTGTACTGTTCTGGAAGGGTGTTCAACAGCGGTACTCACCCAGCAACATGGGGATAAGCACCGACCCGTGGCATATTACTCTTCCAAACTTGATCCAGTGGAGTTGGGCCACCCTGTTTGCACCCAGATCCTGGCAGCGATATACAATAGTTAGCAGGCTGCTGCCAATATAACTCTCCAACAGGATATTACAGTATATAGCTCCCACTCGGTCATCGCACTACTGGGGCAATCGCAGACTCAGCATCTTACCGCATCTCATCAGAATAGGTATGAAATATACCTTTTAAACAATCCATGTCTGACATTTAAATAATGTACCACTATCAATCCAGCCTGTTTTCTTAGCGGTCCCCCTGACCATGAAGAGGCACCTTGCCACGACTGTCTAGCCCTGATTCAGGAAACTACCACAATAAGGGAAGATCTGGGCGATATTCCGTTAGATCAACCTGACATGATTATGTATGTTGATGGCAGTGCATTAATAAGCCCCACTGGCCGGAGTCTGTCCAGTTACGCAATCGTGGATCAGGATGGCCTGACCCTAGAAGCGGCTGCTTTTCAGACCCCTTATTCAGCCCAACAAGCCGAACATTTTGCCCTTACCCGTGCATGTATCCTTGGGGCAGATCGCCGGGTAAATATTTACACTAACTCACGATACGCCTTCGGGGTAGTTCATGACTTCGGACAGCTCTGGAAGAATAGGGGATTCCTTACCTCGGACGGCACGGAAATATCCCACCGGGGTTTAGTTCATGACCTACTGCAGGCCCTCCTTATGCCCGCGCAGATTTTCGTCATAAAATGCGCTGCCCATACAAACGGTAAGACCCCAGTTGACGTTGGTAATGAACGAGCAGATTGTGCAGCGCGGACAGCCGCGCAAATTCAGCAAGTGATGGTGTCTAAAATGTTAAGTCAGACTAAACGTTCTGCAATAAATAGGTCTGCCTCTGACAAGCCAATGCCTACCATCCAAGATGTCATAAGGTTACAGAAGGACGTTCCTGAGAGTGATAAACAAATGTGGAAACGGTTAGGTTGTACATATGATTCTGTTTCTTCTTTGTGGACCACGCCAGCACATCTGACTTGTATGTCTGATGTACTGGTTTTATGGGTCATCGAATGTGTACACTTTGCAACTCATTGTGGGGCTCGGGGGATGAGTGATTTGTTGCTGGACATTTGGTGGCACCCGAAAATGCAGGGGTTGGCCCAGAGTATCAGTAATCGGTGTTTGATTTGTCAGCAATATAACACCGGCAAAGGTATCCCTTGTGGTATGGGGTAAACCCCGTTGCCCAGTGGTCCCTTTGAGACGCTCCAAATGGATTACATTGAGTTGGAAAGGTGTTAATGTTATAAATATGTTTTGGTCATTGTGGATGTGTTCAGCAGATGGGTTGAGGCGTATCCGACTACCGATAATAAAGCTGCTACTGTGGTTAAAGTTCTGATGCGGGAAATCATTCCCCGGTACGGCATACCAGCTCAGTTAAGTTCTGATAACAGGCCTCATTTTATTGGACAGATTAACAAGGAGTTCTGCTCCCAGTTGGGCATACGCCAGCAGTTACACTGTGCGTACAGACTGCAGGCGGCCGGGTTGGTTGAGAGACACAATCAGACCCTCAAAACTAAATTGGCTAAATTAAGAGCAGTCACGGGACTTACATGGCTTAAGTTGCTCCCCGTTGCCCTCTTCCAGCTGCGGGTTACACCTGCGGGACCGGCCCGGCTCTCTCCTGCCGAGATCCTTTATGGCAGGCCCCTTAGAACTCCCTGGAACCTGCATGTTCCCAGACTGGTTCAGTTTCACCATATGACTGAAGAAATGACTACCTATGTTCTAGCCCTCACTAAGGTCCTCAAGGAGTTCCATGGCCAGGTCCGCGCGGCTCACCCGTCACCGTCCCCATTACATAGCTCGCTTTCAGTGCAGCCTGGTAGTTATGTCATGGTCAAAAATTGGACTCGGAAAGGGTCAGAGCCACGATGGGAGGGGCCCTTCCAAGTTCTCCTTACCACCCCCACTGCAGTTAAAGTGGAGGGGCGGAGTGCTTGGGTCCACCTCCACCACTGTAAAAAGGTCAGTCACTAACCTGCCTCCCTTCCCCAGCGCTGTTTTACAGGTGTGGAACATGACGGGGTGGCTACGCACCGCCTCTGTAATCTTCGACCTCGCCTCGCTTGGAGTGACATCGGCGACGGACATGGAAAAGGGAAATATCACCTACATCTGTAACCCCAACCAAACTACAAGGACATTTCACTTATGCAGAGGTGACGTTCTTCGCTGCCCCCATATACGAGGACATGGTATCGCCTCATGGAAGGTCATCAGGTTAACGGACAATGCAGGACTCATGAAGCAATTGCACCGGCCCCGGCGATGGGAAGGGAACATTACATGGACATTGCCTTGTTTTTGGAGTACATGTAAATTTGATTTGGGATGTGTTAAGATTGATGCCATAAAGGTAAAGTCAGACCGTACGGAGAGGGTAGGAAGAGGTTGTGAGAGAGAGAGGGGGACTAGAGAGAGGACGGAGCGTGTGAGAAGGGGAGTACAACTAGAACATAGGTTACCAGGAGATATATTTAATTCATTTAGGACCCGGAATGAGGGAAACCTGGGCAGTATGAATCTCTTCTACCAGATCTACCACCGCTTGTATGGCCAGGGATGGGTTGTCTGCTACCCGAACCCCGCAGCGGTGTCTAGGTTATTTTCTGTTTCACCGCTTTGGGGTACTCCCCAAACGGTGGTTCATTGTCAGCGTTCCGAGCCACCGCCCGAGCAAGTCACTCTTCCTTACGATCCGGGTTCAGTACCACCGGCTATTTGCCTTCCCCTTCCTCGGGATAGTTCCCACTCACAGTATGATTAGCTGCTTGGGGTAACTGGGGATTAGGAGGTTGGAAGGACTGGTTGATAAATATGGCCATGTATTTAGCAGTGGCACTCGGCTGCATCTTTGTGGGCCTGGCCATCCTTAAATGCATGATGGGTAAAATGCAGGGTGCAGTGGAACAGATAGACGCCCCTAGAATCTTGGCTGTTAGGATCCACGAGGGTACAGCAGATGACGGGGTGCTGCAACAGGAATTGGAAATTCAGCGACGAATCTTCTTAGATGAGGGACCGTAGCTACGGATTGGACCGATAGGTTATCATGAAATAATAAAAGGAGGGAAAGAGGAATTGAACAAACGAATGTGATATAAAATAGTTAGTTCAAATATTAGTGACAATAATGTAGATGTGAGCCAGTCTGATAGTAGTGAGTTCACAAACAAAGGACAAAGGGATTCAGAAAGCATAGCAAGAATGGGGAAAAGGATGCTGGGTAACAAGAGGCCCAGGGTTAAGGAATGCGAAGTGAACCAATCAGAATATATGGCCAGGTCAGGAGGTGTATAGGATGACCTATGAGAATCTTGTATGTGAAACTTGATGCCATTTGAATGAGATTTGTAAAGATTTCTTTGTCTCCGATCTCACTCGGTTCTGGAGCTCCAGGAGACCGCTTGCGTGTTCTGAATCTCTGTAGAGTGAGTCAGCCTTGCAAGTTGGTTAAAAATAAATAATACTATAACTACAAATCCATCTCGAGTTTTATTGAGGCCAGACTGACGAGTAAAGAATTCAATGTTGTCAGTGGTACCATTGAGGAGATGGTGCTGCTATTGGATGGACAGGTACCAGTTTCCTAGGCTCGTGGAGCAACCCAGGTCACAGCTAAGTAATGTGGGGTGTCACAGGGTGGGGACCGCAGAGTGGGCGCCGAAGGGCGATGGGTGCAAAGGGTCAGCAGCAGGGGCAGACACAGAATGCCTGTGATCAAGAGACCTCCCTCTCCTGATCCCTCTCCTGAGGCAACAAGCTGGCTGCACAGTTTTACCAGTCTTACATATTGCATGTCAACAGGCCTGTTCAATACTGGATTAATGCCAGTGGCAACAGGATGATGTCCTTCAGTCATCATTAATTGTTCACTTTTTAAAAAAATTTAGAGTACCCAATTATTTTTGTGGGGGTGAAACCCACGCAAACACGGGCAGAAGGTGCAAACTCCATATGGACAGTGACCCAGAGGCGGGATCGAACCAGGGACCTCGGCGCCGTGAGGCAGCAATACTATCCACTGTGCCACCTTGCTGCCCAGTTTAATTGGTCACTTAAGGGTCTCACTAGGCAGTGGGGTGGGAAGGTTGACCATGAGCTTTGCTGCCCAGAACTTAATTCTGACAGAGGTGGGAAGGTGGTGGGAAGGTTCTGGTACACCACAATCCCACCTAATTACTTACCCTTCCCACATCCTGGCTTGCCACCAGCGAGAGTACAAGATTCTGTCCTGTGCACCTATAAAAATCCCACTGCATCTCACCTTGATAATAATGGAATAGCTGGGGAGATCTGCTTGAAGGATAATCACATTTTGGATGAATGAAACCATATTTTGAGTACCAATTGCTCGAGTAATAAAGATGCAAAGAAAAGGGGGCGTAAGGAAAGCTGTGGATCGGCCATATGTTAAAAATAACAAAGAACAAGCTGACATGCTAAAAGATTCCCCTCGCCCTAAACCACAAGCAAATGTCAAAAATACAGAGAGCAACCACAAAGTGCTTTTTTCAATAATCAAAATTCTGTTATCAGAAAACCTTAGCCCATGCTAATTTCACAGATCAAACTCCTTCCTTTATGAATAAGATAAAACAAGGAAGTTATCTATTCTTCAAACTTATATGTTTCCAATGTTGTAAAATGCACGAGAACTTGTTCTCTCTGATAATCATTAAAGCACTGGTTGTCCTGGAGAATTAAAGTATTTATTTTAAATGCTTGAAAATGTGGCACTTCTAGGTCAG
Source organism: Scyliorhinus torazame (assembly GCF_047496885.1). Classification (NCBI taxonomy): domain Eukaryota; kingdom Metazoa; phylum Chordata; class Chondrichthyes; order Carcharhiniformes; family Scyliorhinidae; genus Scyliorhinus; species Scyliorhinus torazame. Next base: position 90,561,954 of record NC_092715.1, on the reverse strand, counting down.
GTATTGTGCAAATTAACAACAATGAACACAACTGCAGCCCTGCAGGACCTATCCCCCGCTGCACCAGCATGACACTTTCATTCTCTTCTGTCAAAGCCAGAACTGCTGCGTTCAGTGCTGGTTTCAAATAGCTTTACTCTGTAGGCTTTAGATCGCTCAGTATCAGCTCCCAATATCAGAACAACTCATTAAGAATATGTGGCGAGAAAAGAATAGCAAAAAAAAAATGATCTTACAATTCCTGGGCCATACTTCTAGTCAGCTGTTTCTATAAGAAAACAGACCAAAGACAGTGTTTTAAGCCAGCTGCTCCACTAAATCCCATTTAACTCTTTGAACCCAGCACTAAATGGCTTCTGATAGGAAGTCTCTTAATGAGGGCAAAGGGCTATTGGGTGCAATAGCAAAATCTTACGTGTGGTAATGAAGTTGCTCTGAATTCCTCCGTGAATCCCTTTCACAGCCTGGCTCAAAGAGATGTTATTTCTAATACATTACATAATCATGTACTTATTACAAAATAATAAATGTTCCTTACTCGGCAAATTAATCATATTGAATACAGTCAAGTTCCTCCCATGAGACAGAGTATTATGCCGAACAAATAAGCAAGCACCAGTAATCACAGTCCCTCGCAGTTTATTGAAATATTCACATCTCATTGAAATTGGACCCGCATTAACAAAATGGGGCTCTAGAGTGATTTGATTACTGAAATGGCATCAGGGGATTCAGCTCCACAGACTAATGCTGAAAACTGGAGCACATTCTTGACTTGCTATTTTTTCCCTCCTTCATCCAGATCACACATGTCCTTAAGCCAGGAGGGCAGATAATGCAGACTCCAAACTTCATCGTGACATCTGTCAACACCAAGTTTTTGTTCACTGAACAGGTGGTTTGGACTGGTCCATGTGCCTCCTGCCCTCTTCCCAACACTCTGAGTTGCACACCTTGTAATTCGTGGAACAAAGGGCCTACAGTATTGTAAATAATAATCCGGTACTACTGTATCTGATATCAGTCATTTAAAACACTTTCAGCTCCTACATCATAAACTCCACACACCAACCAATCCAACATCACGCAGTACTTACCAATAGCACCACAAATGGAAACCCAGTACTAGAATAATCAGAAAAAAAGCAAGAAAATGGTCAAACTAATTTTTATTTGAAAGTAAAATGGATACCCCTACTTTCAGACAGTAATTCAATCCCACAATTCAGGTAAGTGGACCTTTTGAACTTTTCTTAATGAGACTAATGCTTTATAATTAATTAATTGTTAGATGTCTATAATTTACACTACTGTGATAGAGAGATTTCAGTGACAGCCAACCCAAAACTTAAAGATAAACCACTTGCTAATCCTAGAATGTTAAATCATGCATTTGTTTTATCATAGGACTGAAAACTATTAGTGCTATTCGCAGACAAATTTTCACCACATTCATGTGGCATTGCTTGAGCCATTATTTTGATAGAGGGATTATCCTGTTTGAAATATGTTTTGGCTGCCAATTACATTTGTCAACAGTAATTTCCAGCCTCTCAAATTTTCAGGAGGAAAGACTTTGCGAAGACTGGAAACAGTTTGTGAGGGAGGTCACTTTTCCCCTACAGGGGGTGCTGTTGTCAGTTTTAATGATTCACTGCCAGACTTTGCAAACACCAGATTATGATTTTAACATCCTGATTTAAACTTGAAAGTAATGACAAAATAGCAAAAATGAATCAAATATGTACAAATTTTGAGTATGAAATATAAGAAAAAGATATGTTTTACTGAATCGCTGAATGTTTACATGCACGAATGCCGAAAGGTATATTTAAAACAGAAGAAAGGGAAGAGTAGAAGAGAATTCTGAATCTTCTGAAGTTGGTCATCAGGAAAAAGTAACCATGGTATTCTTATAGCCACAAACATCAGACAGTGAAATCAGAACTGAGTAGGCACAATCGACCAGGCAAACAGGGTGAACATGTGTGAGCACATGGAATTTGCCTGATATGATTATTGCTTTATAATTCACTGTTAGCTATCCAAAATACTCAAATAATACTTTTAAGATAGAGATTATTCAGCAATAGGCAACCCGAGACCGGAAAGTACAGCTACCGACCCTCCGAAAGAGCACCTACCTCGACCCATGCCCCTGCCCTTTCCCCATAAACCCACCTCATCTTTGGACACTAATGGGAAATTTGAAATTGGCCAATCCACCTAACCTGCATATCTTTGGACTGTGAGAGGAAACCAGAGCACCCGGATGAAACCCACGCAGACACAGGGTAAATGTGCAAATTCCACACAGTCACCCACCGTCAGAATTTGTCATGATATTTAGATCAGCATATCATGGTGCAATCAAACACTCACTGATGGACATGCAGTAGGACCAACCAACACACACACAACATCGCAGCCAATCACCAGTGAGAGCACACGCACGATAGAAACAGGGGACACTACAGTTCCCGTTCATTCCAGCAGCAGCCAGCTCAGAGCACCGAGCTCAGAGCCTGCCACTCAGACATTCACCATGTGCTGAGTGCCTCATCCAGATAGTAATAGGAGAGGGTCCGCAGATTAGCTGGTAATGCACATACCCAAGTTAGCAGTGTGCTGTTATAGTTAAGTAGTAAATAAAATTGAGGTACATCATCTCCAGCCGTGTTGGATCGTTTGTACACCAGAACACCCAACACGTCATGATACCAGAAGTGATACCTACCTGCAACGCATCAGCAATCCGCCGTCCTGCACCATGGGGAATATCAACCCGCCGCCGCCGCTCCGAATCGCTGGCAATTACGGGCCAATTGGAATCTGTTCAAACAGCGCTTCCAACTCTTCTTCGAGGCCACAGACAGGGAGAATGCATTGGACACCAGGAAGATTGCCCTTCTTCTCTCCACGGCAGGGCAACACGCCATCCACATCTTTAACTCCCTTACATTTACGGACGGCGAAGACAAAACCAAACACAAGACGGTGCTCCTGAAGTTCGACGAACACTTCAGCGTTGAAGTAAACGAGAGCTTCGAGAGGTACCTGTTCCAGCAGCGCCTGCAAGGTAAGGACAAACCTTTCCAGTCTTACCTAACACACCTCCGCATCCTCGCGCAGTCCTGCGGCTATGGGACCACCTCTGACTCCATGATACGTGACCAGATAGTTTTCGGAGTCATGTCGGACACCCTGCGCCAGCAGTTCCTTCGGGTCAAGCAACTCACCCTGGCGACTGCTGTCGAGACCACCATGCATGCGCGGTGGCGCAACGAACGCACTGATGTCACGACTTGCGGCAACTGTGGCTCCGCCCATTTAAAGCGGCAATGTCCTGCCAAAGCGCGACAATGCCACTGCGCTGCCTGCTGTTGAGCAGCTCACCCTGCCAACTCGTACTCGTTTAACCAGCCTCGCAAAAACGTTTGGGCAATTCAACCCATGCTCACCGAGTCCGATCCCGACGTCACACAGACCAATGACACTGAGGACAGGGAGCCCTTCCGCGTTGCTGTCATCAACAAGAACAAGCGTCCCCCGAGTCGAATGCACCAGCTGCTGTCGGTGCACAGCATTGATCCGGACGACGAGTGGTGTGCCACCCTGACGGTCAAGCGATCCCAGATCACATTCCGCCTGGACACTGGTGCCTCCGCCAATCTCCTCGCATGGTCAGCATTCCAGACCCTGAAGGTTAAACCACCTATTCTGCCATCCAACTGTCAACTCGTTGACTATAATGGCAACGTCATCCCCGCCACGGGGTCATGCCAGCTCGAAGTGACACTCAAATCACGTAAAGCCACACTACCTTTCAAAATCGTGGGCTCCTCAAAGGACTCTCTGCTAGGCACACAGGCGTGCAAAATCCTCCACCTCATTCGGCGTGCTCTCCAGAAGGCACGTTCGATTTCCCAGATGCAGACTTTAGGGCGCAGCTCAACTCAATCCTCACGCACAACCAGGATGTTTTTGAGGGCATGGGCACACTGCCCCACACGTACAATATCCGGCTTAAACAGGATGCCACCCCGGTAGTTCATGCACCTCGCAGGGTCCCAGCACCCCTCAAGGACCGCCTCAAGCAGCAGCTGCAGGACCTTCAGGACCAAGGATTGTTTTTCTGGGTAACGGAGCCGACTCCGTGGGTCAGCTCCATGGTGTGCGTCAAGAAGCCTTCCGGCGAGCTCCGGATCTGTATAGACCAGGAAGACTTAAATCGCAACATAATGAGGGAACACTACCCCATACCCAAACGTGAGGAGATCACGTGCGAGATGGCTCGGGCAAAAATATTCACCAAGCTTGATGCCTCAAAGGGCTTCTGGCAGATTCAATTGGATCAGTCCAGCAGGAAGCTGTGTACTTTCAACACTCCATTTGGCAGATACTGCTACACTAGGATGCCATTTGGCATCATATCGGCCTCTGATCATGGAACAGATGATGGAGGGCATCGAAGGCGTGCGCGTCTATGTAGACGACGTCATTATTTGGTCCACCACACCGCAGGAGCACATCAATCGCCTCCAGCGTGTCTTTAAACAGATACGGGACCAGGGCCTGCGTCTTAACCAAGCCAAATGCTCTTTTGGACAAACCGAGCTGAAGTTCCTGGGGGACCACATCTCCCGGTTGTGTGTGCGGCCGGATGCCGACAAGGTGGCAGCCATCACGGCCATGCAGAAGCCCACAGACAAGAAGGCAGTGCTACGCTTTCTCGGAATGGTCAACTTCCTGGGGAAGTTCATCCCCAACCTTGCTTCCCACACTACAGCTCTCCGGCACCTTGTCAGGAAGACAACTGAATTCCAGTGGCTTCCCATCCACCAGCGTGAATGGGAAGAGCTCAAGGTCAAGCTCACCACCGTCCCGGTACTGGCGTTCTTCAATCCTGCAAGGGAGACGAAAATCTCGACTGACGCCAGCCAGTCCGGCATTGGGGTGGTCCTCCTGCAACGAGATGACGCCTCATCATGGGCCCCTGTCGCCTATGCGTCACGGGCCATGACTCCCACAGAGCAACTCTCTGCGCAGATTGAAAAGGAGTGCCCAGGCCTGTTGCCTGTTGACAAGTTCCACGACTATGTGTCTGGCCTTCCCCAGTTCACTGTGGAAACTGACCATCGCCCGCTGGTTGGCATCGTTCCAAAGGACCTCAACGATATGACCCCTCGCCTCCAGCGCATTCTGCTCAAACTCCGGAGGTACGACTTTCAACTTGTCTACATCCCGGGTAAGGACCTCATCATAGCAGACGCTCTGTCCAGGGCAGTCAACACTCCGTCCGACCCAGAGGGGTTCGTTTGCCAAGTCGACGCACATGTAGCCTTCACTTCTGCCAATCTGCCGGCCACTGATGCACGCCTGGCCCACATTCGACGTGAGACTGCGGCCGACCCCCTTCTGCAACATGTGATGCGCCACATGACGGACGGGTGGCTCAAGGGACAATGCCCACAGTTTTACAACGTTCGGGGCGACTTGGCAGTCGTTGATGGTGTCCTCCTGAAGCTGGACCGCATCGTGATCCCACACAGCATGCACCGGCTTGTCTTCGAACAACTGCACGAAGGCCATCTCAGCGTTGAGAAGTGCCGGCGGAGGGCCTGAGAGGCTGTGTTCTGGCCGGGAATAAGTGAGGACATTGCCAACATTGTGCTCAATTGCCTCACCTGTCAGCGGTTCCAGCCAGCACAACCACGTGAGACCCTTCAGCCCCATGAGTTGGTCACGTCCCCCTAGTCGAAGGTGGGTGTGGACCTGTTCCATGCGCTCGGCAGGGACTACATCATCATCATCGGCTACTTTTCCAGCTATCCTGAGGTCATACGCCTGCACGACACCACATCATCGGCTGTCATCCGGGCCTGTAAAGCGACCTTTGCTCGCCACGGCATTCCGCTCACCGTGATGTCAGACAATGGCCCCTGCTTTGCGAGTCAGGGATGGTCTTCCTTCGCCAGCTCATACAACTTCACACACCTGACGTCCAGTCCTCTGCATCCTCAGTCGAATAGCAAAGCAGAAAAGGGCGTCCGTATCGTTAAAAGGCTCCTCTGCAAGGCTGCTGATGCAGGATCTGACTTCTGCCTCGCCTTGCTGGCCTATTGCTCGGCCCCACTGTCCACGGGCCTATCGCCGGCCCAGCTGCTTATGGGTCGCACCCTCAGGACCACTGTGCCATCCATTCACGTCCCAGACCTCGACCATGCTCCGGTACTTCGGCGGATGCAGCAACAGCGTGAGCAACGAAAGGCGACACATGATGCTCGGGTGACTGATCTTCCTGCCCTGGCGCCTGGAGATAATGTCTGCATACACCTTCCGGAGGGCGGCTGGTCGACAACCGCTGAGGTTCTCCGACAGATAGCTCCCCGCTCGTTCCTGGTTCGTCTGCCTGATGGCTCTATTCGCTGCCGCAATCGGCGTGCCTTTCGGCTGGTTCCGCGCTCGCTACGTGATCCTGCACCGGTGCCACGCCCTCCTGTTGTCCCTGCAATGGACTTTGTTGACCTTCCGGACACCCTGCATCCTCCTCACTCGACCGTTCCTCAGCTGGTGGATCCTGACCCACCCTTGAGGCAGTCAACCGGAATTCGTCGCCCACCTGAGAGACTTAATTTATGAACCTTTTCATATTGGACTCACTGACTTGTTCTGACATAATGTTTTTGACTTTTTGCCATACTGTTTAAGATTTTGTTATTGATTGTTAATGACATTGGTTTCGTTCTTGGTGTAACATAGTTAGTTTCTGCACCTGGCACCTTCCTGTGTATATAGTATAGCCACATGTACATATTGTTGTAAATATTGCTCACACATGATTAGATGCACTCACCACACTTCTTTATTTATTGTCATGTAGGCACGTATTCTTTGCAAAAAGGGGATGTCATGATATTTAGATCAGCATATCATGGTGCAATCAAACACACACTGATGGACATGTAGTAGGACCAACCAACACACACACAACATCACAGCCAATCACCAGTGAGTGCACACGCACTATAGAAACAGGGGACACTACAGTTCCCGCTCATTCCAGCAGCAGCCAGCTCAGAGCACCGAGCTCAGAGCCTGCCACTCAGACATTCACCATGTGCTAAGCGCCTCACCCAGATAGTAATAGGACAGAGTCCACAGATTAGCTGGTAATGCACGTACCCAAGTTAGCAGTGTGCTGTCACAGTTGAGTAGTTAATAAAATTGAGTTACACCATCTCCAGCCGTGTTGGATCGTTTGTACATCAGAACACCCAACATGACAGAATTGAGCCCGGGTCCTTGGCATTTTGAGGCAGCAGTGCCAATCACTGTTTGAAATCTCGTTTGACAAATCTATGAAGAGTTTTTTTGAGGGTGTAAAGAGTAGGGTAAATAAAGAGGCACCAGCGGATCCAGAAACATTTGATAAAGTGCCACACAATAGGCAAGAGAAGGGTTCAAGGATTTGGGGATGAGATATTCGATTATATAGGATTGGTTAATGGACAGGAGGCAAAGGGACGGTACAAATGAGACATTTTCAAGTTGGCAGCCTGCGAGTAGTGGAATCTCACAAGGACCAGTGCTGGGGCCTCAGCTATTTACAATCTACATTAATGATTTAGATGAAGAGACAGACAGTTGTGTATCTAAGTTTGCTGATAATACAAAGCTAGATGCAAAGGTAAGCTGTAGGGAGTGTAGTGTTACCTGCGTGGTCGATAACACGTGTTACCCAATCCTTGGCTGATGGTGAGGTCCTCTGAATCTTGTTGAAGAAGACTCAAACTCGTCCAGTAACAACAAAGGTTTATTGAGTAACTATAACTATTAATGCGTGAGTTCTTTACTGTTATAACCTGCCTGCTGACCATTGGCTGGGGACTAATGACAATCCCACAATCCTGTGGGAGTATGAGCTTCCCCAATGAGGGGGGCGGAGAAACCATTAGTAAACTCCAAGTATAAATAAAGCTGGCCAGTTTAGGAACCAGCAGGAAGGAGTGTGCAGCAAGGGAAGTTGCTGCTGCTGTTATATATATATGTTATTTTAAATAAATGTTATTACTTTGTATCCTTAAAACTCGTGCTGGATTCTTCGTGGCCCTCACAAAACTGGCGACGAGGGTTAAAGTGAATAGCTGTCTACACTGCTGAAGCCACCTCCCTGGATTTTTGTTGGATACAGGTTGGAAGTTGTTTTCTATTATACCATGCCTCTGTACGGACGTTTGGATGTTTTTGATGCTGCGCTGGAAAGCTGGAACCAGTACACACAACGGATGCGTTACTATTTCCGGGCAAACAATATCACTGAAAACGAGCGCCAGGTGGTCATATTGCTCACCGCCTGCGGCCCGCATACGTTTGGGGTGATTAGGAGCCTTACGTACCCAGCTGCGCCGGACACCAAAACGTTTGATGAACTTGTGAATATAGTGGGGCAACATTTTAACCCAACCCCGTCCACGATAGTCCAGCGTTACCGGTTTAATACCGCGGAGAGGACCCCTGGAGAATCCCTTGCCGATTTTCTATCCAGGCTACGCAGGGTTGCGGAGTACTGTGACTATGGTGAGACCTTGTCAGAAATGTTACGCGACCGTTTGGTTTGCGGTATTAACAATGCGGAGACCCAGAGAAAGTTGTTAGCTGAGCCAACATTGACTTTTCAACAGGCCATTCAAATAGTATTGTCCCGAGAGAGCGCGGAACGAGGAGTGCAGGAGCTACAGGGAATGGAAGTGCATACCTTGGGGCACAACCCCTTCCGTCCGAAAACGTCCCCCCGCACTCCTGCGGTACCTTGGGCGAGGCGACGTCCGGACCGACGCCAGTGGCCGTCGGACATTCCTCCCCAAAGGGAGCCTTCTCCAGAACCAATGGATGAGGAGTCAAACACAAGACTTGTAGGCGCCGACCCCGTCGCGGACGCCGGTCCTGGGGGCACCAGAGGCGCCGGCATTCCGACCGAAACAGGGACCAGCCCAGGAGCCGTAACTGGGACCAGCCCAGGGGCCGTACCTTCCATGTGGATGAACCTGCGGCGACTACTCTTGAGAACGTGGAGACGGAGGACGACTGCCTGCAGCTGCATTGTGTGGCAGCTCCCCGTGTGGCCCCCATTAAGGTGACAGTATGGGTCAATGGCCACCCGCTTGAGATGGAGTTGGACACTGGCGCAGCGGTCTCCGTGATCGCCCAGAGGACATTCGACCACATCAAGCAGGGTATACAGACCCTTACATTAACCGACTCACAGGCCAGGTTGGCCACCTACAAAGGGGGAACCATTGGACATTGCAGGAAGTACAATGACCCCTGTTGTTTATGGACGCCAGGAGGGGCGTTTCCCACTTATCGTGGTGCGCGGCCATGGGCCCAGCCTGTTGGGTCGGGACTGGTTGCGCCATTTGCGGTTGCAATGGCAGCACATCCTCCAAACAGTTTCTGAAGGGTTGACTGAGGTGCTAGGACGATACCCAGATGTATTCCAGCCTGGTTTGGGGAAAATAAAAGGGACCGTAGCCCGTATCCAAGTCGAACCAGGAGCCACGCCGCGCTATTTCCGGGCGCGCCCGGTGCCTTACGCCTTGCTCGAGAAGGTAGAAGGGGAGCTCACTCGTTTGGAGAGCTTGGGTATTATCAGGCCCGTCCGTTTTGCTGACTGGGCAGCACCAATTGTACCTGTAATGAAGTCAGATGCCACAGTTCGCTTGTGTGGCGACTATAAACTTACAGTGAATACGGCTTCCCGACTCGACCGATATCCAATGCCTCGCATAGAGGATCTCTAGGCGAAGCTTGCAGGTGGACTCTCGTTCACGAAATTAGATATGAGTCATGCCTACCTGCAGTTGGAGCTGGACCCTGCCTCCCGACCATATGTAACGATTAATACACACAGGGGCCTGTATGAATATACACGGTTGCCCTTTGGAGTATCCTCTGCCTGCGCAATTTTTCAACGTGTTATGGAGGGCATTTTGAGAGGTTTACCATGTGTTGCTGTCTACTTAGATGACGTTTTGATTAAAGGGAAGTCGGAGCAGGAACATTTGGAAAATCTGGAGGTTGTCCTTCGACGCTTTTCGGAGGCTGGAGTCCGTTTACGTCGCACAAAGTGCGTATTTCAGGCAAAGGAAGTAGTCTACCTAGGTTATCGGGTGGACCGCGAAGGTTTGCACCCCGTCGCAGAGAAGGTGCGTGCGATTCAACAGGCCCCCGCCCCGACTGACACTTTGCATCTTCGTTCTTTTCTCGGTCTCGTAAACTATTACGGGAAGTTCCTCCCCAATCTGGCAACTACGTTGGCCCCTTTGCACCTTCTGCTAAAGAAAAATCACACCTGGGTTTGGGGTCAGCCGCAAGAAACCGCTTTCCGGCGGGTAAAGCAACAATTGTCGTCATCTGGGTTACTAACCCACTATGATCCTGGAAAGCCTTTGCTCGTCACATGTGATGCATCCCCATATGGTATTGGGGCCGTCCTGTCCCACAAGATGGAGAACGGGGCCGAGCGACCGATAGCTTTCGCCTCCCGCACATTGACTGCAGCGGAGAAAAAGTACGCGCAGATCGAGAAGGAGGGCCTGGCAGTGGTTTTTGCGGTGAAACACTTCCACCAGTACGTGTATGGCCGCCATTTCACTATCGTGACTGATCATAAGCTTCTGCTGGGACTTTTCAGAGAGGATAAGCCAATACCGTCCATTGCTTCTGCACGGATCCAGCGCTGGGCTTTGTTGCTTGCTGCATACGAGTATTCTCTGGAGCACAAACCAGGAACGCAGATAGCAAATGCCGACGCAATGAGCCGATTGTCTTTATCGACTGGCCCCATGTCGACCCCCACGACCAGTGAGGTGGTTGCAACCCTAAATTTTATGGACACCTTGCCTGTCACGGCATCACAGATCCGTGAGTGGACCCAGACGGAGCCAGTCCTGTCAAAGGTCCAGCACATAGTCCTGCATGGTGGGCAGCATAGACAGCTCCCAGGCGAGTTGCGGGCATTTTCCTCCAAGCTGTCAGAATTCAGCATAGAAGACGGCATTCTCTTGTGGGGGACGCGTGTGACTGTCCCGGAAAAAGGCCAGGAGCTGATACTAACAGACTTGCACAATGGGCACCCAGGTGGGACCAAAATGAAAATGTTGGCCCGGAGTTATGTCTGGTGGCCAGGCCTCGACACCGACATTGAGAAGGAGGCCCAAAACTGCTCCATTTGCCAGGAGCATCAGAAGCTTTCGCCGGCCGCGCCCCTACATCACTGGGAATGGCCAGGGCGGCCTTGGGCACGTTTGCATGCAGATTTCGCAGGCCCTTTTCAAGGGTACATGTTCCTTCTATTAATTGACGCCCAGTCTAAATGGCTACAGGTGCATAAGATGCAGGGGACAACGTCCTGCGCAACAATTGAAAAGATGCGTTTGTCGTTTAGTACGCATGGCCTCCCCGAGGTGCTGGTCATGGATAACGGCACTCCATTCACGAGTGAGGAGTTTGCGAGGTTCACGAAGATGAACGGCATACGCCATATCCGCACTGCCCCTTACCACCCGGCTTCAAATGGGTTGGCAGAGCGCGCAGTGCAGACATTCAAAAGAGGCCTAAAGAAGCAGTCTTCCGGATCAATGGACACGAGACTGGCTCGCTTTTTGTTTACGTATAGGACCACCCCCCATGCGGTGACTGGGGTAGCTCCCGCAGAACTCCTAATGGGCCGGAGATTTCGCACCCACCTTAGTATGGTTTTCCCGGACATTGCCGCAAAAGTACGCCGCACACAAGAACGGCAGGGACAGGGATTTTCTTGGCATCGGCCGATTCGGCAGTTTGCGCCCGGTGACCCAGTGTTCATTCGGAATTTTGCTGGTGGTGCCCAGTGGGTTCCTGGTGTAATCTTTCACCAAACGGGCCCTATATCTTACCAGGTGCAAGCCCAGGGTCATCTCCAGCGCAAACATGTAGACCACGTTCGGTCCAGAAGAGTATCCCTTCAAAGGATTCCCCGCCCCCGGAGCTCATTTCTACAGCCGCAGAGACCAGAGACAAGGGAAGGTAGTCCTCACAATCTTCCACTGCTGCCTCCATCATGTCAGCGTCTCTATCTCCATTTGTTACAGAACCAAATGGAGATAGAGACGCTGACATGACGGAGGCAGCAGACTCTGACTCCGAGATGGAGACACAGGATGCATCAGAGGGGGAATTCTCGGGTCCACGGGCCATGGATGTACAACCGTTGCGCCGTTCATCACGAAAGCGCCGGTCTCCGTCTCGTTACACGCCGCCTGATCCAGCGCCACGTGCAAATGGTGTCCGACCTGCGGCAAAACGAGTCCGACGCCCTCCTTCGCCAGGGTCTTCGGTGGATTCCTTGGACTTTGGGGGGGAGGGATGTTATAACCTGCCTGCTTACCATTGGCTGGGGACTAATGACAATCCCACAATCCTGTGGGAGTATGAGCTTCCCCAATGAGGGGGGCGGAGAAACCATTATTAAACTCCAAGTTTAAATAAAGCTGGCCAGTTTAGGAACCAGCAGGAAGGAGTGTGCAGCAAGGGAAGTTGTTGCTGCTGTTATATATATATATGTTACTGTAAATAAATGTTATTACTTTGTATCCTTAAAACCCGTGCTGGATTCTTCGTGGCCCTCACAAAATTTACCTTAACATGGGAACTAGGAATTGGATAAAAAGATTTAACAATTGTAACTAAATGTAACTCCACTAACAATCTATGTGATTCTGATGTTTCCCTGTTCACAGCACACCCGAGAGAGAGACAGAGACCCCGTGTGGCTGCCCTTTATACCCCTGTTGGTCCAGCCCTCTGGTGATCATGTGGTGCTGCCGTTTACCCATTAACCCCTTGTGTGCATGCACCTACAGAGATCACCACATCTCCCCCTTTTTAATGTGCTGCAGGTTTTCTGTATGGTGTAATGAAAACTAAACAAACATAATGAATTAAGTCAACTGGGAACAGATAAAACAAGTAACGCTGTGTACAGAATTGGATGGTATTAATGACTGTACAAAGTCAATCAACGTTTAAAAAGTCCAATTCTAACAAAAAACTTTGTGAGTCCAGACTGTATGCGTTTGATCAGGTGGGTTGATCCTTTCGCCTGTCGTTGAGGTGGCAGTGTTGACGTTGCCATGTCATTGTGACCGTCAGTGTTTATGTGTGTCCGTGAGGACATCATGAGACATCGGAATGGTCGAAGTAAGTTGACGTTAGTAGCGGACTTTCTTTTGTGCTTGCAGTGTTGACCCCGTATGTCATCTTTTTTGCAAGCTGGGTTGGGTGATTGCTGCGGCGCAGACAAAATCACGAGATCTGTTGTTGTTGTTGTTGTCGTTTTGTTCACTGCTTTGATCAACTGTGGGTAGACATTTATTGTGTGCTGCTGGCTGCTCATACAAGGCAGATAGACCGTCATAGTCTTCCTCGTTCACAGCTGTCGCTCTGGAGTCGTCGCTTGTGGCCATTCTGGAGCCTGTCAACGAGCTCGCTTTGGAGGCCGGTATCACTCCCTCAGTGGAGTCAATCTGTGCTCTCTGCGTGGCGTCGCCTTCTGCTAGGACATGTGACATGTCATTATGGTAAACCACTGTTGCACCTGTATTAGGTGATGTATGGTAGGACCTGTACTACAGGTTCGCCGGTAGTCCCTGCCTGTATAAATATGCGTATCCGCCAGCCAGCAGCCATTTCGTCAGCTGCTGTGGGAGGCCACACACCTGATAGCAATAAAGCCTCAGTTGGATTCAACTATCGTCTTTGTCCAATTGATCTTGCCTCAATTTATTGCTATCAGTTTCTAAGGATGGACCTCCGTATCAAACCGGATCGCCTGCAGCTGGATCCTCACTCAAGCAACGCCAGAAAGGCCTTTCAGCACTGGCTAGCTTGCTTCGAAGCGTATATCAACGCGGCACCAACCCCTGTTCCGGAGGCTCAGAAGATTCAGATTTTATATTCCAGGTTGAGCTCCAAAGTCTTTCCGTTAGTCCAGGACACGCCGAACTACGCCGAAGCCATGACTCTACTCAAGGACAACTCCGCACAGAAAACAAACACGCTCTTCGCCAGGCACGCACTCGCCACTCGCTCTCAACTCCCTGGTGAGTCCATAGAAGACCTCTGGTGGGCCCTAATCCCACTAGTCCGGGAGTGTGACTGTCAGGCCGTTACGGCCATGGAACACTCAGACCTCCTTATGCGGGACGCTTTTGTGACTGGAATTGGGTCAGATCTCAAATGCCAGCAGCTCCTAGAAGGGGCCACGCGCGACCTCGCAGAGACTAAAACGCTAGCGCTCTCCATGACGGTCGCCCTGCGCAACGTCCAGTCCTACACCCCCAGCCGTGTGGCCCACCCCTCCTAAGCTTCGTGGACCCCACAGACAGCCGCCCCAGCGGGGGCGCTGCCCACCCAATACGCCTGCGCTGCACGCCAGCCAGCGAACCCGGGGGGTACCCGATGCTATTTTTGCGGCCAACAGAAGCACCCCCGCCAATGCTGCCGGGACCACGCTGCCGTTTGTAAAGCCTGCGGGAAGAAGGGCCACTTCGCCACAGTGTGCCAGGCCCGCTCAGTACCTGCTATCGCCCCTACCCCCTCGGTCACGGTCAATGGGCGCCGCCATTCCCCCCCCTCAGACCGTGTGCGGCCAGTGAGCGCCGCCATCATCCCCTCCGCGCAACACGTGCCTTTCATGGGTGCCGCCATCTTGTTCCACTCCGGCAACGTGCGTTCCATGGGCGCTGTCATTTTGTAACACTCAAGATCTTCGGGCGCCGCCATCTTGTCCACCCCTCAGCACATGGGCACCACCAGCGTTCCAGGACCCGGGCTCACCAGCCGCCCCATTACCCGACGACCAACCAAGACTCGCCTCCATGTCAATCGACCAGTCTCGTCTGCATAAACTGACCAACGCATCCACCAGCGTGAAAGTCGATGGACATGCAACCTCCCGCCTGCTGGACTCCGGGAGCCACCAAAAGCTTCATACACCCGGATACGGTAACGCGATGCTCCCTCACGATACACCCCGCCAACCTAAAAAATCTCCCTGGCTTCCGGATCCCATTGCGTAGCGATCCGGGGGTACAGTACGCTCACGCTCACGGTCCAGGGCGTAGAATTCAGCGGCTTCCGCCTCTACGTCCTCCGTAACCTCGGCGCTGCACTAATCCTTGGCCTGGACTTCCAGAGCCTAACTCTGAAATTCGGCGGGCCCTTACCACCCCTTACTGTGTGCGGCCTTGCAACCCTAAAGGTCGACCCATCTTCCCTCTTTGCCAATCTAACTCCAGATTGCAAACCCGTCGCCACCAGAAGCAGATGGTACAGCATCCAGGACAAGACCTTCATTAGGTCCGAAGTCCAGCATCATCGAGGCCAACAACAGCCCCTGGAGAGCTCAAGTGGTAGTAGTTAAAACTGGGGAGAAACACCGAATGATCGTGGACTACAGCCAGACCATCAACCGGTACACGCAGCTCGACGCATACCCCCTCCCACACATATCTGACATGGTTAACCAGATCTGACATGGTTAACCAGATTGCGCAGTACCGGGTCTTCTCAACGGTAGACCTGAAATCAGCCTACCACCAGCTCCCCATCCGTAAATCGGACCGTCCATACACCGCCTTTGAGGCCGCCTATACCACTTCCTTAGGGTCCCCTTCGGCGTCACAAACGGGGTCTCGGTCTTCCAAAGGGAGATGGACCGAATGGTCGACCAGTACGGGTTGCGGGCCACTTTTCCGTACCTAGACAATGTCACCATCTGCGGCCATGATCAGCAGGACCACTCTCCTAAACCTCACTTGCAACAAGGAGAAGTGCATGTTCAGCACAAACCGCTTAGCCATCCTCAGCTATGTGGTCCAGAATGGAGTTCTGGGGCCCGATCCCGACCGCATGCGCCCCCTCATGGAGCTCCCCCTCCCCCACTGCTCCAAGGCCCTCAAACGCTGCCTGGGGTTCTTTTCGTACTACGCTCAGTGGGTCCCAAACTATGCGGACAAGGCCCGCCCACTCATTCAGTCCACCCAGTTTCCCCTGATGGCCGAGGCCCAACAGGCCTTCGCCCGGATCAGAGCTGATATTGCCAAGGCCACAATGCATGCTGTAGATGAGACACTGCCCTTCCAAGTAGAAAACGACGCATCAGACGTCGCCCTTGCCGCCATCCTCAATCAGGCAGGCAGGCCCATGGCCTTCTTTTCCCGCACCCTTCATGCCTCAGAAATTCGACACTCATCCGTCGAAAAGGAGGTCCAAGTTATCGTTGAAGCTGTGCGGCATTGGAGGCATTACCTGGTCGGCAGGAGATTCACTCTCCTCACTGACCAACGGTCGGTAGCCTTCATGTTCAACAGCACACAGCGGGGCAAGATCAAAAATGATAAAATCTTGCGGAGGAGAATTGAGCTCTCCACCTATAATTACGAGTTACGTATCGCCCCGGCAAACTCAACGAACCTCCAGATGCTCTATCACAAGGTACATGTGACAGCGCACAGGTAGACCGATTCCGCGCCCTGCACGACAGCCTTTGTCACCCAGGAGTCACATGGTTGTACCACTTCATTAAGGCTCAAAATCTGCCCTACTCCGTCGAGGAAGTAAGGACAATCACCAGGGACTGCCAGGTCTGTGCGGAGTGCAAGCTGCACATCTACCGGCCGGACCCCGCGCGCCTGGTGAAGGCCTCCCGCCCCTTTGAACGCCGCAGCGTGGACTTCAAAGGCCCACGCCTCTCCACCGACCGTCGCACATATTTTCTCAGTGTGATCGACGAATACTCCAGATTCCCCTTTGCCATCCCATGCCCCGACATGACGTCTACCACCGTCATTAAAGCTCTCAACACAATCTTCACTCTGTTCGGTTTCCCCGCCTTCATCCACAGTGACAGGGGATCCTCATTCATGAGTGATGAGCTGCATCAGTTCCTGCTCAGCAGGGGTATCGCCTCCAGCAGAACGACGAGCTACAACCCCCGGGGAAACGGACAGGTAGAAAGGGAGAATGGGACGGTATGGAGGGCCGTCCAGCTGGCCCTGTGGTCCAGGAATCTCCCGGCCTCCCGCTGGCATGAGGTCCTCCCTGATGCACTCCACTCTATTCGCTCATTACTCTGCACTGCCACTAACAATACACCCCATGAACATCTTTTTGCCTTCCCCCGGAAGTCACATCCGGGGTGTCGCTCCGGACTTGGCTCGCAGCTCCGGGAACCATGCTTCTCCGTAAGCACGTCCGACTCCACAAGGCGGATCCGTTGGTGGAGAGGGTGCACTTGCACCACGCAAACCCCCAGTACGCCTACGTGGCGTTCCCCGACGGCCGCCAGGATCCTGTCTCCCTCAGGGAGCTGGCACCAACAGGTTCCACCCCTACACCCCCTCCGCCCCCGGCACCATCCTCCCCTCTCCCATCGCTCCCAACAGCACCCCCCCAGGACCATCTGTTCCCCCCTGCCCACGCCCGATGATGAAGAGGATTTCGGCACGCTCCCGGAGTCACCATCGACCAGATCAGCACCAACATCGCCGACACCACTGCGTCGCTCCCAGAGGAACATCAAGGCCCCGGAGCGGCTAAACTTCTGACCGGTCCACCGGACATCAAAGGACATTTGTTTGCTCAAATCTTGTAAATATTAACTCATTGTTGTATATAGTTATCCACTACCCCGCCGGACTCAATTTTTAACAGGGGGTGAATGTGGTTAACCACTGTTGCACCTGTATTAGGTGATTTATGGTAGGACCTGTATGACTGGTTCGCCGGTAGTCCCTGCCTGTATAAATATGCGTGTCCTCCAGCCAGCAGCCATTTCGACAGCTGCTGTGGGAGGCCACACACCTGATAGCAATAAAGCCTCAGTTGGATTCAACTATCGTCTTTGTCCAATTGATCGTGCCTCAGTCATGATGCCGTCCTGGCACGTTCGCGCATGCGCAGTAGCGTTCTCAGCTGGTTCCAGTCTCTGTGCGAACTGCGCATGTGTGTGGGCCACTTGCAGATTCGCGCGCGCGGGATTGCCGGTGGAGGAGAGCCTTCGAGGAGCCTGGGCCACCATTTTGACTGCTCCAACCTCGTGGTGGAGGCCTTGGTCCCAGTAAGTAAACTGTTGATATTGTGCTTCAGTGATTTCATGAGCAGAACATAGTTGTGTAGCCATTTCAAGATCAAGATTTTTGTGCTTAAGGAGAGATTTACTGAGTCCCTCATCAGAAATGCCACTGACAATCTGGTCTCTGATGAGGGAGTCACGGAGGGTCTCATAATTACAGGATTGGGCCAGCAGCTTTAAGTCAGTGAGAAAGCTGCTGAATGATTCTCCTAATCTTTGTTTACGCCTGGTGAACTTGAAGCGTTCAAATGTTTCATTCACCTCCGATTTGCAGTGGGTATCGAAATGTTTTATAATTGTGTCCCACTTATTCTTGTCCTCCCCTTCGGCATAGGTAAATGAGTTATATATCACCATGGCTGGTTTCCCTGCCGCAGCTAAGAGGTATGCAATTTTTAAAAAAATCTGGCGCAGCGGTCAGGTCCTTAATTTCCAGAAACAAATTAAATTGATGCAGGAAAATCTTCCAATTATACTGGAGATTACCAGAGGTTCTGAGGTGTTCTGGAAATGATTCCATCTTACCGGTTTGTGCCTGAGAGATCTGAGTGTAGCGATGCCTTCCTTGGCCGAATATCTTATCCGAGTTTTTTTGTTTTGTTTTTGTTTTCTCTTGTCTGTCGAACCTAAGCTAGCTAGTTTCTATTTTTGTTGTTAAGGCCAACACACTCCGTAGTACCATGTAGTGTTACCTGCGTGGTCGATAACACATGTTACCCAATCCTTGGCTGATGGTGAGGTCCTCTGAATCTTGTTGAAGAAGACTCGAACTCGTCCAGTAACAACAAAGGTTTATTGAGTAACTATAACTATTAATGCGCGAGTTATTTACCTTAGCATGGGAATGAGGAATTGGATAACGAGATTTAACAATTGTAACTAAATGTAACTCCACTAACAATCTATGTGATTCTGATGTTTCCCTGTTCACAGCACACCCGAGAGAGCGAGAGAGACCCCGTGTGGCTGCCCTTTATACCTCTGTTGGTCCAGCCCTCTGGTGATCATGTGGTGCTGATATCTACCCATTAACCCCTTGTGTGCATGCACCTACAGAGATCACCACAGGGAGGATACAGAGAAGCTTCAAAAAGATATAGGCAGTGGGTAAGTTATTCATTTTCGTTGTAAGCAGATTTTTAAAAAAAGTTGTCAAACTTGTAAATGTTGACTTGGGTGTGCTTGTAGACAATACACAGAAAGTTATCATGCAGGTACAGTAAGCAATTAAGAAGGCAAGTGGCATGTTGGCCTTTATTGCAAGGGGATTGGAATACAGGAATAAAAAAGCCTTGTTACAATTGTACAAGGTTTTGGTAAAACCAAATCTGGAGTATTTTGGGCAGCTTTGGTCTCTATTCTATATTTAAGAAAGGATACACTTGCATTGGAGGCGTGTAATGACTTAGACCAGGCCTTTGAGATTGGCCAATTGGAATACGAGTTCCCTGATTAGTGGCCCAATCAGGGAACCTCTTCTTTGTATATAACAGGGAGTGTCAGGTCCTCTGCACTCCCAGTGTAGATAGAAAGCTGATGGACATGGTTGTACTGCTGTTGGTTTTGTTAATAAAAGGGATTCTGGTGAAGGGACTTTTGCCTCTGTGGACCTATTACAAGGCGACACAGTGAAGGTTCACTAAACTGTTCCTGGGATGAGGGAGTTGTCCTATGATGAAGGGCTAAGTAACCACTCTCTAGAGATTAGATGAATGAGAGGTGGTCTCACTGAAGCATTCAAGATTCTGAAGGGTCTGGGTAGGGTAGATGATGTGAGATTGTTTCTGTTGGTTAGGGAATCTAAAACACATGGACATGGTCCCAAAGGGAGGTGGTGTCATGGTAAATGATGTGTTGGGTGTTCTGGATCACATACAGGTCACCAACACTTGAAGTAGTGCAACACTATTTTATTAAAAGGTTAACTATTTAAACATACTTGAACTGTGGGTAAATACGATACCAGCTTCAACTAAAGACCTTTGCCTTATCCTAACCAGTTGATGCACTCAGCACATGGTGAATGTCTGTGTTGCAGGCTGTGAGCTCTGTGCTCCTAGCTAGCTGCTACTCGAATGAGCGGGAACTCTGATGTCCCCTGTCTTTATAATGCGTGTGCTCTCACTGGTGTTTGGCTGCGGTGTTGTGTATGTTTATTGGTCCCACTGTGTGTCCATCAGTGTGTGTCTGCACCATGATCTACTGGTGTATATTATGACATTCCCCCTTTTATATAAAAAATGTGCCTGCGTGACAATAAATAGTGTGTGGTGAATGTTCCTGACTACATGTGTACAAAATATTTACAGGACTATGTACATAAAACTAAGCTATTTACATGGGAAAGTGCCTGGTGCAGAAAGAAACAGTGTGTCACACAAATAACGAGATGAACACTATATACAAACCACTTGAATGATTAAACGGAAGAACAGAACAGACCAGAGAGTCCATTTGTGCAAAGTTCACAAATCAAGCCTCTGAGGTGGGCGGCGAATTCTGGTTGACCGCCTCAAGGGTGGGTCAGGAGCCACCAGCTGAGGAGCGGGCTGGACTGCGTCAGAGTGAGGAGGATGCCAAGTAACGGGAATCTCTGTATAGTCCAGATCAGGGACAACAGGAGGGCGTGGCACTGGCGGAGGATCACGTAGCGTGCGCGGAACGAGACGAAGGGCACGCCGATTACGGCGCAGAACGGAACCATCCGGTAGACAAACCAGGAACGAGTGGGGAGCCACCTGCCGAAGAACCACAGCAGTTGCAGACCAGCCACCATCCGGAAGATGGATGCGGACATTGTCATCTGGAGCCAGAGCAGGGAGATCAGCTGCACGGGCGTCATGAGCCGCCTTGTGCTGTGCACGGGACAGTTGCATTTGTTGAAGGACCGGAACGTGGTCGAGGTCTGGAACGTGAATGGACGGCACCGTTGTCCTCAGGGTGCGACCCATGAGCAGCTGGGCTGGCGACAGGCCAGTGGACAGTGGGGCCGAGCGACAGAACAACAGGGCGAGGTAGAAGTCAGATCCCGCATCAGCAGCCATTCAGAGTAGCCGTTTGACTATGTGGACGCCCTTCTCCGCTTTGCCATCTGATTGGGGGTACAGAGGACTGGATGTCACATGCACAAAGTTGTACCCCCTGGCAAAGTTTGGCCATTCCTGGCTTGCGAAGCAGGGGCCATTGTCCGACATCACAGTGAGTGGGATGCCGTGACGAGCAAAGGTGTCCTTGCAGGCACGGATGACTGCAGACAATGTGATGTCGTGCAAACGTACCACCTTCGGATAGTTTGAAAAATAGTGTACAATCAGAACATAGTCCCTGCCCAGCGCGTGGAACAGGTCGATGCCGATCTTGGACCAAGGGGACGTGACCAACTCATGGGGCTGTAGGGTCTCACGTGGTTGGGCCGGCTGGAACCGCTGACAGGTGGGGCAGTTGAGCACTGTGTTGCCGATGTCGTCATTGATGCCGGGCCAGTACACTGCCTCTCGGGCCCGTCGGCGGCACTTCTACACGCCAAGATGGCCCTCATGTAACTGTTCCAAGACGAGCTGGCACATGCTGTGTGGGATAACAATGCGATCCAGCTTCAGGAGGACACCATCGACTACCGCCGGATCATCTCTGATGTAGAACTGCGGGCATTGGCCCTTGAGCCACCCGTCTGTTAGATGGCACATGACACGCTGTAGCAGGGGGTCAGCCGCAGTCTCGCGGCGAATTTGGACGAGGCGTTCATCCGTGGCAGGTAGATTGGAGGCCATGAAGGCCACATGGGTGTCAACCTGGCAGACGAATCCCGCTGGGTCACACGGGGTGTTGACTGCCCTGGACAGAGCGTCGGCTATGATCAGGTCTTTGCTCGGGGTGTATACTAGCTGAAAGTCGTATCGCCGGAGTTTGAGCAGAATGCGCTGGAGGCGAGGCATCATGTCGTTCAAGTCTTCTTGTATTATATTGACCAGCGGCGATGGTCGGTCTCGACGGTGAATTGGGGAAGGTCGTACACATAATCATGAAATTTGACGACACCGGTCAACAGGCCCAGGCACTCCTCTTCTATCTGCGCGTAGCCCTGTTCCGTGGGGGTCGTGGCGCATGACGCATATGCAACGGGGGCACATGATGAGGCCTCATTGGAGCACTGCCCCAATGGCAGGTTGGCTGGCATCGGTCGAAATTTTTGTCTCTTTCGCTGGATCAAAAAAGGCCAATACCGGGGCCGTGGTAAGTTTGCCAATTGCCACTGCAGCAGTCTACTCACGATAATCAGTAAGGTGATTGAAGGGGACATCGATCGTGCAATCAAGCAGCACTTGCTTAGCAATAACCTACTTAGTTTGGGGTCCGCCACGGCCAATCAACTCCTGACTTATTTGACGCCACCTTCAAAAGGTGGGGACAGGACGGAGGGACACTGACAGTCAGGGGCCTATACACGGACGGCAGGATCGCAACAATGGACGAACTGACAGAGAAATTCCAGCTAGCCCGGGGGAACGAGCTAAGGTACCTGCAACTCAAAAACTTCCTACGAAAGGAGACAAGGACAAACCCACAACCGCCATGACAGACATTACTGGAAGAGTTACTGGACGCAAGCATACTAGAGAAAGGAAACTGTAGCGACATGTATGACTGACTGGTAGAGAGTGCCGACACCATACTGGACGCAACAACAATGAAATGGGAGGAGGACCTGGGCGTTGAAATAGGTGGGGACTCTGGAGGTGGTACTCCACCTCCACTTGTGCAAGGCTCAGCTGATGCAACTAATAGTGGAACATAGAGCCCACTTAACAAGAACCCGTATGAGTAGGTTCTTCCCGGAGGTGGAGGATAGATGTGAACGGTGTCAAGGAGGCCCGGCCAACCACGCCCACATGTTCTGGTCTTGCCCCAGACTTGCGGGGTACTGGACAGCCTTCTTCGAGGCAATGTCCAAAGTGATGGGGGTGAGGGTGGAGCTATGCCCGAAAGTGGCGGTCTTCGGGGTATCAGACCAGCCAGATATATTCCAGGGGAGGAGGGCGGACGCCCTTGCCTTCACCTCCCTGATCGCCCGCCGTAGAATCCTGTTCGGCTGGCGGTCAGCAGCACCGCCCAAAGCTGCAGACTGGCTGTCCGACCTCTCGGAATCTCTCCAAATGGAGAAAATCAAATTCGCCATCCGAGGGTCAGACGACGGCTTCCACAGAACGTGGGAGCCATTCACCCAATTGTTCTGGGACCGGTTTGTGGCCAACAAACAAGCAGAAGAATAGCCAGGTAGCCAAGAACCAGGGGAAAGTAGCCAAAGCATGAGAGGGAGGGATAGACCGGGAGAGGGGGGGGGGACAGGACAGCTAAATCTAAGAGGAAGGAAAGGCGAACCACAGGGGGGGGGGGCGGATGTGGGGAGAGAGGGGGGGAAGAAGGAAGAGACAGGGAACAATAGAGGAGAGCCAGGGGGGGGGGGGGGGGGGGGGAGGAGGCAGGGAAATGTTAACAAACTTGGCATCCACAGGAACAGAGGAAAAGGAGAATACGGCGGAAGACGGGAGGGCCGGCTGAAGCGGAATTGAGCACGAGACAACAACGGCAGCAAAATCCGTCCGGGAGAAGCAAGGGACAACACTAGCACCAGACCCATTCGAGTATTGCCCTCTGTAATTGTCTCTCTGGCATCCAGATGTATATCTACCCCCCCCCCCCACCCCCAGTCTCTGCCGCTCCCCCCCACCACCCCCCAACAAACAGATGCCTACTTATGTGTGTAAATAATTTTGACAAGTGTACAGAGTTGCTGCTGCTGTGCGGGTGCATAATACCCTACCAGTTACCTTATGTGATTTTGTATTTCTCGCGTGTTGTTATATTTTTCTTATATTTTTTTCCTCTTTGTGAATTGTGTGTGTCGGCCCTTCTCTTCTTATATATATATATATATATATATAGCATATCCTGTGTACATAACGGCAAATATACTTTGTTCAAAAACCCAATAAAAAACATTTATAAAGAAAAACTCCTGACTTCATTACAGCCTTGGTTCAGACGTGGGCAAAAGGTTTTGTCCATGAACCCTCGAGGTGAGGTGAGAGTGACTAACTTTAATATCAAGGCAGCAATTGACTGAGTGTGGCATTAAGGAGTCCTAGCAAAACGAGTCAATGAGAATCGGGGGAGAACTCTCTGCTGGTTGGAGTCATACGTAGTACAAAGAAAGACAGTTGTGATTGTTGGAGGTCAGTCATCTCAGTCCCGGAACATCACTGCAGATGTCCCTCAGGGTCCAACCATCTTCAGCTGCTTCATCAATAATTTTCCTTCCATCATAAGGTTAGAAGTGGGGATTTTGGCTGATGAATGCACAATGTTCAGCACCATTCGTGACTCCTCAAATACTGAAGCAGTGCATGTCCAAGTGCATCTAGACTAGGACAATATTCAGGCTTGAACTGACAAGTGGCAAGTAACAAGTGCCAGACAATGGCCATCTTCGACAAGGGACAATCTAATCATTGCCCATGACATTCAATGGCATTACCATCATTGAACCCCTTTATCACCATTCTGGGGGTCACCATTGAGCAGTAACTGAACTGGATTAGCCACATAAATACTATAGCTACAAAAGCAGGTCAGAGGCTAGGAATCCTGTGGAGTGTAACTCACTTTTTGACACCCCAAAGTCTGTCTGGCATCTATAATGCAAAGTCGAATCACTGTGATGTTACTGAGAGGAGAGGGTGAGTGAGGACACAACAAAGACTTACTGCTCACTCCCCACCCAATCAATTGGCTGCGGCCTTGCGACCACTTCGTGTTGGAGAACACGGAATAAGTGGTGTTTGTAACCAGTGGCATCAGGCTCTCCAGGTGCGGGATCCAGGCGGAAATCAGTGTCACCCAAGAAGATTAATTCAGGCGTAAAAGTACAAATCTGCTGATTGTGTTATTGTAAAGCGGGGGGAGCTGGGTCAGGCCAGCGGCCAAACTGTTGCGTTTGACAGTGAGCATTGTGAACACACAGCGTCTGCACATACCGCCTTGCACAGACAGCCCCCCGCCCCCCTCTCTGCAGCCAGCCATGCACAGACAGCCCCCCCCTCTCTGCACAGACAGCCCCCCTCTCTGCACAGACAGTCCCCCTCTCTGCACAGACAGCCCCCATCTCTGCACAGACAGACACCCCTCTCTGCACAGACAGCCCTGCACAGACAGAGCCCCCTCTCTGCACAGGCAGACCCCCCTCTCTGCACAGACAGCCCTGCACAGACAGACCCCCCTCTCTGCACAGACAGACCCCCCTCTCTGCACAGACAGACCCCCCTCTCTGCACAGACAGCCCTGCACAGACAGATCCCCCTCTCTGCACAGACAGCCCCCCCCCCTCTGCACAGACAGCCCCCCCTCTCTGCACAGACAGCGCCCCACCTCTGCACAGACAGCCCCCCCTCTCTGCACAGACAGACCCCCCTCTCTGCACAGACAGCCCTGCACAGACAGATCCCCCTCTCTGCACAGACAGCCCCCCCCCTCTGCACAGACAGACCCCCCTCTCTGCACAGACAGCCCCCCCCTCTCTGCACAGACAGCCTCCGCCTCTCTGCACAGACATCCTCCCCCTCTCTGCACAGACAGCCCCCCCTCTATGCACAGACAGCACTGCACAGACAGCCCCCCTCCCTGCACAGAAAGTCCCCTCTCTGCACAGACAGCCTCCGCCTCTCTGCACAGACAGCCTCCCCTCTCTCTGCACAGGCAGCCCCCCTCTCTCTGCACAGGCAGCCCCCCTCTCTCTGCACAGACAGCCTCCGCCTCTCTGCACAGACCCCCCCTCTCTGCACAGACAGACCCCCCTCTCTGCACAGACAGACCCCCCTCTCTGCACAGACAGCCCTGCACAGACAGATCCCCCTCTCTGCACAGACAGCCCCCCCCTCTGCACAGACAGCCCCCCCTCTCTGCACAGACAGCCCCCCCTCTCTGCACAGACAGACCCCCCTCTCTGCACAGACAGCCCTGCACAGACAGACCCCCCTCTCTGCACAGACAGCCCTGCACAGACAGATCCCCCTCTCTGCACAGACAGCCCCCCCCCCTCTGCACAGACAGCCCCCCCTCTCTGCACAGACAGCCCCCCCTCTCTGCACAGACAGACCCTCCTCTCTGCACAGACAGCCCTGCACAGACAGACCCCCCCTCTCTGCACAGACAGCCCCCCCTCTCTGCACAGACAGACCCCCCTCTCTCTGCACAGACAGACCCCCCTCTCTGCACAGACAGCCCCCCCCTCTCTGCACAGACAGCCTCCGCCTCTCTGCACAGACAGCCCCCCTCTCTGCACAGACAGCCCTGCACAGACAGACCCCCCTCTCTGCACAGACAGCCCCCCCTCTCTGCACAGACAGACCCCCCTCTCTGCACAGACAGCCCTGCACAGACAGACCCCCCTCTCTGCACAGACAGCCCCCCCTCTCTGCACAGACAGACCCCCCTCTCTGCACAGACAGCCCTGCACAGACAGACCCCCCCCCTCTCTGCACAGACAGACCCCCCCTCTCTACACAGACAGCCCCCCCTCTCTGCACAGACAGCCCCCCTCTCTGCACAGACAGCACTGCACAGACAGCCCCCCTCCCTGCACAGACAGACCCCCCTCTCTGCACAGACAGACCCCCCTCTCTGCACAGACAGCCCTGCACAGACAGCCCCCCCTCTCTGCACAGACAGACCCTCCTCTCTGCACAGACAGCCCTGCACAGACAGACCCCCCCTCTCTGCACAGACAGCCCCCCCTCTCTGCACAGACAGACCCCCCTCTCTCTGCACAGACAGACCCCCCTCTCTGCACAGACAGCCCCCCCTCTCTGCACAGACAGCCTCCGCCTCTCTGCACAGACAGCCCCCCTCTCTGCACAGACAGCCCTGCACAGACAGACCCCCCTCTCTGCACAGACAGCCCCCCCTCTCTGCACAGACAGACCTGCACAGACAGATCCCCCTCTCTGCACAGACAGCCCCCCCCCCCTCTGCACAGACAGACCCCCCTCTCTGCACAGACAGCCCCCCCTCTCTGCACAGACAGCCTCCGCCTCTCTGCACAGACATCCTCCCCCTCTCTGCACAGACAGCCCCCCCTCTATGCACAGACAGCACTGCACAGACAGCCCCCCTCCCTGCACAGACAGTCCCCTCTCTGCACAGACAGCCTCCGCCTCTCTGCACAGACAGCCTCCCCTCTCTCTGCACAGGCAGCCCCCCTCTCTCTGCACAGGCAGCCCCCCTCTCTCTGCACAGACAGCCTCCGCCTCTCTGCACAGACCCCCCCTCTCTGCACAGACAGACCCCCCTCTCTGCACAGACAGACCCCCCTCTCTGCACAGACAGCCCTGCACAGACAGATCCCCCTCTCTGCACAGACAGCCCCCCCCCCTCTGCACAGACAGCCCCCCTCTCTGCACAGACAGCCCCCCCTCTCTGCACAGACAGACCCCCCTCTCTGCACAGACAGCCCTGCACAGACAGACCCCCCTCTCTGCACAGACAGCCCTGCACAGACAGATCCCCCTCTCTGCACAGACAGCCCCCCCCCCTCTGAACAGACAGCCCCCCCTCTCTGCACAGACAGCCCCCCCTCTCTGCACAGACAGACCCTCCTCTCTGCACAGACAGCCCTGCACAGACAGACCCCCCCCTCTCTGCACAGACAGCCCCCCCTCTCTGCACAGACAGACCCCCCTCTCTCTGCACAGACAGACCCCCCTCTCTGCACAGACAGCCCCCCCCTCTCTGCACAGACAGCCTCCGCCTCTCTGCACAGACAGCCCCCCTCTCTGCACAGACAGCCCTGCACAGACAGACCCCCCTCTCTGCACAGACAGCCCCCCCTCTCTGCACAGACAGACCCCCCTCTCTGCACAGACAGCCCTGCACAGACAGACCCCCCTCTCTGCACAGACAGCCCCCCCTCTCTGCACAGACAGACCCCCCTGTCTACACAGACAGCCCTGCACAGACAGACCCCCCCCTCTCTGCACAGACAGACCCCCCCTCTCTACACAGACAGCCCCCCCTCTCTGCACAGACAGCCCCCCTCTCTGCACAGACAGCACTGCACAGACAGCCCCCCTCCCTGCACAGACAGCCCCCCCTCTCTGCACAGACAGACCCCCCTCTCTGCACAGACAGCCCTGCACAGACAGCCCCCCCTCTCTGCACAGACAGACCCTCCTCTCTGCACAGACAGCCCTGCACAGACAGACCCCCCCTCTCTGCACAGACAGCCCCCCCTCTCTGCACAGACAGACCCCCCTCTCTCTGCACAGACAGACCCCCCTCTCTGCACAGACAGCCCCCCCCCTCTCTGCACAGACAGCCTCCGCCTCTCTGCACAGACAGCCCCCCTCTCTGCACAGACAGCCCTGCACAGACAGACCCCCCTCTCTGCACAGACAGCCCCCCCTCTCTGCACAGACAGACCCCCCTCTCTGCACAGACAGCCCTGCACAGACAGACCCCCCTCTCTGCACAGACAGCCCCCCCTCTCTGCACAGACAGACCCCCCTCTCTGCACAGACAGCCCTGCACAGACAGACCCCCCCCTCTCTGCACAGACAGACCCCCCCTCTCTACACAGACAGCCCCCCCTCTCTGCACAGACAGCCCCCCTCTCTGCACAGACAGCACTGCACAGACAGCCCCCCTCCCTGCACAGACAGCCCCCCCCTCTCTGCACAGACAGACCCCCCTCTCTGCACAGACAGCCCTGCACAGACAGACCCCCCTCTCTGCACAGACAGACCCTCCTCTCTGCACAGACAGCCCTGCACAGACAGACCCCCCCTCTCTGCACAGACAGACCCCCCCTCTCTGCACAGACAGCCCCCCCTCTCTGCACAGACAGCCTCCGCCTCTCTGCACAGACAGCCCCCCTCTCTCTGCACAGGCAGCCCCCCTCTCTCTGCACAGACAGCCTCCGCCTCTCTGCACAGACAGACCCCCCTCTCTGCACAGACAGCCCTGCACAGACAGACCCCCCTCTCTGCACAGGCAGACCCTCCTCTCTGCACAGACAGCCCTGCACAGACAGACCCCCCCTCTCTGCACAGACAGACCCCCCTCTCTGCACAGACAGCCCCCCCCTCTCTGCACAGACAGCCTCCGCCTCTCTGCACAGACAGCCCCCCCTCTCTGCACAGACAGCACTGCACAGACAGCCCCCCTCCCTGCACAGACAGTCCCCTCTCTGCACAGACAGACCCCCCTCTCTGCACAGACAGCCTTCCCTCTCTCTGCACAGACAGCCCCCCCCTCTCTGCACAGACAGCCCCCTTCCTCTCTGCACAGACAGCCCCCCTCCCTGCACAGACAGTCCCCTCTCTGCACAGACAGCCTCCGCCTCTCTGCACAGACAGCCTCCCCTCTCTCTGCACAGGCAGCCCCCCTCTCTCTGCACAGACCCCCCTCTCTGCACAGACCCCCCTCTCTGCACAGACAGCACTGCACAGACAGCCCCCCCTCCCTGCACAGACCCCTCCCTCTCTGCACAGAACGCCCCCTCTCTGCACAGACAGCCCCCCTCCCTGCAGACAGCCCTGCACAGACAGAACCCCCCTCTCTGCACACAGTCCCCCCCTCTCTGCACAGACAGCATTGCAGACAGCCCCCCTCCCTCTCTGCACAGACAGCACTGCACAGACAACCCTCCCCCTCTGCACAAACAGCCCCCCTCTCTCTGCACAATCAGCCCCCTCTCTCTGCACAGATTGCCCCCCTCTCTGCAGACACCCCCCCTTCTCTGCACAGACAGCCTCCCCCTCTCTGCACAGACAGTCCCCCCTTTCTGCACAGACAGCCCCCCCTCTCTGCACAGACAGACCCCCCTCTGCAGAGACAGCCCCCCCTCTCTGCAGAGACACCCCCCCCCCCAAAAAAAAATATATAATGCAAAGTCAAGAGTGTGATGAAATACTCTTCCTTTGCTTGAGTGAGTGCAGCTCCAACAACATTCAAGAAACCTGACAGCATCCAGGACTAAGCAACTGTTTGATTGGCATCCCTTCCATAAACATTCACTCCCCCACTACCGGTGCCCGGTAGCAGCAGTGTGTACCATCTACAGGATGTACTGCATGAACTCACCAGGGATCCTGAGGCAGCACCTTCCAAACCCATGACCAACACCATCTAGAAGGACAGGACAGCAGATGCATGGCAACACCACCACCTGGAAGTTTCCCTCCAAGTCACTATTCCGACTTGGATATATATCGCTTTTCCTTCACTGCCACTGGGGCAAAATCTTGGAACTCCCTCCTTAACAGCTCTGTCCGTGTACCTACACCACATGGACTGCAGCAGTTCTAGAAGGCAGCTCACCATCGCTTTCCCAAGGGCATTTTGGAATGGGCAGTGACCCCTGACCCAACCAGCAACACCCGCACCCAGGAAATGAATCGAAAAATAGGATGAAGAGCTCATCATTGAGGAAAATTTACTTTGCTGACCACTGTGGATAGTCCGGCATTGAATACATTTAACGCTGAGAAAGACAGATTTTGGGGGGGGTGATTCTCCGATATGGAGGCCAAGTGTTCGCGCCGTCGCGTTTCACGACGGCGTGAACAGGGCCCGGGCATGACCTATTCTGGCCCCCACAGGGGGCCAGCACGGCACTGGAGCGGTTCACGCCGCTCCAGCGTCCTTACGCAGAGCCAAATGGGCGCCGCGCCAACCCGCGCATGCGCAGTTGGGGCAGCCCAATCCTGCGCATGCACAGTTTGGCCGCGCCATCCTGCGCATGCGCGGGAGAGCGTCTTACGCACGCCAGCCCCTCACCAACATGGGCCGGTGTTCTGAGGCTGCGCAGGGAAGGAGGTAGGCCCGGGTGGGGAGAGGCCGGCCCGCCGATCGGTGGGCCCCGATCGCGGGCCATACCCCATCGGAGGCCACCCCGGTGAAGGAGCCCCCCTCCCTCCCGCACAAGCCGCCCCCCCAGTGTTCCCGCAGAGTTCCTGCCAGCAGCGACCAGGGGTGGACGGCACCAGCGGGAACCTGTCGTATCGTAGCGGCCGCTCGGCCCATCCGGCTGGAGAATTGCCGCTCGCCGGTTCTCCGAGCGGCATGGAGCGTATCGCGCGTCGCTGGTTTCCGGAGGGTGGGACCGCGTGCAGGGGTCGGGGCGGCATGGTGCGATTCGCGCGGCGCCCCGGCGATTGTCCCACCCGGCGTGGGGGGGGGGGGGGGGGGGAGAATAGCGCCCTGGGTCTTTCAGCGAACAAGAGATATGGAAAACAGCAGGAAACAGGAGTTAAAGCCTAAGATCAGCGATGATTGTACTGAATGGTCAAGAAGGCTTGACTGGCTGTATGGTCTTCTCCTGCTCCTATTTCTTGTGTTCTTCCAGGCCATCTTTATCCATACTAAGATTATACGAGATGTTTAAATGTTTGTATCACAAGAGGGTTCCTTTTTGTTAGGATATCCACAAATATTCTGATGAAACAAATTAAAAGCAATTTTCTGATTTGTTGTTAATTGATTGGGAATTAGTTTTTGCCCATGATCCTAAACTTGCTGCTAGGATTTAGACTCAACCATGAGAGCATGTCAATTCCCCTACCAGTTATGTTTGGCATTACATAGATACATAGAAGATAGGAGCAGAAGGAGGCCTTTTGACCCTTCGAGCCTGCTCCGCCATTCATCATGATCATGGCTGATCATCCAACTCAATAGTCTAATCCAGCTTTCTCCCCATAACCTTTAATCCCATTCTCCCCAAGTGCTATATCTAACCACATTTTGAATATATTCAATGTTTTAGCATCAACTACTTCCTGTGGTAATGAATTCCACAGGCTCACCACTCTTTGGGTGAAGAAATGTCTCCTCACCTCTGTCCAAAATGGTTTACCCTGAATCCTCAGACTATGACCCCTGGTTCTGGACACACCTATCATTGGTAACATCTTCCTTGCATCTACCCTGTCTAGTCCTGTTAGAATTCTATAAGTCTCTATGAGATCCCTCCTCATTCTTCTGAACTCCAGCGAGAACAATCCTAACCTAGTCAATCTCTCCTCATATGACAGTCCGGCCATCCCTGGAATCAGTCTGCTTCATCTTCTCCCTGTTCCCATTGTCAACAGTCCTCCTGTTGCTCATACTCCTTGCTCCATAGTTGCACATTTGTCCTAGAAGTAAATATTTATAACATATTGTAATGCACAATCTTGACATCGTTGATTGTTGTCCTCGTTAACAGTTTGTTCAGTAGCAATTAATGTGAAACATGCAAATTTACTCAGGATTCAATGATCTTCACTTTATGTTAATTTCTCTCATTTAGAGTGGGTGTTAAGGCACCAGTGGGAGTCGACAAGTTTCCAATGGTGAACCAGGCTGGAAGAATTGCCGAGACGATGAACCTTTCAATAAACTCTGAAGTGCTGGTGTAGCATTGTCTGTTGACATTTCAGAGGGAAACTGTGTGCTGGAAGGCTGGAGGGTTTAGCAAATAAACCAGTGCAGTGTCTGCAGATCTGCAACTCAGGAACAACATCCCATCAGCATGTCCAGTGCACTGAGTGTTTCCAGTTATCAACAGGAGTTAGTAACTTCAGTCAGCTAATATAGACTGCACTGCCTCATCGTGGAGTTAAAAGATACCCCTTTCTGATATATCTCATTATGTACTACCTGTTGGAGAGGCAGTCCCAAATTTACTCAGCATGTGGCATTTCAGAGTAAAGACACCATTAATGCCATTACATTTCTGCATGTGAGGGCTGTGTCCTTCCTCATGTCAGCTGGCATGTGATGACTGACAAAAATCATGCAAATTAATACATGTTTTCTGTGAAGTGCATGCAGTGAGTGAGCCATTCAGCCCCTCGAACCTGCCTGTTCTGCCCATTCTATGACATCATGTCTGATTTGTATCCTAGCTCCATCCACCTGCTCCATATTCCGCTATATAATTTTCAACCAGAATCTATTTATCTCAGAATTTAAAGTACTAATTGAGCTCACATCTACTATTTTTGTAGGAGAGTTTCTCACTTCTACCACACTTTGTGCAAAGAATTGTCTCCTAACTTCTCTCTGAATGACCTGTCCCTTGTTTTAGTTATCTCCCCTTGTCTTGGACTCCACCTCATCTTGGTAATTTCTTTCAAAATTCAAAAATCTTAATCAAATCAACCCTTATATTCTACATTCCAGGGAATATAAAGCTAATCTATGTAATTTCTTCTCAAAATCTGACTTTTGGTAACTGCGGCACGGTAGCACAGTGGTTAGTGTCGTGTTAAGCACATTGAGATAACACGGGCTGCAACTGGATGCAGCTATAACTGAAATATACTCCAGATCTTGAAGTTAGTTCAATTTGATTTATTGAACCTGTCACACAGTTAGCACAGTTCTCTGTGAGTTCGACTCTCTGCTAACCTAAGTGTGATTACTCTATCTGACTGGACCAGACTAGCTCTTAGCCAGGCATGGTATTCCACTCACTGTCATGAGTGACAACGATCCTTGCTGTGGTGTGTGAGGCCAGGTTTGGGATAAACTTGCCCAAAAAGTTTACCATGCCTAGGAAGCCCTTCAATGCCCTCCATCATCTCCATGATTCTATGGAAGATCTCCGAGGCCGAGACAATGCCGAACGGCATACGATTATAGCAGTACCTGCCAAACAGTGTGTTGAAGGTGCAGAGCCTTCTGCTGGACTCATCCAGCTGGATTTGCCAGAACCCGTGTGATGCATCTAACTTTGTGAAAAAACAGGCGTGTGCCATCTCACTTGCTAGTTCCTCTCGCTTCGGGATGGGGTAGTGTTCCCGCATTATATTCTGGTTGAGATTCTTGGGATCAATGCAGATGCGCAGCTCTCCCGAAGGCTTCTTTACACATACCATCGAGCTGACCCAGTCAGTCGGTTCTGTAACTTTGGAAATGATGCCCTGGTCCTGAAGATCTTTTAACTGCGCCTTCAGGCGCTCCTTCAGTGGAGCTGGGACCCGCCGTGGAGCGTGGACCACAGGCGTGGCATCAGGCATCAGCAGGATCTTGTACCGATATGGCAGAGTGCCTATCCCGTCAATCACATCCGAATACTGAGCGAGAATGTCGTCAATGCCGGCTTGAAGATCCACGTTGGGGGAGGTCATTGTGTAGACCCTCTGCACAAGGTTTAGCAGCTTGCATGCATGTGCGCCGAGCAGGGTGGCCCTGTCTAGCTTGACAATTTCAAACCTTAGCCTTGCGTGAATGCTCCTGTTGGAGACGAGCAGATGGCAGGATCCCAGTGCTGTGATGGCATTGCCATTATAGCCCAGGAGCTGGCAGGCTGTTGGAAGGAGCTTGGGTGGCTTCTTGATGCGGTTGAAATCTGCCTGTGAAAAGAGATTGGCAGAAGCACCTGTGTCCAGCTTGAACTGGATAGAGCACTGATTTACTTGCATCACCGCACGCCATTCGTCCGCAGAATCCACAGTGAGGATGGGCAGGCTCCGTGATGATGCCGGTGAGGCATGTTCACGTGTGCTGATGATGCCCACATGGTAGGGGGACTCCAGGCAATCGTCCTCTGGATCCGTAATACTGCCAGGATCAGAATCCTGTAAACCTTGTTGGACACTCCGAATGCGCCTGCGTTGGAATTGGGAGCGCCAGCCCTTGACTGGTGGTGCAGACCTGCACAAGGCTGCATAGTGTCCAGGCTTTCCGCAATTTAAACAGTGCCTGCCTCTTGCAGGGCAGTGTTTCTTTAAGTGGGTGGTGCCGCAGTTCGGGCACGTCATGACGTCGTTACGCTCCGTGCGTCGTCGCACATGCGCAGTGCGGTCTGCAGACGTTCGCACCAGCGCAGTGTGGTGATCGGCCGCTTCGTTATCCCACTCGCAGCGCGAATGCATGGGGCTCCGGGAAGAGCACGCGAAATGGCCGCTTTCATCAATGCTAACCTGCTGCATCCGGTCGATGGCCTGCACTCTCTGTGCCTCGTGGGAGGCAAGTTTCTCATTTTCAGCCCATTTGTATTGGGAATACCGATTTTTGCCGTGCTCATGCACTGTACATGTTTCAATCGCGACTGACAGGGTCATATGCTTGATTTTTAAAAGCTGTTCTCTCAGAGGATCAGAGTGAACTCCAAAAACGATTTGGCCTCTGATCATGGAGTCAGCAATATCACCAAAGTTGCAGGACAGCGCTAGCAGATGGAGATTAGTTAGGAAGGAATTGAAAGATTCATCTTTACCTTGTAGGCGTTGTTTGAATATATAGCGCTCGAAGATTTCATTGGTGTCCACTTCACAATGACTATCAAACTTGTCCAGGATGGTCTGAAACTTTGTCTTGTCCTGGCCTTCGGTGAAGTTAAACGAGTTGAAGAGTTGGATGGCTTGATCACCCGCTGTTGAGAGGAGAAGCGCGATCTTTCTTGCATCAGACGCACCCTCGATGTCTGAGGCTTCGATGTACAGCAGAAACCTTTGCTTGAAAGTCCGCCAGTTAGCACTGAGATTGCTGGAGGTCCGCAGCTGTTGAGGAGCCTGGATCTGCTCCATGGTGCTGTCATAATATACACCAGTATATCATGGTGCAGGCACACACTGATGGATACACAGTAGGACCAATCAACACAAACAACACCGCAGCCAATCACCAGTGAGAGCACACGCACTATAAAGACAGGGGGCATCAGAGTTCCCGCTCATTCGAGTTGCAGCTGGCTAGGAAGACAGAGCTCACAGCCTGTAACACAGACATTCACCATGTGCTGAGTGCATCGGCTGGTTAGGACAAGGCAAAGGTCTTTAGTTAAAGCTAGTAATGTATTAACCCACAGTCTGAGTATGTTTAAACAGTTAATAATTCAATAAAATAGTGTTGCACTATTTCAAGTGTTGGTGACCTGTATGTGATCCAGAACACCCAACACATCAGGTGCCGGGATACATTTGCTGGTCGTCACGGAACAGACTGAGGTAAACCACCTAGGGTTAGCAGTCTTCTGGAACAATGTCGTGTTAAGCACACTGAGATAATATGGGTTGAAACTGGATGCAGCTATAACTGAAATATACTCCAGACCTTGAAGTTAGTTCAATTTGATTTATTGAACCTGCCACACAGTTAGCACAGTTCTCTGTGAGTTCGACTCTCTGCTCACCTAAGTGTGATTACTCTGTCTGACTGAACCAGACTGGCTCTTAGCCATGCGCTGTAGGGGTTACTGATATATGTTAAAAGACAGGACCTCTAGGGTTGTAATCTCGGGATTACTCCCTGTGCCACGTGCCAGTGAGGCTAGAAATAGGGAGATAGAGCAGCTAAACACGTGGCTAAACAGCTGGTGTAGGAGGGAGGATTTCCGTCATCTGGACCACTGGGAGCTCTTCCGGGGCAGGTGTGACCTATATAAGGACGGGTTGCATCTAAACTGGAGAGGCATAAATATCCTGGCCGCGAGGTTTGCTAGTGTCACATGGGAGGGTTTAAACTAGTATGGCAGGGGGGTGGACACGGGAGCAATAGGTCAGAAGGTGAGAGCATTGAGGGAGAACTAGGGAATAGGGACAGTGGGGCTCTGAGGCAGAGCAGACAGGGAGAAGTTGCTGAACACAGCGGGTCTGGTGGCCTGAAGTGCATATGTTTTAATGCAAGAAGTACTACGGGTAAGGCAGATGAACTTAGAGCTTGGATTAGTACTTGGAACTATGATGTTGTTGCCATTACAGAGACCTGGTTGAGGGAAGGGCAGGATTGGCAGCTAAACGTTCCAGGATTTAGATGTTTCAGGCGGGATAGAGGTGGATGTAAAATGGGTGGCGGAGTTGCGCTACTGGTTAGGGAGAATATCACAGCTGTACTGCGGGAGGACACCTCAGAGGGCAGCGAGGCTATATGGGTAGAGATCAGGAATAAGAAGGGTGCAGTCACAATGTTGGGGGTTTGCTACAGGCCTCCCAACAGCCAGCGGGAGACAGAGGAGCAGATAGGTTGACAGATTTTGGAAAAGAGTAAAAACAACAGGGTTGTGGTGATGGGAGACTTCAACTTCCCCAATATTGACTGGGACTCACTTAATGCCAGGGGCTTAGACGGGGCGGAGTTTGTAAGAAGCATCCAGGAGGGCTTCTTAAAACAATATGTAGACAGTCCAACTAGGGAAGGGGCGGTACTGGACCTGGTATGGGGAATGAGCCCGGCCAGGTGGTAGATGTTTCAGTAGGGGAGCATTTCGGGAACAGTGACCACAATTCAGTAAGTTTTAAAGTGCTGGTGGACAAGGATAAGAGTGGTCCTAGGATGAATGTGCTAAATTGGGGGAAGGCTAATTATAACAATATTAGGCGGGAACTGAAGAACCTAGATTGGGGGCGGATGTTTGAGGGCAAATTAACATCTGACATGTGGGAGGCTTTCAAGTGTCAGTTGAAAGGAATTCAGGACCGGCATGTTCCTGTCAGGAAGAAGGATAAATACGGCAATTTTCGGGAACCTTGGGTAACGAGAGATATTGTAGGCCTCATCAAAAAGAAAAAGGAGGCAGTTGTCAGGGCTAAAAGGCTGGGAACAGACGGAGCCTGTGTGGAAAATCAGGAAAGTAGGAAGGAACTTAAGCAAGGAGTCAGGAGGGCTAGAAGGGGTCATGAAAAGTCATTGGCAAATAGGGTTAAGGAAAATCCCAAGGCTTTTTACACGTACATAAAAAGCAAGAGGGTAGCCAGGGAAAGGGTTGGCCCACTGAAGGATAGGCAAGGGAATCTATGTGTGGAGCCAGAGGAAATGGGCAAGGTACTAAATGAATACTTTGCATCAGTATTCACCAAAGAGACGAAATTGGTGGATGTTGAGTCTGGAGAAGGGTGTGTAGATAGCCTGGGTCACATTGAGATCCAAAAAGAGGAGGTGTTGGGTGTCTTAAAAAATATTAAGGTAGATAAGTCCCCAGGGCCTGATGGGATCTACCCCAGAATACTGAAGGAGGCTGGAGAGGAAATTGCTGAGGCCTTGACAGAAATCTTTGGACCCTCACTGTCTTCAGGTGATGTCCCGGAGGACTGGAGAATAGCCAATGTTGTTCCTCTGTTTAAGAAGGGTAGCAAGGATAATCCAGGGAACTACAGGCCGGTGAGCCTTACTTCAGTGGTAGGGAAATTACTGGAGAGAATTCTTCGAGACAGGATCTACTCCCATTTGGAAGCAAATGGACGTATTAGTGAGAGGCAGCATGGTTTTGTGAAGGGGAGCTCGTGTCTCACTAACTTGATAGAGATTTTCGAGGAGGTCACTAAGATGATTGATGCAGGTAGGGCAGTGGATGTTGTCTATATGGACTTCAGTAAGGCCTTTGACAAGGTCCCTCATGGTAGACTATTACAAAAGGTGAAGTCACACGGGATCAGGGGTGAGCTGGCAAGGTGGATACAGAACTGGCTAGGTCATAGAAGGCAGAGAGTAGCAATGGAAGGATGCTTTTCTAATTGGAGGGCTGTGACCAGTGCTGTTCCACAGGGATCAGTGCTGGGACCTTTGCTGTTTGTAGTATATATAAATGATTTGGAGGAAAATGTAACTGGTCTGATTAGTAAGTTTGCAGACGACACAAAGGTTGGTGGAATTGCGGATAGCGATGAGGACTGTCAGAGGATACAGTAGGATTTAGATTGTTTGGAGACTTGGGCGGAGAGATGGCAGATGGAGTTTAATCCGGACAAATGTGAGGTAATGCATTTTGGAAGGTCTAATGCAGGTAGGGAATATACAGTGAATGGTAGAACCCTCAAGAGTATTGAAAGTCAAAGAGATCTAGGAGTACAGGTCCACAGGTCACTGAAAGGGGCAACACAGGTGGAGAAGGTAGTCAAGAAGGCATACGGCATGCTTGCCTTCATTGGCCGGGACAATGAGTATACGAATTGGCAAGTCATGTTGCAGCTGTATAGAACCTTAGTTAGGCCACACTTGGAGTATAGTGTTCAATTCTGGTCGCCACACTACCAGAAGGATGTGGAGGCTTTAGAGAGGGTGCAGAAGAGATTTACCAGAATGTTGCCTGGTATGGAGGGCATTAGCTATGAGGAGCGGTTGAATAAACTCGGTTTGTTCTCACTGGAACGAAGGAGGTTGAGGGGCGACCTGATAGAGGTCTACAAAATTATGAGGGGCATAGACAGAGTGGATAGTCAGAGGCTTTTCCCTGGGGTAGAGGGATTAATTACTAGGGGGCATAGGTTTAAGGTGAGAGGGGCAAGGTTTAGAGTAGATGTACGAGGCAAGTTTTTTACGCAGAGGGTAGTGGGTGCCTGGAACTCGCTACCGGAGGAGGTGGTGGAAGCAGGGATGATAGTGACATTTAAGGGGCATCTTGACAAATACATGAATAGGATGGGAATAGAGGGATACGGACCCAGGAAGTGTAGAAGATTGTAGTTTAGTCGGGCAGCATGGTCGGCACGGGCTTGGAGGGCCGAAGGGCCTGTTCCCGGGCTGTACATTTCTTTGTTCTTTGTTCTTTGTACACTGGACTCACACTGGATGTCCCCAGTGGAAAGAGGCGGAGTGTGAGTGCCTCGTGCCTTTTATAGTGGGAAACCACCCCCAAGTGTTCTGCCTGCTGATTGGTTATGTCCTGTTCTCTGTGTTCATTAGCTGCCTGTCTGTATCTCATTATGTGCATGTCTGCATATCCTGACAGCACTGTTTTGTTTTTAAAGTATTTTTATTTACGTTTTGCAGAATTTTTCATAATAAAACAGGAGTAACAATAATAACAAAACAAACTAGAGTGAACATTAATATAGTGCAAAAAGAGAATATACAATAACAATTAAATAGACATTTCCCCACACGACTGAATCTTCCCACACCATCCCAATGAAGCACTCACCCCCCCCCCCCCCCCCCCGCTGCCTCCCCCGCCCCCCCTACGGATTGCTGCTGCTGCTGACATTTTAATTTTCCCTGAGAAAGTCGACGAACGGCTGCCACCTCCGAGAGAACCCGAGCGTAGACCCTCTTAAGGCAAACTTTATTTTCTCGAGGCTGAGAAACCCAGCCATGTCGTTAACCCAAGTCTCTACAATCAGGGGCTTCGAGTCCCTCCACATTAATAAAATCCGTCTCCGGGCTACTAGGGAGGCAAAGGCCAAGACGTCGGCCTCTTTCGCCCCCTGAACTCCCGGGTCTTCTGACACTCCAAAGATCGCTATCTCTGGACTCGGCACCTCCCGTGTGTTAAGAACCTTGGACAAAATTTGCTCATTCTCGCTGCCATCATGTGTGCCCGGTGGACCACCTTAAATTGAATTAGAAATTTAACTTCCCAAATATTGAGTGGAAACTCTTTAGATC
The DNA here is from genome assembly GCF_047496885.1 of Scyliorhinus torazame. Lineage (NCBI taxonomy): Eukaryota > Metazoa > Chordata > Chondrichthyes > Carcharhiniformes > Scyliorhinidae > Scyliorhinus > Scyliorhinus torazame. The sequence continues at coordinate 90,521,414 of NC_092715.1, read as the reverse complement.
AAATAGTTTGGATGGGGTGGTGTTTGTGCAGTGTGTCCAGGAAGCTTTTCTAACACAGTATGTAGATTGTCCGACCAGAGGAGGGGCAATATTGGATTTAGTACTGGGTAATGAACCAGGGCAAGTGGTAGATTTGTTAGTGGGGGAGCATTTTGGAGATAGTGACCACAATTCTGTGACTTTCACTTTAGTAATGGAGAGGGATAGGTACGTGCAACAGGGCAAGGTTTACAATTGGGGGAAGGGTAAATACGATGTTGTCAGACAAGAATTGAAGTGCATAAGTTGGGAACATAGGCTGGCAGGGAAGGACACAAGTGATATGTGGAACTTGTTCAAGGAACAGGTGCTACGTGTCCTTGATATGTATGTCCCTGTCAGGCAGGGAAAAGATGGTCGAGTGAGGGAACCATGGTTGACAAGAGAGGTTGAATGTCTTGTTAAGAGGAAAAAGGTGACTTATGTAAGGCTGAGGAAACAAGGTTCAGACAGGGCATTGGAGGGATACAAGATAGCCAGGAGGAAACTGAAGAAAGGGATTAGGAGAGCTAAGAGAGGGCATGAACAATCTTTGGCAGGTAGGATCAAGGAAAACCCCAAGGCCTTTTACACATATGTGAGAAATATGAGAATGACTAGAGCGAGGGTAGGTCCGATCAAGGACAGTAGCGGGAGATTGTGTATTGAGTCTGAAGAGATAGGAGAGGTCTTGAATGAGTACTTTTCTTCTGTATTTACAAATGAGAGGGGTGATATTGTTGGAGAGGACAGTGTGAAACAGATTGGTAAGCTCGAGGAAATACTTGTTAGGAAGGAAGATGTGTTGGGCATTTTGAAAAACTTGAGGATAGACAAGTCCCCCGGGCCTGACGGGATATATCCAAGGATTCTATGGGAAGCAAGAGATGAAATTGCAGAGCCGTTGGCAATTATCTTTTCGTCCTCACTGTCAACAGGGGTGGTACCAGGGGATTGGAGAGTGGCGAATGTCGTGCCCCTGTTCAAAAAAGGAACTAGGGATAACCCTGGGAATTACAGGCCAGTTAGTCTTACTTCGGTGGTAGGCAAAGTAATGGAAAGGGTACTGAAGGATAGGATTTCTGAGCATCTGGAAAGACACTGCTTGATTAGGGATAGTCAGCACGGATTTGTGAGGGGTAGGTCTTGCCTTACAAATCTTATTGAATTCTTTGAGGAGGTGACCAAGCATGTGGATGAAGGTAAAGCAGTGGATGTAGTGTACATGGATTTTAGTAAGGCATTTGATAAAGTTCCCCATGGTAGGCTTCTGCACAAAGTAAGGAGGCATGGGATAGTGGGAAATTTGGCCAGTTGGATAACGAACTGGCTAACCGATAGAAGTCAGAGAGTGGTGGTGGATGGCAAATATTCAGCCTGGATCCCAGTTACCAGTGGTGTACCGCAGGGATCAGTTCTGGGTCCTCTGCTGTTTGTGATTTTCATTAATGACTTGGATGAGGGAGTTGAAGGGTGGGTCAGTAAATTTGCAGACGATACGAAGATTGGTGGAGTTGTGGATAGTAAGGAGGGCTGTTGTCGGCTGCAAAGAGACATAGATAGGATGCAGAGCTGGGCTGAGAAGTGGCAGATGGAGTTTAACCCTGAAAAGTGTGAGGTTGTCCATTTTGGAAGGACAAATATGAATGCGGAATACAGGGTTAACGGTAGAGTTCTTGGCATTGTGGAGGAGCAGAGAGACCTTGGGGTCTATGTTCATACATCTTTGAAAGTTGCCACTCAAGTGGATAGAGCTGTGAAGAAGGCCTATGGTGTGCTCGCGTTCATTAACAGAGGGATTGAATTTAAGAGCCGTGAGGTGATGATGCAGCTGTACAAAACTTTGGTAAGGCTACATTTGGAGTACTGTGTACAGTTCTGGTCGCCTCATTTTAGGAAGGATGTGGAAGCTCTGGAAAAGGTGCAAAGAAGATTTACCAGGATGTTGCCTGGAATGGAGAGTAGGTCTTACGAGGAAAGGTTGAGGGTGCTAGGCCTTTTCTCATTAGAGCGGAGAAGGATGAGGGGCGACTTGATAGAGGTTTATAAGATGATCAGGGGAATAGATAGAGTAGACAGTCAGAGACTTTTTCCCCAGGTGGAACAAGGGGACATAAATTTAAGGTGAAAGGTGGAAGATATAGGAGGGATATCAGAGGTAGGTTCTTTACCCAGAGAGTAGTGGGGGCATGGAATGCACTGCCTGTGGAAGTAGTTGAGTCGGAAACATTAGGAACCTTCAAGCAGCTGTTGGATAGGTACATGAATTACGGGAAAATGATATAGTGTAGATTTATTTGTTCTTAAGGGCAGCACGGTAGCATTGTGGATAGCACAATTGCTTCACAGATCCATGGTCCCAGGTTCGATTCCGGCTTGGGTCATTGTCTGTGCGGAGTCTGCACGTCCTCCCCGTGTCTGCGTGGGTTTCCTCCGGGTGCTCCCACAGTCCAAAGATGTGCGGGTTTGGTGAATTGGCTAATGATAAATTGCCCTTAATGTCCAAATTGCCCTTGGTGTTGGGTGGAGGTGTTGAGTTTGGGTAGGGTGCTCTTTCCAAGAGCTGGTGCAGACTCAAAGGGCCGAATGGCCTCCTTCTGCACTGTAAATTCAATGATAATCTATGATTAATCTAGGACAAAGGTTCGGCACAACATCGTGGGCCGAAGGGCCTGTTCTGTGCTGTATTTTCTATGTTCTATGTTCTATGTTCTAGACTGAGCCTGGCACATGATGAGGAGGAATTAACCCTGCCCAGGACCTCTGCCCACAGACCCGCTTCCAACTCCTCACCTAGCTCCTCCTCCCACTTGCCCTTGAGCTCCTCCACCGGGGTTTCCTCCACCTCCTGTAGTTCCTGGTAGATATCCGACACCTTCCCCTCCCCCACCCAGGTGCCGGAGACCACCCTGTCCTGTATCCTCAGTGGCGGCAGCGTCGGAAAGGCCACTATCTGTTTTTCCAGGAAGGCTCACACTTGCAGATATTTAAAGGCGTTTCCTGGCAGCAGGTTAAATTAGTCCTCCAGCGTCTTCAAATTGGGAAAGCTTCCGTCTATGAACAGATCTCCCATCCTTCTGATGCCTGCCCTCTGCCAGCTCTGGAACCCACCATCAATCCTACCCGGGACAAAAATGTGGTTGTTACATATCGGGGTCCAAACCGACGCTCCCTCCACCTTCTTGTACATTCTCCACTGTCCCCAGATCCGCAGTGTCGCCGCCACCACCGGACGTGTGGAGTAACGGGTCGGCGAGAACGGCAAAGGAGCCGTTATCAAAGCTCCCAGACTAGCACCTTTACATGACGCCACCTCCAGCTGCTCCCACGCCTCCCCCCCCCCCTCCATCGCCCACTTCCTAATCATAGCTAAATTGGCCGCCCAGTAGTAGTTGCGAAGGTTCAGCAGCGCCAACCCCCCCACACCCCCCACCCCCGATTGTGCTCCAATAGCGATCTCCTTACTCGCGGAGTCTTATTCGCCCACACAAAGCCCGAAATGATCCTACTCACCCGCTTAAAAAAGGTCTTAGGGATGAAGATGGGGAGGCACTGAAAGACAAACAAAAATCTGGGGAGGACAGTCATTTTCACGGTCTGCACCCTCCCTGTCCCACCTTTTAAAGTCTCCTTCCATTTGCTCTACCAACCGGGTCAGGTTGAGCCTGTGCAGAGAATCCCATTTCCTAGTAATGAAAACTTTTCTCTACCATCCTGAGCGGCAGCTCTTTCAGTCTCTCCTCCTGCCCCTTGGCCTGGATAACAAACAACTCGCTCTTTCCCCTGTTCAATTTGTACCCTGAAAAACTACCAAAATCCCTCAGGATCCGCAGAACCTCCCCCATCCCCTACACAGGGTCCGAAATGTACAGGAGCAAATCATCCGCGTATAGCGAGATCCGATGTTCCACCCCCCGCCCCCCCCCCCCCCAACCAGTCCCCGCCAGTTCGACAGTTAGCACTGTTGCTTCACAGCGCCAGTGTCCCAGGTTCGATTTCCGGCTTGGATCACTGTCTGTGCGGAGTCTGCACGTTCTCCCTGTATCTGCGTGGGTTTCTTCCGGGTGCTCCGGTTTCCTCCCACAAGCCCTGAAAGACGTGCTGTTAGATGAATTGAACATTCTGAATTCTCCCTCAGTGTACCCGAACAGGTGCTGGAGTGTGGCGACGAGGGGATTTTCACAGTAACTTCATTGCAGTGTTAATGGAAGCCTACTTGTGACAATAATAAAGGTTATTATTATGGTAACATTCTCATTCTGGTGAATCTGCACTGCACTTTAAGGTCAATGTATCTTTTCTAAGTTGTTTTGCTCAGAATTGTGCACAATACTCTGGATGTGGTCCAACTGGAACTGAAGCACGATTTCCTCTCTCCCTCTAGTTACATTCAATTAACTTTTAAAAATAATTTTATGCACCTGATTATCACAATTGTGTGCATGGACCTCTTAATCTCATTGGATTTCCTAACTTTTCACGATTTAGTAAATACTTGGATCTATCAGGTTCTGGTTCAAAATGGATGATCTCATATTTATTTCTATTGCACAGATTGGTGCACTCAATCTATCATTGTCTCTTTGTAATTTTATGCTTCTGTATTCTTTGACTTTACTATGCCACCAATCTTTGTGTCATCGGAAAACCTGAATATATGGCTCTCTATTGTGTTATCTAAGTCATTAATAAAAATAGTGAAAACATGTGGTTTGGTCACAGATTATTTTGGGACACCACTATTCGTTTCCTTCCAATTCAATATATATTCATTATCCCTATCTTTTACCACCGATCACGTCTCATGGCCCCGGGAACCTTATTAAATGTTTTTTTTGGAAGTCGTGCTGTTTATCTAATATTCATTCCCCAGTCTATTACTTTATTTACTTCCTCAAAAAAGTCAATTAGGTTTGTTAGATACACCTCTAATACAGACCTTCTTAAAAATGAAGAGTTCCTTAACTGTTTGAGGGGCAGACAAGATGAAAAGTTGTCTTCTGTAGACGTGAAGTATCAAGTCCAAAGTTGGCGGGTGACACCTCTGCAGGAACTCAATACCCTATAGGAAAGGAGGTATTGTGATTTTCCAATGTTGTCTTGCCCGAAGGATGATGTCAGAAATTGCAGGAAAATGGGGCAGTGAAGCTTTATGTCTCCTCACAATCATAAATTTGCTTGTCTTCTCCCTCCCCTGTTTGAACCAATGTCCTTTTTCTGGGCTGGTCAAATGCAAATGCCAATGGTGAGGAGCAGAACCGGATTCCTGGTAGATTTCCTCCTGTCTTCCTATTTTACTGCTGCTTCCTGGGGCTGCCGAATGGAATGTGATGATGTGGAGATGCCGGCGTTGGACTGGGGTGAGCACTGTACGAAGTCTTACAACACCAGGTTAAAGTCCAACAGGTTTGTTTCGATGTCACTAGCTTTCGGAGCACTGCTCCTTCCTCAGGTAGACGTGAAGGTGACCTCTTCATTCACCTGAGGAAGGAGCAGTGCTCCGAAAGCTAGTGACATCGAAACAAACCTGTTGGACTTTAACCTGGAATGGAATGTGGTAATGGGCCCACGGATGAGCTGGTAATGGACCAGAATGTGTGTATGGAGGAAAAGAGCCTGGCCTGGGAGCCCTCTCTTCATTTCAGGCACATTTGTCTTACTTTATTTGGTTTCAGTCTCAGCTGATGTGCATCTGAAGGAAAAGATTTTACTAAAAAGCATTTTACTGTGAGCAGCAGCACAGCAATGCTGCAATATTAACAAGGATAAATAAAATAACCAGCACTTGTATATCACATTGACATGTGCCATAGAGTTTCACAGCAGGAACAGACACTAAGCAAAGGTTAGGGGAAGTGGAGGTGACTAAATGCATGATAAATTTTTTGGAAAGCTTTTGTTGGTAGGAAGGGATGATGAAAGGGTGCTGGAGAGAGGATCACACTACAGGGTATGAAAACTGATGACCTGCTACCAATTATGGAGCAGAGAAATATGCAGAATAGACTGTAGTCAGAAGAACAGGGCAGGGCATGTGGCTGGAGAAGGTTGCAGAGATTGGGTGGCCTGATAGTGACATGGCTCAAGGCACAAACTGGAAAGTGGATCATCTATTCCATTTTTTTCAACAGTCCAAAATGTAAGAAAATAATTAGGATGACATTCGTGACCCAGATCAGGTGTGATCTGCATCAACAAAAAGCTTATTCATTCAAACAAAATAAAAGGTGAATACATTAGTCAGGGCCAGGGCCTTCAAGCTGGCATAATTATTCTTAAGGATAGAGAACTATAATGCTGATTACATTTCAGCATACATGGAAGATAGAATGGGGCACTTGAAATTTATCATATAACATTACTGTTAGCTGATGTCATCTGTGAATGTATCCACAAACTCCATAAGACTTCCCTGTTCCCAAACAACATCCAAATGAAATGAAATGAAAATGAAAACCGCTTATTGTCACAAGTAGGCTTCAAATGAAGTTACTGTGAAAAGCCCCTAGTCGCCACATTTCAGCGCCTGTTCGGGGAGGCTGGTACGGGAAATAACCAGCATTTGGTTACCCCACAATACAGGGCTGATAGTCAAGTCTGGGAAATGTCTTTTCCTGGTCCAGCAAAGATATTTAAACTTCCTTTACAAAGATTTTGTGCACTGCCTTGGTTCTGAGACTTACAGGGTTGTTTGATGTATACTGGCTTCTCTGCTGTTAGCTCGTAAACTAGTTTGTCTGCTTCTGTAGATAGATAGTTTTTTGAAGAATAAAGGGATTAAGGGTTATGGTGTTCGGGCCGGAAAGTGGAGCTGAGTCCACAAAAGATCAGCCATGATCTCATTGAATGGTGGAGCAGGCTCGAGGGGCCAGATGGCCTACGCCTGCTCCTAGTTCTTATGTTCTGTGTTTCTGAGGCTGATACATGTCAACTGCCTCCCTTACTTCTGATTGTCTGGCCAATTATACCTTTGTTCATCTTTCATTATGCCTTCTGTGTTTTCATCTGTCTGTCCCTATCAACGTCCTTGACTATACATTAACATACATATACCTCATTGATCTTCCCAAACATCTATAAGCTGTTTATTCTCATAAACTCATCTAAACTGCCTTCTAGACTTATACTGGAGAAAGCTGCATATCATTGAGGCGTATTGCATACAGTCTACTGCTGTCTTCAGGCAGATTTCTACCTGTTGCTGGACATCTTGTATCCTATTATGTTTTGTTAAATTTGTTTTACTTCTGTTGCTAGACAAATTTGTGACAATTACCCACATATTTTCTGATCGTTTCCCACCTATCCAATCCTTCAAATGTTTTCAATGGCATGAATGCTGTAAACCAGCAGCTCAAAAGCCAAATAGAAAAGGGTTGTTACCTCTGATATGAGGTTCGAAGCTGACCAAAAATTGGTCCTCAAGCTTCATTAACATTTTTCCAGTTAGTTGCCGCCACAGGCACATCCACATTACACTGCAATGAATATTACGTCACTTGACCCATGAACAATGGCCTTCAGTTAAGTTGTCAGAGATGGGCAGTTGGAGCAACAATAGGGTAATGGCATATGATGGCGGGGTTGCCAGATGGCAGGGTTGGGAGTTACTGACCACAGAGGCTGTGAAGATTGGGGAGCATTCCTGTGCCACATTGTTCCGCAGCAATGATTTCTAAATTTAAAAATAAACTTACCTTATTTTGGCAGCTATTGAAAAATGAAATAAAATGAAAATTTCTTATTGTTACAAGTAGGTTTCAAATGAGGTTACTGTGAAAAGCCCCTAGTCACCACATTCCGGCACCTGTTTGGGGTGGCTGGTATGGGAATTGAACCTGCGCTGCTGGCCTGCCTTGGTCTGCTTTAAAAGCCAGCTATTTAGCCGTGTTAAACCAGCCCCTGCATAATAATCACTTATTGTCACAAGTAGGCTTCAATGAAGTTACTGTGAAAAGCCCCTAGTCGCCACATTCCGGCACCTGTTCGGGGAGCTGGATTGCAAATGAAGCAGGGCCGTCTCCTACTCTACCCACTGTTAACCAATTTTGACAAGGGGAGCAAAAGCAGATTATATATTCCTCATTTACTTATGCAAAATGCTTACTGCTTGCTTTAGTGGACCACAAGGGATATCTGAAGCCAAAAGAGAAAATGCTGGAAAATCTCAGCAGGTCTGGCAGCATCTGTAAGAAGAGAAAAGAGCTAATGTTTCAAGTCCAGGTGACCATTTGATATCTGAAAAATTGGCCTGACAAATTTAGCAATGGCCCGGATGTATGTGCAGATTTGGTATGTCAGGGCCTGCAGCAGTTCAAGAAGGCAGCTCACCACCATCTTCTCATGGGCAACTAGGGATGGGCAATAAATGCTGACCTAGCCAGCAATGTCCACATCCTGTAAACAAATTAAAAATGAAAAATAATTTGCATCAATTTCTGAATTAAGATGTTGAAAGTAGAGGGCATATTCCTGAATGCTTTCCAACAATTCAAATAAGTAAATGCTATCTCACTAGTGCAAACTGTTGAGTAGGGGTGGGATTCTAACAAAGAAACCTGCCAACTCAGGAGTCCCCCAACATCTAAATTCTGCAGTACATTTTACAAGGAAGGTCAACCCAATTTGTCAGAACTTTTCTCAGCAGTTAAAGAAAGGGCTAGGTTCATCTGACAGTTTTGCAGAATGTATTTTGTAGAGAAGCTGCCAGATAATTCCTCTCTGAAATAAAACCTTGCTAGTTAGGGTGAATTAATCTGGAAACAAGAGCAAAGAAATAACCAAATGGCATTAGCAAATGTATGTTTAATGCCCTATATGATATTCTGGTGTTCACTATTTTAGCAGAAGTGTTGATCTGCTTATTTCAAATATGTTCAGCTTTCAGCTACTATGAGGGTCAACAGTAATTTCTAACTTCAGGCTAGATAGTCAATTTGAAGTGTGTTCATAAAAAATGTTGGAATCACAATTTATGAGAAAAATAGGTTGATGGAAAAATCATTCTTGTCTTTTGCTAGCTTATAAATAAGTGTAAACCATTTTCAGAGTGAAGATGATTTTGACTTCAGAGGCAGTGTAAATCATTTAAATGACTACTTTTGGGGACTGTAGAGACACTTCGAGAGCCATCTTTTTGTAAAATGTACTGGGGAAAATTATCAGGGACATGGGCCTCCATTAACCTTTAAAAAATACAACTGACATCAACATCAATGTTGCATCCAAAAGTGCAGACTATTTCACCTAGTTGTAACAAAGAGATTGTGCAAATTATCCACAACACAGCATCTGGGGATGCTTTGGTTTTACGTTTGTACACATTGGAATAAAACCACCTCAACTCCTGTTTACCATCCCTAGGACTAGTACCCACCTGGCCATTTGCAAAGTGAATCATGACATGACTATCTTGTTGCTTCCTCCAAGCATATGTTAATAGATGACCAAGGTTAGAAAATAATATTTCCAAATGGTGCTAAAACTGAGGTAGGAAATGATCCATGCCAACGAGAAGGGAAACATGTACACACATCCAACCTCCTCACAAACTCTGGCATTATTAAAATTGATGTTGATGGTGGCACACATCCATTTCAGCAAATCACAGAATCACATAACTTTTACAGCACAGAAGGAGGTCATTTGACCCATCAAATTTACACTGTCTCTCTGAAAGAGCATTCTACCTATACATAGAACATGCAATGCAGAAGGAGGCCATTCGGCCCAGCGAGTCTGCACTGACCCACTTAAGCCCTCACCTCAACCCTATCCCCGTAACCCAATAACCCCTCCTAACCTTTCTGGTCACTAAGGGCAATTTACCATGGCCAATCCACCTAACCTGCATGTCTTTGGACTGTGGGAGGAAACTGGAGCACCCGGGGTAAACCCACGCAGACACGGGCAGAATGTGCAGACTCTGCTCAGACAGTGACCCAGCGGGGAATCGAACCTGGTGCTGTGAAGCCACAGTGCAATCCACTTGTGCTACCATGCTGCCCTATGGACCTACTCCCTAGGCTTATCCCCATAGCCTTGCAAATTATTTTCTTTTCAAATAGCAATCCAAATCCGTTTTGAGTACCTTGATTGAACCTGCCTCCACCCCCTCTCTGGAAGTTGGTTCCAGACTCCAACCACCCTCTGGTGAAAAAGCATGTCCTCACATCACCTCTACTGCTTTTGCCATCGAAATATGTCAAATGCGTGAATTGTCCAAGAGTCAGTATTCTGAGATTCTGCAAAAAGAAAAGGGCATGAAAACGAGCCTCCTGTTAGAATGCATTGGAGCTGATGCGCAGTTCAGGAAAATGCACGTTTCGGACGGCAGCCATGTTGCGCATGCACATTCCCGACCTACATATGCACACTTCGGAAAAAGACGCGAGATGGAAGAAGACCAATTTGCGCATGCGCGAAGGCACTGTACACGTGATGACATGAACGTCATCACATGTGGACACTGTGGACACACCCACCCACACGAAAAATGTCCAGCACGGGGAAAAACTTGCTCACAATATGGCAAACTCAACCACTTTGCTATGCAATGCAGAACATCACTTGAAGTGACAGAATTGAAACCTGCAAATTTAAATAAGGCACAAATGAATGTAAGAAGTGTAGGCACAACAGAGGAAGCTTATCAGAATGAACATTTTGCCAATGATATTGATGCTTCCTGCATAGAAGATTCCTTCTTTGTAGGCATTATTGAAAAATATGATGACAGTACAGATGTTTCATCTCCTACTAAAATAGCACAATCTATTAACACGGAATCTGAATGGAACAGAACGCTTCAGGTAAATGGATCTGAAATCATTTAAAAAAAATAATTTTAGAGTACCCAATTCATTTCTCCAATTAAGGGGCAATTTAGCGTGGCCAATCCACCTAACCAGCATATCTTTGTATTGTGGGGGTGACACCCACGCAGACATGGGGAGAATGTGCAAACTCCACATGGACAGTGACCCGGGGCCGGGATCGAACCTGGGTCCTCGGCGCTGTGAGGCAGCAGTGCTAACCACTGTGCCGCCCTGAAATAATTTTTAAACTTGATATAGGAGCCTCTGCGAACTTGCTCAACAAATATGATCTTTTGCAACTGAGACAATCTCCTAAAATCAAGAAAACAGATTGTCAATTGTGTGATTATAATGGCAACGCAATCACCTCATTGGGATCGTGCTATTTACTGGTTACAAATCACTACACCGCCATATCACTAAGATTTGAGATTATTGAATCGAACAGATCTTCTCTCTTAGGTGCACAAGCCTGTCAGGATCTTCACCTAGTTCAAAGAATTTATTGCACACGTTCGCCTCTTCCCCTGTTCAGGAAGACATGCAAGGAATTCTTGATCACTTTCCGAACGTCTTTGAAGGCATGGGTACTCTTCCCTATCAATATAAAATTCAATTGAAGCCAGATGCCAAACTAGTGGTGCACCCTCCCAGAAGAGTTCCTGCACCGCTTTGTGGCAGATTAAAGCAAGAACTTGCACGCATGCAAAAACTTGGCATAATATCCAAGATAACAGCACCGACTGACTGGGTCAGTTCAGTGGTGTGTGTAAAGAAACCTGGGGAATTAAAGATTTGCATCGATCCAAAAAATCTCAATAAAAATATAAAACGTGAACACTATCCAATACCCAAGCGTGAAGAAATCACCAGCGAAATGGCGAATGCTAAAAAAAATTCCAAACTGGATGCCTCCAGAGGATTTTGGCAAATGCAGTTAGATAACACAAGCAAGAAGTTGTGTACGTTCAACACACCGTTTGGGCGATACTGTTTCAATAGAATGCCATTTGGTATTATCTCAGCATCGGAGATATTTCATCGAGTGATGGAACAAATGACTGAAGGTATTGAGGGAGTGCGAGTTTACGTGGATGATATCATTGTCTGGTCATCTACACGTAAAGAGCACAATGCAAGGCTGTTGCAAGTCTTCCAACGAATACTCAAATTTGGTTTAAAACTGAACAGATTTTGGTATCTCATCTTTAAAGTTCCTGGGAGATCAAATTTCAGAACATGGTGTGCGACCTGACGACGACAAGATTGCTGCTCTACAAAATGACAGTCCCAAAGGACAAGAAAGCTGTGTTGAGATTCTTAGGTGTTGTGAACTTTCTGGGGACGTTCATTCCAAACCTCTCTTCCAGAACTACAGCGTTGCTGTATTTCCATGGACTGACATTCATCAAAAAGAATGGATCAATCTGAAGTCACAATTGACTTGTCCCTGCTCTTTCTTTCTTTGACCCCGACAGAGAAACAAAAATCTCAACAGATGCACGTCAAAGTGAAATTGGAGCAGTTCTGCTACAAAGAGATGACAATTCTTTGTGGACACCAGTTGCTTATGCTTCAAGAGCAATGACACCTACCGAACAAAGGTATGCCCAGATAGACAAGGAATGTTTAGGCTTACTAACTGGAATTCTCAAGTTTCACGACTATGTATATGGCCTGCCTACATTCACAGTCGAGACTGATCACCGACCACTTGTTCACATCATTCACAAGGATTTGAATGACATGACACCAAGGTTACAGCGTATCCTTGTGAAGTTACGTAGATACGACTTTCAACTTGTATATACTCCAGGCAAGGAATTGATAATTGCTGATGAGTTATCTCATTTGTCAACTCAGAAGAACGACCACCAGAATTTATTCAGCACATAGAAGCTCAAGTGCAGCTTCGAGCTGAAACCTTACCTTGACAGGAGTGGTGTGGCTTTGCCACAGCAGCAATGTAGGACCTGGGAGACACATAGCACTGTCATTTTCATGGTTCTCAGGAATGAGTCGCCATGTTTGAGCAGGGGTTTGCAGAGCATGGCACCATAAAATGATAGTGTGGAGGATCCATATGGGTGAACAAAGTGATTTTTAATATAAGTGCACTATCACAATGGTAACTTACCTCTAAGTTCATCCGTGCGCACAAGGTGCCTATTGTTTCTCATTGTTCCTGACCTTCTCACTATATTGAGGTGTATCCCCAGGATCCACAGCTGAGGTTGAAGTGGCCTGCTGACCTCCAGCCCTGTTCACTGAGATTACCTTTGCGGATGTCCCAGAGTGCTCTGGACCTTAAGGGCCCGGGCCTACTTTCAGGCTGCACGGGTGTTGCAAGCACAGTGGGCTAAACAGCTGGCTTGTAATGCAGAACAATGCCAGAAGCACTGCGCCATGAAGCTCTTGCCCTCAGCCATGGAAGTAATGAGCTGAACCATGGACCAGACATCCCCCACCATGGAGTGCACATTCTGCGCTAAGGTCTCCATTGAAAAAATGAAATGAAAATGAATGCCACTCTTGCAGTGTTGGCCTCATTGCATAGGTGTGGCTGCACCATCTCCTCAGACAGAAAGTGATGGGACTCCTCCAGTCAGCCTTGTAGTCGAAGGAGGGATTCTGTTATCGCTTCTTGACAATCACAACTCTACCTTTATAGCTCCAACGGCAATGGGACAATCGTACCCAGGGCCACATCATCAGCCTGGGGCTCAGCAGAGTCCTGGGCTCTGGCTTCCCTCCAAATGCTGAATCCCTGGGACATTCCTTTCTTAGCCTACTATGAGGTGCTCACCAATGAGTGACGCAGAAATCTGCCTATTTGTTATTCCCACCGAGGTGTGAGTATCTGCGCTGGTGGAAGCTGTGCTGTGGCACCTCTTTGATGCTTGTCTCTGAGATGTCTCCCTCGGAACTGCTCATGTCTGTGGTCTCCAGAGGCTATGAGGATGGTCCGGGCTAGTTGACTGATTGACCTGCATAGGAAGCGAAATGGCATTAGTGCATCACAGGGGCAGAATGATGGGAGAAAGTTCTCATCTGAGGCTTGCACCATGGCTGCATGTATTGAGGGTTCTCACTTTTGTCTCTTGTCCCTGCCTCACCCTATGCACAGGTGTGGTCCTGCTCCTCGCCAGCTAGCTTAAGGGCTCTCTCCTCAAAGGGCTTTATGGTTTCCAGCCTGTGGCAGGCTGTGTCCTGCAATGAGACAGATGGGAGTGTAGACGGAGGTCCTGCCAGGTCAGATGATGATGAAGTCTGGCATGCATGGGAGATGAGTGGGAGTGGGGATGTGAGGAGCAGATTATCTATTGTAGGAACTTTGGGGAGGTGTTGTGGGGTAAGTGGGGCAGGGGGAGGACAACATGACAAATGTTGGGACCCATTGAGGTGGCGGGGAGAGACGTCACAGTGGAGGGTGATGGGTATGTGAAGGGCGCAGCGGGAGACATGAGGAGTCAGATATACCCTGGCTGCACAAAGAAGGTCATTCAACTTCTTTCTGCACTATAGCCCCACCCTCGTATGGAGCGAGCTGGCAATCACTATCGTGACCACAGCCTCTCAGGCGGGGTTGGTGACCTTGCTTGCTGGCTGTCTGGCTTATCACTGGTACAGGATGTTCAGCCTCTATTCCACACCTTCCATACATTTAGTGAGGTTGGGGCTCTCTCCATGAGCTGGCAGCAGCCCCCACCCCCCCATTCCCCCCCTCCCCCCACCCACCCCCACGCCCCCACCTGTGGTCTGCCTCAGTGCTGTGGGTCATCATCCCAGTTAAAAACAAAACAATGGTCTGTGGGCAGCATGGTAGCACAAGTGGATATCACTGTGGCTTCACAGCGCCAGGGTCCCAGGTTCGATTCCCCGCTGGGTCACTGTCTGTGCGGAGTCTGCACATTCTCCCCGCGTGGGTTTCCTCCGGGTGCTCTGGTTTCCTCCCACAATCCAAAGACATGCAGGTTAGGTGGATTGGCTATGATAAATTGCCCTCAGTGACCAAAAAGGTTAGGAGGGGTTATTGGGTTATGGGGATAGGATGGAAGTGAGGGCTTAAGTGGGTCGGGGCAGACTTGATGGGCCGAATGGCCTCCTTCTGCACTGTATGTTCTATGTTCTAACCCTCACCCTCAGACTCCCTGAACACCCAGACATTCCATCCATACCACATCATGCCATCCCATCCAACCCCGATGGCCCATCATGCACCTCATGCCATGGTATGTCCCCCACCCACCCTCATGGCTCCGTATACCTCCCATGCATACATCCTCGTCATCTGATTTTCCTTATTGTAAATTGTTTTCCTCTTCAGGCCCTGATAGAAGATAAGTTTTTGCATTTTGCACATACATCAAAACATTCCTTTGGGGCTGTTCCTTTAACTTTTGCAGAAACCCGAATTATTCCTGGGGCCGTTCACTTTTGCCTATCCTTGGGCAAGCAGGACTATAGGCCACCAGGCTTTGGATGGAGAATAGCTGTTTCCCACTGGTTTGCTGCCACTGGAAATGATGGAACTAGAGTGCATATACTGTCCAACACAGGCTGCAGCCAGTGATAGGGGGAACCTTCGTCTTAGAGCAGCAGAAAACGTAAGTGCAAGAATATCAAGTCACGGGGGGAAGTTGAGGAACAGTTTGGGAAATTGCCCGTAAGAAAAGGTTCACAGGTGCATGGCTACATTCATGGTGGTGTTGCTGGATGAAGCTAGGATCAAATCTAGAAGTTGGGGTCAGAAGGTAAGCATTGGGCAATGAGGGCTAGAAACCGCATAAGGTGGGAGGTGCAGCAGGCTACTCGGCGCAAAATAGCATAGGTTTGCAGGTTTTTAATCCAGGTATTGTTCTGTTTTTAATAGGCTGTTTTTCGCAATTAGTATCGTGGGATTTTGGATCATTTTTACTCACAACTTCAAAGTGCTGGGATTTTGAATAAAGTTTAACACCATCAATAGGAAAAGGGGGAGACACACTTGGCAACTTATTGGTGGCTTTAGAGTGAATGGCTTCTGATGATGTACGACATGAACCAGGTGAAGAGCACTCTCGGGAGGCACTTTAGAAGCTGTGGTGCAGATTCAATAGGAAATGTGATGGATTGGTGAAGTTAAAGAATCGAGCAGAAGCATGTTCACTGACACTGGAAGATCCAGAACACGTGGTCTAGTTTGCAGTCTGGAGTCAGGATGTTCTCCTGCAGACAGAGTTGAATTGGTCCAGCTGCCTCAGTCAGGTTGCTGGGATTGGGCATGAGTCTGAGAGACTTTATCAAAATAATTAGAAACATATGGCACCTCCATATAAATGTACGTACTCGGGATAAAATTAAAAATAAATGCAAAATATGATATAGTACAACTATTCACCCATCGTTGGAATATATAATCCAGCAGTATAAAATTATGTACCGCAAATAAATCTAAATGTACACATTACAAATGAATGTTCTCCTTGATGGGCATTGTGGAGTACAGTATGGTGGCATGGTGGCACCGTGGTTAGCACCGCTGCCTCACAGCACCAGAGACCCGGGTTCAATTCTGACCTCTGGTGACTGTGTGGAATTTGTGCTTCCTCTCTGTGTCTGCGTGGGTTTTCTCCGGATGCTACGGTTTCCTCCCACATTTCAAAGAAGTGCAGGTTCGGTGGATCGGCCACGCCAAATTGCCCCTTAGTGTCCAAAGCTGTGTATTTTGGGTGGGGTTAAGGGGATAGGGCAGAGGACTGGACCTAGGTAGGGTGCTCTTTCTGAGGGTCGGTGCAGACATGTTGAGCTGAATGGCCTCCTTCTGCTCTGTAGGAATTCTACAAGTGCAAATGGCAGAAGGCAGACTGATAGTTTAATGACCAGAAAACCATGCAGGACATGACAATATCTGTACTCAGTTTCCTAATCTTTGCTCCTGCCACATACCATGCACCAAGGACAGGATTTTCTAAATTAATTTTGCTCGCTTTCAAACAATGTGCTGGCAGGAACATATAGGAAATTGGGTGGGAATGTATCTCGGTGACCTCCTGTCAAAAACTGTCAAAATAGTTCCACTGGAGGAGAACATGTTGGAAATTACCACCTGCCCAATTGGGGGCAGACAAATGTAAATGACGTGCCTGATAAGAGATGCCCCATTCTGCACTCTATTTTTGCCCAATGCTGAGAATGACTGTTTCCGAACAGATGTGCACGATTGTAAGGTGTGTAAGGTGCCCAGAAAAAAGGAAGATATCATTTTAAAGGATCTTGACAGCTCTGGCAGAACTGCTACAAAATATTTCTTTAAGAGAGGGTTTTCATTCTTTCTTTTTCCTATTTTGTCCTGAACACTGCAGGATTGAACATCAGGTGTTGCTCTGTGGGATTTAAGTATTCCAGGAACCATTTACAATAGTTTACAATTTTTCTCCCTTCGGAAATACCTTTATATCTATGTTAGTTGGAGGAAGAAGAGAAAGATGTGGAGGACAACTCGTCCCCTGCAGCAAGAGACATTCATAGCAATCTTGTTTGGGAGCAGCTTCCCATGACAGCGTCTGCCGACAGGATTAATAACCAATAACCCTGTCTCTATTTTGCTCTTTATTCCATGGTTGTATTTATCTATACCAGCTGCATCTATATTGTTATGTTAAAGGCACTATAAGGTAAAAATTGTTGTTGTTTTTGTTGCTATTTACATTGGAGATAAAATATTACACTATATTTAGAATAGATACATACTTGATGGCTGGCGCAGACATGATGGGCCGAAAGGCCTCCTTCTGTGCTGTAAAACTATGAATCTATGACTATGACATGTCTGCCATCATGCTCCAGTCAAATAATTTAAATTTCCCACCCATGATGTGAGTTTCCCTGATCATTCTTTTACTTTAATCCACTCTTTGATACTCTATCTGTGAGGTGGTTGTCTCCTGCATTCCTCCCCGAGCCTTCAAGGAATTTTTTAAACACAGTTAAGTAATTCCTCATGGTTCAGGCTGGAGTGCGTTGACCAAAAACAAGTTCATTGCTCAGACACCAATCGTATAATAACTATTATAGTTCTACAATAGATTCATACAACCTGGTTTCTTGCACACCCAAGGTGGCCTCCAGAAATGTTGCTCCTGCAACTGTCCCATAATTTCTGACTTTAATATCCTGTTCCCTGAGACATTGTGCACCCTTTCTTTGTAAGGTATATCACATGATACGTAGAATGTATATTGAAGCAAACTACTTCTCAGCCAACCTCCAGACTTGACATAATGGCTGCCTTGATGGTTTAACTGTTAAGAATATCACAAATACAACATGATCCAGGAAATCTCAAATAGTTAACTGATACTGTTTGAGTGTTCTGATTCCTGCCATATCCAATACGCACACCTCTCTGATGTAGCCAACATATCTGCTATAGTTTCTACTTCTATTGTTATGGCCATATAACCATGTTGACACATTGGGCAGGATTCTCCGCCCGCGCCCGCCCGCCGACCAGATATTCCCACCTGAGGTCAATGGATCTTTACATGGTCCGCGCCCTGCCCATGGCGATCTTGTGGCGGGTGGGGCTGAAATATCCAGCCCAATTTTTTTTAATTCATTCGTGGGATGTGGGTATCGTTGGCTGGGCCAGCATTTTTTGCCCATCCCTGAAGGCATTTTAAGAGTCAACCACATTGCTGTGCTGTGGATCATGAGTCACATATAGGCTCGCCCAAGTAAGGGTGAGCTCTTGAAAGGAGGTAAAGAAAATGTCTGCACCACATGAGGGTAATGGCGAACATATGGCTTGGTATCCTGTCATGATGGGCCAACTGAGATGGTAAGAACAATCAAGGAAAGGCCAACAAGGCTATGTGAAGGAGAAAAGTGAAGAGCTTACATCAACATTTGTGGCGCACAAAGACTCCGTGAGACGAATAGAGTGAAGTCGATGAGGCTTTATTAAGCGTGTCTGTTCCCCAGCAGCCCAATAGTAAACTGGCCTGCGGGGGAAGGCACCGGCTTCTTATACTTCGCCTTCAGGGCGGAGTATGAGGTCAACGGCCAACCAGGACCCGGGATCTGTCAGCCAATGACATTAGGGCTTCCAGTCCCACATGACCCCCAATACATACTACCACATTCACCCCTTGTCAAAAATGAACCCGGCGGGGTGATGCTTCGTATGGTGGTAAGGGTTTACAGTACTGGTCCTGGGAGGATAGAACAGTTACATGGTAGTACAGTATTGGACAGTATCGTCCTGTTACAACTATTTACAGAGGATATAGGAAAAACAAAATGTTCATTGGACAGTCCATCTTTGTTTTACATCGACGCCACGAGTCGGTCGGGCGGTCTGGTCGTCCGTGTCGATCGCCTCGGCCCCGGCGGTGGTGGTGGTGCTTGTACCAGCGTTGTCGCCTCCGGGAGCCGCACGGTTTCAGCTGTCGGTGCAAAGGGGAGGGGGACTGATCCTCCTGGGAAGGGGGCGGTCGCGGGGTGCGGGACAGGGGTGAGGGCCCAGGTCGGCGGCGCTGGCGGGTCAGGCGTGGGGCGCGGGACGGGGGTGAGGGCCCAGGTCGGCGGCGCCGGCGGGTCAGGCGTGGGGCGTGGGACAGGGGTGAGGGCCCAGGTCGGCGGCGCTGGCGGGTCAGGCGTGTGGCACGGGACGGGGGTGAGGGCCCAGGTCGGCGGCGCCGGCGGGTCAGTCGTGGGGCCGCGAGCGCTGGCACCGCGCGGAGCTCCCTCGCCGGGGACAGCGGTGGTCGGGGCCCAGGCCGGCGGGTCAGGCGTGGGGCGCGGGACGGGGGTGAGGGCCCAGGTCGGCGGCTCCGGCGGGTCAGTCGTGGGGCCGCGAGCGCTGGCACCGTGCGGAGCTCCCTCGCCGGGGACAGCGGTGGTCGGGGTCAAGGTAGGTGGCGCCGGTGGGTCAGGCGTGGGGCGCGGGATGGGGGTGAGGGTGGCGTTCGGGATGCGAAAAACCCCCTCCTCTCCGTGGAGAGTGTTGGCCGGCACCCAAATCGGGAGCGCCGGCGGCGGGTCGTACATGGACTGCGGGGAGGGGGGTTGGGGAGCGTAGGTGGCGTGCAGGGCTCCCAGTTCTCCCGGGGCCGCGGTGGTCGGGACCCAAAATGGCGGCGCCTGCGGGTCGCACATGGCGTGCTGGGGGGGTTGGGAGGCATAGACTGCCTGTAGGGCTCCCTGTTCTCCCGGGACGGCGGCGACCATGCGGGATCGGCACACCACCGCATAGTGGCCCTTTTTCCCGCAGCTTTTGCAGATGGCTGCGCGGGCCGGACAGCGTTGTCGGGGGTGCTTCGCCTGGCCGCAGAAATAACAGCGGGCGCCCCCGGTGCGACTCGGCGTTTGGACTGCGCAAGCCTGTGGGGTGTCCGGGGGGGGGTAGGGGGTTTGCCGCGGCGGGTACGTACGGGGCCCAATGGCCTGCCGCGCGGTCGGGGCCGTAGGCGCGGGTATTACGCGCGGCTACGTCCAGCGAGGCTGCCAGGGCCCGTGCCTCTGAGAGTCCTAGTGACTCTTTTTCTAGAAGTCTTTGGCGGATTTGGGAGGATTGCATACCTGCAACAAAAGCATCGCGCATTAACATGTCCGTATGTTCGTTTGCATTCACCGACGGGCAGCTGCAGGCTCTTCCCAAAATCAGCAGCGCGGTGTAGAACTCGTCCATCGATTCTCCGGGAGCTTGCCGTCTCGTCGCGAGCTGGTAGCGAGCGTAGATTTGGTTAACTGGGCGAACGTAGAGACTTCTCAGTGCTGCGAACGCCGTCTGGAAATCGCAGGTGTCTTCAATGAGGGTGAAAATCTCCGTGCTCACCCTCGAGTGCAGGACCTGCAGTTTTTGTTCGTCTGAGACTCGGCCTGTGGTCGATGTGATGTAGGCCTCAAAGCAAGTCTGCCAGTGTTTGAAGGCTGCTGCCGCATTCACTGCGTGGAGGCTGATCCTCAGGCATTCTGGAATGATCCTGAGCTCCATAGTCCTTTTTAGGTACGCTTAATAAATTGTGGCGCACAAAGACTCCGTGAGACGAATAGAGTGAAGTCGATGAGGCTTTATTAAGCGTGTCTGTTCCCCAGCAGCCCGATAGTAAACTGGCCTGCGGGGGAAGGCACCGGCTTCTTATACTTCGCCTTCAGGGCGGAGTATGAGGTCAACGGCCAACCAGGACCCGGGATCTGTCAGCCAATGACATTAGGGCTTCCAGTCCCACATGACCCCCAATACATACTACCACAACATTTAAGGTAGTGCAAAAGAAATGTGTCCATATGAGGACAGCATACCACAATTACATGTGAGAGCCCCGATGGTGGGTCCATGCAGGGCAACCTGATTTTCAATGGTTGCTCTTGTAGTCACGAGGCACCAGTTGTAGGTATTCTCTGCCGCTCTGTTGGAGTTCCATACATTTCAGGAGCTATGTCTTCAGAGTGTAGTCCTTTAATTGAGTATCCATCCATAAAGGGTGGCCTGAAAAGCTAAGGCAGCCGAGACTGCCTCAGGATGTAAGAGTTGTGACAGTATCCCAGGAATGTTTCACATACTTGCAGGGTCTGTTTGCAGGGGTTGCATACCAACTGAACACTCAGCGAATGAAAACTCTTCCTGTTGATGAAGGCTACTGACTGCTCTGCGGGAATCTTGATGGCCACACAAGTGCAGTCGATTTCCCCCTGTACCTGTGACACTCCACCAATTACCCCAAATCCAACCATCCTCTCAGCCTGGCTGGTCTGATTTGTGCACGAGTGTATGTATAAGCCTGTCCTCTGGGACAAAATGTCTTTCATGAGCTTCGTGCAGTGATGGGCAGCTCACTGAGAGGCCTACAAACATTTTCAGAGGATCCATTTGATAAACCTGAGGCATAATATTGAGGGTTTGACAAAGGGTCATCTTGACTCAAAACGTTAGCTCTTTTCTCTCCCTACAGGTACTGCCAGACCTGCTGAGACTTTCCAGCATTTTCTCTTTGGTTAATGTTGAGGGTCACGGTAACTCTCACCGGTGTGGTATCTTCACAGAAAGAATCACTTGTGTGTACAGCATGGAGGCCTAGTACAAAAGTGAACTTGTTTCATCTGGTTTTGCTTATAAATGTATAAATGCACAAATGATCACAAGAAGGTACTCCTCCCTCCTAAAGGAAAGGGTTATAGGGGTCTGAAACAGAATGTTGGGCACAGTGCCACTGCTCACAAACGTTTTCCTGACCTAATGATCATGTTTCTTCCCGGATGTGCTGATTCCGGCTCAAGAAGAAAGGCTAATGTGCAGCATCTCCCTGAGAACTCCAACTGAATGATGTGGAGCTGGGAGAAAGAGAGCTCATGTCTCCATTTTTTGGCACGAGTTCTATATTCTGGTAAATATTTAAAGGCCTACCCATAGTCACCGTTTGGGAGACTATGGGCAGGATTCTTTGCCCAGTGAAGCCGGAATCGTGAACGGCGATCGGGCGGAAAATCGTGCGTCAGCTGAAAATCGACGTTTGTGCCCGATGCCGTACCAAAGCCATGCCCCGGCGCCTCAATGGTGGTGCGACCCTGCACCAGTGTGGGCATGCAAACGGCACAGTAACAGCCATTAGCATATCATTAACAGGCCAACCCGGTAGTTTCTGGCCTCCCCCGATGTTCTGCCTCCGCCAGGCGGAAGTGATGATGGCGAGGTTCACTTGTGGTATTTAAAAACGAGAATCAGGCGCCCTGGAAGCTGAGGGTGAGAGTGGAGGGAAGAAAAGGTTCCAAAGCCGCAAGTATGGGTTGCCTGTTGTTCTGCTGGCTGGGGGGGGGGGGGGGGGGCTCCGCCTGCCCACTGCGTCCCTGCTCCCATCCATCCTGCCCCTGGACAGGTAGGCACAAACCATGTGTCACACAGAAGACCCACGGCATACTATAGCTGTGGTCCAACAGATGCCCACCCCCCTCACCCAGCCCCGCCTGCGGTCCCTGCCACCAGGCATGGCGGCAGTCGGTGGCATTTGGTGCCCCTCAAAACCAGGTGCTGCCCTGCTGCCGGGGTAGCATGCGGCCCACCCAAGGAGGTACCCATGGCAAACCCCACAGGAGAACGTGGGACAGGGCTCGAAGAGTGTAACGCTGGCAGGGACAAGTGGTGTGGCAGGAGGGCCGTGCCGGTGACTGGCACCGGCAGAGCTAGGGGCCCGGTGCGGAGGGATGAGCGTCATGGGGAATAGCCGGGGGTGGGGCTAGGATTGGGAGGGGGACATGCGGGGGAAGGGCTGCATTGCAGGCCATGGCCACAATGTAGCCTGTCGGACCTGGATGGCTCGGAAGTACTGACCATGCTCACATGTCTGCCCCTTTACCCCCTGCAGAAAATGGATTTTAGTGTACAATCAGGTATGGTTGGCACCTGCCTGGCCGCGGTGGCCCTTGCAGATGCACTGAGACTGCAGGAGCAAGGACCGATTGGGGAGGATCCTGCAGAACAGGAGACTGCCCCAGAGGAGCAGGGGTTAGCCGGTGTCGATGGAAAGCCGGCCACCCAGCAGGCCAAGGAGAAGGTGGGAAGGAGGCGTCACACCAGGCCTCGTGCATACTGGCAGTGCCTGTCATATGACGATCTGCCGGACCGAGCGTGTCGTCAACGATGGCAGCTGAGCAGAGAGAGCAGGTGACATCTCTGCCGATCATGGCGTAATCTGGAACCATGGGGTATGTGGGAGGACAGCCGCTCCCGTTGGCCATCAATGTGATGGTCGTCCTGAACGTTTTTGCCATGGGGTCCTTCCAGACTCCGAGCGGGTACCTGTCTCGATCTCCCTCTCCTCCATGTACAGGTACATCAGCGCCATAACCGATGCCCTGTATGCCTGGGCGGCACAATATATCACCTTTGATGTACACTGAGCCCACTAGGTTGCCCAGGCAGTGGGATTCGCCACCATTACTGGCATTCCCCAGGTCCAGGGGGTGATCGATGGGATATATGTGCCCCTACAGGCACCACTGCATGAATCATAGAATCATAGAATTTACAGTGCAGAAGGAGGCCATTCGGCCCATCGAGTCTGCACCGGCACTTGGGGATGTCCTTCATCAATCAATAGGGATTCCACTCCCTCAATGTGTGACCATCGGCTTCACATCATGCAAGCCTGCGCCTGGTATCCAGGCAGCTTTAGTCCTGGCAAACTCTACATTGCCCGACACCTTTCAGGCACTCCCATGGATGAGGGGTTGACTTCTGGGTGGCAGGGGTTATCCGCTGCAGTGATGGCTGATGACGCCTATCCAGAGACCTCAGACCGATGCAGAGAATCGCTATAATGTTGTCCATGCAGTGACCAGGGGCATCATTCAGTGGTGCATCAGTGTGCTGAAGGTGCAGTTCAGGTGCATGGACTGCTCTGGTGGGGCCCTCCAATTAAGCACTTGCGACAGTCTCACACATCATGGTGGCCTGCTGCTCCCTCCACAACATCGCACAATAGACGGGCAACATGGTGGAGGAGGAGGAGGTAGAGAAACAGCATGCCTCGTCCAATGAGGAGGTTGCGGAGGAGGGCCAGGATGGGCAGGACATGGGGCCCAGCCAGTCACAGGAGGCTTCATGGCATGTGTGCCAGGGCCGCTGCACACGGGACAACTTGATCGCCTCTGTGGTGAATGTATTCCGGCAACCATTCACTACTGTATTGCATTGTACTATGTTGTTGCCCTTGTGGACTCCACCTATTGGACCAATTTAACCAGAACATCGCGATGGAAGCAGCCCTCAAACCTAATCGACTGGAACTCGATCCACAGGCCGCTGAAGACAAAGGGATTTTTTTGCACTGGCTCCACTGTTTTGAGGCCTACCTCGCCGCCTCCTCCCCGCCCTCCATCACCGAGGAACAGAAACTGAGCCTCCTCCACGCCCGGGTGAACCATAGAATCTCCGCGCAGATCGAGGAAGCGGCCACGTACGCAGATGCGGTCGCGATCCTGAAAAGGCAATATGTGAGGCCGGTGAACAAAGTGTTCGCACGGCATCTCCTCACTACTTGCCGCAAACGCGACCTGAAAGTACTCGCACGAAGCTGCAACTACAAGGCCATCACGGCCCCACAACACATGGAACGTGCTATCCCGGGATGCCTACGTGGCTGGAGTCCGGTCCAACCATATCAGACAGCGTCTGCTCGAGAAGGGTGCCCTCGACATAGAAGAGACGATAAAACCATCCACCTCCCTAGAAGTAGCGCTCCAGAGCCTCAACGCTTTCCCCTCCGACCACACGACCCCCTCGTGGACACCCGACCAGAGAGTGCCCCAGGCCTGTGCCACACGGCTGCCCGCCCAACCCGGGAGGTTGCCCTGCTATTTCTGCCGCCAGCACCCCAGGCAGCGTTGCACGGCTCGGAACGCGGCCTGTAGCGACTGCGGCAAGAAAGGACACTTTGCCAAAGTTTGCCTGGCCAGATCCAAAACCTCTAAATCACAGGCCCGACCTTCAGACTCACAGGCCCGCAGACCCCGCAGTGTGGATGCTTGCCTGCCGGCTCGACCGCCTCCGGACGTGTCATCTGCCTTGTGTTGTCCGTGGGGGCAGCCATCTTTGACTCTACCCAACACGTGCGACTTGGGAAGGCCGCCAACTTGGCCGCCATCTCCCACACGGCCCGCCATGTGCGACTCATGGGGGCCGCCACCTTGGCCACCAGCTTCATCGCCGCCCGACACGTGCGACCGACGGGAGCCACCATCTTGGTCGCTATCTTCATCGCCGCCCGACACGTGCGACCGACGGGGGCAGCCATCTTGGGAACACCCCACTACCTCCGACCACGCCGGCTACCCGCAACTCGGCGCGGTCACTCTCAACCAGTCACGCCCCAAGCACCTCAGGAACTCGATGATGACCGTCCGGGTCAATGAGCACGAAACGTCTGTCTGTTTGACTCCGGGAGCACGGAGAGCTTCGTACACCCAGACACGGTAAGGCGCTGTTCTCTCCGAATTTCCCCCGCATTCCAAACAATCTCCCTCGCTTCCGGATCGCATTCAGTGCAGATCCGGGGGTACTGTGTCGCGAATCTCACGATACAGGGCGCCGAGTACGCCAATTTTAATCTATATGTTCTCCCCGATCTCTGCGCTCCTCTCCTGTTGGGACTGGACTTCCAGTGCAACCTCAGGAGCCTGACTCTGAAGTTCGGCGGGCCCCTACCCCCTCTCACCGTATGTAGCCTCACGACCCTAAAAGTCGTTCATCCCCCGCTCTTCGCGAACCTCACCGCCGACTGCAGACCCGTCGCCACCAGGAGCAGGCGGGGCAGTTTCCAGGACAGGACTTTTATCAAGCCTGAGGTCCAGCGGTTCTTGAGGGAGGGGGTCATCGAGGCCAGTAATAACCCCTGGAGAGCCCAGGTGGTGGTCGTTAGGACTGGGGAAAAGAACCGGATGGTTGTAGACTACAGCCAAACCATAAACCAGTACACACACCTCGATGCGTTCACCCTTCCCCAGATAGCGGACATGGTGAATCAGATTGCACACTATCGGGTGTTCTCCACGGTAGATCTGAAGTCTGCATACCATCAGCTCCCAATCCACCCGGAGGATCGCCACCTCACGGCCTTTGAGGCAGACGGCCGCCTCTTCCACTTACTCCGGATCTCCTTCGGCATTACCAACGAGGTCTTGGTCTTCCAAAGAACGATGGACCGAATGGTGGACCCGTACGGGCTGCGGGCCATATTTCCGTACTCGGACAACGTCACCATCTGCGGCAACGACCAGCAGGACCACGACGCCAACCTTCAAAAGTTTCTCCAAACCGCCCAAGCCCTCAATCTCACTTACAACAAGGAGAAATGCGTTTTCCGCACAACCCGACTAGCCATCCTCGGCTATGTTGTGGAAAAGGAGTCCTAGGGCCCGACCCCGACTGCATGCACCCCCTCCTGCAACTCCCCCTCCCCCACTGCCCCAAGGCCCTGAAAAGATGCCTGGGGTTCTTTTCATATTATGCCCAGTGGGTCCCCAACTATGCGGACAAAGCTCACCCACTGATCAAAGCCACCATCTTCCCACTGACAGCTGAGGCCCGCCAGGCCTTCAGCCGCATCAAGGCAGATATTGCCAAAGCCGCGATGCGCGCAGTGGATGAGTCTACCCCCTTCCATGTGGAGAGCGACGAGTCAGAGGTCGCCCTTGCCGCTACCCTTAACCAGGCAGGCAGGCCCCTTGTCTTTTTCTCCTGTACCCTCAACGCCTCCAAGATTCGACACTCCTCAGTCGTAAAAGAAGCCCAAGCCAACGTGGAAGCTGTACGGCATTGGAGGCACTACCTCGCTTGTAGGAGGTTTACCCTCGTCACCGACCAACGGTCGATAGCCTTCATGTTCGACAACACACAGCGGGGCAAGATCAAGAACGATAAAATCTTGAGGTGGAGGATCAAACTCTCCACCTATAATTACGATATCGTGTATCGTCCTGGGAAGCTCAATGAGCCCCCAGATGCCCTGTCCGTGGCACATGCGCCAGCCCGCAAGATGACCGACTCCGGGCCATCCACAACGACCTCTGCCACCCGGGGCTCACCCGGCTTCTCCACTACATCAAGGCCCGCAACCTGCCCTACTCCACCGAGGAGGTCAGGGCCATGACCAGGGACTGCCAAGTCTGCGTGGAGTGTAAGCCGCACTTCTGTCGACCAGACAATGCCAACCTGATAAAGGCATCCCGGCCCTTCGAGCGCCTCAGCATCAACTTCAAAGGGCCCCTCCCCTCTACCAACCGCAACGCGTATTTTCTCAACGTCGTTGATGAGTACTCCTGCTTCCCCTTTGCCATCCCATGCCCCGACATGACCGTGGCCACTGTCATTAAGGCCCTGCATAGTATCTTCACCCTGTTTGGTTTCCCCACTTACGTCCACAGTGACCGGGGCTCCTCGTATATGAGCGATAAACTGCATCAGTACCTGCTCGGTAAGGGCATTGCTTCGAGCAGGACTACCACTTACAACCCCCGGGGAAATGGACAGGTGGAGAGGGAGAACGCAACGGAATGGAACGCCCTTCTCCTGGCCCTACGGTCTAGGGGTCTCCCAGTTTCCCGCTGGCAGGAGGTCCTCCCCGACTCGCTTCACTCCCTTAGGTCACTCCTTAGCACAGCCACGAACTAAACCCCTCATGACCGCCTATTTGTTTTCCCCAGGAAATCCACTTTGCTTCCGGCCTGGCTAATTTAATGACACGGGGGCCCGTACACCTCCGAAAACACGTGAGGAGCCATAAGTCCGACCCCCTGGTCGAGAGGGTCCAGCTCCTTCACGCCAACCCCCAGTATGCCTACGTGGCGCACCCCAACGGCCGACAAGATAGGGTCTCCCTCTGGGACCTGACACCCACAGGATCCCCTACAACCATCATCTACCTCCCCCAACCTACACCGAACAGCGCCCCCGCCCCTGCATGGCCTACACCCCCCCTCCTACACCCCTTCCCCCCATCGCCGACCTACAGGGATGAAGCTCCAGAAGACACGCTCCCAGAGTCAACACCGATGCCCGCATCGATGAGTTCAACACCCGTGCCCGCAGTGACGAGTTCAACACCCGTGCCCGCAGCGAAACCAGAGCTCAGGTGATCACAGCACACGATCAAGGTGCCGCACAGACTCAACCTGTGAGCCACTTCACCCCCGCTGGACTTCAATTTTTAACAGGGGGTGAATGTGGTGAATGGATTACAGCAACCATTCACCACTGTATTGCATTGTACTATGTTGTTGCCCTTGTGAGCTCCACCTATGGACCATTGTATCACATTACACCGCACTGTATCATGTTGGTGCCCTTCTGGGCTCCGCCCCTGGCTTCGCCCCCCCTTGGGAGAGGTATATAGATCTGCTGCCCTGCAGGCAGTTCTCAGTGCAGAGCAGTCGCAGGCAGGCACAGTTCTAGCTGATTAAAACCACTGTTCACTTTAACTCTCCATCTCGTGTGAATTGATGGTCGCATCAGCCTCCAAATTTGCTGACTCATGTTCCACTCCCACGTCCCATCCACCCACCCCACATCCCCCACTCCCTGCAGTCCCACCCCCCGCATCCCATTCCTCCCATCCCAGCAGCCCCCCCACACCCAAATGACACACAGGGGGTCCCTTTAGTCAGGGAGTCACTATGGAGGGTCCGGTTAGTTAGAGGGTTTCTGTGGGTGATCCCTTTAGTCAGGGAGTCACTGTGGGGGGGGGGGGGGGGTGTGGGAGGGGGGGGGGGGTCCCTTTACTCATACTGTATACTTCCCTCGAGCTCACTAGTTCT
Organism: Scyliorhinus torazame; assembly: GCF_047496885.1. NCBI lineage: Eukaryota > Metazoa > Chordata > Chondrichthyes > Carcharhiniformes > Scyliorhinidae > Scyliorhinus > Scyliorhinus torazame. The sequence continues at coordinate 90,492,288 of NC_092715.1, read as the reverse complement.
CTTATAGGATGCATGTCTCTGAACTAAACGTTGCGAGAGAGAAGACATGAAGCGAGATGGTGTGTTCCTCATGATTTTTCACAGCTTGCTGCAGCTGGAAACCCGAGAGACCACAAGAAGAAGGGAGAGACGAAACGCTGGGTGGTTAAAACTTTTGAAAACCAAAAATATGGTCTTCAGTGGCAAATGCAAAATGATGAATCTTAAAATTAACCTGGAGCTGGTACCACCATTTCTATTTCTGTATCTCGTGTGAGCATGTTGAGACTTTAGAGGATTTCTTCTTCATAAGGATCAAACAATAGACAGAGGATGTTCTGTCACTTGTGGCATTGGACTGTCGCACATTATGTATGAGTTTCTTCTTTAAGAAAAGAGTTGAGTCTGTGCCTGCTCTCTCATCACCATGTCATGCAATCCCACCCTGCTGTCAGCAAGCAAACTATTATTGAGATAGAAACAGGTGCATGTGATAAGCAAGTACTTATTAAATACTTAATCAAGTGAGGCTTCAGAGCATTCGGTTATGTTTGGATGTGATTGAAAGGAACAGTTACAGGTGAATGTCAATGGTTTGAATAGTCTTTCAGTACCACCTGTACATTGCAGATAATCTAGTGGATGCTCTTCAAAACAGCAAGAGGACGATTGTTGTGAGTGGTACTCATACCTAGATCAGTGCAATCTTCGATGGTGGCACAGACGTCTCTTATCTTGATTGAAGTCATTGAATTTTGTTTCTGCACAGCTTATGCAAGGTTGGGTCTTAGTAATCACACTGATAGCCCATGAACTCTTCCTCCTTTGGACTTGCATTACCTATTTTAATTAGTTGGCTTTGTCACTGTCAAATTCGTGCACCCTCCTCTCACAAATGTATAACTAATTAGTATGAGAATTTTGGTATTGGAGGCCCTTAAAAGGCTGACGAGGAAGATGCATTCACCTTTCATAAGCTCAGCAGGGTTCTTTCCAGCACGTCAGCTGTAGGAATGGCCTGACGTTGTTGCAATAACTTTGAATTTTGTCATTCTTGCTGTGGAAAACTTTCAATTGGCACAAGCACTGCCAGGATTCCATAATTATATAATCTTTATTAGTGTCACAACTAGGCTTACATTAGCATGCAATGAAGTTACTATGAAAATCCCCTAGTCACCACACTCTGGCACCTGTTCGCGTACACTGAGGGTAAATTCGGAATGCCCAATGTAACTAACAAGCACGTCTTTCAGGACATGTAGGAGGAAACCGGAGCACCCGGAGGAGAACGTGCAGACTCCGCACAGACAGTGACCCAAGCCGGGAATCGAACCTGGGTCCCTGGCGCTGTGAAGCAACAGTGCTAACCACTGGAACATATAGTGGGGTCAGTTGTTGTACTTTCAGGCAAAAGTCCTATCTCAACACACTTTTAGCAGAAAGGCAGCAACCAACTGGGAACATTTCCTATCTGAAGGATCCAGTGTTTTACCAGTGTAAGGGTCCTTTGCTATTTATTCCATAATTTCCCCTTTATTTTATTTTGCTGTTACATTGTTGATCCATGGATGATTTGTGGACATGTTTTTAAGGAAGGTGGCTTGTGCTTTTAATTTGAGCAGAAGGCTGTTTTAGACTGACACCAGTGATGACTGGACTGTTTGTCAGAGCTTGGCTGCCATTTCCTTGGAATCACAAAGGTTTGAGGCCAAGCCATGAGCTAAGGGCAAGTTTTGATTCTGAGATATGGGGTGGGATTCTCTGTAAATGGGGCTATGTCCTCACGGTGGTGTGAAAACCGGCACCAACGGCTCCGGTGTCAATGGCCCCGAAAGTGAGGGATTCTCACCTTTCTAGGGGGCTAGGTTGCTGCCGGAGTCGTCCCCGCAGTTCCAGCCAGCGGGGAATGGCCTGCACGTGCGCGGAACGGCCGGCATGATCTCACGCATGTAAGCCCCCACAGAACCAGCTCGCCTGCCGATCGGTAGGCCCCGCTCGTGGGCCAGGCCACTGTTGCCCCCCCCCTCCCCCAGGGTCGGATCCTCCCGCCCCCGTCCAGGACGGCCACCGCACAGTTATCTTCCAGGTCCCGTCGTGTGGGAGGTGAATAATCCACGCCGGCGGGACTTGGCCAAACTCGTCGGCCACTCGGCCCTTCGGGGCTGAGAGAATCGCTGGGTTGGGGGCCGCTGTCAACGGCCTCCGACCGGCGTGGCGAGAATCCCACGGGCACCCGAAAAACGGTGCCGGAGAATGGGGCAGCTGGCGTCTGGGTGGCAGGGCCCGATTCTCGTGCCCCCCCCCCCCCCGGGAATTCTCCGACCCTGCGCCAGGTCAGAGAATCCCGGCCAAAGTGTCTCAAGAAAGGAAGAGGCCTTGAAATGAACCACAAACTAAAAGCAGAGTCTGATGTGAACCGAAGGGGCCTCTCCAGGAAAAGCTGTAACATATTTCTAAACTACAGCAAAGGTCATTACAGGCTGTAAACAAGAGTTGTTAATCAACTAGCATGCTGTGAGGAAAGCCTGCTGCAAATACCTCATCATCTAAAGCAAGGACTTTTATCTTTGACCTTAATCCTTATTATGTTTACTCCCTTCCCCTCTATGTGTTTTTCTGCCTTGTGTGTGTGGGTATAGGTTTGGACAATAAAGGGGATAATAGGTTAGTTTGTTTGTTATCCAGCTATAATTACTACATATTTCATCTTTATTCCTGTTATAAATAAACAGTAATTGTGTTTTAACATACAATCCTGGTGACTGTAATTATTGGACCACCAAGGGCCAAAGATTTTGGGTACTTTTCTAAGAATTATTGGTTAATTCATTTGTGTTGTGACTCCAGGGCACGTGGGGTGGAATTGACGCACACTTGCCCAGGATGGCATAACACTGGTAGCAGTACACTGGGTGAGTCCAGGCATACTGTTACAACACCCTGGGCGAGTGTGCAGTCAGTTCCAGCCCCACAGGCCCCAGAGTCCCAACATGAGTTAATTAACCAATAATTTGTATGTTTTCCTGAGATCATTGACCCTTGTCTTCTCCAATGACTTACAGGCACCAGATTTGTAACTGAAACATTAAAACTGTTTATTTGTTATAAGAGAAGAGATAAACATGTAATGTAAACAATAGAACAATGGTATACTAATCAACTATTCCGCAAACCCCATCCCATCCAGACACACACAAGACAGGCATATGGTGGAGGGAGTAGGAAAGGTTCAAAATAACAGAGATTAAACAGGCTAACATAAATCTTTGCTGCTGAGGTAGACTTTGTAGTCGGCAATCTTGAAATCATTGGTTGGTTTGGATGTTTTAGAATCTGCCTTCAATTAGATCGAGTGGGTTGCAAAAATTCTTCTGGAGAGTCACTTTCAATTGCCTAATCTCCACTAGCTTAACACTCTGTTAGAATCCTCTGCATGAGTTTAAAAGAGGGTTTTCCATCCACTCTGCCTCTGGAACGCTTGTCTGCTCTTTCTTTCAAATCAAGATTAACTATGGTGAAAATAAAATAAAAGGCCCTTTCTTCCAAACCTCTGGATATCCCAGGGGAGAGCTATCAGCACTATGCCTTCTCCAGCCTTCCAAACAGGGGTTAGGCTTCCACAGCCCTGGCTGGAGACTACTTGCAGCCTTTTGATCGGAGGTTAAACTTCACAGGCCTGATTGGATAGAGAGAAAGTGGGATTCTCTGCCAGCAGGATTCTCCATTGCGCCGGCAGCGTACATATGCCTGTGGATTTGCTGATGGCATAGGGTGACCACAATGGGAAATCCCATTGGCAGGTGGTGGAAATGGAGAAACCCTCTGCTGGCGAGGGTGGGCCGCTCAAGAAAACGCGACGGGCAGATTAGAGAATCCTGCCCAGAGTCTTTCAAACCTCTCCAGCCTCAGCTGAGAGAACCGGGGCGGGTTTCTCCATCCCTCCGCACCAGCTTTCTGGTGCTGCACACCATCTGGAGAATCCCGATGGCGTAGAATTCTGTCCCCTATTCTTCCTGAGGTGTAAGCAGTACTGAATTAAAATGGAACCGGCACTTCTTCATCCCAGAAACCTCTGGGGTGCTCCACTAATCACAGTTGAGAATAGAGTATGTCCTGGAATCCCAGAAGAGGTAATTGGCTGCTAACCAAGTCCATCAAAAATACATCGCAAGATATGACACAGAGCAAACTGCACTGAGAGGTGTCCCTGGGTCAGTTCAAATAGCAGTTTGCAGTGGGAGAGTTTCAGTTCAAAACAAATAGTCTATAGATTTAAAACCAAGGCCTGCAACTCTGGGGCAGCCAGTAAGGCAGGAGTTAAAAATGGAAAACAAGGTTTGGAAAGAGGTTCCTTATAATATGTGCCCACCAGTGGCAGAACTGGGGCCCATCTGGAAGTCAAGACCAATATCATGAGCCTGCCCAACCCACCCCACTCGCAGAATCAACTTACTTATACCACTGGGGATGTTTCCTTTTCCTTTGTAGGAAAGCCTTGGCACCTCCTGCTTCCCAGACAACCCCAAAATCAGGCATTTGGAAATGGTGACACCCTGAGATGAGTTTTTCAACCGTGTTTTTGAGCTGTAAGTATCACTTACAATTTAGTTGTTACATAGCTTTGCTTTTCCTGAGGGCAGTTAGGTTGAATTTTATAATACAGAATTGGAGTCATTTGTATGACAACCAAAACGGTGAAAGGTTAGCATTCCAGAAGGCAATTAGTGAATGAGTTCATGTTTTTACAACAATCTAATAATCATTTGGTCATTTTATCATCCCCACAAATTATTGAATTAAATTTATCATGTTAGGATTTGGTCTTCTGGCCTCCGGTGTATTAATACAGTACTATTGAACGCTGGGGATGTGATATTGGTAGGAAAGGTCTTCTCGGTTAGCCTGGAATACAAATCTAAGGCTCCCATTTTCTACCAACCACCTTGGTTTGGAAGATTCTCTCTACTAAATTCATTGGTGGTGGGTAAATCACTGGGGAGAAATACAAATTAATGACAGCAGAGACAAAGGTTCATTCACCATTCACGAGAGATGAGGGTGGGATTCTTTGGCCTCAAAGCTGCGTATTTCCCGGCACCGGGTGGCAGTGCGCCGTTCGCTGGCAGCAGGATTCTCTGCTCCCGTCGTTGTCAATGGGAATTCCCATTGAAGCCATGCCATGCTGCTGGGAGATCCACGGGCAGGGGTGCATTGCTGGTAGGACCAGAGAATCTCGCTGCCAGCAAACGGCTGGAGAATTGTAGCCTTTAAGTGCCAGAAGAGGCTAATTGCCAAATAGTCCAGAAATAGTCTAAAAATGTATATTTGTAAAATTACCCCATATCTTTGCAACTGCTCATTGATCTGCACTGGACAGAGCGTTCAACATATGCACAGGACAGAAAATAGGGTGAATGTCATCCTTGGTTTCTTTAATGTTCAGTAACAATGCCCCTGTCGATCCTCAGAGTGTGAAATGGGCCGAACAGATTCACAGTTCCTTAAAGTCTGCATAGTTCCGATTATAACAAAGGTGTACTGGGCACAGAATACAAACACACTGGGCAACATTGAAATTAAGAGCTGGTAAAGAAATAAAAATCAGGATATATTATGATAAAAATTTTGAAAATGACAAATGTCCCTGGAGACCATTTAAATGTTCTGGCCACACAATAGTTAAATGACGTGCTTCAATATAACTGCAAACATATTCTTTTATTGAACCATTTCCAATGGAACCTTACTGCCCACTCTTCAATTCTGGACTTGATAAAAGGTGTGAAACATAACCTGATGCTAAAACAAGCCAGCCTATTGCATTTGTGTGTTCAAAGGAGTCCTATTAGTGACAATTATTTTCCATTTAAAAGGAAGCTCTATTCATATTGAACAAAAGTTATTTGGCATACTTAGAATCCTTTCTCATATCTTTTCGACAACATACTGTTGGGTTGCGGAAAACCCTTTTGCAGCAGTCCAATTTTTTTAACAACAAAATACCTTCAGAGATTATCCTTCCTGCATTATATTTGGGATAGAATAACATCAATGCAACTGGCTTGCTCTTTGCAGCTATGCAATTTAACTCAGTTGGATTGTAGCTCATAATAAAAGTTTGCTTTATTTATGAGCCAAAATTCTGTGCAATGTTACAAACACAGTTAAACAGCATATAGGAAACCAAACTAAGCATGCCACTTCATTAGTGAGCCTCCTGAGTGACACTCCCTCTGCAAATTCTGTCTCTCGTAAACAATGCCGCCATTGGGCTCTTTTCCAGTAGTCTGCTTGTGTTTTCCCTGGAGAGAACTCATGCTCCTAACCATGCTGTTAAGTTTTCTGACACTGGGGCTGGATTTTTCCCCAGGCAGGCAATAGCAGGTACACAGGGAATTTTTGTTTTTTGCTTCTCGGAATTCTACTTCCATCCAAAATTTATATTTTTCTTTGCAAGCAGAAATAGAAAATTTGTTTACTTTTTAAACAGAGTTCACTTAATTACTGCCGGACTCAGCACTGTCTAGGGGAGGTGATTTTAAATACGAGCCAAAGATGTAACATATTTGAACAGTTTGAATTTATTTCAAAGGTACCACAAGGTAGACACATGACTACGGTCAGAGAATTTGGAGTTACGGACATAAAATAATGGATTGCTATCTGCCTACAAATCCAAAAACAGAGAGTGGAGTCGAAATGAAAAAGAAAATGCTCAACAGGTCTGACAGACTCTGTAGAGAGCGAAACAAAGTTAACGGGTTCAGATTGATGACTTTTCATTGGAATTAGGAAAGCTTCGTGATGTAATAGGTGTGAAGTAAGTAAAAGAGGGGAAGGGTAGGGAAAAGAACAAAAGGAAAAGCAGGAGTGGTGAATAACAAAAGGATTGATGGAAGGGCGCTGTGGGAAGGGCAGGGTGTGTTGGGGATGATATAGATGTAGGCCGAGGTCTTGCAGAAGGAATAGTCCATTCGGAATGCTGAAAGGAAAGGGGAAGCTGTGTTTGTTGGTCTGTTATTAGAAACATAGAAAGTAGGAACAGGGGAGGCCATTCAGCCCTTCGAGCCTGCTCCGCCATTCATTATGATCATGGCTGATCGTCCAACTCAATAGCCTGATCCCGCTTTCCCCCTATATAAGACCATAAGAAATAGGAGCAGAATTAGGCCACTCGGCCCATCGAGTCTGCTCCACCATTCAATCATGGCTGATATTTTTCTCATTCCCATTCTCCTGCCTCTTCCGCATAACCCCTGATTCCTGATTAATCAAGACCTATCTGTCTCTGTCTTAAAGACACCCAGTGATTTGGCCTCCACAGCCTTCTGCGTCAAAGAGTTCCATAGATTCACCACCCTCTGGCTAAAGAAATTCCTCCACATCTCTGTTTTAAAGGATTGTCCCTTTAGTCTGAGATTGTGCCCTCTGGTTCTAGTTTTTCCTACTAGTGGAAACATCCTCTCCACGCCCACTCCATCCAGACCTCGTAGTATATTGTAAGTTTCAATAACTCTCCCCTCATCCTTCTAAACTCCAACGAGTACAGACCCAGAGTCCTCAACCTTTCCTCATAAGACAAGCTGTTCATTGCTGGAATCATTCTCGTGAACCTCCTCTGGACCCTTTCTTAGATACGGGGCCCAAAACTGTTCACAATACTCCAAATGGGGTTTGACCAGAGTCTTTTAAATCCTTAGACGTACATCTCTGCTTTTGTTTCCTAGCCCTCTTTACATGAATGCGAACATTGCATTTGCATTCCTAACTGCTGACTGAACCTGCACGTTAATCTTAAGAGAATCTTGAAGATTGTTGAGGAGTATGTTTCCCAGGGTGTTTATTTGCTGTAACCTGTTTTGATATATTTTGGAATAAAATACATTAAAAAAAAAGAGAACCTTGAACAAGGACTCCCAAGTATCCTTTGATCCCCTTTGCTCTAAGTGCTATAGCGAAACGCTTCTTGAAAACATACAATGTTTTGGCCTCAACTATGACCTGTAATATTGGATTCCACAGGCCGACCACTCTCTGGGTGAAGAAATTTCTCCGAATCTCTGTCCTAAATGGTCTGCCCTGTAACCTCAGATTGTGACCACTAGTTCTGGACAGACCCACAATCGGGAACATCCCTCATGCATCTACCCCGCCTAGTCCATTTAGAATTAAATTGTTGCATTCCAAAGTCCACATCCTTGACCTTGCCAATGGAACCTGGGCACTGAGTAAGAAAGGGTTGATCAAAACAACGTGAAATACGGTGGGGCTCCTTATGACCAGGGCCACTTTGATTACCATGAAGGTCTGTTAGGAACCCTAGAAATCCTCTGAAGAGTTTTGGAAATACGCTTCTAAATTAATTGTCTTGTGCTTGATGGTTGACTTCACTAACCTTGAGGATTAGTTTCAGATCCATGCAGGCTTTCTAGCTCAACAAAGATTGGATTGGTTTATTGTCACGTGTACCGAAGTACAGTGAAAAGTATTTTTCTGCGAGCAGCTCAAACAGATCAGTAGGTACATGAAAATAAAATAAAACAAAAATACATAAAAGGGAAACACAAGGTCCACAATGTAAATACATAGACACCGGCATCGGATGAAGCATACAGGAGTGTAGTATTAATCAGGTCAGTTCATTAGAGGGTCGTTTAGGAGTCTGGTAATAACGGGGAAGAAGCTGTTTTTGAATCTGTTTGTGCGTGTTCTCAGACTTTTGTATCTCCTGCCCGATGGAAGAATGAGTAAACCGGGTGGGAGGGGTATTTTATTATGCTGCCCGCTTTCCCTAGGCAGCGGGAGGTGAGATAGAGTCATTGGATGAGAGGCAGGTTTATGTGATGGACTGGGCTGTGTTCACGACTTTCTGAAGTTCCGTGCGGTCTTGGGACGAGCAGTTGCCATACCAGGCTGTGATGCAGCCAGATAGGATGCTTTTTATGGTGCATCTGTAAAAGTTGCTAAGAGTCAGTGTGGACATGCTGAATTTCCTTAGTTTCCTGAGCAAGTATAGGCACTCTTGTGCTTTCTTGGTGGGAGCGACGACGTGGGTGGACCAGGACAGATTTTTGGTGATGTGCACTCCTAGGAATTTGAAGCTGTTAACCATCTCCACCTCGGCTTCGTTGATGCTCACAGGGGTGTGTACAGTATTTTGCTGCTTGAAGTCAATGACCAGCTCTTTTGTTTTGCTGACATTGAGGGATAGATTGTTGTTGTTGCACCACTCCACTAGGTTCTCTATCTCCCTCCTGTATTCTAACTCGTCGTTAGCAAACTTGTAGATGGAGTTGGAACCAAATTTTCCCACGCAGTCATGCGCGTACAGGGAGTATAATAGAGGGATAAGTACGTAGCCTTGTGGGGTCCCGGTACTGAGAACTAGTGTGGAGGTGGTGTTGTTGTTTATTCTTACTGATTGTGGTCTGTGGGTCAGAAAGTTGGGGATCCAGTTGCAGAGTGTGGAGCCAAGTCCTAGGTTTTGCAGCTTTGCTATGAGCTTGGCTGGGATTGTGGTGTTGAAGGCGGAGCTGTAGTCAATAAATAGGAGTCTGCTGTAGGATTCCTTGTTGTCGAGATGCTCTAGGGATGAGTGTAGGGCCAGGGAAATGGCATCTGTTGTGGACCGGTTGTGGCGGTATGCGAATTGCAGTGGATCTAGGCGTTCTGGGAGTATGAAGTTGATGCGCTTCATGACCAACCTCGCGAAGCACTTCATTACGATTGATGTCAGGGCCACCGGACGGTAGTCATTGAGGCACGTTGCCTGGTTCTTTTTTGTCACCGGTATGATGGTGGTCTTCTTGAAGCAGGTGGGGACCTCGGAGCGGAGTAGGGGCAGGCGAAAGATGTCCATGAACACACCTGCTGCTCTGAGTGCATGACCAGGGATACCGTTTGGACCCGTCACCTTCCGAGGGTTCAATTTCAGGAAAGCCGATCTCACTTTGAAAGCTGTGATGGTGGAGATGGGTGTGTTTTGGGCTGCTGGGGCACTTGACAGCGGATCGATGGCTTCCTGCTCAAACCGAGCATAGAATACATTGAGTTCATCGGGGAGGGGTGCACCGCTGCCGGAGATACTGCCCGGCTTTGTAGCCCATTATGTTGTTTAGGCCTTGCCTCAAGCGACGAGAGTCTGTAACGCTAGTCTGTGACTCTAGCTTGGTCTTATATTCTCTCTTGGCATCCCGGATGGCTTTGCGGAGGTCGTACCTGGATTTCTTGATTAGGTCAGGGTCGCCCGACTAGAACGTCTCAGACCTGTCCTTCAGTAGGGAGTCAATCCCGCGATTAAGCCATGGTTTCCGGTTGGAGAATGTACGTACTGCTTTCTTTGGCACGCAGTCGTCCACACACTTGGTGATGAAGTCTGTGATGGTGGTGGCATACTCATTTAGGTTGGTCGCTGAGTTCTTAAATATGGACCAGTCCATTGTCTCTAAGCAGTCACATAGGAGCTCTTCTGTTTCCTCGGACCAGCACTGCACCACCTTCTTAGCCGGATTCTCCTGCTTTAATTTCTGCTTGTATGCCAGGAGAAGGAGCACCATCTTATCGTCTGATTTTCCAAAGTGCGGTCGGGGGATGGAACGGTAGGCGCCCTTGATTTTTGAGTAGCAGTGGTCAAGAGTGTTGTTGCCCCTGGTGGGACAGGAGATGTGCTGGTGGAATTTTGGCAGTACACTCTTGAGGTTGGCCTTGTTGAAGTCCCCGGCTTCGATTAACAAGGCCTCCGGGTGTTCTGATTCGTTGTTGTTTATAACTGTCTACAGTTCGTCCAGCACCTTCCTCACTTCTGCCTGGGGTGGGATGTAGACCGCTGTGATAATGGCTGAAGTGAACTCACGTGGAAGATAGTATGGGTGGCACTTCACGGTCAGGTATTCCAGGTCCGGGGAGCAGTAGGTCGCCAGGGTCGCCACATCCAAACACCAGGAGGAGTTGATGAGGAGGCAAACCCCTCCACCCTTCGCTTTGCCTGGTCCACCTGATAAATTGAGAAGCCTTCAGGTTTAATGGCACAGTTGGAGAGGCAGGGGTGAGCCATGTCTCTGTGAAACAGAGCACACAGCAGTCTCTTACTTCCCTCTGAGAGGCAAGTCTGGCATTAAGTTCATCCAGCTTGTTTTCGATCGCTTGGACGTTTGCCAGGAGTATGCTGGGGAGAGGGGTCTTGAAACCCCATTCCTACTTCTGAATAACATTGAGTATGTCAGAGATTTTCTTATCTTTGTATTTTACATTGGGCATTGGAGCTGAATTGAACCTTGCAGAGAACTTTTTGTTGTTGCAGCTATTGAATACTGTCAGATAAAACTGAGGCACCAGATATTGAGCGGGATTCTCTGGTCTCTGACGCCGAAATCGCGTGCATTCCTGGTTACTTCCATCATATACTTTCAGTTTTGCAGCCCACAAACTGAATTATTTCATCACACTGTTCCTTTGGATTTCCCTCGTATCTCTTACATTTGCCTCTGCTCTTTTACCTGCTTTGCCAATATTCAGCTTTACTTAGTGTTAACATTGCCAGAGATTGCAAAAGGCCATGGAGATTTTCATCTAAAACGTGGCGGGTGAAACCCCGGAGGTGGACTTCCTGGGGAAGGCAAAGAGACGTTCATGGGGTGTTTAGTTGGTCGCGGTGCAAAGGAGTGACGAATGGAGTGAAGTGCGTCGGGGAGGACTTCCTGCCAGCGGGAGGTCGGGAGATTTCTGGACCGTAGCGCCAGCTGGACAGCCCTCCAGACCGTCCCATTCTCCCACTCCACCTGCCCGTTTCCCCTGGGGTTGTAGCTGGTCGTCCTGCTCGAGGCAATGCCCCTGGTGAGCAGGTACTGGCGCAGCTCATTGCTCATAAATGAGGATCCCAGGTTGCTGTGGACGTAGGCGGGGAAACCGAACAGAGCGAAGATGGTGTTGAGGGCTTTGGTAACGGTGGCAGACGTCATATCTGGGCATGGGACGGCGAAGGGGAATCGGGAATACTCGTCGACCACATTAAGAAGTACGTGTTGCGGTCAGTGGAGAGGAGGGGCCCTTTGATGTCCACGCTGAGGCGTTCAAAGGGGCGGGAGGCCTTCACCAGGCATGCATGGTTTGGCCGGTAGAAGTGCGGTTTACACTCCGCGCAGACCTGGCAGTCTCTGGTGGGTGATAGCCCTGACTTCCTCGATGGAGTAGGGCAGATTGCGGGACTTAATGAAGTGGTACAAGCGGGTGACTCCTGGGTGACAGAGATCGTCGTGCAGGGTCCGGAGTCGGTCCACTTGTGCGCTGGCACATGTACCTCGGGACAGGGCATCGGGGGGCTCGTTGAGCTTACCGGGGCGATACAAAATTTCGTAATTGTAGGTGAAGAGTTCGATCCTCCACCTCAAGGTTTTATCATTTTTGATCTTTCCCCGCTGTGTGTTGTTAAACATGAAGGCAACCGACCGTTGGTCAGTGAGGAGAGTGAATCTCCTGGCGGCCAGGTAATGCCTCCAATGTCGCACAGCTTCAACGATCGCTTGGGCCTCCTTTTTGACGGAGGAGTGCCGAATTCCGGAGGCATGGAGAGTGCGGGAAAAGAATGCCACGGGCCTGCCTCAGCATGGACTTCAAAGGGCCCCTCCCATCCACCGACCACAACACGTACTTTCTGAACGTGGTCGATGAGTTACTCCCGGTTTCCCTTCGCCATCCCATACCCCGATATGACTTCTGCAACGGTCATTAAAGCACTCAACAGTATCTTCGCCCTGTTCGGTTTCCCCACTTACGTCCACAGCGATCGGGGATCCTCCTTTATGAGCGATGAGCTGCCTCAGTTCCTGCTCAGCAAGGGCATTGCCTCGAGCAGGACGACCAGCTACAACCCCCAGTAAGTTTGCAGATGACACCAAGATTGGTGGCACAGTGGATAGTGAAGAAGGTTATCTAGGATTGCAACGGGATCTTGATCAATTAGGCCAGTGGGCCGACGAATGGCAGATGGAGTTTAATTTAGATAAATGTGAGGTGATGCATTTTGTAGATCGAATCAGGCCAGGACCTACTCAGTTAATGGTATGGCGTTGGGGAGAGTTATAGAACAAAGAGATCTAGGAGTACAGGTTCATAGCTCCTTGAAGGTGGAGTCGCAGGTGGACAGGGTGGTGAAGAAGGCATTCGGCATGCTTGGTTTCATTGGTCAGAACATTGAATATAGGAGTTGGGACGTCTTGTTGAAGTTGTACAAGACATTGGTACGGCCACACTTGGAATACTGTGTGCAGTTCTGGTCACCCTATTATAGAAAGGATATTATTAAACTAGAAAGAGTGCAGAAAAGATTTACTAGGATGTTGCCGGGACTTGATGGTTTGAGTTATAAGGAGAGGCTGGATAGACTGGGACTTTTTTCCCTGGAGCGTAGGAGGCTTAGGGGTGATCTTATAGAGGTCTATAAAATAATGAGGGGCATAGATAAGGTAGATAGTCAACATCTTTTCCCAAAGGTAGGGGAGTCTAAAACTAGAGGGCATAGGTTTAAGGTGAGAGGGGAGAGATTCAGAAGGGCCCAGAGGGGCAATTTCTTCACTCAGAGGGTAGTGAGTGTCTGGAATGGGCTGCCAGAGGTAGTAGTAGAGGCGGGTACAATTGTGTCTTTCAAAAAGCATTTAGATGGTTGCATGGGTAAGATGGGTATAGAGGGTTATGGGCCAAGTGCGGGCAACTGGGACTAGCTTAATGGTAAAAACTGGGCGGCATGGACTGGTTAGGCCGAAGGGCCTGTTTCCATGCTGTAAACTTCTATGATTCTATGATTCTATGATTCTAACCCCCGGGGAAATGGGCAGGTGGAGAGGGAGAATGGGACGGTCTGGAAGGCCGGACTGCTGGCCCTACGGTCTAAAAATCTCCCGGTCTCCCGCGGGCAAGATGTCCTCCCCGACGCGATCCACTCCATCCGATCGCTCCTCTGCACCGCAACTAATGAAACCCCCCACCTCCGGGGTCTCACTCCCAACATGGCTGACAGTTCCTGGACCCGTCCTCCTTCGCAAACACGTGCGGACCCATAAGTCGGACCCGTTGGTCGAAAGAGTCCACCTCCTGCACGCAAACCCGCAGTACGCCTTCGTGACGCACCACAATGGGCGCCAGGACACAGTCTCCCTCAGGGACATGGCACCCGGTGGATCCCCACCCACGGCCCCAAACCCGACCCCTCCCCCCCTCCGGTTGCCCCATTCAACCCGGCGCCACTCACTCTCCCCCAGCGCACGTCACCGCAGCCCCTGCCCAGGAGGATCCGTCCTCCCACTGTTTCCACTCAGGGGCGACGAAGACGAGGACAACACGCTCCCGGAGTCGCAGGTGACCAAGTCGGCGCCCGCATCACCATCAGGACCGAGGCAATCACAGCGGAGAATCAAGGCCCCCGACAGACTGAACTTGTAAAATTTTTCCACCACCCCCGCTGGACTCTTTTTTAACAGGGGGCGAATGTAGTAGTCACCACTAACTGTATTAGATGTAGTACGGTAAGACTCATATACTAGAGGTACATGGGTAAATCCCTGCCTGCTGGCTCCGCCCAGTAGGCGGTGTATAAATGTGTGTTCTCACCGGTGCTGCTCCCAATCTGGCAGCAGCTACTGGAGGCAACACATCTTTGCTCACTAAAGCCTTGATTATTGACTACTCTCGTCTTTGTCGTAATTGATAGTGCATCACTCGCAATAAATTTAAGGTAGGATTGCCCTGTGGGAGCCCAATTTTAAAATGTTAATGAAGCATCCTGTTTCTCCATGCAGAACAATCCTGCAACATAAAAATGTTGCACAGTAGGTTATGATCTTATTTCATGGATTTGATGGCTTGCCACTTCCCCCACATCCCTATCACAACAGTTGAAGGGGCAGGGTTAATACTGAGACCAATAAGACATCTGGAAAAAATTGATACAACCTCAATTTTTGCAACTGTTTTGTGATGTAGGAAATGTACAAGAGACATACATTTTGACACAGGATGCACTGCAATGGATGTTTCTGTTGTGATATATTTGATAATGCTGCTGAATACAGGATTCTTGGTTTTATTCATACAAGGCAGGTCACCTTTGACACCCATATGTTAGTAAAATTGCAACCCAAAAGATGAATGTTTGAAATGGATGCCAGAACACTTCAGAAAATGGAAGAGCGATACAAAGGGCAGGTTCACAGCATGCTTCAATGTTTTTTTTTAAATGAGATGATAAGTGACTATTATATCAAGGGACTAACAAATCACTGGATTCAGTGAGATGAAAATAATGATTGATTAAGCAAATCATTAAAATTCAATAGACAAATAGCTAATATGTCTCTCATAAAATAATTCTGTCAACATTACAAGAATGTTAAGGAAGGAAAAACAAGATAGAAAGTGACTGACGAGCTTGAAGACCATTTATCACTAGAAGGGTCCTCAAGAGATTAGCCTCTCCATAAAAAGAACAATCAGCCACCGTGTGACTAAAAGCTGCATTGGAAAACCTACCTGACTGGACTTCAGCCACAGTATTGTAGCAGTGATTGACAACTCTTCTGGGTTATTGGGACCGTTTTTAACTTTGCAGACCAGATAGCTAATTTGCTCACCCTAAATTACTCATCCCATTTGTATATCTTCCATATGTTTAAAGTGTTAGCTGAGGTTTTAGGGAGACAGCTTCTTCCCTTTAATATGCCCCTTCTTCCGCTTCATATGCATAATCTGGTGGAGTGTTTCAAATGAAATGGTGCGGGATTCTCCACCCAGCGACGCCGGAATCGCGAAACGCAACTGTGCAGAGAATGGCATGTGAGCCAAACATCTTGGCAGACGCCAGGCACTCGATGTATGCCATGATCTGCTGCCTCGACAGCAGCGTCAATGCATTCTATTCCGTATGTACAGTAAAGACCGTTGGCATATCATTAACGGGCCTGACCGGTGTTCTCCAGGGCCTCTGCGATGCTCCACCTCTGCAAAGAGGAATCCCCGATGGTGAGGTTCACTTGTGGGGCGAGATTCTCCGACCCCCTGCTAGGTCGGAGAATCGCCGGGGGCTAGCGTGAATCCCGCCCCCGCCGGTTGCCGAATTCTCCGGCACCGGAGATTCGGCGGGGGTGGGAATCGCGCCTCGCCGGTTGGCGGGACACCCCCCCGGCGATTCTCCGGGCCAGATGGGCCGAAGTCCCGCTGCTGGAATGCCTGTCCCGCCGGCGTGGATTAAACCACCTCTCTTACCGGCGGGACAAGGCGGCGCGGGCAGGCTCCGGGATCCTGGGGGGGGGGGGGGGGGGGCGGGCACGGGGCGATCTGGCCCCGGGGGATGCCCCCACGGTGGCCTGGCCCGCGATCGGGGCCCACCGATCCGTGGGCGGGCCTGTGCCGTGGGGGCACTCTTTTCCTTCCGCCTTCGCCATGGTCTCCACTATGGCGGAGGCGGAAGAGACTCCCTCCACTGTGCATGCGCGGGGATGCCGTGAGTGGCCGCTGACGCTCCCGCGCATGCACCGCCCGGCAAAGTCATTTCCCCGCCAGCTGGCGGGGCACCAAAGGCCTTTCCCGCCAACTGGCAGGGCGGAAATCAGTCCGGCGCGGGCCTAGCCCCTCAAGGTTAGGGCTCAGCCCCCCAAGATGCGGAGGTTTCCGCACCTTTGGGGCTGCGCGATGCCGGACTGATTTGCACCGTTTTCGGCGCCGGTCGGCGGACATCGCGCCGATTATGGAGAATTTTGCCCATGGTTTTAAAAATTGTGATACAGACATCGTAGCTGCTGAGCGAGAAAGGAGGTGGGTCATGTTCTCAGAGGCGCGATCGTGGGCTGCTGGGTCTGCTGGTCCAGCTGCTGGCAGGGTTGGCTGGCGGGGGGTGGGGGCATCTGATGGGGGTGGGGGCATCTGCCAGGGTCAGGGGAGAGTAGCAGGGTCGATCAGGGGATGGGCTGTGGGGTCAGGGCCGGAGTATGCAGGCATGGATCACCATTGCGTGGCCTGCAAGGCAGTCATCTTGCTGCGCACCCCACTGACCGACCACTGTGGCCCGTGGTTGCACAGAGTGGCACTGGCCGAATGAGTGCCCCCACACCTCTCCCCCCCCCACACTCTGCACCCCCCCCCCCCCCAACAACCGGGCACCACCCACCAGTGGAGAATCATGCAGCCCACTCAAGGGGAATGACCACATTAGCCCCTACAGGAGTGCGCCGGACGGGGGGGTGGGGGGGGGCGCAGAGCATACCGCTGACATGGGTTGTGCCAGCCACCAGTACCCCTGCTGGCAGGGACGGGTGCCGGGGCCCGAGGCCCCCGCTCTGTTGGGCAACAACAGGCAGCATGGTAGCACAGTGGTTAGCACAGTTGCTTCACAGCTCCAGGTTCCCAGGTTCGAATGGGTCACTGTCTGTGCAGAGTCTACACGTTCTCCCCATGTTTGTGTGGGTTCCTCACACAGTCCAAAGATGTGCAGGTTAGGTAGATTGGCGATGATAAATTGCTCTTAGTGTCCAAAAATGTTAGGTGGGGTTACTGGGTTATGGAGATAGGGTGGAGGCGTTGGCTGAAGTAGGGTGCTCTTTCCAAGAGTCGGTGCAGACTCGATGGGTCGAATGGCCTCCTTCTGCACTGTAAATTCTATGATTCTATAATTCTATGAATGAGACCAGGGGTGCGGTATGGAGGCAGAGTGCCAGGGGAAAGCCGGGGGTTGGTTTCGGGATGGGAGAGGAGGAAGGGGATGAGGGGGATATGGGGAAACAGGGGCTGCAGTGCCGATCAGAGCCACTGTGTAGCCCATTGGACCTGGTTCGGCACAAAGGAACGCACCATGCTAACATGTCTGCCTTTCATCCCCTGCAAACAATGGACATTGGAATTCAACCAGGAATTCATCCTAGCTGCCGCACCCCTGGGGGAAGCACTGAGGCTGTACGAGCAGGAATTGCTCAGGGAGGACCCTGCAGGAGCGGACCCTGTACCAGAGGAACAGGAGCCAGCTGGTGAGGATGGAAATACGTCCGCCCCACAGGCCGAGGAGAAGGTGGAAAGGAGGCGTCCCATCAGGCCTCGTGTACCAGCAGTGCCTGTCATTTGAGGACTTGCCAGATGGGGCATATGTCGAATACTCTGGCTGAGCAGGGGGACTCCAGACCCACAGCAAAGTGGTTGACTTTTAACTGCCCTTTTTTTTCAAGGACAATCGGGCATGGGGAACAAATGTTGACCTTGCTAGCGAAGCCCACATCCCATGGAGGTGGAAAGAGAAAGTTGTTCTTTTTTTAATTCATTCATCAGACATGGGCGTTGCTGGCTAGGCCAGCATTTATTACCCATCCCTAATTCTCCTTGAGGGGCAGTTAAGTGCAACCACATTGCTGAAGGCAATGGCGTTTTCCAAGGCTCGCCAACTTTGCCGCTCGGGAACCCACCGACTAATGGCAAACCTGCGATGGAGGGGCTAGAAAATCCCAGCCATGATCTCACTGAATGGTGGAATAGGCTCAGGGATTAAGATGACCTACTGTCCCATGATCAACAAATCAAAGTGAGTCTTTCTCCCCCTGCCACAGTGGAAAATGGCAGTTAACAAAAAGGCAACAAATAAGAGACAGAAGTGGAGGTTCCATTAATATCCTCAAGCAGTTGAGTGCACTGGGCACAGAAAATATTCTGGGCCCTGATAACAACCTCTCCATAGTGTTGAAGACCTGTGCACCAGAGCCAGCTGTTCCCAAAGCCCGTCACAGCTCAACTATGTGAAACTCTGCCCAGATATATCCTACTTACAAAAGGCAGGATAAGGCTAGCCCAGCCAATAACCGCCAGCAGCCTACTTGCAATCAAAAGCAAAATGATGGAAGGTGTCACCTCTCGTGCCATCACACAACATGTATTCACCAATAAACTGGCATATAGGTTGGGGGCTGCCAGAATTACTCAGCTCTGCCACTAATCACAGCAGTAATTCACACTGAGATGATGAAAAAGTTGATTCCAGCGGGGGAGTGAGAGCATTGCTGTTCAGGTGCCAAAGAATTTGAGCCAAACGAAGGTCAATTGGGGTCAAAGGAAATACTCTTTAATGGCTGAAGCCATGCCTGATACAAATTAAGGTGATTGTGGTTGTTGGTGACGTTCATAACAGCCCCCAGGATGTCACTGCAGCAATTCCATCAAGGACGTATTGTTATGGGCCAGTGTTTAGAGAACCCCAAAGTGTAACATGGAGTTCACCTGACCCACAACTTTTACTAGATTGTGGTATGGGGAGCACACGGCCCACTCTAAAGGTGTGGTGCAGCAGAAATGTAAAAGTATTTTTCAAAAGCAAAACAATGTTTATTCTATGAACTAAAGTTAACCTTTTTAAAATATACAGTGAACATCTTAGCAACCATTAATTCAAATATAACCCCCAAAGAATACAACACTAAGTAATCCTTAAGCTGTCCTTTTAACATCCATAAGACTTTTTAAAAAAACTTTAAACAGAAGCACATCAGGTTAAAGTCACTGCTGAGAGCAGTTATTAGTTTTAAATCACCAAAGGAAGATTTACAGTTTTTAGATTACAGAGAGAGAGACTAATACCCCTTATGGCTGTGACTGCAGCTATCCAGCTCTGAAAACGAAACTAAAACACACTCTGCAGCAAACAGCCTAAAACAAAAGTAAAAAGCTGACAGACAGTCCAGCTCCACCCACACTCTGACATCACTGATAAACACCCATTTCATAAAGGTACATTTCTTAAACATCATTTCTTAAAAGCACTCTCACATGATAGTATATACAGCTGAACTATCTACAGCTGCTCCACCTGTGATCATCCCATTGTCATAAGGTCAGAAATGAACTATTTTCTGATGATTCTACAGCAATCAGATGCATTCACAAGTGTGGAATATGCCACTGCAGTTAGTGATAGAGACCTGGACTGAATTTAGAAAGGTGCCAAAGAACCTCCCTTCCAAGCTAACAAGGCTGGTAGGGTGGGTGGGGGGAGCCTGCCCACCATCTCGACGGCATCCCTACAGCTATTTAACATTGTGAGCAGCATTAATTGCTTTAAGTGAGACATTTGACCCTTTCTTGGAAGTTCTGGATTAAAGTGCTGCCGGCAGCATCAGCTGGCACAACAAATATTCCACTCCATTGCTGAGGAGCCTGGAGTGACAGGTGAGACAGAAGTTGGGGGTCTTCGCTACAGGGTTGAGTGGGGAGGGGGGACTGGGGTGTTAAAGATGGGTGACATTGGGGTGGTTTAAAGGGAGGGGGAAATGACATTGTGAACTCACCCCTCCACAGTGGGTCCAGGGAGCCTCCAAAGGAATTTCCCCACCTTCTCCAATATCAGCCATGCAGGTATAGCTGCTGAGCTTCCTCCATGGTGTGGGTCTTCCCCCGCCATGGGTACAATATGAGCAGTAGTGGGATGAGGCCCTTAAGTGACCATTAGTTGGGCTTCAATAGACTGAAGGGATGGCGGGCCACCTGATGCCACCTGAATGGACATGTGGTCAGTGGGAGGGACAGGTCAGTTGGTAAGGCAATAACAACTCACATTTGACCGGCCCTTTGGCTGGGGTCTGGTGGTTCTTCCCCTCTGCGGCGTCTGCCAGCTTCCGCGTTAGTGGCTGCTCTGTCCTCGGCCACACTAGTCACCTCCAGGATCTGCTCTTCGAAGGAGGTGAGGATTCTTATGTCCGGCACATCTCCATCAGTCTGAGCCTTCTCCCAGCGATTATGGGAGAGCTTTTCCTGAGGAGACACAGAGAGAGCATCGTTAGCCACACATGTGGTTCATGGTGGTGGGGGATGACAAAAGGGTTGGGGAGGTTGAAGGGGAGGGTGGTGGGGGTTGCATGGAGAGTTGGGGAGTGGGTGCTCGCATGTGGGAGGAAAGGTCTCGGGTGGGGGTGGAGGGGGGGTGGCTGGTGTAGGTTGTGACCTTTCTCCGGCACTGGAGGCCAGTCATTCTAGTCACAGTCCTGGCACTCACAGCAGCCGCCATCTCATCCCAGGCAGCACTGGCTGCCCTATGGCTGACCCTCCGGAACCTCGGAGGAACAGGACATCCCTCCTGGCCTCCATTGTGTCTAGCAGCATCCCCAGATCTGCATCCCTGAATCTTGGGGACGGTCTCCTGGGTGCCATTGTTGCGAGCTGGCTGAGGTTGGCTGAGTGAGTGCTGTTTAAGTGCTGCTCGACTTGTTAGCGGGGGGCTGGTGAGTGCGGTCCCGGCGAATCAGCTGGTGAACCTTCATCTGCGAGAGAAGCTGGTGGGGCCTTGTAAATTCAATTAACGTTGAATAGCATTGCCGAAGCTGGGAAGCCCGAGGTCATTCCTGCCCGCTACCACACTTAGAAATGTTTCCGGAGAATCGTGTTCATTGGTGGGGGAGAGCAAAATCCAGCCCCATGTCACATTTGTAGATGTTAGAAAGGTGAAGTGAAGGGTGAAATGGTTATGAGATTATGGTTTCCAGTGCATTTTGCTTTCATTGGTTCTTGTTGTTACCACTCATGGCATGTCAACCATGTTTGCAGGCCCAGAAAAATGTTGGAAATCGTCCCTAAAATCCCAAAGGACCGAGTGGAGGCCTCCCCTCCCTCTCTCCCCTTTTTTGCGTGCGTTTCCTCCGGGTGTTCCGGTTTCCCCCCACAGTCCAAAGATGTGCAGGTTAGGCAGTTTGGCCATGTTAAATTACCCCTTAGTGCCCAAAGGTTAGATGGGGTTACTGGGTTACAGGGATAAGGTGGAGGAGGTGTGGGCTTGGGCAGTGTGCTCTTTCCAAGGACCGTTGCAGACTTGATGGGACGAATGGCGTCCTTCTACACCGTAAATTCCATGATTCTGCTGGTGAGAAAGGGAGAGGTGGCTGGGAAGGCCTTGGGGTGGGGGAATGGCAGAAGAGTACAGGGTTCACCATGGAGTATTGCTTGATGGCAGGATTTACACTCCAGAAATTGACTCAACAAGGGCTGATTCTGGAACCAACATCATGATGCAAACCAACATTATGTCAGGCCATTTTGCAGCTCCCCTGGCAGTTGTCTAAAACAGCTGGTAGAAATCTTACATATATAAATGTAAATACTTTCTGTCTGTTTTATGCACACTAAAGGGAATTGGACTTTGCAGGTTGGAGCAGAAGCTGGGCCGCATTCACTTCTCCACATTCAGCAGCGGTTGCCACCGAAGGATATGCATTCTTAAAAAAAGCTTTTTTGTGAAACCAGGAGGAGTAAGAATTCTTCCCCAACTCAATGTATCCTGGAAGTCCCCCTCCCATTGTCGCTCCACTTCCCCGAAAGACTTACCTTCAGATGAACAAGCTGCCTATGATGGTGTGGCAGGTGTCAGAAACTTGTTTGAGTCAATGATGTCTTCAGACCAATTTCCTGCCAAGCTGTACCGCCTGGTTGAGTGTTGTCTGTGCTCTGCTTGTCATGCTTCTAAATACAAGCCATAGCCAATTTTTAAGACACTGCATTAATGCAAACTGGTCACACTGTGCTACTGGGGACAGATATTCACACGTGTAAGGGAATATATATATTTTTAAATTCATTTTTACAGGATGTGGGCTTTGCTGGCTGGACCAGCATTTGTTGCCTATCCCTAATTGCCCTTGAGAAGGAGATGGTGAGCTGCCTTCTTGAACAGCTACAGTCCGTGTGCTATAACTGCACCCATTGTGCTAATAGGGAGGGTGTTCAAGAATTTTGACCCAGCTACAGTGAAGGAACGGTGATATATTTCCAAGTCAGGGTGCGTAACATGGAGGAGAATTTCCAGGTGGTGATGT
This sequence comes from Scyliorhinus torazame, assembly GCF_047496885.1. NCBI lineage: Eukaryota > Metazoa > Chordata > Chondrichthyes > Carcharhiniformes > Scyliorhinidae > Scyliorhinus > Scyliorhinus torazame. Next base: position 90,469,489 of record NC_092715.1, on the reverse strand, counting down.
TCCCATACATCTAAATGGTAGGGGCCATGGGTTGGAAGGTGCTGCCTAATGAGCCTTGGTGAGCTGCTGCAGTGCATCTTGTAGACGCTACACACTGCTGCTACAGTGTGTCAGTGTTGGAGGGAGTGAATGTTTGTGGAAGAAGTGCCAATCAAGCTGGCTGCTTTGTCCTGGCTAGTGTCGAGCTTCTTGAGTGTTGGAGCTTCAGCCATTTCTTGATATCACGTGGGGTGAATCGAATTGGCTGAAGACTGACATCTGTGATGCTGGGGACCTCTGGAGGAGACCAAGATGGATCATCCACTCGACAATTCTGTCTGAAGATTGTTGGGAATGCCTCAGCCTTGTCTTTTGCATTGATGTGCTGTTCTCCTCCATCATTGAGCATGGGGATATTTGTGGAGCCTCCTCCATTGAGTCATTTAATTGTCCACCACCATTCACGACTGAAATTGAGCCTCCGTTGCATTGCTCAATAAAATATTGCCATACATCATTTTCGCATATGGTGAAGCTGCTCTTTAGGATAGGAAGAAATAACAAGCACAGATGAATCTTGTCTTTTGTTGATTCAGGCTCATTTATTGTGGTTAGTAAATCTAGGGCACTGAAGACAGAACAATTTAATAAAGCACTTTATGCTAGGAATTCTGAAATTGACAAATATTTTAACGAAAACCCAATGAAAAGCTCATTTACCTTGGGCTTCAAAGAAGCCTGACAAAATATTTCTGGAGGCATATTTTTCACTCTTTCAAAAACGTACTTTTATGTAGTCAGTTAATCAATTACTGACTATTAAGTTTCTCCTCCTCCATCCAGCAGTATATTTCTCTCTTTGCAAAAGTTTCAATTGAGTTAAAAGAATTAGCACTAATTGGGAAACTTATTCCATTTTTTGAATACATTTTAGCCTCCAGGTTCAGTTGGTTCTTAATGATTTATTAACAGTCATTTAAGATGTAGTTAAAATTTTTGTAAGAAAGAAATGTGAAAAAAAGATTTGCGGCAGCTATGTTGAGATGTCAAATACCAACGACATGGGTGTGTCATTATGGATACCTAGTTGTGGTCATGTGGACAAAAAGTAGAGGACAGGTAGATCATAGGAGTTATGAGTGCTGAAGGAGGATGGAAGAATAATTCACAACAGAAAGGTTAATACATATAAAATATATTTCTTACACATTCAAAATTGAGGAAGCATATAAATAGAACCTTCATATTTAGGCATCTGTGTGGACATAGAACATAGAACATACAGTGCAGCAGGAGGCCATTCGGCCCATCAAAACAGCACCGGCCCACTTTAAGCCCTCACTTCCACCCTCTCCCCGTAACCAAAAAACTCCTCCGAACTTTTTGGACACTGAGGGCAATTTTGCATGTCCAATCTACCTAACCTGCACGTCTTTGGACTGTGGGAGGAAACCGGAGCACCCGGAGGAAACCCACGCAGACAAGGGGAGAACGTGCAGACTCCGCACAGACAGTGAATCAAGCCGGGAATCAAACCTGGGACCCTGGCACTGTGAAACCACAGTGTTAACCACTGTGCTACCGTGCTGCTCATCATGCAGACTCCGCACAGACAGTGACCCAAGCCGGGAATCGAACCTGGGACCCCGGCGCTGTGAAGCCACAGTGCTAACCACTGTGCGATTGTGCTGCCATATTCAAGTCCATTCATTATCTTGGAACTTACAATACTTAATGACTTAATTTTAGCCACAATTGACAATCAATCATCCTGCAATAGAAATATTGAAATGTTGAGTCTTGCTGAAGAAATGGGATATGCTTTCAAAGCACAGGACAGCTTGCAAGAATCTTCCAACTGTAGTGGGGAAATAACAATTTATACTACATGAGAGGAGAGTGCTAATTGGGTGGCAAGTGGACTTTGATTGGTGGATGCATTGCAATGGAGAATTGGAGAATACAGCACGGAACAGTTAACCGCCCACTTTGTTCAAATTCAGACAGGGCGGGTCGACTCTGGTTCAGGCATTGCCCTAGGGAATGAATCAGGGAATGACTGTTCCCGAAACGTCTGGTTAGTCTGGAAGGGGGTTGGGAAATTCTTGCGAGATAGCCTGATGTGTGCTTAAAGAAAAGCTTTGATATATTACTCTTTTCTTTCAGCAATATTCAAGCGCTGTACTTCCAAACAACGAGGTGAAATTTTATCCTGGTATTTATTATGACAGCTCAGACAAACCTACTGGAATTTTTAGCACATCAGAGACCAGTAATTGTTGTTTGAAAATGGAAAACAAAATAATATTTTATTTGTGGATTCAAACTTGGAAGTGCAAATTTGCTAAAAGAAATTTAGATTCTGTTGGCTCTATTCTTTGATGAAGCTGCAGTGATGGAACCAAAATGTTTAATCCTTTATTGTGAAGGTCATTATGTAATGACACAGTGCTCCTTGTTAGAAATGTTGCACTGAGAGCTGCTCAAACTGAGCTAACCGAGTGAATGTCACAGACGGTACATACGCTGAATTAAAAAAACAGTTATTTCAAGGTTGCAGTGTCTTTGGCATGGTTTCTTTGATGACATGTATGGACAGAAAGAGCTTCACTCCCAGCTGACGTTGAGATCTGAATCTCTCAATTAAATTGTTGCTCCTAGCTAGTTACTCTCTGTGTAAGATTGCTGTGACCTAAAAAAATTCTCTTTCTCTCTCTCACAATCTACGTTTAACTCACAGGGGGCCAGTTTTCACATCTGGTGCTGCTTGGATGTCTGGTTGGTCGGCTGAATGCATCGCCTGCCCAATGGAGGCCCCAACCATTTGATGATCAGCACCCATTTTTAACTGATTGGAGTATGCCCACATATTTTTCAGCACTGACCGGCTGTTTACCTGTTAGGAGAGTGATACTTTTGGTGGACCAGACACCTATTTAAAATGAGCTGTTTTTGATGATTTCTGTGGTTTTGGCTGCTGAACAATAAGTGGCACATGACAGGCGCACGGTCACCCAAAATTATGGACGCATCAGTGGTGGCTGTGCTGGAACAGATCATGGCGTGGGGATGCACTTTGTTCCTCTCCAGTGCAGGGAGGGTGTTGAGCTGGATATGACAGCAGGCCGAGAAGGGAGTGCCAGAAAAGGTGAATGTTGCAAGTATCACTTCCAAAACATGGGCCGGGATTCTCCGAAATCCCGGCCAAATGTTGACGCCGGTGTAAACACCGGAGTGGTGTACGCCAGCGTCAATGGGACTCCTGGCCCAGCAATTCACTGGTGTCCAGGGGGCTAGCACGGCAACGGAGTGCTGCGTGCTGCTCCGGCGCCGGAAAGTAGCCGCGCATGGCTGGCGCGGGTCCACGCATGTGCCCAATGGCCGTCTCCATGTCGGCGCATGCACGTCGTGGTTGCCGTCTCCGCACCGGCGCGGAGCAACATGTAGGGGACCTTACAGCGGGCCGCGCGGAAGGAGGTAGGCCCCCTCCAGATCGCAGCCACCCACCAATCGGGGCCTGGAGCCTGTTGATGCCCCCCCCCCCTGGAGTCAGATCCCCCCGCCCCCCCCCACCAGGACGTCCACCGCAGCTGCGGATCCGACCTCCCGTTGGATGGTACCAGGTCGGAACCACGCCGGCGGGAGTTTGGACGGTCGCCCGTGGTGAATTGCCGCGGGGGCCCATTTCAACGCCCCCCGACCGGCACCGCGGATTATGTTTCCCGCTTTCCCAAGGCAGCGTGAAATATAGGCAGAGTCAATAGATGAAAGACGAGCTTGCATGATGGACTGCGCTGTGTTCACAATTCTCTGTAATTTCTTACGATCTTGGGCAGAACAGTTGCCACACCAAGCTTTGATGCATAGAATGCTTTCTCTGGTACATCTATAGAAATTGAGAAGAGTCATTGTAGACGTGCCGAATTTCCTTAATTTCCTGAGGAAGTAAAGGTGTTGCTGCACTTTCTTAATCGTAACGTTGACATGGGTGGACCAGGAAATATTATTGGTCATATTCACACCGAGGAACTTGAAACTGTCAATCATCTACACCTTAACATCATTAATATAGACAGTGGTGTTTACTACCCCTCACCTCGCAAAGCTGATGACCAGCTCCTTTGTTTTGCTGATATTGAGGGAGAGATTGCTGTCATTGCACCGTGCTACTACATTCTCTATCTCCCTCCTGTATTTTGACTGGTTGCTGCTTGAAATCTGACCCACTATGGTCGCACCATCAGCAAACTTGTAGATGGAGTTGGAGCCAAATTCTGCCGCACAATCATATAAAGAGTATAGTAAAGGGTTGAGAACGCAGCCTTCCGGGGCCCCGATATTAAGGACTGTCATGCCTATCCTTACTGATTGCGGTCTGTGGGTCAGGAAATCAAGGATCCAGTTGTAAAGAAAAGAGCCAAGTTCTAGGTTTTGGAGTTTGGATATGAGCTGAGTTGGAATTATGGTATTAAAAGCTGAACTTTAGTCAATAAACAGGAGCCTGACATAGGTGTCCTTGCTGTAGAGATGTTCCAACGATGGTGTTCCAAAGATGAGTGTACGACCAGGTAAATAGCATCTGCTGTAGACCAGTTTAAGTGGTAAGCAAATTACAATGGATCAAGGCAATCTGGAAGGTTGGAGTTGATGCGTCTCATGACTAACCTCTCGAAGCACTTCATAATAATAGATGTCAGGGCCACCAGGCGATTGTTATTGAGGCACACTGCCTGTTTTTTCTTTGTCACGTACGGTGGTGGTTTTCTTAAAGCAGGTGGGAATGGAGGAAGGAGAAGTGAAAGATGTCTGCAAACACAACCACCAATTGGTCTGTGCTGGATCTAAGTGCATGGCCAGGGACTCCATCAGGACCCATTGCTTTCCGTGGACTCACTTTCGAGAAGGCCAATCTGACTTCTGAGGTTGTAACTGTAGGTATAAATGTATACAAGGCTATTGGTAATACCAGGAAACTTTGTTGCTTTTCTCCAAACTGCTTGCACATAGTTAAATGCGGATCTTTCTTTGTACATTGTCGGCTCCTTATTCTGTCCATTATCTACTGCTTCTCCTTCTTAGGATTCAGACTACAGTAAGCTATTCACACATATGCAGCATCTTTTACAGCAGCCAAGCATTAACACACTTGCCACCTTTTTGTAGGATAAAGAGGGCGAGAGAGAGGACCAAAATTGGCAGAAAACCATTTTCTTCGAAAGTCCTCACATGAAAACCAGCACAGAAATTCTCATCATGGTTGGAAGAGATAGTGAGCTGGAGACATTGACACAGTTTGAATCTCACTTCAAAAGTGGCAGCAGCTGGCAAGCGTGCAATGTGCAGCAATGAACACAGTTGGCTAGAGAATGAACCTGGGTCCAAGCTTGCTGATGCAACCTTCAGTAGCCTTGCTTTCAAGAAGAAAATTGAACACGCACAACAGCAATTGCAGAAAACTTTGGAAGGCCTCCTCAGGAACACCTATGTTTATCCTAAGAGCATAGAGGAGTCTGCCTCCAGTTATATGACATTCTGATGCTAGCTGTCAGCACACTACAGTCTACATGGAGTGTATGCCATCTCCTCTGTGGCTGCAGCAGTGTGACCTGCACTCCATCTGCCTGTATCTCTGACCCCCACTGCCTCCAACAGCCCAGCAAGACTGGGGATCACATGAAGAAGGACATTGAATGCTCTCCTGCAGATCAGTACAAGTGCTGAGCCTCAGTGCCATGAAATTGGCAGTAGAGTGGCATGAGTGGCACATTCTGAGTTCTCAAGCTGACTGCATGCCTGATTCCTAGTTATTCCCTCAAGCCATGCTTCATAGATGCCAAGAAGGAAGCTGGGTCAGAACAGCCTGATGGCAGCTGGGTAAAGTTGGACTTTCTTAATGATCTCCCTATGTGCATGTACACAAGGGGTTAATGTGTAATCAGTAGCACCACATGATCACTAGAGGGCCGGACCAACAGGGTTTATAAAAGGCAACCACATTGGGTCTCTGGCTCTCTCGGGGGTGCACTGTGACCAGGGCAATAGCAGACTAGTTCAGATGGCTAGTGGAGTTACGTATAGTTACTGTAGTTAGATCTTGTTAACCTTATCACTAGTATCAAAGTTAAAGTAAAGAACTCATGCAATTATTGTTATAGTTACTCAATAAACCTGTTGTTACTACTGGATGAGTTCAAGTCTTCTTCATCGAGATTCAGAAGACCTCTTCATTAGCCAAGGATTGAGTAGCACATGTTACCTACCACACAGGTAACAAAACATGGTACCAGGCGTGTTGGCTTTAACAGAACTAGTTAGATTAGGTTAGACAAAGAGAGAAGAAAATTCAGACCGGATATTCGGCTGTGGAAGACTTTGCAGCAAATGGATCCTCGACAACTAACTATGGGACTCACTGGACCTCTAGGGCAGGTGGAAACAACCAGTAATTTAAGTTATAACTGGAAAAGATTTGAACAGATATTCCAAATATTTATCGCAGCTAATGATTTAAGCACGATCTCTGACGCAACAAAAATTGCACTACTACTCTCAATAGGAGGGCATGAAGCTTGAGAAATCTATAATTGCTTTAATTACTTAGAAGGTGAAGACAACACCAAATAGAAGTAATACTCAAAAAAATCTGATGAATACGGTAAGAGTCAGTCTGGAGAGATGCTGGAAAAACTTAACTCTTGTCATAAATGCCAGCAAAATGGAGGGCCCATCACTGATTTTATCACAAATCTCAACTGAATACCACAAGGCTGTAATTATGCTGATTTCAGAGACACTATGATAATGGATCAATTAATTTCTGGACTATCTGACAAAAATTTGAAGGAAGAACATTCACACGATAAGTATCTAACTCTAGAAGCTGCTATACAAAAATGCCTTGCTAATGAACAAAAACAAAATCAATACTGTGAGTCTTTACAAACACAGAATCAGTATCTAGAAAACAAAATTGGTAAAGATGGCGCGAACACACACCACGAGGCAGAGGCAGGTTCTCACTCGATGCAATAGCGCGTTTTGATTGGCAGCCATCTTGAGCGAGAGCGTTCCGGCCAGTATGCACATCCTTCTCAAAAAGAAGGAAAACGGCAAAATACACTCGAGAAGCCGCGCATGCACAGTTGCGAAAAGAACGCACAGTAAAGGAAACTCAAATTGCGCAATCAATTCCTACGCATGACGTCACGAGCGTCATAACATCAGAGGACCCGGATCACACCCACTTAAAAGGGAAATGCACGAAAATGAACAAAAAGTAATTTAAAGCTGCAAAACCAAATCTTCTTACATTAAAAGACAGGACAATGCCCGAACTTACACCAGCAGTTAAAAATAACCTCCGCAGCAGCTTGGCACCAGCAGTTTGCACCACCCAAAGAGGAGAGCACAATGATTTGTTCATTGAAGAATACTACTCAGAAGATGATTTCTTCATTGGACATAGAAAGAACAATGACAAATCCGAAAGAAAAAGAGATGATTTGTTCATTGAAGACTACTGCTCAGACATGGAGGAGTTATTCAGAATTGATGATCATTGCATCAGCAACACGGTTGAAACGCTCAACACGAATCTTCTCATGGTAGGTGAATCCAATACCATGATGCCATGGCAGATCGTCGATACATTGGATGACAGCAATACCCAAGACGACGACGGCGCCACACAGAGAGCACAGGTCGACTCTACAGCGAGAACACTGCATGACTCCACAGAGAGAGTGATGACAGATTCCACAGGGAGCGCGATGAAAGACTCCACAGAGAGAGCGATGAAGGACTCCACAGAGAGAGCAATGAAAGACTCCACAGAGAGAGCGACACAAGCCTCCACAAAGAGAGCAATGCAAACCTCCACAGACAGCTCGGTGACAGACTTAAAAATGGAAGCAACCAAACACTCCATAGCGAACGCCATGCATGAACAAGACTATGAATGTCTATCCACCTTATCTGCGCAACCAGCAGCAGACTATGAAAGTCTACCAAGCTCACATGAACAACAAAAAGACTATGACAGTCTACCCAGCTTATTTGAGCCACCATAACCCAGCTCATTTAACCAACAAGAAGACAGTCTACCCAGTGTATTTGAGCCACCAGAAGAAGACTATGAAAGTCTACCCAGCTCATTTAACCAACAAGAAGACACTGAATATCTACCCACTGTATGTGAGACAAGTGACGAAGAAATCATAATTCCCATACAGGATGTGCAGGATCACAGCGAGACTGACAGATCTCAGCTCGACTGCACAGAAGCACTCAACAATCACAATCATGAGTCCAGAGAGACCACGTCAATTGAAATCTTGAAGATTTTGACTCCTGAAGAGGAGCACCATGAGTCCAGAGAGACCACGTCAATTGAAATCTTGAAGATTTTGACTCTAGACGAGGAGCACCAAGAAACCAAAGGTGATTCAAATGAACCATAAATAACTCCAGAAGAGGAGCACAGAGAAATCAATGATGATTCAAGTGAACCAGAAATGACTCCAGAAGAGGAGTACCAAGGAAGCAAAGAAGAGGAATCAAATCCACCACAAATGACTGATGTCACCAACATCAATGCAACATCAGATCATTCTCACAATTCTCAAGAAGAAACACTCAATGTAACAGATACCACAATGGACACTGACACCAATAACTGTGACAATGATGCCAATAATCCACACGGAACACGCATTGAGTGCAACAAGAACAACAAATACCGCAAGAGGCACAGCAGAAACAAGAACAACAATAGCAACAACAAAAACAACATGCAGCGCAACAAGAACAACAAAGACAACAAGAAGCATAACAGAAACAACAAGCATGACAAGAAAAACGACAAGAACAGCGACAAAAACAACATCAGAAACAACAAGCACGACAAAAACAACAACAATGAAACCACGACCTGTACAACATGGTACAACTCTGCACATGAATGACAATGCCACATCACACTGCAAAACAATGACAAGACTACGAACATGCCAAGGCATGACAAAGAATCTTACAAATTAACATCTGCTCCAGAACAAGCAAGTGCGCCAGCTTTCAAGGCAGATGACACACTAGATTAATACCGCAAGCACAGGAAAAAGTCCAGGTCAGACGACAAAGATGACATACAGAATCAATACCGCAAGCACAGAAAAAAGTCCAGGTCAGACAATGGTGTAACACAGAATCGCTACCACAAATACAGAGAAAAGAAAAAGAAAGTCTAAATCAGATAACAATGTGATTCGACCATTCAAGCACCTCATGATGACTTGATGGTCACTTAAACACAAGAACACTGATGACGTTCACAAAGAAATAACGACATCAACATCACCACTTCAACAACAGATGACAAAAGCAACTCAACCGAACAAATTCATAAAGTTTGGACTCACAATTTTTTAAATTAAGATTGGACTCATAAATATTAATTGGCTTTGTCTAATCATCTAGATCATCGCAACTTGTACATAACATCATTTGTCTACCTATTTCACGTAAGCGCAAAAACCTTAGAGACTAAATGTATTCACATTTGACGGACTAACTCATTGATTTTATGTAATGCATTTGCAAACTGCATCCATTATGTTTGTTCAATTTTCATTACAACATACAAAAAATATGTAACATGTAAAAAAGGGGGATGTAGTGATCTCTATATGTGCATGTACACAAGGGATTAATGTGTAATCAGTAGCACCACATGATCACTAGAGGGCCGGACCAACAGGGGTATGAAAGGCAACCGCATTGGGTATCTGGCTCTCTCGGGGGTGCACTGTGACCAGGGCAATAGCAGAGTAGTTCAGATGGCTAGTGGAGTTATGTATAGTTACTGTAGTTAGATCTTGTTAACCTTATCACTAGTATCAAAGTTAAAGTAAAGAACTCATGCAATTGTTGTTATAGTTACTCAATAAACCTTTTGTTACAACTGGATGAGTTTGAGTCTTCTTCATCGAGATTCGGAAGACCTCTTCATTAGCCAAGGATTGAGTAGCACATGTTACCTACCACACAGGTAACAAAACACTTCTCAGGTCCGAATTCCCAAAGGCTGATGAACATATACAGTTCAGGGGTACTCACTTGAGTATCTGTAGTCTATCACTTGTCATGTTGAAGCCAGAAGATCAGCATTTCCAGGAATACAATCACTTAAGGAAAACACTATTGGATGAAACCAAGGTGATAATGTCTTGTCATTGTTGAAGCCATTAAAAAAGTGCACCTTTTGAAAATATTATTTTTTTGTGTAGGGGATTTTATACTAGCTGCTGAGCCTGCGTTAGCATGTATATGAATGTTAGTCAATGGTTATTCACAATTGTTAATGTGGCGGTTGGAGGGGTGAAAGCAGAAGAGGGATTCAAGTGCAGAGCTGAGATGATCCTGAATACGTTTGCTGCCAACTTCTGATGCGCTAAATGTTTCGGCTTTTTCTTCAAGGTTTTCAAAGTCACAAAATTCCAGCTGTGGTTATTGTGCATGCTTCAAGTAAAGTTACGTAACATTCAGAATCTGTGAGACACTTTCAGGGTTGCATTCAAGTGTTTCTCTAGACCTGGACACTAGAAACATTGCTTTAAAACCTGTCATGATAATGTGCCATGTACAATATGGAATATTAATCACTGGTTCCATTGGTTGTTTTTAAAAAGAAAACGAAACAGCTAGAACTGCACAGGCATAATGTTAAAATGGCTGCAGAAGTCATCTGATTTAAAATGTCTAACAAATTAGTTTGAATTTTTCGAGGCGGTGACTGGGGGCGAAATTCTCCATTGCCCGGCGCTGATATCGTAATCGGCGATCGGGCGAAGAATCCTGTTTCTGACCGAATTTGGAGCGGCGCCTGTTTTCGGATTTCCACCCCCGCCAAAATGGCATCATCAAGGAGTACGCCACACGCTGTTGGGTCGATTCCGGGTCCGATTCCTGGCTTGGGTCACTGTCTGTGCGGAGCCTGCACATTCTCCCTGTGTCTGCGTCGGTTTCCTCCGGGTGCTTCTTTTTCCTCTGCCATTGTCTAAACTCTCTGCATAACATAAAGACAATGGCCGGGATTCTCCGAGCCTGCGCCGGGTCAGAGAATCGCCGGGGACACAGGAAATTCCCGCCATGCCGCTCCGTCGCCGGGCCATCAATTCTCCGGCGACCGGAGAATCAGCGCCAATCGCGCCCGCACGGTTGCCGCGGTGCCAATTGGGGGCCACTGAAATAGGCCCACGCATCGATTCTGCCGCTGGCGTGGGTTACATCTGGTACCACCCGGCGGGACCTTGGACCCATGGTCGCGGTGGCGGTCCTGGTGGGGCACGGGGGAAATCTGACTCCGGGTGTGGCCTCAGCGGTGGCCAGGCCCACGATCAGGGCCCACCAATCAGCGTGCCATCGTGTCTGGGAGGGACTTACCTTCCGCCGCACGGGCCCGCTGTGTGGCTCCGCCATGTCTGCGGCGCCCGTGCCGAAATGGGCCGCCGTGCGCATGCGCGGACCTGTTTGCGGCCGCCATGAGCATGTGTGGCTGTGCGGCCTGGACAGCAGGGCTCTGCCGGCAGCCAGAGCTGTGGGACGCATGCCAGGGCCCTGCTAGCCCACTGGGAAATGGAGAATCACCCCAGACTTTCGAGGTAAAAGTCTGGAGTGATGCCCGCCCGCTTTCTGGCGGGCGTGTGGACTTAGTCCCCAAAAGGGAGAATCCCGGCCAATAGGTCACCAGGCTTCATTGCTTCAGAAATTGCTAGGAACAAATAAGGACTAACAAATCTCATAATGTGGGGGGGTGGGAGTAAGGACCTCCTTTTTGTTTCAATGGCATCTTCATAGATTTGACAATAGGAATAGAGGTCCCTTCATTATTATGGATTCATCCATTCTGTGGAAATGGCCAGTGTCACAGGATTGGAACCTCAATTGTGAAAAGCTATGATGATAAATCTTTCTGTTTTTCACAGCAAGAAAGGTGTCTGCAGAAGGGACAAGTAACATCCAGAAGAAGACTATGGAATGTAACATCTTCTCGCTCGCCCTACGATTCTCAAGTTGGAATAGATCATGGAATTTTAACAAAATTCAAAGGAACCCCAAGTGTCATAGCATCCAAAGACAAATTACAGTTTAAAGGGAGACAGGGAGGGATTTTCTGGCCCTTCCGGCCAGCGGGATCTTTTAGTCCTGCTGAAGGCGACCCCTCATAGTGTGTTCCTCAGCCATGAAAAGCGCCATAGACTTGCCAATGGTGAGCCACCTCTGCCGCTGGAAAACTCACCGCAAGAGTCTGGAAAATCCCGGCCACTGTCTCCAGAAAGATAACCCGCTTACATCGACCGCAATACCACTGGAATCTCAAGACCACCAAAGGAATGATGGAACATGTATTTCTTTTTTTTCCTTACCAGTTTTAACTCTTATCAGTTTCCCCTTCTCCACCCTGTAACTTGTTCTCTTCTGCAGGCTAATGTGGGTGTGTGCGTACGTCACTGGATTTTGGACATGTTTTTACCTTTTTAATAAGACTGATACTTTTACCTGAGTCAGTTTTTAAAAATAAAACTAACTCCTTGTTAACTCACGTGATCTGGCTGGCTCATTTAGAATTCCTACAGGGCAACCATTTGGCCCATCGTGTCTGCACCAGCCCTCTGAAAGAGGACCCTACCTAGCCCCACTCCCCCACCCTATCCCCGTAACCCCCTAACCTCAACTAACCTGCACATCTTTGGACACTAAGGGGCAATTTAACATGGTCAATCCAGCTAACCTGTGCATCTTTGGAATGTGGGATAAAACTGGAGCACCCGGAGGCAACCCATGCAGACACGGGGCGAACGTGCAAATTTCATGCAGTCACCCAAGGCCAGAATTTAACCTGGGTCCCTGGTGCTGTGAGGCAGCAGTGCTAACCACTTGATATAGTTTTCTTCATATAGGTTTCCATGCAGTCAAGTACATATGGAATTGGAAAATGCCAACTTTTCCTAAATTCAAACTGTGTTATAACCATCTTCAGGAGTGGAAAAGAGAGGAATTTACTCATTCCTGTGGACTCGGTCATAACAGATGCCAATGAGTTGTTTATTGATGGTTGTTATGTTGACATGGCTCTAGTTGCTTCTTCCTTCTGCCAACAAATGGTGTCAGCCATCAGGTAGTGAAACAATATTGTTTGTTCCTCAAGCAGCTATCATACACTGGGCGCTCTGATAAAGAATAAATGATTGACTATTGCATTATAGTGCCTTTTGGGAAGACAGGAATCCACCATCATGATGTCCATTAAGTGAATAAATTATTTTTGATTCATGTAGGTTGTCCCCTTGTAGGGAAGTGACTTGATGTTACAAGTGTGCCATGGTGAAAAGCCTGCAATGGTTGAAAAGCAAACAGCCTAGACCCACTGGAATGAAGTTAATAGACTTGCCGAACAGGGTGTCACTCACCTGTTTTATTATAAGAGTGTGCAGTTGAAATTTGCTGTCCCCAACTGCAGACTGGAATGACCCAAAAGCATAGGGCTGAATTTTCCGCCATCGGGATTCTCCATTTTCCGGCAGCCCGCGGGTTTCCCGACTGAGTGGGGCTGTCCCACAGTGGGAAACCCCATTGACCAGCCATTGAAACGGAGAATAATGACGGTGTGCCACAAGAGAAATCAGGTGCGGTTGGATGGAGAAACCCGCCAATAGAAATTTAGGGCTGTGAGGTACTTGATGATCAAAGACATGGAATGCACACATGTGAGGGCTAGTTTGAAGTCTTGGTGCAGTAAGTGGCCCAGGGAGCAATAACTTCTTTGGAACACAGCTTACTCAAACCATCTTCCTCAGTAAACTATAGGTACATCACTATGGCGCAGATCACTGGAGTACCCTGGAAGATGCGCTGGGGGACCCCTGGTAGATCCCCAAGTACGTACCGCATGGGAATTCCCTGGGAAGTTTCAACTTTGATTGGGCAATCATGATGCATCTGGAACCCTCCAAACACAGATTTAAAGTTGGAGACTTTGGATGGTTCAGACTCGTTTAGCAGAATAGTTACTCAGAAAAGGTTATAAGTACTAAAACCAGTTCTAACTCCTTGGAAAGATAAATATTGAACCCCATCCTGACCCCTCACTGCACCAACCGACTACCACTCGCTCCCTACTACCCCCCCATTCCCCACCCCCCTAACTATTTCACCCATTGACTACACTCAACGCCCAACTACTTATCATGATCCCATCAATAGACCCAATCCCTGATTACTCTCCTGGTTTCCCCCCCTCAACCCCTGGCTGTCCCTCCCAGAACACCCAACTATGACTGTGGCTGGAATCACATGTAGACCAGACCGGATAAAGGCAGCAGATTTCCTTCCCTAAAGAATATTAGTGAACCAGATGGGTGTTTCGTGACAATCGACAATTGCTGCACAATCATCATTAGACTGTTAATTCCAGATTCATTTTTAATTGAATTCAATTTCAGCATCAACCATAGAACAGAGAACATTACAGCGCAGTACAGGCCCTTCAGCCCTCGATGTTGCGCCGACCTGTGAAACCATTCTAAAGCCCATCTACACGATTCCCTTATCGTCCATATGTCTATCCAATGACCATTTGAATGCCCTTAGTGTTGGCGAGTCCACTACTGTTGCAGGCAGAGCATTCCACGCCCTTACTACTCTCTGAGTAAAGAACCTACCTCTGACATCTGTCCTATATCTATCTCATCTCAATTTAAAGCTATGTCCCCTCATGCTAGACATCACCATCCGAGGAAAAAGGCTCTCACTGTCCACCCTATCTAATCCTCTGATCAGCTTGTATGTCTCAATTAAGTCACCTCTTAACCTTCTTCTCTCTAACGAAAACAGCCTCAAGTCCCTCAGCCGTCTCTCATGAGATCTTCCCTCCATACCAGGCAACATTCTGGTAAATCTCCTCTGCACCCTTTCCAATGCTTCCACATCCTTCCTATAATGCGGCGACCAGAATTGCACGCAATACTCCAAATGCGGCCGCACCAGAGTTTTGTACAGCTGCATCATGCCCTCATGGCTCCGAAACTCAATCCCTCTACCAATAAAAGCTAACACACCATACGCCTTCTTAACAACCCGCTCAACCTGGGTGGCAACTTTCAGGGATCTATGTACATGGACACGGAGATCGCTCTGCTCATCCACACTACCAAGAATCTTACCATTAGCCCAGTACTCTGTCTTCCTGTTATTCCTTCCAAAATGAATCACCTCACACTTTTCTGCATTAAACTCCATTTGCCACCTCTCAGCCCACGCTGCAGCTTTTCTATGTCTCTCTGTAACTTGTAACATCCATCCGCACTGTCCACAACTCCACCGACTTTAGTGTCATCTGCAAATTTACTCACCCATCCTTCTACGCCCTCCTCCAGGTCATTTATAAAAATGACAAACAGCAGTGGCCCCAAAACAGATCCTTGTGGTACACCACTAGTAAGTGGACTCCAGTCTGAACATTTCCCATCAACCACCACCCTTTGTCGTCTTCCAGCTAGCCAATTTCTGATCCAAACTGCTAAATCACCCTGAATCCCATGCCTCCGTATTTTCTGCAGTAGCCTACTGTGGGGAACCTTATAAAACGCTTTATTGAAATCCATTTCCACCACATCAACTCCTTTACCCTCATCCACCTGTTTGGTCACCTTCTCAAAGAACTCAATAAGGTTTGTGAGGCACGACCTACCCTTCACAAAACCGTGTTGACTATCTCTAATCAAATTATTCCTTTCCAGATGATTATCCATCCTATCTCTTATAAACCTTTCCAAGACTTTGCCCACAACAGAAGTAAGGCTCACTGGTCTATAGTTACCGGGGTTATCTCTACTCCCCTTCTTGAACAAGGGGACAACATTTGCTATCCTCCAGTCTTCTGGCATTATTCCTGTAGACAAAGATGATTTAAAGATCAAAGCCAAAGGTTCAGCAATCTCCTCCCTAGCTTCCCAGAGAATCCTAGGATAAATCCCATCCGGCCCAGGGGACTTATCTATTTTCACACTTTCCAGAATTGCTAACACTTCCTCCTTATGAACCTCAAGCCCTTCTAGTGTAGTAGCCTGAATCTCAGTATTCTCCTCGACAACATTGTCTTTTTCCTGTGTGAATACTGACGAAAAATATTCATTTAGCACCTCGGACTCCACGCACAACTTCCCACTACTGTCCTTGACTGGCCCTACTCTTACCCTAGTCATTATTTTATTCCTGACATATCTGTAGAAAGCTTTAGGGTTATCCTTGATCCTACCTGCCAAAGACTTCTCATGTCCCCTCCTGGCTCTTCTTAGCTCTCTCTTTTGATCCTTCCTAGCTAACATGTAACTCTCGAGCGCCCTAACTGAACCTTCATGTCTCATCTTTACATAAGCCTCCTTCTTCCTCTTGACAAGTGTATCGACTGCTTTAGTAAACCATGGTTCCCTCACTCGACCACTTCCTCCTTGCCTGACAGGTACATTCTTATCAAGGACACGCAGTAGCTGTTCCTTGAACCAGCTCCACATTTCCATTGTGCCCATCCCCTGCAGTTTTCCTCTCCATCCGATGAATCCTAAGTCTTGCCTCATCGCATCATAATTGCCTTTCCCCCAGATATAACTCTTGCCCTGCGGTATATACCTATCCCTTTCCATCACTAAAGTAAACGTAATGAAATTGTGGTCACTATCACCAAAGTGCTCACCTACCTCCAAATCTAACACCTGTCCTGGTTCATTACCCAGTACCAAATACAATATGGCCTTGCCTCTCGTTGGCCTATCTACATACTGTGTCAGGAAAACCTCTTGCACACATTGGACAAAAACGGACCCATCTAAAGTACTCGAACTATAGCGTTTCCAGGCAATATTTGGAAAGTTAAAGTCCCCCGAACAACTACCCTGTTGCTTTCGCTCCTATCCAGAATCATCTTTGCAATCCTTTCCTCTACATCTCTGGAACTTTTTGGAGGCCCATAGAAAACCCCTTTCCTTTCCTGTTTCTAACCGCAGCCCATACTACCTCCGTAGACGGGTCGTCATCAAACGTCCTTTCTGCCACCGTAATACTGTCCTTGACTAACAATGCCACCCCTCCCCCTCTTTTACCACCTTCCCATGGTGGAATTTGAACCCGAGTTTGATACATCACTTCAAACATGACTACCCACAACCTGACTACCCCTCCAGATTCCCTGACGAACCTCCAAAACCCAACTTCTCCCAAGCCCTTGACCCCCTCCCCTTCCGACCACCTGACTACCCCAGCCATCTGACACCCTCTACCCCCGAGTGAACACTGAGGCGGGATTTTCCAGCTCTGCTATGGTGTATTTCTGGCAGTAGAGGTGGCCTACATTGGCAACGGGATTTTCTGATGTTCCTCCACCCGATGTCTACAGGGTTTTGCATGCCCCGTACCCTCCGCTGCCAGGGAACACACTGCGGTGGGAGCGAGGGGGAAGTGGGGGGTTGCCATTGATGGGACCGAAAGATACCTTTTGCAGGCCGGGCCGGAAATCTTTCCTACTCAAAATCCTAAAAATGTAAATCAAGTAAGGCTTGCATCCATATAGATCCAGTGATCCAAAGAATTCAAGGTGAGTACTTCATTGAACAGCAAGAACTGTTTCTGGCCCATTCTACTGAAACATGCGGCACTTTGCACTAGGCACACTTACATAGAAAGATCTCTTGAAAATCCTGATGTTGGGCAGCACGGTAGCATTGTGATTAGCACAATTGCTTCACAGCTCCAGGGTCCCAGGTTCGATTTCCGGCTTGGGTCACTGTGCGGAGCCTGCACATTCTCCCCGTGTGTGCGTGGGTATCCTCCAGGTGCTCCGGTTACCTCCCACAGTCCAAAGATGTGCAGGTTAGGTGGATTGGCCGTGATAAATTGCCCAGAGTGTCCAAAATTGCCCTTAGTGTTGGGTGTGGTTACTGGATTACGGGGATAGGGTGGAGGTGTGGACCTTGGGTAGGGTGCTCTTTCCAAGAGCCGGTGCAGACTCGATGGGTCAAATGGCCTCCTTCTGCACTGTAAACTCTATGATGATCTATGATTCTATGATGGTCACAGGAACAAAAGTGAGATTTGGTGCAAGTTTTTCTTTTGTGGGAGAGGGGGTACTCCTTATGAAGGGACATTTATTATTGCTTTGTTTTTTATCTGTTATTTGTGATAGAAGATTCAGAGAATATTTCAGCACATAAGGAGGCCATTCGGCCCATCGTGTCTGCATCAGTTCCCAAAAGAGCAACCTGGCAATCCCATTCCCAAACCCTATCCCTGTAGCCCTCTAAGTTAATCAATTTCAAATATATATCCAGCTCTCCTTTGAAATCTCCTGTGGAATCCGCCTCCCTCACTCTCCCAGGCAGCACATTCCAAACCACAACTCTAACAGGAAAGAAGTTTCTCCTCATCTCACTCCTAGTTCTCTTGTTGACCATCTTGAAATTGAGACCCCCTAGTCACTGACATACCAACTAGTGGAAACAGAATATCCTACTTTACCCTGTCAAAATTGTTCAGAATTTTGAACACCTCAGTCAGATCATATCTTAATCTTCTGTGCTGCAAGGAGAAAAAGATCAATTTCTCTAATCTTTCCTTGTATCTAAAATTCCTCATTCCTGGTATAATTCTAGTAAATTTCCTCAGCACTCACTCTCGAGCTTTAACATACTTAAGGTGCACAGAACTGAACACAATATTCCAAATATGTTAAATTAATTATAATTTAGAGGGGTTCAGAGGAGGAGCAGTCTCTGTCAGGGAGAGAACCTGAGAACATCTAAGACACTCAGAAGGTAAGAAGGTAAGTCAGTTATTTTTACTCATTTTTACTTCTATACCTTTTTCAAATTGTGTGTGTCGGGGGGGAAACTGAAGTGACATCACAGAAAAGCTGTGACCTGAGTGACTGGTTGGGAATCTACACTAAATTTAAAAAATTAAGCATTGGTAACTAATTAAACATAATGACTTAATTATAATTTAGAGGGGGATCTAAGCCAGAGATCGGAGAGTACTATATTTAGCTTTCACATTTATATTAGAAATCTAGTGCTAGGAAACAGATAGTTAACAGTAACTTAAAACATTTTTTAAAAAAAACTTTTAATTTTAATTAATTGATGCAATGTCAGTTAGAGGGGTGCAGTGCTCTGACTGTGAGATGTGGCAGGTCCGGGAGGATTCCAGCGTCCCGGATGGCTTCATCTGCAGAAAGTGCACCCAACTGGAGCTCCTCACAGACCGCATGGTTCGGTTGGAGCAGCAATTGGATGCACTTAGGAGCATGCAGGTGGCGGAAAGCATCATAGATCGCAGTTATATAAATGTGGTCACACCCAAGGTGCAGGCAGAGAAATGGGTGACCACCAGAAAGGGCACGCAGTCAGTGCAGGAATCCCCTGTGGTTGTCCCGCTCTCGAACAGGTATACCCCTTTGGATACTGTCGGGGGGGATAGCCTATCAGGGGAAAACAGCAGCAGCCAGAGCAGTGGCACCACGGCTGGCTCTGATGTTCAGAAGGGAGGGTCAAAGCGCAGAAGAGCAATAGTAATAGGGGACTCTATAGTCAGGGGCACAGATAGGCGCTTCTGTGGACATGAAAGAGACTCCAGGATGGTATGTTGCCTCCCTGGTGCCAGGGTCCAGGATGTCTCCGAACGGGTAGAGGGCATCCTGAAGGGGGAGGGCAAACAGGCAGAGGTCGTTGTACATATTGGTACTAACGACATAGGCAGGAAGGGGCATGAGGTCCTGCAGCAGGAGTTCAGGGAGCTAGGCAGAAAGTTAAAAGACAGGACCTCTAAGGTTGTAATTTCGGGATTACTCCCTGTGCCACGTGCCAGTGAGGCTAGAAATAGGAAGATAGAGCAGCTAAACACGTGGCTGAACAGCTGGTGTAGGAGGGAGGGTTTCCGTTATCTGGACCACTGGGAGCTCTTCCAGGGCAGGTGTGACCTATAGAAGAAGGACGGGTTGCATCTAAACTGGAGAGGCATAAATATCCTGGCCGCGAGGTTTGCTAGTATCACACGGGAGGGTTTAAACTAGTATGGCAGGGGGGTGGGCACGGGAGCAATAGGTCAGATGGTGAGAGCATTGAGGGAGAACTAGGGAATAGGGACAGTGTGGCTCTGAGGCAGAGCAGACAGGGAGACGTTGCTGAACACAGCGGGTCTGGTGGCCTGAAGTGCATATGTTTTAATGCAAGAAGTATGACAGGTAAGGCAGATGAACGTAGAGCTTGGATTAGTACTTGGAACTATGATGTTGTGGCCATTACAGAGACCTGGTTGAGGGAAGGGCAGGATTGGCAGCTAAACGTTCCAGGATTTAGCTGTTTCAGGCGGGATAGAGGGGGATGTAAAAGGGGTGGCGGAGTTGCGCTACTGGTTAGGGAGAATATCACAGCTGTACTGCGGGAGGACACCTCAGAGGGCAGTGAGGCGATATGGGTAGAGATCAGGAATAAGACGGGTGCAGTCACAATGTTGGGGGTTTACTACAGGCCTCCCAACAGCCAGCGGGAGATAGAGGAGCAGATAGGGAGACAGATTTTGGAAAAGAGTAAAAACAACAGGGTTGTGGTGATGGGAGACTTCAACTTCCCCAATATTGACTGGGACTCACTTAGTGCCAGGGGCTTAGATGGGGCGGAGTTTGTAAGGAGCATCCAGGAGGGCTTCTTAAAAGAATATGTAGACAGTCCAACTAGGGAAGGAGCGGTACTGGACCTGGTATTGGGGAATGAGCCAGGCCAGGTGGTAGAAGTTTCAGTAGGGGAGCATTTCGGGAACAGTGACCACAATTCAGTAAGTTTTAAAGTGCTGGTGGACAAGGATAAGAGTGGTCCTAGGATGAATGTGCTAAATTGGGGGAAGGCTAATTATAACAATATTAGGCGGGAACTGAAGAACATAGATTGGGGGCGGATGTTTGAGGGCAAAACAACATCTGACATGTGGGAGGCTTTCAAGTGTCAGTTGAAAGGAATTCAGGACCGGCATGTTCCTGTGAGGAAGAAGGATAAATACGGCAATTTTCGGGAACCTTGGTTAACGAGAGATATTGTAGGCCTCGTCAAAAAGAAAAAGGAGGCATTTGTCAGGGCTAGAAGGCTGGGAACAGACGAAGCCTGTGTGGAATATAAGGATAGTAGGAAGGAACTTAAGAAAGGAGTCAGGAGGGCTAGAAGGGGTCATGAAAAGTCATTGGCAAATAGGGTTAAGGAAAATCCCAAGGCTTTTTACACGTACATAAAAAGCAAGAGGGTAGCCAGGGAAAGGGTTGGCCCACTGAAGGATAGGCAAGGGAATCTATGTGTGGAGCCAGAGGAAATGGGCGAGGTACTAAATGAATACTTTGCATCAGTATTCACCAAAGAGAAGAAATTGGTAGATGTTCAATCTGGAGAAGGGTGTGTAGATAACCTGGGTCACATTGAGATCCAAAAAGACGAGGTGTTGGGTGTCTTAAAAAATATTAAGGTAGATAAGTCCCCAGGGCCTGATGGGATCTACCCCAGAACACTGAAGGAGGCTGGAGAGGAAATTGCTGAGGCCTTGACAGAAATCTTTGGATCCTCACTGTCTTCAGGTGATGTCCCGGAGGACTGGAGAATAGCCAATGTTGTTCCTCTGTTTAAGAAGGGTAGCAAGGATAATCCAGGGAACTACAGGCCGGTGAGCCTTACTTCAGTAATAGGGAAATTACTGGAGAAAATTCTTCGAGACAGGATCTACTCCCATTTGGAAGCAAATGGACGTATTAGTGAGAGGCAGCATGGTTTTGTGAAGGGGAGGTCGTGTCTCACTAACTTGATCGAGTTTTTCGAGGAGGTCACTAAGATGATTGATGCAGGTAGGGCAGTGGATGGTGTCTATATGAACTTCAGTAAGGCCTTTGACAAGGTCCCTCATGGTAGATTAGTACAAAAGGTGAAGTCACACGGGATCAGGGTGAGCTGGCAAGGTGGATACAGAACTGGCTAGGTCATAGAAGGCAGAGAGTAGCAATGGATGGATGCTTTTCTAATTGGAGGGCTGTGACCAGTGGTGTTCCACAGGGATCAGTGCTGGGACCTTTGCTGTTTGTAGTATATATAAATGATTTGGAGGAAAATGTAACTGGTCTGATTAGTAAGTTTGCAGACGACACAAAGGTTGGTGGAATTGCGGATAGCGATGAGGACTGTCAGAGGATACAGCAGGATTTAGATTGTTTGGAGACTTGGGCGGAGAGATGGCAGATGGAGTTTAATCCGGACAAATGTGAGGTAATGCATTTTGGAAGGTCTAATGCAGGTAGGGAATATACAGTGAATGGTAGAACCCTCAAGAGTATTGAAAGTCAAAGAGATCTAGGAGTACAGGTCCACAGGTCACTGAAAGGGGCAACACAGGTGGAGAAGGTAGTCAAGAAGGCATACAACATGCTTGCCTTCATTGGCCGGGGCAGTGAGTATAAGAATTGGCAAGTCATGTTGCAACTGTATAGAACCTTAGTTAGGCCACGCTTGGAGTATAGTGTTCAATTCTGGTTGCCACACTACCAGAAGGATGTGGAGGCTTTAGAGAGGGTGCAGAAGAGATTTACCAGAATGTTGCCTGGTATGGAGGGCATTAGCTATGAGGAGCGGTTGAATAAACTCGGTTTGTTCTCACTGGAACGAAGGAGGTTGAGGGGCGACCTGATAGAGGTCTACAAAATTATGAGGGGCATAGACAGAGTGGATAGTCAGAGGCTTTTCCCCGGGGTAGAGGGGTCAATTACTAGGGGGCATAGGTTTAAGGTGAGAGGGGCAATGTTTAGAGTAGATGTACGAGGCAAGTTTTTTACACAGAGGGTAGTGGGTGCCTGGAACTCGCTACCGGAGGAGGTGGTGGAAGCAGGGACGATAGTGACATTTAAGGGGCATCTTGACAAATACATGAAGAGGATGGGAATAGAGGGATACGGACCCAGGAAGTGTAGAAGATTGTAGTTTAGTCGGGCAGCATGGTCGGCACGGGTTTGGAGGGCCGAAGGGTCTGTTCCTGTGCTGTACATTTCTTTGTTCTTTGTTTGTATGGTCTGACCAATGGTTTGTAGTGGTCTAGCATCACTTCCTTGCTTTTATACTCTGTGCCACTATTTATAAACCCAATGATCCTATAAGCCTTCTTAACAACTGTTTCAGTTTCCCTAACCACCTTCAGAGAATTATGCACTCAAACCCTGAGGTCCTTCTGCTCCTGTACTCCCCTCAAAGTTGTACCATTGAGCCTATATTGTTTCCCCATGTTTCTTCTTCCAAAATGCACTACCTCGATGCATTGAAATTCATCAGCCAGGTGTCTGCCCATTTGGCCAACTTGTCAATGTCCGTTTGAAGTCGCTCAGTGTCATCCTCACAATTCACTAGTCTCCCTTGCTTCGTATCATCTGCCAATTTAGAGATTTTGCCCATCTCTAAATCATTTATATAAATTAGAAAAAGCAAGGATCCAAACACTGAGCCCTGGGGAACACCATTTTCAACTTGCCTCCAGTTGGAGAAATGCCCATCTATACCTACCCTGTTTCCTATCACTTAGCCAACCTCTAATCCATGCTGTCAAGGAACCATGAATCCCAAACATTTTTAATTTGCTAACCAATCTGCCATGAAGCAGGTTAATGTTCAGTTTTGATATCTATCCTGAGTGCAGTCTTCTGGCAATGGTTCCAGGCAAAGGAAATAAGATTTAAGCAGAACAACTTTTCTGTTTTTTTCAGTTTATTTGTTTAAAAAATAATCATCTTTTATATACAGCCAGAAATTGTATCGGTTATAGGAAGACCCACAATTATGCGGTTGTTCATATTGTTTTTGGAAACTATAGTGCTAGAAAAATATTGTTATGATTCTCGATCATGTGACCAAATTCTAGAGGGTTTTCAGATGACACTTATTGAAAGGAGTCAACTGTGACATGAAGAATTGCACAAAAGAACCAACAGGATATTTGAGTTGCCATAATGGAGATGGGATCAATACATTTCTATCTTAATCTCTGGCTCTATACCAACTGGTAACCATAAACAATAAATACTTCCTAATGCAATGTTAGCTTCAGGGATACAGTGTCAGATATACATGTTCATGAAAGTGTGCCCAATAGATAATCAGCTTGTGGGACAAGTGTGATATCTGTGTGATCGGCGACCAACAAAGTATTTATGAGAATAACTATATACAGAGTGCGAGGATATGCTGCAGGATCGATTCTGCCTGGGAAAGCCCCCACTCAGTCACTGCGATCAGCGTGCTAAGGCCCGACTGGCTGATTGGGTCACATGACTCTTCAAAATCTTGCCCCTTCGAGTGGGCCCGCTACTGCAAGACTGACACCAATGCTTGGAAATGTATTGAAAAAGTATGTGTCCATCTGGACCTTGTCCACAATTGAAAGAATTTGTGTGTGGAGTCAGTATTGCTGGACAAGTGTTGAGTCAAGGAATACTCTCTAATAAAGCAGAATCTCGATTAACTATATGTATAAAAATTTTAAATTCAGTTCATTAATTAAGTAAAAATCTGGAATAAACAATAAGGCCAAAATGTTTATGCGACTAAAGAGGCCAATGATACAAAGATAGGTAGGAAAGCAAGTTGTGAAGATGATACAAAAAATCTACAAAGGGTGACAGAAACATTAAGAGAGTGGGCAAAAATTTGGCAGAGTAGAAATGTGGGAAAATATGAGATACATTGAGAGGAAGAATAGAAAAGCAGAATATTATTTAAATGTAAGGAGGCTGAAGTATGCTGCCATACAGAGGGATCTGGGTGTCCTTGTGAATCACAAAAGCTAGTATCGAAGGAAGCAAGTAATTATAGAGGCAAATGGAATGTTAGCATTTATTGCAAGGGGGCTGGAGTATAAAAGTATGGAAGTCTTTCTACAACTGCACATGGCATTGGTGAGACCACATCTACAATACTGTGTACAGTTTTGGTCTCTTTACTTAAGAAGAGATATACTTGCATTGGAAGCAGTACAGAGAGGTTTCACTCGACAGATTCCTGAGAAACGGGGTTTGTCTTCTGAGGAAAGTTTTAACAGGTTGTGTCTATAATCACTGGAGTTTGTAAGAATGAGAAGGGATCTAAATAAGATTTTTAATGGCTTGGTAGGGTAGATGCTGAAAGAATGTTTTTCCTCATGGGGGAATCTAGAACTAGGGCAGGGTTTAAACATAAGGAGTCTTCCATTTGAGACATAGTCAAGGATCTTCCATTTGAGACAGAGTCAAGGATCTTCCATTGGAGACAGAGTCAAGGATCTTCCATTTGAGACAGAGTCAAGGAGGAATTTTTCCTCTCAGAAGGTAATTAGTTTTCAGAATTCTCTTGCACAGAGAGCAGTGGAAGCTGGGCCATTCAATTTCTTTAAGTCTGAGGTAGACAGATTTTTGGGCCATGGTGCGATGGGGAGGAAGGGGAGGAGGAAAGAAAGTTGAGTTAGAGCCACAACCAGACCAGCCAATAATTTATTGAATGGCAGAGTGGGCTCGATAGGCTGAATGACCTACTCCTGCCCCTATTTCTTATGATCTAGGTGCATGGGAACATCACTACCGAAATGTTCCTGTCCAAGTCACACACCATCTGGACTTATTAATATACCACTGTTCCTTAATCACTGGAAGGCCAAAACCTTGTAGTTCTCTATAAACAGCATTGTGGGAGTACCTTCACCTCATGGACCACACAGTTGTCAAACAGGTGGCTCACCACCACTTTCTCAAGAAAAATTAGTGAGGGGCAATAAATACTGGTTTTCCTGTGATGCCCACGTCCCGTGAATGAATAAATAAAATTAAAAATGGTATTCTTCAGTGGGAATCAATATGATACCACAAATGGGTTATCGCAATTTATGTAGACTATGTACTGCAGAAGATCAGGCAGCACGGTAGCATTGTGGATAGCACAATTGCTTCACAGCTCCAGGGTCCCAGGTTCGATTCCGGCTTGGGTCACTGTCTGTGCGGAGTCTGCACATCCTCCCCGTGTGTGCGTGGGTTTCCTCCGGGTGCTCCGGTTTCCTCCCACAGTCCAAAGATGTGTGGGTTAGGTGGATTGGCCATGATAAATTGCCCTTAGTGTCCAAAATTGCCCTTAGTGTTGGGTGGGGTTACTGGGTTATGGGGATAGGTGCTCTTTCCAAGAGCCGGTGCAGACTCGATGGGCCGAATGGCCTCCTTCGGCACTGTAAATTCTATGATAATCTCTATGATGAAATCAAAACAAAACTCTCAGCTTAATCAGCTCCAAAGTTTTCTATTTGATGTAGACCTGAAATCCTCATTGCTTGTTGTACCCTATTTGCACATTATTTGGATCTCAAAATGAACAATTCAATCGAAGTGAAAAGCATATTTTACGCTGGAGTGACCGTTGTGTTACTGGTCTGGTAATCCAGGGGTCTGGTCTAACAAACCTACAGAGAAAATACATTCAATTTCCACCATCACAGTTTGAGAAGTTGAATTCAGTTTCAAAATAATTTTCAAGTCTAATCCTGGTATCAGTAAAAGTGATCAGTATCAGTAGAAGCTGTCCAAATGATTCTCTGATGTCTAAATTATTGATAAGAAAGAAACCCACACCTGCTTTGGCCTTATGTGACTCTAATTCCATAGCAACACCATGACTCTTAAACGTTATCGATATTTTCGAGCAAGCTATTCAGTTGCATGCACTTCAGAATTCAAGAAGGCCTAACAGCACCTTATAATAATTTAATAATCTTTATTATCACAAGTAGACTTACATTGACACTGCAATGAAGATACTGTGGAAAGCCCCTGGTCGCCACATTCCAGAGCCTGTTCGGGTACACAGAGGGAGAATTCAGAATGTCCAAAATACCTAACAGCACGTCTTTCAGGACTTGTGGGAGGAAACCGGAGCACCCAGAGGAAATCCAGGCAGACACAGGGAGAACATGCAGATCCCACACAGACAGTGGCCCAAGCTGGGAATCGAACCTCGGATCCTGGCGCTGTGGAGCAACAGTGCTACCCACTGTGCTACAATGTCGCCCATATGAAGAGGTTGGATAGGCTTGCATTGTTTTCATTGGAGCAGAGACGACTGAGGGGTGACCTGATCGAGGTGTACGAGATTATGAGGGACATAGACAGGGTGGATAAGGAATAGCTGTTCCCCTTATTTGAAGGGTCAGTTACGAGTGGACACTGTGCTACCCTGCCGCTCTTCATGCAGCATCAAGGGATGTGCTCTTCCCAAGAATAAACTCAATTAAAGAAAAGATTGATTTTTGGTAGCTAGAATCACTTCATTAATTTAACCACTGTTATTGGTGTGAACTATTAGTAGCATTAGGAAAATCATGTTAAAGAATGATAGAACTATGCTGTGGTTCCCGTCGACAAAGTGAACAATCAGTTTAAGCTGTGAGCGGTAAAAGAATGATTTGGAATGCTCTCTAATGAGGTCATAAAAACTTCATTACAGAAAATAAATGGGATTAATTCTTGAACCTTCTGTTGTATTGAAATTTTCAGTTTCTTGCAACATTACTAATATTGGTAAACGGTAATCGATAGTGAGGAAAAATATGGTACGGGAACCATGCATTGATTCTAGTGCAGCTCCTCTCTATAATGAGATATTTTGTCCTTGGGACAGGATTAAAGGTAGACATATCAAATCATTCACCCCTGGATAAATATGTAGTTTTAGGTTAGTGATTCAGAAACTTTATAGCACTTAGGCGCACCTAGCATTGAAATTGGTACCTTTCTAATCCTAAACCTTTCCTTTCCTTTTCTTTCTCTTTGCACTCCCTTTCCCTTTGAACAAAAGAAGACAACAATGTAGAACTAAGAAGAAATCTTGGTCCACCAACATCGACGTCACGACCAAGAAAGCACAACAGCAACTATACTTTCTCAGGAAAGTAAGGAAATTTGGCATGTCTGCATTGACTCTTATCACTTTTTACAGATGCACCATAGAAAGCATCCTACCTGGATGCATCACAGCCTGGTGTGGCAACTACCTGGCCCAAGACCATAAGAAACTACAGAGAGTCGTGAATGCAGCCCAGTCCATCACACAATCCCACCTCCCATCATTGACTCTGTTTACACCTCCCGCTGCCTTGGGCAAGTGGGCAGCATAAACAAAGACCCCTCCCACCCGGGTTATTCTCTCTTCCAACTTCTTCCATCAGGCAGGAGATATCTGCCCATTTGCCTCAGCTTTTGATGATAAATTGTGTCAGGTATTAACGATACTGCTGCATCCGTATCCATGTCCATTTTAATTTCATGACCTTCAAGTTTTAGATATGCCCAAAAATGTTGTTGATCATCCTGCATTGTCAAGGCACCTAACTTAAGCTCTTGCGGTAGCTCAGTTCACAGTCTTGAGATTCATCCACTAATTTGTAGTCACAACTAGATTGTTTACTTGTGTTGTTTTTCTTGCATTTTCTTGGTGTAGGAGAGGTTTTCTGAATCCAACGTGCATTGGCAATATGGTCCTCCTTGACACAGTTCTTGCGTGTATTCGATTTGCTCCAACATTCCCCCACTGAGTGTCAGACCTGTGTACAACGGTGACATGGATGCACCTTTGCTGCCCTGTTCCTTGTGATATCCATTTTGTGGAACTTCGCCCCCATCTACAAAGCTTCTCATGTTGCAAGCTCCATGGGCGCAATTCTCTCATCGGGAGACTAGGTCCCGACGCCGGAGTGAAAACCGGAGTGTTTCACTCCGGCGTCGGAGGCCGCTCCCAGCCCCCTATTCTCCCGCCCCCAGGGGGCTAGGAGGGGCGCCGCGTCATTTACGTGCGCCGGGCCTTGGTGCTGCGTAAATGACGCGACCGGCGCCGCGTAATGACGTCACCAGCGCATGTGCGGGTTGGCCGGCACCAACCAGTGCGTGCGCGGTTGCGGTCCTCCCCGCGGCCGCCCCGTAAGAAGATGTCAGATGGATCTTGCGGGGCGGCGGAGGAAAGGAGGTCCTCCTTCAGAGAGGCCGGCCCGCCGATTGGTGGACACCGATCGCGGCGGGCCAGACCGCTTTTGAGGCTGTCCTCCGGTGCAGGAACCCCCTCCCCCCCACAGGCCTCTCCCCCAGCGTTCCTGCGCTGTTCCCGCTGGCAGCGACGAGGTGTGGATGGCGCCGGCGGGAACCTGTCGTGTTGGGCAGGCCGCTCGGCCCATTCGGGCCGAAGAATTGCCACTCGCCCGTCACCAACCGCAAGCAGTGATGCTCCCAGCGGCCAGCCGTGATTCTCACCGTGCCGGTTTGGGGGGGGGGGGGGAGAATCGCTTGCGGGTGTCGGGGCGGCGTGGCGGGACTCGCGTAGCGCCCGGGTGATTCTCCCACCCAGCGTGGGGGGGGGGGGAGAATTCCACCCCATATACGTGACAACTCCCACAGCAGCTATTAGAGTTAAATCACTTACAGTAAGCATCTTCCTCTGAATTGCTTAAGTTCATACTCACAAACCAGCCTGTCTCAAAGAGTATCATCAATTGTTATACCGAATTCACAATATCTAGCTAATCTATTTAAAGATGGCAAAAAGTAAATTGCTTTCACGTTCATCCTGATTACGGTGGCGTAATCGGAACCTTTCTGCAAACTAAAGCTGTTTAGAAGAAAATTGTAGATAAAAATTTTCATTATTTCATTGAAGCACTTGTCTCGTGGTTTGGTGCTTGGTGCACAGTTTATCTAGCAGCATGAAAGTTTTACTGCTGAGAAATGTTGTGACCTTAGGTACTCTGGTGTCCGATTAGCTCCTAAAAACAAATAGAATGTGCAGGTTAGTTGGATTGGCTATGCTAAATTGCCCCTTAATATTCAAAAGGTAAGGTCGGGGTACTTGGTTACGGGAATAGGGTGGAGGCATGGACTTACGTGGGGTGTTCTTTCCAAGGGCCGATGCAGACTCGATGGGCCAAATCTGCACTATAAATTCTATGAAATTCTATGCCTCATCTTCTGGGGCCCTCAGGGGAATAGGCGATCCCTCCTGGCCTTGACCATTTCTAGGAGCCTCCCGAAGTCCGTGTCTCCACACCTTGGGGCCAGTCGTCCCTGTGCCATGGCTATGAGCTGAGTGGGGTTGGCTGACGAGCATGGTCCTGGCAAATCGGCTAATGTGCCTTCATTTGTGGTATGAAGCACGTGGGGCCTCCTTAAGGGGACCAATTAACATTGAATAGCATTCTCGGCCTCGCCGGTCCGAGCCCCGGGAATCTCGTGGCAGTTCCCGCTTGCTACCACACTTCAAATTCTTTCCGGAGAATCGCGCCCATGATGGCCCAAGTGCTTTGACGTCTTGTGGTCTTATGATGATACTCGAGAAAATCAGGGCATAGAATGCTTGCAGGGGTTCCCAGATCACCCACCATAACTTCATCAGACAATCGATGAACTATTTGGAGAAATAATGTAAATTGATATGAAAATTGATTCTCCAGGCTTTCTGTGAAAATAAGGACACCTCCTGGGAATTACTGGTGAAGATTCTTGGAGGAGGGGAGGAACTGAGTTATCTACTGGACACATGTTCAGAGTTAGAAGTGAGGTTAAAAAAAAGAGGAAATTTCAGGCAAAATAAGATCATAGAATCATATAGCTGACATTGAATACGAAACCAAGGATGTTGAATGTGCACAATACATTGGTTATGTCATTGTTAGAATTCTCTTAATTTTTAAAGGTTTTGAGGTAAGCTGTAAAAGATTGTTTCCATTGGTTGGTGAATCAATAACAGGAGATGGAGACAGTGTGGGGATATTTTAACTGTTATAGTTCGATGAAAGTGATGATAGTGAATTGGCAGTTTCACACTTTGCTTGATTTTCTTTGCCACTGGCAAAACAAGTCAAATGCCCCTATTATCATTAGCTGAACAAACGGGGGAATGATAGAAAAACAAATCACACAAAACTATTAGAAGATCAAATATTTTACCACAAAAAGCTATTGATGCAGAGATTATAACATCAATTGAATTGGAGTTGGATGATAGTTTGAAAAGGGAAGATATAAAAAGATACTGAGTATGGGGTAGGAAACAGGGTTTCAATAGACATCTCCAATTAAAGAGGTAGTGCAGTCAGATGGGTTGAATAGTAATAGATAAATAAAAGGTGCTAAAAAGGCTGGCAGCACTCCAGGTAGAGAAGGACGCACAGTAGATTGCTGAGAGAGGTAAGGGAGCATATTGCGGAGCCGTTGATAGAAATTTTCCAGGCTTCTCTGAACACAGGGTTAGTCCAGGGAATGGAGGATTACAAATATGATGCCTTTGTTTAAGAAAGGGGAAATGGATAACCCAGGAAACTACAGACCTGTCAGCTTGACATCTCATGTGAAAAATAATGGAGGCCATAATACGGGATGAGATAAATAAACAATTAAGAGAAAAATACATTAAAACAAGACAGTCAACATGGCTTTGTCAAGGGCAGGTCATGTCTGACAAATTTAATTGACTTCTTTGACGAGGTGATACAGGCAGTGGATCAGGGTAGTGCCATGGATATTGTATATTTGGACTTTCAGAAAGCATTTGATACAGTGCCAGATGGCAGGTTGGTAGGCAAATTAGAAATGTTTGGGATTGATGGGTCCTTGGCTGCATGGATTAGAAGTTGGCTAAGAGATAGGAAACAAAGGGTATGTATAGATGAGCATTTCTCAGACCAAGACAAGTTGAAAGTGGTGTTCTCCAGGGCTCAGTGTTGGGACTCTTGCTTTTTCTGATTTATATAAATGATATAGAATTGGGTGTTGAGGGCAAAATCTCTAAATTTGCAGATGTTACTAAGCTAGGGAGAATAATGAATGGTGAGGATGACGCCGAGTGACTTCAGGGGGACATTGACAAGTTGGCCAAATGGGCAGACACCTGGTAGGTGAGCTTCAATGCAGCAAAATGTGAGGTCATGCATTTTAGTAGAAGAAATATGGGGAGACAATATAGGCTCAATGGTACAACTTTGAGGGAAGTACAGGAGCAGAGGAACTTCAGTGTTCAAGTGCATAACTGTTTGAAGGTGGCCAGGCATGTTGAAACATTTGTTAAGAAAGCTTATAGCATCTTTGGGTTTATAAATAGAGGCATAGAGTATAAAAGCAAGGAAGTGATGCTACACCTCAACACATTATTGGTCAGACCACATTTGGAGTATTGTGAACAGTTCTGGGAGCCTTATTTAAGGAAGGATGTTAAAGCCCTGGAGAGAGTGTAGGGGAGATTTACTAAAATTATACCAGGAATGAGGAAATTTATATACAGAGAAAGATTGTAGAAATTGGGCTTTTTCGCCTTGGAGCAGAGAAGATTAAGAGGTGAACTTATTGAGGTGTTCAAAATTCTGAACAATTTTGACACGGTAAAGAAGGATATTCTGTTTCCACTAGCTGGTATGTCAAGGACGAGGGGCCACAATTTCAAAATGGTCAGCAAGAGAGATAGGAGTGAAATGAGGAGAAACTTCTTTACTCAGAGAGTTGTTGGGGTTTAGAATGCGCTGCCCGAGGAGTGGTAGAGGTGGATTCCATAGGAGGTTTCAAAAGAGAGCTTGTTGCATATTTGAAAGTGATGAAGTTAGAGGGCAACGGAGATAGGGCTGGGGAATGAGACTAGCTAGGTGGCTCTTTTGAGAGCCAGTGCAAACACGATGGGCCGAGTGGCCTCCTTCTATGCTGCAAATAACAAAAAAAAACTTCACAGTATCATACAGCATGGAGGAGCCCATTTGGACCAATGTACCTGTGCCAATTATTGAAAGAGCTTTCCAATTAGCCCTACATGCCTACTCTTTTCCCAAAACCTTGCATTTTTTCTCTTCAATTATTTATCTAATTCCCTTTTGAAGGCTAGTGGTGAACCTGCTTCCATCACAATTTCAGACAGTGCTTTCCAGATCACATGAAAAGAAAATCTCATCTCGCCTCTCATTCTTTCACCAATTACCTTAAATCTGTATCTTTTAAATACCAATCCTCCGACCAGGGGGAATGAATTCACTCTATTTGAACTGCCATTTCTTTTCAGATAATTGTTCCATCATGCATTCTCGCAACCTTATCCCAGCACTGAACGGTAGGCTCATTAAGACCCCAGAATTGATACAAATATATCTTCCAAAATGATATGGCGTTTGCGCCAGTTCAACAATTTTAGCTTCAACACCCATTTGGAATGGGATCAACCATGGAAAAATAAGTTCTTAAGTTGGCACAGGTTTTGCATGTATTTTTGATGCAATGTTCATATGGCAAGTTTTTAGCACAAACGTATTTTTATCAGACTCTGCATATTTCTAACATATTTATTAATATTGATTTATGAGAGTGGTTTTGGAGCCCAGTTTTGGGTATAGTAGCATTGTAAATGGCTAGGAAACCAAATGCCTTTATTAATAATGCAGTAGAATGTGAGTTTAAATCCTACCTCAGTTCTTAGTTTCAGAATATAGGTTTACTTCAAGAATTTGAAAATAAAAACCTTGGGTAACTTAAAGTGACTATAAAGCTGTCATATTGTCGTAAAAGCTGGTTCATTAGTGTCCTTGAAAGTAGCAAACCTGCAGTCCTTACCCAGTCTGGTCTATAGGTGATTCCAGCCCCATACTAACTTAATTGACTCTGAGCTGCTCCCTGAAATGGCCAAGTAATCCATATGGTTGAACCAAACAACTACCAGTGTTCTGCAAAGCCCCACTACCAGAGTATTACTTTGGAACTTGGCAACAGCCACTAAGGGGCATTTCCCCACTCAGGTTGAATTTGGGATATCTGAAAGTCAGAGCACCTGACTAAAATGATCTAACCTCATGATCTCAGGCAAGATTTGGTCACCTCACCACTTATGACCCATTGTGCCATTAAGACTGGACTGCACAGGCACTCCTATGTGGTGAGAAATTATTATGTTGATCCAATACATCTTTTATTAGTATTGTGGTTAATTTTGCTTGCAATTCTTGAACAATTATATAAAATTTGTAATGTTTTTGAAATTAAAGGGTCTCAGGAGTAAGTGTGCAGTGATTCAGAATTGCTGAGACATTTTGGAGCGTCACTGTAGTTACCGTAGCAGCACAAAAATGAAAAGAAAATCTGCAATACAGCTATCGCATTTATTCCACATTTTGCAATTGATCATTCCATGTTTTGTGACAGATGCAATCAGCTAAGTGACTAACATAGGAAGTGTTTACAGAGGTGTGAGCTAGTAGCACAGGGCTGAGGAAGTTGGTGTAATGATTTGAATACACAAAATATTTGAGTTGTTTGAACCAAAAAGTATGCCATGTGGCATTCACTAAATAAGGATAACTATTTGTCCTAATCTGTACTACATTTATATTAGATTTACTATGTCTCATTTGCACTCAGTCACTACTATATTTTCCGGCTGCATTGAGCCTGCAAAGTTGAGTTATAGTTGGGACCATACGCTTCCAGTGCTGTGGATCGAAAAGTACTTAGTAACAGATGCAAAAGCAGACGATTGATTCTCCAAGAGCCTCTGTTCCAACCAGAAGAGTAACAGCATCTAATGTACTGTGGTTGTGAGAACACTGTATCATTCAATATTAATCACACCACAAGGCTTTTACTACATGCATATCAACCCAAATTAAGAACTCTAACATAAATTATCACCTTGAGCATTAGCAGTACAGCAAGGCAGGAACCTCCCTCCAGGTGTCAACTGTAACATCTTAACTATTAAAACTTTTGTATCAAAAATAAAAGCAACAAAGCAAGAGGACAATTTTATAAATGCAATTAATAAATGTAGAATAGATGTCTGAGTGTCCACTATGTATCAACAACAATTGAATTGCTTTAGATGTTACTTGTTGGCATGAACAAAATAACAGATTGTAACCACTGCTGCATTCAGTGCACATTTTAAGACTCAGAAATGGTTTTCGGTCTTCGGCTGTTGTCAGGATTCTGCTTATATCTGGATTTCACCAGCTGTAAGTTGATGAAAAACAATAGTGAAACATACCAAGTTTTTAAAAGAACAAAGAACAATTTCTACTCCTTTGCAAAGTAATCATTTCAGCCATGCACACTTTGTAATGAATAATACATAATCATTCCAGCTCCACTTCTTCCCAAAAGGAAGTGCCTTTTCTCAGCAGTGTCACAGGATATGAGTGACTAATTCATTATTTAAACATGTCAGTGGTAGCAGCTCTTAAAGCACTTGATTGCCTTTACAATTCTTGAATGGTGTAATAACACATACTAATTTTAAGCTATGAATTGCACAACTTTCACTTTTTCTATGGATGTTTCTTTTTCACGATTGTGGTCACAACTAATTGCAGCAGATATTGTTTCATAAGGACCATGTATTGATTTTGTTGTTGTCTGCATTAGATGATTACCTATATAACTTGTTCAATCAATAAGTCTGGTTGTATAAGCAAGACATTCTCGCCGGCTGTCTCAGTTAAGCCAATGATTTAACAGCGTGGCATTTAATGACAAATTCTGCATTTACTGGTAATTGAATTGGTTATTAACAGTGCATTTTTGATTAAACTGGGTAGTATAACAATGTATAAAAGTATGTAGCAAAATAGTTAGTGTTACTTCTATCTTGGTAGCAATCAGAAAAAGGATCTCGAACTGAGGTTTTATGAAACCTCACTGGTATGATTGTGACAGATGTTGGGTAACCAGCAACAGCCAGCTTTTGCACCATGGGTCAAATCACTTTCATATGCCCATTGAAGCTGTGTGGAGATATCTGTTTGTGACCAAAAAAAAGCAAAGGATAGTTATTTTATGAAATTAATACATTGTTAGACTTTTTGAAATTTTGTGTTGTATCAATTAGTTCTCAATAGCATGACGTTTTGTACAACAATTTAGTTCTATAACATGATATTTTATTCATTTCAAAATACTTTGGCATCTTTGTGCAAAGCATGCTTCAAAGGGAAATTCAGTAGAGGGTGTGTTAAAGATCAGTCAATGCCTTGCTTTCAAATCGCTGCAATCTGATCCAACACTGTGGAACTGTTTTCGATAGTGACACTGTCACCAATTCAATGCTAAATCCCAGCCTGGACACATTATACTGAAATTGTCACATCAACCAATCTAAATGAGATCAATTCACGATTGTTGTAGGTAATCCCATTAAATCCAGGAAGAGAAAGCAAGACAGAGAGAGAAAGGGTGAGGGATATTATATTTTAAATAAAGCATAGGAAATGAGGGAGTACATGTTTAAACAATTAACTAAATTTGACAGATCATGGAGATCGATGCCTGAGTATTAGTTGTTGAATGTTGCTAGTTTGCTAGTGTCACACGGGAGGGTTTAAACGAGTATGGCAGGGGGGTGGGCACGGGAGCAATAGGTCAGAAGGTGAGAGCATTGAGGGAGAACTAGGGAATAGGGACAGTGTGGCTCTGAGGCAGAGCAGACGGGGAGAAGTTGCTGAACACAGCGGGTCTGGTGGCCTGAAGTGCATATGTTTTAATGCAAGGAGCATTACGGGTAAGGCAGATGAACTTAGAGCTTGGATTACTACTTGGAACTATGATGTTGTTGCCATTACAGAGACCTGGTTGAGGGAAGGGCAGGATTGGCAGCTAAACGTTCCAGGATTTAGATGTTTCAGGCGGGATAGAGGGGGATGTAAAAGGGGAGGCGGAGTTGCGCTACTTGTTCGGGAGAATATCACAGCTATACTGCGAGAGGACACCTCAGAGGGCAGTGAGGCTATATGGGTAGAGATCAGGAATAAGAAGGGTGCAGTCACAATGTTGGGGGTATACTACAGGCCTCCCAACAGCCAGCGGGAGATAGAGGAGCAGATAGGTAGACAGATTTTGGAAAAGAGTAAAAACAACAGGGTTGTGGTGATGGGAGACTTCAACTTCCCCAATATTGACTGGGACTCACTCAGTGCCAGGGGCTTAGACGGGGCGGAGTTTGTAAGGAGCATCCAGGAGGGCTTCTTAAAACAATATGTAAACAGTCCAACTCGGGAAGGGGCGGTACTGGACCTGGTATTGGGGAATGAGCCTGGCCAGGTGGTAGATGTTTCAGTAGGGGAGCATTTCGGTAACAGTGACCACAATTCAGTAAGTTTTAAAGTACTGGTGGACAAGGATAAGAGTGGTCCGAGGATGAATGTGCTAAATTGGGGGAAGGCTAATTATAACAATATTAGGCGGGAACTGAAGAACATAGATTGGGGGCGGATGTTTGAGGGCAAATCAACATCTGACATGTGGGAGGCTTTCAAGTGTCAGTTGAAAGGAATACAGGACCGGCATGTTCCTGTGAGGAAGAAAGATAAATACGGCAATTTTCGGGAACCTTGGATGACGAGTGATATTGTAGGCCTCGTCAAAAAGAAAAAGGAGGCATTTGTCAGGGCTAAAAGGCTGGGAACAGATGAAGCCTGTGTGGCATATAAGGAAAGTAGGAAGGAACTTAAGCAAGGAGTCAGGAGGGCTAGAAGGGGTCACGAAAAGTCATTGGCAAATAGGGTTAAGGAAAATCCCAAGGCTTTTTACACGTACATAAAAAGCAAGAGGGTAGCCAGGGAAAGGGTTGGCCCACTGAAGGATAGACAAGGGAATCTATGTGTGGAGCCAGAGGAAATGGGCGAGGTACTAAATGAATACTTTGCATCAGTATTCACCAAAGAGAAGGAATTGGTAGATGTTGAGTCTGGAGAAGGGGGTGTAGATAGCCTGGGTCACATTGTGATCCAAAAAGACGAGGTGTTGGGTGTCTTAAAAAATATTAAGGTAGATAAGTCCCCAGGGCCTGATGGGATCTACCCCAGAATACTGAAGGAGGCTGGAGAGGAAATTGCTGAGGCCTTGACAGAAATCTTTGGATCCTCGCTGTCTTCAGGGGACGTCCCGGAGGACTGGAGAATAGCCAATGTTGTTCCTCTGTTTAAGAAGGGGAGCAAGGATAATCCCGGGAACTACAGGCCGGTGAGCCTTACTTCAGTGGTAGGGAAATTACTGGAGAGAATTCTTCGAGACAGGATCTACTCCCATTTGGAAGCAAATGGACGTATTAGTGAGAGGCAGCACGGTTTTGTGAAGGGGAGGTCGTTTCTCACTAACTTGATAGAGTTTTTCGAGGAGGTCACTAAGATGATTGATGCAGGTAGGGCAGTAGATGTTGTCTATATGGACTTCAGTAAGGCCTTTGACAAGGTCTCTCATGGTAGACGAGTACAAAAGGTGAAGTCACACGGGATCAGGGGTGAACTGGCAAGGTGGATACAGAACTGGCTAGGCCATAGAAGGCAGAGGGTAGCAATGGAGGGCTGCTTTTCTAATTGGAGGGCTGTGACCAGTGGTGTTCCACAGGGATCAGTGCTGGGACCTTTGCTCTTTGTAGTATATATAAATGATTTGGAGGAAAATGTAACTGGTCTGATTAGTAAGTTTGCAGACGACACAAAGGTTGGTGGAATTGCGGATAGCGATGAGGACTGTCTGAGGATACAGCAGGATTTAGATTGTCTGGAGACTTGGGCGGAGAGATGGCAGATGGAGTTTAATCCAGACAAATGTGAGGTAATGCATTTTGGAAGGGCTAATGCAGGTAGGGAATATACAGTGAATGGTAGAACCCTCAAGAGTATTGAAAGTCAAAGAGATCTAGGAGTACAGGTCCACAGGTCATTGAAAGGGGCAACACAGGTGGAGAAGGTAGTCAAGAAGGCATACGGCATGCTTGCCTTCATTGGCTGGGGCATTGAGTATAAGAATTGGCAAGTCATGTTGCAGCTGTATAGAACCTGAGTTAGGCCACACTTGGAGTATAGTGTTCAATTCTGGTCGCCACACTACCAGAAGGATGTGGAGGCTTTAGAGAGGGTGCAGAAGAGATTTACCAGAATGTTGCCTGGTATGGAGGGCATAAGCTATGAGGAGCGATTGAATAAACTCGGTTTGTTCTCACTGGAACGAAGGAGGTTGAGGGGCGACCTGATAGAGGTATACAAAATTATGAGGGGCATAGACAGAGTGGATAGTCAGAGGCTTTTCCCCAGGGTAGAGGGGTCAATTACTAGGGGGCATAGGTTTAAGGTGAGAGGGGCAAGGTTTAGAGTAGATGTACGAGGCAAGTTTTTTACGCAGAGGGTAGTGGGTGCCTGGAACTCACTACCGGAGGAGGTAGTGGAAGCAGGGACGATAGTGACATTTAAGGGGCATCTTGACAAATATATGAATAGGATGGGAATAGAAGGATTCGGACCCAGGAAGTGTAGAAGATTGTAGTTTAGTCGGGCAGTATGGTCGGCACGGGCTTGGAGGGCCGAAGGACCTGTTCCTGTGCTGTACATTTCTTTGTTCTTTGTTCTTTGGTTGTTTTTGGATTTTTTGTGAAATTTGTTCTACTATTCCTATATATAATATTTTTTGATCAGCATCATCATGATTCCCAGGTGTTGGGAAGTTAAACCCTGAAATGAGAGCTCAGCTGCAATAACCACAGTTTAGCAGTTTAACAAGCAGGAAATAAGCCTCTTGATTACTCTGATATACTTTGCGGGTGGTAATCAGAAAATTGCAATGTAATAGCACCGACAACACACAAGGCATGCTTTGCTAAGATGGAACTGGTCTTTTATCTTGAGATGGTGCTGCCCAGCACAACATCAGCTCAGTAACCGGAACAGGAATCAGCCATTCAACCTCTCAAGCCTGTTTCACCATTCAATGCGGTCTAATAGATTTCTGAATTTATCCATCATCTTGGTCCAAATCCATTAATATTCTCAGATTTAAAATTATTGATTGAGCTGACATAGAGAGCTTTGAATGGGAGAGAGTTGCAGACGTCTGTCACTCTTGGTATGAAGAAATGTTTCCTAGCTTCTCTCCTAAAGGCCTGACTTTGGTTTTAAAGTTATTTTCCATTGCCCTAGCCTCTCCCACCAACATAAACATCCACCTCTGAAGAATAGTCATAAGGGCTCGAAACATTGAGCGTGATTCGCTCTTCTCGTTTCGCTCGAGCCAGAGTGCAATGAGGCCGGTGAATAGCTGGAGAGGCCAAAAATGAGAATCGCGCCAGGCGCCAAACCCTTTGTGATGCAACCGGCCCAGTGAAATCGGGATTCCGCCAGAGCGTAGCGAAGAATCAATTATTACCACTTAAGCTCTATTTCCGTAGACTTAACGGAAGCCACCCCATATCCAATGTCCTCCCGTGATCCAGTAGTCTCCACAGCAAGTGGTCATGCTGGCACCGATTAGCACTCCTTTTGAAAAACATGAACCTGGTGGATGGGTTGATGCGGGGGCTGAGGAGGTGAGCAGCCATCTTCGCTCACAGGTAATGAGCTCGGGGGCACTGGGCTTGCTGCCGCTCTGCCAGAGGTGAAGGGGTTGGGGGGTGTTTGGGGGTAACCTGG
This sequence comes from Scyliorhinus torazame, assembly GCF_047496885.1. Taxonomy (NCBI): domain Eukaryota; kingdom Metazoa; phylum Chordata; class Chondrichthyes; order Carcharhiniformes; family Scyliorhinidae; genus Scyliorhinus; species Scyliorhinus torazame. The sequence goes on along the minus strand of NC_092715.1, from coordinate 90,428,980 downwards.
GCGGGGTGCAGCCCCAGGGGGGGGTGGGCTGCCATGGGGGGGGCTGGGGGTAACGGAGCTGGCGGCGGTCTCTGCTGAGGATTGGGGGCACTGATAGGGGTCAACCATGCGCGGGTCCTCCATGCCAACCCCTGGACCGTGTGTTCCCATTCCGGGGGCAACCCTAGCCCTTGCCTGTCTGCCCAATGACCACTCATAACTTCCACTGACAGAGGAGGCCTCCAGCCTTGCAGTTGAAGGTTGTTGTTGATAGGAAATTGGCGATTGTGGTTAAGTGAGCACACATCCCAAGTGGATCCCCATGGGTGGACATGCCATGTGGAATATGGGGCTCATTGCCTAGCATCCCAATCTCATCTTGATGCATGGACACTGTGCTTGAATACTGCAAGGGGCAGCACCACAGATGCAGCGGTCAACCTTCGATTACCTAAGGGATGGGCCCGAGCCCCAGGCACATGTCCACGGCCGAGTATGTGTGGGCAGGGCCTGTTGAGTGGAGGGCATGGGGAGGGGCATTGGATTGATGGTCGGCCCGCATCGCAGAACAAAAATCCAGGGACATTATACTGGTTGTAGTGAGGGTATTTTAATGCACCTCGTGCAAGTGTACACCATTGACCCACTGTCCTGATGAAGCCGCCCCACTATCCCCACCCCCTTCCCCACCCCAACGCACACTCTGCTCCTTACCCCACCTATCCCCTCATCCCCCCCCAGGTACACTCTCAGTGATCCTCAACGTGCTTGGCATTCCTTCCTGTATCATTACGTCTTGGTGTATCCCCAGGATGCACATCAGAGGTAGAAGCAGCAGCTGCTTACCCCGTCTCGTAGCCTTCGATGCCCCTAATGGGCATCATCTAGGGGCTCTAGGACCAGAGGGCCCCGGTGCACTTGATGGTGGCACATGCACAGCTGTGTCACCACGTTCCGGCTGCTGGCTGCAAGACGTGGCCACATCAGAGGGTGGAACTCGGGGGAGCTCGTGGCCACCGTTGCCAGTCCATAGGATGGGTCCGGGTTGCCACCCTGCATCCCCTCCTCTTGATCAGTGCCCATCGGGCCCTGGGGTTCACCTCGGGATAGAGCGGCAACTGGATTGAGCCCCGGCTGGCTCTGCATCATCTGGCACTGCCAGGCTTGGCATCTCTCCAATGTCTGCACCATGATGTTGATGCCCTTGGTGATGCTCCTTAGTGATTGGGCCGTGCTCTGCAATGCCTTGGCAATGCCCACCTGCAACTGGGTCAAGCTCCATAGCACCTCAGCCATTCCAATCTGAGAGCGGGACATATCCTTCAGTGCCTGAGTAAGGTCAGCCTGGTACTGGGTCACGACTCCAGTGAGTCGAACAGTCTACCGAGGCCCTCAGTCATGGCTGTCTTCGACTATGCCACGCCTTGGACACTTACAAAGAACAAAGAACAAAGAAATGTACAGCACAGGAACAGGCCCTTCGGCCCTCCAAGCCCGCGCCGACCATACTGCCCGACTAAACTACAATCTTCTACACCTCCTGGGTCCGTATCCTTCTATTCCCATCCTATTCATATATTTGTCAAGATGCCCCTTAAATGTCCCTATTGTCCCTGCTTCCACTACCTCCTCCGGTAGCGAGTTCCAGGTACCCACTACCCTCTGCGTAAAAAACTTGCCTCGTACATCTACTCTAAACCTTGCCCCTCTCACCTTAAACCTATGCCCCCTAGTAATTGACCCCTCTACCCTGGGGAAAAGCCTCTGACTATCCACTCTGTCTATGCCCCTCATAATTTTGTAGACCTCTATCAGGTGTCCCCTCAACCTCCTTCGTTCCAGTGAGAACAAACCGAGTTTATTCAATCGCTCCTCATAGCTTATGCCCTCCATACCAGGCAACATTCTGGTAAATCTCTTCTGCACCCTCTCTAAAGCCTCCACATCCTTCTGGTAGTGTGGCGACCAGAATTGAACACTATACTCCAAGTGTGGCCGAACTAAGGTTCTATACAGCTGCAACATGACTTGCCAATTCTTATACTCAATGCCCCGGCCAATGAAGGCAAGCATGCCGTATGCCTTCTTGACTACCTTCTCCACCTGTGTTGCCCCTTTCAATGACCTGTGGACCTGTACTCCTAGATCTCTTTGACTTTCAATACTCTTGAGGGTTCTACCATTCACTGTATATTCCCTACCTGCATTAGCCCTTCCAAAATGCATTACCTCACATTTGTCCGGATTAAACTCCATCTACCATCTCTCCGCCCAAGTCTCCAGACAATCTCAATCCTTCTGTATCCTCAGACAGTCCTCATCGCTATCCACAATTCCACCAACCTTTGTGTCGTCTGCAAACTTACTAATCAGACCAGTTACATTTTCCTCCAAATCATTTATGTATACTACAAAGAGCAAAGGTCCCAGCACTGATCCCTGTGGAACACCACTGGTCACAGCCCTCCAATTAGAAAAGCATCCCTCCATTGCTACCCTCTGCCTTCTATGGCCTAGCCAGTTCTGTATCCACCTTGCCAGTTCACCCCTGATCCCGTGTGACTTCACCTTTTGTACTAGTCTACCATGAGGGACCTTGTCAAAGGCCTTACTGAAGTCCATATAGACAACATCTACTGCCCTACGTGCATCAATCATCTTAGTGACCTCCTCAAAAAACTCTATCAAGTTAGTTGCACTAATGCTGCCGATATCGTGCACCAGGTTCGCCAGTGCAGTCGCCACACTAGCAGTGTTGGCTCAGCGCCACACATTGCCAGTGACATAGAATCCCAACACCGCAGAAGGAGGCCATTCAGTCCATCGACTCTGCACCGGCACTTAGAAAGAGCATCCCACTTAAGCCCACTCCTCTATCTCATCCCCTAAGCCCACCTAGCTTTTTGGATACTAAGGGGCAATTTAGCATGGCCAATCCAACTAACAGGCACATCTTTGCACTGTGGGAGGAAACCGGAGCACCTGGAGGAAACCCACGCAGACACGGGGAGAAAGTGCAAGCTTCACACAGACAGTCACCTGAGGCCGGAATTGAATCTGGGTCCCTGAAGCTGTGAGACACCAGTGCTAACCACTATGCCACCGTGCTGTGCCCATAACCTCTGGGACTCGTCCAATCGACTATGGACCTACTGGAGTGTCACTGACATCTCCCTTTGGATGTCCCGGCTGCTCCCTAACATCTCCATCAGCTCCAGCATTGCCTGTTCCAGAGACTCAGCATCTGGCTGGGAACCAGCAGCTCTCCGAATGCTGTCTCGTCTGGGCGTTCCTGCCTGCACCTGATATGTATCGGCAACTGTGTAGCGCTCACCAGATTGTGCTCCAGGAGCCTGTCCATTAACGTTGCCCAATGAGGTGCATGTCTATGCGCTGGTGGAGGGTGGGGATGACAGCTGTGAGGCTCAATTGTGGCATCCTTGGAGGTAGTTTCATGGGGGACAGGGGAGGGGGCCAGCCCGGATGGGCTAGCGCAGTCGGATGGAGGACCTGCAGGAGAATGAACACGTGGTCAGTGGGAGGGATGAGTCAGTGTGTATGGCAATAACAACGCACGCTTGGCAGGTTCCTCACCTCGGTGGCATGTGCTGGTGTTGGTGACCACTCTGTCGTCAGCCACCCCCATAACCTCCTGGGCCCATTCCTCGAAGGTCATGGGGATTCTTCTGTCCGGCACCCCACCGCCAGTCTGGGGCCTCTGACGATTGTGGGACAGCCTCTTCTGCGGAGACAGAGAGGGCATTGTTAGCCGCAGTGTGGTTCACATTGGCGGGGGGTTGGTGTGAAGGAATGTTTGTGGGGTTGAAGGGTTGGGGGGGGTAAAGGAAAGGGTAGGATGGTGAGTTGTGGTGAAGAGTGGGTTGGGGGAGATTGGAAGGTTGGGGGTGGCTGGTTGCATGGGGCGCGAAGGTTTCGGGGGAGGGGGAGTGGCGTCCTGGTGTAGCTCGTTGACCTTGCGAGGTGACTGTCGCTGCCACTTCATCCCAGGCAGCACTGGCTGCCCTGTGGCTCACCCGCCAGGATCCTCGGGGAACAGGACATTCATCCTGGCCCCGACCGCATCTCGGAGCCTCTCCATGTCCACATCTCCAAACCTTGGGGCCAGTCGTCTGGACGCCATGGTTGCGAGCTAAGCAGGGTTCGCTGTGCAAGTGCTGTTTAAGTGCTTCTCGATCTTGTTAGTGTGGGGGCTGGTACGCACAGTCTCGACGAATCGGGATCCTTCATTTGCAGCATGAAGCCCTGTGGGGCCTCATTAAGTGGTGTCATTAACGTTGTATTGCGTTGCCGGCCTCGCGGGCTGAGCACCTGGAAGCTCCCGGCAGTTCCCGCTTGCTGTCACACTTAGAAATCTTTCAGGAGAATCGTGCCCATTAATTTATTTCTCACTCCACAGATACTGCCAGACCTGCCGAATTTCCCCAGCATTTTCTGTTTTTATTTCAGATTTCCAGTATCCGCAGCATTTTATTTTTATTATAACAGAAAGATTCTCTCTAAACACCATAACAATGCCATTCTAAATTCTAAAAACCTTAATCACAATGCCCCTTAAGTTTCTGTATTCCAGGGAATACAAGCCTGGAAATCTCTTTATGAAATTAAAGCCTTGGAATCCAGGTATCATCCTGGTGAATCTGCACTGCACTCCTCCCAAGGCCAACATTTCCTTTCTAAGTTAAAACACCCAGAACTATATTCAGGACTCTAGATGTGATCGAATCAGGGGGCGGATTTCTGTGGAGTTGTAAGGCCACAGGCCATTTAAAAATGGTGGGCCAGACCCAATTCTGGGGTTCCCAACTTCACTCCTAGCATCCTAATTTTCAATGCCTGCAATCCCGACTGACAGGCTCCATTGTGGAGTAGGTATCTCCTCGCCTGCTCCAATGTTTGCGAAGGCCAGCCAACTTCTCCATAACTCATGATTTGCAACCTCTCAGAGGAATCATAAACCAAAGTCTGGATTTGGGAAAATTTTGAAAGATAAGAAGGCGAGATCTTCCAGCTATTCATGCTGGTCGGATCTTCCGGTGCCGCTGACACCGCACCCCCACCGTGGGTTTCCTGGCAACGTGGGGTGGATTCAATGGGAAATCCCATTGCCAGCGGCGGGACCAGAAGATCCCGCTGCTGGCCCATGGCAGGGCAACTCCCACCACCGAGAAACATGTCGGGGGAAGGCCATGGAATCTCACCCAAGGTCAAAAGGCCTTACTCATTGGCACCATCACCCCAATGACCCTTCAATGGCAGCTTATGCCAACCCATCCCTCACCACGCACTCCATTTCTCCTCATACCCTCCATGCCAGCCCATGCCCCACACCCAATCCCACTTGTCCCCCCATAATCTCCATACCAACTAATTCCTCCCATTGGCCTCTCATACCCTCCATGCCAGCTCATGGCACTTCCATGCCCATTAACTCAATGTACACTCTATGCAGAACCAATTAAACCAGTAGCAATGATTTTTTGTGTGAAATTGCTCAAAAAACACAGTTAATAATTTTCTATCAATAATAATAATCTTTATTAGTGTCACAAGTAGGCTTACATTAACACTGCAGTGAAGTTACTGTGAAAAGCCTCTAGTCGCCACATTACGGTGCCTGTTCGGTTACACTGAGGGAGAATTCAGAATGTCAAATCACCGAACAGCATGGCTTTTGGGATTTGTGGGAGGAAATCGGAGCACCCGGAGGAAACCCACGCAGACACGGGGAGAACATGCAGACCCCACACAGACAGTGACCCCAGTCGGGAATCAAACCTGGGACCCTGGACCTGTGAAGCAAAGGTACTAATCACTGTGTCACCATGCCACCCCAAATATAACAGGTTTTGAGTAATTGAAAGAGTGGGGGGGGGGGGGGGGGGTGGAAACAAAAGTGAAGGTCTATGATGTTGTGGAGCTCTGGAGAGATTAAATAACAAAAGGTTTTGTAGGACATGATGAACATATAAGAAAACTATGTCCTGAGTGGAGGGTGATTGCAGGATCCTGAATCGCTGCTGCCCACGATCAAAGTAAAGGAAATAAGGGAAAAATGATAACAAACAAAACCAGCAAAGAAAACCATATGAGGACAGAGGTTACAATCTAAAATTCCGTGTTCAGCCAGAGGACTGGAAAGTGCCCAGTCAAAAGCTGAGGTTTTGTTCTGTGAATTTTCATTGAGAATCACTGGAACATTGCAACAGGCAAGGAGAGGCAGCATGGTGACAGAGTGGTTAGCACTGCTGCCTCACAGTGCCAGGCACCTGGGTTCAATTTCCAACTTGGGTGACTGTCAGTATGGAGTTTGTACTTTCTCCCCGTGTCTGCGTGGGTTTCCTCCCACAGTCCAAAGATGTGCGGGTTAGGTGGATTAGCTATGCTAAATTGCCAAAGATGTGTTGGTTAGCTGGGGTTACAGGGATAGGGTAGGCCTAGGTAAGGTTCTCTTTCGGAGGGTTAGTGCAGACTCAATGGGCCGAATGGCCTCCTGCTGTATTGCAGAGGTTCTATGGACAGACAAGTCAGAGTGGAAACAGAATGGAGAATTAAAAGGATTAGCGACCGGGAGCTGGGGGTCATCCTTCTGGAAAGAATGGAGGTTACCCGGCCACCCAGTTTGCATTTGGTCACCCCAATATGTGTTGATAAATGTCCCTTCTCCAACCATATCATTCTTTACCTTTCTCCAGTTCTGCAGTAGGATCATTTACACTCAAAACATTAACTCGTTCTTCCCAGAAATCTGCTGACCTGTGACCTGCTGAATTTATCCAGCATTTCTGCCAATGTGTGTTAATGTTGGAATCATGTTGCAATGGAGTCCATGCTTTAATGCTTTAAGTTTGTAATTGAGAGTAATTGCCGCCAACTGGGGAATGATTCGGGAATTATTGCAAGCGTCTAAAAAAATCAGTTTACATTGGGTGTCGGGGAAACAACAGAAATCTATGCCTTTACTCTGTAGACTTGGGAATAAACCAGGATTAAGGAAAAGACTGGCTTCAGACTCATCTTTTCCTCAATGTACAAACAATGACTATAACATGGTAGCAGAGGATGAACATTGAGATCTGGTGATTGGATGTTGAATAAGAAGATTTTGTCTCTGTCGGCTAAGACAAAAAAAAAGAAATATCGTACTCCTGGCATCCTCAGGTACAGAATGACTGAAGCAGGATGCAAATTCTTAAACAAAAACAGAAAATACTGGGCAATCTCAGCACGTCTGACACCATTTGTGGAGAGAAATGGGAGCTAATGTTTCGAGTCTGGATGACTCTTTATCTTTTGTCCACTTTTTTTTGGAGTCTGAAGCATATGTCAGCAATGAAAAAGTGAGGTGGAAATGCGGACATAGGTTATCTCATTATCCCGGAGGAACCTTTGGCATTGATATGAAATTGAAGTAAAGTACTTTTGGAACTGGATGTCTATGACTTGGATACTGAAGAAGGATTAACTCTTGGATTACAATTTTTGGATACATTTTACAAGACCAATGATTAGTTAAAAGCCTACAGTGGTCAACTTCAGAAATTTAAGAAGACAGGCAATCAGTCCATGGAAAAGTATATTATGGACTTTGATAAGTGGTCCAAGAAATTTGACGTTGAAACCCAGAGTCTGTACTTACATTCAAGGTACTGGATTGTGCATGGATTTCACACATAGTGTAAGAGGTGTAAACTCCCATTTACTCTTACTGTCAGTTCTTGACTTTAGGATTTTAAAAAGGACAAACTTACACAGGCACAGGGTTTTGGGCTCAACCATAAACATGTTTATTAACAAACAAAACTCCTAAAGCCCTAATACAAGAGTTCTAAATTAGTGTAATCATACCACATAACACTCAAAACCACAATTTATTAATATAAGCCTCCATGAAAAACCACAGGTAAAACCCCATGTTTCTGCCCAAACCTCAATTCATACCCCCTCAGGATTTAGTTGTTACCTTTAAACTATCTTCAACCTCAGCCCCAAATCCCCTTGTATCTGGCTGACACAACTCCCCACACAGTAGGTCGTTGCGGTGCGAGCTATAGGTCCATGAATCAGGTTGATGTTTCTTGACTCTCCTTGGTAACTGCAGTACAAGACTCTACTGTCTTGGCCTTTTTATTTCAAAACTTTATCAAAAATATCAAAGCATATTTCCTGGAGACATTCAGTTTGGATGGACAATGCTTAGCACCTTTTAATCTTGTTTAGCCTAGTCCTTGCCTTGGTCCAGACAAACACATTCATCACAATGTTGTTTCTACGGCCAAAACAATCGATCCAATTTCAGTTGTGATGTTTCTGGCTCCCAAGTTGATAACACATGCGATAAAGTCAATTTCTCCTTAGCTGTTGTTGATTTTTTTTGCATAATGGCTGTTGTCTGGGGCTATTAGCTCTGATGGTCTCCTAGTTTTTCAATATTAGATTGTCTGATGGCCATGGTTTTGTCTTTGAGATGGTAATGCCCCAGTGTCTTTTTTTTAAAATTAGTTTTTTAGGCGGGATCAGGAAGTCGACCCGCGGACGTCTGGGAAGACCCTCACCAATAAATTCTGGTGGAGAGGAAACCCGAGACACTACACGTGTAGTGTCTCCCACCCGCCCTCCTCCTCTAACCTAATAATAAAACCCATTGGTCTGAGGTAAGTACCATATTTTTATTATATTATTATTATTTTTTATAAAAATTTAATTTAGTTGTTAGCCAGATCTTGGTAGAAAGTTAGAGGAATGGCAGGGAAGGGAGTGCAATGTTCCTCCTGCAGGATGTTTGAGGTGAGGGATGCAGTTAGTGTCCCTGCTGATTTTACCTGCAGGAAGTGCTGCCACCTCCAGCTCCTCCAAGACCGAGTTAGGAAACTGGAGCTGGAGTTGGAAGAACTTCGGATCATTCGGGAGGCAGAAGGGGTCATAGATAGCAGCTTCAGGGAATTAGTTACACCAAAGATTGGAGATAGGTGGGTAACTGTAAGAGGGACTGGGAAAAAACAGTCAGTGCAGGGATCCCCTGCGGTCGTTCCCCTGAGAAACAAGTATACCGCTTTGGATACTTGTGGGGGGGACGACTTACCAGGGGTAAGCCATGGGGTACGGGCCTCTGGCACGGAGTCTGTCCCTGTTGCTCAGAAGGGAAGGGGGAGAGGAGCAGAGCATTAGTAATTGGGGACTCTATAGTCAGGGGCACAGATAGGAGATTTTGTGGGAGCGTGAGAGACTCACGTTTGGTATGTTGCCTCCCAGGTGCAAGGGTACGTGATGTCTCGGATCATGTTTTCCGGGTCCTTAGGGGGGAGGGGGAGCAGCCCCAAGTCGTGGTCCACATTGGCACCAACGACATAGGTAGGAAAGGGGACAAGGATGTCAGGCAGGCTTTCAGGGAGCTAGGATGGAAGCTCAGAACTAGAACAAACAGAGTTGTTATCTCTGGGTTGTTGCCCGTGCCACGTGATAGTGAGATGAGGAATAGGGAGAGAGAGCATTTAAACACGTGGCTACAGGGATGGTGCAGGCGGGAGGGTTTCAGATTTTTGGATAACTGGGGCTCTTTCTGGGGAAGGTGGGACCTCTACAGACAGGATGGTCTACATCTGAACCTGAGGGGCACAAATATCCTGGGGGGGAGATTTGTTAGTGCTCTTTGGGGGGGTTTAAACTAATGCAGCAGGGGCATGGGAACCTGGATTGTAGTTTTAGGGTAAGGGAGAATGAGAGTATAGAGGTCAGGAGCACAGATTTGACGTCGCAGGAGGGGGCCAGCGTTCAGGTAGGTGGTTTGAAGTGTGTCTACTTCAATGCCAGGAGTATACGAAACAAGGTAGGGGAACTGGCAGCGTGGGTTGGTACCTGGGACTTCGATGTTGTGGCCATTTCGGAGACATGGATAGAGCAGGGACAGGAATGGATGTTGCAGGTTCCGGGGTTTAGGTGTTTTAGTAAGCTCAGAGAAGGAGGCAAAAGAGGGGGAGGTGTGGCGCTGCTAGTCAAGAGCAGTATTACGGTGGCGGAGAGGATGCTAGATGGGGACTCTTCTTCCGAGGTAGTATTGTCTGAAGTTAGAAACAGGAAAGGAGAGGTCACCCTGTTGGGAGTTTTTTATAGGCCTCCTAATAGTTCTAGGGATGTAGAGGAAAGGATGGCGAAGATGATTCTGGATATGAGCGAAAGTAACAGGGTAGTTATTATGGGAGACTTTAACTTTCCAAATATTGACTGGAAAATATATAGTTCGAGTACAATAGATGGGTCGTTTTTTGTACAGTGTGTGCAGGAGGGTTTCCTGAAACAATATGTTGACAGGCCAACAAGAGGCGAGGCCACGTTGGATTTGGTTTTGGGTAATGAACCAGGCCAGGTGTTGGATTTGGAGGTAGGAGAGCACTTTGGGGACAGTGACCACAATTCGGTGACGTTTACGTTAATGATGGAAAGGGATAAGTATACACCGCAGGGCAAGAGTTATAGCTGGGGGAAGGGCAATTATGATGCCATTAGACGTGACTTGGGGGGGATAAGGTGGAGAAGTAGGCTGCAAGTGTTGGGCACACTGGATAAGTGGGGCTTGTTCAAGGATCAGCTACTGCGTGTTCTTGATAAGTATGTACCGGTCAGACAGGGAGGAAGGCGTCGAGCGAGGGAACCGTGGTTTACCAAGGAAGTGGAATCTCTTGTTAAGAGGAAGAAGAAGGCCTATGTGAAGATGAAGTGTGAAGTTTCGGTTGGGGCGATGGATAGTTACAAGGTAGCGAGGAAGGATCTAAAGAGAGAGCTAAGACGAGCAAGGAGGGGACATGAGAAGTATTTGGCAGGAAGGATCAAGGAAAACCCAAAAGCTTTCTATAGGTATGTCAGGAATAAGCGAATGACTAGGGAAAGAGTAGGACCAGTCAAGGACAGGGATGGGAAATTGTGTGTGGAGTCTGAAGAGATAGGCGAGATACTAAATGAATATTTTTCGTCAGTATTCACTCAGGAAAAAGATAATGTTGTGGAGGAGAATACTGAGCCCCAGGCTAATAGAATAGATGGCAGTGAGGTACGTAGGGAAGAGGTGTTGGCAATTCTGGACAGGCTGAAAATAGATAAGTCCCCGGGACCTGATGGGATTTATCCTAGGATTCTATGGGAGGCCAGGGAAGAGATTGCTGGACCTTTGGCTTTGATTTTTATGTCATCATTGGCTACAGGAATAGTGCCAGAGGACTGGAGGACAGCAAATGTGGTCCCTTTGTTCAAAAAGGGGAGCAGAGACAACCCCGGCAACTATAGACCGGTGAGCCTCACGTCTGTAGTGGGTAAAGTCTTGGAGGGGATTATAAGGGACAAGATTTATAATCATCTAGATAGGAATAATATGATCAGGGATAGTCAGCATGGCTTTGTGAAGGGTAGGTCATGCCTCACAAACCTTATTGAGTTCTTTGAGAAGGTGACTGAACAGGTAGACGAGGGTAGAGCAGTTGATGTGGTGTATATGGATTTCAGCAAAGCGTTTGATAAGGTTCCCCACGGTAGGCTATTGCAAAAAATACGGAGGCTGGGGATTGAGGGTGATTTAGAGATGTGGATCAGAAATTGGCTAGCTGAAAGAAGACAGAGGGTGGTGGTTGATGGGAAATGTTCAGAATGGAGTACAGTCACAAGTGGAGTACCACAAGGATCTGTTCTGGGGCCGTTGCTGTTTGTCATTTTTATCAATGACCTAGAGGAAGGCGCAGAAGGGTGGGTGAGTAAATTTGCAGACGATACTAAAGTCGGTGGTGTTGTCGATAGTGTGGAAGGATGTAGCAGGTTACAGAGGGATATAGATAAGCTGCAGAGCTGGGCTGAGAGGTGGCAAATGGAGTTTAATGTAGAGAAGTGTGAGGTGATTCACTTTGGAAGGAATAACAGGAATGCGGAATATTTGGCTAATGGTAAAGTTCTTGAAAGTGTGGCTGAGCAGAGGGATCTAGGTGTCCATGTACATAGATCCCTGAAAGTTGCCACCCAGGTTGATAGGGTTGTGAAGAAGGCCTATGGAGTGTTGGCCTTTATTGGTAGAGGGATTGAGTTCCGGAGTTGGGAGGTCATGTTGCAGCTGTACAGAACTCTGGTCCGGCCGCATTTGGAGTATTGCGTACAGTTCTGGTCACCGCATTATAGGAAGGACGTGGAGGCTTTGGAGCGGGTGCAGAGGAGATTTACCAGGATGTTGCCTGGTATGGAGGGAAAATCTTATGAGGAAAGGCTGACGGACTTGAGGTTGTTTTCGTTGGAGAGAAGAAGGTTAAGAGGAGACTTAATAGAGGCATACAAAATGATCAGGGGGTTGGATAGGGTGGACAGTGAGAGCCTTCTCCCGCGGATGGATATGGCTGGCACGAGGGGACATAACTTTAAACTGAGGGGTAATAGATATAGGACAGAGGTCAGAGGTAGGTTCTTTACGCAAAGAGTAGTGAGGCCGTGGAATGCCCTACCTGCTACAGTAGTGAACTCGCCAACATTGAGGGCATTTAAAAGTTTATTGGATAAACATATGGATGATAATGGCATAGTGTAGGTTAGATGGCTTTTGTTTCGGTGCAACATCGTGGGCCGAAGGGCCTGTACTGCGCTGTATTGTTCTATGTTCTATGTTCTATGTCGTTACATAGTATCGACTTGGTTTCGTTAGCAACATGTTTTGAAGATTAACCTGCCTCTGTGTGTTGACATTTTGCCTTTTTGTTTGCAATGCTCACATTATCATGATGAGTTTGAGGTTTTATATTGAATAATAGTCCAGTGGGAGGGGATTCCGACCCTACACTAGATAGACTTTTGGTATTGACAAAGGTTCAATTTCATGGAAAAGAGTCTCTCTTGGACCAAATAGCTGTTGCCCTGAAAATGATGCCATGGGTGCATAAGGTTAAAGAATATGAAAACTCTACCTGCTTTAGGTTTGGGGATGGCAACATGGTAAGTTGGCCTCCCATGCAAGATAGCTGGGCTAAGTATTTTCATTGATACTGATGTGGCTTCCAGTGAGATACCTTTATGGTTGAGCAAATCCTCAAGGAGAAAAGCACAGATGAAACTAGACATGGGGAATGACAAAGTACTTATATTTGAGAAAGTCGTAGATTTATGTTTCACTCGTTTTGGGCATTATTGCACAGTGTCAAGGAAGTGCCAGATGTAGAGGGGAAACTTTTGGACTTAAATAAGTGTGGCTATGGTTTCATAGGATTTACAGTGCAGAAGGATGCCATTTGGCCCATTGAGTCTGCACCGGCCCTTGTAAAGAGCCCAGTAACCCAGTAACCCCAGCTAGGGGCTGATTTAGTACAGTGGGCTAAACAGCTGACTTGTAATGCAGAACATGGCCAGCAGCGCGGGTTCAATTCCCGTACCAGCCTCCCCGAACAGGCGCCGGAATGTGGTGACTAGGGACTTTTCACAGTAACTTAATTGAAGCCTACTTGTGACAATAAACGATTATTATTAACCTTTTTGGACACTAAGGGTAATTTAGCATGGACATTCAAACTAACCTGCACATCTTTGGATGATGATTTTAGAGTGTGGTACTTTTCTGTTTGATCGGTCAAATGAAAGTTCAGTTGTCTTCAGCTGAAGGTAGATCCTGCAATGTTTTATTGGTACCATGGTGTGAAATCTCCAGGTATCTTTCTGATGCATGTTGACGTCTTCGAATGGAGTGGTACTAGTGAGTTGCAAAACAATGTTATTGACAAGATTTGAACAGACTTTAAAGTTGGGAGTCAGACTTATCAGGCCTTTAAACATGTTGGGTCGGAAATAAAATAGTATTGCTGTGAGGTTACTTTTCACCAGCAATCATATTTAGAAAATATTAGCCTGATCACAGTCAGTCGAGCTAGTTTCTCAAAGAAATGTGCAGATGCTTTCAAAGATAAGATGGAGCTGCTGCAAAATCTAATTGAATTGGCTAGTCACACAGGCAAGGCTGGATGCAAGTTTTGATGTCCCTTGAATTGAGCACTATAATGGAACATCACAAGCCCCTGAACACCTTACGAGCGAACAAAACATTAATGGAGAAGTGTGAAATTTCCATCTTTGGGTGACCTAAAAATATAAGATTGATTTTGTTTCGTGATGCCACTCATGCAAACCTTCATGATGGGTTTGCAAGTGCAACAGGTTTCATAATATTTCTTATGGGGGAAATGGGAAATGATGCCCCTTGGCTTGGGAAGACAAGAAAACATGGTGAATAGTAACAAGCTCCCTGGCTGCTGAGACTCTTGCACTTGTAGAGGCAGTTGACATAGCATTCTTCTTACCAAAAACATTTGGGGAACTTCTACATGGGGAAATCACAAAGGAAATGTCCCAATAGAATGCTATATAGACAATCATTCCCTTTGGGATAGTGTACACTCCACAAAGACAGTGAGTGAAAAAAAGATTACGACTTTCCATTACAAGTCTAAAACGAATGGTGGAATAAAAGGACATTTTCTGGCTGTTCTCACCAGCGGACCTTCCAGTCATGGCAGTGGTGCTCCCCTGCCATGGGTTCCCTGGCAGCAGATGGTGGGAACAACAGGAAAACTCGAGAGCGGTGGGACCAGAAGATTCTGCTGCCAGCCAATTAAAAGCCGCCTCTGCCGCTGCAAAACACACTGCAGGGGGCTCGTGGAAAATACCGCCCAAAACCTCGAAACTCAAATGGGCAGCACGGTAGCACAAGTGGCTAGCACTGAGGCTTCACAGCACCAGGGTCCCAGGTTCGATTCCCCACTGGTTCACTGTCTGTGCTGAGTCTGCACGTTCTCCCCGTGTCTGCGTGGGTTTCCTCCGGGTTCTCCGGTTTCCTCCCACAGTTCAAAGATGTGCAGGTTAGATGGATGGGCCATGATAAATTGCCCTTAGTGACCAAAATGTTGGGTTGGGGTTACTGGGTTACGGGGTTAGGGTGGAAGTGAGGGCTTAGGTGGGTCGGTGCGGACTCGATGGGCTGATTGGCTCCTTCTGTACTGTATGTTCTCTGTTCTATGTTCTAAGTAAGCCATCAGTTGTCAGGTTGTTTCACCACAATGAAGGTTTCTGGTGAAAAATTATCAGGAGTATTAGAAGAGGATTGACTCAGAGTGTGAGTATTAAATATGTGTGGCTTATTTTTTTATCTTTGGTTTTTCTTGTCTGAAAAGAAATTGCAATTGATAATTTTTTTCTTTTAAGAAAGAAGGGTGTCTTAATGTTGGAATTGTGCTGCAATAGAATGTGTGCTTTAAGTTTGTAACTGAGAGCAGCTGCTACCAATTGGGAAATGATTAGGGAATTATTGCAAGTATATAAAAACCAATTCCCACTGGGAGTAGGGGGAAACAAGATTAATCTGTGCCTTTAATCTGTAGTTTGGGAAATAAACCTGGGTTCAGCAAAAGACTGACTTCAGATTTATCCATTCCTCAATGTATGAACAGTGACTTTAACAATGTGGAGGAGTACAGAATTTGATCTCTTTAATGTTTATCCTACATCCTCTCTGTATCAGGACCTTGTGTCTCAAACTATTGGATTACCACCCAGTGCATGCACTGGCCACCAGAGCGATGAGATGGGATAATTCTGGGCTTTAAATCAGACTTCAATTCGATTTGTTTTGTAGCTTGTTTTAAACTGATGTTTGTATGTGGCAGCTTTTGCTCTAATCTAAGACTGGAAATTTTCTGCAACACATATGAATTTACGTCTGTCGTGTTAAAATGGTTTAACTTTAAAGTCCTAATATAGTATTTGACAGTCAAAGCAATAACAATCATGTATCACAGCATGAATAATAAGCCTCATTTAATAGCAGATTTACTGCAGATCTGCAGTTACCCTGATATTTTGGCACTCTAAGCAAACCCGATAAGGCTAACGAAGAACATTGAGTAATGCCTTTGCGTGGAATAATAAGCTATTATCATGCAAAAGGGCTTTTAATTCCATCATATTTTTGTAAAAGAAATGTTTTCATGTCATTTATTTGTGTTTGTTTTTAATTGTACATGAAAAATCATACTTTATTGCTCTACACAGCATTTACTTAATGCTGTTTCAATTGTCATGCTAATTTATGATCAAATAGAAGAGGCAGCATGAAAGAATTACAAAATCCTTACAAATCAGATTGACTGCACTAAAATTACTTTACAGTGCAAAAACTATAATCAGGAGATGTTTCCTTGCATAGCCACTAGCTTAGTTCCTGTTTAATTTTGGAAATTAAGGAGTGTCCCAGATTACTTGGTGCATATGCTCTGTTAAAATCTGGTGAAAACAAAAAGGATGTAGGTGGCAAAACTCGGGGAACTGCTGGCAAGCAACAAATTGCCTAGTGGGAAATTTTAATTTGTAAGTATCTTTCATTTTTCCCGCCAACTAAAATTACGCACGCAAAAGTTCAACCAGAGTGATGAAAATGATCACCAGTGCACTTAACATGGTTATGCACCACACTGCTTCATTATTTTATGAGACATGGAGTCTGAGGCCTGCTCATCACCCTGTTGACATACTGTAATCAGACCCGAAATGGGTCTGATTTTCTGACATGCACATCAGACTTGTGTAAAATACATCAAGAACTTGAGGATATCTAAATTAAGGGTGGATCAAAAAAAGTGGCTGGAGCCCCTGAGCAGTTGTTCAATCTCTGTACCTCAATGAAACTGGTGCTGTGAAGAAGGTCTTTATATCCTTAAGGAATGCTCATAGTTTGGCTCATTTAGGCATGCTAGAAGCCATATATATTTACAGACAGAGGGCGCACATCCACACATTACACATTTTTCAACTGAATAAAAGCTTGGAAACCACCATTCCCTGGTTCATTCCCCATGGCAATCCCTTGACCAGTCAGCGTTGACCTGCCTGGTTTGAATTTGAACAAAAGCTTGGCAATTCAATGTTGCTTGCGGCATTGCCATGACAAAACCTCTACCAATCAGAGTCCACTTGTCTATCTATCAGTACTCTCTTCTCATATTTTATACCATAAGGTATAGGAGCAGAATTAGACCATTCAGCCCATCGAGTCTGCTCCACCATTTGATCATGGCTGATACATTCCTCATCCCCATTCTCCTGCCTTCTCCCCATAACCCCTGATCTTCATATTAATCAAGTATATTAATCATATTAATCATATAACCCAGCACTCTGTACAGAAAACATCTGGAGGCATGGCTCACGCCATCACGCTGGCGGGGTTGTGCTGGAAGAAGCTGGCAGCCGAGAAGCCTGAGATCGGGGCGCCCTTTTTGGAGCTTGCCTCCAACTCCAATATGCACACAGGAGCCCACTGCCTGCAACACACACGGAGACCAACCCTGCTCTCCCCGCACCCCCGTTTGCAAAAAGCAATTGTAAACCTTGCTGACGTGATGTCACATAGGTGAAGGGGGGAATTCTAAATAAGCGGGGTGGACGATATGGCAGGGAAGCCTGCTAATTGTATTGAATGTGGTTCCCGGGCTTCCTGGGCAGGAACCTCATTATGTCACCGGTGGGGAATGGGGAGAATCGGAAAACGAGATCTCGCAGGCGAGATTCTCATTTCCCGAGTCTCGCAATCTTTTGCGCCCACCAACCCTCCTTGGACTCACGGCGAACGCAGATGCAAAATTATGGTATTTGAGGGCAGAATTGAAATTTGACAGGAGTGCAAAATGGCCAGTGGCTGGTTGACTGCCTGTTGTACGCACTGCCCAATTTTCCATTCCTTTGAAGCCAATGGAAAGGAATGTCAGACAAGATGACTGATTCACCATGACCTACCCAGCTGGTGAATTTCATTCTTATGCTTCCTGATGGTGGCCAACACAAGATTGTGAAAACTTCTGTAACCGGACATGGAAATCACATTCTGTAGAGGTAAAGATTGCTTAAAAGTTTTGTATCACTGAGTCTTTTGAAGCAACAGCTGCATATATTTGAAAAGCTGATTAGTGTGGATGTTGGAAATCTGAAATAAACACGAAGGAGCTTGTAAAAGTCCGAGCAGTGTCAGCACAGATAGAAACAGCTCTGTTTCTCTTTCCAGGGACGCTGCCAGACCTGCTGAGTATGTCCAACAATTCCTGTATTTGCCGTGTCTCTCCATTCACGGTGCACAGTTATAATATATAGGTCACAGAAGCCTCATTTACCCGGGTTAGGCTGTCACATGGGAAACAGAACCCGGGTTCGATCCCGGCCATGGGTCACTGTCCTTGTGGAGTTTACACATTCTCCCCGTGTCTGTGTGGGTCTCAACCCCACAACCCAAAGATGTGCAGGCGAGGTGGATTGGTCACACTAAATTGCCCCTTAATTGGAAAAAAATAATTGGGTACTCTAAATTTCTTTAAAATCTTTTGAAAAATGCTCCTTCAACTGCACCTTCCAAAGCTATGACCTCATAGAAACCCCAGAATGCAGAATGAAGTAATTTGGCCTATCGAGTCCGCACCGACCCTCTGAAAGAGCATCCTACCCAGCAGCCCCCATCCCCGCTTCACAAACCCGTAACCCCACCTAACCTTTGGACACCAAGGGGCAATTTAGCATGGACAATCCACCGAACGTGCACATCTTTGGACTGTGTGAGGAAACCGGAGCACACGGGGAGAAACTGCAAACTCCACACAGATAGTCACCCAAGGCTGAAATTGAACCCGAGTGAGGCAGCAGTGCTAACCATTTTGCCAACATGCCACCCACCACTATCATCTAGAAAGATAAGGGCAGCAAATGCTTGGAAGCACCACCACCTGCAAGCTTCTCTCCAAGCAACACACATCCTGATTTGGAACTAAGGGCGCAATTCTCTGGAATAATTTCTAAGTGTTATAGTGAGCAGGAATTGCCACGAGCTTCCCGGCGCTCAGTCCAGTGAGGCCGGCAATCCAGTTCAATGTTGATTGGTCCACTTAACGAAGCCTCACAGACTTCCCGCCGCAAATGAAGGCTCGCCAGCTGATTTGCTGGCACCGCGCTCACCAGCCCCCTGCTAACAAGACTGAGCAGCACTTAAACTGCACTTGCTCAGCCAACACCAGCCAGCTGGCAACAATGGCATCCAGGAGACCGGCCCCAACATTTGGGGATGCTGATCTGGGTAGATTCGTGGATGCAGTGAAGGCCAGGAGGGATGTCTGTTCCCCCCCGAGAGTCCCGGAGAGTGAGCCACAAGGCAGCCAGTGCTGCTGTGTGTTGAGGTGGCGGCGGTCGTAAGCTCGAGTAGTATGACCAAGAGGACTGGCCATCAGTTCACGAAGAATGTTAACGACCTACACCGGGCAGCACGAGTAAGTAGACACCAAACCCGCTCCCCAAGGGAGCATCCACCCTCGAACTCCCCATGTGACCCCAGCCCTCCCTCCCCCCTCCCGCGACAACCCCACTCCAACCCCACCTTGACACCCCCTCTCCCACCACTGTCAACCACGTGTGCGGCTAACTATGCCCCCTCTGTGACCCTGCAGGAAAAGCTCTCCCACAATCAGCGGGAGAGGGCCCAGAGTGGTGATGGGGTGTAGGTCATATCAGTCCTCACCTCCTTCTAGGGGCGGGCCCTGGAGATGACCGGGGTCGCCGAGGATAGATCAGTCAGCCACGCGGAGGCTGGCGGATGCCGCAGAGGTGAGGAACCACAGGGTTCCACCCGGAGGACCTGCCAAACATGAGTTATTATTGCCTTACTGACTGACCCATCCCTCCCACTGACCACATGTCCATTCTCCCACAGGCCCATCCCGGGTGGCCCCCTCTCCTGAATCCGTGAAGAACAGCTCGGAGGAGAGCACCAAGGATGCCACTGTAGTCGCTGCACAGCTGTCATCCCCACACTCCACCAGCTCAGATACAAAATCAGTAGGTAGGAGGTGGGGAGGGGGGGGTTGGGATTGGGGTGTGGGGGGACAGCACCACCAGGAATGGGGTATTGTACAGCACATTAAATTCCTTTTTGCACAACCATTATGATGCCTGTCACTTTCTTCTACAATGCAGGCCGAACGAACTCCGGACTCTTTGCCCATCTCTGCAGGCACCTCCCCCACCCCAGGGCACTCACTCACCCTCTGGCCATTGACATGTCCCCGGAGCTGTGTCCCATCCTCTAGGTGTTTGGATGTTGCGTGTGTAGTGTTGCCTCCCGCATTGTTCAAGCATATTGTCCAGACATGAGGGTGTGATTGAGATGCTAGGCAATGACTCCCACATGCTACATGGCCAGCCCACCCATAGAAATCCACTTGACATGTGTGAAGTGCTCGCTTAACCACAGTTGCCAATTACCCATCAGCAATAACTTTCAGTCACGCAACCAGAAGCCTCAGCATCGGTGGGGGATATGGATGATTGGTGGGGCAGATGGGCATGTCCCACTATTCACCGGCCTTGTTATGCTTCAGCGAGAGCGTAACGAAGCTGGAGAATTGTGCTCTATATCTCTGTTCCTTCAATGTCACTCGGTCAAAAGCCAGGAACTCACCTACTACAGCACTGAGAAGTACCAACATCACAAGGACTGCAGTTGTTCATGAAGGTGGCTTATCACAACATGTTACGTGCAACTTGGGATGGACAACAATTGTTGGCACAGCCAGTGATGCCCACATCCTGGGAAAGTATAATAAAAAAATGTTGCGATGATTCAATCACTTTGTGCCAACTGACCGTGTCCACAGTATTTAAAGGGCCATGAAGGCTGGAGCAAAGCTGCTTCGGGCTCTGTCCAGGTGACTGCTTACCCAGTGAAATACACAGGAGAAGACCTGAAGAATACAATGAAGCATCTACTGCTTTGAGGGTCTTGATGGATTAGAGCACTGGCATCCTGAAGCAGATGTCCAGATGTCAATCCAATCGGGAGGGTACAGGCCGGGTGAAGTGCCAATGTCTACTATGTTTTACTTCACATTGAAAAGTGATTTGCTGGTGCTGATCAGCTCCCAAAAACACGCAGCAGATTTTCTGGCACAAGATTACAAATAGTCCTGAATTGTTTGTTCTGAATACTGGTTTGACAGGGCTTGGGGCCAACATGTTTCAATGGATCACTGGGTGGACATCTCTACAGTAGGAGATTGCTTAGGGGGACAGTGAAAAACTGAGTTTATTTGAAAATTAATTTACACAGAAACACACGTAGAAAATAGACGCAGGTGGAGGCCATTCGGCCCCTTGAGCCTGCTCCGCTATTGATATGATCATGGCTGATCATCAAGTTCAATACCCTAATCTGCCTTCTCCCAATAAGCCTTGATTCCTTTAGTCTTAAGAGCTATACTAATTCCTTCTTGAAATGACACATCGTTTTGGCCTCAACTACTTTCTGTGGCAGTGAATTCCACAGGTTCACCACTCTCTGGGTGAAGAAATTTCTCCTCATCTCAGTCCTAAAACGTTTACGCCTTATCCTCAAACTGTGACCCCTACTTCTGGACTCCCCCACATCGGGAACATTTTTTCTGAAACTACCCTGTCTAATCCTGTTAGAATTTTATAAGTTTCTATGAGATCCCCTCTCACTCTTCGTAACTCCAATCAATCTCTCCTCATGTGACAGTTCCGTCATTCCAGGATTCAGCCTGGTAAACCTTTTCTGCATCCCTCCATAGCAAGAACATCCTTCCTCAGATAAGGACACCCAAAGTGGACACAATACTCCAGGTGTGGTCTCACCAATGCCCTTAACAATTGCAGTAAAACATCTCCATTCCTATACTCAAATCCTCTTGTTATGAAGGCCAACATACCATTTACCTTCTTTACTGCTTGCTGTACCTATGCGCTTACTTTCAGCGACTGATGCACGAGTACACCAAGGTCTCGCTGAGTATCCACCCCTCTCAATTTAATGCATCCAAATGAAATCTGCCTCCCTATTTTTGCTACCAAAGCGGATAACCTCACATTCATCCACAATATACAACATCTGCCATCTGCCATGCATTTGCCCACTCAATCAGTCTGTCTAAATCCTGCTGAAGAATCTCTGCATCCTTCTCATAGCTCACCCTCCAATCCAACTTTGTATCATCAGCTAATTTGGATATAATACATTTAATTCCCTCGTCCAAATCATTAATATATAATGTGAACAGTTGGGGTCCTAATAATCACATCTCAGCCATACTTGCAATTTAATTTATGACCATAATTCTGACATTGCACAATCACAGGTAAAATAAAATGAAATAATTGAAATAAAATAATTTAAACTAAATAAATAAATTGACCCAATCAGCGTCAAGTTGCCTAGTTTATATTTCAAAATGTTTGGCAGTTAATTGTCACTCACCATCAGCTGGAGCATTCTCGATGGCAATGCATCTACCAATCAGCGTCAACTTGCCAACCAATCAGCACTCATTTCTCATACAGTATAAATTGTTGTTCTTGATGTGTTGGGTGCTTGGGATCCGTGGAACACATACAGGCCACCAACACTTAAAATAGTGCAACACTATTCTATTAAGTCCGAAACTGTTGAACATACTTTCACTGTGGGTTAACACGATACTAGATTGAACTAAAGATCTATGCCTGTCGTAACCAGTCTATGCACTCAGCACATGGTGAAGATCTATGCTGCAAGCTGTAAGCTCTGTCCTACTAGGAGGCTGCATCTCGAATGAGCGGGAACTCTGATGCCCCCTGTCTTTATAGTGTATGTGCTCTAACTGGTGATTGGCTGCAGTGTTGTGTGTGTTGATTGGTCCCGCTGTGTGTCCATCAGTGTGTGTGTATCTGCACCATGATATACTGGTGTATATTATGACATCCCCCCCTTTTATAAAAGAATGTATGTGTGTGGCAATAAATAATGTGTGGTGAGAATGTTCCTAACTACGTGTCGGGTGTGAAGACATATTTACAGGACTACGTACATGAGAACTAAGCTATTTACATGGGAAGGTGCCTGGTGCAGAGAAGCAGTATGCAACAAGAGTAATGAGATCAACACTATATACAAACCAGGGAAACGATCAAACAAAGCAACAAAACAATTCAGGACGTCTATAAGTCCGCAAAATTCATAAATTAAGTCTCTGAGGTGGATGACGATTTCTGGTTGACCGCCTCAAGGGTGGGTCGAGAGCCGCCGATTCAGGAGTGGGCTGGACTGCGTCAGAGTCAGGGGGATGCAGAGTGACAGGGAGTTCTGCATAGTCCGTGGCAGGGTCAGCAGGAGGGCGAGGCGACAGTGGAGGATCACGTAGCGAGCGTGGAACAAGACGAAGGGCACGTCGATTGCAGCGCAGAATGGAGCCATCCGGTAGACGAACCAGTAACAAACGGAGGGCCACCTGCCGAAGGACAACAACGGTTGCAGACCAGCCACCATCCGGAAGATGGATGCAGATGTTGTCATCCGGAGCCAGAGCAGGGAGAGCAGCTGCACGGGTGTCATGAGCCGCCTTGTGCTGTGCACGAGACAGCTGCATCCGGCGAAGGACCGGAGCGTGGTCGAGGTCTGGGACATGAATGGACGGCACCGTTGTCCTCAGGGTACGACCCATAAGCAACTGGGCTGGCGACAGGCCAGTGGACAGTGGGGCGAAGCGATAGGCCAGCAAGGCGAGGTAGAAATCGGACCCAGCATCGGCAGCCTTGCAGAGGAGCCATTTGACTATATGTACTCCCTTCTCCGCTTTGCCGTTGGATTGGGGGTACAGGGGACTGGATGTCACATGGCCAAAATTGTACCGCCTGGTAAAGTTGGACCATTCCTGGCTGGCGAAACAGGGGCCATTGTCCGACATCACAGTGAGCGGGATGCCGTGTCAAGCAAAAGTTTCTTTACAGGCACGAATGACTGCAGACGAGATGATGTTGTGCAACTGTGTCACCTCCGGGTAATTCGAAAAGTAGTCCACGATCAGGACATAGTCTCTACCCAGCGCGTGGAACAGGTCGATGCCCACCTTGGTCCATGGTGATATGACCAACACATGGGGCTGCAGGGTCTCACGTGGTTGGGCCGGCTGGAAGCGCTGACAAGTGGGGCAGTTGAGCACTGTGTTGGCTATGTCCTCATTAATGCCGGGCCAGTACACTGCCTCTCGGGCCCATCGGCAGCACTTTTCCATGCCAAGGTGGTCCTCGTGTACTTGTTCCAAGACAAGCTGCCGCATGTTATGTGGGATGACAATGCGGTCCAGTTTTAGAAGAACCCCGTCTACTACCGCCAGATCATCTCTGACATTATAGAACTGAGAGCATTGGGCCTTGAGCCACCCGTCAGTTAGGTGGCGCATGACACGCTGTAGCAAAGGGTCAGCCGCCGTCTCGCGGCGAATTTAGACGAGGCGTTCATCCGTGGCAGGTAGATTGGAGGCCGCGAATGCCACATGGGCGTCAACCTGGCAGACAAGTCCCACTAGGTCACATGGAGTGTTGACTGCCCTGGAGAGAGCGTCAACAATGATGAGGTCTTTGCCTGGGGTGGATACCAACTGGAAGTCATATTGCCGGAGCTTGAGAAGAATACGCTGGAGGCGAGGCGTCATATCGTTCAAGTCTTTCAGTATTATATAGACCAGCGGGCGATGGTCGGTCTCGACGGTGAATTGAGGAAGTCCATAGACATAATCGTGAAACTTAGCCACATCGGTCAGAAGGCCCAGGCACTCCTTTTCTATCTGCGCATAGCGCTGCTCCGTGAGGGTCATAGCACGTGACGCATATGCAACAGGGGCCCATGATGAGGCCTCATCACGTTGAAGGAGCACTGCCCCAATGCCGGACTGGCTGGCATCGGCCGAAATTTTGGTCTCCTTTGCTGGATGAAAGAAAGCTGAGACCGGGGCCGTGGTCAGTTTTGTTTTGAGTTCTCTCCATTCGCGCTCGTGGGCAGGGAGCCATTGGAAATCTGTCGTCTTCCTGACCAGGTTCCTGAGAGCCGTGGTATGAGAGGCGAGGTTAGGGATAAATTTCTCTGAAAAATTGACCATGCCCAGAAATCGGAGGACCGCCTTCTTGTCCTCTGGTGTTTTCATAGCTGTGATGGCAGCTACCTTGTCCGCATCCGGTTGCACACCCAATTGGGAGATATGGTCCCCGAGGAACTTGAGTCCCGTCTGACTAAAAGAGCATTTGGCCCTGTTGAGGCGGAGGCCATGCTCATGTATACGTTTGAATACGCGCTGGAGGCGACTAACATGCTTCTGCGGGGTGGTGGACCAAATGATTATGTCGTCGACACCGACGCAAACACCTTCAATGCCTTCCATCATTTGTTCCATAACCTTATGGAACACCTCTGAAGCAGATATGATCCCAAACGGCATCCTGTTGTAACAATATCTGCCAAAGGGGGTATTAAATGTGCAAAGTTTCCTGCTGGATTTGTCAAGCTGGATTTGCCAGAATCCTTTTGAGGCGTCGAGTTTGGTGAAGAGCTTGCGCGAGCCATCTCACATGTGAGCTCTTCACGCTTGGGAATTGGATGATGCTCCCTCATGATATTGCGATTCAGATCCTTGGGATCAATGCAAATTCTCAATTTGCCGGAAGGCTTTTTTACACATACCATGGAACTGACCCAGATAGTTGGTTCTGCGACTTTGGAAATCACTCCTTGGTTCTGGAGGTCCTGCAGCTGCTGCTTGAGGCGGTCCTTAAGGGGTGCGTGCACCACAGATGTGGCATTCTGTTTTAATAAGATCTTGTAGGTGTATGGGAGTGTGCCCATGCCCTCAAACACGTTGTGGTGCTGGTTGATGATGGCGTTGAGTTGCGCCCTGAAGTCGGTGTCCTGAAAGGCAG
Organism: Scyliorhinus torazame; assembly: GCF_047496885.1. Taxonomy (NCBI): domain Eukaryota; kingdom Metazoa; phylum Chordata; class Chondrichthyes; order Carcharhiniformes; family Scyliorhinidae; genus Scyliorhinus; species Scyliorhinus torazame. Next base: position 90,403,210 of record NC_092715.1, on the reverse strand, counting down.
ACGTGTCAGCAGGAGAGAGAGAGTGAACTCTCTGAACTAGGTTCAACATCTTGCATGCCTACGCGCCAAGCAGGGAGGCTTTCGAGGAGCCCATGATTTCAAAGGGAAGGATGGCTTTGCGTGACATGTGCGTCACTTCAAGTTGGCACGAGCTGCTGGCAGCAATGGCATTGCCATTGTAATCTAATAGCTGGCAGGCTGATGGAAGGATGGCTGGTTTGACACAAAGGCTTTGGAGGTCAGACCGCGCAATGAGATTGGCGGAGGCACCAGTGTCCAGGCGGAATCGTATTTGGGACCGGTTGACCGTCAGGGTGGCACACCACTCATCGTCTGGATCGATGCAGTATACCGATAGAGGCTGGATTCTTTGCTTCGGGGACAGCCTGTTTTTTGTAACGATACCGACTTGAAAAGGCGCTTTCGGGTCCTCGGTGTCAATGTTGGGTAGTAGGTCCACATCGGACTCTGTGTCCGTGGGTTGAATGGCCCGGACATTCCTGCGAGGCTGGCTGAAGCGATATGAGTTGGCAGGCTGAGCTGCTCTGCATAAAGCAGCATAGTGACCAAGTTTGCCACATCTCAGGCATTGTTGGGATTTGGCAAGGCATTGCTGCTTTAAGTGGGTGGAGCCACAGTTGCCGCACGTCGTAGCGTCAGTACGTTCACTGCGCCACCGCGCATGCGCGGTGTGGTCGTACATGGTGCGCGCCTGCGCATTACGTTCGTCGACGTCGCCGTCCCCTCGTTTGGTGCGCACAAGCGCGGGAGTCAGTGAAAAGCGCGCAAAATGGCCGCCCTCATCCAGGCTGAGGCCCTGGAGTTGCTCGATTGCTTGGACCCGTTCTGCCTCGTGGGGACCTTACCGCGCCGTTTCAGCCTCTTGGATGTGGGAATACCGTCTAGTGGCGTTTTCGTGTCGCACGCAGGTCTCGATGGCGGTCGCTAGGGTGAGCTGCTTTACCTTGAGGAGCTGCTGGCGTAGGGGGTCCGACTGAACACCGAAAACAATCTGGTCGCGAATCATGGAGTGGGAGGTGGGCCCGTAGCTACAGGACTGCGCAAGGATGCGGGGGTGGGTGAGAAAGGACTGGAAAGGTTCATCCTTACCCTGCAAACGCTGTTGGAATACATATAGCTCGAAACTTGCATTCACCTCTATGCTGCAGTGAGTGTCAAACATGAGGAGAACCATCTTGAACTTTGTTTTATCTTCATCATCCGCAAAGGTGAGAGAATTGAAAATGTGGATGGCATTGTCCCCGGCCGTGGATAGGAAGAGAGCGATCTTCCTGGTGTCCGAGGCACCCTCCCGGTCTGTGGTTACAAGGTAGAGCTGAAAGCGTTGTTTGACTATCTTCCAGTTGGCCCCTAGGTTATCGGTGATGCGGAGCGGCAGCGGCGGGCAGAGGCTGGCCATTTTGCAGGATGACTGTATGCTGGTGGAAGGCAGATCACTTGCAGGTAGGTCTAAGAAATTCTAATATCCCTCAACTCCTGGTATCATGATGTGTTGGGTGCTCAGGATCCGTGGAACACATTCAGGCCACCAACACTTAAAATAGTGCAACACTATTTTATTCAGTCAGAAACTGTTGAACATTCTTTCACTGTGGGTTAACACGATACTAGATTGAACTAAAGACCTATGCCTGTCGTAACCAGTCTATGCACTCAGCACATGGTGAAGATCTGTGCTGCAAGCTGTAAGCTCTGTTCTACTAGGAGGCTGCATCTCGAATGAGCGGGAACTCTGATGCCCCCTGTCTTTATAGCGCGTGTGCTCTAACTGGTGATTGGCTGCGGTGTTGTGTGTGTTGATTGGTCTTGCTGTGTGTCCATCAGTGTGTGTGTATCTGCACCATGATATACTGGTGTATATTATGACAGTTCTCTCTTTATATTGGTATTCTTGCAAAGTGTGCTGATGAGTGCAAGATGAAATGCTTCAACATCTCTCCTTTTTCATCGAATACTCAAGTTCTGTACTGCCAAACGACTAAAATAATTTTCATTAAAAATCAGAGTTTTAGTGACAAACAAGTGGGCTTGCCCATTGTCCTTTCATCTATGGACGTGGACTAAACCATCTCAGATTGAAGGAAGTGCTTGGTTTATTTTACTGTAAGGTCTTTCATTGAAGAGTTTGGTTGATCTCAACCTAGTTCTTCATCAGCATAGGGGCTAGAGGCCAACAATGTCCTTGATGTGGAACAAGTTCATAAAATATTGCAAAACCCACTGAAAAAGGTCAGTGCAAAAAAATATTCAGGTGGCGTTGGTTTATTTTTGCAGGAAAGAAACCAGATGATGGAGCAATTGAATTGCACTCTGAGGTTGGTCTGCTCCACTGAGCCTCACTGAAGTTGATAAATTGACACAGATTTGGACAAGGGCATGACTCCCAAAGGGGCTGTTTAGCAGAGGGCTAAATCGCTGGCTTTGAAAGCAGATCAAGGCAGGCCAGCAGCACGGTTCAATTCCCGGAACAGCCTCCCCGAACAGGTGCCGGAATGTGGCGACTAGGGGCTTTTCACAGTAACTTCATTTGAAGCCTACTTGTGACAATGAGCAATTTTCATTTCATTTCATTGCTGAATTAGAGTAAAGACAGCTATTCTGGCAATACTTACCTATTCTGTTAATACTTGACACTGACACCAAGTGCCCAAGGCTGGAATAGTGTCCCGTTCTCTATCACGACCATCCTTCACTTTGATCAGCACAAACGAAATCCAACTTGAAATCACATGTGCAGATTGTATTTGATTCATACAATGAATGATCTACATGCTGTTCACTCTTTGCTTTTTGGAAAAGTTTGTTCATTGAAGAGAAGCTCACCTACTCCCAAATCATTTAGCTTTATAGTTGAGAGTCGTCTGTAGATTCAACTAACTTAGCTATCTCTCAAAGCTTTTCAGATCAGAGATGGTGAGCTTCAAAGTCAAGACTCTTTTATATATTTGTGTTAATTAATAATGCATCTCACTGACGGCAACATTTCAGAATGTTCAAAACGGCAAGACAACGTGCGATAATGCATTATACAATTTGACTATAAAACTTTTATTTATATTGGTGGAGTGGGTGACGCTATGTAGAAGTTGAAACATGAGGGATATTTCTACAATCGGACTGATGTGATAGCTTTGTGTACCATAACCTTGGTTGAAACATTCATCCAGCAGCCAAAAATATTCTGATTTATCACAGGGTTATTGTTAGCTTTTATGTAAATTATGTTGTGCATATTTTAAAATCTATATTTTAAAATATAGTAAATATGACTTATTCGATGCAAACAGGCTCTTCCCATTGAGCCATGAGGTGAAGAGCAAGGTAAGTGGGATTAGTGTTGGATCACTTTATCAGTCAGTGTAGACATGAAGGACCAAACGGCCTCTTCCTCACAGAACGTTAGAATTATAAAACTGAGAGGAGGACATTCAACCTGTCCAGACTGCACCAGCTTTCCTGAAGGATAATTCAGCCAGTTCCACCTCCTACAATGGGTTCAGGTGACATGGGAATCCTGGTATTCCCCCCCCACCACCCCCCCTCCCCCCTCCCCCTCCCCCTTCCCACCCCACTACTTCCACTCTGCTCCTTTTGATGCTGTGTCACCTTGTCCTGTAAGAGAGAGTGTACATAGAACATAGAACATTACAGCGCAGTGCAGGCCCTTCGGCCCTCGATGTTGCGCTGACCTGTGAAATCACTCTGAAGCCCATCTACACTATTCCCTTATCGTCCATATGTCTATCCAATGACTATTTGAATGCCCTTAGTGTTTGCAAGTCCACTACTGTTGCAGGCAGGGCATTCCACGCACTGACTACTCTCTGAGTAAAAAACCTACCTCTGACATCTGTCCTATATCTCCCCTCAATTTAAAGCTATGTCCCCTCGTGCTAGACATTACCAGTTACAATGTTAATAATTGTGCAGCACTGAGTTTGTGCCTATTATAGCTGAGTAGCTGGAGGTGTATGGAGCAGTGAGAGGTGGGTATGAGACAGATATCACTGGGAGATGTGTGAGGATGAAGTGGAGCATCTGGATGTTAGGTGTGAGTCCTGAGTGCAAGGGACTGGTCATAGAGGTCTACAGAACAGAAAAGGCTCTTCAGTCCATTGTGTCTGCACCGGTCAAAAACAGCCACCTCAGTATTCTACTCTCATTTTACAGCACTTGGCGCATTGCCTTGTATGCCTTAGCATTGCAAGCGCACAGCTAAATACTTCATAAATGTTATGAGGGTCTCTGTCTCCGCCACCCTTGCAGGCAGTGAGTTCCAAACTCCATCCTCTGAATGAAAATGTTTTTCTTCACATCCCCTCTAAACCTTCTGCCCCTTATCTTAAATCCATGCCCCCTGATCTTTGATCTCTCCAAGGGTAAAAGTTTATTCCTGTCTACTCTATCTATGCCCCTCATAATTTTATTCATCACAATCATGTTCCCGCTCAGTCTCCTCTGCTCCAAGGAAAACAATTCCAGTCTATCCAATTTCTCTTCATAAATAAAACTCTCCAGCCCAGGCAACATCCTGGTCAATATCCTCTGCATTATTTCCAGTGCAATCACATCCCTCCTATAATGTGGATTCCAGAACTGTACACAATACTCTAGTTTTGCATCAGTATTCACCAAAGAGAAGGACTTAGTAGATGATGAGTCTGGAGAAGGGTGTGTAGATAGTCTGGGTCACATCGAGATCAAAAAGGAGGTGGTGTTTGGCCTTGAAAAACATTAAGGTAGATAGGTCCCGTGGACCTGATGGGGTCTACCCCAGAATATTGATGGAGTCAAGGGAGGAAATTGCTGGGCCTTGACAGAAATCTTTGTATCCTCATTGGCTACAGGTGAGGTCCCATAGGATTGGAGAATAGCTAATATTGTTCCTTTGTTTAACAAGGGTAGCAAGGATAATCCAGGAAATTACAGGCCAGTGAGTCTATGTCAGTGGTAGGGACATTAATGGAGAGGATTCTTCGATACAGGATTTACTCCCATTTGGAAGCAAGTGGATGGGTTAGCAAGAAGTGGCATGTTTTTGTGAAGGGGAAGTCATGTCTCACTGACTTCATTGACTTTTTGAGGAAGTGATGAAGATGCTTGATCAAGGTAGGGCAGTGGATGTTGTCTACATGGACTTCAGTAAGGACTTTGATAAGGTACCTCATGGCAGACTGGTACAGAAGATGAAGTCACACAGGATCAGAGGTGAGCTGGCAAGATGGATACAGAACTGGCTTGGTCTCATAAGACAGAGGGGAGCAGTGGAAGGGCGATTTTCTGAATGTATGGCTGTGACGACTGGTGTTCCACAGGGAACCTTTAAAAAAATATTCTGCTTTTCTATTTACCCTACCAAAGAGGATAATTCCACATTATATTCCATTTGCCATTCCCTTGCCACTCACCTACTTGGTCGAAAAGTCTTTGTAGCCTCTTTATCCGCTCATCACAAATTACTTTCCTATGATTTCCCTTTCAACCTTGTTGACTCTGCATAATCAAATTATGATTTTCCAAGTGTCCTGTTAGATTCGATAGATTCGAGCATTTTCCCCACTGATGTCCTGGAGTTCACTTTTTTCTTTCCCTCCTTTTATGAACAGCAGGGTTACACTCGCTGGCAAACAGTCCACCAGGGCTGTTCTGGAACTTGTCCAGTATTCTGGAAGATCAAAATCAATTCTTCCATTATCCCCTGCAGCCATTTCTTTTGAATTCCATAATGTAGACCAGGCTGCATCTGCTGCCGAAAAACAAGCGGCGGGTCACTCAGTAAATCCCACCCAACATCTCTGCCATTTCCTTATTCCCTATTATAATTTCTCCTGTTCAAGCCTCCAAGGAATCGACA